>NC_047671.1:32262152-34662152 GCF_011762505.2 Arvicanthis niloticus
GCAGAAGACTCTATGTTTCAGAGTAGGCCATGGAGAGCCACTCTGATGTATAAATTCTGGAGCAAGAACCAGGGATAAATCACCATCCAGTGTTTATACCTTGAGAGAAGGGAGATTGGCTTGAATCCGAGCGGCTGCTGTATTAAATCTGCTGAGCTTCTCAGAGCTTCAACACTTTTATTTGTAAAGTGGAGACACAATGGTGTCTGTCTTTCCCTATGTGTAAATGAATGAGAAGTTTGAGCATGGAACTAGAAAATATCCTGAGTGAGGTAACTCAGACCCAAAAGCACATAGAAAGCATTCTTAACAATGCCAACAACTTTTAAAATATATATATATATTTTTTTTTTCTTAAAAATATGAGGTCGACCAGTTGTCCCTTTTATTAAAACACAGTGTCAACTATTATTATGAGGAGGCTAGGTTCTGGGTCACAAGGGACTGCAGTTATGTTCCCATTCTAATACTTTCTCATGGGTGTTTACTGAGATACCCGGAGCCGGGCGGTGGTGGCACACGCCTTTAATCCCAGCACTTGGGAGGCAGAGGCAGGCGGATTTCTGAGTTCGAGGCCAGCCTGGTCTACAGAGTGAGTTCCAGGATAGCCAGGACACAGAGAAACCCTGTCTTGAAAAAACAAACAACAACAACAACAAAAAAAAAAAAAAAAAAAAAAAAGAAAGAAAGAAAGAAAGAAAGAAAGAAAGAAAAAGAAAAAGAGATACCCGGAAACCCACAGAAGTAAGCATAAACATCTGGCAAGCTAAAATGATTCCATGTGACACTATCACACCGGTACATCCATGACAGCATTCCCTCTTTAAGTAACTCTTATCCTAACACCGGAACAAGACTTGAAGAGCTCAAAAGAAAATGTAGACGGACGTGGATGTGATTTTGGCAGGCTTAGACAATACTATCTTGTAGGGAAAAATAAGTTAGCAAATTTTCCAACAGTTTACCAAAGATGGCAATCGGCAAATATCTTAACCGCAGGGAAGATTTGGTTAGAGATGAAACTTTTTATGGTATCTTGTCCACTTAATGTGGCAATGGCCACATTTGTGACTAGCCCATCCCACAGTTCTTTCAGGTTCCAGAAGGACAGATGCAAAACTACATTTGAACTGACTACCATGATTGTACAAGTAGGTGCCGCAGTATTTGTTGAATTGAAATGAATCTGTGAAATGGATTATTCCAAATGAAAGACTGTTTCAGAGCTATGAGCTTCAGTGTGCTCAGTATTTCCCTGATGTCTAAGTTTTGAATGAACGAAACTTGTATCAATGCTATGGTAGAATTTTCAAACAATCCAAAGCATGGCCTTATCTGAGGATCTAGACATCTAAGACACAATGAGTCCAAAGCTTGGCACTGCTGGGTAGACTTGAGTCATTCTTTGTATAACTGGGAGTAGACTTCCTTGGGTGAGTCTTAGACTACAAGTTTCAAGACCCTGACTCTCTAGTCCTGCTCCTGTCCCTCAGGGCTCCAGCCACAATGTCTATAACAAGGTAAAAGGACTATACATACTGAGTTTTCTTCAGAGAAATAAAGCATGTGGAAAGATGATGAAGAGAAAAAAACCCAAAACAAACCCAGGTATTATTTAATAGTCCATATTTTTCTTAGATCTGAGTTTGAGTTATTTGTTTAGTTATTTACTTAGGTTTTCTTTTTTTCTTTTTGAGCCAGGTTCTCTTTTTTTTCTTAAAGATTATATATATATATATATATATATATATATATATATATATATATATATATATATATATATATATGTTTGCTGTCTTCAGACACACCAGAGGAGGATATCAGATCCCATTACAGATGGTTGTAAGCCACCATGTGGTTGCTGGGAATTGAACTCAGGACCGCTGGAAGAGCAGTCAATGCTCTTAACTGCTGAGCCATCTCTCCAGCCTAAGCCAGAGTCTTTCTATGTAACCCTGGCTGTCCTGGAACTTGCTATGTAAATCAGATTGGCCTTAAACTCATGAAGAGTCTACTGCTTCTTCCTCCCAACTGCTCGGATTGAAGGCATGTGGCATCATGTTGGGTCATAGATCTGAATTATTATTATGCCATTGGATTTTATTCAGGGGTAAGAAAAAAATTTTTATGGGAGTTTTACTTCTGGCAACGTTTTCCCTTCATCATAATGAGTGGGAAATACAGCATTTCTTAACCTTTTGGTAAGACAGAGTGAGGGATGAGAGATGCTAGCTGAAGATGCTTGACACTGGACAGCAAAGAGCGGTCAGAAGGTCAGAGAACCAGGGAAGAGTACGGCCACAGCCTTGGAAGCACAGATCAAAGCATCTGATGTGTATCTTCTTCCCAGATTTTCATGTAAACTCAGTTGTCACAGTCTAGAGCAGTGGTTCTCAACCTTCCCAATGCTAGGACCCTTTAATACAGTTCCTCATGTTGGGGTGAACCCAACCATAAAATTATTTTGCTGCTACTTCATAACTGTAATTTTTGCCTCTCTTAAGAATCAGAATGTAAATATCTGTGTTTTCCCATTGTTTTAGGTGACCTCTGTGACAGGGTCCTTGGACCCCTAAAGGAGTCACGACCCACAGGTTGAGAAATGCTGATCTAGAGTCTGCAGTCACGTATGCTATCCTCATATGGAACAGCTGTGATCCACAAACACCACAACAAAATGCCTAACTGATGCACGGAACACTGGTAAGGGAGACTGAGTCTTCACTATTAGAAATTGCCATTGAGAGTAGTATCAATAAAACATTGGAGGCTCCCTAACAACTTAATACCATGAAATAAAATCGGGCTTATTTAGATATTGATTGTGCCATGGGTTAATGTTTCAGTGATGTGGTGACAGAGCAAATCAGCAAATAGTCAAAGGTTTTTTTTTTTTCCTTCTAAAAAAGAGGAACAAGAATAACAATTGATTAGAAACCATACCTTTGGGCTATTAAACAAGTGCTCAAAGTAGCACAAGAAAGGAAAGAGTTTCCTTA
The DNA here is from genome assembly GCF_011762505.2 of Arvicanthis niloticus. Classification (NCBI taxonomy): domain Eukaryota; kingdom Metazoa; phylum Chordata; class Mammalia; order Rodentia; family Muridae; genus Arvicanthis; species Arvicanthis niloticus. The sequence goes on from NC_047671.1 coordinate 32,265,152, forward strand.
TATGATGTAAGTCCTTGTGATGGAAAAATTTGTTTTTGGCTTGAAGATTTTATAGGTCAGATAATGTGCAAATCGAATGTGCACGTAAATGCTTTAAGTGGACAGATAGCCATATTTAAAGTGTCTTAGCACATATCTCAGTGTTCCTCCACAACACTGTAAATGGCGGTGTTGTGTGTTGTGTATGTGAGTAAGGGCATAGACTTTGAGGGAAAGATAAAGCATGCATGTTTCCAACTACTAATCTCTTAGGTGGAAACAGTGAGTAAGAATGAGGAGAGCCAACCACGAGCTCTGAGTCAAATAAAACACACATTATTGTGAAAGCGATCAACAGATGACATCCAATAACCAAAGATGCCTGGATGTCCCCAGATATCATTCAGAAATAGAAGGACTGAAGCAAATTGTAGCTCGGACTTTTGACATGGCTCCAAGATTTGAGGAGTTTCCCTAAATCTCCTTGGGGAATTAGAAAACATCAACTATAATTTCGAATCCAATAATTCTCATCACCACCGGATTGCCGGATAGACAATGCATTCTTCAGTGAGGAGAGGAAGGGAGGAGACAGGAAGGGAGAGCGGGAAAGAAGCTGGAGTCGAAGGGAGAGAGGGAGGACACACACACACACACACACAGAGAGAGAGAGAGAGAGAGAGAGAGAGAGAGAGAGAGACAGAGACAGAGACAGAGACAGAGACAGAGACAGACAGAGAGACAGACACAGAGGGAGAGAGATTAAGATATACTTCTCTACAGAAGTTCAGAAAGCCTTTCCCATCCGAACGCAGGCTAACAATTCGGTCTGGGCGCGTAGCGTCCAGCAGAGGTCACTTACTGGGCCGGACCAACTTTGCCTTCTCTCTTGGTGAGCACTTTGGCTGGCTTGGCGTCCTCCACCTCTTGCTGGAGCTCGGTCATCGGGGTCGCGTCCCGGGCGTACCCCAGGACTCGGCTCCCTATTCGGGGCTCCCGGCTCCGGCTCCAGCTCCCGGCTCTCTCGCACCCTAGGGCTGCGCATCCAGGCTGCGGTGCTCCCGGGCCGCCAACATGGACACGTTGGAGCCGGCGCGATTGGTCCGAGCTAGGCTGGGAGAGCCCAGAGGGTGGGAAGGGGAGGGTCGAAGCAAAGTGACAGCCGTTTTCCCCAACCCAGGAGACAGAGGAGGAGCAAATGGAAACCTGTTGAACTCGTCTTTCTGGGAGAGGACGGTAATTGGCCAAGCAGTTGAAACATTTGCCTAGCCAGATACAACACAGTAGCCGCCTGCTGTTCTAGGTTTTTTCTCTCTTTCTCTACAATCCAGCGGGTAATAAGGGCGGGGATGAGGTGGGATGGGGTCGGGGGAGTAAGCGGAAGGGGTGGGGGTGAGGTAGCAGCTAGCTGCAGTGCAGGAAGTGGACCTCACTGTGTGGTGGTGGCTCACATCAGTGCCCTGAGAACCGGCTCACTTCCTTGCCTAAATTTTGCGCACGGAGTCTTGTCTCACTGAAGACTACCTTTTTCTGTTGTGCTAACAACAGAGCCCCTGAGTTTGTCAGGTAGAAACAAAGGGAGTAAGTGTTACCATTCCTTCTAGTTCTTCAGTGGGAAAGAGATGGAAGAGGCGGTTTAACAATAATCGAAACTTCCTTAGAAATCTTAGCTGGGTGTGGTTTGGCTGAATAATATTCCATTACCATGTATACATCTTCCATAGTAGATGTTGTGTTTTTATTTATCCACGGATGGACATTTGGGGGCGCCCCACCTTCCGCCGTTCTGAATGATGCTGCTATGAATCCGGTGTCCAAGTTAAACTCTCTGCTTCCATTCCTTTGGAAGCTGATCTAAAAGCAGACTTGCTGGGTCACGTGGTGCTCTGTGTTTAACTTTCTGCAAAGCCATGGTCAGGCTGTTTTGATGCATGAGCAGGGTGAGTATTCAGGGTAGCTCTTACAGCTGAGTTAAAGATCACTAAAATACACATTCTTCAGCATCTCCGACTAGGACTTCTGTAAGTGAGGCAGAGCTGGGGGAGGTTATAGAGGTGGGCTGTGGGTAAAGTACCAGAAGGAGTAAGTAACCTGCATTATAGTACTTGCTGAGTTTTTAATTACATCACCAAACAGCTAATTTGTTTATTCTTCCAGCTATTGTCTTTTTTTAATTTTATAAACTTTATTATAAAAATTTCAAATAAATAACATTACACACAAAAAGTAACCAGAACCAAACTCTGTACAACTCAGTAAATGTCTCTGCACTTAGAACTGGCATTCTGGCTGGGTGTTAGTGGCGCATGCCTTTAGTCCCAGCGCTCAGGAGGCAGAGGCAGACAGATCTCTGTGAGTTTCAGGCCAGCCTGGTCTACAGTACAAGTTCCAGGACAGCCAGGGCTACACAGGGGTCTTGAAAAAAGAATTGGCATTTGAAACAGAAGCTCTGAAACTCCACATTCAATTTTGCACTTTCCGTATGCAATATGTTTTATGCGTGTATCCACCACCAAAACCAAAAAGACTCCTGACAGAGCTAGAAAACACTCCCTCTTTGTGTTCTTTCTCCTGCACTCAGTCTTTCCAAATCTCCTGATGCAGACTTCCTTGTTCTCTTTTTGTGTTGTACTGTATCCACATGTACATTTGTTTATGTATAATTTTTATAATCCATTAATCCATTAATGATAATAAGGTGGATTCCAATTCTTTGCTACAGCGAATAAGGCAGTAATTATCAGGAGGATGCAAATGTCTCTGTGGTAGGGTATGGCACTATCTGAACATATGCCCAGGAGTGCAATAGTGGTCATGTGGTAGTTCTATTTTTAATTTATTTTTGAGAAGTCTCTAAACTGATTTCCACAATGGCTGTATTAATTTGCACCCCCACCACCAGTGAATAATGGTTCTCACTGAGTTATTGTACAAAAAGATCAAACACAGTAAATACAACAGCATCAATCAAGCAATAGTGGGAGACAGATGTGACTTAAGATGTGGCTTTTGACTTGACTCTTTGACTTTGTGCCGATGTGAAACTCACTGCTTTCCTTTCTTTCAGGCCTCTGGAAACCCAAATTCTTTTCTAATATCAAAGAAGAATTCTAACCACAACTTTTCCAGTTACTGAAGTAACTTTGGTAGAAAATCTGACCTCCTCATCCTTTTTTGGAGGTAGGTGCAGAATACTGGTCAAATGCTGACCTTTATTTACATTGGTTAGATGTACCGCACCTCTGTCACAAGGGCAGAGTTCAAAGAATGAGTTTGGAACTTAGAGTAGAGATGTGGTTGCTGTGTGTGACCAGATGGTTGCCTAATTCACAGTATGTGGCAGGGTGTCCATTTATTAGTCAATATGACTATGCATCAGCTGGCTTTCTAGGCTGATAAGCTCACTCACTCCAGGGCAGGTGATGCATTTTGGAAGATGCTTGTGATTTTTCAAGAGGAAAACTGGAGACTCTGTAATAATTTACCCATGCCCAATATACATGATCAAACTATCCCAGAGACACTTTGCCCATTCCTGTTTTCAATTTTAGTCAGTTATCTGAAGAGGGGATGGGAAGACTTTGGTGAAATTGAGGAAAAAGCCGTAATACTGCAGGGCTTCATTCTCAGACTTAAAGAAAAGTTTAAAAATCGAAGTTGAGAAGTATTACCAGAGGCTAGCAATTCTTGAATACGTTCTGTTAAATAGGAAAGTCTGGCAGGCACACTCTTTACAATAGAAGAGTATATTGTAGGCCATGGAAACACCTGCTATGGAGCTTTAAAAATAACAAGGCATGGGGTGGTGCCCCCCTTTGGGCTGGTGGTCCTGGGTTCTTATAAGAAAGCCAGCTGAGCAAGCCAGGGGAAGCAAGCCAGTAAGCAGCACCCCTCCACGGCCTCTGCATCAGCTCCTGCCTCCAGGTTCCTGTTCTGTTTGAGCTCCTGTCCTAACTTTCTTCAATGATAACCAGCGATGTGGAAGCATAAGTCAAATAAACCCCTTCCTCCCTAAAAAAAGAAAAAATGAAATACAATAAAATCAAAACAAAAAAATGATTTTGAACCAATCTTTCCCAGCCCAGACAATGGTGTAGACTGGGACACTGAACTGCTCGAGTTTGTTGCCTAGAGATGAATCAAGAACCACATTTATTATCTGTGTTGAGAAGAAAGGGAAAGTGGTATAAATCCTAGGGCCAGAGGATAGTTCGAAATGACCAGTGTACTTTGGTTCCATGAGAACAGGAGAGGCAATGCAAAATCTTCCTATTTCTATGTTCTTTAAGTTTATATCATAGCTCTATGTTCGGCTGTGAATTCATGCGTGCAACTACCCCATCATGTCATTCAAATGCTGTTTTGCTTCTGACCCACTACTCTGAGTCTTAAACAATCTTTCTGTCACTGTGATCCCTGAGCTCCAGGGAAAAGGGATGCAGTATAGATGTCCCACTCAGAACTGAACACTCCGTAGTCTCTTATTCTCAGTATATTGACCAGTGTTGGGCCTCTGTTTTAGCTGCCATCTACTGCAAAAAGAAGCCTCTCTGATGAGAATTGAGAGATCTATGGGTATAAAGACAAGAACTCAGGGGGGAGTTTATTACTATGCCCATCTAGAACAGTGGTAGTATTAGGTTTTCCCCAAGGGCCTATGACCCAGATAGTCATAGATTGTTGGCCCAGTTAACAGTACCAGGCATGCACTCCATTTTGTTCAGTGCCAACTTCTTAACACTATGTCAGTGTAGTCGCTTCTACATCAGTTAGATTCTTTTCTGGGATCTGTTTCACATATTTGTACTTTGTCTTCATTCTTACTGGAGGAAAATGGGAAACCGTTGCCTACTCTACACTAAACAAAATTTAAAAATCAAACCTCCATCGCTTTTTTTTTTTTTTTTAAAGAGTCTGAACTTCAGGGAGGTTAGTGGCCCAACAATAATAACAGAAACGACAACAACAACAACAACAACAAAACAGTGCTCCCTAGAAGATGAAGACTCAGTTTTCTAGCCTTTTGGGGTCAGAGAGGTTCTTGTAGGATCATAGAAACCCAAATAATGCAAAACACATTTTGTTGATGGCAAAGAATAGATGCTATGTTGGACTGTGTTGGAAGAAAGTCCTAGTAGGGAGGGACCCACAGGTGTGAATAAAAAATATTTGTAGAAACGACATGTCCAAATGAGAGAATAACTGACCCCAGGGTACTCAACCCAAACTGGCATGCCTACCGTGCAACCCCTGCATCTATGGTTCAGGGAATGTTGTAGAAGAGGAAGGAAAAAGATTGTAGGTACCAGAGGACCAGGATGGCCTCACCAGGATGCCTCCTGTGTGACAGTGTCTTCTATGCATGACAGGAAAGCTGCACCCATTAAATCTCAACAATATAATTGCCTGAACAAGTCTTGCATAATGACAACTCCAGTTGACACGTGTCTTAGTCAGTGTTTCTATTGCTGTGAAGAGACAACATGACCATGGCAGCTATTATAAAGGAAAACATCTAATTGGGGCTGGCTTCCATTATCATCGTGGTGGGGAGTGTGGTGGCATGCAGGCAGACATGATACTGGAGAAGGAGCTGAGAGTTCTACATCTGGATCCAAGGGGCATCAAGAGAGAGAGAGAGAGAGAGAGAGAGAGAGAGAGAGAGAGAGAGAGAGAGAGACTTGTCCTGAGCGTCTGAAACCTCAAAGCCCACCCCCCACTGGCATATTTGGAAGCAACAACGCTACAGCTACTCCAACTAAGGCCATACCTTCTAACTGTGTCACTCCCTGGTGACTAAGCATTCCAACTATTAGCCTATGGGGACTATTCCTATTCAAGCCACCACAAAATGTCAATGTGGATGAAAGAAACTTCCCATGCATAGACGAAGAGCTGCAGACAACCAGTGGCTGCTCAGAGAGGGAGAATCAGTCTTCTCCAGGGATAGTTGCCTTTATAGGTTATCCAATCCCAAGTGACCAGCCTTAAACACGCGTGTATATGAGCAACATGAAATAGACTCAGTAAGTTGTGTGTGTATGTGTATGATTGCACACGTATGTATGTATGTATGTATGTATGTATGTATGTATGTATGTATGTGTGTGTGTTTGTGTGTGTGTGTGTGTGTGTAAAAGAAATCATTCAAGAAGAGGTTATGAATTTGAGAATAAGTGGGTAGACAGGAGGAACCGGAGGGGCATGAGGCAGAGTGGGAATGGTTCTAGTATAATACACATGTATGAAGTTCTCAAAAAGATAAAAAAATTCAATTAAAAATAGCTGTATTTGTAGAGAAAGAAACATTTGAATTTAGAGCTATTTCTGGTGGTTGTATTGGAAGATTCTAGTTGTTTTATAACTAATCATCTGAAACTGTAGGGGTTCCAAGAGTAATTTATTATTATCTCATAATTCTATGAGTTGGCTACACTCTGCTGGATGTGTGTCACTCTTTGGGGTACAGTAACATGGAGCCCATGAATGGAATCATTAGAAGACTCACCAAGCTTGATATGCAAGATGAATTTTCATTGGAAGAACTGGCTCTTTAGGTGGACAAGCCAGCTGGGCTGAGGGCCAGTAGGACATTCCAGTCTCCCTGTGTGATATTCCACTGAGTGGGCAAGCTGTGGCTTCCTTTTATATAACATTGAGATCTTAGTACACTTGGAGTTTCGTTGTTACTTTGTTTTGTTGTGTTTTGACTTGTTAAAAATCCTGCAGACCAAGGTTGAATCTACATATTACTTATGAGACATCACTGGCAGCCGTGCAACTTCAGGTATGTTGGGTTCTATTCATTAAAGGTGAGCTGCAGACCAGCCTAGATTTAAGATGTAAATGCCAGGAGCCAGGTCACCAGGGAACATCGTTAGAGATCAGCTGCCACAGGGTAGCCCTCTGAACTTTCTGGCTGGGCCTGTGGGTTAACAGAGGTTTCTAACAGCACTGTTTTAAACATATGAGATTCGCACGTGAGCAAAAGGATAAAACCCAACTTGTTATGAATCCTACATTCTAGATGTAGAAACCAAAATTTCATAAGCAGCCCTCTATATTCACATATTCTGTATTCTCAGATGTAACTAATTGTAGTTCAAAATGTAGACAGGCCTACAGAGGTGGAATCTACACTGACCATGTATGGATAATTTCCCCACTTGTATGGCAACTATTTACACAGAATTTCCATAATATTATTAGAGATAGTATATGCAGATCTTATACCAGTTTTTGTGTAGGTTTTGGGCCTCATTGGCTTTTGATGTTAGAAACTGTCTGCAGAGGATCCTGAGGGACCACTGTATCTGAGAGGCACCATTTCTCAATGCAGAAGAGAATCAAAGAAAAAGGCACTGTATCAGTTCAATGCATAAGAAATACAAAGACAATGAAACAGAAAAGATGGGGAGGGGGACCTGTTTCCATAGGATGATCAGGAAAGCCCCATGGAGAGGTGATGGGCTCAGCTGAGTTTTGAAGGACAAGAAGGAAGAAACCCATGAAGATCTGGATGCAAAGCTAGCTGGCCAGAGGGAAGAGATAGGCAGAACCCTGAGACTGTGTCTTAGTTAGGGTTTTCATTGCTGTGAAAAGACACCAAGGCAACTCTTATAAAGGACAACATTGAATTGGGGCTGACTTACAGATTCAGAGATTCAGTCCATTATCATCAAGGTGGGAAGCATTGCAGTATCCATGGCAGGCATGACATTGGAGAAGGACCTGAGACTTCTACATCTTGTTCCAAAGGGAACCAGAAGACTTACTTCCAGGCAGGTAGGAGGTCTTAAAGCCGACTCCCACAGTGACACACTTCCTCCAACAAGGCCATACCTCTGAATGGTGCCATTCCCTGGGCCAAACATATTCAAACCACCACAAACTGATTGCTGAGCTTGGCACAGTCTAGACATACCAAAAAATCTGCACCTGTGTAGTGTGCCTGCTCTAGGGAGGGAGACAGCTGATGTCTCATACAGGTAATGAACATTCGGGTTTTTTTCCCCATCAGTTTTCACCCTCAAGAACAGACTAGACCCCAAAACAAGAACCCTATCTGTTGTGTTCACTACTGTATCCAAAAGTGTCGGCTTCATGTTAGATGCTCAATAAATATTTGCCAAGTGAATGAATCATCAAGTAGCCCTTTATAGCCACCGATGCCCAACCATACTCCTTAGAATAGAATTCTCACTGACCTAAGATATTTGAACACTGGTATTTTTTTCTCACTTCACAGTGGGGAAAGGAGTGAATGGAAAAGAAATGTGTAGTAGAGAAATTTTCCTCACAAGAAAATCACCGGGTTCTACGTGTCACTTCTCTGCTAGTTGAGGCCACATGTCTGTCAACAGAACAGGAGAGTTCAAGACTCACAGATGTTGTAGCCCACGAGTCCCTGTTTATAACACACAGGTACAAGGCAGAGTTGCAGAGTCTAGAAACATCCACACAGCCTCTTCTTTTCCTTGTCTTGGCATGTTGCTGTCAGTCGTCGGCCTGGCCTTTCCTGTATTATCTTTTGGCAGGTTCTGCCTTTCTCCTGTACAGCACTTGACAGTGTGGTCTGCCATTGTCCTTGTCATCTTGTCCTGAAGCAGCTAATATTTAATTATCTCTAGAACCGTGTCTGCCCATCATGCTTTGCTACTTCTATCACATACGTTTTATCGCTTGTTCTGACATTATTCATTCCCTCTTTACACCTTCATCTTCCTTTTTGACAAATTCTACTGGTGTTCTTTCATCTCCCAATCCTTTTGTCTGTGCACTGCTATTCGTCTTGAAACACTAGTTCACGAGAATTAAGTTAGCTCAGAAGAAATATGCAAGAAGCAGGACAGAAGAGAAGTTGAGAAAATATAAAACCCGTGTTCTCTTGTCAGTTAGCTACAGATTGAGTTTTGGCTCAGTCTTAAAAAGTAGACCCTTTGAGGGGAAATGTGCCCAGTTCCCCCTCTTTCTGTCTCTCTGTTTCTTCTCTCTTTGTTTCCTTCCTTCCAACAGTTTGTTTTTTTGGGGGGTGGGGGTGGTAATCACTTTATGGGCCAGGTCATATTCTGGGTGATAGAGCTATATAATAAACAAACAAGTAGCATGCTTGCTGTAAGTGAATTTACAATTTTGTGGGAGAGCATATCCACAGACATTTACCAAGCATGTATACATAGACTGTCTTGTTTCATAACTAGATGCTTGCTACTAATTACTGTAGTGGTATCAAAGAGTGGAGGGAAAAGGAGCTGTTCAGTCATTCTTGTTCTCCCGTCTTGGGTCACAGAAGCCACCTCCCCTCCTCCACATCTGCAAAACTTTTTAGAACCTGTCCTAGTCTGGAAGTCTGGAGAACCGGGCTTCAGTCCAAGCCCTGTGCTTTGTGTTAGAATTTGAATCTATTAATGGAGCACAGAATGAACGTACCCTCACTGCCTTAAAGGCGGGGCTGGTTAGAGCAACAACCTTCTTTCTGCTTCAACACAGTCTAAGCACCGTGGAGGCGGAGATGACATGTGATTTTTGTGTGAACCAATTTAAAACAATTGAAGTTTCCTTAGGGTAAGGTAATTATTACAATCTGTTCATCAGAGAAGATGGGTCTTTTGTCTTCTTTCCACAGGGTTGTGTGCTTTGTATTAGCTTTTACTTAAAACAAAACAAAACCAAAAACAAACAATCCAGATGGAATTAATGCATTTCTCTTTGTGCTAAGGTCATAGGTAAATTAAAATCAGAATTTAAATGTTTTTTTTTTAACCGTAGCCAAATAAATTAGCTAAGAATTAATCTTACTCCATAACAGCTGATAGGTAATAGTCTGTCTACCAAGACATGTATCACAAGGAGAGTCCTTGGGATGCCTAATGCTACAAACTTTATGAGTGTAAAAGCAGAGCTACAGTACAGAGCACAAAGCATCCCTGATGGGGGTTGCTGGGTATCATCTTGGCTTCTCTCTTAATCCGGATGTTGCCACAGTGTGTATTTATTTTTGCCCTTCAGTGTTCAGGGGGTGGGAGGGGTGTCCTTTCAGTAAATAGCTTTTCCTGTTGGAGCTAGAAATTTTGCACACTGGAACTCCAGCAGAGCTCGGGTAAGAGTTGTCGTGGCAGTCAGAACCCAGGCCAGGGGTAGAATAAGAACATGGTAGATGGAGAGTCAGGCTGACCTGAGACTCTATGTGAATTCTAGTGCCTTGGATCGATGACTTACTTTCCCTAAGTCTCACTTTCCTCATTTGTGGGGCCCCTGGGAGTGGCAATAGCAGCTACATTTACTTCCTAGACCCATGAAGGAATTTTAAAAGATCATCATGTTGTGAATAGCATGCGGGACACATACTAAGCATCCGATTGCTCTCAACTCTTAACAGTAATTATTATATTATTGACCAAAGAATTATTTTTAACAAGTTGGGAATGTGGCTGTCCCTTAGTTCCTCAATGCTTAGTATTTGAAGTTAACCCACAGTATAAGGTTAATATACTGTGTATTAAGGTCAACATGCTGGAGGAAGTTACTAATGCTATGTGAGATGTGACCCATGCCGTTCTCTCACTAGTCACTCTTATTCAGGATGATTTATTCATGTCAGAAGCTAAGGCTATGTCCTTAGGTTAGAGGTGCACACATATTTAACTTGCTAAATCTCTGATCTACTCTCTAATCTAAGTCTTCTTGCCCCACCCACTCCCTGAAAATATAGTTCTTAACACAAATGCTTTAGCTCAGCTAGTAAACTAATTATTTGAATTAGGATTCAATCAGTGTTAATGTAGTTCTCAGTATTAACCTAATTAATAATCAATATTAACTTTTATGGAGATTTATGGTAGCTCTGCTTTGCTGGGGACAATCCTGATTCAGTCCTAGCATCTAGCATTCTTATAACACATTTCTGCTTCGTTTCCTAAAGAGTGACTCTGTAAAATGTAGAGACTGTGTCTTATTATGTAGTTCAGGCTGGCCCCAAACCTACAAATGGCTTGCTTCAGCCTTCCAGGTGACTAGATGCAGATTGTGTGGTACTTCACCCACCTTTAACCTTCCCTCAGTGTTGGCCATACCAGCTGTTTCAAGGGGGCATCCAATTAACCAGTCTGCTTTGCTGGCCAGAGGCTGCTCTCTGTCAGTTGCTGTATTTCCAACATCTATTAAATGTCTTGAAAGTTGGCAACAAGAGGAGGTGAGAACAAATGTATGCAGTTATCACAATTGCTGGGCTAGTCCAAGCTCACTCTCCATTCACAGGAAGCTGGGGAATGACCTTAAGGACAGAGTTGGAGGCTTACAATGCAATCGGAAGTTTGGGCCTCCCAAATTCAGTCTTGTTATTTATCTTGACTTTATTAAATACAGAGTGAGTAAGTTTTATTGCTCACTGAGGCACATTGTATGAGCTTGCGAACAGTTTGCTTCTTTCAGATGTTTCCTGAACTGTTTTGCTCTAAGGAGAAAGAATTTAAAGGCTGCTTCTCTCAAACCCCAGGCTTTCAGTTTAATCACTCAGGGAATTCATTTCTTAGAGTCTTGGCTATCTAGTGACTACTAAATGTCCACAGGGTATGCTCTGCCACAAGAAAGTCATACAATAGGCCAGACATCACAGCGAGATCACTATGGATACTTAGTTTGTCATGTTTCATTTGTGTCATTTTATTGATTTCAAAGAATGACTAGTAGACTTGGCTTAAGCAGTAGGTGAGGAACTCTTAGATCAGTTCTGAAAATGTGCTTATGTTTTTTCTTGTGAGCCTCGCCTCTAGTGGCTGAGCCATCTCTCCTGCTCCTGAAAAATGTTCTAAACATCCATCTTAGTGCTAAGTTACCTTCTTGAATAGACAGAACAAATTCATTGACTATTTCAATGTATGGAAGTTCAGTTCCAATTTTAGCATATTGTAAAGCTCCAACTGTCTTCAGTCAAAATTTTTTTTTTAAAAAAAGTGTGTATAGTTAGTAAAGTAACAGATGAACTAAAACAATTTGTACTAAATGTTTAATCTCTTTTCGTCTCTATTCTGAGGATAAATGTCTCATTATCTCTGCTTTACTGAATATTTGATGGTAAGCTTCAATGTTGACAAAGTAGTTCTTGGCTGGGATTTTCTCCATAGCTTTTTCTCCATTCTTCTTTTACTGCGTTGTATTGCAAAATGTGTGACTCTCCCATGGAAACCTATGGGACATGTGCTGAGAACATCCTAGGTCAAATAAGTCCTGGTTGACTAATAGTGTGGATCTTTACTTGTTGGTTGAGTGGGTATTTCAAAGGTTAGTTGAGGGGTGGAACCAAAGGACTCAAGAAATGCAAGTAGGATGTGTTACATACAGCATGCTGTATGCAGATTAGAACCTTAGATTCTTTATTTTACTTATATTTCTATCCCAAAAGTCTTTTAATGATGCTCAGCTGGCTGTGACCTGGTTTACTAGATCTGAGTAGTTTGGAGATAGAGATTTTACACAATTCAAGAAAAAGGAAATGAGGTAGTGAGAGTGAAATTAGCGGAGTGCTTCTGATAGGTCAGACATCCTGTGAGGGACATCTCACTGTGCCAATAAGAAATGAAGACTTGTCAGAGGGTGGGCTACTTCTCTCTGAGTTGTTGAGGGACAATGTTTGAATTTCGTTTGTTTTGTTTGTCCAGAGAAGGTTTCTCTATGTAATCTTGCCTGTTCTGGAACTTGCTTTGTAGACCAGGCTGGCTTCTAACTTAGAGAGGTCCTCCTGCCTCTGCTTCCATCCTGAGTGCTGGGGATTAAAGGTGTATGAGCCTTCACCCCCAGCTATGTTTTTGATATTTTAAGTGTCAATTTTTTTTTAAATCAGAAGACATAGCTCAAGGTAACAAGTGTCAATCATTTTGAAAATGAGGGAGCCAACGTATTAGTTATGAAAAAATTATGTATGTATTTTGTATTTGTGGCAAATGTACTTTCTAAAAAAGGGATGTTTTTAAGGCTCTCCTGGCTTCATGGGGGAAGTAATTCATATGCTACAAAGTTCATCCTTTTAAAGTGTGTGCTTTCAGGCTGGATACTGGCTCAGCAACAAGAACAGTTGCTATTCTTCTAGAAGACCCACTTCCCCCCTCCCAATACCTATCTCAAGCATGTAACAACTGCCTCTAATTTAGCTCCAGGGAACCCAACAGCCTCTTCTGACCCCCACCCCCACCCCCAGGGCACCCACACACATGTGCATACAGAGATATACATATGAATAAAATCAAAACCAAATATTAAAAAGTGAAGTGTGCATTTCTATGGGTATTAAATCACTAAGCAAAATTGTGCAAGTATCATTACTAGCCAACCCTAGAGCACGCCTCCTCTCCACAAACAAGCAAAATCAAAAAGCAAGTCCTTCAGACCTCCAGAAACCAAAACTCCATATCTATTAGTCATCAGTCTCTTTGTCCATCCCCTAGGATACCGTCTGCTTTCTGTTGCTACGGATTTCCTATTTGGGGCATTTTATTTAAGTGGAGTCGTGCGGCCTTTTGTAACGAGCCTTTCCCACTATGTTGTGACATTCAACACTATTTCATTCTTTACTGTGGTCAGATCATATTCCAGTGACATTGACAGTCTACATTTTACTTACTTCTCCCTTAGCAGGTTGTTACACGATGGGCATTTGACCATTATGATAATATATTTGTGCGCCAGGTTTCCTTCCGACTTTGCTGAGGAGATTTAAATGACGAATAATATGAGCAGGTTTTTCCCATAGATACGTGTAAATTTGCTGAGTCATGTCATAACTCCATGTTCGACTTTCTGAAGAACTTAACAACCTGCTTTGTTCAAAGACATATGGTTTTACATTCTCAATAACTATGTAGAGGACCCCAATTTCTCTACACAGCTGGCCCCGCTTGTTAGCACCTATCCTCTCATGTGTAGCCATGTCAGTGGGCATGAAATGATACCATTGTGCTTTTAGTTTTTATGTCTTAATGACAAATGATTTTTAGTACAATATTTTACCTTATTGTCTACTTACATGTTTTGCTTTGTGAAAAATCTGTTCAAATCCTTTGCTCACTTTAAAAAACTTTTACTTTTCTTATTTTATTTGTGTGTATGTGTGTGTGTGTGTGTATGTATGTATGTATGTATGTATGTATGTCACATATGTGTGAATGCCTGTGGAGGCCAGAAGAGGGTATAAAATTCCCAGGCACTGGAGTTATAGGCAGTTGTCAGTCACCCAGCATGGGTGCTGGGAACAGAACTTCGATCTTCTGGAAAAACAGCATGCCATTCTTAACTTAAGCCATCTCTCTTGCTCTTCCCTCTTCTCCTCCCCGTCCCCCCACAATAACCTTTGAGACAGGGTTTCTCTGTGTAGCCCCTACCGTCCTGGAACTTGCTCTGTAGACCAGGGTGGCCTTGAACTTAAGTTCTGACTTGGTCTGCCTCCCGAGTGCTGGGATGGAAGGGTATGCACCGCTCTGCCCAACTCACTTTGCTTATTTTCATGTGTGCTATGTTTTCAAGAATTCTTAATACTAGGCCATCAACATATGCTTTGTAAATATTTTCTTATCCTCTGTGTATTTTCTCTCACTTTCCTGGTGGTGTATTGCATTTGGTTTGTTATTGTTTCACTAATACTTTTGATTCCATACATCGGGCTTTAATTAGTCCCTTACTTTAGTAGGGCTACGTAGTTTAGCGCAGTTCTGCTACTTCATGAAAGAGGGCATTAAAGATGGTTTAGAGCCTAACTCTTCTCTTAGGGTTTGCAGGCCCACTCTCCAGCTTCCTATACGGACAGTAGCTTCCATTCCAGAAAGTTATTGTGGTGCTTGGATTAGCTCTTGGGAGAGGGGAGAGAGGAAGACACTGGCTCGCAGGAGACTGCTCAGAAATGGTAAGTTGCTGTCATTTTTATTAAGAGACAGAGGAACTGGATCTAATAAGGCACCAGCTAGCAGGTAGATTGTCACTCTGTCTCTTAGTGCATTCTGATTGGCTGCTGAAACTCCATGGTGATTGGCCAGCAAACTTGATAGGCACATAGTAATCATGATTTTATTTCCTTTGATCTCAATGATTAACAAGTCTTTGGGGGTCTAAGGGATCATGGGTTAAAAATAGATTGTCATATTGGCAGAAATGAGCCTTTTTATCCCGATATGTTCTTACTCTCATTAATTAGTGGCTATTTATGTAATTGCATGGAAACTAATAGACAAAGCTTTCTCCTTATCAATTAGATATAGGACCGTAAGAAAGGTCACTTGATAATGCAGTTTAAATATTTACCATGCTGTGCAGCATTATCTCAGAGCTTTTCTATGGATGAAGAAACCGCAACAGAAGCAGAGGAAGGCCAGTCTGTTATTGTTGCTGTTTTTAAACCATTATATTTTAATTTCTATTATTATTCTATTTTATGTGCATGGGTGTTTTTCTTGCATGGACGTCTGTGTACCATGTGCATGCAGTATCTACAGAGGCTAGAAGAGGACATTGGGTCACCTATGACTGGAGTTATAGGCGGTTGTGAGCCACCACATGGATTCTAGGAACTGAACCTGGAACCGTTGAAGTACTAGACAATGCTCTTAGCTGCTAAGCCAACACTCTAGCTTTGTTTTGGTATTAGAAACCCAGCTCTGGTGAAAGTTCAAAGTCAAATGATCTTAGTTCAGCCCAGTCACTCCTAGAGGCAGGTACTCTAGTAAATGAGGAGGTGCCATTCAACAGAGATGTGCTTATCAGTGTGTGTGTGTGTGTGTGTGTGTGTGTGTGTGTGTGTGTGTATGTTCATATGTCTGTCTGTCTGTCTCTCTGTGTGTATTAGAAAAACTTTTTCTGAAATCTTATTGAAACAACTCAACATAAAATTTTATGTCATTAAAAAGTCTGATGACCCAAACTCCATCTCTAGGACTCGTGTGCTGAAAGGAGAGAACAGAATCTTACAAGTTGTCTTCTGACCCCTACATGTATGCTACACTCAGTACATGCCCCTTTCCCCACAAAATAAAATAAGATAAAAAACTATCACTTTGTATAATATCACTTATTAAAATCAAAACTCTTGGGCTGAAGAGACGATTCAGCCATTAGGCTCACAACCCTAGAGACAAAACAGTAAAACTCTTAATCAAGAATTAACATGCAAATATATTTCTCAGTTCAGAACAGTTATCAATTAAAGATGGGAACTATAATAAAATTATATTTGTCGGCACTGAAGCTAGTTAAATATCTTTTGGGAATCAATCATAATTTCTCTCTGCTGTGAGATAGCCACTAAGTAAAGCCACAGAGGGTTGTGTGTGTGTGTTTGCTTAGTGTTTCTTATCTTAACTTTCAATCCCCAAATCCATCTAGGGAATCCATGAAGGAAAGAGTCGGGTGCATGTGGGGATTTTTACCAAGATGAATGCCATAGTCTCTTCTATAAAAATGGGCAACAATTTCACAGATGATGGAGAAGCGCCATGAGAAGGAGATAAACATGTTCAATCATAACCCAGGCTGATGAAGCAACGTGTGAACTGACAACCTGCTGACTTTTGTCAACTATGCAGATTTGTTTGGGAGACCTGAGATCTGAGGACCTTGAACAATGGAGCAGACCACAGTCTAATGCTGGAGGCAACACTCCTTCCATGTCAGCATATATCAATATAGGAATGAAACAAAGAAAGCGATGATCCAAGGAAAGTTGCACATAAGTAAATAAATGTCACTAAGTACATAGTAAATATTAACAGAGCAGCCCTTTCCCAGAAGTTTCTCAGAACAGACGGACTGAAAACACAATTGCCTGGGCACGTACTATAGATTGTATCTGGGAAAGCATGAAAGAAAACCACGAGGCCATGTCCAGATTCAGGGCACACTGAGACAGCACTCAGCACATCTTTTTGCCAGACTGGATTCTGTAGCCATGTTCCGACATCCAAAAAGAGTAAACATGTCTTATAATCTGAATGTAAATGTTTATCTCAGGAGGCATGAAAATCATGTTCAAGAACCATCCAGGGAACAAAATGCACCTGAGGTAATAGGCCTTTTCTCCTGGAGCCTCTCTCAGTTCCCCCAAGGTCTTGTTCACAAGTCATTTCTATGATTGTGTTCTGATTACCCCCATCCTCCGCTCCCCTTTTTAAAAGCAAGAACAGACATTGCAGTAGATAAAGTGTTCTCAGGCATTCATTCTTATATGGAGCCATTGATGTCCTACGAGAAGCATGAAAACACATATGGTAAGTGCAAACTTAGACGCAAGAGCACGATATGCGTGGTACTTTGCTGCCAGGAATGAAGATCCAGGTCTTGTAAGGCATCATTAATTCCTTCTGCTATTCCTTGTCCTGAGATTCCAGGCAACTGCTTTGGAAATGTCTGAAAATTTTATCCAGGTATCTAGTGGTCTCGTTCTTTTTCTTTCTTTCTTTTTTTTTTTTTTTTTTAGATAAATTTGTTTTGGATAAATGAGTTAATTTTCTTTCAATCCTATATAAAACAATAGCAATTAAAAACTTCATCTCTGAAAGTAAAATATTTACATATTAACAAGTAACTGTGCAAAATTTACATAAAAAATGGAAAGACGGGACTTCCTAAAAGATAAAATGAAAGGTGTAACAGTTCTCGGGTGTCGTTAAAAAATACCAATCAGCATTCAGTTCACATGTGCAAATTGAAGTCTAACATGAGAATCTACGCAGAGAAAGCCAAGTATTTACAGTCATAAAAATACTATCAATAGTCAATTTAATACAACAACGTCTGAAAATATATAGAACTAATTAGTATATTTGTAATAAAAAAAAATCGATACAAAGAAGGGGCTTTGCTCTGGACTCCTGTAAGATTGGCCACAGCTTGCATACAGCCTCTTAGCAAAATAATTATAGTTTACATAGCCATTTTATATTATGTGCCAAAAATTATGTACAATTCCTGACAAAATACACCAACCATTTCCAACACTTGATCCACACTGAGAAACAGTCTGTTGTTGATTCTTCTCAACTCTGATTTTATGTCATCTAAGTCTTCACTCTGAGCTAAAAACACAGTTCAAGTAAAATATATTTATGCTGAAAAGGTTCTCATATAATCAGCTCTTTAGTGCGACAGAAACCGTGTCTGCAGCAGAGAGAACACAAAGGCCTCCGGATCTCTCACAGGACAGCTGACCTGAGCTCATCCTCGAGCTCATCCTTGGCTGAGTGGTCTTCTTGCCAAACAAGCCATATTTAAAGACTGATGGAAGCGCTTAGCAAGTAATTAACAGTTGCTCATCCTGTGTGCGTTTTGGTTCCGCTCACCCTGACTCACCCACTAGGTATATGTCTACAGCTGATGACCTCAAATACGAGTATTTTATGTTGTAGCAGTCAGTTGGCCAAGCAAACTGATCTTTTTCCACTGTTTATCACCCCACCCTGTCCCTTACCTCCCTTCTACACGAAACTCCCCAGGAACACAACTTCCAAGCAGGGTCCCCTGTCTGCCAGTGGAGGCCAGGGTGCAGCACCTGTACAAATGCAATTTGTTTGCTACAGTTGGAAGCTGTAAAGTGGAAGGCCTAGTTCTTTATACCCTCTGGGATGGGATAATGGCCACATGTAGGGTGAGCATCCAGAAAATGCTGGAAAGCTGGAGTAATAGCATCCCCTTGGGGCAACTCAAAAATTAAGTAGGGCAATAGCAAGAGTACCTTGGGAAATAAATCCATTTTATTTTATTTTATTTTATTTTATTTTATTTTTTAAAAAGATGTCTCTTAAGGATGGACACCAGCCAGAATTTTAAATAGTAGTACTCAGGTAGGTTAGGTAGCTCTCTTAAGAATATCATGGGAAGGGTAATTCATAACCCCTTTGGTCCCAAAGCAAACCAGAGCACAGAGTCACTTTGATGAGACTAGGACCCAACAGTCATGTGGAAAAGTCTGTGTTTTTAGCTACTGCTCTGGGCTACTTGCCAGCTCACATGGGGATTTCAGGGTTGTAGCATTTAGATTTCCAGAAGCTTTAGCATTTCAGACTCTTGAGGGATTGGGATTTAAAGCAGTGGTGTGGGGGTCCTTATCTCGAATGGGTCAGGCTCCGGGTTTTATCCTCGGCACCCATAAAACAAAACCAACCACAATATCAACAATGATAACACCCGCAGAACTGGAGGCTGGCGATTTACTTACATATACTGAACAAGGCTCTGGGTTTGAACTGCCACAATATAAGTCACAGTGGGAAGGAATCCTGTGAGTCACACTTCAAAAGCTTCGTTTTGGCTTCAAGCAAGTTGTGGGGTGGGATTTATGATTTACTTTAAAGTAAAATTCCACATCAAGGAACCATGGGGGTAAGCAGAAGAGATGAAGGACAGAAGATATGGAGGACAGAAGACTTGGAGGAAACAGGAGACATAGAGGAGAACAAGAGACATGCTATGGGATGGATTTGGAGATTTATGTGTGATTTTCAAAGTGGACACATGACTTCTGGCTGGTGTCTGTGTTGGCCACAGAGACTAGAGGTCCTGGAAGCAGGAGCTGGGTCCTCAGTGAGCCATCTAGTTACTCAAGTAAGATCTGATAAGTTCAACAGATGTTCTTCTATGTTCGGTGTGTGCTGGAGGGAATGTGTTTATCCTTAACCACCTCCTACCCAACCAGGAACTCTAGGGAGAAAATATCCTGTTGTTTCTGTGTGAATTTCCAGTCTCTCACTACCTTATAACAACAGCCAGCATTAGAATACTTGTTATATAAATACACAGACAGACACACATACAGACACACACTCACTGACACAGACACACACAGTCACAGACACAGACACAGACAGACAGACACACAGACACACACAGACACACACACACGACATTTCATGTTTACTATTGTTCCTATTTCTGGGACTCTCCACAGAAAAAGGACAAGTGTAGTGGTCAATGCCTTTAATCCCAGCACTCATGAGACAGAGGCAGGTGGATCTCTGCGGATTCAAGGACCGCCTGATCTGCACTATAAGATCCAGCCAGAGATACACAGTGTGACCCTGTCTCAAAATAACAACAACAAAAACCACAACCACAACAACAAAACCAAAAAATGAATTCTCCACAATCCTGATTATCCCCACCTTACAGTTGAAGAAAGTGACACACACACAAAATATAGTTCCTAAGTTACAAAACCAGATGTATACCAGGCAGTGCTCCTCACACAAATGCCCACCCCCACCAAGAGATGCTACCAAGCTTTCGTGACTGCTTAGAGACATTACCACCACACTTCCTGTCTCACACTTCCCCAAAGCGTGCAGAGCACCTGTCACTTCTCTAGTCAGTAGACGGTCCCTGACAGGCTTCAGTTTTAGGTGTCTTCCACTCCATGATCCTGTTAAAGACATATGTGTTCCATAGAAACCATATTCTTGAAGTGTGTGTGTGTGTGTGTGTGTGTGTGTGTGTGTGTGTGTGTTGTGGGTATGTGTGCATTTTCGTGTGTGTGCATTTTGTGTCTATGCACGTGTGGGTCAGAGGTCAGTTTCCAATGTCACATTCCTCAGAAGCTTAGTTTCTGGGATAGGGTCTCTCACTGGGACCTGGGACTAACCAATTTAGAGAGGCTGGCTTGCTGACTAACTTCACAGATCCTTTTGCCTCTGTTGCTCCAGCAATGAGAGACTAGAACTCATGCCACCACCACCATCATCATCAGAGTGCTTGGGATCAAACTCAGATCCTTGTGTTTGAGTGGCAGGAACTTTTTGAAATGTTGACTGTCTTCCCAGGGTATGATATATGGTGTTGTCAATGAGAATTTCTGTCTGCAGAGATGGATAGACTGATTAGTGATGTGGAGAGATTGGAATGTGGCAGACCCAGGGCTAATTACCTTATCGCAGCTAACTTTAGCACCCTAAACAGGCATTCTTTGTCCACCTCTGCGTGGGAACTAACATCCTGTGACTAATAGATTTAAAACCTTTTGGAATCTATTAATTCAGCAGACAATGAGCTTCCACCAACCCCAAAGCTATGAACGTTATGAGATAGCATCTGAAGCCTATAGAGAAACTTCCCTCATCTCCCTGTAACCACCTCTCTGATGTTCCCACAGATGTATTTTAAACTTGCCTTGCTTTATGACTTTCTGTATTCTTTAAAAATATAAAACTTCATGAACCTGTTCCCATATTGGATCATGGGATTTAGATTAACCTAAAATTGTGCTCTTGGGCCATGTCACTCAAAATGGTGCCAGAATAAACTCGTATTGCCTGTAAGGGAAGAGCTGTGGTTTTGTTTGTTTGTTTGTTTGTTTGTTTTGTGTGTAGGCAGGTATTGTAATTTATGTTGGGGTTTTGGGAAGTAAATCCATCAGGAGGAGGTGAGGCATGTGTGTCTACTTTTACTGGAAGCTTGCAGAATTTTTTTAACAGTCAGTATAGACTCAGGAATCCCAGATTTCTGTTGAAAAACAGCATGGTGCCTATTTCTGATTGTCTCTTCTGGGACTCTCAAAGCTATCCTAGGGGCAATAAATAAATGGAAGTAAATGACCATTAAATTTTGACAATAGTAGAACAATTTGATCCCAAGTCGGGTGAAATGCAGTGAAGTTGGCTAGGACAAGCCCCTCGGAGCATTCGCGCCCTCAGCTAATTTTGTTTTTGTTGGTTCTACTTCCTTAGTAGATAGCAACACAGAAGACTTGTCACTTTCCTTCCTTCTCCAAGCAACATAGGGAGTAACTGTAATCTAGGGGCTTTTAACCTTTCTAAAGCTGCAACACCTTAACGTAGTCTCTTAGGTTGTGGTGACCCCCAACCATAAAACTATTCTGTCATTACTTCATAATTGTAATTTTGCTTCTGTTATGAGTTGTAATGTAAATATCTATGTTTTTGAAGATTTTAGGTAACCTCTGTGAAAAGGGTCACCAAAGGTGTCTTGACCCACGGGTTGAGAGCCACTGCTATAATCCAGCTGATAGACTGAAAAATGACCAAGTTTACAGAAGCATTCCCGGGCTAAGTCATGAGATAGTCATTTGTGCCGGGCTCTCTGTGACCACTCGTTCATTGTATATGCTTCCTGGCAACGATCCCCACAGCCCCACAAAGCCACTCCCTGCTCCGTCCTCCACAGAGTTGCAGAGGAGACAACTCCTTGAAAGTTCACTACAATTTTCCTCGTCTGCTTTTGCTTTTGTTAAACCACGTGTTAAGTAAATATCAAATGAACAAAGACGAAATCACATAAACACGTCTGATTGTTTTTTTTTTTTTTCAAATCTGCTGACAAAGTAAGAGATTTTAAGTTGAATTAATCTGTGTGGGTTTAAACTTTAAAGGAGGGTCAGATATTAGAGCATGGGTGATAAAATCATGCTTTTTCTTTTGAAAATCAGTTTTCAATGATCTGCAGATTTTAACAGAGTGAAATTTTCTCAAACCCTTCTCTAAATTTGGCTTTCTTGTACTTTTCCATTTTCTGCCAAAAAATTTAAAAACCTGATAACAGAAGTGACTTCCCCAGCCAGTGTGACTTCCTTATGGAGGTTGATCTGGCCAAACCACATCTGTTCCTTAACTCAGCACTGTACAGCGTGTGGCCAGTGGCAGGGTTTACCCACACTGAAGCACAGATACATCACATACTATATATTTATTATATATTATATATTATTATGGGATGAGGAGAGAAATTAAATTATCAATTTGAAGAAGGCAACACATATAACATCTCCAAATCTAGAAAAGTAGTCCTCATTCAGCACAGGATTACTTAATTACTAGAGAGAATCTATGAAATATATTTACAATTTGGGTCAATAGTAATTTTTTAAAATTTAAATCTATTATTGTAAATGCTAATCTATATGACACACAGATATTCAGGGTGTTGTGTTTGTATTATTTGAGGTTAGTCCTGCCACCCCCAAGTAGGAATTTTGACAAACTATTGTGTACGATTACCCTAAAAATTAAAAACAAGTCTTAAGATTGGTTATTTAGTTGTGTCATCTGAGTTTTGTCTTTAGTCACCCAGAGGTGACTAAGCAATCATAAGAATGTGTCTGTCACTTGGGACTTACACATCTGATGATGGGAAGGACTTATCCAGAGCCTAGTTTCTGGTTCTGTGCATTTCCAATCCTTGTTTCTCTTCCTCTACCCAATGTGCCTCTGGTTTATGGCACCTGTAGGGAATGGTCATATTATGATATTATCAGTGGCCCTGCATGCCTGTGCCACTGAACAGGGTAAATTGGCTTAGTAAGTAGTGTGAATATTCCTGAAATGGATTCCAACCCCAGATGGTCAGCAAGGTCTAATGTGCACCCAGAGAGAAAGGTGAATTACAAAAATACATTCCACAAACTCCCAGCGAAATGAGTCTCCAAACAGCATTCTCCTAGATCAGAATGTCAAAGATATCCTTGGCTTTTCAACCAGAGGGGAAAATGAGTGGAGAGCAATCAGAGCTGCGATTAGAACTGTAGGAGTGTGTGTGTGTGTGTGTGTGTGTGTGTGTGTGAGCATCTCGTTACAAACTCCAGGGACCCTGGAAGGTAAGTGAAATAGAAGGTAAGGCTGTGCTAGCATGATTTAAAAAAAAAAAAAAACCTAAGCAAGCAAACAGACAGACAACCATGCTCCAGTGTAATACATTCTGAAAACTGGGCCACAGGAAAATCCCCCAGAGGTTGGACAAGGCCTTTCGTAAGGTGCATCCTGAACAGGGAATAAAGTCTATGAGGCAATCAAGGAAGTGCGCTGAGTGTTTGAAACTCCGTGGCACAGAGTGATGTTACTGAGAGCACGTTCTGTGCTTTGGGTAAGTGGCTGTGGGAGACTGTGTGTTGATGTTGGGTGAGAGATTCTCTCTCTCCTGGCAGTGTTAGCTGCTGAATATTCTATCCTCTTCCACATTGAGAACTCTGTCTCTACTAAGGAAGAGACCTCCTCATTCCCACCTCCAGAATGGCATCCCCCTACACTGTCGCGTTCTTCATGCTCACTGCTTTCTGAGTTTGCTCAGAAAGAACCTTTCTGAGGTTCTCCAGCAGCCCTGCTGCTTGGACCCTCTTCACAGAAACATTCGCCTCACACCTAGGAAGTCAGTGACTACTACCCTACCGCAGTCTCGCTTTCTTTGACTGCTTCCAAGTCCTCCTCAATCCCGGAGGAGGGAGCAGTGATGTTCACAGTCTCAAAACTCAGCTCCCCCGTAGAGTCTGAATTTCCCTCTTGTAGCAGTGACTCCAGTGGACAGGAGTGAAAATGGACTGTGACATTAAATCTATTCCATCCCTGCTGTGGAGTGCCTGTCCTTTGTGTCTGGCTGAGCAAGAGGGAAGCTCTGAGAGCGGGGAGAGCTAGAATGAGAAAAGCAAACACTCCCTCTCCCACCCACTGGTGGCAGCTGCTAGAGGGGAGGAATAGGAGTTTGCTCAGGACACCGAGCAAAAGTGTGACTGTGGGGCTGCCCTGCACTCTGATGTCATTGTTGCTTATCTGGAACAGTCCCCAAACCAGAGCTCAGGGACAGTTGTCAGGCATGGCTGGTCCTCTTTCCTGCATTCCAGCACAGCTCTGCCTCATTCTTGACCTGTTGGGTTAACATCAGGGACCCAGTGTGTATCCCTAAAGCCCATAGTGGACCTTACACTTAAGGTCCACTTTCCCCCTTGGTCTCACTGCCAGTCCACACAATGAGTCTTCCAAAACTACTTGATTCTTGATTTTTCTATTTGCTGAGTGACTAAGTTAACCAATTAACACATACTTATTAAGTCAAATTAATTTAATAATGAATTTAAAAAAAGAAATCAAAAGGAAAAGAACATAATTGCTCCTAGGTAGGGTAAAGGAGAAAGTTTATTTTAGATACGTGGGAGAGCAGAGGCAGAGGAGGGGACACCTGGGAGGGTTCAGACTGAACTGTGCTGTGTGAGGAGAGGAGGAGGGGAAGGAGCAGAGGGAACCAGGTCAGCACCCAGGGGGTCCAAAGGCCCAAAGAGGGTAGGTAACCAAAATGGTTGGATTATATAGGGAAGGGCAGCCCAGTCCCCTGAGCGTGAGAGTTCGGTGTAGAGGTCTGGGTATGCCGTCCAGGAGGGCCCTGTAACAAGTAGGGGCTGAGGGGTGCGGGGAGAACCTGGTGGCCAGATCCTGCTCTGACAAGTTAAGTAGGCACCTTAGCCATTTGTCCCAAGTTTGAAATCTAACAAAAATTTTAATTATGATTTAATTATTCAGCTGAATTGACTTAACTATTAGTTTGCCAAAAACTTCCCAGTTAAATGTATATTAAGTTGTAGCAATTCTACAATACAAGAAAGGTTGTATTTCTTATAAGGTTGTCTAGTGTCCTACACACCTTATCAAATGCTGATTTTTTTGTGGTTTTGAATGTAGTACTATACATATTACACATGTCAAAGATTTAAAATGAGGCTCATTTTAATGGGAGCTAAGGAAGTACTAGGTGGCTTTTATAGTTCCTTGGAAAACCTGAATTAGAAGGGGATTTTTTTTTTTTTTTTTTTTTAGCCTCCTAAAGATTGACAAATACCAAGATGTGAAGACTCTTCTTTAAAATCAGAAACAAGAATGTCTGAAATGATTGTCTATACGCAACATCCTAACCGTGCTTCTTGCTTGTGTAATAAATAAAAATTAATAAAAATAAAGATAAGAAGGGTAGAATGGGGAGATGGCTCAGTGTGTAAGAACATTTGAGGACCTGAGTTTGAATCTCAGCACTGAAATAAAAATCTAGGTAGGCATAGTGTGGGCATGGTGGCACACATCTTTAATCCCAGCACTTGGGTTCATCAGAGTTCATCACAGGCAGGCGGATCTCTGAGTTCAAGGCCAGCCTGGTCTACAGAGTGAGTTCCAGGACAGCCAGGGCTACATGAAGAAACCCTGTCTTACCAAACCAAACCAAACCAAACCAAACCAAACCAAACCAAACCAAACCTAAATCTAGGCACAGCCACTGTGGTAGTTTGTATATGCTTGGCCCAGGGAGTGACACTATTTGGAGGTGTAGCCTTGTTGGAGGAAGTGTGTCACTGTGGGCTTTAAGACTCTCATCCTAGCTGTCTGGAAGTCAGTCTTTTAGAGGCCTTTAGATGAAGATGTAGAACTCTCAGCTCCTCCTGTACCGTGCCTGCCTGGATGCTGCCATGTTCCTGCCTTAATGATAATGGACTGAACCTCTGAACCTATAAGCCAGCCCCAGTTAAATTTTGTCCGTTATAAGAGTTGCCTTGGTCATGGTGTCTGTTCACAGCAGTAAACCCTTAAGTAAGACAGCCACACATATGTATAACCTCAGTACTATGTGGGCAGAGACAGGAAGATTGTTGGGCCTTCCTGGATGCCAGTCTTATTTCCAGTTCAGTGAGAGACCCTGTCTCAAGGGAGTAGAGTGGATAAGGATAGAGCTAAACATCCAATGTCCTCCTTAGACCACTGCACAAATGCAGGCTTGAACACACGTATAATACACAGACCTTTCCCCCTACAACACATAATTGCTGGATTAAAATTTCTCTATAGGAAGGATAATGGGATACCAAACAGCCACAGCCACAGCCACAAAAATGTCCTCTATATGTTTAGAATGTAGATGTGTTTATTTGTTTATTTTATATCTGAAAATTTTAACCAATGCATGACTGAACTGTCGTTCAAAATACTTTCAGTCATTTTATACACAAAATTCCAGGCTCTTTCAACTAGATTAAAGGTTCTTCAAAGTCTACACTCTTTGGAGGTATGTTAATGCATTTTTAGGTTGTTCCCAACACACATTTAAAAGTAGCACTTGTAACTGCGAAGGTGGAGAACTGATGTCAAATACTGTGTAGGGGATGTAGATCGGGACCCTTTCAGAAAGATGGAAACATTTAGACATGGGCACCCTTTTCTTTTTGTAGGTATTTTATTTTTATAAGGATTTTTATTTTTATAAGGATTTTTAAACTATGCATATATATATATATATGTGTGTGTGTGTATGTGTGTGTGTGTGTGTGTGTGTGTGTGTGTGTGTGTGGTGGGGCGGCAGCGTTGTACATATAACATCAGTGCCATGGACACCAGAAGAAGGCATCAGATTCCCTGGAGCTGGAATTACAGCAAGTTGTGAAGCACTAGATGTAGGTGCTGGGAACAGACCACCAGTCTTCTGCAAGATTAGAAAATGCTCTTAACTGCTCAGCCATTTCTGCATTTCTTTTTATTATACATTTTTTTTTAAAAAAAATGTATTCATTATATTTACTTAAACCACATCTATTAATATATTTTTATTTGCTAGTGTGCCTCATTTTCCCCCTTTATTTTTGCATACCAAAGAAGGGCTTGGATGTCTGTTTAATAGACAGGCTAAGGAGACAGCATTTGAAAAACCACTGAAACTCCATAAAACATGAACAGCAGGGGTTTTACATTTCATTTTTTAGAAGCTTTATTTAATTTTATTTTCTGTGCATGAGTGTTTTGTCTGCATGCCTATCCACATATGTGCAGTGCCCAAGAAGGAGAAGCAGGTGTCAGATGCCCTGGCGTTGGAGTTACAAACAGTTCTCAGTTGTCATGTGGGCTCTGGGAAGTGGACCCAGGTCCTCTGCAAGAGACACTGGCGCTCTCTTAGCTGATGAGCCATCCCTCCAGCTCAGAGTTTTACATTTTTCAGTCACTCAACTAGCCACTAATGACAGGTGGCAAAATTAAACTAACAACATGAAAATGTATGAAAGGATTATTGAAACTAAATTAACGAGGAACTGAGTTTTCATTAGTAATATGCAATTACGCAGTATCAGAGCAATGCATTGATATTAACACAGCTAAAAAGGGACACATCCTGACTGTGGTCAAAGGTTCTCTAAGTCACTGTACAGGAAAGAGCTGAACCAGAGCACATAGTAATACTTCAGTATTTAATTAGAAAGGCAAAAAGAGGGCAATTGCCTGAATGTTTTAAAAGCTACTGCTTACTTAAACAGCATCTTAATAATAAGCCAGGAATTCTGATGCCATAGTAGGTTTCTGCTTTGCTTGTCTAACTCTGCTCCCTGAAAATCTACGGCAAGTCAGGAACTGAGGAGATTCCCAGTGTTTAGTTTTCTGATATGAAAAGAGTATGGAAGAAGAATGAAAGATTGAGCTTAGTGTAGGCAATATATATATTGCCCCTCAGTATATATACTCCCCCTCAGCTCATATCCGTCCTTTCTCCACTCCCTTCTAAACGCACCTTGGAGCATACCTGGCCTAGGAAGTCTCTTTCCCCTGGTCCAGTGTTTCTCCAAGGAAATGAGTTCTTAGATCTCCAAGGGCCACCTGCTAGGTGGCTAGAGGTGGCCCGGGGAGCGAGATAGAGAGCTGGGTTGCACCTACCTGAGAAACACGGAGCTCGGGCTGTCAGTGGAGCTGTGTGGGGCCTCAGGACTGGTCCTCGGGTTGCTGGGGATGTCGAACTTGAACACATTGTCCCCGGAGGAAAGACGTTTCTTCACCATTCTGGTCTTGGCCGCCTCCACTCCAAGGCGTCAGCTCAAAAGCTCATATCTAGAGCTCTCAAATAAAGTGAAAAGTGTTGTATTTCAGCTTGTCCCAGTGCCTGCCATGCAGGAAGTTCCTACCTGACTCTGATCTAGCTCAGGCAATTTTTTTTTAAAGTTAGTTAATGAGTAACCCTATCAGCATGACACAGCATGGTTCTCATCCCACTGACATTTGCTCTGAAAGAGAAACAGATGTGTTTGGGGAATTCAGCTCTCTCACTTTGGTAATACGAACATTGCTGAATCTGTGGACTTAGGCAGAAAAACTTATGGAAAAATAAGTTTAACCAAAACACAGACAGAGGAGCAGAGCGGCCTGCAGGTGGACATTAAAAACAGGATGACCTTGGTAACAGCCCGAGCCTGCTGGGCAGGGTGAGGAATGTAGATGTGCTATTTCCCCACACATACAGGAAGTAATCTTCATCATTATGCCCAGGATGCTTAAAGCTGCCTTGGTCCTCAGGACCTGAAGGGTCCTAGAACTCTGATGGATGTAACAAGGCAACGTCAGGTCCTGGAATTCTGATGGATATAACAAGGCAAAGTCAATTGAATACAAACTCCCTGGCTGTGTATTCTGTCAAGTTACAGCTGGCCACAACCTTTTAGAAAACCTCAACAGCAAGACAAAAAGCAAGAGTTTGGGTCTCATCTCTGTTACTTGCTCACTGAGCAATCATATGATCCCTACCCTACTGGGTGTGGTGTCTGTCTCTCCACCTCACAGACTTAGAAGATAATAACATGGAAGAATGCCCATGGTGATTTGTAACTAAACATGGGCCGATATACACTGTACCCAAACCCAGGAAGTCCAGAGAGGACAATTCTTTATGTGATAGTATTCAATCATAGATGCTCATGTGATGGAAAACACCGGACTCCTCCCCTTGGTGTTTCTACAGCAAGGAGTGTTTGCTCCAGAAGAGTTTGGGTTCTTTTCTTGTGGTTTTAGTGATTGGCCAGTGACATCGAGAAAAGTACCGATTTGGAATGTGGAAGGCAGCACAGTTTCCTGGGAAGTCAAACCTTCAGCCTCGGCCTCATCTCTGCAGATAATCAACCAGGGGCAGTTTTGCTGATTGCCCCACTGTCTTGAGGCTCACTCTAGAATTAGACAATGTGTGTATATTGCAGTGGAACTTTCCCACTACCCAGTAGGATGACCTGTCTATCTTTGTCTGACTTGGATTTTTCTGGTTTGAGGCCTGAATGTCATGACTCCTAGGAGTCAACCACTGCTTGGCAAACATGACAGGTGGCAGCCACACTGGTGTCCTGGGCTGAGACTCTGATGGTGTCTTGGACCCAGCTATCCCCTTGTACTTCCTGACGAGGCAGAGTCTATGTTTTTGTTCTGTTACATTTTCTTGGTATTTCCAATGTGTGGGAAATCACATTGCAAAGCCATGGCATAAAAGCTAAGTGATACTAACGTTGCATGAAACTGATCATCATAGCTCTTAGAAAAGCATCTGTCCACATGATAGTTTCTACCCTTTGTTAAGAAAAGCCTGCTCAGCCCAGATATTAACTACCAGTGTTGTATAGGATGTTGCTTCTCTCCTACAGGTATGGATTTTAGCCAGAAGCAGTGTTTAACTCAGAATGACATGTGTTTAAAGGAGAATGTTCCGGTGTCATAGCTTCCACTAGGAAAGCTTTCCTAGCTCTCGATGAACAAAACACGCATCTATTGGCAAAGCTTTCCGCTAGCCTGCGGCCTTCACTGCATCCCTGACTGCTCTGTGGCTCATTCTCACCATCCGTATTTCAGTATAAAAGTCTTGGTCTAGATGATGTTCAAAATCTTCTCAGCCTCTTTGTGTAGACACCACAGAGTAAAATTTGACTATAAGAGTAAAATTTGACTCTAAGAGTAAAATTTGACTCTAAGTATTTTTTTTTTATTCTTCAATCAAACAAGGTCCATAGTTCCAACAACTTGGCATTGTGCAATGATGATAGTCTTGTTTACTTGAGCCCAGGCGTTCTGAAGTCCATGTCTGAAGAAGTAATTTGCCTTCTGCTGCTAGGCTAGAGCTGACATATGGACGCTATGGCTGTTTAATCTTTCTTTCTTTCTTTCTTTCTTTCTTTCTTTCTTTCTTTCTTTCTTTCTTTCTCTTTCTTCTCTCCCCTGTCTTTTCTAGGAGGGTAGGGTTTGGCTATCAAGACATACAATCGAACTGAAACACAAGACAGACGGTTTCAAAACAGCTTCCCAGAGGCATGGGATATCAATTTCTACTGATAAGTGAATGTTTTCTCTCTACATAAGCAAAGTTAGAAAGATTTGTACTCTCAGATTCATCTGGCGAATTAGTCTGTCTTAGCACATATGAATGGCAACAGTTTGTGTGTTCTAAGGTTGTGTTACTACCATTTGGAAATAGAAGGTTTGTGTGCACAGTCTGTACACAGACAGATTCAGGAAAATACTATGGATGACAGTGAAGACTATGACTTATTAAAAATAATTTATATTTAATTATCTGTATGCTCCTGGGTCTGTGTGGTATATGTGAGTGTAGGTGTCTACAGAGGCCAGAAGAGTGCGTTTGAACTGGAGTTACAGACAACTGTGATCTGTCCATTGAGAGTTCTGGAAACCAAACTTGGGTCCTCTATAGAAGACCTTTTGTAAAAAAGCAGTATGTGCTTTTAACTGCTGGGCCATCTTCTCCAGCCCTGACTGTGATTTTTGAGCTGGCTACATTTTCACTAATTTTGAGTAGATTTGCACATAGCACAATGAAAAAGTACGGTTTCTTTTTCTCACTGTCAGTGTGTCTGTAGCTCTGTGCCTGCACATGCCTTGTAAGAGACCCAATCCCACAAGCAGAACCAAGAATCTTGGGACTGCAAATGTCCCCATTCATGATAATGGTCCCATCAAGTAGCTGGTATTGCTCCTGGCTAACTCGTGTGCAGCATTCCATATAGAGTCCCTTTTGGTGTCTTTAAAAATCTTCTGTTTTATGGTTTTTATGATAAGGATTAGAGATAAGGTTAATTCAGCTCTAGCTGTACCTGTCTCTCTGCTGTACCCACTGAGGTATTTTAAACTTGCCTTGATTTATGACTCTTTTTCATTTCTAAAACTATAAAACTTTATGAAATTGTTTCCTCACTTGGAACATGGAATTTTGGGTAACCCAAATCTGTGGTCCTGGGCCATGGTCACTCAGATTGTCTCCAGAGCAAACTATCTTTGAAAGGATACAGTGAGAAGAAAGACATTGGCCTTGACAATATAAAAACACATAACTCTCTGCAGAGGTCATGACAATGGAAGGGATTTTGCCCCTGGAAAGATTAGAAAATTAATCTCCCAACTGCAGGAAACAACACACTTGAGGCAACTTTTTCCTTGTGCATTTGGTCTTTGTGACAGAAAGGAAAGAGACTTGAAAACTCAATTTCCACTCCTAGCCCAACCACCAGCTTGGCCAAATATTTTCATTGTTCTAAATTATGTTTGTTTACTTTTATAAATTAAATCACAATTGTTGATTTAGGGCTGGTAAGAGGGCTTCATGGGTAAAAATACTTGTGACCAAAGCTGATTAATCCCTGGAAACCACATGGTGGGAGCAGAGAAGGGATTCTGGCAACTTCTGACTTCTACATCCAGTGTGGCAGTGTACACCCGTGTCCCCTCCCCCTCCCCCCCGCAACAGAAAATAAATAAAGATAAAAATTATAAAGCCTGATTTTTCTTCCCCCTCCTCCTTCCTTCTCCTCCCCCTTCCTCATCTCCATCTGTTCCTTCTCCTTCTCTACTCAACACGTTTGCAAGGCCCACTGCTCAGAGCCCACACCTCTGGGTCACAGTTCCGTCTTCATTTCATTTCACCAGAGATGCTAGGCCTCCTCCCTCTAGTGATGGGACTACTCTCCTGCTGAGGTGAAACAGCACCCTTCACTAGCAGTATCTTCTACGGGAGCCTGAGGGAGAGGCATGAATGTGGGTTCAAAGTGGTTATCATTTGTCAGATTTATCAGAGTGCTTGTTTGTGTCAGGAACAATTGTACATTTCTTTAGTCCACCCTATTCTCATTCCAATTCAGGGTGGCTGAGGCTCTGCTGGAAGGCAGACACCACTCATGCCATATGTGTGTCCAGGGTGAGCTCTTTAGAAGAGACTTGGCTGCAGTTGACTGAAAAGTTCAATCCATAGCAAGGTTGCCTTTAAAATATCTAACTAATGCTATTGGCTTCTGAGATGGTCTGAATATGCTTGGCCCAGGGAGTGCCACTATTTGGAGGTGTGGCCTTGTTGGAGTAGGTGTGGCTTTATTGGAGGAAATGTGTCATTGTTTGTGTGGGCTTTAAGACCCTCATCCTAGTTCCCTAGAAGCCAGTCTTCTCCTAGTGGTTTTCAGATAAAGATGCAGAACTCTCAGCTCCTCCTGCACCATGCCTGCCTGGATGATGCCATGCTTCTGCCTTGATGAGACTGGACTGAACCTCTGAACCAGCCCCAATTAAAAGTCAGCCCCAATTAAATGTTGTCCTTATAAGAGATGCCTTGGTCATGGTGTCTGCTCACAGCAATAAAACCCTGAGTAAGACACTTCCTTACTCTTTTTGTAGCTGCCTGTTGGCAGGGGCCTGACCTCTATGCTACCTTAGCTCCAGAAACATGGCGTTTGTTCCTTCTCGTCTTCATTGCTTGCCTGCCCTGGAGTTTTCCTTTTTAACTTTAATACATTGTCCTTAATCTTCTACTTGAGTCCATTCTTTGTCCTTGTGCTTCTGTTTGTACCCACTCTTTAATTCTTTTATTAATGAGACTGAAAACCTCAAAGGAGAACCCTGATTTCACTCGTTTCATCTGATGGTTCTGTTGGGATGCCCCCAGATTTCTGAGAACACGTAGTTTTTGCCTTTTTATGAGTAAAGACAATGAATTATTTCCTGTACCCCGAGATGCTTCATGATCCCTAGTACCCACGCAATGATGTCATGTGCTTTTAACTTCAGTGCCTGGGAGTAAGGGGCGGGATGGAATCAAGCAGATTCCACGGACTTGATGGGTCAGTCTAGTCAGAACTGTGACACATATGCATACAACACACACACACACACACACACACACACACATTTGCCATTCGTTTTCAGCATTCCATTGTTGTGAACCCATTTCATATTTAGTAATGCTATGTTAATAAGCTGGTTTTCCAGAAAACAAAGCTCTATTGTGTTGTGGTGGATGATTTCCACTGTATAAATTTTCCCACGTGGCTGATCCCAGCATGATACCCGCATGGCTCCGTGACAGTCAGTCCTTGTGAATCTGCACAAACTGACTCCCTTGCAGAAGACAGACACATTGACTTTGGAGCCTGGGTGCTGGGTGAAGCACCTCCATCTGTCCCCAGGACACTAGATTTACAAAGCCCGTGTTCTTTGATTTAATTAGCATTATCAGCAGACAGATTGCATGGCAGCTATTGTATACTCTGCCTTTGGCTGTATATAGGTTGGTAATTATTTTTGGAGGTATTATGATTATTTGTGCCTCTATAGGAGCATTTTTGGTGATCTTATTAGAGTAAGATATAACATAAAAGTTCTGATTTTCAAGTGAATAGGTTGGTGGTGTTATTTAGAAAACAAATGTATACTTATTTATTATTCTGAAAACACATAAAACATAAAGAAGAAATTAAACATTGTCTGTATTCTGTATCCCTGAGAAAATTACTATTCACACTGGAGTGTCACCAAATTTACATTTTGCTCCGAAAGTTTGCCAAAGTAGTTTGGTAATTTTTAAAGTACATCCAATGTGACTAAAGATGCTTGATAGTCTTTATTTAAAGAGAGTAATTAAAAATACGTCTTCTTAGCTCCTTCCATACCAGAGCCAAAGGCAGTAGAGAAGAATATCCTTGAGCCATCTTATGACATAGATCTGTATTCGCCAATGGCTATGACGGTTTTGAGATGAATCAAGAAATGCCTAGGGACTACTATGGACCTTACAAAGCATCCAGTTAATATATTCATGTTAGAGAAGTCTCATCTCAGTGTGGAGGGGATGGTGACTCTCTCAAGCTCACAGGACTAATCAGTAGCAAGACTACACCACCTCCAGGCTCCCCTTCATTTCTGACTCTATTCATTGATGACTCTATAACTTTCTGCAGCATGGAGTGCTGTGTAGAACCACTCCTGCTTGTGACACACAGGAGATCAACTCCCTTCAGGGGCAACCCACCGATATTTGTTGTTTTTTCCATTTGTTTCTTTTTGTTTTCTGCTGTGTAACCCAGCTTAGCCTTGAGCCGCTGACCCTCCTGCTGTTCCCTCCCAATTGCTGGGACAATAGATCTGTATGACCTCACCAGCAACTCATGTAGAGAGATGTGACCTTATGTGTGTCCCTGTCCATCCATCCATCCATCCATCCATCCATCCATCCATCCATCCGTCTGTCTGTCTGCCTACCTGTTTGTCTGTGTATTTCTACATTTTACTTTCAGACATTATCTGTTTGAGGATTTGTCATCAATTATATATATATATATATGTGTGTGTGTGTGTGTGTGTGTGTGTGTGTGTGTGTGTGTTAGATTTTTTTATTAAATTGGCTTCTGGGGCTAGTACATATTTTGTTTTAAAAACATGTTTAAATTTTTTAAAATTTATTTTTATTTAATGTGTATGGGTTTTTTGCCTACATGTGTATTTGTGGGCCACATGTGTACAGTACCTGCAAAGGCCAGAAGATGCCCTTGGACAGGAGCTATAGATGGTTGGGAGCTACCTTGTGGGTGGTGGGAGTTGAATCTGGGTCCTATGGAAGAGCGGCCATTGCTCTTAACTCCTGAACCATCTTTCCAGCCCCATGAATTCGTAATGTGTTGCTTTCATATCGTGGGATCTTATAAATGCCCATGTTTTAGTTTCTTAATCTGTAAAGAGAGAATAAGGGGATCTACCAACAGGTTTCTAAAGAATGTGAATGTGACTGAACATCCAGTCCACACTTAGCAAGTCTCTAGCTACCTGACAGCATTTCTCACTGTTTGCTTTTATATTCTCAGTAAAATGTGATGCATTATTTAAAGCAACTGATTATGTGTATACACACTTATGAGTATGTGTGGACAAGTGTGCCACAAGTGTGCTGGTGGGAGTCAGAGGATGCCTGGTAGAAGTCTGTTCTTTCCACCATGTGGGGCTCCACTCCTGCTGAGCCACCTCCTTGGCCCTAACTTGTTTCAAACAGCCGTATGATAATATAATCCATATAATACAAAGTTCACCTGTATAAGTGTCCAGTGTAGAATACCTAGAGTTGTGCAACCATCATCAGCATCTAATTTTAGAACATTTGCATCACTCCTCAGGAAACCTTGTACTCAAGAGCAGTGTCTTTGCCTCTCCCACTCCTCTCCTCTCTGCCCAGGTATCTACTACTTTCTCTTTCTGTAAATAAGACAATCCACTTCATCCATAGAGGGAAGAAGTTCTTATTCTGGACATTTCTTACAAACAGGAGCCTATTATATGTGATTATTTTGTGACTGGACATCTCTTATTTAGCATATTTCAAAACCTAATCCATCTAGCTTATGTCAACACTTTATTTTATGTTGAACATAGTAATATTCCAGTGCATGTGGAGACCACAGCTCACTGCCTCATTCTTCAGTTGGTAGGTATGTGGGTTGCTTATGTCTTTAGGCCATTATGAATAACAATGTTACTGAAATTTGTGGGCACATTTTGTGTGTGTACATGCTTTTATTTCTCTTCAATGATATATCTGGGAATAAAATTGTTAATGTTTATCTTTATGAAGGGCTAGCCAGCTGTTTTTCAAAATGTCCTTAACATTTTACATTTTGGTCAGCAGTGATACAAGACCCAACTTCCCCAGGGTTCCAACATTTTGCCATTTTAGTGGGTGTAGTGTCTCTGCCTCATTTTGATTTACAATTTTTAATGGCCAATAATGTGAAGCATATTTTTTATGTGCTTACTGGCCACCTGTACATTGGAGGAGATATACCACTGTGGGTGGACTTTGAGGTTTCAAAAGCCCACACTAGGCCCAGTGTGCACCTGATATTCTGTCTTTTATTTCTTATATTCTGTGTTTATGACTCCTAATCTCTTTCCTAGGTTTTCTATCTCCAGGATTGTCTCCTTTTGTGATTTCTCTATTGTTTCTATTTCCATTTTAAAATCCTAGATAGTTTTGTTCAAGTCCTTCACCTGTTTGGTTGTGTTTCCCTGTAATTCTTTAAGGGATTTTTGTGTTTCCTCTTTAAGGGCTTCTACCTGTTTACCTGTGTTCTCTTGTATTTCTTTAAGGGAGTTATTTATATCCTTAAAGTCTTCTATCATCATCATGAGATGTCATTTTAAATCTGAATCTTTCTTTTCTGTTGTATTGCGGTATTCCGAACTTGCTGTGGTGGGAGAACTGGGTTCTGATGATGCCAAGTAGCCTTGGTTTCTGTTGCTTAGGTTCTTGCACTTGCCCCTCACCATCTGGTGTTAGTCTTACTGTCTCTAGCTGGAGCTTGTCCCTCCTGTAGGCCTGTGAGCCTGTGATCTTAGGTGTGTCAACACTCCTGGAGAGACCAGCTCTCTCCTGGGCAGGATTTGGTTTCAGAAGGCTGTGGGACACCCTTAGCTCTGGGGCACAGACGGAGACAGGAAAGATTCTGTCGCCAGCTTCTCTGCTGTTTCTGTGCCCTGTGTGCTCCTGGTGGGTCCTTCTTTGGACAGTTATTGGAGTAAAAGTGGTGATCTCACCTCTGGGCTTAGGCTGATATGTTTTATTAGGCTGATATGTTTTATTTGTTTTTGGATTTTTTGTTTGTTTGTTTGTTTTTGTTTTTGAGACAGGGTTTCTCTGTGTAGCCCTGGCTGTCCTGGAACTCACTCTGTAGACCAGGCTAGGGTAGCCATTCTAATATCAAATAAAATCGACTTTCAACTAAAAGTTATCAAAAAAAGATCAGGAATGACACTTCATACTCATCAAAGGAATAAATCTACCAAGATGGACTCTCAATTCTGAGCATCTATGCTCCAAATGCAAGGGCACCCACATACATAACAGAAGTTTTACTAAAGCTCAAAGCACACAATGCACCTCACTATAATAATAGTGGGAGACTTCAACACTCCACTCTCATCAACGGACAAATTATAGAAACAAAAACTAAACAGAGCAAAACTAATAGACGTCATGAATCAAATGGATTTAACAGACATCTATAGAACATTTTATCCCAAAACAAAAGAATATAGCTTCTTCTTAGCGCCTTTCCAAAATTAACCATATAATCAGTCACAAAACATCCCTCAACAAATTCAAGAATATTGAAATAATCCCATGCATCCTATCAGATCACCACAGACTAAGGCTGGTCTTAAATAACAACAAAAAGAACAGAAAGTCCACATACATATGGAAGCTGAACAACACTCTACTCAATGATAACTTGGTCAAGGAAAATAAAGAAAGAAATTAAAGACTTTTTAGAATTCAATGAAAATGAAGGCACAACGTACCCAAACATACGGGACACAATGAAAGTAGTACTAAGATGAAAACTCATAGGTCTGAGCGCCACCAAAAAGAAACTGGAAAGAGCATACACTAGCAGCTTGACAGCACATCTGAAAGTGCTGAACAAAAAGAAGCAAATACATCCAAGAGGAGTAGACGGCAGGAAATAATCAAACTCAGGACTGAACTAAACCAAGTAGAAACAGAAAGAACTATACAAAGTATCAACAAAACCAGGAGCTGGTTCTTTGAAAAAATCAACAAGATAGATAAACTTATCCAGACTAACCAGACTGCAGAAACAGTAACCAAATTAACATAATTAGAAATGAAAAGGGAGACATAACAACAGAAACCAAGGAAATCCAAAAGAAAAATCATCAGATCCTACTACAAAAGCCTATACTCAACAAAACTGGAAAATCTGGATGAAATGGACAATTTTCTAGACAGATACCAGATACCAAAGTTAAATCAGGATCAGATAAACCATCTAAACAGTCCCATAGCCCCTAAAGAAATAGAAGCAGTCATTAAAAGTTTCCCAACCAAAAAAAAAGCCCAGGCCCAGATGGTTTTAGTGCAGAATTCTATCAGACCTTCAAAGAAGACCTAATACCAATTCTCTTTAAACTATTCCACAAAATAGAAACAGAAGGAATACTACCCAATTTGTTCTATGAAGCCACAATTCCACTCGTACCTGAACCACACAAAGACCCAACAAAGAAAGCGAACTTCAGACCAATTTCCCTTATGAATATTGCTGCAAAAATACTCAATAAAATTCTTGCAAACTGAATCCATGAAAGTATCAAAATGGTCATCTATCATGATCAAGTAGGCTTCATCCCAGGGATGCAGGGATGGTTCAATATGCAGAAATCCATCAACACAATCCACTAAATAAACAAACTCAAAGAAAAAAACCACATGATCATCTCATTAGATGCTGAGAAAGCATTTGATAAAATTCAACACCCCTTCATGGCAAAAGTCTTGGAAAGAACAAGAATTCAAGGCCCATACCTAAACATAGTAGAAGCAATATACAGAAAACCAGTAGCCAACATCAAACTAAATGGAGAGAAATGTGAATCCCACTAAAATCAGTGACTAGATAAGGCTGCCCACTCTCTCCCTACCTATTCAAAATAGTACTGGAAGTCCTAGCCAGAGCAATTACACAACAAAAGGAAGTCAAAGGGATACAAATAGGAAAGGATGAAGTCAAAATTTCACTATTTATAGCTGATATGACAGTATACTTAAGTGACCCCAAAACTTCCACCAGAGAACTCCTAAACCTGATAAACAACTTCAGCAAAGTGGCTGAATATAAAATTAACTCAAACAAGTCAGTAGCCTTCCTCTACTCAAAGGAGAAATAGGCTGAGAAAGAAATTAGGGAAACAACACCCTTCACAATAGTCACAAATAATATAAAATATTTTGGTGTGACTCTAACCAAGCAAGTGAAAGATCTGGATGACAAGAACTTCAAGTCTCTGAAGAAAGAAATTAAAGATCTCAGAAGATGGAAAAATCTCCCATGCTCCTGGATTGGCAGGATTAATTTAGTAAAAAATGGCTTTCTTGCTGAAAGCAATCTACAGATTTGATGCAATCGCCATCAAAATTCCAACTCATAGAGTTGGAAAGAGCAATTTGCAAATTCATTTGGAATAACAAAAAACCCAGGATAGTGAAAACTATTCTCAACAATCAAAGAACTTCTGAGGGAATCACCATCCCTGACTTCAAGCTGTACTACAGAGCAGTAGTGATAAAAACTGCATGGTATTGGTACAGAGACAGGCAGGAAGATCAATGGAATAGAATTGAAGTTCCAGGAATGAACCCACACGCCTATGGTTACTTGATCTTTGACAAAGGAGCTAAAACCATCCAGTGGAAAAAGGAAAGCATTTTCAGCAAATGGTGCTGGTTCAACTGGAGGTCAGCATGTAGAAGAATGCAAACCAACCCATTCTTATCTCCTTGTACAAAGCTCAAGTTCAAGTGGATAAAGGACCTCCACAGAAAACCAGATACACTGAAGCTAATAGAAGAGAAAGTGGGAAAGAGCCTCAAACACTAAGGGACAGGGGAAAATTTCCTAAACAGAACATCAGTGGCTTATGCTCTAAGATCAACAATCGATGAATGGGACCTCATAAGGTTGCAAAGCTTCTGTAAGGCAAAGGACACTGTCAATAGGACAAAATGGCAACTAACAGATTGGGAAAATATCGTTACCAACCCTACATCTGATAGAGGGCTAATATCCAGTATATACAAAGAACTCAAGAAATTAGACTCCAGAGAACCAAATAAACCTATTTAAAAATGGGGTACAGAACTAAACAGAGAATTCTCAACTGAGGAATACCGAATGACTGAGAAGCACCTAAAGAAATGTTTAACATCCTTAGTTATCAGGGAAATGCAAATCAAAACAACCCCAAGATTCCACCTCACACCAGTCAGAATGGCTAAGATCAAAATCTCAGGTACAGCAGATGCTGGTGAGGTTGTGGAGAAAGAGGAACACTCCTTCATTGATGGTGGGATTGCAAGCTGGT
This sequence comes from Arvicanthis niloticus, assembly GCF_011762505.2. Taxonomy (NCBI): domain Eukaryota; kingdom Metazoa; phylum Chordata; class Mammalia; order Rodentia; family Muridae; genus Arvicanthis; species Arvicanthis niloticus. The sequence continues at coordinate 32,305,852 of NC_047671.1, forward strand.
ATAACCACTCTGGAAATCAGTCTGGTGGTTCCTCAGAAAATTGGACATAGTACTACCTGAGGACCCAGCTTTACCACTCCTGGGTATATACCCAAAAGATGCTCCAACATATAACAAGGACACATGCTACATTATGTTCATAGCTGTCTTATTTATAATCGCCAGAAGCTGGAAAGAACCCAGATGTCCTTCAACAGAGGAATGGATACAGAAAATATGTTACATTTACACAATGGAGTACTACTCAGCTGTTAAAAATAATGAGTTCATGGCATTCTTAAGCAAATAGATGGAACTTGAAAATATCATCCTGAGTGAGGTAACCCAGTCACAAAAGAGCACATATGGTATGCACTCACTGATAAGTGGATATTAGCCCAAAAGCTCAAAATACTCAAGATACAATTCACAGACCACATGAAGCTCAAGAGGAAGGTCCTTCTTAGAAGGGGGAACAAAATACTTAAGGGAGGAAATACAGAGACAAAGTATGGAGCAGAGTCTGAAGGAAAGGGCATTCAGAGACTGCCCTACCCATGGATCCATCCCACATACAGACACCAAATCCAGACACTATTGTGGATGCCAAGAAGTGCTTGCTGACAGGAGTATGAAATAGGTGTCTCCTGAGAGACTCTGTCAGAGCCTGACAAAGAGGTGAATGCTTGCAGCCAACCATTGGACTGAGCAGGGGTTTCCCAATGGAGGAGTTAGAGAAAGGACTGAAGGAGCTGAAGGGGTTTGCAACCCATAGGAAGAACAACAATATCAACCAACCAGACCCCTCCAGCATTCCCAGGAACTAAATCACCAACCAAAGAGTACACATGGAGAGACCCATAGCTCCAGATACATATGTAGCAGAGGATGGCCTTGTTGGACATCAATGGGAGGAGAGGTCCTTGGTTCTGGGAAGGCTCAAGCTCCAGTGTAGGGGAATGCCAGGGTGGGGAGGCACCCTCAAAGAAGCAGGGGGAGCGAGGATGGGATAGGGGGTTTCCAGAGGGGAAACTGGGAAAGGGGATAACATCTGAAATGTCAATAAATAAAATATCCAATAAAAAATAACAGCTTCCCTCAAACTGAGTGCCTGGGATGGCTTGGTTTGCTTCAACCCAAAAGGAACCTGAAGGTCAAAAGCAGTTTGGGAAGGCCAGAACCATCAGAAATGGAGGGAGGAGGATGGTCCAGTAGGTGGTGAGGATGTCTGGCAACTGGAGTGAAGCAATTGTTCTCCCCTTGGTTTGATCTCCCAGCTCCTCTGGTCTGGCAGGAAAGTGGTAGCCTGCAACATCCAAGAGTTGCTGGGGCTGCTATATGCTCCAGGCAGGGGCTGGAGGCCTCTCACAATGGCTTTAGTCCAGGGAGATGATGGCGCTATCTAGTTTTTCTGCCAGGGTACAGCAGTCCTTGCCCTCCTCGTAGCAGTTGGCTTGTAATTCATGCTTGCTTCTGGTCAGTTTCTTCTTGATGGCATCCTTGGTGATGGCATAGATCATTTTGATCTTAAGGGGAGCACTAAGGGGCGCAGAAGATGAACACCAGGTCCTCCTGCTTGCTTTCCTTGCTCTTGTAGGTTGCATCGTAGAGTGCATGGTGGTAGACCTTGTCTGGCAGGATCTTGATAAAAGTGGTGTAGGGGTCATTCAGAGTCAGCTCCACATCTCCTACCAGGATATCCCTGCCCTCCTCCAGAGTGATGTTTATGGTCCTCACCCAGGCAGAAGAGCACTGCCTTCTTACATGTCTTTGCTTCTTCCAGCATGTGACACACTTTCATGTCATTGAACACCTTGATGACACCGTCATCAGAGACAGTCACACCAGAGGCTGTGTTTCCAGAAGCAAAGGGGAGACAAAAGAGCCACAGAAGAACTGAGCAGCTTCAGTTGCTGCTGGGTCCCGACTGAATCTCTATATTTTCTCCAAATATAGTTTGATAGTTTTAGTTCATCTATAAGACCCAATAGCGATGACTTTGGCTGAAATACCCAACAAAGGGGAGATACAACCTGTAGAGACCACCTCTAGTGGATAGGCATGGCCACAATTTGTGGGATGGGGCCACCGGCGCCTCTCAAAATTTTTAACCCAGAAATGTTCTTGTCCAAAGGAAAGACAGGGACAAAAAAAAAAAAAAAAAAAAAAAAATGGAACAGAGACTGAAGGAAAGGCCATCCAGAGACTATCCCACCTAGGTATCCATCCCATCTGCAGCAAACAAACCCCCACACTATTGCTGATGCCAAAATGTGCTTGCTGACAGGAGTCTGATATGGCTGTTCCCTGAGAGGTTCTACCAGCATCTGACCAATACAGATGCAGATACTCACAGCCAACTATTGGACTGAGCTCAGGGACCACAATGGAAGAGCTAGGGCAAGAACTGAAGGAGCTGAAGGAGATTGCAACCCCATAGGAAGAATAACACCAACTAACTGGACCACCCAGAGCACCCAGGGACTAAACCACCAACCAAAGAGTTTTCATGGAGGGAGCCATGGCTCCAGATACATATGTAGCAGAAGATGGCCTTATCTGACATCAATGGGAGGGAAGGGAGGCTTGATGCCCCAGCTTAGGAGGCTACTAGAGGGGTGAGGTGGGAGTGGGTGAGTGGGTGTCGGAGCACCCTCATAGAGGCAAAACAGAGGGGGGAGATGGGAGATGGGATGGGGAGTTTGTGGAGGGGTAAACTGAAAGGGGGATATCATTTGAAATGTAAATGAATAAAACATTAATTTAAAAAAAAGGAAAAAAAAAAGAGTCAAGCCTTAATCCTTTGGTCTTATTTCTGAGTGTGCTGTGAGATAGAATCCCAGCTTCCTTTTGTCCTTTGTCCCCGCACATTCATTGAGAAGATTAGTTTCACATTGGATTGGCCCAATCGCTTTGTTGAACAGTAATTAACTACATATATTAGTTAGTGTTTATTCCTGGGTAGCTTGTTGTTTTCAACAATGTAAGCAGAAACATACTCAGAATTATCGACTTCTCTATCACTGTTAAAGTAAATGGCAACGGAGCTATCTAGATTTGAATTCATGTCTGTGGAATCAAAGCTCAGCACCCTTATGTTGCTTCATGGTGTCCTTAGAAGGAAAATATCACCCCTGTTTTCTTAATCTAGTTACATTTCATAGCAATATGAACAGTTCCCATCATCCCACATGGGCAGGGTTTGTCTTTACAATGTTGTCTGTGAACATAGCAGTACCTTGTCATGTCTATCTGGACATGTTCTCTTTATTGGCTTACTTCTGGACACTCAACCTTCCCCATAACTCTCCAGTAAAAATCTTTACCCTTTGAAGACAGACATCTTTGAGGGATTTAAAAGAAATTGTAGCTGGAATAGTAGAGAATTAAAAAATACCTCTTCCTAAATGTGAATAGTTTTAAGAAAACTTAAACTGGAAAACAAAGAAAAAATCTCAACCCTAGTGCCTGACCCAGTGGCTCTCAACCTGTGTTTCATGACTCCTTTGGGGTTGCATATCAAATATCCTGCATATCAGTTATTTAGATTAAGATCCTAACACTAGCAAAATTACAGTTATGAAGTAACAACAAAAATAAATGTATGGTCAGGGTCACCACAACGTGAGGAACTGAATTAAAGGCTCAAAACATTTGGAAGGGTGAGAACCACTGAATCCTAACCCATAGTTGCTGCTTTAAAAAAAATTGAAATTATTTTTAATTCTCTCTCTTTCCCCTTCCTCCCACCTCTGTCTCTCTGTCTCTCTGTCTCTCTCCGTCTCTCTCTCTGTCTCTCTCTGTCTCTCTGTCTCTGTCTCTCTCTCTGTCTCTCTCACTCTCTCTCTCTCTCTCTCTCTGTGTGTGTGTGTGTGTTTGTCTGTCTGTCTGTCTCTGTGTGTGTGTGCATGTTTGTGTGCACATGAGTGCACATGAAGCCAGAGGCATGGGCTAGGAACTGAACTCAGGTCCTCTGAGGGAGCAGTGAATGCTCTTAACAGCTGAGACACCTGTCCATTCCTCATTACAAGAAACTCCAGAAACAACCTAAAGTCGAACCTAGCTTTTTAGATTCAAAGGAACTGAAAGCCAAATCCTTCAAGAGCTGATGCACTGAAGTGGGAAATGCAGAGCTCTCCTGGGCACGCAGGAGTCTGAGGCTGCAGCCGAAGCTCTCCTCCTCCCTCTGCATCGCTCACCCACCACCTCTGCCTAACTTGCAGTACTCGAGAAACTAAGGCTTCTGGGCACTAAGTTCATAAGCTAAGCACTCTTGTTCAGTAGTCTCTGAGTCAACTCAAGCCTGCAGGACCATGGTTAATTTTGCTCAAGGCTCTAAAGATAAACGAGGAAGGTTCCTCAGTGAGCTACCAAAGACCTTCTCCATGCAAGGAAACCACCTTTCCCACCGCAAATGACTGTACAGCACTCTCCATTGTTTGCTTTTCCAGGTCGGAGACCTGTCACTTACAATTTTGCGTCCAGCACCTCTGGTTTCACTGCCTTCCCTAAGAGCAAATTCTTCCAGGGCATGAGCTGAGCTTGCAGCGTTTGCTGGATGCTCCTCTTTGGCGATAGGACCTGCTGTGTTCCCTTCATCTCCAGAAGCCAGCTGATCTCCAAGAAACTCTGGGGAGTGCCAGGAAGGAACTTTGAGTTTATGCTCCACCTGGCCAATGGCAGCCCTGGCAGCCAAGTGTCTGGTTTCTCTTTCAGAGACTGCTCAGACAGATGGGATCAGCCACAATTAAATACTTCCATCTGTGGCTCTGAAGGGGCCCACAAGACTCTTGTGCAGCCACTGTGGAAATCCATGGTGGAGGTTCCTCAAAACTAAAAATAGAACTCCCATATGATCCAACCATGCCTCTCCTGAACATAGACCTGGCAGACTCGGAGTCAGCAGACCACAGGGTCCTTGCACATTATTGTAGCATTATTTGAATGAGCCAGGACACAGATCCAGCCTAGATGCTCACGAGATGATAGATAAGTAAAGGATACGGAGTATACATATATACAAGATGCTTTATCCAGTCACAAAGAATGAAATGATATAATTTTCATGAAAGTGGATGGAACTGGAGATCAGGTTAAGTGAAATGAGAGAGACCGAGAAAGACAATCATCACGTTTTCTCTCACACGAGGAAGCTAGATTTAAATGAATATGAGCACACACAACATACACCTATATGTACTCATGGTGAAAGCATAGGGGACACTTTGAGCAAAAGGAGGTGACCAATGGGAGATGGGATGAGGGACAAGTGAGGGATACATTACTAGGTCCTACACCAGTCCCAATGTTCTTTCTAAGTAGGCGACAGTGTATGTAACCTGTAGGTTTCCACCAGAATTCTCCAATTATCCTGTTTATTTGAGTTTAGGACTGTATATTATATAAATAAAATATCCCCAACGCAAGTCGGATACTCTTTATTAAATTATACCACTCACGTGTCAGCTGGACTTCCTGCCAGGCTCATCATGGCTTGTCCCTCACAGTAGAGAGTCTAGAGATACTCACTAATCAACAGAAGTGGATTAACGAGAGCTGTTCTTTTCTAGTCTCTATTTGTAAGTGGTTCCATCATGTCAACAAGCCTGACACTAAAACTCCTTATTAACTAGAATAAGGGGATGTCCTGACAGCATTTTTCCTCTGTGTCAAACAAAATCTCAGTTGTGAAACTCAAATGGCTGAACATATTTTATGTGCGTTTATTTTATTTACAACCACCGCAGAACAAAGGGTGCATGAGAAGATAGTTTATTTGCACAGGAAGTACTAAGATAACGGTGATCAAACAGAAGAACACAGCATGTCTTAGTTTAAGGCGAGATAGAACCAGCAGTTCCCATGAACTATTAGGGCTCTGAATGACTTTTATTCTCTAGTCTCTGCCCTCTTCCTTCCCTTTGATGAAAACTTGCCTGAGATTTGGGGGGAAATTAGAAGCACTTATGTCCATATTAGTCAGCTTTCTGTCACTGTGACACCCCAGAAAACCACTTACAGGAGAAAAAGGATTCATTTTGGCTAAAGGCATGAGTGATTGCAGTCCATGATAAGCTGGCTCCATTGCCTTTGTCTGAGGTTAGGCAGAATATCATATCATGGCAATTAGAGAATATGGCCACATGGCTTTATTTAAGTTAATAAGCTCTATATCCCCACACAGGACCCTTCATGGCTTCTGCCCACTTTAACTTGGGTGTATGATTTCGTTTGTTGTGTAGAATATAAAGGTCAAGTTTTGACAGTTGGAAGCCTAGACCTCAAGAAGTGTGAGTGCTTCTGCTGCTCTGTGGTTCCCATGGAAATATGCCTGAATGACAGGCCTCCTCCCTGAGAGGCCAACTGAGCAGACCCGAGTCATTCTAGCTAAGGTAAACCACCCAGCTCTTAGCTCATGGGCTATCCTACCTGAGCAGACCTGGGTCATTCCAGCTGTGGTAGAAAACCCAGTTCCTAGATCATGGGCCATCTCACCACAGTGGCCCAAATTCAATCGATCTGGATTTGCGATACTTCTGCCAACCTATAAACTCATGAAAAAAATAACAAATTCTGTTCAACACTTATGTTTTAAGATGGTGTGTTAGGCAGCAGTGCATAACTGCCTCTGATCGTGATTCATATTATGAATGGGCTAAACTGGTAATAGCTTCTCCCAGGGATGACCTCATTTTAAGTGTCAAGTGTTTGAAGCAAATGAAGTTAAATCTGAGGCAGCATCTGTATCAGGAAGTGAGCAGAAATAAACAAGGAAACCTCATGGAGTGATGGATGGATGCATTGCAGAGACAATGTATTAACAAGGAAAGGTAACATTAGCATCAGCATTATGACATTAGATATGGTAGAACCCTCCCACTCATACTGAGTTTAGTAATTATGCCCCCTCCAACCAGTTTCACTTTATAAAGAGAGCCACAAAAGACACGGAACCTCTGGGGTCAGTTTTGTTCTCTTGTTTTACCTTTTTGGCTTTTTTGAGACAAGGGATCTTTATGTATCCCTGGCTGTCCTGGAACTTGCTAGGTAGACCAGGCTGGCCTTGAACTCACTGGGACTGGCCTACCTTTGCCTCCTGAGTGCTAGGATTGAAGGTATGTGCCACCATGCCCAGTAGGCTTATTCTACAAATCTGTAAATTACCAGCCCTATGACTGAATGCCGTATATTCTAGTGATGCCCTAATAATTCTAGCAGTTCCAGTGATTGATCCCTAGTAAAGAAAACCATCTCAGATTTCATGTGACTGAAGTAAAATTCTAAATTCACAACAAAATCTGAAAACTTTCCTTGTGATTTTTACTTTTTTTATCACAGTGCTTCCTGGGTGATGGCCAAACAAAATACCTTTCTTGTTACATCCACCTAGGTGATGGCCTAAGAATATAGACAACGAAGATGTCTCTCATTGCCCCCTTCCTCATAATACCTGTTAGCAGGTATTATCATCTGTGCCTTCAGACCGTGCCTCTAAACACCCGCCGCTGTCAGTACTGCAGGTCTGTTTTCCCTTCTGTATGAACCTGCTCTACACAGGCTAATCTTAAAAAAAAAATCAAAATTATCCATGCCCTCCATCCCACTCCCATGCTAGAGAGCAAACTCAAGGAGATGCTCTACACCAAGACGCTACACTCCACCCCTCAAGCTTTTTTGCTCCTTATACTTTAGACATGGTGGTGGTGCATAGGGTTCATCTGTTCTGTACTGTGTGGAAGCATCACCTGTCCATAAAACTCTGATGGCCAATAAGCTGAGGCAGGATTAGAAGGCGGGACGTATGGCAGGGCGAGAGGAATTCTGGGACATAGTCAGGTGGGAAGTTTAGCTACTCAGATTCAGAGGAAGTCAGACGTCTGAAATTGAGGAAAGGTGAGTGGCCACGTGGCAGACATAGACTAGTATAAGCATGTTAAATAACTTACGAGCTAGTGTGAGCAAGTTTAGCTTATGGCCTAGTCATTTATTCATAAATATATAAGAAGTCCTGTGTGAAATAGACATAAATGAATGCAGTAGCAACCGCTGCCAATTTGTAGGGGAATCTGTGGAACTGTCCTTAGAGGATCAATGGGGCACATTGTAGGCCTGCCTTCCCCCTTCAACTACTGTGGAGCCTCGGGCTGTGTTTGTGTTTGTCACCTAGACTCACACACAGGAGCCTAGCTTAACTGGCCTCTGAGGGGCTCCACCCAGCAGCTGAAGGAAACAAACGCAGAGACCCACAGCCAAACATGAGACTGAAGTCTAGAATTCTTGTAGAGGAGTTGGGGAAAGGATTGGAGATCCTGGAGGGTATAGGGACACCACAAGAAGACCATCAGAATCAACTAACCTGGACCCTTCGGGACTCCCAGAGACTGAACCACCAACAAAAGAGCATATAAAGGCTGGACCGAGACCCTCCACACATGGAGCAGATGTGCAGCTTAGTCTTCATGTGAGTCTCATAACAACTGGGCAGGAGGCTTACCCTGACTCTGTGGCCTACCTGTGGATCGTGTTCCCCTAACTGGTCTGCCTTGTCTGGCCTCAGTGGGAGAGGGTGTGCTTGGTCCTGCAGTGACCTGAGGTGCCAGGGTGGGTTGGTACCCAGAGAGGACCTCCCCCTTCTCAGAGGAGAAGGAGAAGGGTGGTTGGGGAGGGGCTATGGGAGGAGGGACTGGGAAGGGGGGGGTGTCTGTGATCAGGATGTAAAGTGGATACATAAATTGATTAATGAAAAAAAATTGGGGCTTCAGGGGGGAAGCAGAAATAGAAAATATACATGATTAAATACAAACATTGTGAGATGCTTACCCTGCTGTTTATAACTGGTAAAGGCCACCACTTGTAGTTGCTTTTCTTCTCAGCACATACACTCTAAGTGAGGGGAAAGGAAGAGGCTGAAGCAGCCTCTTCCTGAGCCCCTCTGGGGAAACACCTGTGCATTACTACCATGATAAATACAAGGTGGTGGTGGGGTGCTGCTAAGTTGAAGCAGTGCAAATATTTCTAAAAATTGGGAAACTGGGAAGGGCTGATATAAAACAAAATAAAGTACCTGGAGAGTCCCATCTTTGAAGTCCTGGCACCATCTAGTGGCTGAAGAGCCCTGATCTCTAGCCCAGTCGTTTCCTCAATAGGTGCCTCTCAAGTTTCTAGGGACTGAGCGAAGAGATTATATAAACACTGTTTTCATATTCTTTCTACAGGTTTAGTGTGTGACCTGGGCATTTCCATTTTAAAAACAAGCATTCTAGGTGCTTCTGCCTTAACTGATTCTAAGATTAAGGGCTCTCTTCGGAAGTTGGTTCTCTCTGATTTCTCTCTGCACCTCCCTTGTTTTGCTTCATGAAATTAAACAGCGTGTTTTACATTGTGAAATCAAAGTGGATTGTGATCAACAGCTCTTTGCCATTTGACGTGTTCAAAACAAAGACCCTGGCATTGATTGGGAAGACAGCGGAGCCATGCGGAAGCATAGAGAATCAGGGCAGTGGCCAGCCATGGGCCACAGCATGGCAGGTGGGCTTGGTACACTTAGCTAACCTAGCTCTGGCTGTCCGGTAACTCACTTTGTAGACCAGGCTGGCTTTAAGCCCAGAGACCCACCTGCCTCTGCCCCTTGAATGCTGAGTGAGGGATTAAAGGCGTGTGGCCTCACATCCAGCTTAACTTCTCCTTTTTAAGACTTAATCATTTCAGATTTAGAAAGAACAGATTTCTCATCTTTCATCCAGATTCCTCAAGTAATAATGCTTCACTTGTTCATGACAAATCAATTAGAATAAAAAGCAGCTCTGATACAATAATATCATTACATAATTTATAGATGTTGTTAAATGTCTACTATCCCATGAATTTGTCTGATCTTTTCTATTCCTACCTAATGGGAAAAAAAAAATAATGTAAAAATAAGTGTGTGTAGCCTTGCTCTCTAAACGGTAATAACTTGGAGTCATTTTATTGTCCCTCAGTAGACATAGATCTTTTGAATCATACTAGATATTAACTTGTATAAAGCCTCAACTGGGCTTCCTGATATTTCTTACTGGTTAGGTCCGGGACCCATCTTTAGTGAGAACATGGCAGAAACTACGGTTCTCCTGTCAGCCCAGCAGATCAAGAGGTCGGTGATGCCGATGGACTCCAATCACAGTACTTCCGTTGTGAGTTTCGGAGGCTCCTTCATTAGCTGTTTTACAAGACAGTCTTTTCAGAAGGCTCTAAGGGAGGTGTTTCTGTGGAAAGCTTGTCTTGGGAAGAGTAACCAGATCACAGGCAAGCTTAGCCAGGATGACAATACAGAAGTTTCTAATGTCTCATGGAGTGTTGAGGGCATGTGTAACCTTCAGGAACCCAAAAAGACTTGGGAACTTCCCTAGACCTTTTTATGAAGCTTCCTAGGGAGAAGGGTCTTCAGGTATAAAACCAGCCGGGGAACAGCAGGCAATCCTGGCTTGTACATGACTGACATGCTCTCTGCTTTCAGGGTGGCTATCCTGGACAGTTCTGGGCAGATGTCTACCCAGGAGTTCCTCTGGTGCTTGGCATATGACAGGAGCTTTCTAGACTTAGAAACACAAGGAAGTTTTAGGATCAGCTTTTGGCACTTGGAGTGTTGGATTGATGGGTAGATGGTCCCGTGCTTCCTGTGTTGCGCAGGACCTCACTGAAAAGGAGCATGGATGCTGACTCAGCATGAGACTTTACCTCACAGATGGAATTGTGTTTGAGGGAAAGAATGGTAGCCTGGAGAATTTTAATTTGGATTCTGTCTACTTTGAACATAGAGGCTACACGGGCAAAATAAACAAATGGGAGGGGGCAGAGGAGAGAGAGAGAGGACGGGAACCAATGGCAGATGTCCTGATTAGAAATAAGCGGGACCCAATGACTCAGATCGACATCATACAAATTTAAAAATAGACACTTCAAAAAAAGCCCAGCTATTTGGGATGTCTTCCTTGCAGAGTTTTTTTGCATTTAATGAAACAGGAGCAGAACCCATTTTTCTCTTTCCTGTGTTACAAGCACCCATCAGGCTTGGTGGTTTAAACTACTGATTGCGGCTCCTACAGTTGGGTTTTCATTGAGATAGCTCTATCACTGTTCTTCCCTCAGCACCCTTCATCAGGGTTTTCACCCTGGGGCTTCTGTAGTCTCTTGCAACTTTCTCCAGTATCAGTTCAGGAGTGTGAGCAAGCACAAGTTGTACAGCATCTTGAAATCTGAGCTTAGAAGTCATAGACAAGCTCCTCAGATTCATTCATTGATCCCAGTACCTGGCTAACTTTGTGGCCAACAAGACCTTGGCCATTGGGGGAAGGGCCATCTTATATTCCTAGAGAGTATCTCACTCAGTACCCAATGACACAAGTGTCCACTAGATTCACTGCTCATGTGCTGATAACTCCTTTCTTCTCTAGTGAATATTCTCCAGCCTCCACTCTTGTTCCTACCAAATATTTTAAGCTGGGACACTTGAAGGTGTAATAGTTTTCATTAATCTGTAAGCAGAAGAACAGAGGGCAAAGTGTAAGTTTTCTGATTTGCCTTTCAGATCCTCTGACATCAACACCTGTAAAAATGATGAAATTGTACCTCAAAAAACTTGTTTGATGAAGCTAAGGGTCTTGTCCCCCCACCCCCTCTCTCTGTGTATGTGTGAGTGAGAGAGAGAGACAAAGACAGAGAGACAAACAGAGAGATGGAGAGGAGCAGAGCGAGACAGAGGGGAGAAGACATGGGGAGGGAGATGGAGGGAGGAAAACAGAGAGAGAGAGAGAGAGAGAGAGAGAGAGAGAGAGAGAGCACTGACTGGGTACTCTTCTGACATATTTGCTACAAAGATGCTTGTAGCTGGTAATTTTATGAAGCATCCATAAGTTTTAGGACCTTGACTATTGGAATTAGCTAGTAATGACAGTTTAGTAGTTCAGACATTTACCTGGAGTGGGAATAGGAAAACCTCATAAAGAGGAATTCTTGATAACAAGTGCTGGAAAGTGGCTGAAGTTGGATGAGGATACCTGTTTATTTGAGGAATTAACGGGTTAGGTGTCAAACGATGAGCAGAGAGCTCTGGCGAAACTCAACACAGGTTCCTAGGACACAGCAGCAGAGAGTCGTGGCAGAAGCTGACCCTTCACAGGCGCCTGAGGCACAGCTGGAGAGACAGCATAAGAAGGCTGTATTTCAGAGAGAAGCTCAAAGGCTGTGGGAATCAACTCACTGGCAGAAAAGGCGAACTGGTTTTCTTTTGAAAGAAGACGCCCAACAGTTCTGGCATTTCTGAAACAGCTTTGCTGACTCCCTTTGTAGGATTTTAAGGTGTTTTTATTTTGCTCATGTGTGGGTGGTGTTTGTTTGTATGTGCTTATATGTGCACATACCTGTAGGTGCCTGTACATGTGTGTGAAGACTAGAGGCGACACTGGGCTTCTTCCTCTATCATTCTCCAGCGTATCCTGATTCAGAGTCTCTCACTGAACCCTGTGCTCACTCATTTTGTTAGATGGCTGGCCAGTGAGCTCTCAAGAGGTACCAATTTCTGTGGCCACCATCTGAGGTTACAGATGTGTGCCACTGTGTCCTGCCTTTACATGGTGTTGGAATCTGAACCCAGGTCCTCACATGTGCACAGCACCTGTTTTATTTCCTGAGCCATCTCCCTAGCCCTAAGTTTTATTTATTTGTTTGTTTAGATTTATTTCGTGCATTTTGCTGGCATCTAGTTTTGTGTACCACATAATTCGGTATCCAGAAAAGGGCAGTTGATCCTTTGGAATTAGAGTTACAGACATTTGTTAGATACTATTGAATCAGGCCCCTAGATCTTACTAGTTTCATAACCTTAGCACAAATGAGTCCATGATGGAAGTACTATTTAGGCCTTGAAACCCACCACATAGACAACACCACCTCCAAATCGAGAACAAAGACCTAATCCATCAAAGTCCATAGTTCTGGGAGAGTCCCTAATATATTAACCTTGCTTTAGGCATCTGTGTTTCCTCTTCTCGATACCTGTTCTTCATATTGGAGGTGTGTCAACCCAGGATGTGGTTTTTGTGCTTAAAAGCTCATCCAGAGAAGGGCACAGGACTGTACCCAAATACCCAGAGTAGTCACTAGTTGACTAAAAAAACTTTCTCAGTATGAACCTGTGTCTGAATAGTCTTCTCTGGCAGATACCTCAGTGTACTATGGGATGCTGGGAACAGAACCCAGGTCCTCTACAAGAGGAAGGAATTCTCTTAACCACAGCACCATCTTTCCACCCCCTTAAGTTTTATTTTTGACAAATACTGTTGCCTTCTCTGTTGTTACAATAAAGTACATAATGGAAGCGACTTATTAGTTTATTTTGGCTCTTTGGCTGTAAAGCTGGAATGCATGGTGCAGGAACATGAAATAGGTGTTCACATTGTATCTATTGCGAGGAAGCAGAGACAATGCTGGTACTCGGCTTGCTTTCTCTTTTCCCTCTTTATGAGATGATAACGTTCACATTTAGGGTGAGTCCCCACCCCCCACCCCCCCCCCAACCCTCACCTCAGTTGAACCTCTTTGGGCATACACTCAGATATACCCAGAGGTGTGTCTCCCAGGTGACTCTAAATACAGTTAACTCAATGATAAAGATGAATGAATTGTGATATTCAGGGAATACAATGTAATGTTCTCATGGGTGCAAAACATTGCAGAAAACATTGCAGAACAATCAAGCAGAGCTAATTAACATCTCCAAAGAGCTCTGCTTATCTGCTTCCTTCTCTTCCAAAACAGCCGCCCAACTCTATTTGCTCTTTGCATGCTTTCTCATGCATTTCCATGAAAGCTTTGATATTCTAGCACTGGGCTCCAGGTCAAAAACTCTTCACTATAACACTTGCGTAGACCCTTCTCAAGTTGAAAGGGAGGCGTGATAAAGCACCAAGCAAACATGGAGACCACAGACAATACATAGGGGGAAAAGAAACAAAGAACATCCATGTTGCTCAATTTCTGAGAGCCGAGAAAGGCAGTTAGAACTGCTGAGGGGTGAGGAGAAGAGGAGGGGGTAACTGGCAGTGGGGTCCAAGGTGCTGATTATGATTCAAGTGCTGGTTGCTTAGGATGGAGCCTTGAAAATTCATAGGGAGCTGCACTTAGTGTCTGTGCTTTTTTTTCCTGTTTGTTTTATAGTTGGTTACAAAGTAAGACACTGAAAGACAAAAGGTCTTCCTCATTGACTCTCCTGGGAGGCTTGAGCCTGAGGCCTCCAGTCGTTAAAATTAAGCTTTTCAACATTTATTGTTACAGATCTACTCTTTTTGTGGTGGTGATTTTTAGTTTGTTTGGGTTTTGCTCTTTTTATAAGCTACATTCAGGGGGTCAGGCATTTAATGCAGTAGTGACAAGCAGCACCAGAAAGAAACAAGGCACGTCATCAGAAAAGGGAGCTCATCAGTCCTGTGAGGCCACAGGGGAGCCTTTTACTGAAGAAAGATCATCACCATCCAGTGGTGAGGAGGCCATAAATGACACCCTTCCTTAGTCAACTTAAATGAAAACTGAAACTTGAACTTGCAACACTGAAGCTGTTGAAGCCAGGATTTATTATTTCTTCTTCTTCTTCTCCTTCTCCTTCTCCTTCTCCTTCTCCTTCTCCTTCTCCTTCTCCTTCTCCTCCTCCTCCTCCTCCTCCTCCTCCTCCTCCTCCTCCTCCTCCTCCTCCTCCTCCTTAATTTCTTTCTTTATTTTATGTGTATGAGTAGAGTACACTGTAGATGTCTTCAAACACCAGAAGAAGGCATCGAATCCCATTACAAATGGTTTTGAGCCACCATGTGGTTGCTGGGAACTGAATTCAGGACTTCTGGAAGAGCAGTCAGTGCTCTTAACTGCTGAGCCATCTTTCCAGCACGAAGCCAGAATTTCTAGACAGAGTTCCACCCAAAACACCACTGATGGCTGTTCTTTGTGGTGTTTCTCAGAGAAAAGGGAAAAGTTTTAGGCAGAAATTTTATATATATATATATATATATATATATATATATATATATATATATATATATATATATATATTTGTACCCAGCAATATGTATGTACATATACACACAATACACATAATATACATATATACATGTACATACACACACACACACACACATAAAATCAATCATGGGATCTGGCAAAATTCATGAAGTAGTTCACATTTGGCCAAATTCATATTTAATGGTAGCTTTTGGTAGGCTTATCATTGCCTAGCAGGCTATATTGGCATACTCTGGCTTTCCTCTGCAGCATGGATGGCTCTCAGTTGTTTTCTCTGATGGTTTGAGTCTGTGATGGGATGATAGACAGTCTGTAGTAGTCATTCCCTCTTGCCAGTGGAACTGTTCAGAGCAGCAGTAGCAGCAGCAGCAGCAGCAGCAGCAGCAGCAGCAGCAGCAGCAGCAGCAGCAGCAGCAGCAGCGTGCCCTCGGCTCTCTGTCTCATTCAAATCGGGGATGTTACGTTCGACCTGCAAGCTTCAGGAGGAAAGGTTGAAGTTTAGCTTCCTGGTGATTGACCAGGGTAGAGCTGTAATGGGGAACATGGAGCTGATCCTTGGGATATGGGTTTTAAGGTTAATTAAACGCTTGAGTCCAGGTGGTAAGCCTGGCCCAGGAGCTGAGAGATTAAATTCCTCTCCACAAATATTTATCGTGTAAAATATTGGCATTGCTATGATAGCTAAAGGAGAGGTTTCGGAATCGTGAGGTAAGTACGTTGTCTTATTTTTATGTGGGCGAGTGTCAATGCATACAACAAAATGCAGAGGTACAGAAATGGCCGACTGTTGGCAAAGGGGGAGAGCGATTGCACCGGAAGCAGGGAAGGTTTTAAGAAGGGGACCATATTGGGAGCTGTGCGAGCATGTTCTAGGTAGGCCAGGTGGGGGAAGACAAGCAGATATAAGGTTGGGGTCCTGCAGGCTTGCTTTTCCGTGGGGTGTGCACAGATGCTGAGCAGTCTGGGGTGTTCAGGGTTCAGTGATGAGTTGGCTGGGGCCTAAGCCAAAGCTTGGCCTTGGGTCCTAGGCCTGAAGCACAGCAGAAAGATTCGGAAAGGGGGTGGTATGGCTCCTGTGAGTAAGGAAGTTAAGTCAGCAATGTCTTTGAATAGAGAACTCATCCTGGGTTTAAATAGCATGCATATGGTTGGTTCAGGGCTTCCACAGGCAGGCTACAGGGTATACATGGGGTAGAGCTGAGTGACTGAACACTTGCGTGCTGTGTGTGAGTCCCTGGGTTCGATCCTCAGCTCTGAAAACCAACCTAACAAAAAATATTAATGATTTCCATGTGTATCTACACAGAAGTAAAGAATATACAGTGTGTGATAACATTGGATGGTATTTTCAAGCTTATAGATGTCTGGATAATGTTGTGTGTGTGTGCGCACGTGTGTGTGTGTGTGTGTGTGTGTGTGTGTGTGCGCGCACGTGTGTGTGTGTGTGTGTGTGTGTGTGTGCGCACGTGTGTGTGTGCACATTCTGAGGTATGCCATTAGAATACATCATATAGGAACATTGAAAACTGTTTTCATATTTCATATGAGACCGTTAGGGAAACCCAGTAGAGAGTCTCGCATCTCTGGATTAGAGAGAAGAACATGAAGAAACATGGCGTTACGGAGAGACTAGAGAGGAGACAAAGGTGAAAACAGAGACTGAGCCTGGAGTGGAATGCAGAATGGATGTATGGTCTGGAGAAGAGCAGGGATGACTTAACGCTGTCTGAGTGCTTTTCATACTGACCCTTCGAGGAGCCTGGGTGTCGCTTCCCAGGTGAAGTTGGCTTGTGTGATGTCTCAAGGACCCTTCAGCTAGGATTCCTGCATCACCAGCTGAACAAGCTCAAGAAGGAAGATGAACAGTGTTACCTCAACTAGTTTCTTAAAAGGACACATCATTTTCTTTTAAAAAGTACATACTTCGTATTCAAGTGTCTACTATCGGCAACCCAAACCGGTCACAGGCGGGAGACTGAAGAGATGCTCTGGGGTCATATGGTCTCCACTCAGTACTGTGGGAGCAAATGGATTTCACCAATTCAGAACACAACCCCATAGAATGGCTGGAATTTGAGCTATAGGAAATGGTGTGTCACCGGGTCAACCGACTGGAGGATAAATGTATTCATGACAAATAGTCACACGCCATCTATAACTGTTATAAGACACACAGCTCAAAGGAAGGATGAAACTGGGTTACTATGTTCATCTGGAGCTTTCCTTAGGTACTGGTGGGGAGCCAGCTCTCACCCGTGTCTTCAGGGTGGTGGAACAGTATGAGGTCCCCTTTTCCCCATCCAGACCCCAGAAGCTGTGCATCTGCTTGATTTCTTGGCTCTTCCAAGCATTTTCTCACCAAAACCCAAAACAAGACAAAAACCCAACTAAGCAAACAAAACTCCCCCAAACAAACAAACAAACAAACACACATAAAAAACACTCACAAATCGTGAGACCCGTAAGCAGACAGGCTTAGCTTTCCAGTTAAGTCGGAGTGGGACTGTAGGTTTCCTCTAGCTCAGCTCACTCTCCTAATTCTTCCTAAAGTGTTATACAGAGCAAGGTTTGGAAAGCCTGGGCTTGAGTCCGTGCTTCACAGAGCCAAGTGAGTGAGGGCTGGGTATCCCGATGATAATTAGGAGACAGAGGCCGCTGCGGATCTTTGTATACTGCATATTCAAATGGACTTGCCAGGGGAACCTGTGTTCTGATTGCCTTCTAGCCAGTGTCGGGGACCTTAGCCAGGTCTTGTCTTGGACAGACTGCAATGTAGCCATCAGAATGAGGCAACCTCTTCCTTGCTTGTGCTAGCACGCTGAGGGCAAGTGTCTAAGTGCCTGCGCCTCATTTCCTCTTCCCTCTTCCTCCAAGATGCAGCGCAGACCTCTTGACTGAGATGCACACCACTCTGAGGTTCAGGGAGAAAAGAAGGATCTAAATGCTGCCCTTCAAAGGGCCATCTTCACTTGGACTTAATGGGGTGGCTTGCGTTTTTCTGAGCCTTGATTTCTCTGAGTCTCTCCCCATCTGCCGGGACACCTTAGCCTCTCAACTTCCACGGGTCCGAGGAAAGGAGAACAGCAGCAGCATCCGCCGTCAAAAGCCACCCTGCCGCCATTTTTGCCTCTGAACTATGAAAAGAGTGTAGAATTATCCTCCTGTAAGAGGAACAACCTGATTGTTCTGTTGTTAGAGATCCGAGTGGCTTCCCACAGGCGACCCTGCTGCCACCCACCAGAGCCGCCGCCTAGCATGACCTGCAGAGCTTGTGGCAGCTCTAAGGGATGATTTGAGGCAGTAGAAACTGCTTATGTTACAACCTCTGTGACCTTTCCTGGGGCTCACTCAAAAGCTGTACCTGGGACTGCTTTTTGCTGGTCCTTTGAAGCGATATATCTTCATTAGGACTTAGAAGTAAATAATTTTTTAAACCCCTAAGAAGGAAGCAATTTGTCTTGGACACAGTGGATTTGATCTTTCGAGAGAGGTGAACAACTAGCCGTTTTCCTCAGCAGAAGCTAAAGATGATGAATGAAATGCCCAGGGCTTAGAAAGCCTCTGTACAATAGAGAGAGCGCTATCTGTGAGGGGATTTTAAATCACTGTGAAGGAACACTGTCCTTCTTGCTTCGGACTGCTGATCTCCACCACAGAACATGGCAACTGCAAACCTGAGAGAGTTAGGAGCGTGAATATCAAAGGAATAAATCTTGCAAATTACAAGTGTCTGAGATCTTCAAGGGAAGGATAAACTTGTGTTGGCGATTAACTCTGAGTCGGCAACAACGGATCGGTGCCACATTAAGGGAAAAAAATCAAAGCGTTTCCTTTTGGAGTTGTTTAACCAAGAGTGAGCCCAGAATTCTGTACTTCAGGTTTCCTGTGTCTTCTGTCCTCTGTCTCTGTGTTGTATGAGTCTGAATTTGTGCCTTGCTGAAGACTGCCTTCTGAATCTGTCCATGTGTCTGTCTGTCCCTAGGAAAGGGCTTTGCTCTGTATTTATTGAGCAGAATGTATCACATGGGAGGACGGAAGGAGGGACACTTTATAGAAATTGTAAACAGAGTCTTCCAAGGGGTTGATTCGCAGACTCCAACTGACCCAGATAACAAATAGTAAATATTAAAATATCATTATGGTTTAATCAAGCAATATCCAAATGTTGAGTTCAACATTTTCACCTTCTAAGATGACCTTTGACTTCTAGATTTGCTATTTTTAGCAAATGATGGTTAGAACACACATGTATAAATCTGGGCCAGGGATATGTGAGAATACATAATTTAACATTACAGCTATGCATTAACTTAGGTTGTAAAAGCTGATTACATGGGAAACCCGAGGCAAAGGGAGGTTGGCTGGTACTTCATTCTCTCTTAAAGGCATGTTAAACAAATAGGCAAATGCACGGTAGGATGGAAGCCTTAAGTCTTATGTGGCCTCAAGGTGTATTATTGACTTGGGCTGTGAGGTCCTGCAAAAGTTCCAGTCTCTTAAAATGGGAGAGATTTAAATAAAAGGAAAAAAGGCATAATGCATTGCCACAGTGCCTGGTAAACAGTTTATAAAACAGGAGGTTTGTTTTCTGCTGTTGTATGAGGGAAGGCACAACCATGCGACTAGTATTCTACCTGACTCTTTCTGCATTTGGACATTCTTGTGGGGAGATAGAGTGTGGGCGTTGCCTGCTAGTGAAGATGAACAGAGCTAGTAAGATTGCCTAAGTAGAGTCTTATTTACTTACCAAGGTATGTGCTGTTGGTGTAGTAATAAGGAGTTTGATCGAGACACACTAATATTTGAATGGATTATGAAGAAACAATGCTATCAGTATGTGGTGGTGTGAGAGACAAAGGTTTTAGTTGAGAAAGGCCTGCTTTGTCACCTGGTTGGGTAGAACACTTTTGGTGGTGTATGCATGGGCCATACAGTTGAAGTTAGTTGTGAAAAAATAGACAGGACTGAACACCAAGATTAGGGCCTCAGAGAGACTGAAATGACAACTAGGAAGCCTGCCTGGGTCTGCACTAGGTCCTCTGCGTTTGTGTGATGGTCTTGGTCTTCTTGTGAGACTCCTAAAAGTGGGAGTGAGGTGTCTCTGACTTGTTGGCCTGCTCTCGGGACTTTTCCCTTCCCACTGGATGCCTCACCCAGCACTGATATGAGGGTTTGTGCCTAGCCTTATCCCTGGGAGGCTTCCTCCTCTTCCTCTTCCTCCTCTTCCTCCTCATCTCCCTCTTCTTCCTCCTCTTCCTCCTCTTCCTCTCCTCCTCTTCCTTTTCTTCCTTCTTTGAAGAAAACAGTGGAGTGAGTCTGGGGAAGAGGGGAAGTGGGTGGGCCTGGGAGGAGTGTAGAGCAGGGAAACTGTGGTCAGGATGTAATGTATAGGAGAAGAATAATTAAAATAAAAAATAATTAAATATATATATATATATATATATGAATGAAAGAAAGAAAAGGGAATCAATGGATACCTGCTGTCCCCAGACCCTCTTCTGAGATTTAACACCAAAAAGTCTGTTAAACACATTGAGACTTACAAAGAAATAAATTCAAATATTAACATAAGTCTATCTGACAGAAGACCAGGAGCCTGTAGATCTTTCTCATCTGTAGAAGGACCAATATTTTCTTCTACACACAGGGCAGTTGTCTTTGCACCAGGGCAAAAATGCTTATTTGAAGATGAGGTGTCTCAGCCTCTCTCCCACAGGCTAGAAATGTTGGGAGCCATCATTTATAAACTCCAGAGCTTTGGGCTCACTTCATTGCTTCCCAGCACTCAGGAGGCCATGGTGTGGGGATCTCACGCTTTGAGACCAGCCTGAGCCCTAGAACAAGTCTGAGACCCCTTCTTAAAAAATAAGAGAAAAAAAAGAGGAAATAGTCTTAGGGTTTCTATTGCTGTGATGAAACACCAATAAGCAAGTGACCAAAAAGCAAGTTGGGGAGGAAAGGGTTTATTTAGCTTACACTTTCATAGCACTGTTCATCACTGAAGGAAGTCAGGACAGGAACTCAAGCAGGGCTGGAACTTGGAGGCAGGAGCTGATGCAGAGGCTATGGAGGGGTGCTGCTTACTGGCTTGCTCTTCATGGCTTACTCAGCCTGCTTTCTTTTAGCACTCAGGACCACCAGCCCAGGATGGTACCACCCACAGTGGGCTGGGCCCTTCCCCACTGATCACTAATTAAGAAAATGCCTTATAGCTGGATTTTATGGAGGCCTTTTCTCAATTGAGATTCCCTCTTTTTAGATAATTCTAACTTGTATCAAGTTGACATAAAACCAGCCAGCACAGAGATTAAGTCATGAGAGTGTCACCAATGACTATAGCGCCCCTTTGTTATAAAACAGCAAAGCTGAGCTGGGAATCTAGCCCAATGAGAGAGTGTGTCTAGCATGTTTGAGTTCCATTTC
The DNA here is from genome assembly GCF_011762505.2 of Arvicanthis niloticus. Classification (NCBI taxonomy): domain Eukaryota; kingdom Metazoa; phylum Chordata; class Mammalia; order Rodentia; family Muridae; genus Arvicanthis; species Arvicanthis niloticus. Next base: position 32,327,299 of record NC_047671.1, read on the forward strand.
TAAAACAACAGTTAAGAACTGCTTGCGGTTGTCTTGTGTGAGGATGTAGCAAAGGGCTTTGGAGCAGAGAGTGGTCTTTCCTCTGCTGTCCTGATCTTAGAATCCTACTCTCCACAACTGTGAGGAAATAAATGTCTGGTTTTTCTGTTCTGTTTTTAAAAATAAATTAGCAAGGTATAATTTGTTACAGCCACAGAAGTGGCAAGAAGCAATGGTAACAAGAAGTGAAGCCTGCTTTTCTAACAAATCCCTAAGATGCGGAAAGGGCTTTGGAACAGAAAACAGGTGGTGGTTGGAATAGTTTAGTAGTGCATGATGGGAAAACCCTGTCAGTTAGGGCATTACTGGCAGTTCTGGTGAGGGCTGGAGGAGACCTGTAGGAAAGCCCTCAGCTTTCCTAGAGTTTACGTAAGTGGTCATGCAGCATGCTCACAGAAATAAAGAATTAGGGGCTTAGGACATGGCTCTGTTGGTAGGGTGCTTGTCTAACATGCTTAGAACCCCGAATTTGCTTCCTGAGAATTAAATAAATCAGAAACCCTGGTGCACATGTAATCCTGGCACTTGAGAGAAGTGAGGCATGAGGATCAGGAGTTCAAGCTCAGCCTCTGCTACATCGTGAATTTGAGGCCAGACTGGGTTACTGAAGACCTCTCCTCAATAAACAGAAAGGAGGGGACTAGACAGGTGACCCAGCAGTTTAGAGCACCGGCTGTTTGTCCTGAGGACCCAGGTTCAATTCCTAGCATGGACATGGCAGCGCACAGCTGTCTGTAACTCTAGTTCCAGGGGCTCTGACACCCTCACATAGGCTCTTTTGAACTGTTGTACTGTTGGGATTCTAGACTACAAATCTCGTCTAGAATTTCCATTACAAAAGTAACATGACTGGAGTCTCTGGGAGCCTATAATAGGCTAACAACAAGTAAGGCTACTTCATTAAGATACTTCCTAGATAATTTCAATCCTCTCAGTTTGTACTTGAGTACTGTCAGTAACAGCGTTTCAAACAGAGATGAGCTATTTCAGAGTGAATGATTTTTAACAGCATTGACAATAAATTCAAGTGTCAATAGTTAAAAAGCATAAAGAATCGTGCGGGATGATATGTAGGAAGCATGTAGATCGATTTGAAATTGGACCAAGATAATTTTTCATTAAACAGACCTCGGTGGCAAGGTCAGAGTTCTGTTAGTGTTACAATGCTGCCACCTGGTGGTTACTCTGCTTTACTGCAGTAGTGTTTGTGGCTCTTGCATCGGTGTGATACTTTAGAATTTTCTGTTCAGTCTCAATCTTATCTAAGATTGAGTAGTAATCTATTTGCCACAAAAGACACATTTTACAGAAGTCTTTCATATCTCTACACTCCAATTCCCTTCACAGAATCACGGATGATGAATGAGAGGTGCAGCCATGACGGCTTTTCTCTCTGCTCTAGTTAGTAGAATCAAAGCCTGCTTTGCCATCTCAGCAGTGTGGACAGCTTGATCTAAGAGTTGACATTTCAATGTGAGTTAAATTTGGAGGAAAGAAGGGGAGCTTAGAAATATAAATTCAGGGCTTGGTTATGGCTCAGTGGAAGTGCGAAGAGAATAAGAGCTGGTACCATTTGCAAGTGCAGAGGAGGCCAGAAAATTCTGAGTAGGGTTGAGGTAAGGATTAGTCAGAGGAAGTCACTCAAAAAAGACAGGTTTGAGAGCTCCGGGGCTTTAGACACACGGGGTCTGGGCCAGTCTGCACTGGAGGTAGGTGTGTTTTCCCTATTGCTTTAGATGCCAGCAATGAAACAATCTCTAAAATGGTTTTGAAAATTGGACTATTGGGTGATGATGGGTTGCCATTTCTACTTCACATTATTGGCTGGGTTGTGTCCCAATTCTTCTCAGCCCCCTTAGGTCAAGTTCTCCTTATTTCCTTATGGCCTGGACTCTGGAGCCACTTATGTTCACACACACACACACACACACACACACACACACACACACACGCGCGCGCGCGCGCGCGGAAATTGTGACATTTAAATTAAAAAGAAAATATGGATGTCAAGATGGACATTTTTTTTTTTTTTTTTTTTTTTGGAAACCAGGAAGAAAAGTGGACTTGAATAGATGCACACCAATAGAGAGCCAGGGCCAGCACTCAGATGTCGTAGGCTGTGGGAATGCTCACACGTGTTTGGTCTGTGGTGATCTGGAACAAGTTATCTGGTCACAATGTACCTTTATAGCCACATTTTTGCAATTGGTACGAGGTTGGTGATAATTTCCTCAGAGGAAATTTAACTCAGCTCTGATACCCCTCCCCCTCCCCCACCAACCCCTCCCCCCACCAACCCCTCCTCCCATCAACCCCTCCTCCCATCAACCCCTCCCCCCCCAAGTGCAGTACCACTTAGATGTGGAACAGAGTCTAGATAAACACAGAGAATTCTTGGTGTCTGAGATCCCCTCTCCTTGTCCAGTGTGGCGTTTCTCATAACTGGTTACCCAGCTTTGCACCTGAATTAACTAGAAGGGGATAGGATTCAGTCCTTCAGCTGCAGGGGCCATTTTGGAAAGCTTAGATACAGAACATGACCACCATTACAGCTTGTACTACGGCAGGACACTGATGTGATTGAAGATGTCTCCCCGTCCCCAGGCTTCTGAGACTCTTCCTGGTAGCTTTCTCTTAATATCCCAGTGATTCTGATTGATTTTTTTTCTGCCACAAAGGACAAAAATGGAGAGTTAATGGATCTGGATTCCTGTCAGAGTGTGTGCTAAACTAGGTATTTTATGTACAATATACATAAATATACATAAAATACCTCTGCTGATTCTAGAGGCTAAGAATTCTGAGGAGGTCAGCACACGGGTGCTCTTGTGAGTGTACCCTTAGAGCAGTGGTTCTCAACCTGTGGGTTGTGAACCTTTGTGGGGCGTGTGTGTGCACGCGCACGCATGTGTGTGTGTGAGTGAAATGACTCTGTACAGGGGTTACTTATTGCCAGTTGTTTACATTTTAATCCACATCAGTAGCAAAATTACAGTGACGAAGTAGCAATGTAAATAATTGTATGGCTGTGGGTCACCAAAGCATGAGGAAATGTATGTATTAAAGATTCACAGTGTTAGGAAGGTTGAGAACCACACTGTCTTACATGCTGACTACATATGGCCATCTTCTTGCTGTGACTGGGCACAGTAAATGGGCGAATAAGCTTCCTTGGTTTGGAGGGGCAGGTGTCTTAGTTACTCAGCTGCTGTAATATGGTACCAGAGGGATACGGGTCCATTACCATCACAGGGAAGGGGTAGACATGGTGGCTGGAACAGCAGGCTTCCAGAGCTGGCATTTTAAACCACAAGCAGGAAGCAGAGAGGACAAGCAAGCAGTAGGCAAGGTTATGTTTCCAAAGGCTGTCCCAGTGACATACTTCCTAAACCCAACCCCACAGTACCACCAATTGGGAACTACATATTTAAATCTCTCTCTCTCTCTCTCTCTCTCTCTCTCTCTCTCTCTCTCTCTCTCTCTCTCTGTTTATTATTCAAACTATCCTGGGGAGGTGACCATGATGGACATATATTAAATGCCACAGTGAAATCTATCATTTTTGTCCAGTGACCATATGCTAATAATGTTCACAACGGAAAAGAGAAGGAATCAAGGGCTACTTCCCCTCTCCAGGAGAACGCTGCCCTCAGGATCTAATCTCACAGGCCCTTCTCTGTACCGTCACACTGAAGATTGTCAAAGTGTGAATTGTGGAGAGCCGCAAATGTTCAGTGCGCAGCAGGAGCCAACAGCTGCTGTTCACTGTGGGAACGCAGGCTGTGGAGGATGTCCCCATAATATGAAGACTAAATAGCTCAACTTGTACCTTTTTTTTTTTTTTTAAGACAATTTGCCTTGAATTTGGGGTATTCCTACATTCATCTTTCTAATTCTGAGGTTCTGGGTGTGCATTGCCATACGTGGCTTTGACTGACTTTAAGAGCTGGCCCTGGCATAGAGCTGAGCTCCGTCTCATTGTCATGGGTAGCTGGTGGCCTGTCACTGATCGTACTTGCCTAGCATCCAGCCCGCTGCCTCCTGCTACTAGTGTTGGGGACTTCCTGAGCCCACCCAGCCTCCATGGGGATTGCAACCAGATAATCAGCCTTAATCTGCCCAAGGAGAGGCATATAACCCAACCTAGCAAACTGAATCTGGAGTCAAATTATAAGACTGGCTGTTGGATTGTACTCACTGTCTTGGGATCTGAGGAGACTGTCCATCTTCCCCCAGTGTCTTAGTTAGGGTTTTACTTCTGTGAACAGACACCATGACAAATACAAGCCTTATAAAGGACATTTAGTTGGAGCTGGCTTACAGGTTCAGAGGTTCAGTCCATTATCATCAAGTTGGGAACATGGCAGCATCCAGGCAGGCATGGTGCAGGAGGAGCTGAGAGTTCTACATCTTCATCCGAAGGCTGCTAGCAGAATATTGACTTCCAGGCAGGGAGGATGAGGGTCTCAAAGCCCACACCCACAATGACACACCTACTCCAACAGGGCCACACCTTCTAATAGTGCCACCCCTTGGGCCAAGCATATACAAACTATCACATTCCACTCCCTGGTTCAAGAAAATACAAACCGTTACACCCAGCACCATCCTTCCTTACACTTGCCCTTCTGTTTGATGTAGTACCTTATCTCCTCCCCACGGACTTTTCCCATCAGTGTCACTCAGAACTCATATATGCTGCATCAGCCAAATGATGGAAATCCGTATTGTGACGATGCTTTAAGTTCAGGATGAGTGGGTGGGACTGAGGGCATCCGGTATTAGAGATCTTCCTCCAGGAGCAAACCCAAAACAAGAAGGAGAGCAAGTCTAATAGCACTACGCCTTTGAGCCCACGTGGACCATTAAAGGGAAAGTCTTCATTTCCAAATTCTCCATGTTCTGGGCTCGTCCCGCGAAAAGGATGGCAAGGATGGCTCTGTCTGTGCACTGCATGGTCTCCCACTGTGGATCCGTTCAGTTGGTTTTTAGGGTGTTGACAGCTGGGTCCCTCCTGTCTGTGGGGTTCCTGCAGGATCTGGCTGCCCTTCCTCAGCTGATCCTCAACTAAGCTCGTGAACAGCAGGGCTGGAGCAGAGTAGCGGCCGGATTTCCTGCCAGTCAAGCAGCAGTGAGGTCCCGGGGTGTCTGTAGGGCTGAGTACCTCAGTGGGAAGATTTGCTGGTTAAAGATGCAAACTTCTTCATATGTTGTAATTTTATGTTTAGTCACCATCCAGTTCTGTAGCTATCTCACCAGGGCCTTTGCCAATTACTATTCCCCAAGTCAGAGTGAAAAAGCAAAGGCATTTCTTCAGTTAAAAAAAAAAAAAAAAAAAAAAAAAACAACAAATAACCAAAAAAAAAAAAAAAAAAAAAAAAAAAAACAAAAAAAAAAAAAATAAGAAAGAAAGAAAACCCAAACAGCTTCCAGGGTGTGGTGGCAAATGCCTTTATCCACAGCACAGGGGGCTGGAGGTGAGGTTGTCACACAGAGACCGGTCTGGTCTCTATGCGTTTGAAACCAGCCTGGTTTACAGTGAGTTCCAAGCCAACCAAAGTCTACACAGTGAGACCCTGTCTCAAAAGAAACCATGTATACAGCCAACAGCATAAATTTGAGTATTAGCTTTTCAGCCAAAGACACCCCATTGAAGGTTTGTGTCTATATTCTTACTAATTATGAGGGACAAACCAGGGGGAGAGACTTGAACACGAGCTGTATGAATTAACAGTCAAGTCAAGCTCATGAACATCAGGGAATACTCAGACAAGTCCTGGAAGATGAAGTTAATCACTTGCATCTATCTGGAAGCTGAGGTCCAAGAGTTGTGAGTTCGAGGCTAACCAGGGCTTCAGGATAAGCTCCTGACACATATACGCAATTCTGAAACTGAGATTATGCTCCCAAGTAGGCATATGTAAACGTCTCTCAATACCACACACATAGTATTATATTACTTTCAAGTCCCAATTCCAAGGTGTGTGGCTCGCCTGTAACCACAAGTTGAATAAGAGAAAATGAACATGAACAAAGACAAGGTTGGCTGCAAACTCGGTCCATTACAGAGACCCTTCCCTGGGACAGAATTATGTCCTCAATTGAAGGCTAGCTCCCAAAGCCCTCATCTTGGGTTGTATTTCTTCGAAGTCGAAGCTGCAGGCAGAAGACAGCCGATCATACGCCAACGGCGATATTAATTTTGTGCGCCGCGAACGGCTAATGGCATCGGGCAAGGACAGCTGAGGCCTCGCGCTGCGTTCCTGCCCTCCGTTTCATGCTGTACCTGTTTGTTTCGCTTCTCTCCCGGCGGCATTGATTGATTTGGTAACGTAGAATGTTTGCTTTCCAGCTGGCAGATCTAATTGTAAATAAACAGCTGCCGGCTGCGTTCAGACAGTGATGATGTTGGCAGATACAGGAGCAGGGTGCTCGCGGATGATTTAAAGCGTGTGCAGTGGAGTGTGAGGTAGCCGGGGAAAAGCAGTGGGAGGGGGTGTTTAGGTCCGAGGTCCACTGTGGCTAAACTTACCATACGTAACGTGAAAGCTAAGTTATCAAAGCTTTCATGTAAATAAAGACTGGTCTTCGGCACTGTAAGGGCCATGATTATGTAGAAGTTGTGAGAAGTACACAGACTCCATGTTATGTCAAAGTCTTCTTGAACAGAGGAATCAGGGTGTGGTGGTTTGAATAAAATTGACCCTCATAGGCTCATGTATTTGAACGCTTAGTCACAGGGAGTGACACTACTTAAGATTAGGGGGTATGGTCTTGTTGGAGGAAGTGTGCTGCTGGGGTGAGCTTTCACGTTTCAGAAGTTCAAGCCAGGCCCATGGCTCTCTCCCTGCTGCCTGTGGAAACTCTCAGCTCCTCCAGTGCCATGGCTGCCTGCACGCTGCCATGCTTCCTGCCATGATGACAATGGACTAAACCTCTAAACTGTAAACCAGCCCCAATCGAAGTCTTCCCTTTATAAGAGATGCCATGGTCATGCTGTCTCTTCACAGCAATTGAGCACTGACTGAGATACAAGTATCGGACAAGTTCTTCAGGAACATGGCGCCAAAAAGGGGCAGTTTGAGAATTCTGAATGGAGGTGACCAGAGAACTAAAGGGCAGGTAGGAATTCTCCCAGGATGGAGATGACAATGATGGTTCAATCTCAGGAAACTTCACGGCCCTGTTACATACAGTTTGAGGAGAGTGACCCAGATCAACTCACATATATGGTTCTTGGCACGAGATGGAATGTTTCTAGACTCTGTGGCCACACCACTGAAAGCTGATTGATTGGTCCTCTCTGAGAACAATCTTTGTTAACTGTGTATACATACATGTACACACACACACACATTCACGAACTCCATGATATATGTGTAGAGGCCAGAGGATAACTCTGTGTAGTGGTTTTCTTTTTTTTTACCTTCACATAGGTTCTGGAACTTGAAATCATGTCGTTCGGCTTTTGTGGCAAGTGGTTACACCTACTAAGGTATCTTGCTGCCCCCAGATAGTAGTTTTAATCATATATAGTAATTGCACATGCTTATGAACACAACTTGACTTTCATTGTAGAAGTACAATGTGTTAACAACCAGACCAGGGTATCTGGCAGATCCTTCACCTTACACATCATTTCTTTGCATGGAAATCACCCAAAGTTTTTATTAACTATTTTGAAATACGAGGCTGTTAGGTATAGCTACCTTAATGTGGTGATTTGAGTGAGAAACGTCTGTCATGTCTCAGGCATTCGAACACTTGGTCTCCAGTTGGCACTGTTTGGGAAGGTCTAGGTAGTGCAGCCATGCTAGAGGAAGCACGTCATTGGAGGGTGGGTGGGCCGTAATTGTTAAGGAGATTAGTTCCACCAAGGAGAGGCTTGCTTGGTGCTGGATTAAAGGGAAGGGTGCCCTCAAGGCAAAACGTATCCCAAGAAAAGCTTCCAGATGGTCAAAGAAAGCCTAAGGCACTTTGTGCTTCTAGAAAACAACTGCAATCAATCAATCAATCAACCAACCAACCAACCAACCAATCAATAAATAAAGCTACTGTTGGTGGGTGCTGGCTTTAAAAGTCTGATAGACACAAGAGTAAAGGGGCAGTGGGTTCTTCTCCACAATTTTATGGAACCATTGAGACTAGGCAACATGAAGCAGGGATTCCCTGCATGAAGGTTGTCCTAGCCAGGCTTACTGCTACTTCAATGAACCACCACAACCAAGAACATGTTGGGGAGGAAAGGGTTTATTTGGCTTACACTTCCACATTTTATTTTATTTTATTTTTTATTTTTATTTTTTGTCACAGAAGGAAGTCAATACAGGAATTCAAACAGGGCAGGTACCTGGAGGCAGGAGCTGATGTAGAAGCCATGGAAGAAAACTAGTTTATTGGCTTTCTTCCACATAGCTTGCTCAGCCTGCTTTCGTATAGAACCTAGGACCACTAGCCCAGGGATGCCACTAGTCACATTAGGCCGGGCCCTCCTTAACAATTACTAATTAAGAAACTGATCTACAGGCTTGCCTGCAGCCCTGTTGTACGGAGGCAGTTTCTTAATCGAGGGTCTTTCCTCTCAGATGACTTTAGCTTGTGTCTGGTTGACATTAAGTTATCCAACGCAAAAGCCATGAGGGGGCAAAAGCCTATGAGAAACTATTGCATGATGCTGCTGTGGAAGTGAAACCTGGGCTGGAGTGGAGAGGTGGCTGTGGACCACCAGGGCATGGGGTGTGTCTGTAGCAAACAGCCCGCTGTCTGTAATACTCAGCCCAGGTGGCTCTGTAGTTAGGCTGGGAGCCAGGGGGTGCCTCAGGACCCCATCAATGGCCACTTGTGCTTGCTTCTTGTAGTATTTATCCCAGGCCTTGGTGTAGTCCTGCTGTGGGGGTGCCTTAGGCTTCTGGCCTTTTTTTTTTTTTTGTAATAATCTTCCCAAGCCTTGGTATAGTCTGATTGACCTGCGGGTGGAGCGGGGGTGGGCAGCTCCCCCTGTGCAGGTGGGGTTTCAGGGGCTGGGACAGGGCTTGACACAGGGCCTGGGGGTTGCTGGTAGTAGCAGGAGTAGTAGGAGGCCCAGGCAGCATTAGGGTCTGTAGCAGCTGTGGCAGCTTTGGGTGGTGACGGGCAGGTGGTTGCCACTGGGGGTAGGTATTACCCCAGCCCTGAGGCAGGTACTGGTGAGGAGGGGGACCACTAGCATGTGGGGGGCCCTGGTTGAAAGGTCCAGGTTTGATAGGCCCAATGGGTCCAGCAGGGCCTGGTGTCCCGAAGACTCTAAAGGTGGTCATTGATGATCCCAGCTGCGTGCTCACACCTATCTGGAGGCCCCATGATATGAGCAATCTTCTCAGGGCCGGTTCTGTCGTCATCTTGTTTGAACTGGTTGCGTACGCCAGCATCATTCTGGATCTTGATCACCTCTCAACTCCAGCCAGTGACTACACCAACTGAATGCCAGGCACAGGCACATCAATGCCTTCACCAACCTGAGATCCTTATTCGTTGCCGTCCCCAAAGCCACCTCGATCACATTCTCACAGGATGTTCAACACCATCTCACAGGCTTGCTGTACTTTGTATGGGCCCCAATAATCCACAGCGGCTTGTCCACATTTGTGTTCTGGGACCCATTCTGAATTAAAACCATCTTCACCCCAGCCTGCTCCTGCAGCTGCTTGATGGTCTCTCCACCCTTGCCAATGACCAGGCCAGCCTTGCCAGCAGGGATCATGATCTCCTGCACTGTGACATTCTGATCCCCATTGGTGTTGTCATGGGACTGTCCTGGGGGGTTGGGTGAGCCACAGCTCTGAGGCACAGTGTCATCCAGCATCATCATTGCCTTTTGGCCAGACTCAGATGCTCCGGTCATGGAAACACTGCACTCAGGGAGGCCACTACTATTTGGTGAGATCTGAACTTTGCAGCCTGTGTCCTGCTAGATTTTGTTTATCTGCTCACTACCTCTGCCAATGATCAAGCCCACCATGCTACCTGGAACCCTATACTCTTCTGTCGTTGAAATGCTGAGGGGGAGGATGGATGGGTCCCAGTTGAGAACCAATCAAATCTCTCTGGTAGCCAGTTTCTTGCTGTCTGGCTAGTCTCCATATTCCAACATGAATCCACCGAAGTGGCAAGAAGCAGCCAGAACACACTAGAAATTCTTTGGTGCTTTTCTCTCTACAAAGTTATGAAGAGTGAAGACCAGAGAAGAAAGCAAGGTTTACCAATGCCAGAGCATCATCAGCAAAGACCAGCATCAGAGAAGCCCAACAAAGACCAGGCAGGCGAACTAATGCTAGAGCACCATCCACTCTCTGTTGGCTTATACTTGTACCCTTTCCAAACATCATGTATCCTCTCAAGTGGCAGCTCCAGCAAAACATCACACACCCTTCCACCATGCAGCTTTCAGAAAAAACTCCACATGACACAATTGGGTCTCCAACCAAACTAGTGGCACCAGAAAGATACCCGGCATCCCTCAGTACCAACTTCCAGTGGGTCCCTAGCCTCTGACCGGAACAAAGGTACAAAAGAGTGCCCTAGAGACTAGAGGATGCTTGGAAGTCAGCCTCTTGTCTTTCTGGACTCTTCATTTCAGTGTAAACTGTTGTGTGCTGGTTTGAAAGGCTGGTGGCTTGGGCTCAAACTCCATTTTTCTGAAAAAGCCTAATATCTAACAAGGAAGATTTGATCTGTCGTCTGAATCTGCTTAACTACATCAATACTTAGTCATTTCACTTAGAGGCTAGCGGGGATATAGATAGCACAAGGAAAGCTTACCATCCATGTGTTAGTATTCGCTGCAACGTACTCTTAATTTTGGGCCTGGCTGTTTTTCCAGTCTCATATCACTGCGTTTGCAATGGCAATTAAGACTGGAGGTGGCTTGTGGTGTCCTTGAAACTGAGGGAGAAGAGAAATTATGACTCTAAATAATACGGAGTGAGCCTAGTCCTCACTGCAATAGAAGCCACTCAGGAAAGTTAATTAAACTCAGAAAATAGGCTGCGAGATAATTAAGTTGAGGACTAATTTTATACCGCAGGCATTCTATATTGTTTTCTGCAAGGGTCCAAAGGAACACGAGATAGAAAATCTTCAGGTTGTGGGCTCGAGTCACAAAGAATCATTACCAGTAGCTAATGGCCAGATAAAATGGTAATGTGTATTAGGGAAAATTATATTTAGTAAAATAAAAGTAATAATTATGCTATGCATATTAGACATTTAGAGTTTCTTCCAGCTAGCTACCAGTGTGTCTAATATAAGGGGCAATAAACACACATAGCCTAAGACAGACGGCATGGTTTAGTTGTTCTTTTTTCCTTTAAATCTTGACAGAGGAGGCTGACTGAGGTGTTTTCTATGAGGGGGTTATTTTCTGTTTTAGGGAGAGGCAACTGTGATACTTTCCCCTGAAAATTAATGTACTGCTAGTGATGGGGGGGGGCAGCAAAAGCTGATTGTGTGGGAGGGGGTCTATTCAGAATGACTTTCAAGCCTGCTAACTTCTAACTATCTAGTATTCAAGCGAATTACCACACCATCACCTCACTGACCTATCACTTTTGAGTTAAGATATTTGAAATGTACATATTTTGATACATATATTGATATTGAACAAAAGATTCAAAACTTAATCCTACTGCTCAGAAACAGTGCACAATGTGTGTGTGTGTTGTGTGTATGTTGTGTGTGTGTTGTGTGTGTGTTGTGTGTGTTGTGTGTGTGTTGTGTGTATGTTGTATGTGTGTGTTGTGTGTGTGTTGTGTGTATGTTGTGTGTGTGTGTTGTGTGTGTGTTGTGTGTATGTTGTGTGTGTGTTGTGTGTGTGTTGTGTGTGTGTTGTGTGTGTGTGTTGTGTGTGTGTTGTGTGTGTGTTGTGTGTGTGTTGTGTGTGTGTTGTGTGTATGTTGTGTGTGTGTTGTGTGTGTGTTGTGTGTGTGTGTTGTGTGTGTGTTGTGTGTATGTTGTGTGTGTGTTGTGTGTGTGTTGTGTGTGTGTTGTGTGTATGTTGTGTGTGTGTTGTGTGTGTGTTGTGTGTATGTTGTGTGTGTGTTGTGTGTGTGTGTTGTGTGTGTGTTGTGTGTATGTTGTGTGTATGTTGTGTGTGTGTGTTGTGTGTGTGTTGTGTGTGTGTGTGGTGTGTGTGTGTGTTTCCTCTGCGGCTTTGTCTCAACCCCGGCCTAGGTTTGCCTATATTTAAATTCTAGGAGTGGAGGTGGTTTGGACTGTGCACCTTCTCTGTGATAGAATAAGAACAAAGCCATCATTGCTCCGTGTTACTTCCCATTCCAGGAGTGGGTGTTTGCATTCTGCCTGAACTTGCTGTTCCCGAAGCCTTGCTGCCTGCTGTTTAGTACCCCGTGGCTCGCGAAGACATTGGCAACGAATTACACTTCAATTGTCTGGTGTTTAGTTTTCTTATGACTGATGTGAACTTGGCATTGGTTTTGAACTAAGCACATTAATTTAAAAGTTAACCTGGGATTTACTCAAGTCCTCTCATATATATATATATATATATATATATATATATATATATATATATATATATATATGTTTCTTCTTCTTTTAAAAAAAAGCAACGACTTCATTGTCGGAGCTGGGGATGTCATTCAGTTGGAAGGTCCTTTTCTAGCATGCAGAAAGCCCTGAGTTCAGTCCCTAACCCCACACAGAAGTGGGTATGGTGGCATGGTCTATAATCCCATTACTTAGGAGGTGAAGGCAGGGAGGATCGGGAGTTCAGATGACTCCTGGTTACACAAAAAGTTAAAGGCCAACCTGGGCTACATGAGAGCCAAAACGAACAAACCAACCACCAATAAAAGCAAACGCAAAACACCAAAGGGCTTGACACAATTCTTCAGGGGATCGCATCTTGAAGTATCACCTGTTTCTCATTTGCGTGCAAATGTAGACTCCCTCACCTGGATCCTGTAAGGAGCAGGACACTCAGTACTATGGTGATGACAGTCTCCACTAACCTATCATTCATCAACCTGGTCTGGTTATTATGGGACAACATGCAGGAAACTACTGACTGTCCTGGGGGCTTCAGCTTGACTTCGTCTCCACTGCTGATGGAACCTACTCAGATTGCCATCCTTCCTGTTGTCCGTCTGTCTATGTTGACCCAGTTTTGTCTACCATGACTTCAGCAGGTCAACTCAACCCCAAGTCTTGGTTGGACTCTGCAACAGAGTCTCCAGTAGACTTCCCACAGGATTTGAGAAGTTCCCATGGAGAGTCCCCCTGTAGCCCTACCAGCTGTCTGCTTGCCTCCACTCAGGCCTCCAGTCTGGTCTCTTTAACTCCCTGTAGCCATTCTGTAACCTACACCTACACACAAGGGTATATTTACCATTTGATATGTATTGTGTGACCTGAGAGTTAACATTGACAGTTAGGAGCGAGATAAAAGGACCCGTGTTTGCCTTCACCAGCTGTCAAGGGAAATGGGGACCATGGCAAGTTGTACCCAGTGAAACTGATTCAGTTTGGGAGTTCTTGTTCAGTAAATTATTTTGCAAAAATTATAAGTAAGCTTTGTTATAAAAAATTTGCAAAAAAAATCATGTACCCCAAATAAACCACACCCCAAATCTATACATCTCAGTGAATACTTATACAGTCAAATTAGCCATTTGGAAGGAAAGCTGTGGAGGTTTACATTGGTTTGTAGATTTTCATTATTGAGTATATTTAAAGCAGTTACTCACTACCCAAAATGAAAAATCCGTGATAGAATTAGAACTAGAAAAACAGTTAATTCTGTGTCTTCTTTTAACATGCTCGCCTGTAATCTGCATTTGGTCTTTCCTCGTTGCCTCGTGTTTAGCCTTTCTCCTCTGTTCTTCATGCTATCCTTTCCCTGTGTGTACATTGGTTTATATATGCATTGTTGGCTAGACTACATACAAGGGAGAACTTGCATTTTTTTCTTTCTGAGATTTTGTGATCTTGGCATTAACGGTCACACAATGGGCCCTACATTGTTAGCATCAGACTTTGGAGTGTCTTAATTCCAGGAAAGATATTCAACATATCCTCTTAATATTCAGTAACTAATGTGGCCAATTTCAGATTTACTCCCTGAATCTGTGCTTAAAAAACATGACCAGCAGCGATTTGCAGCTGTGCACACAGGACAGTAATAGATTTTCGCTGTCTTGCCTCAGGGGTGTGTAAATTTCCTTGCTCTCTGTCAAACTGTTGATAAAGGGATTTTCAATGGGAAGGCCATTTGGAGGCTTTGTGTTCACCTATTAGAGAGATAATGTTTTAATTAGAAGCAGAGAGGCTGTTTTCTGTGCCTTTTCTTTTATTGAGCTTAGGACTTTACTACTGGTGACAGAACAAAAGGATTCTGGTCCCCTGCATAGTCACTTTCCTGGATGTAAAACTATTTGGAATCTATGAGGAAAGACCCTTTAAACCCAAACTCAAACCTCCATCTTACAACTAAGATGTCTGTGTCTTTTATAATGGGCTTTATTGTAAGCAGTGGACTTGGAGTCCGAGGGGGGAGGTTGGAGAGACTGGGGGATTTGGGGGTGATAGGAGTTCCTCAACTCACTAGACAGACATCGACTCAACCTCTAATGTGATTTCCCCTTATTATTGACTTGAAATTCTTTTGTCATGACACTGTCACTCCAAACTTCCCTCAGCCCCCCCAGACCTTTGATCACCACCCAGGGAATTGAGATGAGATACACAGAATGCAGTAGAGAAGATATGCAGAGTTTATTATAAGAAGGAGGAGCACTCTCAAGGGCTGAGGGTGAACAGTGGAGCTTTGTGCCAACATACATGTGATGGTTGGTAGTGTCAACTTGATAGGATCCAGAATCACCAAAGAGACAAGCCTCCAGGGATTCCTGTGGGAGAGTATAGCTAAAGGTAGAAACCAGGCAAGCCTATGAGAGTTATCTTGATTGGTTAATTGAGATAGGAAGACTCACCCTAAAGGAGGGCAGTACCATTCCTTGGCTTTGGGTTTGTGGTGGTTTGAATATGCTTGGCCCAGGGAGTGGCACTATTAAGGGGGTGTGGCCTTGTTGGAGTAGATGTTGTCCTTTTAAGAGTTGCTTCAGTCATGGTATCTATTCACAGCAGTAAAACTCTAAGACAGGGTATGAGCCTGCGTAAAAAGGAGGAGCCTGGGCCAGGCAGGGGTGGCACACACCTTTAATCCCAGCAATTAGGAGACAGAGGCAGGCGGATTTCTGAGTTCGAAGCCAGCCTGGTCTACAGAGTGAGTTCCAGGACAGCCAGGGCTACACAGAGAAACCCTGTCTCCAAAAACAAAACAAAACAAAACAAAACAAAACAAAACAAAACAAAACAAAACAAACAAAAAAGAGGAGCCTATCTGAGCTCATCTCTCTAGGTTTCCTCACTGGATACAGCATGACCTCAAGCTGCTGCCACCAGGATATCATCCCCAGCTATGACTGTATTCTTGACTTGTGAGCCAAAATGAATACCTTTGTTCTTAAGGCGCTAAATTTTAGGCTCCTTCTTTATTCTATTTCTAAGGTTACTAGAACTAGAAGCTTCCCTCAAAGGACATTTTCCTGCCCAGGTGATTGGCAGGCCCATTTGGATGAACTCTCTCTTAATGTTTTAGCATATATTACTTTTACATACGAGTGAGTTTCATCGCACGGTTTTCATGTGCTTCTACTATGACTATGTTAACTCTAGTCACCCTCTCGTGCCCTTTCCCACTCCCACCACTACCTTCCTCTTCCTGGCTACATTTCCTCCTGCTTCCTCTGTGTATGTGTTTGTGACCTAATTTGTTTCATTAAGGTTGCTCAGAGAAGCATGGATGAAGACAGGCATGGGCATCTTCCTAATGGCTGCACCACTGAATAAAATCGTTCTTTTTCCCTCCACAGCTATGAACTACTTAGAAATCTGCAGGGATGAGGGGGACATCGAGAGCTCTATTCCTATTCTCTGACTGGGCCATTCTTATGAAGGCAGTTACAACTTGAACTTAGAGTTCAAGAGTGCCACCACTGTGTTGTGCCCCAAAGACAGCATTGCATAATGTTGTACCCCATGTAGTTTAATGGGATTATCACATACATTTATCAAAACAGCGGTGGAAGCTTCTCCTTTAAGACATATAACCTCTCCATCCATTGGCTTAGGTTTACAGTGCCAGGTGTGACTTCCCTCCTGCAGTGTAGGTCTTAGTTTCAACCAGAAAGTCATAATAGACTCACCCTACTGCACCAGTAGGCACAACTTGCCAGGCTAGTCAACTAGTGTAACGCTATTTGAAGAGTGGTTGTTCTCCTTCTCTTCCTCTTCCTCCTTCTTCCTCCTTTTCCTCCTCCTCCTCCTCTTCTTCCTCCTTTTCCTCATCCTCCTCCTCCTCTTCTTCCTCCTCCATCTTGTTCTAAAACAAAGCCTTCTTTCGAGACAGTGGGTCATTCTGTATCCCTGGCTAGCCTGAAAGTCACTATGTAAATCAGGCTGCTTCCTCCTCATAGAGGTACTGTGTCTCTGTGTTGCCGGCATTAAAAAAGTGTTCCCACCACACCCAGCTATTAAGTTGGTATTCCTGTCTTCTTGACAAGAAAGCCTCCATATTGATACCAATCCTACTAATTTTAGGACCTTAATACTTTTTTAGGATGGTCAGAGTGTTGCGTTTCTTTCAAGAGACCAACTCAGATCCTGTTAGTTTTCTTTTTTCTTAAAATTAACACACACCATATATAATGGAACTCGTTAGTGACATCTTCACATATGTATGTAATACATTTTGATCAGATTAATCTCCATTCCTTCCCCCATCCCAAGTAGTTCACAGCCTGTTCTAATGGTAACCAGAGCTTTGCAGGCTCAGTCCTGGCTTTTATAAGCTGCTGCTGATGAAGGGGAAGGGCCTGTTCTCAATGACCTTCAAGGCTGTTAATATCCAACTAGCTATGAGACGCTTTCCATCTTGTTTTAAATACTCTAGGAAGTGTGTGAAAAGGTTGGAGATGGGTTAATGCTGCTTTGGATTGATAAATGAAGAGTGGTAAGGTAGCAGGCTCTTGGAAGTGACCATCAGTCAGGAGGCCGAGAATATAGAGTGTATCACAGTGAGAAGAGATTTATTGTAGGACTGGGTAGTAACAGCCCTGTTGTCCTTGTTTGAGACAGGGTCTTACTATGTAGCTGTGGCTGGCCTGGAATTTGCTATTTAAATCAGGCTGGCCTTGAACCACTGCTGTCTTAAATGTATTAGAAAATTTCCTTCTGGAGGATACAAAGCTATACCATTACCACTTGGGGCAGGCACACACATCTCTTGATTTGAATGTAATGAGCACTCGCACTCATGGTGCCTAATACAAATGTTACTGTTCTCGTTGTCTAGTTGCCAAATGGTAGAGCACCTGGCACATGCTGCTTGGGGCTAGCCCAGCTCTACTGCTGATTGGAGACTACTTGTTCTCATCATACATGGGACTCAGTGTCGTCAGCTGCAAAAACATATACATCATTACATAACACAAAACAGGATGCCCAACACAGGGCAACATCATTATCCCATGTCACCTGATTTTAATAAGCAATGCATTAACATGGGCTAAAAGTAACACAAATGTGCAGAATGAAGTCTCTGTTCTTTGCCCCACATTCATGCAGTTTTGCAACTGGCTGGTGGTAAGTTTCTGTTACTGTTAGGAGTACATTCCCTTCAGATGAAGAGAACAACAGGATTTATAAGAACACAGGAACGGACATTTTCTAATTTTTAAAGTTCAAGCAGTAGTATAATGTGGAAGGTGTTTTGTGCTTTTGTTTGTTTGGTTTTTGTCCTTGTTTTTTAGAGACAGGGTTTTTCTGTGATAACAACAGTGGCTGTCCTGAAACTCACTCTGTAGACCAGGCTGGCCTTGAACTCAGACGTGCCTGCCTCTGCCTCCCAAGTGCTGGGATTAAAGACATGTGTCACCATGCTTGGCTTCTGTGCTTACTTTATACTTAATGTGTCATTGAACTCACATGCATGCGTATTCTTACTAACTTTAGGTGCATCATAATGAATGGTGTACACTTAGCATAACTTATTTTACTTCCGTTAAAGGACATGGGTTAATATAAGTTTTGGGTAGTATTTATTACACCCAGGGCATATACTGTGTGCATTCATTAGAAGATAAATTTCTAAAAGGGGAACAAGGCAAAGGCTGTGGTGCACTGTTAAGTTTGTAGCCATTGTCCAATGGCCTCCGGCGGGCTTCTATTTACAGTTCTCGAAACTTCAAAAGCTGCGTTTGGTCCTAAAACAGTACGTTATCTAACTTTGGAGCAGTTACCACTTGGAGTGAAAAGTGGTCACTACGTAGTTTTGATTTTATGTTTCTTTTTCTGTGAATGAAAAATTGAACATTAAAAAGTATTTGAGCCAGGCAGACCGGCACATGCGTTTAGTTCCAGGGCTTATGAAGCAGAGGCAGGAGGATCAGGATGAGTTTGAGAAGCATTCTTACTGACTTCTGAAAACTAGGTTTTCATATTCTTTGCTCATTTTGTTGTTTTTGTTTCCATATTAATTGTATTTGTTTTCTTGAATACGAAAAATGTGACTGTGGAAACGAAATTCAAGTTATGGACAAAAATGCAGAAGCTTATTCCTCTCAGCATTCAAACTAACTCTCTAGGTATCACCTTTCACCCATATTTATTTTTAAAACTGAAAAAAACCTCACACGTCTTTAACATGCATTATATTGATCATATACATAACTATACATAAAATTAAATCTTATGAGTATGCGTTGTGGCTGCCCCATGCCAAGGGAAGGAGTATGCCATAGAAGTCTTTGGAGACAAAAGCTATATTTCATTTAATCAGCTCTTTGTGAAGATCTATGTAAGATTTCTCCTGGGGTGATTTGGAAATATGTTCACAAGTGCTATGGCATTTGTCTTTTCAAAAGGCGGTGCCTAACTTCCCCTGAGTGTGGGTCAGATTTAGCGACCTGCTTCTCAAGAACAGCATCTGGTAGAAATGGAAGCATGTGACTTTTGGGTAATATAATAAAATACATAAAACCGTGGCTTCAGCCTTGATCTCTTGGGTCACATTTGATGGTTGCCATGTTTCAAGGATGTTCAGTCATCCCCATGGGAGAGCAATGAAGGCTGTCATCAAAACCGAGGCCAGGGCATTGTGACAGAGTTTTTGTAATCTTAGTACTTGGGTTACTAAGGCAGGATTGCAAATTTAAGGTCTAAAGAAAAAAAACAAAAAAAACCTCAAAACCAAAATAAAATAGTAAGGCAGACCAGAAGTAGGTCACTGGTATCGAGCTCGCCTAGTACCCCAGAGCAGGATAGTTCACTTGTGCTCAGCACACAGAGGGGCCATCTTGGATGCAGATCCTTCTGTTCCTTTAGTAAAGCCATCAGACCACGGTAGCTCCAGATGGTACCTTCATCGCAAGTTCCTGAAAGACGGTCCTTTAAGTTGCTCTCCTAAAAGCCTGTGATGAAACCACGGCATGTTTTTCACACTATCCTCTACAGAACTGAATTGCTGACAACTGATGCTTATCAAAGTTAATAGCTCAGTGGGAGCACCAGAGAAAAAGAAGCTTCCGAGCTGGTGGCAGTGAGGAAGGACAGCTCTCTGCAGATGGTTTTCTCAGTGACTATAAAAAGGGGCCATTGAGAAAGCTCCATGTTTGATGGGCTCTGCAAAGAGCAGTTGTTACCGAATCAGAGGAAAGAGCCAGGGTCCCCTGACAAAGTCTAGGTAAGCAAGGCTTGGAACAAACTCATGGTGAAACTGAATTTATGTTGAAAATGCAGAACTCATTTCATTTGTAACCCATTGTAAATGCAATGATTTCCTCCTTGATATATATATGTATTAGAGCCTGTTAACCTATTTTACGTGTTATGTTTCACAAAACAAGGTCTGACCAAATATTGCTTTTGAAACCTTTCCTTTACTTGAGTCTTTTGAAGTTGCTTCCAGTGATTTTATTTTTCTGTGAGAAAAGCACTACAATAGTGAGGTGCATTTGATGTTTGTGAGAAACTATTTCTATACTCAGCCAGTGGAAGCGTATACAAGGAGAGTCCCTTGGCCCATGTCACATTCCCATGCAAAAGTAAGGCTTGATCCCTGTAGGTGACATCTGCCATACCTGATACACTTTCCCAAACCATGTAAATACGCACAAATCCAAGATGTCTCATCTTTATTTTCTTAAACATATGAAGAATAAGCAAGTTTTTCAGTTGATTTCAGGTTCTCATATTATCTGTTCAGACAACTAGAGAAGTGAGATTCCTATTGGCTCTGAAGGCTGATGAAATAAAAACAGGAAATGCTCCTGTGTGTGGTTCTATTTTGTTCATCATGGGATAGTCACAGGAAGATGGGAAACCTTTCTGATCTTGTTTTGCAGTATGGTGTGTGGTGAGGCAGATACATCTTCCCCAGTTTCAAACCTCTACAGCCTGGGCTTTGAAAATGTAAGTAGGCAGTCCTTGCCATGGCAGGGTATTTATTTTTTTCTGGACTAGTTCTATTGAAAACAGACTTTTCTCTGTCCTCAGAAGTATCACTATTAAAGTTTATGAATTAAATTTTATATTATAAACACAATCTCTGTGTTTTTCTACTTTCTGCAGCCATATGAACGAACAGTACTGTTGAATTGCCTTGTGAGTGAAGTCATAAGCTTTGAATACTCCCGTGTTTCTCCAATAGGAGGCTTTTTTTCTCTTTCTTTCTTTCTTTCTTTTTCTTTTTTTCCCTTTTCAGTTAGTACAAAGCACAGACACAATTTTTGCAGAGGAGCGCATTCAAAAGTCAAGTCTAGCTGTAGCCTTTTTTGTTCCAAGGTCTAGGGAAACCTTTCCTCTGAGGGCTCCTGAACTGACATTGCTTTGCATAAGAAATTGGAAGAGCTCTTTATATTTCTGCATTCAGAAAATATCTTCGGTATTCCACAAGACACGGGAAATCGCTCAGTATGACCATGACATACAAATTAAGAGTTATTAAAGCAGAGAACCTCAACTGAGAAAATGCCTCCATAAGATCCAGTGACAAGGCATTTTCTTAGTGATTGTTGAAGAGGGTCCAGCCCAGGGTGATGCTATCCCTGGGATGGTGGTCCTGGGTTCTATAAGAAAGCAGGCTGAGAGAGCCAGTGGAAGCAAACCAGTAAGCAGCACCCATTCATGGCCCCTGCCTCAGCTCCTGCCTCCAGCATCCTGCTGTGTTTGAGTTCCTGTCCTGACTTCCTTTGGTGATAAACAGTGATATGGAAGGATAACCCCATTAAATCTTTTCCTCCCCACCTTTGCTTTTTGGTCTTGGTGGTTCATGATAGCAATAGAAACCCCAACTAAGACAACCCTCAAAATGTTTAACACACCTCCCTTATTTTTCCCAAACCAGTTTCATTCTTCCTGCACTCAAATTTGTTTCCTAGTCTAGAAGAATTCATCCAGGGAAGAGTCAGTAGCAGAATTCACTCATGGCTGGGAGGAGCTTTGGGGATTGTATTAGAACTTACTGCTGTGTGTTTGAGATCCAGCTAGACATTAGGAGCTTTAGGAACTAAAAGAAGGCTGGGGTGCAAAGGCAGGCTGAAGGCTGAGAAAAACAAGAGAGGGTTTAAATTGGATGTTGTAGAATTTATGCTTGGGACAGAAACTTGGTATGTTATTTCACACCTGTTTTCCTTTCCATCTTCCCTTTAACCCCACTCCCCCCCCCCCCAGCTTTCTCTCTTCGTCTCACATACTCTAGGCTATTCTCAAACTCACTACCAAGTCAGGGATGACCTTGAACTTCTGATCCTCCTGCCTCTGCTTCCGATTCCATACCTTGTTTTTACATAGTGCTGGGGATCGAACCAAAGACTTGGTGCACGCTAGGCAAGCACTTCAACAGAGCTCTACTTAGCCCTATAATATAGCTTCTTCTGAGGAATCTCTGGGCTTTATGAGTCAGATTTTTTTAATATGCAACTTAACATGCAGGTGAGTTACATATCATTTTCAAAAGGAAGCTTTTTTTTTTTTTTTAAATTTCACTCTGCACTCATGGTATTAGACAGGAAGGGAGGTTGGGACTGGGAATGTAGATCAGGGATTGAGAACTTGCCTGACTCCCACAAGGCCCTGGTTTCCATTGATAGGTGAAGTGAAAGGCTCTTCAAGTATCTTAGAAGGGATATTTAAAGGCTCCTGAGCAAGTAAGAGAAACGGAGCACACTGTTCACAGGAACGTAACTAGAAGAGTCTCCTCCTCTTTACTGTGAATATCAACGAATTATGTTCCATTGAAAGTTCAATAAACTTTCCCGTATACTCAAAATAAAAGTTGCTTGATATAGCAACTAAATATAGCATTCTAATTTATCCGGAACCGCCTTTTGATCACAACTGTGAAATTACACACAGCCAGATGGCATCCTGAGTATGTGCAGAAGACACCCACATGCATTGTCCAAGTGGTCTCTCTCTCTCTCTCTCTCTCTCTCTCTCTCTCTCTCTCTCTCTCTCTCTCTTTCTGGATTTCATGTCAGTTTATTTTTTTCAGCAATGCTTTCCCCTCTTCACATGTTCCATTATTTTTACATTCAGTTCTAATTAGTCCAATACAAGTATGCTCTCCTTTAGACTCTAAAATTGTTAATTAGTCCCAGCTCCTGTTGGACAGCATCAAGCCTCATAGTCTCTACAGGCCACTAGATGCCAGCACTGTATAGAGCTATCGGGTAAAATTGAAGCCCTAACACTAACTTATGTTATTTTAAGAGTCAATACAGTTAATTTCCAGATATAGTTTATCAATTTCTTGGTCAGTTGGTTCCCATTTCTGCTTCTAAGTCTCTTCTCTTTGCAGGCAATAGCACCACTAATGAAGGTTTGTAGATAAGAAAAATTTCTCTTTTGAGCCCTTCTGAGTCTGAAATGTGTTATTTTGTCTTCATATTATAATGTCAGCTGCTTCACAGTTATTTCCTTGTACAAGTGTGGAAATACTCCATTAACTTCTGCTACTGATATTTTTTTTTCCTGTTGTTGATATTTCTAAGATGTGTGCAGCCACGCTGGTGGTTATTCTCTTGGTAAAGCCTTTTCTCATTGAAAGCATGGAAGGATTTTGAAATCAGGAACGTGTTCTAGCTTCTCTCCTCTCTCCCAAGTTGGAGGTAGTATGCAGTAGCAGTTCAGTAAGAGCTATGACCTCGAAGAAGCATTTTCACCAGCATGGCCATGTGCTGGAGCCTGAGAATTAATTGTGAGGGCTCAGCCATTTTGCTTTATTAACAATGTGCCTGGGTATGGGCTTTTAAAAGAAATTGATCCTTCCTGGCACTCAGCCAGCACGTCAACCTTACATCTCATGTCTTTCTTAATTTTATGTAGCTCTCTGTGTTTTTTTTTTTTAAATTAGATTATATTTATTTTTTTGAGAATTTATACATAAATACTGTTTCATATAGATTCTACTCTTCTTCAACACCTCCCGTGTCCCTACCCCACTCCTGGTAAAATTTATGACCTCTTCTTTATAATTGCAGATAAAGACATGTGTGTATGTACATATGTACGTACGTACGTATGTATGTATGTATGTATGTATGTATGTATGTGTGTATGTTCTATCTTCTACCTACCCACCTATCTATAACCCTCTGAGTCCATTTAACATTACTCACATGTACATATGTTTAGGGCTGACCACCTGGGATCCAGTAACATCAGGGGCTCTCCATGTAGAAACTGGTTCTCTATCTCTCAGCAGCCGTTGATTAAATGCAACTTTTTATCCAGGGGTTAGACTGTCTGAAAGTTGTCCCATCCACATTGGCTTGCCATCTGGTGTTATCATCATGCCAGTCTTGTTTAGGCAGGCATATTGTTTGGATTTCATGGGTCAAAGCTTCCCTGTCATTTCTAGAAGGTACTATGTAGCCACAGGCATCCTGGTCCTGAAGACCTTACAATCTTTACGTCCTTCTTCTGTAATGGTTTCTGACCTTTAGGTGTAGGGGTTACCCTGCAGGTATATTCATTAGCACTGGTCATCTCTGTCCCCCCCCCTTTTTTTTTTTTTTTTTTTTTTGTATTTTGATCAGTTGTAGATCTCTGTCGTAGGCTCCTTCTGCTGTAAAATGAAGCTTCATATATATATATATGTGTGTGTATTTTAAGTAAGCTTAAAAAATAATGTTTCTCTATGTGTTTTACAAACACACCTAATGTTATTTATTTTTCCTTCTTCCCTTCCCTCTCTATTGTCCTCCTTCCCTACTCCCCAGTTAAAATTCCTTCCCCAGTTATTCCCCTCCTCACCCACTCAGCACCTGCATCTTGCTATGTACCTTTCTATATCCTCCACAATGTTCTCCACTCACTTTCTTGACTTTGTTACTTGTTTCAGGTTATATATTCAAGTCTAAAGATTTGAGGTTAGGATCTGTGAATGAGAGAACATGAGATGCTTGTTTTTCTGGGGCTGAGTGACATCAGTATAACATTTTCTAGTTCCATCCATTTATATGCAAATTTTATGATTTCATTTTTCTTTACAGCTGAATAGAATTCCATTGTGAGTATGTACCACATTTCATTATCCACTCGTCAGCTGAAGGACATTTAGGTTGCTTCCATTGCCTAGCTATTGTGACTAGAGTGGCAATGAATATGGCTGAATAAACCACTCTTTAATACAATACAGAGACCCTTAAATATACACTAAGTATGACTATCTGCTGGTTGTGTGTCTGTGGACATGCATTTACCATGGTGCATTTGTAGAGGTCCAGGAACCTCTGCATCAGTTGTCACCTTCTACGTTGTTTGAGACAAAGCCCTATTGTTCATCATGGCATATGCCAAGCTGCCTGGACCATGAGGTTTCGGGGATTCTTTTGCCTCTGCTGCCTATCTTACAGTAGGATTATGGATGCAAGGTACTGCACACATAGCTTTACCTGAATGCTATGGATCTGAACTCTGTTCCTCACACTGGTGTGGCAACTGCTTTATCTATTGGACCCTCTCTTCTGTCATTGCATATTTTAATGGTATCCTTAAACATATGTTAAGACTTCTTCATAGTTTTTTATCTACCTTCCTATTTTTATTATTATTTTTTCATTCTATGTATTTTGATCATGTTTTCCCCTCTCAACTCCTCCCAGATCCCCCTTCTCGATAACCATTCACCTTTATGCTCTGTTTTACTCTCTCAACACCCCCACAAAACCCCAAAAATGAAAATTAAAGGACCAGCAAGACAAAAAATCTAATAAATAAATAAATAAATAAACAAAGCAACAAGGTCCCTTTCCCCAAATAAATACCCCAAAACTCATGAACTTTGTTTTGTGTTGGTCAACTACTGGGCATGAAACCTGCCCTGGGGTGTGGTTGATAAACCCAGTAATACTCCACTGGAGAAAAATGATTTGCCTTTTGTAAGTGGGAATCAATTAACAACTTCTTGTTTAGGGGTGGTAACCCATGTCTACTTCTCCCTCTCAGTGCTGGCTGGGACCCTGTCAGGTTTAAAGTTGTGCAGGTCTTGTGCATGCTGTGAGTTCATATGTACATCAGTCTATTGTGTCAGAAGACACTATTTTCTTTGAGTCAGGCATTGCCTTTGGCACTTACAATCTTGCCTTTTCTTTTATATAGATCCCTGAGCCTTGAGGGGAGGAGTTTGATGAAGGACTGAGTGCTATAAAGTCTGGCACTCTCTGTAAGCTGTCCAATTGTGGGTCTTAGTGTTAAATCTCCATCTACTGTGAGAAAAAGCTTCTCTGATTAGGACTAAGTAACATACTGATCTATGGTTATAGCAATGTCATTAGGAATCATTTTATTGCTTTGTTCCTTTAAAAGAATAATAGTAGTAAGTTTTCCCTTAGGACTATGACCTATTTAGTGTCAAGTTCTTGATCACTTTAGTGATATCGTATATGGCTTTCATCTCATGGAATGGGTCTTAAATCCAACAAAAGAGTGGTTGGTTATTACCATAACTTTTGTGCCACTATTTCACCAGTATATCTTGTGGGCAGATTGCTATTGTGAGTTGCAAGGTTTGGAGCTGAGTGATATTGGGGATTAACTTTCTCCTTTGGTAGTATGAAGAATACCACGAACACTAGTCAATAGGGGTGAAGCCTCTAATTAGGTACCAGCTTGATTTATCTGTGTTTGATGAGATAAGTAAGTAATGTCTTCAACAATAGGGCATCACCATTGGGTTGTGGAGCGGAACCAATAGCTTCGGCAATAGCACGTGATGTTTAGTGGTGGTGGTGAGGTCTCTGGGACCCCTTTGGCCAACAACTCAACAAGACATCATCCAGTTCACTGGAGATTTCACTTGGTGGCATAAGATGTTGACCTGGGGCATTTTCTTCCCCCTTATATGGTGACTCTGTTTACATTACCTTCCTATATGTACATTAAAGGAAGTCTTTTCAGTAGTAGGCTTTCATATGCTTTTTCAAAAGGCCTTTAGTGTTAGTTGTCCCTCTTCATCTTCTCACCTCTACTTTAGTTTTCTGTCCCCTCCCCATTTAACCCTCCTACCTTAATTTCCCCCTTTATCATACTATGTTCTATTTTCCCTCACTTGGGAAACCTTCCCACCCTACTGGCTCACCTCTGGGGTTACTCAAATTTAGCATGCTTATCAAAAAATTAGATGCTAACATATGCGTATATGAGAAAATACAATATTTGTCTCTTTGGGTCTGGGCTACCCTCACTCAGAATGATTTTTTCTAGATCCACCCGTTTACCTGAACATTTCATTTTTCTTAGCAGCCGAATAATCGTATATTGTGTTAATGTACTACATGTTCATTATCCATTCAGCAGTTGATGAACATCTAGGCTGTTTCCTGTTTCTGGCTATTATGAGTAGAGAGAGCAGCTATAACCATGGATAAGAAAGCATTTCTGTGGTAGGATAGAGAGTGCTTTGGGTCTATGCCCGAGAGTTTATCTCCTTCTCTATGATATGCTTGATATTTCCTCAGCTTTACCCTTTACTTTAACAATTTTCTGTTTGACTATGTCTACAGAATCATTTATGAAATCGTAAATTTCAGTTATTGAAACTGTCTCTCTTAGTTAGGGTTTCTATTGCTGTGATGAAACAACATGGCCAAAAGCAACTTGGCAGGGAAAGGGTTTATTTGACTTACACTTTCACAGCACTGTTCATCACCGAAGGAAGTCAGGGTAGGAATTCAAACAGGGCAAGAACCTGGAGACAGGAGCTGACGCAGTCCATGGAGGAGTGCTGCTTACTGGCTTGCTTTTATGGCTTTTTTCCAGCCTGCTTTCTTATAGAACCCTGGCCTACCAGCCCAGGGATAGCACTACATAAAATGGGCCATGCACTCTCCCGTCAACCACTACTTAAGAAAATGCCTTATAGCTGGATCTTATGGAGACATTTTCTCAATTGAGGTTTCCTCCCTTCAGGTGACTCTACCTTGTATCAAGTTGATATACACTCCCAAGGACATACTCTCATTAGAAATTTGTTCTTAACTGATGACTTTTTGGGTTTTAATTTATGAGCTTGTAATTTCATCTTTAAGTATTTTTTTCTAATGATTTTTTATTCTTAAGAGAATTTCATACATACAGTAACAAGTATTTTGATCATATTCATTCTCTGTTTCTTCTGTCCCCTAACTCCTCTTGAATCTCCTGCCTCAAGTTCCTACTCCTCCCAACTTCATGCTTGCTTCCCCTAGATAACCCACTGGATCTGCTTTTGCTGCTTACATATACATCGGTGTAAGGTAAACCACCATGGACAACGTATGGGGGCCACACCTTAAGGCAAACTGTCTTTCCTCCAGCAGGCATTAACTGTTAATAGTTGCTCAGTTGTGGCTCACAATCGCTCATAAATGCTTTCCTTATTCATCTTCATGTCTTTTAAAGATACTTATTTTAATCTTCAGTTCTTTAGAAAAACTCATTTTAATTTTAGTTTAGTAGGTGAGTAGTTTATTTTGCCTGAAATAAATTTTCCTCATTATAAAATAATGGTGGATTGTTTTGGATCTTCAGGTAAATGTTGAAAACATTGAACCCTCTTATAATCTTTCTATACATTTTCATATATATATATATATATATATGTGGTTGTAATTAATTTTTTTTTCTGATACTTATTAAGACTTATGGTCTTTTACCAAATTTATAAATTTTAAATGTTATAACAAAAATATGATGACTTAAGAGTTTCATAAGAAATTCCTCTTTCTGGTGCTGGGTGGGTGGGTGAGGGTCTCAATTAGTAAGGTACTTACCAGAAGCTTATGAGGACCTGAGTTTGGGTCCCAGCACCTCTGTAAATATCTAAGTCCAGCACCTTTAATCTCAGCATTCTGGTGAGGCTTGGACAAGAGGATCCTTGGAGTTTGCTATCCAGCCAATCTAGCCAAACCAATGAACCCCAGGTTCAGTTAGAGACTCTGTCTCAAAAAGTGAGGTAAGGAGTTAAGGTAGAAGATATGTGATGTCAGCCTCTGGCCTTCATAAGGCCATAATATGTGCACATAAATGTGTTTGCAGACCCACACAAATATGTACATATATACACATCATACACATGCTAAGAAAAAAAAAGACAAAAAGAAAAAGCTCTTTTCTCTAATAATGGCTCCAGCTTTGTCTTACTGACAGGATGCAGAGCTATGCTTGTGGGTGTGCTTTCTTATGTGGGACATAGCTAACACAGAATTGTTAAAATCTATCACTTCTGCCTTGGGATAGAAGGAATGGATGAGATTGAAATACTGCCCCATTCTGAAACCATGTCTTGATTGTGTGAAAGACTCTCTGTCCCAATTATAAATACATTTGCATTATCAGAAGCAAAATGCGTTTCACCAGCAGATGGCTAAACAAAGTAGTTAGTGGGTAACACTAGAATTTTATTCAAGTGTTACTTAATGGTGGAGATCAAAGGACCGATGAATTGATTTTAGATTGGTCTTTTGGTTTCTTTGTGTTGTCTTTTATCTTCTAATTTGAGTTTATTTAACAGAATCAAAATTAGACACATATGACTCACTGAAGAGAAGCACCTTAGGTATTTTTCTGTGTAAACCCTTGTCATCTCAGCCACATGGCATGAGGCTTTTTTTCTCACAGCATATGTGAACATGGCTTCTAAATTCTACACAGACCAGGACTGGGTTCTATGTCTTGTGGGAGTATTTCTTCCCCTGCCATAACTCCCCTGCCTCAGGGGAGTATTATCCCCTGAGGATATCTAGGAAGAAGTATTTTCCAAACAAGTAGCTCATATCCACCTGCTAGCTTTAATTACACATCTGATTTTGGTGGCAATTTGATATTGTCTTATTATATCACTGAGTCCCTAGTCTCAACACCCTGTGGCTATGCCTGAAGTCCTCTGAGCTCACTATTTAGCTCCCATTTCAGTTTCATGGGAATCTTGTTTTCTTGACTTTAATGAGATTATATGTGTTTACCCATCTGTTTTACCCATATCAAACTAGTTGCTGGAAGAGGGGGAAATGTTAATATGCTGTTGGTGTGCTATTGCAATACTCAATTAACATTGGTAAAGCACGTTCCAGTTTTTTTATAGTGAAGTTTGCTAGTTTACAAAAGGTTTTGCTATACAATTGACCTCTTGGGAGGCATAGAATTTAAATGTAGATGATAGACGTATCTTTCCCCATAGAATACCCTGGACCATATGTTGACATTTTACTTGGCTGTAACTGCTGACTTTAGTTGACCATTAGCTGGTTGTTTCCAGATTTGAAGCAAGGGATTATAGTGGCTCCAAGTCCAATCATGCATATCTCCATCACAAGATAGTCCACGGGGAGGCGAGTATTAGGACAGGGTATTTGTATTTTTATTAGAGGGCAACTGTTTTTAATCCATTGGGAGTGAGACCAATTTCCATTTTACTCATTATGTAAAGTTTCTTGTGGAAACACAAGTTAATTGGCTCCATATTTCTGATGCATTTCAACTGTGTTGAGGGACCCTTTATAGATCACATCCCTTGTAGCTGCCCTGTGACCCATCTTTTAAATCCAGGCCTACTTTCTTCTTTGAGTTTTCAAGTCATTTTGCTGTGAAGCCTACAGTTTAATGAAAGGAAAATACCATCAGTAGCTTTTGCTAAAATGGATGTGACAAGTCTTTGAGCTGGTGGACTGTCCTTGTAGTCTTTTCTTGGTGGCCGCTGGTGTAATGCGATCTTTTCATTTTATTAATAATATGTTATGCATGGTCACGTTCCTGGTTAATTAGACTTACAGTTTTCAATTAACAGCATTTTTTGATGATACATTATTATCCCTATTAGTGAGGTCATAGACTATATTATAACAAAGACTGAAGACTCTATTGTCAGCATAATCTTGAAAGAGCCATTTAACTTTATGAAATGTATCTGGTGAAAGAACTTCATGCTTGGTTTGATGTATAATTTGACCCCTATAAAGAACCAAATCATTCTGTTTCCCCTCCTCATCTCAGAGGGTCCAGCCCTTGAGAGAATATGAATTTTTTCAGCAAAGATCTATAAAACTGTCAGAAAATGAAATCCAAACTTTAAAGTTTTGAGCAGATGAACCATCAGATATTCTTCAATTTATCTTGTCTTTGGGTGAAATTTATAGTTCTATGTGAAACTGATTAACTCCATTAAATTTTAATTATTGTTCAAAAATCAATACTCCTCTGGGCTTCAGACAATTCCATTCATTCATCTGAATAAAGAGATGGATTTGAGGTACAAACACTCTTTTAGTTGACATTAAAAATCTTTGTTATGAATTATTGTTTATAAAAAACATTTTTTTCTTTATATACAAAAAGTTAAAGCCTGTGGTAGGTTTGTGATAGATATATTTTTTAATTAAGCAAAATCAAAAACTTGTATTAAGAAATAATGTGGTTTGAGGGGTGGACAGAGGGCTCATCTCTTAAGAACACTGGCTGCTCTCCCAGAAGGCCCAGGCTTAATTCCCAGCACCCATACTGGGCAGTTCATGACCACCTGTAGCTCAGGGATAGGGCACTCTCTTTTGCTACTTGCACACTCATGTACATACACATAAATAATAAAATAGTATTTACAAAGTGTCTTTTCAAGAGCGGATCAGGGAAAGCTTAGTCATTCCAATGTCAGTGCTGTACAATGTAGATTCTGTACATGGGCTTTTTACATTATTGGATAACACTGGCTTTCTCAGACATACTTTTTGATATGCCCAGTGTCTCATGAGTCATAGGTCACCTTCAGTCATTCTGGAGAGCCTCTACACCCATGCCAGTGGCTCCTGCCAGTTCTAGTTGGCCTCAGCTAGGGAGTTTCCAGCCTTCCTCTTTTCCAATCCATTTTTATAGGCTAAATTCTCAGCTTGTATGTAAGGCCTTCCAGACCTTACTCTCTGCCTTTCTCCCCTGCTACAACTCTGCTGAGATCTGTAGTCCCAGAAATCTTTTTAGGAAGCCGGAGGATGATCTGCCTTCTGAACACTCCTGCTATCGAGTTGTACTCTTTGCTCAAGAATGATGAGACTATCCTTCATAGTCTATCAAATAACTGGGAAGGAGGCTCTGCATCCCCTGCACTAGGAAATGGTTGAAATTCCCGCATCACCGAGTTTCATCTGCAGCTGATGAATCTTCCTGCCTGGATCAATGGTATCAGAAGATGCTGGCATCCTGTGGGCCCTCATCAGGATATCCTGACCCTTCTGTCCTTGAATGAGGAATTTCACAGACAAATGAATAGTGGCAGGCAAAGCAAGGGAATTTATTAAGGAAGAATACACTTCCAAAGAAGGAAGCAAGCAGGCCAGACTTTCGGTAAAGTTTAGAAGCGCAAAAGGCCTTGTGATTTGTATCTAAACTGTGTCCCAGCTACTGCATGGCTGATTGCTTTTTTTTTCTTTTCAATTTAGGGAGTTTTTGATATTTTCAAATTTGCCAATATCTTCTGGAGTGTGGGAGGTAGCGTAACACATGGGCATTTATCTATGGCTCTACTTTCTTCATCTCCATTTTTTTGCTGTCTTTAAAGTTTATTATCAAAATATAAAACCATTAAAACTTACTGCAGATGGTGCTCCTAGTGTCTTGCCGCCCCAAGGTAGCAGTCCTCTTCTGAAAGGACGAAGCTCAGAGAAGGAACCCAAAGGCACTGTGCAGAATCAAAGTCTCAATGCCACATGTACTCTCTATCCTTGGGTGCAGGCCCTCCAAAGGTGGGGTGTATTTTTGTTAATTTCTTTTGTACTCTTGCAGGGACTGGAGGACTGCTGCAGTAGAAAGAGGGAGAAAACTTGAGTTGTTGAATTTATTTGTTGTGACCTGACAAGGAGCCACTTGAGGGGCTTGTTCTGGGTCAGAGGTCAGACGATACAGTGCATCATGATGAGAAAGGTGTGATAATGTGTGGCTCCATAGCAACCAGGATGTGTGGCAACTGGCTACTTTGAGTGGACAGTCAAGAAGCAGATGGGACAGGATGTGGCCAGAGTGTAACTCTCAAGACCTGTCCCTGAATGCCTCGCCAGTATTCCTTCCTCCTCTTGAAGATTCCACAGCTACCTCAAACAGTGGAAGTAGCTAAGGAACAAATGTTGAAGCACATGATCTGACTCTGTCTCTGTCTCTGTCTCTGTCTCTGTCTCTGTCTCTGTCTCTGTCTCTGTCCCTCTCTCTCTCTCGGGCATTCTACACACAAATGGTGATGGCCATTGTCTTCAGGTTGACTGACACTAGCACAGTTTCTATATAAGAAATGTCCTCCGCTGCACTAAACTTGGAGTTTCTTTACATCATGAACTGTTTTGTTTGTTTGGGTTGGGTTTGGTTTGTTTTCCCCCGGAGTTTGGCCTTCTAGCCCAGTACTCATTGCATGAGGTACTTTCTCTTAGCTATGTGCGTTGGCCAGTTTTATGTCAACTTGAAACAAACTAGAGTAATCTGAGAGGAGAAAGTCTCAATTGACAAAATGCCTTTATAAGATCAGGCTGCAGGCAAAACTATTGGGCTTTTTCTTAATTAGTGATTGACCGGGGGAAGGCCCAGTTCATTGTGGGTGGGGCCACCCGTGGCAGGCGGTCCTGAGTTCTGTAAGAAAATAGGCCGAGTAAGGTACATGGCACAATTCAGCAAGCAGCATCCCTCCGTGGCCTCTGCATCAGCTCCTGCCTCCAGGTTCCTGCCCTGTTTGAGTTCCTGTCCTAACTTCCTTTAGCAATGGACTATGATATGTAAGTGTAAGCCAAACAAATCTTTTCCTCCCCAGCTAGCTTTTGGCTCATGGTGTTTTACCACAGTAATAGTAATCTTAACTGAGGCACTATGCCTAAACTTCTGAAAGAAACAACTTAAGGGAAAGATTTTTGGCTTCTTGCTTAAGAGTTTCAGTCCATCACAGTGAGGAACATAGTGGAGCCAATTCATGACCATGGAAGCATCTGGCAGAAGCTGGAGAACTAGGAAGCAACCAAAGCCCAGGTATAACCTCCCAAAGCCCATTCCTAGTTACTCACTTGATGGAGAAGTTGTAGCCCTCATCTGAAAGCAGCATCTTTTCCAAGGGTCACAATAGCCTTTTCTGGAGATGCACCAGGCAGTGTGTGCATTGCCAGGCAGTCTGTGCACCACTGGGCAATGTGTGCACTACCAGGCAGTGTGTGCATCACCAGGCAGTGTGTGCACCACCAGGCAGTGTGTGCACCACCGGGGAATGTGTATATCATCAAATGGAATTCTGAACATCAACTTTTCACCAAAGCTTATCTGCATACCTTTTCTTCTTCAGATACAGCCCCTCAATTCTTTCGATTCCTCCTTTTCAGAGTCATGAGCCATGGTCCTTATATGTTATCTAGTCATAATCTGTTATAGCAATAGAAAATGTATTAAAACAGTATGTATGAGGCAGGAGAAATGGAGTGCTCTAAATCATAGTGAAAGAGAGGAAGAGAGGACCACGGCCACAGAGAAAAAAGGGGAACCTCATGCCCACCAGTCCAGTGTAGGCATAAGCAGTCTCCCTGTAACCCCAGCTGGCCTCACACACATTAGGCTATTGCTTTTTTTTTCTGCACATGGAGACATTGTTCTTTAATCAGCACGTAAAATGAGCCAAACAGTGTTCATGTAAGTCTTCTTTCATTAGTCCACGGTAGATCAAATATTCGGCCCAGTGAAAATAGGAAATGTGTCTCTCTAGTCAGAAGTACAACAGAGATGTGCAGGAAGTGAAAGCGTGATCTGAGCCACTGTGAGAACTAATGTGGACTTCAGAGATCTCAGACTGAAATACAAGAACACTTTAAAATACTGTATTATTTTAAGTGTATAGGTGTTTCACCTGCACATATGTGTGTGTACTGTGTGTACATGTCTGGCACTCATGGAGGCCAGATGAAGACTTTGGATCTCCTGGAAATGGAGTTATGAGACAGCTATGAGCTGCTCATTGGTTGCTAAGAATAGAGCCTGGTTGGGCAGCCAGTACTCTTAACAACCGAGTCATCTCTCCAGTCTTCAAACCTCTTTGAATTCCAACAATTTAGTAACTAGCACACGAGTATAAATCATTTGGAAACCTCTATTTCTCTGTGTCCTATTTTTTTAGTGTATATTATACAAGATGGTGGGTTTCAGTATGTTGTAGGAGGAACTTAACCAAGCAGGCCCAGCCGCTGATACTTCCTCCCCGAGCCAACCTAGAATCTTCTGGCATGGCTAGAGACTGTTGAAGCTGGATCAGGCAATGGAGCGAGCCAATGAGAAAGAGACAGTGAGACATCTGGCTACTTGAGAGCTGATGAGATGCTAGGAGGGGAGTATAAAGTTTTGCCCAGTTCCTGCAATAAAGGAGTCTGCTTTTGCCGCATGCCCGACTCCCAGAGTCTCTGTTGTTGACACTGCACCTTTATAACCCCACCCCCAAGGGTCTTGGTTGGGATCGCAAGCAACAGTGTGTCATTTTCATACATGTATATAAGGTACCTCCATTTTACCCCCCTCCTTCCTCATACTTGCCCTGCCCCTCTCTTGATGTCCCATTTCTATTCCCTCATATCCCTTTCTAATGGCCTCCATGTCTTTTTTCCCTCTACATTCCACCGAGGAGAGAAAACCCAAGAGACCTGTCTCTCTGTGTATGGCTTATTTCACTGAAAACAGTGACCTTTAGCTCTAGTCCTTTCCCAGTGAACAACAGGATTGCTGCTAGAAGGAATTTCAAGGTTCTGATTTGCATTTCTCTGCTAGCCAAAGAGGTAGCAGCCTTATTTCTTTCTGGAGAAATCTAAGTGGATCAACAAATAGTTGAGCTCAATGCTGAGAGCTGCTCCAGTAATGTTTGATGATGGGTTATCCTCTAGAGATTGCCTTGAGGCTAAGGACATGTCTGAATTTGGTATTTCCCTGTGTCTATGCTTTATCCTTTGCTTATCGAGAGTACTTAGTAAATATTAATGGACTGAATTGGCGAGGCTTAGCCAGTGTGTCAAGAAGCAATAGTCTCCATTGTGGAATGTATCTTATGATGTATATGGACTGATAGGTTTCTGATTCAGCCATATAAATATCTTTTAGTTCATAGAATGATCTCTCTTTTAATCTGGATTTTTTTCTTGTTTTACTAGGCGTGCTTAAGCGAGGTACAGATTTTATTAATTTAAACTCTACCATATTCAGTGTTTGTGGCAAAGGAAGCCTACACAGGCTGACAGAAGCTAGAGCTGGTGGCATGCAAGTCTTACAGTTTCTCTTAGAATAGGGCAGTGTACACACATGCATTGCAGCAGAGGGGGCAGATTTGTGCCTTTGGCCATATACAGCAGATGCCTTCTGTTTGTATGTTAGTGCACATCTTAGGGTTTTACTCCTGGGAATAGACACCATGACCAACGCAACATTTAATTGGGGGCTGGTTTATAGATTTAGAGGTTCTATCCATTATCATCAAGGCAGGAAGTATGGCAGCATCCAAGCAGGGATGGTGCAGGAGGAGCTGAGAGTTCTACATCTTGTTCTGAAGACAAACAGAAGACTGGCTCCCACGTGTCTAGGAGGAAGGTCTCAAAGCCCACCCCCACAGTGACACACTTCCTTCAACAAAGCCACACCTACTCCACCAAGGCCATGCCTCCTAATAGTGCCACTCCCTGGGCCAAGCATATTCAAACCACCACAGTACATTTGTGATTTCCCCATTACGTCACTGCTGTGTACATAGGTACATCTGTGTGTATATTTAACAATATCTGTAAGATTGTATAGCTTGTCAGTATGGCTTAACTACATTCTTTCATTCTATTATTGTCACTGGCTTTACACTATCCTTATCAATTCCTAACTGTTCTCAGTGTCTATTATAAAATTCTGAACATAAGTTTGGTTTCAGTGAATGGCAAATAATAATAAAATGCAAAAAATATTAGTCATATGTTAAGCCAGTTTTCTTTCTTGAGTCTTGAGTTAAAATAGCATCTGTAACATAAACAGCCAGATTTGGTAGTTGTTGGGGCACTCAGGACCTACAGAGGAGGTCACTTGGGACCCATCCTGGGATTGGTGTCACAGCAAGCCAGTGATATCACCTGTGATTTATTTTTGTCCTAATGATGTGGTATTGCCTTAGAAGTTTGCATGCCAACCCCAGGGGAGGGCTCTAGTTGTGATTTAGTCTGGTCTGTATGCTTTAAATGTATGTCTGAGAACATGGGCTTTAGGGTTTAAGTCCATTCCTGCCCTTTGGTAGATTTAATTATCAACTTGACACAACATAGAATCACCTGGGGGAAGAATCTCAGTGTGGGGGCATGTTGGGTTAGTCTTTGAGGGATGATCTTAGTTAATCAGTGTGACAAGACCCAGCCCACTGTGGATGACACTGTTTTAAGGGCTGATCCCCAAACTATGTACAATGAAAGGCTAATTAAGCTTTCTTCATGGCTGCACTTATTCTTCCTCTGCTTTTAGATATGAAGTGACTAGCTTCCTTGAGTGCCTGTCTTGACTTTTCTGCAGTGGCAGACTGCAACTTGGAACTCTAAGCTGAACAAACTTTTTTCCCCCCATAAATTGATTTTTGTTTGTGTGTTTTATTACAGCAACAGAAACAATATTAGGACAGTGGTGTATAAGTGTATAAGTGTATTTGTGTGTGTGTGTGTGTGTGTGTGTGTGTAGACACACATGCTTATGTGTATATGTGTGTGTTCCAAAGGAGTACTTGGAGTGCTTTCCTTTTTTTAATTTAAACTTTTACTTTATGTGTATGGATGTTTTGCTTGCATGCAGGTATATGCACCATGTGCATACCTGGACCCTTGGAAGCTGGAAGAGGGAGTCAGATCCCCTAGAGTTGGAGTTCCTATGTGAGTGCTGGAGATACAAACGCAGGTTCTCATGCTTGTGTACCAAGCACTCTTACTGAACCATCATCCCAGTCTTTACAGTTTTAAGTCTTGGCTCAATCAATGAATGGCTTCTAATACTTCTCAAGTTAAATAACCACACTGGACCATGATTTCCACATCTGTAAATGGAGGGCTGATAACAGTAGCTGCATCATCTGGTTGCCTATGGTTAAAAGACAGGTTAAAACTCTCAGGTAGCATTTAGCTTTGGCTCTGGCAGTTCAACATTGTTCAATAAATGCTAGCTGATATTATTTTTTTATCTCCAGTAAGTCTATTGGCTCTTTTGTCATTTATCTCCCATGGAAGAGATGTCAGTATCATAGATAGCAGTTCTCAAGAGCTAAATCACCAAGGGCTGGTTCTATTTTAGAAATGCTGTATAAAGCTTGGGTGATCTTTCCAAGAGCTGAAACCTTCACATGTGATAGACAGAGGGGCACACGGGAGGTGCAACCCTACATTTCTCAATTAGAAGTCAAGCCTATTCTGATGTGAGCAGAAATGATAACCAGTATGCTGATGAGGTGACACAGATTTAGCACAGACATGTCAAGCTACTGAATGCAATCAGATCACATGCAATTCAGTCCTCTATGGCAGCATTTTAATGACAACTGTCCTACAAGTAACCCCTGTTTTAGGATTCAGCTTGGTGTTCTTGAATGAGCTCGAGAATGTTTACATTCCTCACCAAGAAAAACCTGACATAGAAATACTGAAACAGAACCATATTCCATACATCTGTACCCACTTCTGTGTTTAATTGCCTCTAAAATGCACAGACTCAAACATATGTTAAGGAGTCAGAAAGCTTGAGTTTCAAAATTCTCTTTGGCCTGTATGTGAAGGGTGTGCAATGTGTGTGTGTGTGTCTGTGTGTGTCTTAGTTATAGTTTTCATTGCTCTGAAGAGACACCATGACCAAGGCAACTCTTATAAAGGACATTTAGTTGGGGTTAGCTTACAGATTCAGAGGTTCTGTCTATTACCATCAAGGCAGGAAGCATAGCAGCATCCTGGCAGATATGGTGCTGGAGAAGGAGCTGAGAGTTCTTCATCTTGTTCCAAAAGCAAACAAAAGACTGGCTCCCATGTAGCTAGAAGGAAGGTCTCAAAGCCCACCCCCACAGTGATACATTTTCTCCAACAAGGCCACACTTGCTAATAGTGCCACTCCCTGGGCCAAGTATATTCAAACAACCACAGTGTGTGTGTGCATGTGCATGTGCATGTGTGTGTGTATGTGTCTTCTAGTACACATATCATGACATATGTGGTATTGGCCAGAGGACAAAACAACACAGAATGTTAGTCCTTAATTTCAATTTATTTGAAACACGGTTGCTTCTTCACCTTTGAGTATGTCAGGATGGTCTATGGGCTTCTGTGGAGTCTCCAGTCTCTGCTCCCATCTTGCAATATGAGTACTTGGAGTATAGAACCATGCTAACAGGTCCAATCTTGTGTGGGTTTTGGGGATTCAAACTGATACCCTCACACTTGTGTGACGAATGCTATCCTCTTCCTCCCACACCCTAAGCCACTCTCTTTAACCCTAAAAATTTCATAAGAATCAATTTAGAGGGAACTACTCCTGAAGCTATAATGGTAGTGCTAGTTTCTAAGCAGAACACAGATTTTTGTTTGATTTCTTTTTTTCAGTGGCAAGATGGTGACAGTAGAGTTGATATAAAAACTATTCTTACTTAGTTTTGGCTCTGTAAAATAACGGTTCTCCTAATCTTATTGAGGTATCAGAAATTAGAGTATTCATATGTGAGTCTACATTTGAGGCAGGAGGTTTGGGTACCAGTTTATACCATGTCTCTTTTATTATTGCTGAAAGAAAAGTTGTTTGAACTTAATGACAAGCAGAATCACATACCGACAGCTCACAGCCCCCAGCACGAACATGTTCCCCAGTTATGAAACTCTCTATTGTCCTCAGCCACTTGAGACAAAACCAATTGTTTTAGCCGAGAATTCTGCAGTCTAAAGACCAATTCTTTGGGCATCATCCCCTTTGACACTGTCTTTAAATATTTGTAGACAACTTTAGATAATATGAGCTTTTTTTTCTTCTCCATTGGACGTAGGTGAATATTTTAATTCAGAGGTCAGTGCATAAATAATCCACTGTGGTGGGGGAAGAACAAGTGGAACTTTGTGTTTCTTACTTGGGATTTAGGGCAGGTGTGAAACATTTCCTGGAGTATTAGCCTGGGCAGAAGAACTTAGTGTCTGAATATTCAAGGTGATATGCCTCGCCCCAAAGAAAAAGATTTCTACCCTTTTAGACGGAACTTATGTGAGGTCACTCTCTTAACCTTGATGAACTCCAGCATATCAGGGGGAAATGTTATAATTAAAATCTCATTTCACAGCAGCTGATTAGGCTTTGATTCACAATTATCCCGTCTTTCAAAAGCCTCGTCTGTCGGAGCATTTGGAAAATGTGATAGCTTCATTATTTGTTATATTTCCAAAGTTAGAGCTTTGGAGAAGCGGCACAAACTTCCCTAATCACGCAGGAAGTCATGAATAAAACATGCATATCCAGAATTTTAAATTAAAGTAATTAGACCATATTAGAATCCAAAAAAAAAAAAAAAAGATTTAACATCCATGTCAATGTGGATGCCCTTCATTAAACCCCTTCTTCCTGTCCAACATTTTAAACTGTCACTTTTAATGTAGCATAAGGAAAATAATTACTATGATCATGATAATTTTTTTAAAAAGTAAATGTTAGAAAATTCAGACCATAATATTTTTAGACTCGAAAGATTTTTTTCTTATAAATTATTTGAAATTGGATAAGCAATATATTGAAATTGACACCAACATTCCAGGACTAACTCTCAAAAGTAGATATGCTCTTCAGTCTCGTCTTTAATGCCAAACAAATGTGTATATATAATGTATGTGTGCATGTGTGTGTGCATGTATGCATGTGTATGTGTGTGTGCGCGTGTGTGTGTGCACGTGTGTGTGATATGACATTCTTTTATTCTGGATAAATGATAAGTGCGTGTGCACGCGCGCGCGCACACACACACACACACACACATGCATACATGCACACACACATGCGCACACATACACAGAGAGCTAACTGGTGCCTGGCTTGGGGGAATCTTCTCTGGACACAGTCCTCTTTGGCTGTGCAATACTTTCATCTGCCCCAATGTCACAAAATACATGGCTGTATTCATCTCCTCCACAGTGGCAGCTCTAGGCTATTGATCTCTCCTTACCACACAGTCTGTAAAAGAGTCCCCATCACTCATGATGTCAATTCAGCCTTCCAAAGGGAAGCTTCCTGTACCTCTGCCAACTCTTGAAGAAATAAGATACAAGGGCCCTGGGGAGAGATAATATTTAAAAAGTAAGATGTGTGTACATGAATGTTCACACACCTTTGAGCACATGTGTCACGGTTTGTATATGCTTGGCCTAAGGAGTGGCACTATTTGGAGGTGTGATCTTGTTGGAATAGGTATGTCATTGTGGGCATGGGCTTTAAGTCCCTCAAACTAGCTGCTTGGAAGTCAGTATTCTGCTAGCAGCCTTCAGATGAAGATGTAGAACTCTCAGCTCTGCCTGCACCATGCCTGCCTGGATGCTGCCATGCTCCCACCTTGATGATAATGGACTGAACCTCGGAACCTGTAAGCCAGCTTCAATTAAATGCTCTCCTTATAAGAGTTGCCTTGGGCATGGTGTCTACTCACAGCAGTAAAACCCTAAGACAACATATATATGGCAATGCTGTTGCATGCGTGGGAACATAACTGTGGAAGCCAGGGGACAGCTTTGGCTGTCATTCTTCATAAGCCATCTATACTTTAAAAAAAAATCTTTAAAGACTGTGCCTCTTGCTGCCTGGCATGGACCATATATAGGCTAGGGTAGCTAGCCCAGTGAGCCCTAGGGAACTGCTAGACCATACACAAACACCATTAAGCTCATTAAAAAAAAAAAAAAAAAAACTAAGTTATGGGAGATTGAACTCAAGTCCTCATGCTTCCAAGGAGAGCACTGGAATGACTTAGCTATCCCCCTAGGCTGGGAAGAGAGAGTTAATGATATATCCTCTGCAGTGTACACTGGAAGAAAGGAGCAAGGTAAAGGGTTATTAACCAGTGGTTGACAGTTTTGGAGAGCCAGTTGGTATCAAAGGGATGATGACTTGTTTGAATGCATGGAACTGGCAGCACTGAACCTGTCAGTGTTTGGCATAGTCAGAGTTCCCAGAGAGGTCATCTCTTGGGCTGAGATGACCTGGCTAATAGAGGCTTAAGTAAAATGTCACTATCTCCAGTGTTTCTTGCAC
Organism: Arvicanthis niloticus; assembly: GCF_011762505.2. Classification (NCBI taxonomy): domain Eukaryota; kingdom Metazoa; phylum Chordata; class Mammalia; order Rodentia; family Muridae; genus Arvicanthis; species Arvicanthis niloticus. The sequence goes on from NC_047671.1 coordinate 32,369,188, forward strand.
CTCTGAGAAGTTATGCATGTTCTGTTTTACATGTTGTTATGAGTAGAAGGATTCAGCTGGTAATTATTTGCTCGTCAAACCACTCAACATTTGAGTGTCTGGCTTCAGAGAGATGCCAACCTAAGTCCAGGGGGTGGCTAGTCTGAAGTAAAGAGTTGAGGACAGGCCTAGATGTTGGGATGGCTGCTTCTTACTCAGTCTCAACACCCTTTCCCCCAAGCTCACTTGGATACAGCAAGGCCAGGGGTGGGGAATGTTGGGTAAATTTAGAGCACAGAGGTAGGGAAGTTCCTAGTGGTGGGAACACCAAGCCATCCTCTCTTACCTTTGTTGTGAGGGGTAGACAAAGGGTTCACCCTCAGGAAATACACTTGATCTTCAAGAACCTGCACTTGGAATTGCCCCAAAATGGGTGTCAGGGGAGTTCCCATGATGGAGAGTCCCTGAACTGCCCTGAAATGGGGCAAGTTGGGATTTAAAAGAAAGAAGCCTAACAGCATTGTTAGCAGTGTCAGGGATTAGTGCTTGCCCATGGGATGGTTTTCTAGTTGGGCCTGTTACTGATTGGCTATTGCTTCAGTCTCTGTTCCGTCCCCCTCCCTGCATTTCTTGCAGACAGGATGAATCTTGGGTGGGAGGTTTTGTAGGTGGGTTGGTATCCCTGTTGCTCTCCTGGGGTTCCTGCTTGGCTATAGGAGGTGGCCTCTTCAGGTTCCATATCCCCAATGCTGTGAGTCATATCTAAGGTCACCCTGTTAATTCTTGGGCACCTCCCTTATTCTGTGTCTCTGTCTCATCCTGAAGATGCTCCCCACCCCCACCAGCTGCAGATTTTCACTCATTCTCCTGGCCCTCTGGCCATCTCTCCTGTCCCTCTCCACACCTGATCCTGAATCCCCTTTCATTCTCCCCTCCCCTTCTCCCACCCTGTTTACTCCTCCATCTGCTTTGTAGACTATTTTATTTCCCCTTCCAAGTGAGATTCAAACATCCTCCCTTGGGGTTTCCTTCTTGTTTAGCTTCTTTGGGTCTGTGGTGTGTAACATGGATATCCTGCTTCTCTCTCTCTCTCTCTCTCTCTCTCTCTCTCTCTCTCTCTCTCTCTCTCTCACTTTCTTTTAAATTCACTTTATATCCCACTCACTGCCCTACCCCGGTCACTGCCTCCCACAACCCTTCATATTAGGCAGCTAATATGAGTGAGTACATACCACGCTTGTCCTTTGGGGTCTGGAGACAGGAGTCTAGCGTGGCTGTCCTCTGAGATGTTCTACCCAGCAACTGACTCAGATAGATACACTTGCAGACAAACAATGGATAGAGCTTGGGAACTCTTGTGGAAGAATTGGGAGAAGGATCCAGGGCCCTGAAGGGCATAGGGACCCCACAGGAAGACCAACAGAGTCAACCAATCTGGACCCTTGGGGCTCTCAGAGAACAAACCACCAACCAAAGAAACTATACATGGGCTGGACCTAGGTGTTTCCTGCCCACACATGTAACAGATGTGCAGCTCGGTCTTCATGTGGGTCCCAAACAACTGGAGCTGGGGCTATCTCTAACGCTGTAGCCTATGTATGGGATATGTTCTGGCTGGGCTGCCTTGTCTGCCCTCAGTGGGAGATGATAAGCCTAGAGAGCCCTACAGAACTTGATGTGTCAGGGTGGGGTATACCTATGGAGGCTTCCACCCTCTTAGAGGAGAAGGGGAGGAGGGTTGTGGGAAGGAGTGACTGGGGTAGGGCAGTGAGTGGGATGTAAAGTGAATTAAAAAGAAAGATATAAAGAAAGAAAGAAAGAATAAAAGAAAGAAAGAAAGAGAGAGAGAAAAGAAGGACGGAAGGAAGGAAGGAAGGAAGGAAGGAAGGAAGGAAGGAAGGAAGAAGCAGTAAATTCTAGGGTGACCAGTCTGCAGCATTGTTTGGGGTGGGGGCACTTGGAGAGTGCTATAGCAGGTCTATGATAGAAAGTGAGAAAAAAGGCCTGCACCCAGATCTGCCTTCTTCAAAGGAGTCAGGGTGTGGAGTTTGGCAGCTTAAAGAATTCTGGTGTATGGGCTGAAGAAATGGCTTAGCTTTTGCAGAAGACTGGACTTTGGTTCCTAGCATCCATGTTTTAGTTGAAGGCACATGCACAAATATGCACACATATGCACATACACAATATATGCACATACACAATATATGCACATACACATATATGCACATACACATATATGTATGGAAAATAAATCTTTAAAAAAATTTTTGGGTCATAGCAAGAGTCAGTTTCTTTCAGGATATTTTTAAGCAACAACCTAAACATGTTTATCAGTATCTAGAGATGTTCCACTCCCATTTTGGGCCCAAGGCTGCTGGGAAAACCCAGTGAGATTTAGGATGGGGATTACTACAGCATGAGTGTTAGAGTAATTTACAGCTTTTTTGGGGGGTGGGGGAACTGCTCCAGGTTTTGTACCAGAGGTCCAGCAGGATACTGTGTGTGGTGGTTTAAATAAAAATGACCTCATAGGGTCATAGGGAGTAACACTCTTGGGAAATATGGCCTTGTTGGAGGAAGTGTGGCTTTGGAGTTTCAGGTCCCAAGACAGGCCCAGGCACTGTCTAACTGCTGTTTGGCCATCTAGATGTTGAACTCTCAGCTCCTTCTTCAGCACCACGTCTGTCTGTGTACCACCATGCTTCCTGTCACGACAATAATGGACTAAACCGCTAAACCTGTAACCTAGTCCCAGTGAACTGTTTTCCTTTATCAGAATTGAGGTGGTCATGGTGTCTCTTCACAGGAACAGAACATCGACTCTCTGTGAATCCTAGGCAAATCAAGCCAGTTGGGCATCCTTTATGTAAGTCCCAGTGAGAGTGACCATCTGGCACTTAGCCCTCCTTCTAGAAGGAAGAGTGATCTGGGTTGCTGGGCATGAGAGCATGAGAGGAACTAGTACTTGCAGGCACATTTGCCCTGTAAAACATGACATTGTCTTTTGCAGCGCTGCTTAAAATATTCCTCGGCATTTTACAGAAGAAAGTCAAGAGCCCTAAGAAACTGCAGAACATTAAGGAGCCTGGATAGTGGATGAGCTCATATCCCACTTGGGAAAATGATGGATGGTGGAGTCTGTGGGAGGTGTTACCAAAGACGAATAAAAAGCAAATGAGGTAGAGTCCAGGAAACCCGAATTGTCTCGGTCTGTAGACCTTAGGGCATTTGGCGGAAACAAACAGTTACAGCAGCAGACTGAGTGAGGAGGGGTAATGGGGAGACCACAGAGTCAAGGTGAAGGGTGGGCTGATCTAACACACAAGTGCCAACTGCAAAACTGTGAGGTAGTTTTGTTTTTAATGGCAGCTTAATGGATTCATGCAAAACCACGAAGCAAATCTGAGAGGACTTACTAGCATTTTCCACTCAAGTCAAATACGGATTGCAAAAAACAGGTGCCAAATATTTTCCAAGTGGAGAGGAATGCCCTTGAGGGGTCGTCTTAATAAATGTGTACCTCCAAATACCGGAAATCGAGGACACCCTCTCCTTCTCCCCTTCCTATCACTGGAGAGGCTTATTCTCCAAAAATAGCTATCAAGTTGGGAGGTGTCAGTTTCAATTCTGTTCCGACTTTGTGCCCAGCGGCTCAGCAAGCATTAAAGATATGCAACGATATAAAGGGTACACTTCCTGTCCCCGAATAACCCAGTTTAGTTGGAGAAAGAGGGATGGATGTCAGCTCAGAAATTATCAAGTGGATCTCAGCAGATCAGCACATGGCCAGCTGAATTAGAAATGATAAACATGGTATATTACGGTTCTCAGACTGCTTTCTTTAGTGCCCAGTCGTGGCTGTGTACATAATATTCACCTAAGCATGTAAAATGGAATGCAAATTGCTCTTGCAGAAATGTTTTACACTGTCTTTATTTTGATCACAAATACATAAATCATGAGATGTCTCTTAAATGTTCATCTTGGGGGGACAGTGTAACACAGTTCATGAGCAATTCAGAGTGATTTGAAATCTCACTTAAAACACATCTACTTTAAAGTAAGGGAAAAGTTCTTTTGCGAAGACTGAAATTGATTTGTTTTGTATATTTTATAATAATAATAATAATAATAATAATAATAATAATAATAATAATAATTTAAACTAACTCAGGTGTTTCTTCCCTGTGTTTGAAAACTGCTGTCTTGCCCCTAAACTTCAAGAAGTTTTAAACTGAGTAAGTGAGACTCAACTTACATATAACTTTGAAGAAAAGAAAGAAATGATACTTTTCAACTTGGAACCAGAGAACATTTTTAGGGCTTTGAAGAACATTGGAAACAGCTTCCAGAAGGCATTTCAGACAGCTTCAGAACCCACAAAAGCAAAGGCAGGTGCAGGTTGCTTCCCATCGAGTCTTGGTGAGTGTCCTCAGGGAGAGCAGCTCTCAGTGTTCTCAAGGACGTTTCAGTAAGGGGATGTTGATCTACATGGATTGAGGTGGCAGGCGGCCTGGAGGAAACAGTCAATATGTAGGAAGGAGAGTGAGTGTATTAAGAATGCTCGTTGGTGCATAATTCTAAATACTGCATTCCAATGATCCATTTAGCACTAACGAAGTCATCTCGGCTCTGACTGGGGAAGAGTTAATTGTACGTCTGGAACAGGAGCAGCTTGGCCGCAGTGGATGGGAGTTTTAGGTAAAAATGAAGGAAGTGCATTTCAGTTAGCAAAGCTGCTTCCCAGCAAAGAGAAGCAAGTCAGCCACACCCTTCTGAATACAGAAGAACTGTTTTCTTTATGATGTGTTGGACCATCAGTGGTCTAACGAGAAGCAGGCTGAGGAGGTGTGCCTGTGGTACCATTGAGGACTCAGGTGTCTACAGCTGCACTCCTTCTTTCTTCATGGTCGCCACACCTCTGGATGTCATTCGATGTCAGAAAGAAGGAAAGAGATAGGGAAACTGCAGCCTAAGAACTCAAGGGACTTGCTACAAGGCCTTGTTGAAAAGCTTTAAAGTTGTTCTTTTTTTTTAGATTTGTTTATTTACAATTATATTTCTGAATTGTGTTTGTGTCCATTCCTGTGATACCTCAGGAGGCACAAAGAGGGCACTGGATTCCATGGAATGGAAGTTACAGGTGGTTATTAGTAGTGTGGCAAGGACACTGGGAACACAGTTCTCTGCACGAGCCGTACGAACTCTTAACTGCTGAGCCACTTCCCCAGCGTTTTAAAGGGCTGCTGCACCTAGCCAAGTTAGCTTGGAGAACATCGGCTTAGAATTGGGTTGTGTGGCCATCTATTTAAGGGGGAGAACAGAAAGTGTGTAGACTTGCCAGCTATAAAACCCAGGCAAGGAAAGGAACTGCAGACTAGAACAGTTCTTGTGTAGCTGGGTCACCAGGTCTTGATCTAGGCAATTTTTAGTCTTACTAAGTTTGGGAGAACATGTTCTCATTTTCCCAAGATGAGCCAGCTTTATACCTTACCTCCCAGCATTCTGTTTAGTATTTATCATACATTTCTCTTCTCATTTTATCATGTTAGTCTTTAGATGAACAGCATTATAATTTTGTGGTGTATGGAGCATGCAAGCATCAGCTTAACAATGTATCTGGTGTCTCATCTTTGAGAACAGCATGCTCTGTTAAAATAGGTGCTCTGTTAAAAGTGAAGTATCTCCGCTCATTAGTGATCAGGAACAGTTCTTTGCTATTTTGGATGCTGGTGGGGAAACTGCTGCACCTTTGACTTGACACAATTAGTAAGCTAGGCAGTGACCAGTGATTGGTCTGGGAGAGGATGGAGTCACTAGACATTGGTCAGTAGGAAATTATGAATTTGGTACCTGTGAAACTGGTGCTAGAAAGGCAGGAAGTGCATTTGGTCAGCATTCTGGATAGTCTTTTACAGGGAGTTTGTTGTCCATTTTATGCTATAAATCCATATGTGATAATCTGATAATTCCATAAGCAACTGTGCAGCCAACTCCAGAGAGCTGATTGAGGAGCTCCAGGAATGTGAATCTAGGTGTGATAAAAACTAAGTACTACAATTTTCTTAAGAAATTTAATAATGTCCGGGTGACTAATGCCACATGGAGCTATGGTGGTACCATTGACCACTAGAAAACCAGAAGGTCTTGCTTGCAAAGAGACAGTCACAGCCCTGCTAGTTGGTGGTTTTGGAAGGCTGTACCCACAGGTGTGTGCAGCCATGGGGCTGTCGTTCCTCTAAGGAAGATGAATTTGCTCAGATCAAATGAGTGGTCTGTACTTATCTTGCAATTTTTCAATTGCAGGTGTGTGTGTGTGTGTGTGTGTGTGTGTGTGCGCGTGCGTGTATGTGTATACATAGAAAAGCTAACCAACGGCTTCTAAAGTACTGGCTCCATTAGCAGAAGAATTTTGCCAATGGCTTTGTTAATATTTTCTAAATGTCACCATAGGCTGCAAATAGAAATCTATTAGTTACTCAATTTTCTTTCCATCTGTAGAATTGAAGTCAGTGCTACTTCTCTGTCACTTAAAAAAAAATGAAATAGGTGAAGTTGTTGGTAATGGTATTATATGACTCAACTACAAAGCTGGACACTGAAGAAAATGATCCTATTTGCTCTCATGATTTAAAAGAGAATATTATCATGGTACACATATTAATATAAAATGCTTTTACAAACTTAGGAATCCCATGAGGCTGCAGTGCATGAAGAAGTAGGTGTGTGCACATATACAATTCATGATGCTAATAAAAAATTCAGCCAGTGTTCTTCACATGTTTACGTAACGGAAATGTATGTTGTGTGCACCAGTAGACATGTTGGTTTTTTTTTTTTTTCATAGCAGCCTAGTCCATAAGAACTGAAGACTGAAGAAGCTTAGAACAAACACTCATCAGTGATAGGATGGACATGATAATTTTAGGGCATTGATCCAATAGACTACAAAATATCAAGAGTCAGAGAACAAACAAGACAGCTGTCTGAGGAGTCATACAGCTGACATGTGGTGAACCGTGATTTTATTCATGGGAACCCCTTGAAACTGGTAAAGCTGTCCAAGGTACCCACAATTAGAGTGGTTACTCTGGTTGCAGGAGAGAGAAGGTGTCTTAGTTAGGGTTTTACTTCTGTGAGCAGACACCATGACCAAAGCAACTCTTATAAGGACAACATTTAATTGGGGCTGGCTTACAGGTTCAGAGGTTCAGACAATCATCATCAAGGCCAGGAGCATGGCAGCATCCAGGCAGGCATGGTGCAGGCAGAGCTGAGAGTTCTACATCTTCATCTGAAGGCTGCTAGCAGAATACTGACTTCCAGGTAGTTAAAAAAAAAGCCCACACCCACAGTGACACACCCACTCCAACAAGGCCATACCCACTCCAACAGGGCCACACCTTCTAATAGTGCCACTCCCTGGGCCAAGCATATACAAACCATCACAGAAGGAAAGAACATAATTCCTGGAGAGAGGGTGTAGAGTGTTTTTAGGAGAGCTCCAAATATACTAGTTCTAGATCTGGGAATTCCATAAGTACGGTTACTTTGTGACTAGCTACCAAGCTTGGTGATAGTTACATGTGTTATGATTTTTCCACTTAGATGCATGAATTCTACTTGTCAATAAAGTGTTACTTTGAAAAAAAAGTTACCACAAAAGATTTGTTTGCAACAAGAATCAGTTAGGAAAAGATTTTAGTGAGTAGATAAAGGAAAAAGTAATTTTCTTTTTTTAAATTCATTTTTATTGCATATTTTATTTACATTTCAGATGCCATCCCCTTTCCCCATTTCCCCTCCATAGAAAACCCCCATCCCATGCCCCCTTCTCCTTTTTGCTTTTGTACAATTTTTTTTTTTAATGTTAACCAAAGGCTTTATAAGTTTGGTAATGCTCAATATCAATCAGAAATGTAACCTAATACCCAACCTAGATATCTCAACCATCCTTGACTGGCAGAGACATGTGAACATCTGCCTCCATGTCTGTTCCCCCTCTCTCTCTCTCATCACCTAGCTCCTCCTCTCCTTCTTCTCTCCTTACTCCTCCTCTTCTCTGTACTCCTCCTCTTCCTCTCTGTACTCCTCCCACCTTAGTTCCTCCTACATATCACCCTTTCTGTTAAAATAAAACTTTTCTCTCAAAATACTATTAGAGCATAACTATACCAATTTATGTCAGTAAGGTGCAAGATAGACCTAATACCCAATCTATCATTTTGTTGACTAAGCAGAACCTCTGTCATCTCTCCTAACTAAAAGACTTAGTTTTGAACTTGGCTTTTTTTCTTGGCTTTAAAATGAATGCCAGCTGAAAACCATCCTCTTAAATCTTTTCTTTCAAAGTAAATAGCAAGGATTGGCTATGAGACTATAAGTTTTCAATCCCATCAGAAATCCAGAATGACTGAGTTAACTGAAATTATGGGAAGCACAAAGCATAGCTTCTAAAACTTAGCCAATTTATAGAGACCGATGAGCACCTGGACAGTCCCCATGCTACAGAACATTGAAGCATCTGACCTTCAGCCTTCTGGCCCAGGATCATCTGACAGACCTAGTGATGCAGAATTATTAAGGGCTGATTACTCTGTCTTGGCAGATATAATCAGTCGACTATTCTGCAAGTGTGTTTTTTTCTGGACAGTAATTTGTAGATGGAAAGAGGCAATTCTTGCCTAGTGGCTGTCTCACCACAATTGGAATAACTCCAAAGATGCTCAATTTCTTCTTAGAATCCAAGACAGCAAGCTGTCAGGAGCAGACATGTCTCTAATCAAAATGAACATTAATACAGAGATGTTTGTAATGTCAATTCTGTAGACTTCTGACGTTCTGAAAACCAACTATCCATGTAAGGCAATCTGGACTGTTGTCTGTTAACTCCTCTCAGCTATTTCTAAATAAAATATAGAAAACACCCTAACAATAAACTCAGAGCCATGAATTTTCTATAGGTCCTTAACTCACAAGCTAACCATCTCAAATCAGTTAGAAAAGTTAAAGAGGGACTGGGTCTAAATGTGTTATGTAGGCACAATGCCTATGAGAGTAACAATATTAATCTCACTTTTATATTAATAAGAAGCTCATACCAATGAAAACCTTAAATTTGAAATCAAAGTAAATTTTTTACTATTTAAGAAATTATAACTTCATCTTAATAACAATTATACATATTTCTACCAATGGGTTATGGCTAAGCAATAAATCCTAGATAATCCTCCCTGTTCCAACAAACTACTGCTTTTCCATAGAAAGACAGCCCAATATTAACCACTTCAGTCCCCAAGCCCAGGGAATAGGGGCACCGACTCTTCATTAACTTCTTCAAGCTGATTATGGGTGTTGAGATATTAGAAGAGGGGCAGGGGGAAGAGTAAATTGATAAGCCTCTGACAGTGTGTCTTCACTGCATAGGAGAGGTCATTTTAATTAGGAAAAAAATCCTGCAGACCAAAAAATTTAAAACTCAAACAAACAAACAAACAAAAAAGCAAGCAAGCAAGCAAACAAAAACCAAAAGACCAAAACCAAATCCAAAACCCAACCAAACCAACCCCCTAAAACTCCAATACCATCCAAATGAACAACAAAAGACTCTCAAAGTAAAAATAGTCTTTGTTGTGTGTCTTGTGTTTAGCAATATTAATTTTTAATTGCCAGAAAACTCAATACTGATTTTCTTTTTTAAGATTTATTTATTCTAATTCTATGAGTATTTATTATATATAAGTATTTATTATTTATTATAATTCTATATAGCTGTTTTCAGACACAAGAGAAGAGGGCATTGGATCCCATTACAGATGGTTGTGAGCCACCATATGGTTGCTGGGAATTGAACTCTGGACCTGAGGCAGAGCAGTCAGAGCTCTTAACCTCTGAGCCATCTCTCCAGCCCAATACTGAATTTCTTGAATAATTTTCATACAAAGTAATGAACTTAACATCTGTGTATGATACGCAAAGATAGAGAAAAACAAAATTTCCTGGGAGGGTGTGGGGGGGGTTGAAAAACTGTGGCATAAGCATATAATTCCCTGCATTTGAGAGGTGAGGGAAGGAGGATCAGGAGTTCAAGGTCACTTCCAGTTATATACAGAGGTGGAGTTAGAAGACAGATGTGAGACCTTGTCTCAACAACCACCACAACCATAACCACTGCAGCAATTACTGGGTAAGGGGTAGGCAAGGGACTTGATATGTACAAAATAGAACCAGCACAAGCCTTACACACACTTTTTCTTTTACTGTCCATTAGATTATATGTGTGTTTGAGCCTTTGAACATTTACTTTTGAATAAACTTGAGTATTTTTCTTAAAATAGCTTAAAAAAAGAGATGTACCTTTTTATGTGTATGGTTGCCTGCATGTGTGTATTTGCACTACCATCTGCAGGCAGTTGCTCCTGAGGCCACAAGAGGGTGTTTGCTTCCTTGTGTTTGGAGTTGGAGAGGCTTGTGAGCTGCCATATGGATTCTAGAAACTGAACTAAGATCTTCTGCAAGACCAGTCAGTGCTCTTAACTGCCGAGCCATCTTTCCAGCTCCATACCTGAATATTTTATAAGGAATTTAACATTTAAAACATCTTCCTGGCATTTGCATAATACCTGTAAGTCTCAGCATTTGAGAAGCTGGCGCAGGAGGATCTTCAACTCAAGGCTACCTTCAGCCTTGAGCTGCAGGCTAGCCCGGGATATATAAGGCCCTGTGGACATATGAGACTATCTCAAGACAGACAGACAGACAGACAGACAGACAGACAGACAGACAGACACACACCCTGTCAGGGCTTGGCATCCATGGTAGTGTCTTTGAGCACTTCTGCTCTTCTTTCAGAGTGACTCCTGCTGATATCTTGAAGTATCTTAGGCTTTTGCATGCTGGAGGCCTTTGTGTCATTTCACCATCAGACTCTAGCAGGCCCCACATCTCTGCTAGGCAGGCTAGGCTGCTTTGATTCCAAGAGCCCTGCACTTCCATACTTCCCTTTAGAAACTTGCTAACTCCCCAGCGTTTTTCTTATATCTATAAGAGCTTCCTCGTCTTTCCACCATTGCCAGAGATGAAACATTAAGCGGGGTTGTTTTTTCTTCTAGAAGCTTGGCCCTTATTGGGTGTTAGCTTATTAATTTGCCTAGCAACCTACCCAATTGAACGAATTGGTTATATTTATTTAGCTTGCTCTCATTCACTCAAGAGTTGGTGCATTAAATGGGACACAAACCTCGGCTCTGTGCACCAAATTCTGCCCAACTGTTTCTACAGATACAGTTGATAACTAATATCTCATATAAAGCCATTTATTTGAATTAGTTATGAGATTTTTTTTGACTACTTTAGTTTTTCATGCTATATAAACAGCCTTCTATGTACTAATCGTTGGATGCAAAGGTATTTTGAGGGGTTAAATTTTTATCAGCATATATTACTTATACATAGTTGTAGGTCTCCTTATATATTTTATTCAGGTACACATTGTGTTTTATCACATTCTCATACTCCTATTACCACTCTTGTCCCCCCTCCCCCCAACCATTGCTAATCTGGCCCTTCCTTTCCCCACCAAGCCAGTTTCTGTTGTAGAAAACTAAGCTGTTATGTCAGAGACCATATGGCCTATAAAGCAAAAAATATTATCTGCCTTTTTATAGGAAACCTCTACTGGCCTTTATTGCACAGCATTGGCAGAAGTTGAATAGCATCCCTTAATGCTATTAAATTTTAGTTGCGTTTAGAATAACACAGTGGTACTTCTTGGTAGGAGTAAAATAATGACCTTCTGGATTATCCATAGCTACTTCACACTTTTCTTAATGATTAACCAGGTTTTCAATTCGGCTAACTATTTGGTATATCTTGGGTCTTGTTTGTAAAATACTCTATTTTACAAACTGCTGAAGAAGAAGAGGAGGAGGAAGAGGAGGAAGAGGGTTCTGTTGTAGATCTACTGATTTTGATTTGTTTTTCTAGTGACAGTCTGTTTTTCATTTAGCATGAACTCTTTCTCTTTCTAGTTCTAGTGACCAAGGCTTCTCTTACAATGTTTCTAAGAGGGGTTACCTAGTTACAGACATACGTAAGATAACAGAATAAAAGGCATCATCTGTGTGCTGCTTGTGATCCATGTGCATGACTTAGATGACCCTGTGACTTCTTCAACTGCCTGCTAGCCAGGTCTGTTAGTGAATGTGAAATTAAGATTATGATAATTTCTGATTACTTTAGGCATCATTACCAGCAGGATAAAAAAAGGTGTGATAGTCATTGAGTTTTAGTTTTTTTGTAATTGTAAGATCATCTGGAAATATATTAGGGGAAAAAATCACAAATAACAATCCTTGTTTCTGTTTCAACATTGAATACAACTTTCACCTAGTTTGTTAAGTGTAATTGGAGCTGGAGAGATGGCTCAGTAGGTAAGAGTGTTTGCTGTACAAGTGTGAAGACTTAAAGTAAAAAACCCCAGCACTCACAGCAAAAGCTAGATGCTTGTCACCCCAGTACAGTGAGAGGCAGAATGAGGGGGATCCCTGTGGCTTGCTTGCCATCAGCCTACCTTCACATCTGAGGAGAGACCCTGTCTCAAGGGAATACAGTATCTATATTTATACATACATCTATATAGAACAGGACACCTGACATCCTTCTCTGGCGTGTGTGCATATCCTTGCAACTACACATGTGCTCACATATTTCCTCCCCCACAAATAGGTAACTGTTCATGTAATTGAGGACACATTGTCTTTCTTGTGTCCGATTTTATCCATACAGCAATTCATTATATATTTTCTGTACTATTAAAATTCCATGGTTCCTCTATGTCCCATGTTCCATATTATGATTTACAAAATTGAATTCATTACAACTACTTTGGCATTTTTCCCAATTTTTATTTGTGAATACTACTGCCATGATAAACATCTTCCTGCTATTAGTATATATTTTGTTTTAATCTTTATATCTTTTGAAAATTCTTTTAGAATCCAAACAAAAACCAGAAAGCTATGTTATATGAAATTTTATGCCAACATGTATTTTCATATACATACCAAATTCATATATAAAAATAAGATTTAGTGTTTATATAGATATATGAGGATTTTTTTTTTAGCACAGTGGTATGTGTCTAAAAGAGATGCAAAATGAAACACAGTTGAATTTGTCATTTGGAGGTATCTTTTGGATGCTTTTGCACTTTAAAACATTTTTAATATTTTAAATGGTACTTTTCTTACCTAAATCTCTGAAATGACTGCTTATAAACTAAATTGATGGGTCTGGGCTGACACTTCTGTAGGGAACTGTCTGTTATGACTGACAGTAGCTGGGCTTTTAAAACAGGTCATGTTCCCCATTTTTTCAGGCCCCACAAGGTCTACTTTCTACAGACCTTGCTTGGACCTCCTAAGAGTTCAAGTCTCTAATTTTTGATGAGTATTTAGCCAATGAAGGTGTCCCTGTAGGTGTCACATATGATACATGTGTCAAATATGATACATGAAGAGGTGAGAATGAAAACTTGGCTGTACCAGTAATGTAAGGGTCATTTAGATTTCAGTTTAATTGTTTCTGAAATTCAAAGCCAGCTCAGAGTTAGGCTGTTGTTTGGGAACAACTACAGAAGAAGCCACTGACAACTCACTTTTTAAGTGAGTTACATAAGCAACTCCCAAATGATGCAGCAATTATCTTGTGTTGAAAGAGTAGGAAGTGTTCTCTTCTTGAAAATGTGGACATTATTCTGGTAAGAGAGAAATAAGAAGTTGGTAGAGAAGAACTATTTCTAAGGTATTGAACAGAAATGAAGTCCTTGTGGCTTCTGGCATTCAAATATATTTGAGTTGAAACATATGGAAACACCTTTCTGTTATAATGCCCCCCTTTGTGTTCTGAGCACACTGAGATAAGTTAATACTGTTAGCCTTTCCCAGTTGATTGTGTACTCTGTAATTACTGAAGAGTAAGTGTAAGCCAGTTCACTTAATGTTTTGATTAGGACAAGGCTCATATTGTACAACTCACCCCTGGAAAGAATGCAGTTCACAGTTGTTCATGGTTTCAGACCTGTGCAACCTTCACCATCGTCATGCCTGCGTTTCATCTCCATGCACCCCACCTCCGAGAAACCCAACAATCCATCAGCAACCAATCTTTTCTTCTTTCTTGTTCTCTACCTCCAAGATACCACTAGCCTCCTTTCTGCACTGTTTAGCATGTCTTGAGTTAATCAGTTTTCTGTTGTTATAAAAATATTTGTAAGTTAATTATAAAAAGATAATTAACTTACAAAATATGGGAATGATTTTTTTAAAGGTTTGAGTCTGTGGATGGATGGCTGTTTGGGGCCTGTGGTGGTAGGCATGAGACAGCCAGGGAGAGAGAGGATGGAGAAAGGGTTGGGTCTCCCTGTCCCCATCAAGGCCACATACCTGACCTGAAAACATTGCCTCAGGCCTAGGATGGCTAATCTTGTCAACTAGTCACCCTTGGAAGAGGAATCTTGCTTCCAGAAGATTGCCTGTGGGTATGTCTATGGGGGCATGTTCTTGATGGCTAACTGATGTAGGAGTACCCACTATGGGCAGATAGGCTGAGCCACACAAGAGAGGAAGGTAAGTGTGAGTGGAAGCAAGGCAGCAAGCAGCCTCCCTCCATGGTCTTTGCTTCAGTTCCTGTCTTCAATTTGTAAGGTCACAGTCTTGCTCTTCAGCTGTGTTAGGAATTCCAGGGCTTACTGTAGTAGGGGAGCTGGGTTCTGATGGTGACATATTGCACTGGCTTCTGTTGATTATGTTCTTGTGCTTTCCTCTTGACATCTAGTTGTCTCTGGTGTTGGTGGGTGTGAGTGTCCCATCTTGGAGTAGGCCTCCTGGGATGCAGTTGGGGCTCTGTGTCTCTGGTTAGAGCTAGCCTCTTGGGAGGCAGGCAGAGCTGTGGGATAGGGTGCTGTGCACTGCTCTGATCTCACTGGTGTTGGTTGGTGCAGACTGGAAGGAAGATGGAGCTTAGGCCGGGTGGGGCAGGACTCACCATTTCTAGGCTTGTAGGGGTTCCTGCAGGCAGTGGTGTTGGGGTGGGGAGGTGGGGATGTCTTACCTCAATGGTCAGGTTAGAGGCGGGTACACTGTGGGTTGGGGACTGGAATAATGCTCTGAGACTGCCAATGGTGCAGGCATGGAATGGAAGGCCTATTGTTATTTCTTTAATGATTTCAAAATATTTTTCCTTTCGGTACAAGTGTACAGAGTTCATTTTTTTTTTCAGAGTTCATTTTTCTTTTCAGAGCTCATTTTTATAATTTTATTTTCGTGCATCTGTAGGGCTTTGAAAAACCTTATTAATTGTAATGCTTTTTACTGGAGAATGTCTTAAGACTTTCTATATCCAGCATCATACCATATGTGACTATAGCTTTACTTCTTGTACAATGTGGGTATCTTGAACTCAGTAAATATTTTGATTGCGGCTCTGTGAACAGGAGGGTATGCCTACTGGTTTGTAAGTGGGCTTCCCTGGGCAGAGAGAATTCCCAGAAGCCAAGCTTTGCTTGGTTCTCGTTAAGTCACAAACAACTTCCTTTTATGTCTGTATATTAGCTAAGGAGCCTGTCATATTGCCAATTCTCTCCCTGCCTAGAGCTTTTGTGGTTTGCTCTATGGGAGATCAGATATTTATTCCATACCTTGATGACAAAGAAACTGTGATCTTTTTCTGTGGACTGTTTCCCACCCCTTTCAAATGTATGATCATATTTTCAAGCAATTGCTTTTACATTCAACCTCAACACTTGCTGCCCAATTCTCAGAAGTTCTGTTGCCAGCAGCCTGGATGTGGCAGAATGCTGATTTAGCTCATAGGATACATTGAACCCTATCACCATGGTAACCAGCAGAAAGACCTGAGAGATGCAAGGCTGCAGAGGAACTGTAGCTACAACCCAATAACAAATCAAAGAGAAGCATTTCAGGGAGAGCTTTCTAATTATCACACATTTGTCCTCAGTGCCAAACTGGGATGCAAAGGAAATGGCACCAGTAACACTGGCATGTTTAGGTCACAGAATCCTGTAAACTCCCCTGAGCTCTTTGTGAACTCCACAGAGCCTGCTGCTGCCTGCAGTCTCCTGAAATAGAGTCTTACACTGACCTTTTCCTTGGAGTTACCATCAAGTCCTTAGTCGTGAAAACTAAAATGCTGGGGGCTTAAGGTATGTTATGGGCAGCGAAGCAATTTAAAACAGTCTCACATCTGGGAGTCGGAGAACACACAGTGTCTGCAATGCTTTCCTGACATCCCAGAAGAGATTGGCTTGATTTTTTTTTTTCTCTCTCTCTCTGCATTCCTTTTAATGTAACTGAACTTCAGTAATCTTCAGCGCAAGTACAGTACAGATGATATACTTATGTGTAAACACATGTAAACGACATTGCAGAGAAGCAGGCTGGGTGACGACTGGTAACATCCACCCTTGTTGATGAAGGCGTTGCTCAAGGGTAAGAGGCTATCACTGACAATTTACTAATAAGTTTGCCAGGAAAATCATTGTGGGAATCTTTTCCTGGTTTTTAAGTGTGCTGAGATCAAGGCTGTTGAATTCTAGAGCCGAGGACAGAGGTGATATTCAAAGACCTGACGCCACATGAATAAAATTCTGGTTGTCTTTGTTAAGAGGGTGGCTATGACCTTCTTGCAGTCAGAGTGAGCTGCACAGGCACCCGCATTAGTAGGGATCTTTAACGTTTCTCTTCTGCATTAGTTTATATTTCTGAGTGGCATATGCTGGAGGCTGGCCTGCCTCACCTTTGTTTGATTAAGAGTGTGTTTAAGGTCAGCTACGACTAACTGCGTTGTTAAATATTGATTTAGCCATTTGACTTAATGTAATTTTTAGTCCTTTCCCTGCTTAATGTACATGGGTATTCCTGTGACCCAGGTGGATGGAGGATCAATACATGGATACTTGGTTCCTGCTCAAGCTGGGTTGCTTGCTTCTTCTTCTTCTTCTTCTTCTTCTTCTTCTTCTTCTTCTTCTTCTTCTTCTTCTTCTTCTTCTTCTTCTTCTTCTTCTATTATTATTATTATTATTTTCTGCAAAAGTCAAATTAGCTAGCTCTCCTACTTACTGTCTTACAAAACCTAGGCCTTCATAATTTCCTGAATGTTTCTTACTTGGTGGTCAGTGTCTCTTTGGGTTCTGCGTCCTTGGTTAGGAGAATATAGATCAAGTAAACTTAAAAAAAAAAAAAAAAAAAAAAAAAAAAAAAAGCAGACAAAAAAGCTTTTACAGGGTCCTTCCAGCAAAGACAGCATTAAATGGATCCATTACAGTTCAACACTTGAAATGAGCCCAAGAACCACTCTACTCTGCTCTCTCATTTCATTGGTGGCATAAGAGGATTCAAAGTACTTTTCAAACTATTGGGAGGGGGGCGTGGAACTGGAGTGCTGGGTTTCCAAATATTCTCCTTTTCTTGTATTTATCTATCTCTGACACATTTGTCTTTCTGAAAACTGGGGCAAAACGGGGATTTGGGGATTATACTCATTAAAAACATCACAAAATAGTTTATCTTCATGGAGACTGAATGGGGGTTCTACTATCATGGCCACACGACTGGACATTTCCACCCCGGCTCCCTAATTACTAGGCAATACTGTCCCCAACCCTAATTTACTCAGTTTTCATATAAATCTAGCCAGAAACTATGACTTTGAGATCATAATTTGTTATTGGTATACAGTCTTTTCTTGCTTGGCTTTCAGTTACAGCCAGAGCTTACAAAGGGTCATCTTTGCCACTATGTTAAAAAAGCTGCCTATGACTTTAAGAAACATTTGAAGAAAGGCCCACAGACGGAGAGAGAGAGCCTTGGCAACATGATATATCTACAGCAAGCTGTGTCCAAAGCTAGGAGTACCCCCAAAAGTTTATGTTTCTTAAATCAGTTTCTTAATTTGTTTGTGTTGAGTTGCATTCACTAACTCATTCGCCAGCCTCAGTTTCCCGGTTTGATGCAAGCTGACTTGTGCATTTAAGAAGCACAATGCTCTTGATGAGTGCAGCATCTAGTTTCCGTCAAAGTCTCCTGTAACATTTCTCCGTGTGTTAGAAGGGCCAGGTGGAGGTGCTAACGTGGCATACACCAACCATCCTTAGGTGGTTTGGTAGGCTGTTGCAGGAAGATCATGAGCTTGAGGCCAGCCTGGTCTTAAACACAGCAAGATCTACCTAAAAATTACAAAAAAAAAAAACTAAAATAAAACCATCAAGGAGTGAGCTTGAAGTGAGTGTTCACATGTGAGATCACTCCCTTCAGTTTATAACCAGACAAGTAAAGATCAGAGTATCAAGAGCAAGTCATATTTTACATCTAAAGTTCTACCGTAATGCCACCACTTTGGTCAGTATGTCTTCGACTGTGGAGTACTTTTTAAAATTAATTAATTAATTAATTAATTATATCTCAAATGTTGCCCCCTTCCCTTCCCCTCTCGAAGAATTCTTCCCCTCCCCTTCTCCTCTGAGAGGGTACCCCTCCCCGCCGGTATCACCCCCACCCCCCACCCCCTAGGCATCATGTTTCTACAAGATTAGGCACATTTTCTCCCACTGAGGCCAGACAAGGCAGCCCTCTACTACTTAAGTGATGGGGGCCTAGGACTAGCCTGTGTATGAATTCAGTGGATCTCTAGGTTCAGAAGAAGGTGTTGGGCCTCTTGGTGGTGAAGCATTGCAGCAGCACACAATGGTGCAAACAGAAACTTGATTTTGAAATGGTGGAACTCTTTGACGGCTGGTCATTGGCACTTGTCCACTGTAGTTTCTTCTGCCTTCATGATCCAGATGGAATGATCACCAGCACGGTGCCGGGCACCTGTGTCATGATAGCACTGTGTGACGGTGCCAGGCATGGTTGTTAGGTCCCAGTGCCATGGCGGAAGTCATAGTGCAACTAGATGTCAAAGTTCTTCATGTGCTGTGGTAACTTCTCAAACACCTGTCAGCAGTAACTATCTCCCCTGATGAGTTCATCATCTTCAGCTGCAACACAATGTACCAGAAGTGGGACTTGGTCACCACATGGTTGGGTGGGAAAGTGCACATGCAGAACAGAAGTGGAGTGTGGCATTTTGGGGTGGGTCAGAAGTGCCACTACCTTGCACTCCCCACAACATGCCTGAGGACTTCATGGTGCTCTATCTGCATTTGATGCCACCCACAAAAAGAAGGCAGTCCAACAGTTCTTAAACAAAAAGTAGCTGAGAGTATGGTTCAGTCCATTGCCTAACAATCAACTTCAGTGCTTGGTTAACACAATGAATCCCTGGGTTTGATAGACAGCACTGCATGAACCAGGAATGGTAGTTACACATGCCTATAATACTAGCATTTGGGATATGGGGGCAGGAAACTCAGAAGTTTTAGGTCATTTTTGGCTACATAATGAGTTTATGACCAGGCAGAGCTACGTGAAACCCTGTCATGGACTCACTGTATCTGCGGTTATCTACACAAAACTCATACAAGATTGGGCCCCATCATGCATGGGGGAGGGATTCATGAGGCACCCCTCTCACTGAGAGACTGTGGGTGGTTAGTGGGTGATGAGGAAGGGGGTATCATTTTCTTTAGTTGCCCATGTTTCAATGTTCTCTCTTATTTATACTCAGCATGAAGGGGAGGGTGGGAGACAGACAGCCAAGTAGGAGAGGCATAACCCTTCATTCATGTTCGTGGAAACCACCTTATTTATACTGGGGTTGGGGTAGGGTGAAGGACAGACATCAAAATGAGAGGGGCATAACCCTTAACTTGTATTCATAGAAGCCACCTTATTTATATCCAGTCGTGGGGAGTAGCGGGACAGACATTGAAGTAGGAGGGGTCTTGTTGGGAAAATGGGTCTCAGTAGAAAGAGAGTGGGCACAAGAGAAGGTGACTCAGGCATGAAAATAACCAAAAATTTAAAATTAGTCCATACCTATGCGAAATTTTCAAACAAAAGGGAAAGTTTAGGGATTGAAATGGCAGATTTAATCACTGGAGGAACAACACTAAAGAAGATCCATGACTGTGACTGGCCTCCATCACTGAGCTGGGAAGCTGAGGTCATCCTCACTTCCCCCCTGTAGTGGCCTCCCGGTCTCCTTCGGCTCACTTGGCAGTGTGCCGGGCGATATCTCTGTTGTCAGGCTACCCACGGTAGAAATGTCTGATGTTTCAGTGATACAGGATGGAAGTACAATTTACTGACATCCATCAGTGTAACTTACTTTATACCCACATCTTCTAAATTCAACAAAGGTGTTAGTAGTCTTAGAGATGCTCAGGACTGTAATTAGAAAACAGACATTCAAGCCAGGCAAGAACAATGAAGTTAATTAAAACCAACATGATAAACAGAATCAAGCCTTTTGTCTTGGCACGAGGAGCTTACACAGTGCAGCCCAGGGATCAATGACAGAAAGCAGGGGGCCTTTTATGTGACACTGCCTCTGAGAGGTGATAGAACAGTGGTTCCCAACCTTCAGAGTGGTGTGACCCTTTACTACAGTTCCTCATGTTGTGGTGATTCCCCAACCATAAAATTATTTCATTGCTACTTCATAACTGTAACTTTGCTTCTGCTGTGAATCATAATATAAATAACTGATATGCAAGATATTTGATATGCAACCCCCAAAAGGTTGCCACTCACAGGTTGAGAACCGCTGTGGCAGTAGAAACATGAAATCATCCTGCTTCTTTAGAGGGTTTTCACTTGTATAACACAGACCTCCCCCAAATACTGCAGTTATGTGCAATTAAATAAACCTATGTATTGACATAGGGAGCCTTGAAATATGAAGGAGTATTAGATATTGATGGTTTTTGCCTCTTTTTAATTTCTCTGACGTAGTGTATGTGTGCAGAGCAAACATCTGTAGGAAAGATTAGATTACATCAAGATTAGAGACAGTCTGGATGTGAAGTTCATAGAGGAAAAAAAACATACTTTTTTTTTTTTCTTAAACAAAGGCAGATGCTTTCTGTAGACAGGGATCTCTTTTCCTGTGTCCTAGGCATTTCCTTTCATTTTTGAAATCTTTTAAGTGCTACATGAGGTACCTGGGCCTGGAGTGTAAAGAGATTAAAAATACCTCGGGGAATCTTAATTCCCTCTAAATCACTTTTTTCTCCCTTAATAAAGAGAGAGAGAGAGAGAGAGAGAGAGAGAGAGAGAGAGAGAGAGAGAGACTCAAAAGAATTGTGTAGCTGTATCTACCTTATGAAACCTACATGCCCCTCCCCTCCAGTGCCCCTCCCCATCCAAGTTCCAGGGCTCGCTGACAGATAGGTGGTGATTAAAAATTCTCCTCATGCCTGTGGGCTCTGTGCCCTCTCCTTTGTCACTCAGCAGTTGAGTATCAAAGCTTTAGTGTCTATGTTCTTTGAAGACTAAGCAGGTTGGACATGCAATTTAGATGAAAAACAATTACCCCGTGTTAGCTTGCTTTTGGCAAGAGTGTATTAAGGCTCATCTTGCTGATGAGAAACAAAAGCTTCACTGCATCTTCATGAAATTCAAATGAGGGGGAGGGAAACGGTGCATTGGCTGGCAGGGGTTTTTCTGTATAACCTTTCTCTGTTGAGTTGGTTAGTTTCTTGCTAGGATCCCCTCAGCACTAGCTCAGATAATAATACCTCTCTCTCCCAGGCACAGACTGTGCCCAAGATCACACAATGGCACTGGTGGGGAGCCTTTGAAGCACAAAGAGAGGACTGAGTGCTTAGAGTACATGCTGTGGCATTTTCTGAACTTAGGAGCAGATGAGAATCAATAGCCTTCTTGCTCTAGTACCTTTGGTTATAAATGTGTCTAGTGTTGAGAAAGCAAGCAGACAGTGGGCTGCTTTGTGGTTCCTCTAGGCTTTAAATTAAGTTGGGCCTTAAGGAAGATTTTGTCTTCAAGGGACTGGTTTGAAAATCTCAGTTCAGGGAGTAACAGTGCATCACTCACTTCTAAAGAATGTGTTGAGCATAGCTTTTGATGTCAGAATGAGTCTTTGATATTGGCTGTTGAAGGCAGAGGTTTCTGAGCTGGGTGGACATTACTGAGTGAGTGCCCAAGCACTAAGATGTCTATGTTTGTCCACAATTGTGTCCAGTTTTTTTTTAAGACAAAAAAAAAAAAACCACAAAAAACAAAACACAAAAGAGCAGAGGCAGGTAGTTCTCTGTGAGTTGAAGGGCATCCTGGTCTACCTAGGGAGTTGCAGGGCCAGCCAAGACGACATAGAGAAACCCTGTCTCAATCAAAACAAAACAAAACAAAACAACAAGCAAAGCAAAACAAAACAAAACAAAACAAAAAAGAGGGGCTGGTGTAGCAGGATACTGATGCTGCTACATTGTATTGGCAGTGGAGCTTGGTGATTAGGCAGTAGAAGAGGAGGTGGAGCTGGGAGAGAAAGAGAGAAAGGGAAGGGGAGAAAAA
Organism: Arvicanthis niloticus; assembly: GCF_011762505.2. NCBI lineage: Eukaryota > Metazoa > Chordata > Mammalia > Rodentia > Muridae > Arvicanthis > Arvicanthis niloticus. Next base: position 32,391,660 of record NC_047671.1, read on the forward strand.
GAGGAAGGGGAGGGGAGAAAGAGAGGAAGGGGAGGAGAAGAAGGAGGCTAGCAGCCATGGAGAAACATGGATAGGTCAAAAGCTGTCCTGGGTAGCAACGGCTATCAAAAGGTTAAATATTGGGTAACAACTCTAATTGTGTGGGCATCTTGTCAATTGAGCATTTCTAAATATATAAATCCTTTAGATAATCATTAAGCTTTAAGAGTCTCATTTCTACCGGGTACTGTGAGGATGGCAGATATTGTCTGGGGTTCAGCTAAGCTTTGTGGATGCAGCTTGGTAGGTTGGCAGAGCCATCCCCCACCCCACCCCCACCCTGGCATCTCATGGGTGCCAGGGCCTGCGCATCTAGCTAGCCGGAGCCCCAAGCATCGGTCAGAGCTGAGGAGCAGCAGGAACATGGTGGCTGCCCAGGAACAAGCTGGACCGGGTGCCACTTTCTAAATATCACCCCCAATAGGCTGGGGAGATGGCTTGATTTATACAGTTCTTGCTGCACAGAGAGACCCCCCAGTATCCACACAAGAAGCCAGACATTGGACACACATTCCTAACCTTGAGGGTAGGGGACAGAGTCAGGACTGCACATATACATGTGCACATGCATACCTTCACACACACACACACACACACACACACACACACACACACACACACACACACACACACACTAAAAGAAACATCAGAAGCACTATTACTCTCGGCACCAGACCCCTCTGGGTCTAAAGAGAAAGGTTTTATTGTGGAGGATGGAGGAATATTTCTGGGTAGCTGCTATTGCTACTTTTTGCTAGACATTTTCAATTATTTTGTGGTACAACATTTAGTGTATCACACTGTTGGCTGTGAACTCTACACTGAAACCGTGAAATGCTCCATAGTCCCCAAACTTTTTGGAGTGCTAGCCAGTGCCATAAGGGAAGAGGTTGATGCCTACTGCCAGGTGACAAGCGGGCAGGAAAACACATTGTCTAAAGTTACTTCCAGTCTACATAGGATGCATGAGTGAATCTTCAGTTCTCTATCTGAGACATCTTATTATGTGTTTGTGAATTTCCAAATCTAAAAAGTACCCCCAAACCAAATGCCCACTCCCAATACTTCAGACAAGTGAAATGCAACATATAACCTGTGTGGTCAATGGCAGTTTACGGTTGTCTTCTGATGAATGGTGCCTTGCTTCTAGCAGGTGTTGTATTTCTTTCCATGCCTTGGCTTGTCACATTTTTATAATTGAAAACACAGTGTATCTGAGGCTCAAGGACTTGGTGACTTGTCTTCAAAATAAGATGTGGCTGTTAACTACTGACTAATGTATGGCACCTATCTCCTAGGAAAGAGATATATATTTCAATTTAGGCTATGAACAAAGTTTTACTTCTGCATGGCACCTACAGTTTTCAGTTAATCTCAGCTTTCTTCTTAGCCTTCAGGCACATCCAGCCTGAGGCTCACTGGCTACATGCAGCCAAGGATAACTACCCATGCATGCAGCCCAACATAAAATATTAAGCTTTCTACAAAAACTGTGGGGTTTTCTTAGTCATATTTTATTTTTTTTAATTTCTTTTTTCTTTTTTGATAACACGATAATGAAGTTTTCTAGACTGAACTTTGGTGATCATATCATGTCACAATACCGAATGGTTAGACATGCTATTGAATCAGTAAGCTTACATTGGAGACTTGTTAAAGGTCCCTCTGAGTTCTCAAATGTATCCATACCATACAATGAAAAAGTAGCTAAGGGTTTAATGAGGTCTGCCTCAGGACAAGCAATGGTACCATCAGCAAAGACTTATCTGGGAGAGGAAACGTCCAAATTCTGGCTCTGCTGGCTAAGAGCTATGTGGTTTTAGGAAAGTAATTTTATTACATTAAGGCTTAGTTTGGTTTCCTCAACATGCAAATGAGGATGAGAATATTATCTTTTAGGGTCTCTTCAGTACTAAAGGAAACAATACAATTTGATTTGAACAGATTATATATTTGTTTATATTTATAAATTTAATTATTGTGATGGTTTGAACAGGTATGGTCCCTATAGACTCATGTGTTTCAATGCTTGGGCCATAGGAAATGACACTATTAGGAGGTGTGGCTTTATTGGAATCTGTGTGGTTATGTTGGAGGAAGTGTGTCACTGTGGAGGCAGACTTTGGAGTCATATATGTTCAAGCAATGCCCCAGGGTGACACAGTCTCCTACTGCTTGCAAATCAAGATATAGAACCCTTGGCTCTTCCAGTACCATGTCTGCCTGCACACTGCCATGCGTCTCACCATGATGAAAATGGATCAAACCTCTGAAACTGTAAGCCAGACCCAGTTAAATGTTTTTCTTTTATAAGAGTTGCTGTGGTCATGCTGTCTCTTCACAGTAATAGAAAGCCAAACTAAGATGGAGATTCAGAGTTCTTTGGCTTCTGAATCTTAAGTCTCTTATTTAGACTAAAGTTACTGGTTGGAACCACCAGTCAAATGAGGTTTTACCCTAAACCCACTAAGGAAGGAAATGAAAAGAATCTTGGAAGTAGTAACTTTACTTATATTTGTATGTGTGTGCAGGTACTTGTGTGTGTACATGTGGGTGGAGGCCAGAGGACAAACATGGGTGTTATCACTTCCTCTTCTTTTTTTTTTGTAGTCAGAGTTTCATTAGCTTTGAATTCACCAAGGAGGTGACACTGTCTGTCCAGAGAGGCTCAGGGACCTGCCTGTCTCTGCCTCCTGGATACTGGGATCACAAAGACATAACAACACCCAGATTTTTTTTTTAACCTGGGTTTGGCTATTTCTCCAGTCCTAACATCACATATTTTAAAAGGCTTTATATGTATAAAAAAATCAAATGCTTTCCAATGAGCCTAGCAGTATAGAGGGTATAGGTAGAAACAAGTTTTGGCTGGTTCTGAATGGGTCTATTAGTGTTATAAAGCTTCTCAAATCTCTACATGGTATCAACCCCAGTGTAAAGTATAAGACAATTCTCCATGGGTGGTGGTGGTGCATGTCTTTAATCCCAGCACTTGGGAGGTAGATGCAGGCAAATTTCTGAGTTTGAGACCAGCTTGACTACACAGAGAAACCCTGTCTTGAAAAAACAAAAACAAATGAACAATATATGTGAATATTCTCATTTTAAAATATAATAAGCTAATCTTAAAATCTCTATGAACATCATAACATGAAGAGTCTCCGTTTACCCAGCCTTTGTTTTACCCTAGCATCCATTGTGAGTGATTGTTTCTTACCCACCTCAAACAACATAGTGAGCTCGAAAACTGTTTCCCTCCGATTAGTGAGACCCTCTGACCTGTTTGGAGGGAGTTATAAAAACATAGGATGTTTATCAGTTTCCTATAAAACCTTAGAATTAAGTAGCCCACATGTGAGAATAGCCAGGAAACCATTTTCAACATGGTCCAATTTGGATATTTAGAATTAGGTACCCATGTTGTCATCCTGATTTTCCAAGCCGGTGAAAACATTTTTCCTTCTGTATTGAGGGATTCCATTATCTTCATCTATGAAGGCAATCCTAAAATGTGTGGCTTTGATCAGGAGTAAGGTTTATAAAGGTCTGGTGGAGGGTTGGAGAGATGGCTTAGGGATTAAGAGTACTCGTAGTTCTTGCAGAGGACATGGGTTCAATTCTCAGCACCGATGTGGTCTGCAACTGTCTGCAACTCCAGTGTTGTGGATTTTCTTCGGGAGATTTTGCAGATGAAACAGCAACTGTTCAAATTAACATTGCTCAGGAAGTATGATAGAAAAGTTAAGAAAATTGTCCTAATTATGAGAATTATTATTTTTTTTTGCAAAATCCCAAAGCAAGACCACATACAGCATATGCATATTTTATAATGAGGATCAAGAATTCATACTTTTCTGAGAGCAGATAGCAAGTAGAATAAACATTAGTATGAAAATGTTTCCACTGTGGCAGTTTCAAGTGATGTGATGAAAAAGTCACATTATGGCCTGGGAGATGGCTTAGCTGAGAAACTGCTTACTGTGAAGACATGGGGACATCGATAACCATGTGAAAGCTTGGTGTGCCCCTGTCTATAATCTTACCACAGGGGAGGTACAGACAGGAGGATGCTGGAACTTGTTGACCGTGCAGCCTGATCAAATTGGTGAGCTCCAGGGTTAGTGAGAAACCCCATGTCAAAAGTTAAGGTGAAGAGAGATTGAAGAAGACATTTGATGTTGATCTCAGGAACACATGCAGGTGCACATGCGTGTGCATGCACACCCCCCCCACACACGCACACGCACACGCACACGCGCACATGCACACACACATGCACACACACACATGCACACACACACATGCACACACACATGCACACACACACATGCACACACACACCACACACACACGCACACACACACACATGCACACACCACACACACACACATGCACACACACACACACCACACACACACATGCACACACACACCACACACACACGTGCACACACCACACACACACATGCACACACCACACACATGCACACACACATGCACACGCACTTGCACATGCACACATGCATGCACATACCACGCCACTGTACTTATATGTCTACATTGCCACTTCTGTGTCAACATATACACACATTTTCTATTGGTGAACACACTTACCAAATGCATTTTCTGTTTTCCAAGGCACATATATCTTTTTTTAAATCAATAAATCACTTAAATGAGATGAATGGTTTGTGTGCTGAGGACAGAGACCAATGCCTATCACTTTTAGAAAATTTATCACCCCTCTTTTACAGAGGGGTCCTCTTCTGGGGAATTCCTGGTGTCGCTAAGGAAAAGAAACCACAGTAAACATACTTAGAATCATTATGCGTTCAATATGTTAGTTACAGTACAGTGAAAGGTATTAAAATACAGCAGCAGTTTCTACGCTTAAAAATAATCAGTTCAGATGTTTATATTTTATATTATCTCAGGTCTTGATTACTTAAGAGCTATTAATTTTGATAAAAAGAATTAGACCTGTTTTATATGCAACAGTCTGTCACTATAATTAAGCAAATGCTCTGAGTTTTCCGGTTGAGTGGATATGACCAGGAATCGGGGATCAAAAATTGTTGTCAAATGAAATACTAACAGTCGGTGACATCTGTATTTGCTCAGAAAATCATATGGCTCTGGGTTTGTGTATGCTTTTCTGTAAATCTGAAGTTTCAAAGAAGCTGAGATTATTTATTTCTGTATTGATTTTTTTCCTGTTTGGTTTTGTTTAAGAAAACCAGTGAAGCTTGCCGACATTAAACATAGGGTCACCTGAGGGCTTTGATGAGTCTCAGTCAGTACAGTGCTCACTGAGCAAGCATGAAGCTCTGAGCTCCACCCTCAGCACTGCAACAGCCTGGTGAGGTAATAAATGTCTGTCATTGCAAGACTGAGGAGCTGGAGGCAGGAGGATCAAGTTCAAGGCCATCCTTGGCAACAGAGTGAGTTCAAGGCCTGCCTGAGATACAGGAGACCATGTCCCAGAAAAAAAAAAAAAGGTGCTGCATTTGTCTAATTTTTAATTTCTATATTCCCAAAAGGAAAATTGATACAGAAAATGATATTAAACACATGCTAAGGTAGTTTTAAAGTCTGAGTTTATTTTTAGAATGGAGTTTTAATATTTCTGAGAGTATTCAGTGGAAACCCATAGTGTATTCTGGTTCTAACACATCCTTCCTGCCTTTCTTTTTTTTTTTTTTTTTTCCCCTCAATAAAAACAAGGCCTTGGGGGATGGTGAAATAGTTTCATGGTTAAGAATACTAGTTCTTGTAGAGGATCCAATTTCAGTTCCCAGTACCCACATGCAGGTCTCAGCTGACAACCATTCTGACTCTAGTTCTAGGGGCTGGATACCCTCTTGTGATTTCTCTGGGTATCAGACATGCATGTGGTGCATACAGGCAAGCAAAATGCTCATACACATAAAAGTAAAATCTAAAAAAAACAAAAAACAAAACCAAACCACTCCCCATGCATGCCAGGTCTGGGCTGGTGTTACTGTTGTTTTGAGATAGCTAAGATGGAGTTGACTTGAGGTGAGATTCCAGATTCGTCCGTCATACCAGGTATACCAGTTACCTAAATATTCTACCTTTAATGTTCTGACAGAGCACAAGTAGTTTGTTTCTGAGAAGTGGCATTTGTTTAGTTGGAAAGCTTCCTGCTAACAGTACTGACTTCTGATCAGTGTTGTGCGCTCATGTTAAGAGATCCATTTTACAGCTGCACTTTTATGAACAGGCTGGGAAGAGGCTCGATGCTGATGTTTGAGTAGCAGCAGGTAGTTCTCGAGGTGTTTAGAACTTCTGCATGGATACTTTGACTCATTCCCTTGAGTCTTCACAGTCCACTGAAGCCAGAAAGTTAAAAAAAGAAAAGAAGTAAGAAAACAAAACTTCAGGTAAATGTGCTCAAGCCTGGGAATGTAATTCAGTTGGCAGTGGTCTTGCCTCGCAAGCACGAAGCGCTGGCTTTGATCCCTGTACTGAAAAAACTAGGTGTGGTGGTGTCTGCTTATAATCCCGGCATTCAGGAGGTTAAGGCAGGAGGATCAATTAGCTAAAGGTTATCCTTGGCTACTTAGAGAGTTTGAGGCCAGCCTGGGCTATATGAGAACTTATCTCAATCAAACAACAATGACAACAAAAACAAATAGAAGACTCTGGAACCTGGTTTACAAATGTGTTCTCAGTGACTGTTGCATGTGTTCCTCTGCTTGCTTTTGTCTCCTCATTGTGTATAATGTGAGCATCAGTAGTAACTGTTTGATTAAGAGTCACAAGAGCTAAATTGGTTAACACATAGAGTTTAGAATATGGAGACTTATGATCAATATCACCTGTTACCTGCATGCACCCATGTGCTTACACGTGCATGTATTTGTATGTATAAACAGTATATAAGACGACTAACAAATTTGATACCATAGAATGTTACTTTTGATGTCTTACACCTGCTCTCATCATCGATTGTGTGAAAGTTCCTGTGTATTGCGCTATGCTGAGGTAGGTTGACATTTTATCTGACATATAAAGGAAATACATGTTGAAAAATTCCATTCTTTTCTCTCAGTTTATCCTTAACTACTTCCAAGGTCTGGGGAGCATTTGGAAACGTGGGTAGATGGTAAGCTGTTGGAAAGAACTACGTGATTATGTGATTACATCATAGATGATGATGGGTCAGATCACTGTAAGAAAAAAAAAACACAGTTGAAGGAGTTAGCATATCTTTGTTCTTCTTCTTAATGGGAGAAGTGTTTATCTATTTTTTTCTTCTCTAGCTGACAACCTTTGCCTTTGTATTGTTCTTCAGAGACTTCAATAAACTCTCTTGTTGTTTTATGTGTCAAGTGGTTCCTTTATTGAAGGGGGTGCATGTTGTACATTGTATCCATGTGTGCACATGACTATGTGTATGGAGACCCGAGGAAGATATAAAGTGTCTTTATTACTCTGCCTTATTTCCTTGAGACTGGGATTTCCATGAACCTGGCTCACTGTTCTGTTTTGTTTTTTGTTTGTTTCTTTTGCTAGACTAGCTGGACAGCGAGCCCCAAGCCATCCTCCTGAATCTGCCCTGCCCAGCGCTGGGGTTGCAGGCATGCATGACAACACCAGGGTTTTGATGTGGGTGATGGGGATTTGAGCTCAAGTTCTCATGCTTGTGCAACAAACGCTCTTACCCATGGAATCTTTCTTTCTTTCTTTCTTTCTTTCTTTCTTTCTTTCTTTCTTTCTTTCTTTCTTTCTTTCTTTCTTTCTCAGCACTTGTGTCTTGGGCCTTGATGTGGTGTAGGGGAAGTACACAGAGACAGGGACATAGTAAGACCCAATCAGGAAAGATGGAAAGAAGGGAGAAGGGTGGTAGGGTTAGGCAGACATTGGAAGAAGATGGAGAGGGAGGGAGGGATGGACGGTGGAAGGGAAGAAAGGGAGAGAGAGAGAGAGAGAGAGAGAGAGAGAGAGAGAGAGAGAGAGAGAGAGAGAGAGAGAGATTGTTCAGAGCCCTTGGCTGACAGAGGTAAACTCCCCGGCCTTACCAATTCTTAATATGGACTCTTGACTGGGCTCTGGGCTCGTGTGCTTCATTTCCTCTGTGAAGTGCTCGGAGTGAATACTTAGCAGGGAGTGGTATGGTCCCCATTTTTCCTGCCGTAGGTTTCTCATTTTAAAGATTCAATTACCTCCAGCCCCTTTCTTGAATACTGCTGCAGGCCTGCTGACCTAATCATTCCCTGCCTTCTAAATTTCTGTCATTATCCGTGCTTGAAGCTGCAGGGCACATACTCCTGGTCCCGAGAGCTCATATGAAGGAGAGCCTGTCCCCTATTCCTTTGCAAGAGAAAGTCCCTCATAGTATCTTAGTGTTTAGTCTCAGGGGCAACAGTACGGTCGTTTCCTCATTTCCAGTGACCTTTGTTAGGTGCTATTGGAGACTTGCTCGTGTCATCCCTGGTTCAGTGGCACCACTGCTCTGCTCTTCCGAAATGCTGAGGCAGGCAATGCCTGGGGCGCTCTCAGTGTCCATTGCTCTGAATCTGCAGGTTCACGAGCTGAAAATTTTCCTGCTCTAGATCAGCGATTCTCAACCTGTGTGTTAAGACCCCCCACAGGGGTTGCACATCAGGTACCCTGCAGATCAGACATTCACATTACGATTCACAACAGTAGCAAGATGACAGTTAGCAAGTAGCAACGAAATAAATTTATGGTTGGAGGTCACCACAACATGAGGAACTGTATTAAAGGGTCTCAGCATTACGACGGTTGGGAACTGCTGTTTCTCTGTTCCTCTCCGTGACTGCCAAAGCCAGCCAGCTACTTGTCATATAATCATCTTGATGGAGTATTGTCAAGTCTCTGCTAAATTGATAATTTGTTATTCTTGGGAACTTATCAATCAGAAGAGAGCTCCATGTTCTTAATAGTGTTTGAATGTATGTCTCTTTGGACTTCATTTCTGGAAGATGTAATACTGATAAAATATGTTATCAGAACTATTAAAATATTAACAGCTAACCATTTATGAGGGCCTCTTGTGTCAGACATTGTCATAAGTATTTCATGTGTCACACATCTTTCAAGCTACACAATAGCACAATAGTCCTGTGAAGCATTGGATTTTATTCCAGCTGTACCTTTGATCAGCTAAACTCACAGGGTGGAAATTTTTTTCAGGAGACATACTACTCGAGATAGGAAAAAGCCTTCTGGGACTAGCCTTCTCCGTCTGCGGAGAGGTGTGGCTGTAGGGATGTTCTGATGAATTTTCAGGGTCTATTTTGTTTTTTGGATGATGTGCCTAGTGAAGGCAATGAGGTTGCAGTGAGCCTGAGCCCTTCTGCCTTTCAGCTGCCTTGGATCTTCTGTCAGTGCGCAATCTTGGAGCCTGTGAAGAGAATTGCCAGGCAGATGGGGCTTGCTTTCTTTAGGATATGCTCATTAGAGAATGCTACTGCCCACCCTTCTTTCCTTCCTTCCTTCCTTCCTTCCTTCCTTCCTTCCTTCCTTCCTTCCTTTCTTCCTTCCTTCCTTGTCTCTTAATTCCTATTCATCATCAGCATCCATGTTGTCGCCATCATTGTCGTCGTCATCATCATCTCTGAGTGTATATGCTGTATGTGTGTGACTGTGGATGTGCACATGCCCTCTGAAAGCATATGGAGGTCAGAGTACAACTTTCAGTGTTTGGTTCTCCTCTCCTTCCACTGTGGGTTTCTGAGACTGAACTCAGGTAGTCAGCCTTGGGTGGCAAGCTGGGAGTACCCCTTCCCACTGAGCCACCTCCCAGCACCCCCTTCTCTCCTTTCCACCACTGTCCTTACCCAAACAAATTTTTACCATCTGCAATAAAAAGTTCATTCTTGTTCAACATTAACTCTCCCTTTCCTATTTCCCATTGCCTGGTAACCTGTCTCCGTAAATTTACCTGTTCTAGTCATTCTGCAGATAGAACCACACAATGGTTCTTTGGTATCAGGCTGCTTTAACAGGAATGTTTTCAAGGTTGGTTCATAGGATGGCATATATCAAAATCTCATTCCTTTTCATTGGGAAGCACGCTGCTGGATGTATAGAACTGCAGTTTGTTTACTCATTCCTCTGCTGCTGCTGTTCATTCAACTGTTAGTTCCTGGCTTAGTTTTTGACAGGAGGTCATTGGCTGATTTACTTTTCTAAATCCTTAGGGACTATCGTGGCACACCCAAGAGCTGGTCTGAGGCAGTGTATAGCGATTTCTGAGACTCTTACCTTTATGATGGAGTGTACAGAGTAAAGACAGATGGTTGAAAACCGGTTTCTACCAGATATTTATTGAAGTCCTAGTAGATGTCTGCAGTTGTATTTGTCAACAGATGCTATCTATAGCAGTTCCAGCACCCACCCTCTGTGACATGCACACATGTCACACCCCAAATACCACTCTCCTGTACATAAAGACCCTCCAAGAGCAGTCTAGTGATCATGAACTCATGCATTCATGCTACAGAAGACTTGGAAAATTCAAGGATAGCTCAGATGTTCTTTCAATTGGCCGGGTATGTCTGTGAAGAGAGGCAGGCTTTGAACTAGAGCACAGCAGGTGGGTAGGATATGGGAAAGTGTGATTGGGGGTGGTTGAGAATGTGGCCAGAAGAGGAAGCTCATTGGATAAAGTTCCAGAGTGCAGAATTGGGAAAGTGGGGCTGTGTAGTGGAGGGCTCATTTTAGGAAAGAAGTGAGGTCTTGCAGGTTGGGATGATAGCAGAAGGTATTGATTCTAGGCTCCAGCTGGTACACTGTGATAGCATTTGGGAGCTATGTATGATAAAGTTATTCTGAACACCCATAAGTAAAAAAGAAATACAACCTATATTTGTTGAGGGTTCCTATGTTCAAGAGATGATATTGAGTGTTGAAAAAAGCATCCAAGATAGATAGACTCTAGGGAGGACTAAGTCTGAAGGGTGTATATGTGTGTGTGTGTGTGTGTGTGTGTGTGTCACTGTTGTGACAAGGTACCCAATGAGCAAAAAAGGACTTAGTCAAGATCATGATCTGAGAACATCATTAGCTTGCTCTATTGTCTCTGGGCCTGCACTGAGGCAGATCTGGTGGCAGAAGGGGGTGACAGAGAGCTGTTCATCTCAAGAGATCATGTCAAAGAGGAGAGAGGGAGGAAGGGAGTGAGGGAGGGAGAGAGATAGAAAGAGAGAGAAAGAGAAAGAGAGAGAATGAGAACAGGGATATGATATACCTTACAAAAACCTGCCCCTGGTGACCTCCAAGTATTCCTCTTAATGGTTCACCACCTCCCAACATCCCCGTAAACTGTTAATCCGAGGGTTAGGGTGAAGCCTTATGATGCCATTGCTTCTCTTGAACTCCACCTTCAACATTGCACATGAAGCCTTTAACACATGAACATTTTTGAGTGTGTGTGTGTGTTCGTGATTTTGTGTGCCAGTCATAACAGAGGGGCAGAAAGAAGGAAGCCAGAGTAAATGCAGAAATAAAGAAAAAGAAAAAGATGAATTGTACTGGCTGGTTTTGTGTGTCAGCTTGACTCAAGCTGGAGTCATCACAGAGAAAGGAGCCTCCCTTGAGGAAATGCCTCCATGAGATCCAAATGTAAGACATTTTCTCAATTATTGATCAAGGGTGGGAGGGGCCATTGTGGGTGGTGCCATCCCTGGCCTGGTAGTCCTGGGTTCTATAAAAAAGCAAGCTGAGCAAGCTAGGGGAAGCAGTCTAGTAAGTAGCACCCCTCTATGGCCTCTGCATCAGCTCCTGCCTCCAGGTTCCCGCCCTGTGTGAGTTCCTATCCTTACTTTGGTGATGAACAGCAGTGTGGAAGTGTAAGCTGAGTAAACCCCTTCCTCCCCAACTTGCTTCTTGGTCATGATGTTTGTGCAGGAATAGAAACCCTGACTAAGACCAGAATCAAGAGTATAATCTCAAAAGCTAGAGGAAGGAAGTTGCCCAGAGGGCATGTTTAAAGCTAAACCAACCTCTTGAAGGATAACTGCTGTTAAAAGGAATCTCAAGATGGCCCCGCCCCTCACTGAGAGCAGAATTCAGGAGAGCAGGCCCTGCATCTCACGTGGGTACTTCAGTAGAGCTGGCCCTGGTGATGAAGATGTGGGTGAGCTGGATGGAGGAGAGGAGAGGAAAGCAGAAGAGCTGGCCCTGCACCTTGCTATGGCATTGAGTGAGCTAGCTGGGGACAGTGATGGAGAGCTCATCCCAGTGGTGCTGGAGCAGGAGAGCTGGAAGTCTGACCAACTCTGCTACCGCACAGGCCCAGATCCAGGGCTTTGAGTTGGCTTACTCCATATTTCCCATCTATGATCTGTTGGAGTTCATGAAAGGGCTAGTCCTGCAGATTTAAAGCTGCAGGATCTCCATGACACAGGACAACAACAGGATACCTGAAAGGAGTCTCAGTGAGTATCCTGTATAGATAGCGTAGCCAAAGCCAGGGGCCTGGAAACAAAAAGATCAATGACTTGTTGCAATGAAGATTTGCAACTAAAGATGGATGGACAAAAATGAGACACGGTGACACACTGCAGCTTCCATGACAAGATTTTAAAAAAATTATATCTTATTTTCTTTTTTTCGTGGGAGGTTGCAGGGGCAAGAGGGTGGATATGAAGGGACGGGCAGATGAGTGGGATTGGGGTACATGATGTGAAATTCATAAATAATCAACAAAAAGTTAAAAAATGAATCCCTGTCTGTGTACTGAATATATGAGTTTGCTCCTGTGTGTGGGTACCACAGTCCATACGGGGAGGTCAGCAGACAACCTTTGGTGTCAGACAGTTCCTCTCATTGTTCTCCACTGCAGTCGCCAGCCAGCTGACCTACAAGCTTCTAGTCTAGTGGTTCTCAACCTTCCCAATGCTAGGACCCTTTAATACAGTTCCTCATGTTGTGGTGATCCCAACCATAAAATTATTTTTTTTGCCACTTCATAACTATAATTTTGCTACTGTTATGAATTGTAATGTAAATATCTGATAGGCAGGATAGTCCTACGTGACTTCTGTGTGTTATTCGACTCTTAAAGGGGTGACGACCCACAAGTTGAGAACCACTGCTTTAGGGTGTCTCTTGTTTCTATTTCCTGTTTCCTCATGGAAGTGCTAGGATTACAGATGAACAGGATCACATCCAGCTTTATATGCGTTCTGGGGATTCAAACTCAGGCCCTCTGCAGCGAGAAGTCTACCCTCCGAGCCATCTCCCCAGCCCTGCTGCTACTGGTGTTGATTAGTAGGACAGACATAGCTCGGTGGGTGGAGTCTAAAGTAGCACACAGCAGCAGAGTGAGGGTGAATCTGATATGCAGTAGTCTGAAGAGCAGAAGGGGAGGGCAAGGAAGTGCTCTTCAAGCTACTGATGGAGAAGAAAGAGAAACACATCTCAGTAGCTGGAGGAGACAGGATACTTAACGGAACAGGACATTATTATTACTTCTGTCATTATTGGAGTAAAGATAAGTCGATGTATTCTTTTGTATTAGATGGAAAGAACTAGTAGAGAGAGGTAATTTGATGAATTAGCCAGAAAAATCGTCAATGGGCAGGTTGTTTGTATAAATGGCAGGTTTAAGAGTTAGTCTTGGCAATGGGATGCAAATGGGACTGAAGTTTGGAAGATGTCTGGGGCCAGGCTATTTGGGCAAACCTTTGATACAGCACTGAAGATGTCAGGGTACGAGAGCTGGGCAAAAATGGAGTAGACATAAACATGTTGATCAATGAAGCTTCACGAAACGGAAGGAGGGGATTGCTGCTAGTTATTGAGAGGTGATTGATTAACATCATCAAATAACGCCTGGTTTGGCCTGGGGTTTGTTACCGTTGGAACATGATTCATCCTTCAGAATAAAACCTTGCCTATTGAAGACTATACTCCCATTTGATGGTGATGTTGAAATGTACCTGGACTCTGGGAGCTAATCAATAGTTTACTCATTGATAAGTTCATACTAAATGAATTTGCTGTTCAGGGAGGTAGGGCCCAGTTGGAGGCATTAGGTTGTTGAGTCTATGCCTTTGAAGAATATTTCTTGTCCTAAGTTCCTTCTTTCCTCCCTCACTCCTTTCTCCTTCCCTCCCTCCCTCCCTCCCTCCCTCCCTCCCTCCCTCCCTCCCTCCCTCCCTTCCTCTTTCCCTCCCTCTCTTCCCTTGCTCCTTCCCTCCATCTCTCTGCTTCTTGTCTACAATGAGGTGAGCAACTTCTCTTACTGTATCTTTCTGCCATGGTGTTTTAACTTAACCTCAGGTCCATAACAGTGGAGCCAGACAGCCTTGGGTAGACATCTCTGAAAACATGAGTATGTGGTTTCTACTTCATTCCTGCTACTGTTCAGACTCACTCTGACATGACTTGCCAAGGGCCTTGACAGCAACCCTCAAGAAATACCAGGCATTGCTTCTTTGGAATTATGTCCTTCAATATTATATGATCTTCCAAAAACTCTGATTATTGTTCACGTCTTTCCTTCTCATTGCTCACTCTTCCTTCCTTTGAGGGAAATGCCATTAAAAACAGGCTGGGGCCTTAGGGAAGGGAAAAGGCTCAGTGGCCATGGCTTCTGGGGCTGTCTGTCTTCAAAGCTTGGCGAGCCTTGAGCCGCTGCACCGTGTACCTGTTCACATTGTCATCTTGTCAGAGTTGCATTCTCCCCTCCTTCTCCTTGCTTCTGCCTCAGACTTATTTTTGGAGCGTTTTTCATGACCTTGAACATAAAATGAAACAGTGATGCCACTCCTCTGGGGAAATGTGTTTAAGATGTGTTGGTTCCTGAAAGAGAATCATCAGCAAAAGTTCCCCAAGGGCTTAACCTTCATCTGCTTTTCAAAGAGAAAAGCTGCTTCCTTCCAGTCAGGCAGAAAGAGAAAGGTCTCCCCAGGTCTCTTTCCTCTTCCTCCCAAGGCTTTCCTCTCAAGGGTTGATTGCATTATGTAAAATCTTTTGGGTCAGGTGGGGTGGGCACACTGTCTGTAGTTAAAGTAATAATTTTTGTTTGTTTGTTTCATTTTTCTTTCTTGTACCTTCCTGACATCAGATCAGCTTGTCCCCTTAACAGGAATGAAGGGTGAACATGTTGAAATTTTCTACCCCAAATGCTAATTTAGCTGTTTCTCACATGTTTGGAGAGCCTTGGCTTCTATAGTACGGTATGGGATATATTTTGATGGCGGTAGTGATTTTTCCCCCTTATTTGTAAGACTCTTCCTGTAAGGAAGAGCCAAGGTGGGAATTGAGCATATAAATACAACTAAGCTTTGTCTATTAAAATTACTTAAAGACTGCCTTCTCTAAAATCCGAACAAATGGCAAAACCCCTTCACTACCAACAAAGGGTGACGTGTTAGGGTTAAGAGGAAAGAGTCTCACAGCTGTGTTTCTAGGTAGCAAGCGTACCTGTCTTCACGACTGCAGCCCCCAGCCAGCCATTGTGTGGTGGCTGCTTGCAATTTAAATCTTAGTCTATAGAAGTTGGAAATTCCCTCTGAAGGCTCATCCAAGTTATTATGAAAGGAAACAAAGTAGTAAGACTTTATGTAGGTCTGGATGAAGAGGAAGCTGGTGGAGCAGAAGAGTGGAGAAGGAGATTAATTCATACTGCAATGAGCTGGAATTACCAAGATGACGGAAGCAGAGACTATAGGGGGGACTGAACTAGGTTCCAATGCCCACAAGCTGGGTAGGGTCTCAGAAGGCCGGATATGGGGATTAGTCTCAAAGGTGATAGGAGCTGTGCTCTTCTTGCTTTGAGTAATTTCACTTGCAGTGTGCACAGGAGTATTTAATGGACTGACTTAACTTCTACATTTAGGTTGGCCATTCTTTCCATGTCCAGAGAAGATGCCTCTCTGAACTGAACTCTGGGTCTCTTGTGCAGTGGTTACGAGCCTTAGTAGCAGAGGCTAGAGCATTGATGATCTTAGTGTGTGTCTGTGTAGACCACTGGTATGGTCTGAAAATGCAGCGTGGGTCTTTACCACGTCGGACCTACTACAATAACGTCTTCCTTACAGTTTGTTGACATTCTCTTTGAATGAAGTGTATAATCCAAAATATTTGGTTATCATTTCTGCCCAATATTGTTCTTCTTCTTGCATTTACTTATCCTCCTCTTACTAAATTCCTTTTTTTTTTTTTTTTTTTTTTTTTTGATACATTCAGAGAAAAGGATGAGTTGTACTCAAACAACCTAAGCTATTCATGGAATGTCAAGAGCAGGCTTGTGGTAAATTGTCGGGTATAGGTCTCTCTGTGTTGCATTAAATTCTATCGTGTTTCATTATGGGCACTGTCATAGGAGAGGATACAATAGATGAGGAACCTTTCCCAGATCATGTAGCATGGATTATAGCTGTGTCTTTAATCATTTTCAAAATTAGTTTTTGCAGCAATAACTCATGCTTCCTCATGTTAAGGCCCAGAAAACAGTTTGTTCTGATGTGAAGTTATTTTTTTCCTACTGACATGTCTAATATGAACCTCAAAATTATGAAATTTAGATTTTAAAAGAATCATGGCAAGACACTAAGGGTACGCTTCTATAGAAGACAATTTTGAAAGGTTTAAAAGAAGATTGTGTTGATTTTTTTTATACTGACTCTCAGTAAAATTTGAATTTCCATTTATTTGTTTATTTTTATTTTAAATTAATCATTTTATTCATTTACATTTCAAATGATATCCCCCTTCCTGGTTTCCCTTCCCCAATCCCCTATCCCATCCCCCTCTCTCCTCCCCTTTCCTCTATGAGTGTGCTCCTCCAACCACTCCCACCTCACTGCTCTAGGGTCTCCCTATACTGGGGCATCAAGCCTCCACAGGACCAAGGGCCTCCCCTCTCATTGATGCCAGATAAGGCCTTCCTCTGCTACATATGCAGCTAGAGCCATAGGTCTCTCCACATGTACTCTTTGGTTGGTGGTTTAGTCCCTGGGAGCTCTGGAGGGTCTGGTTAGTTGATATTGTTGTTTTTTCTATGGGGTTGTCAACCCCTTCAGTCCTTCTACTAGCTCTTCCATTGGGGTTCCTGGGCTCAGTCCAATGGTTGTCTGTGAGCATCTGCATCTGTATTGGTCAGGTGCTGGCAGAGCCTCTCAGGGGACAGCCATACCAGGCTCCTGTCAGGAATCGCTTCTTGGCATCAGCAATTTATTTTGAACAAGAGATGTTAGGAAATAACGAAACTGTATAATCATGGAACATTGGATCTTTTTTTTTTTTTCTTTGCTGGTTTGTGCTCTTATACATAAAGAATTTGAAAAATAGATTCAGGGGCTGTGGAGGTGTCTTAGTGGGTAAGGTGTTTGCTGTCCGAGCCAGACTGGCAGAGCTCCATTCCTGGAATTCCACAGTGGAAAGACAGAACTAGCTCTCTGTCTCTGATTGCCACATGAGTGAGTGCCCGGATTTCCTCCCTGACACACATGTCATACACCACACACACCACACAAATAAATTTTTAAAAATGCAAATTTTAAAAAAATGACCTCAAAAAGAATCTTGGGGACAGTATTTTTAGAGTTTGAATAAAAAAAACAAAATAAAGAAAAGCAATAACAACAACAAAGGGCAGATAAGTTGGAGACCTTGACAGCTGAGCAAAGGAGGGAGCTGGATAGGAAGATGGGAGAGAGAGAGAGAGACAGAGAGAGAGAGAGAGAGAGAGAGAGAGAGAGAGAGAGAGAGCTATGTCTGAGTCCCAGGCTACAAGAATAGGTTTGAAGTGGAAGTCTGCATCAATTGCAGTGTGTGTGTGTGTGTGTGTGTTTTTCTGTGTGTATGTGGTGTATGTGTTTAGGCCCAGGATGTTAGGATTTTGGTTACTAACCAAAAAAAAAAAAAAAAAAAAAAAAAAGGAGTTAGAAGGAGAACTAGAGACAAAGAAGACTTAGTAGTGAGGATCTGCAAGTGACTGCCCTAAGGGAAGGCTTCTTGGGGCCAACAAGGCCTGCGGCTTCCACCTTCTTCCCTTTCATACAATCTTCTCCTTCATGTAAAATCTTAAAGCTCATTGGTGATGCTTCCTCTTTCATTTCCCATGGAAACACAAGGAGGGCAGATTCATAGTTCCATTTCTTAAAATTTTGTGTTATGAAGCTACAGGAAGTAGGGTCCAAAGCTGGTTCTGAGGGATTTTGGGCCCATATTCAACGACCTCCAAGCCTGCTAATATCTGAGTAGCTGACAAGGTTTGTTCTCTTGGTTGAAATTCTACGGAAAATTGGTTTTATAGAGCATTAAAAACAAACTTCTTTCAGAATAGATTGTTTCTCAACAGCAAGAACCAAATGATCTAGGATGATTTTAAAAGAAAATATAATTATATATATAATATATATTATGATATATATATATATGAAGAAATTACATGTTCTTACCTGTCTTTTCCTCATATGCAGCCCAAGAATAACCATAATAAAAATAACACAATCTATGAGAACACTGGCAAATGTGTTAATTTATTTTATGTAGCCAGCATAAGGGTAATGGAGTGGCTATGATTGACAGTTATTGCCTGGTATTGGTAAAATTCATTATCTGTGTGATGTTCCCTGTACCGCCAGTAGATTTACTATAAACTGGTCCTGAATAGGCAGGCATGTGGGGGAAAATGTAGAGGCAATTTAGAAAGGAAATGGCCTGGGATGATAGCCCAGCTGGAAGTAAAGATGCTCCTGAGCAGAATCTTTGTGCAGTTAAAAGGATTTAGCAGCCAGATTATGAAGTTAATAGCTGGCGGGCTTAATCAGAGGCCTCAGTGTTTCCTCTGATGCGGTGGCTTAAATGGGAAGGACACAAAACAGTTCCTATTCCCTGAGTGAGGCTAGAACTCCTCAACTCAGTATCAAGCAGGCAACGGAAGAGCACGGATCAGGGTGTAAGTGCTGTGTGGTGGGAAGAGACTGGAGGCGTTAGGGGCCACCTGGGGCCATGCACAGAGGAAAGACTGTAATCATAGTAGCATTTGCTTTTGACAGCTGTAGACCTTGGAATTAATCAACACCCATGTGAGATGGCTCACAACCACCTACAACTCCAGCTCCAGGGGATCCAACACCCACTTCCGGCCTCTGCAAATAAAGATGGAAGTCACATGCAGGAGCACACACACACACACACACACACACACACACACACACACTAAATTTGAAAGTTCTGAAGTCTGTTATTTTAGCTGCTAGAAGTACTCTGAGAAAAATCCGTTTCTAAACCGATGATTAAATAACATTAACTTTGCTATATGTTAATAATATATTTTGCCTCTAAACTAGAATAGTTTTTTTTTTTTTTTTTTTTTTTTTTTTTTTTTTTTTTTGGGGAGTGTAATTTATGGCTGTTGTTTAAGCTGATGCAGGAAAAGAGAAAGAATAGCATTGCCCCTGGATTGTGTAGCAATGGGGAAATGGGCAGTTTGCCGTTGTCCCCTTCTTCTGTGTTTGTATAGTGAATGGAGCGCTGTCTAGGAATTCAGTCTGGAATCACTGTCAGGAAGTATTTTAAAGCTCTGGCTAGTTATACTCCCGAAGGTTGGAAATTCAGACTCCATGGCTGAACTCCCGAGAACAAACATGTCAGAGCCTTTATTAAGTTATGAAAGTCAAATCCCTTGGCCAAGACCATGTCGGCTCTTAATGGAAGAGGCTTGAAAGAAAGAGCTTAGAGCACTCATCATATTCCAGCATTCTCTGGATGGGACTGACTTTGTGAAGTTGCTGGAGATAGATAAGATGCCAAGGAGGTGATTGGAGCCGGAGGGGAAGAGCTTTGCCAGAGACAGCTGTGTGAGGTCTGCAGGAAAAATGGTCAGGGAGAAAAACAGCCAGACACCACTCGGGAATTCTAAAAGCTTATTGCATATGCTATAACTCCCCTGTCATTCCCAGACCCTTAAGGAATAGGCTGTTAAATTCAGCATATTCTTTTAGTGTAGCACTCTAGGGAGTGAAGAAAGAGAGAGATGTTAATTATATCTGGGCAAGGACAGGATGTCCTATGGCTTGATAGCTGTGGCTTGGATATTAAAATCCAAAATAAAAAAAAAATAGGATAGCTAGAATTGGTGTGCAGGCTGCTGTTCCTAGCTACGGAGAGCTCAAGGTCTGCATGGGCGACAGAGAGGGATACTATCTGAAAGAACATGAGAAGAAAATCTAGCACAGCAGCGGATGCTTGTTTAGCATGCACGAGTTCTTTGCTTCTGTGTCCATCACCTTAAAAATGAGAATATAACCATGCAAGCTTTAGATAGCTTGGCTCAGTCTAGAATGGAGACACACAGATCATACTAGTATCAGTGGGGAGCATATAATACTTATAAATAGGCATAATATTACTGGATGATATAGACAGATCATGTTTCTAGTGAATCAAATGGTCTTGATTCAAGGAGATGAAAATAAATCTTGTCAGGTGGGTGGCAATTTATGTGATGCCTTCCCCACCAACCCTTTCCTTCCAAGATGATTTCAAACAGTACATATTCCCCCTTGAACATTTCCCATTTTTCTATCTATTGACAAATTCATTTCAGCATTGACAATGTATGTTGTCTTAGTTAGGGTTTCCATTGCTATGAAGAGGACAACATCTAATTGGGTTTAGCTTACAGGTTCAGAGGTTCAGTCCATTATCATCAAGGCAGGGAGAATAGCAGTGTCTAGGCAGACATGGTCCTGGAGAAGGAGCTGAGAGTTCCATCTCTTATTCTTAAGGCAGGAGGAGGGTCTGCAACCCCACACCCACAGTGACACACTTCCTCCTACAAGGTCACACCTATTCCAACAAGGCTAGACCTCCTAATAGTGTCACTCCCCGGGCCACACATATTCAAACCACCATGGACGTGTGCACTCAATATCTGGCATTGTTCTTGCCATGCTACATATTTTCTTCTTAATGAATGAGGGAAGTGAGATCTTACTATACCTTTTCCGTTAGTATGAGTCATGATCCGACCCTTTCAAGGCATCTCTCATAGTACAGGTTTTCACTGTGTTAGTATGATCAACTGCATCCTGCAGGTGATTAAATCCTTGATTCTTCCTTTTCTGACTGTTTTCTGTGATCCTTGTTGAATGACTCACACCTCTGACCCTTTCTCACGAATTACTGCTCACTAGCTAGATGCCCAGACAATTGCATCCCATACAGTGAGTACAAAAAGGTCAACAATGAGCTACAAGTTCTCCTCCTGAGAGTCAACAGATAAACACAATACAACAAAACAAACCAACGACAGAATTGCAATATGTTTTTCTAGCTGGGCTGCCTTGTCTGGCCTCAATGGGATAGGAAATGTCTAGTCTTTCAAAGACTTGGGGGAGACCAAGGAGGACCCACCCATGCAGAAGAGATGGGGAGGGGGAATGGGGGAAGGATTATGGGAGGAGGTGACTGGGAGGGGGCCAGTAAGTGGACATAAAGTGAATAAGTAAAAAAAATCAAATTAAAAATATATAGCTTTTTAAAAAATTTAAATTTAAAAAATTTCAAAATTGATGAAATCATTCCATGCTTATAGTATGTATTGTATTTTAGGATCTGGACTTGGATTGGTTCAAATCTCTGTCCTGAAAGTATGATGCTGAAGTTAGTTTACTTGGTTGACTCTCGGTGGTGTAATTTATAAAGTAAATAATAGTAAGTATCTGTTTTCCATATTGTTATGAGCGAATGTAATAATACCTGTAAATTCTCCAACACATTAAGACATCAAATGAATGTGAGCAGAATTTCCCTTGTCATCCTGTTTGATTGTGTTTGATTAGTTTAATAGGTTGGGAGGATTCAGGGGATATCAGTTTGCTTTCATACCTCGTAATGATCATGCAAAAATATATTTGGTAATCTGTTGACATAACAATACTTGTGAGTAATTCTTTTGTTGCATTTATACTGGGGTCATGCATTTGATCTGCCTGTCAGGGGCCTAAGGTCTCCACTTGGTGACCGTTGCTAGCTAAAGGTGAGTTACAGTGCTCATGGCTGGGTCAGGCTGCAGCACTGGCATCCGGGAGACAAGTGAAGTGCTGTAGCTAGCAGCTGTGGGAATTCAATTTTGGCGGAATGGGGCCATTAATGGTTAACAAAAGAGCTGTATGCTTGAGTTCATCCTAATAGCTAAGCTCCTGCTGGGTTCTGGAGATGCAGAAGTCATGGTAAATTAAGTCACGTCTAATTCTAAGTAAAATTTATTGCATACTGGTCATACAATTGATTAAAAAAGAAACATGCCTTTTCCCCTAAGGCAGCAAAGAGAGTTTTGAGCCTGGAAGAAAACCACATTTCCGAAGTTTGGTCCATTCTTTTCTATTATGATGGCACAATGACTAAGCTTCCATTTAAAAAAATAAAGTTTAAACAATAGACATGCTTACCTGGATGGGGAAAGCCCAGGAGGACTCTAGGGAACTAAGGGAAGCAGAGCGAGGGAGAAATAGTCTTCCTCAGGGAAGAGCACACCGATTGGTTATCTGATACCAGATGGTCAGCCCTGAAAACATGCATACAAGTTACATTATACAGACCTAGCAGGTTGTACTCATGTGATTAGGGTTATGTATGTATGTATGTATGTGTGTGTGTGTGTGTGTGTGTGTGTATGTATGTATGTATGTATGTATGTATGTATGTGTGTGTATGTGTGTGTGTGTATGTGTGTGTATGTGTGTGTATGTGTGTGTATGTGTGTGTATGTGTGTGTATGTGTGTGTATGTATGTATGTATGTATATACATAACAATTATTAATGAAAAAGAGGCCATAAATTTAAAAGAGATAAGGGAAAGGGTATATGGGAGGGTATAGAGGGATAGAAGGGAAGGGGAAAATAATATAATTGTATCATAATTTCAAAAAAAATAATTAAAAACAAAAACACAATAAAGTTTTGAGCTTGTATTGTCATTTCTTCTCCTTTGGCCTACATTGATGACAACTTTATAGTGATTTGAAAAGTGGAATTTAGTTTTCAGAACACCAAGAATTTTTTACTTTCTGTCCTAATTGAATGTGTCAGCTCATCATGTTCTGAGTAAAGTCAGGAACGTGTTTTATAAAATATATACTTTTTGGTGACATTCTTCTGTAGTGTCACTTCTTTCTCCCTAAATAAAGATGTACCAAGTTATTTCTGAAATAGTAAAACTATGCTCAACATAAAGGTCCAAATGCCTGGCAAAATTCACTCTTCCGGTCAGTTTTTACTGTGGCTTCCCAGAGCTGGTCATCCATTAGAGCAGAGGACTTTCTTCATCTAGAAACGTCCCTTGGAATGCATGAATGGCTATACTATTTATATGTTCAGTGCACATAAAACACAGTGTTCTTTGAGCTCCTCTGAGAAATGGACATGCTTGTTGTTGTTAACGGCAAATACTTATCTTTTAGAGCAACTAGAACCAAACCCTGGATTCTTGTGCCTCTCGAGGGTCCTAGTGAGCCTGAGCTAACAGTGTTTTCATTGTTGAGAAGCTGCTGGTTGCTGCTCCTTCCAGGCCTGGGTGTTAGAAGATTTGATTGAGGCCTTTAGTTGTGAGGGTGTAGACATCTGCAGCCTCCTGTTCCTTCCATCTCCTGCCCAGTACCCCACTCTGTGCAGATCTGGGCCCTCCCTAGTGCTTCACATAGCTTCTCTCATGACTTGTGAAAGACTAGTCTATATAAATTGTGAGGTGATATATATAATATATTATATATAATATAATTATATATATATTACATATATATATAATTATATTATATATATATAATTATATATATTACATATATATAATTATATTATATAATATAATAATTATATATAATATAATATATATTATATAATATATATTCATAAAGTTGTTCTTTTGTTCAGTCCTTCAATTTTGGCATTTTATAGATCTCATGGATGATTTTAATATTGCTGTCCACATGTAAATTATATAGAAAGTGAGAAATTCTGCTCTTCATCCCTTCTAATGTGTTGAGAAACTCTTTAGTACAAAATCAAATGTGTGAATCTGTCTATCTATCTACTATCTATCTATCTTCTATCTATGTATCTATCTATCTATGTATGTATGTATCTATCTATGTATGTATGTATCTATCTATATCTACTAATCTATCTATCTATCTATCTATCTATCTATCTATCTATCTATCATCACCTATCTGTTATGTATGTATGTATGTATTCATCTGTCTATCATCTATCATCATCATCTATCTGTCATCTATATATGTATGTATCCATCTATCACCTATGTATCTATCTATTATCTATGTATATATCTATCATCATCTATTATGTATGTATGTATGTATGTATGTATGTATGTATGATTATCTACCTATCTAAATATGTACTTGATGGGCAAGCACAAAAAGTTTATTAGAAGTAACTGTAATAGGGTGGAGTCTTACAAACAAGTTACAAATGGCTTTTTAAAAAGAGTAGCTCTGTGTGAACTTTCTAATGCTTGAGGAGTTAAAAAAAACTTAGCTATTTAATATTTTGTCTTAACATGAAATAATTAGTAATGTTGATTTGATTTGAGGCTGTCTCTTGCGGGCTATGGCTTAGTCAACTGCTTGCTGCACAAGCCTGAGGACCCGAGTTTGATCCCAGCTCTAACATGAAATGCCATTTGTGTTACTGCACACCTCTAATCCCAGTACAGGGAAATGGAGACAGGCTGATCCCTAGAGCTTGCTGGCTAGTCAGCCTAGTGTAATTGGTGAGCATTAGGTCCTGGAGAGACACTCTGTCTCAAAACAACAGCAACAAAAAAAGGTGGATATCTTCAGAGATTCAGACCCCAGCGTTGACCTGTCATTCTTACAAACACATGCAGACACACACACATCTGTATTTGAGCACTTCATATTTTTCATAATCCATGGATATGTTTATGTTTTTAGGGAAACTATATCCAACATATTTTCCATAATTACATTTTGCTGCCTGTGCCCTGGACTGCCTGCTGCCGACTCTGCTTGCCTTTAGGGGTTGGAAGTGAGGTGATATAGAATCAATGGCACAGACTCCAGGAGAAACGCTGCTGCAAGCTCTTTTAGTGTCCACCTCCTGCTGCCCCATTGGTCCCAAGAAAGCATCTTTTCCAAACAGTAGTTCCCAATTGGCTGGCATCGTCTGCATCACCAATTCTTAGTCTCTCAGGCAGTCTTCAATTAGGTCCTCCTACAGGAGTTGCCTTTGCTGCTGTGTAGCCCCCGGTTTTTATGCAGAAATGGCCACCACCATTCCCCCTACAACATTTTCAAATATAAAACTGTAATAGCCAAAAAGCAGAATATTGAAAATGAAAGATGTTATTAGCTGAATAAGATAGAAGTAATTAAACCAACTGTAGAATGTCAAGCAGACTTTAACTAACTTTTCAGACTTTTTTTTTTTTTTTTTTTTTAAAGTTTGCTTTAGTGCTGTTTTTCCTGCAGGTGATAAGTTAAGTGCTTAACTCAGCCTGATAACACAAGATTATTCTCTGTGCATTTTTTCCCAAGAGACAACACTTATCACTGGAGCACTTGGGCTGGTCTGGTCAGTAACTACCTGTGAATGGAATCTCGATGGCAGAAACTTTTATTTTGTCTTTGAGTTGGTGTTTCTGGTTGTTTCACCACCAAACAAGTCACTGATTTGATTGTCAGGGTTTTCACTGCTGGAAAGGGTTTGTGAAGAAGAAAGATGGAGGCTAATGAAAACATCTCAGCATGCTTGTTGTCCCTTCATCACCCTCCTCCTCCTCCTTCTCCTCCTCCTCCTCTTCTTCCTCCTTCTTCTTCTTCCCCTTCCTCCTCCCCTTTCCCCTCCTCCACCATTCCACTCCCCCTCCTTCTCCTCCTCCTCTTCTCCTTTTCTTATAAGCAAGATAGACTGAAGAGTAGAGAACCTGCTATGGGTGAATTGTGTCCCCATCAAAAGAGAAGCTGAAACTCTAACCCCCCAATGCCATAGAAGAAGTGTTATTCTGACTTTGTAGAATTCATCATAGTGAGGTCACACTGGAGTAGTGGGGGCTTGGTAAAGATAATCTTTTTGGATCCTATTTGTGACTCTCATGCTGCTGCCATTGTGTAAATTTTGTAGAAACCGAGACGACCAGGTCTTCACGACTTCCAATGTGTTGATGTATGTAGGCACAGTAACATCTTCAAAAGGTTATTTGGGCAGTTATCTACGAATTGGACAGTGCCAAATCACAGGGGAATGAGGGAAGTAAGGAAAAACGAGGGAGAAAGTATCTCATAGATTAAGGACAGCTCTGGCTTTAGACTCCCTACTAGGGGTTTGTGGGCACTTTTCAATTGGTTAAGTGCAAGTTTCATTTTTATCACTTACAATGTGTTCTTTCCATTCACTGACGTAGAACACTAGAAGCATGGGCAGCCATCTTAACTAATGGCCTCCCAGTTAATCTTTCAAACAATTCCTCACTGAAACATGCCTGTCACCTTCGTAGGAAACAAAGACTTTGGATGCAAACATACATAGGCCAGTGGTCATATGAAGACAGAAACACAGATTAGTTTTGTCTCTATAGTACAAGGTGTCCTGGGTGACTACTAGAGTTTAGAAGAGAGAAGAATGAGCTCCCACCTCTCATTCCTACCTTGAGGCTCTGAAAGGAGCTTGGACCCAATGATGTCTTGATTTCAGACTATTTAGCATCTAGCAATGGGAGCCAGGTTGCTGAGGTTTGACACTTTCTAGTTTGGGCACTTTGTTAAGGTGGCCACAGGAATCAAACATGCTATCCACACAGATTGCATGCATGGCCTCCTTGAATGACCTTATGGCTCATCCTTTGTCATAAGCACTTTGGTGTGGTAGGACTGAGAGACTGGCTGAGTGCACAGCTGAGGTGGCTGAAGCACACATGGTTGTCCATAGATGGCCATTAATCTGGGGACTGTGTGTCCTTTTGAAAATCTTGTTGGTGCTTTGGATACCTTGCTGAGGAAAAATTGGATTCATGTAGAGGTACTTAATTTGGGGTTGAATTTTTTATGACATTCTTAATCCCTCTAGGGCAGTGGCTCTCAACCTTCTTAATGCTTGGACCCTTTAATATCATTCCTTTTGTTGTGCTGACTCACAACCATAAAATTATTTTTGTTGTTACTTTATAACTGTAATTTTGGTAGTGTTATGAATTGTAGTGTAAATATCTGATATACAGAATATCAGATATACTACCCAAAGGGGTCATGGCCCACAGATTGAGAACCACTGCCCCCTAGGGGCTTATAATGCCTAGTTAACTATTTCTGCTCTGGAATTAAATTCTTGATGTTACTTGAAAAAACAAAGAACAAACACAGGTAAACAGATGTTTAACAAGTGGTGCAATCAACTTCCCATGTAACGTGGTCATGGTTATTAGAAAGTACTGGACGGAGAGATCGCCTTGGAACTTGTATATTTAAACATAAAACTTCAGGTACTTAATTTACATATTTGCTTTATAGCCTTATGTGAACAAGAGCTAATTACCATTGGAGTTAGCACTTTATGTGTTCTGGGTGCTGAGATAGGTGCCACACATTTATTAATACAGCCCACATTGCCTGTGAGGGTGTGAGGAGGGCCGTGTGACATTGTCTCATTTGCATTCAAGGACTTCAGATTGAGACTTTTGATAGCATCTCCAACGCAGGCTATACAGACACAGGAGTATATGAGGAGAATCTGAGAATATGTTCATTATGCAACAGGCCAATGGGGAATTTTGAATGAATATTTGAAAATCTTGAGCATTCAATATGAGTAGCACAACTTTTAAAATGCATTGCTTCAGATATTCCTTCTTGAAACATAAATATTTAAAATAGCTTAGCTCTCTTGAAGTCATATTTTCATATTCCCCCTTGCAGTGTGCGTGAGGTCCTAGATCCTGGCCATAGTCTGGACTTTTTTTTTAACCTGGGGTTCTTTGAGCTTCCATGGATTCAGAAGAGTTTTCTCCCAAGTTGCTCTCATCCTGCTCATCCTAGTAGGCTTGTGTGGAGTCTGGACAATGCATTTAAGTCAGAAAAACATCAGTCTAAGGGGAGTAAAGCTTTGAACATTCCACTGGGAAGGGTTTTGCTACTCCTATATAGCCCCCTTAGAGTTATTCTGCATTAGAGGCAGCAGTGCACACAGCTGGGATTCCTTACAAAGATTTTCACTTAGAAGATCTTAGAACAGTGAAAGTTGATCGGCTTCACTAAGCTCCTAGTTCGGTTGGGGTACACACAAGATGTAGAACCCTGGAAAAGAAACCTCAGGGCCCAGTTCCATGCCTGAACAGCTTATTACTTTAGCTCATGGCTCATTTGACACTATGAAAAGGGGAAACCATGGTGACAATTCTTCCATTGTTCTAAGAGAAGAAAAATGTGTATATATGATCAAACCACAGAAAGTACTAGAACAGAGAGTAGCTAAATTTTATCAACAACACAGGATATCTGAGAGTAGAAGAGAAAGGGCCATCTGGATGGACAAGCTAGATCATCTGAGTGGGGCCATGTCCAAGGCCATTGGCATCCCAGTGGGGTTTCCCTAAAATAAGTGGGTATGGCATCTTGATCATCCACCCAGAAAGCAAGCACATTAGAAAAGTGCTTAGGGCAATTTCCCTGCCTTATGGTTAATTGTTTAAAGGCAAAATTCAGAATGACAAGGTACAGGGGCACCACAGAAGGTATTGTTCATTAGATCTGACAGCTTAAAGCATCAGGAAATTGTGTGGCTATCAGAAACAAAATAATGTTCCATTTTCTTTTGTTTAAGGGCATGATTCTAAGGCAGTGGTTTTCCACCTGCGGTTCTTGACCACATTAAGGGTCACATATCCGATATCCTGCATATCATATATTTGCATTATAGTTCACGAAAGTAGCAAAATTACAGTAATGAATTAGCAAGAAATAATTTTATGGTTGAGAACTATATAAAGGGTTGCAGGATCAGGAAGGTTGAAAGGCACTGCTCTAAGGCCTGGGAGTGTCGCTCGGCAGTAGAGCACTTGCCTTGCACATATGAAGCACTGGCCATCTATGGCCAGCATCACAGAAACACGTCAGCATCAGCAGCAGAAGAAACGCCTGTTGTCTATTGTTGAGAACTGATCTTAGTAGATAAGTTGGGGGCACTGTGCATATATATTAATATTCTGTAGGAAGAGAGTGTGTTCTCTCTCACTCAAGAATAAGCTCACAGCAGTCACAACAAAGCTGTGTCTGTGGAAACGTTTCCCCGGGAGCTGTGCTCATTATTGTCAAAATTGAGCCTTCCTTTGTTTGCTTTTCTGGAGTGGGCTTCTCCTTGCTTCTCTCCTTGTTGCTTTCATCGATACTTGACTATTTGTACTTTGATTTCCCATGGGGGGAGGAATCTTTCTCAAATCCTGATGTAGGGAGTCTGAGAACATTATTTACACAATAAGGATAATATTTTCTTTGAGATGGAATTCCAGGTATTGCTCTATAGTTGTAATTTTAATTAGTCTTTGTATTTATTCACCCCTATCTTTCCCTCATGTTTGAAAGATAACTGTCCCCATTGTTTCCTCTTATTAAAGACAACATTAAAAACATGCTCTTTGTAGAAGTAAGTCTATAGATAATTTTGTATCCTATGAATGTTAATGTATATAGGCACTGAAGTGACTATTATACATTTAGTGTTTTGTCTTATAGTATATGTCACATACAAAATGCACAGTGAATGACAGCATTGTGATGGTTTGCATGAGAAGTTTGCTTCTGAAACTCAGATATTTGACCACAGTTAGTAGTGGTGTTTGGGGGATGTTATGGAATCTTTAGGAGTGTGTCAGAGGGAGTGGTTTTGGAGACTTCATAGCCTTGCCCACTTCTAGTTCACTGTCTGTCTTGTGTTTATGGTTGAAGAATGTGGCCTTTCAGCTTCTGGCTCCATCTTCCTCTGTCATAAAGCATTATGGAATTTGACTATGAAACTTTAGGCCCAAATAAAGTCTTATTATAATTGCTTTTTGTTATGGCATTTTAAATTTTATTTTATTTTTTTTTATTTTATGTGCATTGATGCTTTGTCTGTATGTATGTCTGTGTGAGGGTGTCAGATCCTCTGAAACTGGATAGAGTTACAAACAGTTGTGAGCTGTTATTTGGGTCCTCTGGAAGAGCAGACAGAGCTCTTAACCACTGAGCCATCTCTCCAGCCCCTTATCATGGCATTTTTAAAAAAAATCAAAAGAATGGAAAGATGACTAATATATTCAATTCATTTGTTAAGAACCTTTTGATGTTATAAAATATAGTCCAAGTGCCAGTTTTAATGCTAGAAACACATCTCATCAGGAGGACATGCTGCAGCTTATGCTACTCCATGCTGGTGATGTGTGTGTTTCCTAGTTTTTATTTCTAACAATAATAAGACATCTGTGGCTAAACTGTTGACCTAATTCAATTTCTTTCTCCTTTTTTGATGCTCTGTGTTCTATTACAACTTCTATAATAATAATTGAAACCTGCTGATGTTTTCAAATAGTTTGAGTATTTTATGATTCAGCAACTCGTTAAAGCCATTTGCAAGTATTTAATCTTTCCTTGAAAACAGAAGGTATAATTATTCTTGATTCAGCCCCTTGATCCTGTTGTTGAGCCTTACATCTGAGCAGTAACACCTTATGTATTTTTAAAATAGGTCTATTGTATCTTGCACTTACTCACTCTTTCTTTCTTTCTTTCTTTCTTTCTTTCTTTCTTTCTTTCTTTCTTTCTTTCTTCCTTCCTTCCTTCCTTCCTTCCTTCCTTCCTTCCTTCCTTTCTTCCTTTCTTTCTTCTTTTTTTTTTTTTTCGAGACAGGGTTTCTCTGTGTAGCCCTGGCTGTCCTGGAACTCACTCTGTAGGCCAGGCTGGCCTCGAACTCAGAAATTCGCCTGCCTCTGCCTCCCAAGTACTGGGATTAAAGGCGTGCGCCGCCGCCACCACCATCACCACCACCCGGCGCACCTACTATTTCTAAGTGAGTATCCTTGATCGTGTGAGGGGTTTTGGTTCAGCTCACAATGTACGTGTCCTCTGTTATCCCTGCAGAAAAAGGTTCCGTGGAGACAAAATGAGAAACAAGGTCTGTTTCTCCCCTTTAGCTTGGGCACCCTTGGCCTCCTAGTTAGGATATGATACACGTATCCTAACAAGATAGAAACTTCTCAGAAGTATTTAGCAACAATGAAACAGTTATTTCAGGCAGAGGTTGGTAGCCTGATGCCCTTGAAAGTCATGGCTTTTGTATTGGGTCTTGTGAGACATCAGAAAGTAAAGTTTATTTATTTGTCATTGCTGTGTTACCACTGAAGCCACGTGGCTGGACTTGTTTGGAAAGGCAGTGGGGTAGAACTGAATAGCCAGGAAGCAAATTGAAGTGGCTTGAGAATTAAACTTCAACAGGACGGGCACTGAAGCTGAGGCATTGATTAAATGAATGCCTGAGACCAAAGATCCTCAAACTTGGCAGTAGATGGAGAAAATGTTAACAGACAGAGGTCAGAAGGAAGAGCTGGAAAAGGGAGGAAGGTGATTCTGTTGATGAAATTCTTAGGGGAGTGGGGAGGGCGGGAAAGTCAAGACAATGGATTGGAAGGAGCCAGGAAAGGGGTGTGGGTCAGCATTGTTCATTCAAGGTAACTAACATAAGGGAGATGGATGAAGGCTGAGGAAGCCACAGAATTTGTCTTCAGGAGAGAATTACTGGGTCAATTATGTGGTTGTTAGCCTTCATGTCAAAGAGGATAAAAGATAGTTTATTCTGCATCTAAATATGAGTGACCAGGGCTTGGGAACACAGGTTTAGCCCCTCTCCCCAGATTCCATGTTCCAGTATAGACACAGTTTCATAAAGTTTTTACAGCGACAGAACGTCAAATACATTGGTAGAGACTAAGTGGGGGGCCACAGGAAAGCAGAGAATCTCAGCTGTTGGCCACAGATGCTCTATGGCAGGCACTCTTAGGGTTTTGGTTGTTAGGAACTATAGCTTTAAGCTGATACTTTCCAAGAGGTTTCATCTGTTAGTCACAGGGTGTTGGTCAGACACGGGAGTGGGGGTTCGGGGTGGGAGTGGGGGTTCGGGTTGGGAGTGGGGGTTCGGGGTGGGAGTGGGGGTTTCGGTGAACAAGGCATGGTTACAGAGGGGGTTACAGATGGCCCAAGAGTAATTGCAACTAGGCTCTGAACTTTAAACCTTCCAGCTTCTCCTCAACTTATGCAGTTCTGACCAGTCAATCACCCTTGCAGTAGGTCAGTAAAATACATAGTTTCTTCCCGGGAACATTGTTTTACAATTAAAGAGGTAGATTATGGGTCTGCCTGGCTGGCGGGGGTGGGGTGGGGGGTGGGGGGGCACAGCCATCATAAGTGGGAGAGACAAATGGAAGCCTTCAAGAGTCCTGATTGTCTGGGGAGGGAGGGAATGTGGTGGTGGGGAGGACTAGGGAGCGTGGAGGGAGGGGAAACTGTGGTCTGGATATAACGAGAGAAGAATAAAAGAAAAAAATCTAAAAAATGAAATGAAACAGCAGCAGCAGCAGCAACAACAACAACAGCACATCACTCATTTCACATCCAGCAGGGAATCTGGTTTTTAAAGGACACCTATGGAATATCCTTTGATCAAGAACAGGTTTTTTTTTGTTGTTGTTGTTTGTTTTTTTTTTTTTTGGTGTTGTTTGTTTCTTGTTTTTTTTTTTTTTTTTAAACAAATTTGTTTTGCAAACTTCTTTTTTTACAGAATGAAGTGCGAAATCAGCTATGCAGACAACTTATCTACTCACCAAGACTCAGGACTACCAACTAAGGGCTACAGAAGCAAGAGCACCTCCCTCAAATCCCTCCGTCGGTAAATATTTTAGTAGGAAAGCCCTGACTCGACCTTACACATCTTATTTTTAGAAGGCTCTTCGATGTGAATAGTCCCTGGTTTCATTTTAATTGGAGATCACGACTTAAAATTCTAAGGAAATAACGTCAGATAAATGGGGCATGTGCCTGTATTTTAAACACACACACATTTCTTTCTCTGTGTTCTTCGAGTAGCGGCTTCTAGAAAGAAATGATGTCTTTGTGAGAAGCAGGGCATCTATCTCCGTGGTTGCACATTCTTTGGCAGCTGAGGTAATAGGACTTCTGCAATTCTAGTCAGCTGTGGTACAATTGTGTTTCTGGGGCTTCCTTGGGTGACATTTTGCAGACATTACCCTGGAGAAAGATTGTAATATTTTTTCTTCTTCTTTTCATATTGACTTCTCGTTCTACTCAATAAGGGATTTATCCAGAGCAGAGGACTTTGCCAATTGGTTTTCTTCTGCTGAGAATTATAGATCTCATGAGTTCTTGTGTCTAGCTGAAGGTTTGCCAAGACGCTTAACATCTGATTAAGAATAAAACACAAAACATGCACAACCTTTATTCAGCAGGCATGATAAGTG
The DNA here is from genome assembly GCF_011762505.2 of Arvicanthis niloticus. Classification (NCBI taxonomy): domain Eukaryota; kingdom Metazoa; phylum Chordata; class Mammalia; order Rodentia; family Muridae; genus Arvicanthis; species Arvicanthis niloticus. Next base: position 32,425,192 of record NC_047671.1, read on the forward strand.
TATTTTACATGATTTCAGCTACAGTGAGCTATATTAACAACCTGTTACTAGAAAAATGTCAAGAGTATTTCCTGTCTCTTGGGATGATTACTTATCTGCTGAAAGTATAAGACTTGTTTTTAACACTCCTGACAAGAAGGAAAAAAGAATTGTACATTTTAGGGAAATGTTTGCTTTTCATGTATTTTCTTTGAGATTAGTTACAAAGCTGTAGAGATGACACAAGGGACATGCACAGTAATACATAGGTCTGGATTAGTCCCTTTTCTCAGTTTATTTTTTACTGAGGACTTAGAGGACTTCCTCTTTAAAAACTATGCATGTGTGTCTGTGCACGTGAATGCAGATACCTGCAGAAGCCAGAAGGGGGCATCAGCTCATATGGAGCAGGAGCTACAGGTGGTTGTGAGTTGCCTGGTGTGAGTGCTGGGAAAGGAACTCCAGTCCCCTGTAAGAGCAGTACATACTCCTAACCACTGAGCCATCTCTTCAGCTCCAGGACTCAGCTCTCTTGATTCGCAGCTGCTCTGTCAACATTGATTTTATTTTCTGTAAACAGGTTTGTCATTTAAGAAAGAGCCAAGGTTCCACATGTGTGCAAGAAAAAAAAAACAAAGAGACACAATCCCCACTTTTCTCTGTATCTGGACAAACATGTTTTTGGGCACAGTAAAGTAAAAGACTTTGGTTGGAAATTCCAGGCTTTCTTAACTGATATGTACCTGGGCACAGATACCTTTCTTGTAATAAGCTCAGAGGACCTCATTACTATATGATAGTCAATAGCTCTTGGGTTGAATTATAGCTGCACTTATGTTAAAAAGAATCAACAACTAGAGAACCCATTGTTAAATGCAAGCAGGAAAATTAATGAACGGGAGACTAAGGGTAGAGCCTAAATCAAAGAAAGGTAAGGGGAATGTTTGAGTGTGGTTACTTAGGGCAAAGGGAGACAGAAGCTCATTACATGCCTCTTTTGGAACATTAAAACTGAGCAAATTCCAATGTTTCTGTGACAAAGGACAAAAGACTAAGAGTTTGAACAGAGGGTGGGGAAGCCATCTATGAGTATTACCTACTTTAAGCTTAACAATTTGCCTTTCTATGATCTATGGTTTGTCTCAAGGTTTATGGTTGGGGGTGTAGTCTCTTGGGTGGTAGTGTTGAGATGTAGTATGGAAATTTTAGGGGTTGGGACAAGCCTTCTAGGTTATTGGGGTTGTTGCTCTCAAAAGAGATTCTAGGACTCCAGTTTTTCTGCTTCCATGTTTGATGATGGTATTGCTTACTTCCTGATGTGCATCTAGAACTATTACTCACAGCTAATGGTGGTTTTTCATGAGCATCTTTACAATGCTATTGGATACTTAGCATCTTAGATTGTGAGATTAATTAACCTATTTTCCTTATAAAGTTAGCCTGACTTAGATATTTAATTATAGTAATGATACATACCACAATTCTTCACTCTTTCTCGCCACATCAGGGTCCCAGTACTTACTGCTGATCTTAGAGTTGTAAGTTAACTTGTCCATTCATCATCCCTGCCTCCTTCCTTCTCTCCCTCTCTCCCTCCCTCCCTTCATTTCCATGTATTCATTTAAATGGATGGCTATATTATATAACTGAGGAAGTAGAAAGAAGCTGAACATTGAGGGTCCATGACTACTAACCTATTTAGAAATTTCATCCAACAAGACAAGGTAATAGTCTAGAAACTTATTCACACTGCAACAACTTGAAAGAGGCAGGTTTTCACCATGGCTTGATAATACTAAATGTACCTTTCCAGGTGACTGGACATAGCCATTGACTACTTGGTAACAGCCCAAGAAACAAGAAACCTAAAGGAGTGATGAGAACTTTCCAGGGTTTGTGGAAACAGAATGAAGGGCAGTAGGTCAGCTTGAGTACTTTTATCAGTCAAGGAAGAGTCTGGCAAAGTATTCCTTCCCCACAAAAGAGTTAATAATGTGAAGAGGTAGACTGATGTGTATGACTTCTCCCACAAGGAGAAGCCATTCAGTCCACAGAATGCTTGATAGTAGAAGGTTCCAGGATTGGGGAAGCCTGAGGAAGACACAAGGCCATGAAGTTTTAGCTACTTTTGTATTGCTGTGACAAACTCCATGACCAAGGTAACTTACAAAAGGAAGTATTTAGTTGGGATTGTGATTCCAGAGGGTTAGAGTCCATGATGGTAGAGTAAAGGCACAGACGTAGAAATGACTGAAAGGTCACATCTTGATCCATAGCAGGAGGCAGAGGGCATGCTGGAAACTGCACAAGTCTTTTGAAGCCTCAAAGCCGACCTCTAATGACACATCTCCAACAAGGCCATGCCTCCTAATCCTTCCCAAATAGTTTATCAAATGGGGACTAAGAATTCAATCACATGAGCCTGTGGGGACTACTGGCATTCAAACCATCATATTTACAGAGAATGTAGTGTAACTTATTTTTACCAAAGTAATATGAATTTTCAAGGGAAATAGCTAAGTTTTTTTTTAAATGTGTGTGTGTGTGTGTGTGTGTGTGTGTGTGTGTGTGTGTGTGAATGTGGTGTGAAGAAGGTTTCTCTTTAGGCTTTCTGGAAGAAGCAGAGGCAATATCTTTCCCTCACTGGATCCCAGTCAGGTAGGTATTTCTTACCCTCTGTAGTGTTTTACTAACTCAGCAGGCACCAAAAGCCATTGACATTCTGAGTCAGAAATGGTAGAACTGCAGAGCAGCAGAAGAGAAGCACAAGAGGAGTTAGGTGGAGGCTTCTGGGGATGGGTTAGGGGGCAGAGAGTGAGTGGGAGGTAAAGAGAAAGGAGATGAGGGTAGAACCCTGTACAATGAGTGCAGCCCTGGAAACTTTCTGTCTGCAGTAAGAATGGAGTTGCTGGCTAGAGGCAAACATGAGCTTCCTCTGCTTCTTCACACCTCTCTGGATCACTGGTTCAGATGGCTGTGCTGCAGGCTCAGAGCTTCCATCCCAAGGTGGTGTCTTGTCTTAAGTTGCCCCCTCCAAGCTTTCTTTTCTCCATAGTATTGCTGGAAATAAACTTTCAGTGCATGAAAAAAAAAAAAAAAACCAAACAAATAAACAAACCAGCTGATAATAAAGGGCATAATTAAAAAAAAAAAAAAACCCATGTCTTGGTTGAATCACTGCATTGTGACTAGTCCCATTCTAGTGTATGACATTATCTAATTTAACTCTTCAAACAACATTGTGCTTGTAAGATACACTATTGTATCATGTAAAATATAGATATAACAATGTATCTTAAAGAAAAAAAAGATGAACGCTAGAGAAAACACAGGTGGCAAATGGCTTTATTTACCTGCAAAGTCCTGTCATTGCTGATGACCTGAATCATTCACTCAGAGGCTGTCTATGTGCTTCACTGTGACATCAGCCCCTTAAGGACAAGGACCTTGTCAAGCTTCCTTAGACCTGAGTTTCTGGTTTCCAGAAGGATGGAAAAAAAAAAAAAAAGAGGCATTTTATAAACAATGTATACTTGGTCAAGTAAAAGCTGTCATGGTGTCTGGAAGCCCCAGGAAATAACAGAACATCAATACGTTAGACATCTTTAGCTTCTGTTGTTTATTCTTCTGCATGCAAACCATTACTGTGTGCTACATCCTTTATCTCTGCCCCCGTCACGTCTGTAATCTGCAGGTTCTTTGCCTCCCAGTTGCGACCCTGCCCCAGCCTGCACAGTTTTTACTTCCTGCTATTTGAGATGATCACTGAGCCATCTAGCAGCTTCTACTCACTTCTCCTAAGTTCACTTAGCTGAATGTGCCCCAGTGAAGAACATTTTACACTGGAAACAAAATCCTTTCTGTTAAAATCCCCTAGGGCCATCAAAGCTGTGCCACACTTGGAAAAACCCAAGCAAAATCTCGCAGAGCTTTTAACTGCGAAGAAGCCCTAGATTTTTTTTTTTTTTTTCAGATAATTGCTATTAGACAGCAAGCCAGCGGTGTCGTAGCGGCTAAGGTAGCCGCCTGCAGAGGGCGAGCCCGTGCTCTCTGCTCTCTCTCTCTCCCGGTTCGAATCCTGCTTTCCCCGTGTGACTCTGCCTGAGTTTAATGGGGAAAAAAATTGCTATTAGATACTTAAAGAGGTGGAAACGAAGGCAAGAGATTGGATATTTCTGAGATTCCAAAGTGCAGAACTGTAATCGGGGCAGAAAGCTATGCGGAGGCAGATTTTAATTTAGTATACAACATAGCTTTGAAATAATTGAAAGTTTGTGAATGGAACAGGCTGCTGGGCCAGTGGATGGGAAGCAGCTGAGCACGTTTCGAAGGGGATCAAACATCTGGTAAGTGAGTGAGCTGAGGGATTGTGCATTCACATCACAATCCGTTGGCTCAAAGCTCTTCACTGTGATGGAACATTCAGAAATACACCCTGTGCGTAAATGTGACAGTATCTTTTATATTCAAATTGAGAAAGTAGGGTACGTGTGTGTGTAAAACAGCATTAAAAACAAAAGCAAACCCGAGAGGGAAGAGGAAGTCCGAGGGGAGGGGTGGGCAGCAGAGGTGAAAGAAGGTGTGAATGGGCTTGTAGGTAAGATGTGAACCGACTTTTCAATCTTTTCAATTCAGTACTGTTACTCCTTCCTAAAGAGTTTACATTCTTTGCATTCACTGTGCTGTCCTTATCACAGAGACTGTAGGAAGAGAGTTTCTCCCCAATACAGGGAAACAGCGACCTCTGAGCTTCTGCTTTGCCAATTCCAACACCTCAGGAGTAAGAGGGTTTGTGATCACAGCAGAGGGGAACCCGTGTTAGCAGGGTCCATCAGACTCTAGCTTGTGCTATATCCCGTGATATCAGTACTCAGCTCCAGAGTGCTTCTAAGTGCCTGAACCCCACAGCATTTTGACAGGTAAGTGATGTCTTTGCCAGGTCAGAGAGGAAAAAATAGAGGGTTTTAACACTGGATGTAGGCAACAGGGCTCAAAGAGAAGCTCAAGTACCCAGGCTGCCAGTTTCATGCTATGTTCATCCAGCACTGTAATAGAACCATTGTCACTGTACTGGATGGAGTAAGAGTGCTCTCAAATGTCCTTGATGTCTGTGATAGTGGCTGTTTCTCACTTGGTCCTTCCTGACTATTTATTCAAATTATTAAGCCAGCCTTCCCTCCCTCCCTCCCTCCCTCCCTCCCTTGCATTCTGGACTTTGCCTGAGTATGTTCGTGGGGTATTGCTTGTTTTTGTGTGCAAGCATGCATTCTAGAATGGATTATCCTCCCATACATCCTTTACCCATGGTTCCTTGCTTTCTACTTTCAGAGAAAGGCTTCTCACTGTAGCATTTCTGATAGCAACTTTCTGAACGTGAATAAGAGAAAATACATTGCTGTACTTTCTGACATTTCTGGCAACTCCTTTTCTATCCACAAAGGGAAGTTTTTGATAAAGTAGATTATCTTTTGTGCAGAATCTTTCTTCTTTGTGTTTCTCGGTGCCTACCATGCTCTCTGTTTTGTATTAAATGACAATTTCTCTGTATTACTTTACAAGTTGTAATTGCTTTGTTCTCTGGAAGAGAAAGGTAAGTTCATATTCTCCCTCTATCAACAAATATCTGGATGAGTGAATTATTGCCCTGCTCATTACAGCAGCTTTGCTCTGCTCAGTTTTTAATGATAATTGTCCTTGTCACTCCTTGTAACGCAGACTATAGAAACTGTCTGCCAAAGAAGAGTGGCTTAACAAGTCAGAATATATTTTCAAAACGAACTGATAAGAAAATTTCGTGCTTCATTTCAAAGCATTAATTAAACGACAAGGAACTCGTGAGGTGAAATAAACAAAGAGTGGACACACGAGACATTGATGCAGCAAATCAAAAAGGGAACCCGGAGCACGTGCTGAGCAGAGACAAACTCTGTCAGAACTGGGAGCTAATTCTGCAGTTCTCGATTTACAATCCCTAACTCTTGTTTCTGTTTTTCACATGGGTGCTTTTTCACATTTGTCTTCTTCAAAGTCAGTTTTCTCTCGGAGTTTGCACTTGTGGGTCTGTCCCCCTTTTCCCTTTCTCCTCCCCTCTCCCATCCAGTTTCCTCCCTCCCTCTGCCTCCTACGACTATTTGTTCCCCCTTCTAAGTAAGATTTAAGCATCTTCTCTTGGGCCTTCTTTCTTGTTTAGCTTCTTTGGGTCTGAGGGGTGTATTATGCCTCATATCCACTTATCAGTAAGAACATACCATGCCTGTCCTTTTGGGTATGGGTTACCTCACTCAGGATGATATTTTCTAGTTCCATCCATTTGCCTGCAAAAATCCCAAAATCCTTATTTTTAATAGTTCTTTAGTATTCCATTTTCTGTATCCATTCTTTGGTTGAGGGACATCTGGGTTGTCTCCAGTTTCTGACTATTACAAATAAGGCTGCCATGAGCATAGTGGAGCACATGTCTTTGTGGTATAGTGGGGCATCTCTTGGGTAAATGCCCAGGAGCTGTGTCGCTGGGTCTTCAGGTAGAACTGTTTCCAATTTTCTGAGAAACCATTAGATTAATTTTACAAGTTTGCAATTCCACCAGCAGTGGAGGAGTGTTCCCATTGCTCCACATCCTCTTCAGCATGTTCTGTCACCGGAGGTTTTGATCTTAGCCATTCTGACAGATGTGAGATGTGATCTTAGAGTCATTTTGATTTGCATTTCCCTGATGACTAAGGACATTGAACATTTCTTTAAGTATTATCTCAACCATTAGATATTTCTCTGCTGAGAAGTCTCTGTTTAGCTCTCTACCCCATTTTTAAAAACTGGGTTATTTGGTTTGTTTGTGTCTAATTTCTTGAGTTCTTGCTGTATTTTGGATATTAGTCCTCTGTCAGATGTAGGGTTGGTGAAGATCTTGTCCCATTCCATAGACTGCCATTTTGTCCTACTGATGGTATCCTTAGCCTTGCAGAAACTTTTCTGTTTCATGAGGTCCCATTTATCAATTGTTGATATTAATGCCTGAGATATTAGTGTTGTGTTCAGGAACTTGTCTCCTGTGCTAATGTGTTCAAGGCAATTCCCCTCTTTCCCTTCTATTAGTTCGAGTGTGTCCAGTTTTATTGAGGTCTTTGATCCACTTGGACTTGAGTTCTGTGCAGGGTGATAGATATGGATCTATTTGCATTCTTCTACACGGAGACACCACAATGTTGTGAGTTCACGAATGCTATGGCAGTGTCATGCCCAGAATAAGCATTGCACAGCATCCTGTCTGTTCCTTTTCTGGGTGTTTTCTGAGCCAAATGTAGATGTCTCATTTATGGTCAAACATTTCACCGTCACTTACTCTCATCACTGTTTATCAGTTATGAGTCTCTGCAGTTACTGCTGACCTCTGCAAAAGAAACTTACCTAAAAAAAGATTAAGAGCATCACTGATATTACTGTCATAAACACAATTATTTTGAAAGCGATTTGACTGGCATACCATGTCCTTTTAAAAGATGTAACAGCAGTAGCTCCACCACTAAGCTCTATGAGAGCCCCAGCCACTGGCTTTTAACCAGGTTCACAGTACCAGAAATGAAATGCCTCCTGTGGAGCAGGCCTTATTTGCAACCAGAAAGCGTTCAGTTACCTCCCATAACAGACATGCCACTATTACATCAGTGGATGCATCTTGCCTGGCTGGCTGGTAGTGTTGTGTGCAGGGACCACAGCTGAGTGAGACACTCAGTGACAATTACCCCAACAGCCTTCGCAGCATCTTTGGCAGCAGGTGGGCTAGTCAATAAGGAGGAAGCTTCCAGCTTCTAACCTGGTTCCACTTTGATTTCTCTATATCCTGTGACCAGAGTGTATGGTGCCCTAAAAACTAGAGTCATATTGTCTAGTTTTGGTGGGCCTCTAACAGGAGTGACAGTTGTCTGTATTCTTTGTGGGTGGGGAAGGGTGGCATCAGGGATCTCCCTGATCAACTCATAGGTAGCCCATTTGGCATAACTATTATCATTTAATAACCCATGACTTCTGACAGCAGCTTCATCTATTCACCCCACTACTGTTCAATGTCTTTTCATTCAAATTGTCCTTTTAAAAAAGGATAACATCATAATAACTTAATAAATTAACCTTAATATTGTGTGTGGGGGAGGAGGGACCAGGGGAGGGACAGGATGTAAATAAGTAAATCAATTAATGGAAAAAAAAAAAACCCTTCACTGGCAAATTTTTGAGTAGCTTATGACCCAGAGGGAGAGGGAGCTGGGCGGAGTCTCAGGATATGATGACTGGCTGGACTGATGGCTGAGTTGTCAGACAGAGGAGTCTGGCAGAGCCTCAGCACATATTTACTGAATAAATAGATGGAAGATATACTTTCTGGTCTTCGGTTCTTAGGTTCAGATGAAGGGGTTTGTCTTTGCAGTGGGGAGATTCCAGTGTCTAGTCTGCTGTCTCTTACAGTGCTTCCCTGGCCCCTAGGAGTCTGTCTCACACACATGGAGTTTCTCTTGTAGGGCAGTCCTGTTATCCCCACGTTTCCTCTGGGATCAAACTATCTTTTTGTATGGAGTTGTTTTCTTCTTTCAATGTCTCTGAGCCACGGTCCTGTTTTCTCGTAAATGGTTATTTTCTCAATTACAATATGACCAGTTGCAATCACTCTGCCCCTAATTGCTCTCTACCTGCTGCTTTTCTCTCATGATGTAGGTCCATTGACCATCTGCTTCTGAGTTGGCTCATGAAAAGCCTCCCAAAGTGTGAGTGATCCTCCCCATCAGAAGTGAGGACCCATCTATTTAATCCTCGTTTCTCATGAACAGTATCGACTATTTCATCTCCAACACCTATCATGAAGTTTAACAGAGCCTCAGCACATATGTATTGAATAAGTAGATGGAAGATAAACTTCCTGGTTTGGGGTTCTTAGAATCAGATGACGGGGTTTATCTTTGCAGTGGGGAGACCCCAGAATTCTGTCCTTACACTAATCCTCGCCTTAAACTTGCTACAAGTTTATTCAATGGATGCTTTGGGCTTTTCTGACATTTTCATGTTGCTCAGACATCTGAGCTAACATCTGGAGATAGTTCACAGTCAAGGCATGTGCAGCACGCCTGTGCCTACTCCCCCCGCCCCCCAAGCCTGCAGTAATAAATTACTTCCCCGCAGTAACCAGAGGCAGATTTGTACTGAGGGCTGTATCTGGTCACGTGTTTGTTGTTGGCTTGAGGACTCCCTTCAGCTTGCTGCTCATTTGTAAAGCAGACACGCCTGTGCATCCCAAGCCCCTCGGCTGAGCCAGAGCCTGCAGTGTGTTCTGTCTGTTTGCACACTCAGGTTTTTAGGCTTCTTGTGTGAAGAATGAGCCTATGTCCCCTTTTCTAGACAGCCTATGTACTGTCTGTATTAAGGCTCTCTCATTCTTACTGCTACTGTAATTGTGGTTAAAGCCAATGCCCTGAAGCCTCTTGCTGTTGTTGTTGTTGTTGCTGTTGTCATCCAGGGGAGTTAAACCTAGGGACATGGATTTCATTCATGCTGTTTTACCTTTTCTTGAGTAGCTGGGATAACAAGCCTACATAATCAGGTTCAATGCTTTCGTTTCAGTGAGCTCTTTCTGGAGTTTTGTCTGTCCTTTTAAACATATACTTTTTCAGGGTTGGGGAATGATGTGTTATCCTTCATTTTCATTTTTTTTTTCAGGGACACAGTGCTCAGCTGATGTTCTCATCCCTTAGGTGATACTGTTTGTAATACTGAAACATTTCAAGGATATACAGAAGTTAAAACATGCACTGAGTTCCCGCTTACCCTTCCCAGCTCCCATAATGGCTTTGCCTGGTTGGTTACCCATCTCCTGGTGGTTTCCTTTTCGGGGAACCAAAGCAAAGCGAAAGCTCTACATCACCTGACTCATAAAGCATTCAGCGTATGTCTCCAACACACAGCGACTTAAAAATAGTCCAGGTGGTGTCAGCACACCTGTTAAAGCCCACGCCTTTGGACCACTTTGGAAATCAGTATGCGTACAGTTTCCTGACTTTGTTACTGACTTTGGAGTGCAGGTGTTTCTGTTAGATTTTTTTTCTCACATGGATCTGGCAGGTTGAATGCTGCTGGTATGTATTCAACATGTCCTCTGTTCCCCAAATTGTCGGATATCTGTCAATTAGCTCCAGAGCAGGCCTATCTGGTAGAAATATATAGGGGAAGTCATATAGGTGTTTTAATGGGTTCTAGAAAATTCCTAATTACTTTCTACAAGAGGCCTTCCTGTTGCAGTGTGCCCTCTCTAGCACTATTTGGCAGGGGCTTGCAAGCAGTAAGATGAACCATCAGTCTTAAGAACTCAGGTCTCTCAAATCTGTAGGAAAGAGGAGTGCAGCATAGATTCTTAGGAAATGATGCACTCTTTTAATAAGAGCAGGTAAGTATCTTTTGTTTTGTCTAGGGGCTACTTCTACTTCTGTGAACTTCTGTATGTTTTGTCCATGGTCTGGTGGATTGTTGATTTTTTAAAAATTATTTTATTTTATTTTTAAATTGTATGTATGTGTCCCTGGAGGCCAGAAGAAAATATTGGGTCTCCTGGTGTTGGAGTTATAGGTGGATGTGAGTCATCTGTTGTGGCAGGTGACTGGAAATCTGGGAATTGAATGTGGTCCTCTGGAAGCAACCAATTTTATTTAAACTTTAAGCCACCTCTCCAGTTTTATTGATCATTTTATTCATTCTCTCTCTCTCTCTCTCTCTCTCTCTCTCCTTTCGTCCCTCCCTACTCCATCCCTCCCTCCCTCCCTCCATCTCCCCCTCTTCCTCCCTCTCTTTGACTGAATATTCACATCATGTATGGGACTCTAAAATTACACCTTTTCACTCTGTTTCTGGTACATCATTGAGTATATGGGTCTTACTGCTTGCAGTTTCTGTAGAGTTGAAGTTTGAGCCTTCTGAAATCTAGTCCATCTCTTCAAGCTCATATTCTGAGCCAAGGTTACTCTCTCTAGGAATAATTCCCAATTTCCTTGAGTGGACCTATCCTTTCTTTAAAATTTTATAATAATTCTTTCTCTCAGTGCTTACCATGAATCTCCTTACCTTGTGTAAATTTATATCCTTTGAAGAGCTTAGTTTGGGGCTGCAATTGAAAGCATATTTATTGAATTAAAACTAATTCTGAAAGAAGTTGTACTTCATGCATTTTATGCATTTTATGTATGTAAGTAACCTTTATGTTTCCCATCTAAGTTCCTGTTATAAGCTTCTTGAAGACACATCAAATTAGACCCAAAGACTGGAAACATTTCAAATACTCGATTAACACCTTATTAAATAGAAATTAACCAGCTTTATAAAAATAGACTGTAATAATTTTCGTGTTAGCTGCAGGACTGATGTGCATTATTTTAGAGACGCTAATGATACAGCTGGAAGGTATTGTTTCTGGCCCAGGATGAGCCTTAATTGGCAAATAGCAGTTTAATTGAGTGACCTGAAAAAAGCTGCTTTCATAGTTTAGAAGTGATTCTGTTCGTTTGCTTTATTCCTCTGGTTAAGTGGGTACGGAATTCATTTCAAAATATTGAGTTATTCACACTGTTTGGTTTACAAGGTATTGTTTTTCCTTAGTTGTGTAGAGGTACTTGCTTGCTCAATAGTAATTCTTCACTGTGAAGAACTGATTTTGGTCCTGAACACCCTGCAGTGTGCATGCTTGAATGTTGGATGCATATCTTCAGATATGCATATAGCCTTTTAAATTACATAAAATTGTTTTGGGTAACTTTGGTTTCCGTCTGTGACTATTTGGAGAAACAGAATTAGGGAAAAGAGACCAAACAAGATTTAAATCTAATGGGAGCAAGAAGGCAAGAGCAAGGGGGGGGGGGCAAGCAGCCCCTTTTATAGTGAGTTAGGCACACCTGGCTGTTGCCAGGTAACTGTGGGGCAGAGCTTACCTGTCTGTTGCCAGGTAACTGTGGAGCAGAGCTTAGAAAAAATATTAACACCTGCCCATTCTTTTAAAAAATATTTTATGTCTCTGAATATTTACCTACATGTATGTATGTATGTGTACCACATGCATGCTTGGTGATCATGGAGGACATAGAGGGAGCTGAAGGCTGTGAGCTACCATGTAAATTCTGGGACCCAAGCTTGGGTCCTCTGGAAGAGCAGCAAGTACTCTCAACCACCGAGCCATTTCTGCAGCTCTGGTCTTGTCCATTCTTATTTGTGATTTTGTGCTGCTGCTGTTGACAGAAGATACCCATGTTGTCCTGATGGTCCCAGGAGGAGCATGACCACTGTTTCCAGATTGTTGCTTTTCATATAATATTTGTGAAGATATTTTTGCTTACTTTGATTTTGGGGAATCATAAATAAGTGTAATCTACCAGCAATTTAAAGTGGAATTCTGTGGAAATTGATTAGGAATTGATTTGAAGTGTAAGTTCCTTTGATCTTTCAAGAGATTTTTGGATGAGAAACTTATGGTGGGTGGTTCTTGAAGTAGATTGGGAAGCACTGTTGTTTCTGGTTTCAAGTGATGTGAAAAAGGTTAGACATGGAAAATGTATCTTTCTCCTTTCCTTCCTAACTCTGCTAACCTTGTTCATTATCTTAAACACGTTAACTACAATACATTTAATTAGTAGATTTTGGAACATGTAACTTCATGTAGATTTGTAAATGAGTTTTCACAAGGAATGGTTTCTGATTGGCCTATTCAAATGAACATTGCCAGTCTTTGTATAGATAAAATAGAAAAGCAGCAGATGACATATCTTCATAGTTGTTTAGGGTCTCTTCATCCTGAATTATTTGTCTCATTCTGCTTGACCATAGGATATTCTAATCTGGAAGAAATGTGTTTGTGCTTACGAAGGACTAATATATTTTCCTTTATGGAAAAAGCTTTGGTGGATGGAAATAAATTAGATTCTCAGATTTTTTTTTTGAGACAGACTTTGTCTGTGTAACCCTGGTTATCCTGGAACTCACTCTGTAGACCAGGCTGGCCTCAAACTCAAAGAGATTCACCTGGCTCTGCCTCCTCCAGAGTGCTGGGATTAAAGGTGTACACCACTACCACCTGGGTTTCAAAGATTCTTGGCCAATTACGTAACTAGGATGGAGAGAACGGGCCATTTTGATTATATAATTGGAGACAAAAAATATCAAGAGTATGGGTATTTTAGTGATTTTATAGAGTAGGCCTAGTAGTTTACTGACCACATAGAGCCACTCAACAGTGCGGCTTCTAGGGAAGTGGACTGAATGGTCTTCTAGACTACAATTCTAGACACATTTCTACTTTTGTTTTCCTAGGGAAAGTAGACCTCATTGATAATGATGGTGTTTTCTATGGCTTATAATAGGTGTTTTTGTTTAGCTAAATAATGGTGCATATAGTTCTTAAGTTAAAAGGTGGAAGTTTAGGAAATAGTTTGTAAGTGCTAATTGCTATTTTAATATAAAAGTTAAATGATGATTCAGTAATTTTACATGGAGTCATATCTCATTTTCATGTTGATTATGAAGTATCTGAAGATTGGAGCAGGAATTGGTTGAACCAAAAAGCTTTGTATTTAGATTTTACACACACACACACACACACACACACACACACACGGACACACACACAGAGTTGGGGGAGGGAAGGAGAAAGAGAGCGAGAATGAGAGAGAGAGAGAGAGAGAGAGGGAGAGGGAGAGAGAGAGAGAGAGAGAGAGAGAGAGAGAGAGAGAGAGAGTGAGTTTGAATATGGATTTCACTTTGGAAAAACTGAAGGAAGGATTTATGAAGCTCTCCTTAGTGAATTTGAAATAGAATTCTCAGCTGTGTTCTAGGCACACTTAACATGTGCCTGCGGATGTGCTGGTGGGTAGATGTTTGTAAATATATTTCTCTATTAAGGTAAAAGCAAAACAAAAATGTCTCCTAGAACCTGCTTTTTGGTGTTAGACAGTATTGATATTTTTTTATAATTAAATTCTTTCCATAGTCCAGAGACTGTTACTGTCAATCTATTTCACTTTTGGCTCTACTGTGGTTTGTTTGGAGGTAGTATTTTAAGTCTTCCTCTCTGTACCTGGGCATTGGAATTATAGTTATATGTTTAATAAGAACTATTCTGTCCAATCTTGGTAGCTTCTCTAGGAAGCTGGGAGGTTTTCTTTGTTTTTTGTTTGTTTGTTTGTTTGTTTTTGGGTTTTTTTTGAATTAGGGTAGCCTATTAACTGGTTTCCTCATCATTAGTGACTTTATTCTTTTTGATCAAGTCATTAATGCTATCTAAGATTTTATTTAGGTTGTATTGTGCTGATAAATACAGCTACAATTTTAATGTAGAAGCTCATTTAATTTTTGAATCTTTATTTTAATCTACACTATCAACTCATCACCTCTGCCCCCAATCTTAGTAGAATGTAGAGTTAGCCCTTAGGGGTACCAAGTTGCTTAATGAATACAATTTCATAACAACTAAAGAGACATTTTTTTTTTCAGCAAGCCATCAATGTTCACTTTCCAGTAAGCAATCAATGTTCACTGATAATATTCATGATTCTATAGTCACTTATATAAAGTACCAAAGCATCTTTTCAATTCATATCTTAAAATTGGAAGTCAGCATCACCTGCTGTGGAGAGATGGCCCGTTGGTATGGCCCTTGTTGTGCTTCTCAGAGTGCAGCAACAGAATATATAGTTGAAGCTACTTGGGGATCTCATTTTGATGGAGAAATGGAGAAACAAGTATATCAGCTGTCAAAAATGTATGTGCCTCATTGGAAAGAACTGGCTTTGTTACTTGACATGATTTTATCTGTGAAGGGGATGAAGTGGCATAGAAGAGGTGTACTTTAAATCTTACTGGACCAGATCCTAGTCAAAAGCTTTTTTTTTTTTAAATATTAAGAATCATGCAATAATATAAAGTAAATGTCAATAGTATTTCATTTGACATTAACATAATGATTTAAGTTTTAAATTATGTGATATAATTTTACACATAATATTAATTTGAAAATGCCTTATGTTTTACTGTCCTTGATACTTTAGCTACAACTTGTGAATTTTGAAAAGTTTATTCCTTTTTTTTTTAAATATTTTACCATGGTAGATTCTTAGCTTGTCTAGCCTAACAACACATTTACCAGCCTTTTGCAGACAAAGGTTGTTGACCCACATGGTTGGAGTAACTAATGTCTTAGTAGTGTAGCTTGTTTTTTTTTTTTTTTTTGTTGTTGTTGTTGTTCATATTTGGAAAGGATGATTAAAATTAAATTCACCATTTGTTCTGTATTTTGGCTCTTTGAATACACATTGTTTTTCTAGACTGAATTTATTTATTTATTTATTTTTGTTGTTGTTGTTGCTTCACTGTTTCGCCCTGTAGTCCTGACTTGTCTGGAACTCTTTATGTAGACCAAGCTGGCCTCAAACTTACAAAGATTTGCCTGCTTCTGCCTCCTAAATAATATTGTAAGAGTGTGTCTGTCTGTCTGTCTGTCTGATATGTCTGATAGTCTTGAACAGATTTAAAGAGATAATTGCATCCAATCTTGTGGAAAGGATTTATTGAGAGGAGGCGGGGAAGGGGATAGTCCTCAGTCCTTGCATTAATTATTTCCCATCAGCCAATTCCTTGCTAGATCAAGTCTGTTTTCTACACCTTGCTGTAGTTTTGGCTTCAGTCAGCATTTGGAAAGTGGAGACAGTTGTTATTTACTAACTACTTGCCTTTTGGCTTTCATTGCACTTTTTATATTACACAAATACTCTAGTTTGGATCCTGGATCTTAAATTTCTCCTAATAGCTAGTGCATTAAAGACTTGTTTCCTGGGGAGGGGCTGGCAGGAGGATATGGAATCTTTAAGATGCTGGATCTAGTGACAGGTTTTCTGGTCATGGTGTCTGTCCATTGAAGCTGATGGTAGAGCCCCCACAAGTTTGCTTTTTTGATCTTTTTTGTGCCCTGGTGATGTTTGCCATGGACTTCCTGTTGTGATGTGGTTTGGTGTCTTGCCATGGACTCCAAAACAGTGGGACCAACTGATCATGGGTGGAGATCCCTCCAAACTGTCAGGCCAAACAAACATTCTCTTTTTGAAAGCTGTCTGCCTCATAGTACCAGAAAACAAAGTAACTCGGTAAGTGATAGTCCCAGAGGAAGATACCAAGGATACTAAGAGCTCACGAGGAGGGAGGGGCTCCTGCTGCTCAGCTCCACTCATTTCCACCAGCATCCCCTTTAGCCAGCTTCCAACGTGCTTCTGGTATTTATTTAAATAAAATTTGTCAGTTCCAGATTTACTGACCACAGCAATGCCCACTACTTAGTGTGAAGGATAAAGGTTTGCCTGACTCCCCCACATGCTCATTTCCTGACCCTAACACATTGATGGTTACAGAATGTAGCTAGTTTTCTTTATAACTTCAAAAAATATGTCAACAATTCTGTTTCTTTCCCCTTTTGCTTAATTCAATTGGTTTGATTTTTCTCTAAGATGGAAAATTAGTCCTGCTACCATTCATTCTCTCTCTCTCTCTCTCTCTCTCTCTTTCTCTCTCTCTTCTTCAGATTAATTTTTGCTTCCTATTGATGAGGTTGATAATGTTTACATTCTGTTCTGCAATTACAGCTACATTTTTTGGTTTTCTGTTTTATGATTTTGGGGTGAAAAAGTCAATCTTTGTATTGCTATGCATGTAATAATAATAAATATAATTAATAATAATTATTATTTTGCTGTCAAGACTTGTAGCATGCTATGACTGCATTTCTCTGACTCTGGATTCTGTTCCATATCCCTGTCATCAAGTTAAGTCTTACTTTTATGTCTCTCAGTTTCCTTTCCATGGGATTTCTGATAATAAGATGCTGGCTAACCTGAACTAGTCTATATAGCTCTCTGCTTTTGCTCATGTTTAACTTCTGTCCTGTTCTGAATTCTGGTTCATCCACATAAATTATTTTCCGTCAATCTCATTGTATTTTAACATCTTGGCAGCCGATGGTGCTGTTCTCTTTCCTTACTGCTTCTAGAAGATACCATGATGAACAGCACTTCCTGCTTCAGTCCTCTTTGCATCATTCCCAAGCGCTGCTACCTCTGCCTGTCTAAATCAAGCTGTCTTATTCATGAAACCTGTACAACTATCTGATCCATTGATGTCCCACACGGCCTCAGAATTTTTTTCATTAATTAGTTAATTTATTTACTCACTTTATATCCAGATAGCAGCCCCCTCCCTCCTCTCCTCTCAGTCTCACCCTCACACTCCTTCCTCCCATTACCCCTCTGAGGAGGAGAGGAAGCCCCCTATGGATACCAGTCCACTTTGTGATATCAAGTCACAGTAGGACTAGGTATATCCTCTTCCAATGTGGCCCAGTGAGGTAGTCCATCTAGGGGATGGGGGTCAAATGGCAGGCAACAGAGTCAGAGACAGCTCCCACTCCAATTGATAGGGGACCCACATGAAGACCAAGCTGCATATCTGCTACAAATGTGTTAGGGGACCTACGTCCAGCCTCTGCATGTTCTTTGATTGATGATTCAGTCTCTGTGAGCTCCCAATGGGCCAAGGTTTGTTGGCTTCGTAGATCTTCTTGTGGGACCTTTGACCCCTCTAGCTCAGTCACTTTTATTCCCCACTTTTCTACAAGACTCCCTGACTTCCACCTGATATTCAGGTATGGGTCTCTGCATCTGTTTCCATCAGCTGCTGGATGAAGCCTCTTAGGAGACAGTTATGTTAGACTCCTGTCTGCAATCATAACAGTATCATTATTAATGTCAGGGGTTGGCTCTCTCCCATGGGATGGGTCTCAAGTTGGGCCAGTCATTGGTTGGCTGTACCCAAAATTCTGCTCCATCTTGATCTCTTTAACTCTACATATCTTGTAGGCAGGACAAATTTTGGGTTGAAGGTTTTGTGGATAGGTTGATGTCCCCTCCCTCCACTGGAAATCCTACTTGGCTACAGGAGATGGCCACTTCAGTCTTTATATCCACAACTGCTAGGAGTCTCAGCTAGCGACACCCCATAAATTCACAGGAGCCTCCACCATCCCAGGTCTCCAGTTAGTCCCAAAGATGCTCCCACCAATTCCCATTCTGTCTTCTGGTACCCATTACCTGCTCCCCATCCCTATTCCCCTCCTCACCCACTGTCCCACCTAGTTCCTTCCCTCCGTCCACCTCTGATGTCTATTTTATTTTGTCTTCTGTGCAAGATTCTAGCATTCTCCCTTGGGCCCTCCTCATTATTTAGTTTCTTTGGGTCTGTGGATTGTAGAGTGGTTATCCTGTACTTTATGGCTAATATCTACTTATCAGTGAGAACATACCATGCATGTCTTTCTGGGTCTGTCTTAACTCACTCAGGATAATATTTTCTAGTTCTGTCAATTTGCTTGCAAATTTCATGATGTCTTTGTTTTTAACAGCTGAGTAGTATTCCATTGTGTAAATGCACCACATTTTCTGTATCCATTCTTTAGTTGAGGGATATCTAGGTTGTTTCCATTTTCTGGCTATTATGAATAAAGCAGCTATGAACGTAGCTGAGTAAGTGTCCTTGTGGTACAGTGGGGCATCTTTTGGGTATATGCCCAGGAGCAGTGTGGCTGGGTCTTGAGGTAGAACTAACTATTCTCAATTTTCTGAGAAACCATCAAATTGATTTCCAAAGTGGTTGTTCCAGTTTGCAATTCTGCTAGCAATGGAGGAGTGTTCTCCTTGCTCCACATCCTCACCAGCATGTGCTGTCACTTGAGTTTTTAATCTTACCAATTCTGACAGGTATAAGGTGAAATTCCAGAGTCATTTCTTTTTTTTTTTTTTAAATTTTATTTACATTTAAGATGCCATCCCCTTTCCACATTTTCCCTCCCTAGAAAACCCCTGTCCCATGCCCCCCCTTTCCTTTTTGATTTTATACAATTTTTTAAAATGTTAATCAAAGGATTTATAAGTTTGGTAATGCTCAATCAGAATCGTAACCCAATACCCAACCTAGATATAAAAACTATCTTTGACTGGTGGAGACATGTGAACATCTGCCTCCATGCCCCTTCTCTCTTTCTCTCTCTCATCACCTAGCTTCTCCTCTTCTTCATCTTCTCTCCTTGCTCCATCTCTACCTCTCAGTACTCCTTCCCACTTAGCTCCTCCTACATATCACTCTTCCTGTTAAAGTAAAACTTTTCTCTCAAAATACAATTAGAGCATACTTATTCCTAATTGTACCAGTGAGGTACAAGATAGTCCTAATACCCAGTCCATCATTTTGTTGACTAACCAGAACCTCTGTCATCTCTTCTAACTAAAACACTTACTTTTGATCCTGGCTTTTCTGGCTTTAGAATGAATGTCAGCTGAAAACCATCTACTCAGATCTTTTCTCTCAAAGTAAATAGCCAGGATTGGCTATGAGACTATAGGTCTTCAACCCCATCAGAAATCCAGAATGACTGAGTTAACTGAAGTTATGGGAAGCACTAAACATAACTTCTAAAACTTAGCCAATTTATAGAGACCGCTGAACACCTGAAAAGCCCCTATACTACCGAACGTTGGAGCATCAAACCTTCAGCCTTCTGGCCCAGAATCATCTGACAGACCTTAGTGATGCAGGATTATTAAGGGCTGATTACTCTGTCTAGGCAGATATAATCAGTCAACTATTCTGCATGTGTGTCCTTTTCTGGACAGTAATTTGTCTGTAGATGGAGAGAGGCAATTCTTGCCTAGTGGCTGTCACCACACAACTGGAGTAACTCCAAGGATGCTCAATTTCTTCTTAGAATCCACGACAGGAAGCAGGAGCAGACAGGTCTCTAATTAAAATGAACATTAATATATAAATATTTGTAGCGTCAGTTCTATGGACTTCTGATGTTTTGAAAACCAACTATCCATGTAAGGTAACCTGGACTGTTGTCTGTTCACTCCTCTCAGCTATTTCTAAATAAAATATGGAAAACACCCTAACAATAAACTCAAAACCATGAATTTGCTATAGTCCCTTAACTCATAGGCTAACTGTCCCAAATCAGTTAAAAAAGTTAAAAAAGGGCTGGGTCTATGCCTTGTATTCCTAAATGTGTTATACAGGCACAATGCCCATGAGAGTATCAATATTCATCTCATTTTTATATTAATAAGAGGCTCGTACCAATGAAAATCTTAAATTTGAAATCAAAGTAAATTTTGTACCATTTAAGAAATTATAACCTCATCTTGATAATAATTATACAGATTTCTACCAATAGGTTATGGCTATGCAATAAGTCCTAGCTAATCCCCTCTGTTCCAACAAAACCACTACTTTTCCCTAGAAAGACAGGCCATTATTAACCACATTAGTCCCCAAGCTCAGGGAATAGGGGCGCTGACTCTTCTTTAACTTCTTCAAGCTGATTAAGGGCATTGAGATTTTAGAAGAGGGGTGGGGGGAAGAGTAAGTTGATAAGCCTCTGATGCTGTGTCTTCACTGAATCCAGATGGAATTCCAGGACATCGGAGGTTTGGGCAGGTCTGCTCAGTATGCTTGATGAGTAGATACACCAAGGCTGTGTATTCTGCAATATACAACTCTCAGAACAAGTTTTAGAATCAAGAAAAGAAAAAAATTCCCCCCCCAGGGGGCTGACATTTTTTTTTAAAAGATGTTGGTTCTGAAGACTTTTTTCTTTTCGCTTGTTAAAATTGGTTGTAGTATTTACGTTTCAGACTTTATCCCCTTACCCTACTTCCTCCCACCACCCAGAAACCTCCTATCCCATCCCCCTCCTCAGGCTTCTATGAGGCAGTGACCACACCTACCCCCCTTCACTATCCCTCCCCACCCTCACATTCCCCCCCCCCCACTCTGTGTTCATTTTTCATTCTTTTTTTTTTTTTATTGGACCAAGAAACTCCTCTCCCACCTATGTCCGACAAGGCCATCCTCCCCTACATATACCTCTGGAGTCTTGGGTCCCTCCCTATGTGTTCCCAGGCTGGTGGTTTAGACCCTGGGGGGCTCTGGTTGTTTGGTATTGTTGCTTTCCACCTGGGGTCACTAACCCTTTCTGCTCCTTCAGTCCTCTCACTAAGTTCTCCATTAGGAAACCCCTGATCATATCAGAGGTTAACTGTGAGCATCATCCTCTGAGTGTGTTAGTCTTTGGCAGACCTCTAAGGAGACAGCTATATCATGTTCCTCACATTATGCACTTCCAGCCATCCACAACAGTGTTTAGCTTAGGTGGCTGTACATGGGATGAATACCCAGCTGGAATGGTCTCCTGATGGCCCCTCCTTCAGTTTCTGTTCCATGTTTTGTTTCCCTATTTGCTCCCTTGAGCATTTTTGTTTCTCGTTCTAAGTAGAACTGAGGCATCCCCTCTTGGTCTTCCTTCTTCATGAGCTTCATGTGGTCTGCGGGTTGAGTCTTTGCTAATCCAAGCTTTTGGGCTAACATCCATGGAGATATGTTTGTATAGCTACCTTCTTTTACGGTTTTTGGAAGATTACTTTCTTGCTTTTTCTAGGTTGTAGTTTCCCTCCTTGTATTGGAGCTTTCCACCAATTATTCTTTGAAGTGCTGGATTTGTGTTGAGATACTGTGTAAATTTGGATTTGTCATGGAATATTTTGGTTTCTCCATCAATAATGATTGAGAGTTTTGCTGGGTATAGTAGTCTGGGCTGGCATTTGTGTTCTCTTAGGGGCTGTATGATATCGGTCCAGGATCTTCTGGCTTTTATGGTCTCTGGTGAGAAGTCTGGTGTAATTCTTATAGGTCTGCTTTTATATGTTACTTTGCCTTTTTCCCTTACTGCTTTTAGTATTTTTTCTTTGTTTTGTACATTTGATGTTTTGACTATTATATGGCGGGAAGTATTTCTTTTCTGGTCTAAACTATTTGGAGTTCTGTAGGCTTCTTGTATATTTATGGACATCTCTTTCTTTAGGTTAGGGAAGTTTTCCTCTATAATTTTGTTGAGGATATTTACTGGTCCTTTAAGTTTGGCGTCTTCCCCCTCATCTATACCTATTATCCTTAGGTTTGGCCTTCTCATTGTGTCTTGGATTTCTTGTATATTTTGGGTTAGTAGCTTTTTGTATTTTGCATTTTCTTTGACAGTTGTGTCAATGTTTTCCATGGTATCTTCTGCACGTGAGATTCTCTCTTCCATCTCTTGTATTCTGTTGGTGATACTTGTATCTATGACTCCTGATCTTTTTTTTTAGGTTTTCTATCTCCAGAGTATTGTCCCTTTGTGATTTCTTTATTGTTTCTATTTCCATTTTTAGATCCTGCATGGTTTGTTTAATTCCTTCTCCCGTTTGGTTGCATTTTCTTGCAATTCCTTAAGGGATTTTTGTGTTTCCTCTTTAAGGGTTTCTATCTGTCTACCAGTGCTCTCCTTAATTTCTTTGAGAGTGTTATTTATGTCTTTCTTAAAGCCCTCTATCATCATCATGAGAAGTGATTTTAATTCTGAATCCTGCTTTTCTGGTGTGATGGGGTGTTCAGGGCTTGCTCTGATGGGGGAGCTGGGTTCTGATGATGCCATGTAACTTTGGTTTCTGTTGCTTATGTTCTTGCGCTTGCCTTTTGCCATCTGGTTAACTCTAGTGCTGCCTGTACTTGCTGTCTCTGACTGAAGCCTGCCTTTCCAGTTATCTAGCTTGTGTCTGATCTCCTAGGGGTCCAGATGTCTCTGTGATCTTTTCCAGCTGCACTGATTACAGTGGTACCTCTAGGATGCCTCAGGATATGGTGCCTCCAAGGTAGCAGTCCAGCTAGGTGTCTGCTGTTCTGGGTGCAATGTCTTCTCTAGAATATCTCAGGATATGTTGTCTGACTCTCTGAGTTCAGTTGTTCCTCTGTGGCTCTGGGTTGAGTGGACTTTCCAGTATGTCTCAGGTGGAATCCAGGGTCCACACAACAGCAGACCTGGCAGAGGTCTGGTCCAGGCCTCAGATCTGAGAACTAGTTTCTAAGACACTGTCCAAGTTAGAGCGCCTGGGATCCCTGCTTCATCTGGGTTCTTGGAGGTTGGGGGCAGAGCTGCCACCCAAGATCTGCTCAGTGCTCTGGCCCAGACCGGAAGGGACCAGAGTCATTTCAAGTTGCATTTCCCTGATGATTAAGGACATTGAACATTTCTGTAAGCATATCTCAGCCATTAGAGATTTCTGTTGAGAATTTTCTGTTTAGCTCTGTACTCCATTTTTAATTGAGTTATTTGGTTTGTTGGTGTCTAATTTTTGATTCTTTATATATTTTGGATATTAGTTCTCTGTCAGATGCAGAGTTAGTGAAGATCTTCTCCCATTCTGTGGCCTGCAGGTTTGTTCTATTGATAGTGTCCTTAGCCTTGCCGAAGCTTTTCAGTTTCATGAGGTCCCACTGATTAATTGTTGATCTTTGTGCCTGAGATATTAGTATTCTGTTCAGGAACTTGTCTCTTGTGCTAATGTGTTCAAGGCAGTTCCCCACTTTTTCTTCTCTTAGTTTTAGTGTGTCTGGTTTTATGTTGATCCACTTGGACTTGAGTTTTGTGCAGGGTGATAGATACGGATCTACTTGCATTCGTCTACATGCAGACATATGTATTCATTTTTCCATTGTTTGGTTTTGGCTTCTTTGTCAAAAATTGAGTGTCCATAGGTGTGTGGGTTTATTTTTGGGTTTTTGACTCTATTCCAGTAATCATCCTGTCTATTCTTATGCCAATACCATGTAGGTTTTATTACTATTGCTCTGTAGTACAGTTTGAAATCAGGGATGGTGATACCTCTACAAGTTCTTTTATTTTCAGAATTGTTTTAGCTAACCTGTATTTTTTGTTTTTCCTCATGAAGTTGAGAATTGCTCTTTCAAGGTCTATAAAGAATTGTGTTTGAATTTTAATGGGAATTGCATTGAATCTGTCGATTGCTTTTGGTAAGATGGCCATTTTTATTATGTTAATCCTACCAATCCATCAGCATGGGAGATATTTTCATCTTCTGATATCTTCTTCAGTTTCTTTCTTCAGAAACTTGAAGTTCTTGGCATACAGGTCTTTGACTTGCTTGGTCAGAGTTGCACCAAGATATTTTATATTATTTGTGGCTATTTTAAAGGATGTTGTTTTCCTATTTCTTTCATCCCACTCATCATTTGTATAAAGGAGGGCTATTGATTTTTTGAGTTAATTTTGTATCCAGCCACATTGCTGAAAGTGTTTATCAGCTATACTAGTTCTCTTTTAGAATTTTTTGGGTCACTTATGTATGCTATTATATCATCTGTGAATAGGGATACTTTGACATCTTCCTTTTCAACTTATATCCCCTTGATCTCCTTTAGTTTTCTTATTGCTCTAACTAGAACTTCGAGAACTATATTGAATAGATACACAGAGAGTGGGCAGCCTTGCCTTGTCCCTGGTTTTAGTGGAATCACTTTAAGTTTCTCTCCATTTAATTAATTTGATGTTGGCTATTGGCTTTCTGTATATTGCCTTTATTATGGTTAAGTATGCACATTGTATCCCTAATCTTTCTAAGACTTTTATCATGAAAGGCTATTGAATTTTATCCAAGTTTTTTCAGCATCTAATGTATGATCATGTTTTTTTTCTTTCAGTTTATTTATAATGTAGATTACATTGATGGATTTTTCTATATTAAATCATCAGTTTTGTTTTTATATGTTGAGGCTTGCTTTGTGAAGAAGTTTCTGTGAGTTGCTGAGAAGAAGGTATTTTTTTGTGTGCGTGTGTTTGGGTGAAATGTTTCATTTCTGTCTCAATGACTTGTCCATTAGTGAGAGTGGAGTGTTTAAGTCCCCCACTATTGACGTGTGGGGTTTGATGTATGATTTAAGCATTAGTAATGTTTCTTTTATGAATATAAGTGCCCTGAGTTTGGGGCATACATGTTCAGAATTGAGATATAATTTTGGTGGATTTTTGCTTTGGTAAGTATGAAGTGTTCTTCCCCACTTATTTTGATTACTTTTGGTTAAAGCCTATTTTATTAGATATTAGAATGGCTACTCCAGCTTGTTTCTTGCGTCCATTTACTTGGAAAATCTTCCCCCACCCCTTTACTCTGAGGTAAAGTCTACTTTGTTGCTGAGATGTGTTTCTTATATATGTAGCAGAATGAAGGACCCCGTTTTTGCATCCATTTTGTTTAGCCTGGGGAATTGAGTGCATTGATGTTGCAAGATATTAATGAGCACCAATTGTTTATTCTTGTTATTTTGATGTTGGTGTTGAGTGTGTGTGTGTTCTTCTTCTTCTTTTGGTTTGCTGGTGTGAGGTTATTTATTTCCTGTGTTTTCTTGGCTTCAGTTAGCCTCTTTGGGTTGCAATTTTCCTTTTAGTATCTTCTGTAGGGCTGGATTTGTGGATAGATATTGTTTAAATTTGGTTTTGTCATAGAATATGTTGTTTTCTTTATATATGGTGATTGAAAGTTTTTCTGGGTATCATAGTCTTTGCTGACATCTGTGGTATCTTAGAGTCTGCAAGGTGTCTCTCCAGGCACTTCTGCTTTTAGATGTTCTCCTGAGAATAATTCTGTTAGTTCCACCTTTATATTTTACGTTACCTTCTCCCCTTGCAGCTTTTAATATTCTTTCTTTCTTCTGTATATTTAATGTTTTGATTATTATGTGGCAGGAGGATTTTCTTTTCTGGTCCAATCTATTTGGTGCTTTGTAAGCTTCTTGAGTGTTTATAGGCATTATCATTCTTTGGGTTAGAGGAAATTTTTTTCTATGACTTTGTTGAAAACATTTTCTTAGACTTATAGCTGGGAACCTTCTCCTTCTTTCTATTATTCTTAGATTTGGTCTTTTCATAGTGTCTCATAGTGTCATGAATTTTTTTTTGTCATGAACTTTATAGATTTAGCATTTTCTTTGACTGATGTCTTGATTTCTTCAATCATTTCTTCTAGGCCTGAGATTCTCTCTTTCATTTCTTGTATTCTGTTGGTGATGCTTGCATATGTAGTTCCTGTTCTCTTTCCTTGGTTTTTCATCTCTGGAATTCTATCAGTTTGTGTTTTCTTTATTGTTTTTATTTCCATTTTTAATTCTTGGATGGTTTTACTAATTTCTTTCAACTTTTTGATGGCATGTTCTCATATTTCTTTAAGGGATTTATTCATTTCCTTTTAAAAGACCTCTATTATCTTTATAAGATTGGAATTAAGATCATTTTTCTTGTGCTTAGGCTGTGTTAGGATATCTAGGGCTTGCTGTAGTTGGATAGCTGGTCTCTGGTGGTGCTAATTGCCCTCACACTTGTTGATTGTGTTCTTACTCTGTCATTTAGCCATCTGGTTGTCCCTGGTGTTAGTTGGATGTTCCAGATGCCAGCAGAACTCCTTGAGGAGGCAGGCAGAGCTATGGGACTGGCAGTGGATCTCAGGGAACTATTCTGCTGCTCACCTCTGCTGGCTCTGCCCCAAGTGGACATGACTGGCCAGAGATTGGTGGTGGAGGGGTTTAAACTGGGTGTTCCTGGGGCCGTTGTGGGCTAGAGGAGGGAGGTCAGGGGACAGCACTCAGCTTACCTCTGCTGGCTATGCCCCAAATAGAACTTGACTTGGTCTCAGACTTTTTATGGTATCTCTTCCTTGTGTCTTTTAAAACTGTCTTTTAGTAAATTTCAAAGGAGAAGCGGCAAAAGCTCATGCTGGGTCTGACATCTTGAACTATATTCTGCTGAATTTTCATCTCACTGTAAGTTTTCTTCTGTGAAGATATCCCAGTCTGTCTACCACTTTAAAATAGATGCCAACACATTTCATAGCTTTTTTTCCTATTCTTTCAGTCAGGATGATGATTCTTGA
This sequence comes from Arvicanthis niloticus, assembly GCF_011762505.2. Classification (NCBI taxonomy): domain Eukaryota; kingdom Metazoa; phylum Chordata; class Mammalia; order Rodentia; family Muridae; genus Arvicanthis; species Arvicanthis niloticus. The sequence continues at coordinate 32,452,029 of NC_047671.1, forward strand.
ATGGTTGATTAGGACTTGGGTTCTTATAGTGAAATGAGTGCATAATTTTTTGTAAGTTTTCTTCAAGCCAACTTATTTTTTTTCTTTTCACACACTTAAATATATTTAAAAAGTTTGATTGCTTACAGAATTTTCAACATGCCACCGAAATTCATTTTCTTTATATCACATGTCAGCCATGGATTTCCCATGCACTCACTCACTCACTCAACACAGTGTCCCAGGCTTTTGCTTTGTGTTTGTTTTCTACTGTGATTTAAGGGAAAAAAAAAACAAATTTTTCTTCTCTTCTGACATTTTTTCACTTATTTTAGATTAGCAATTCTTTTTTTATAGGGATGCTTTAAGCATGCTATTACATGCTTCTCCCCAATCTATTTCTGGGAGAGAAAATATTTTATATGTTGCTATAGATTTCCATTACTTATTTTTCTCTCTTTTCATCCTCTGTCTTTCTCAGTTATTTTGTAGTGATACTGCTATGGATGGAACTGTCCCCTGAAAAGTCATGCGTTAAAGCCCTAACTCCAGTGTGACTATATTTGGATACAGAAATGTTATAGAAATAGTAAGTTTAGATGAGACCATAGGGTGGGACCCTGCAATGACATCATTAATGTACTTATAAGAAGAGAAACCAGAAAGTGTCCTATGCCATTACATTATGTGAAGACATAGAAAGAAAACAGTTGTCTGTAAGGCTGGAGGAAAGCCCTCATAGGAGCTGAGCCAGCTGGCATCTTAGTGGTTTTTCTAAAATGCTTTATAATAATTCTTCCTTCATTTCCCTCTTTCTTTCCTTCTTTGCTTGCTTGCTTGCTTGCTTGCTTTCTTTCTTTCTTTCTTTCTTTCTTTCTTTCTTTCTTTCTTTCTTTCTTTCTTAACTTTCTACTGGTTCTTTGTGAGTTTTACATCATACATCCCAATCCCATTCATCTCCTGTCCCTTTGTATCTGCCTTCCACCCTGGCAACCCCCCAATAAAGAAAAAAATCTCATTGTAGAAGCTGTAGTGTATCACAGTGTCCTCCATAATGTACCCTTTCCCCCATACTTCTTTGCTTGCAAATGTTCATTGCAGTGACTCTTGGTCTGAGGCCTCTGGCTTCTACTCTTGTCAACACAGGAACCTCACTGGTACTCATGTAAGATATCCTGTTGTTGCCCTGTGTGATGGAGATCCTATTATAAGACCAGCCCCTTCATGCATTCTAGCAGTTTATGGACAGGGTACATGTTGAGTTAGGGCCATTCAAAGCCCTGGATCTGGGCCTGAGAGGTATGTTAGCTGGTCATCCTGCTGGCTGTCCTGCTCTCATGCTCTTGGAGCTGGCTCACCAGCAGCACCCATTCCTCACACCACCAGGGTCAGCTCTACCCTCCTGCCCAGATGAGGTGCAGGGTCCTATCTTCCTAGTGTTGTAGCTGGTGAGGGACATGGCCAATTCTCCCACTCTCATAACCCCCAAGATAAGCTCTCTTCTCTGCCATAGCTGGTAAGCAACGAGGGGAAGGGAAGTAGGTATCTCTCTCTCATCTATGCCAGTGCACAGCAGACAAGAGGCAGGCTGGTTCTCCTGCAACCACCATGTTCAGGGCCAGCTCTACTGTGCTGTCCAGGTGAGGTTTAGGGCCTGCTCACCAGAGTACTGGAGCAGATGAGGGCCAGGGCCAGCACTCCCTCTCACAGCAGGTGGCAAGGGCAAAAGGGTGAGGAGATGTTTCCCTCACTAAAGCCATTGCATAGGAAATAAGAGGTAGGGTAAGCTCTCCCATGCTCATGCCCTTGGGATGAGCTCACCTGCAACCCCCCACATCTAAGGACAACTCAACTGTGCTGCACAGGAGAGGTACAGGGCCCAATCTCCCAAATGCTGCAGGTGGCAAGGGACAGGGAGCTCTCCTGCTTTCATGACCCCAGTGCCAGATCTCCTGCTTGCCACAGATGGTTAAAGGTAAGTGGGGAGGAGGGTATCTTTCCCTTGTCCTTGCATGGGAGATGGATGGCAAGGCCAGCTCTTTTATGCTCAGATTCTTGAGGCCAGCTCACTTGAAACTCTCACAATGTGTGAGGCCACTCTCCAGAGTATTGCAACTACCTAGGGGTAGGGTCAGCTCTCTTCCTTTTATGCCCCTATGGCAAGCTCTCCTGTGATGCTCATATAAGGGGTGAGGCCAGTTCTGCACAGCCCTCAGACATCAACATGTTCCTGGGTGGCAGCCCAGCCCAGAGACATCTGCCTAGCCTTGGGGCAGTAACAGATTCCTGCTGCTGCAGTGCCAGGGGCCCAGACATGGCTCCCGGTGGCAGCACAGGTCAGGACCCTATCATGGCCCCAGGTGGCATCACCAACTATTTAAAGCAGGCTGTTGCTCACTATCCTTGAGTCTCCAGTTTTGTGTCTGTTCACCGTGCTCACATCCTTTTGCTTCTCTTTCTTTTCCATATCTCTAACATTTACTTGATCCTCTTAGTGATGACTGGGGTCTCTGAGTGTCTGAAGTTGTCTCAGGAGTGGCGTGTCCCATTTGCACGTTATGGCACCAGGCAGGGGTCATCTCAGGCATGATGATTTGTCCCCACCATGCTTGTGTGGTGCCTGACTGGTGGTCATTTCAGGCTCGATTCTTTTCAGAGAGTGTTAGGCTATTAATCTCTCAGATGTTCAGAGGTCAGAATTCTGAGGGTAGCCATGTCTCCTTCCTCTTTGCGACCCCCTAACACACATGAGACACAGCAGCCACACCTGCAGTGCTTCTAGGAACATCCACGTTGAATGTTTTGCATTTCTTCTCTGTGCCTTTCAGCTGTATAGGTTCTGACAGAACTAGTAACATGGTTTGTTGACAGAGCTGATCTGGCTTAACCAAGAATGGCTCTCTCTTCTGCTCCCACATTTCCTCAGAGAACATTTTTATTTTCCCCCATTTCTGGGAAGTCTGTAATTTTCTGATCTTTTCATTTATAAAAATACTCCAGTTTTAAAGTGGCTTTAAAAAGTCCATCTAGGGAATTGTTCAGCAAATCACTCACTGCAGAACTGCGAGGACTTGAGGGTACATTTCCTGAGACCATTGAAAAGTCACAGTGGTGCGTGTCATCTCTGTTCTTTTATGACAGGGTGGGAGATGGAGACAGAAGGAACTTCAGAAGTGTGAGAGCCAGCTAGCATGCCATAAACAGCAGCAGATAAGGCCCCCTATCTCCCACAAGTATAGAGGTGATCATTGCTCCTCAAGGTTATTATTACATCCACACGTGCCTTATCCCAAGTGTGTATTTGCACATATGCATGTGTGTGCAGCATATGCACTCGTGTGTGTGTGCGCGCGCGCACACACACACACACACACACACACACATATACACACACACACACACACCTTACTTCAAGCTTCAATTTTCTATTCAATCCAGATTCTAGATGCCTTTGATGCCGAGCCTGTAGCTTCTCTCTCCCCTCTGTGCTGCTCCTGCACTACTTTCCTCGTACTAAGTTCCTTGTTCCCACCTGGGTCAGTAGTATGGGGAGAGTAAACTTAGAAGAAGGACATAGAATGATGAAGCTGCTGCTGTTCCCTGGTCCTTGATGCCTCTCGTTTGTACCAGGGTTCACGCAGTGTCCATCTCTCCATCCTCTTCTTTACCTCTTTCCTCACAGAGGTCAGTGCACATGGCCTCTCGACAACTCAGGATCTTTATGAATTTGGTTTTTTTTCCAGCTACAGACAGAGCAGCCTGAACAACAGCAGCTTCACCTTCTAACAGTTCTGGAGGCTGGAAGTCCAAGATCAAGGTGCCAGACAATTTGTTTCTTCTTGGCTTGCAGATGGTTGCGACCCTTCCTGCCCGATGGCATATACAGGCTCTTCTTGCTGGCAAAAGCTTTTTCAGCAGTGCACTTGTTTAATGTGGGCCTTTCAAGGCATTTTCTTTCCTGCTCCTGTCTAAAGTTTCCCTTGACCACAGGAAACATCAAACATGATCACTGAGGTTTCAGTAAATGCTGCCCTCCTTCTCTGCCCTGTAATTTTTGTCCTGTTGTCGTTTGCTGGAAACTGATTCTTGTGTTGTGCTTTAAAGGGCATGAAGCTGACAAGGTCTTTGCTGAGTGAATTTCCCCCAACTTTAGAGATTTGTACTAATTTTTCCTCAAGAATTTTCTTGCATTCTGTATTAGTAATTTGCATAGGGCTGACTGCTTACAAATGCGGCAAGAGACCATCTGCAAGGCCTTTTCCCTGTCCAAGGAAGATCCCAGGATCACCAGTGAAAGAACTCTTTTTTTCCCTAGAGATTGTGCTCTTTGAGGGTGGCAGAAGAGAGGTCACTATACCCAACTTTTTCTGTCTCTACACACACCCTTTAAATAACACCTTAATTAATCTCTAGATCTTTCTTATTTGGGCTAGAGGCAGTGCACAAGACACTGATGGACTGTCTTGTGACCAGTGCTTAAGTCTTATGTGACTAATCTAACACCTCTCTATGGATGATATTTTTTAAAAACCACTTACTACTGTCTTTTGTGTTGCTGTTTCTACTGGAATTCTACAACTGCAAAAAAAAAAAAAAAAAAAAAAGTCACTTAACATCTTAACATTTTAACAGGATGCATGTGTCTGTCGTTTGGTCTGACCTGGGAAGGACCAGGGTCCTTTCCCAGTCAGACAGGAGTATATGAAAATGAATAGAAAGCTAAGCCAGATTCTCTCTATGGATATGCAAATTCAATGAATTCATCTTGTGTTCATTTTGTTTTCCTAGCTCTGTGTTGCTGTGTTCTGCCCAAATATTCTTTAGTTGAACAATATATGTAAGTATTTATTCTTTATCAAATAGTAGCCATTTTTACTCTGCTGTCCTAAGCTCATAGCAAGGCATACAAACGATAGACAGCGTGTAAGTGTTGGTGGGTGATTGGCCATGAGCTGAGGTGGATATGTAATGGTCATTTGGAAAGAAATCTGAAGCTTTGAATGCCTGATGAAGCCGTGGGAACCAGGAGGTTGCATTGAATGTGAGTACTGAATGCAGAAGGGGAGGCTGGATTTGTTTGGGCAGAGAAAAATTGAAAAGGGAAATCAATCTCTCATTTTAACTAGCACCTCAAAATATTCTGAATTTAGAAGGTCCCTGAACTCACTTGTATGGCTGCATTTATCTAAAAAAAAAAATGTGCTTCACAAACCTCATAACTCAAGTACCACAAAGACACTTTTCTATATTTACATTGGAGAATCGCCTAATATGTTCATAGCTACACCTGTGTTCCATCCTTAAGAAATCTTTAGATCGTGTCCTCTGACTAGGAAGAATGTTACTTGAGAGCTGTGCATATTCTGCTTATGGGAAAATGACAAGATTGGCAACCTCTTCTGATGAATTCGTGGCAGAATATTATTTACCATGGTAACAGATTTGTGTACTAACAATATGGGAGGGGGCTTTGCAGCAAGTTCAAGCAGAAGTGCATCTAGACTTTCAGGAAATAAGCTGTTATCTAAACGCAGGGATTTGGAGCAGGTACAAACCCTACAGAGAAGATGACATTCTGTATAGGACACTGGCGCATTCAGCTTGCTCCAGTTTACAAAGACTTCATGAGGAAAAGTCAAGTTCAAAGAATCCAATGGGAGGAGGTGTGGAGGATCTGAGCCAGAACGGAGGGAAATGCCATCATCAGAGAAAGTGAATGAAGGAGAGAGATTGCTGATGTTTGCAGGCAGGGAGAGAAGAGAATGTCTCTGCTTAGCAATGTTTAGAAAAACCTATGCTTTTTGTAGCTTCTATCCTACCTTCCAGTATCAAAAGGACAATGGGCTATCAACATTCTGTTTATGCAAGTATAAAAGCATCTGTCGAAGAAAGACGTGTACCTATCATGCTTTTAAAACATCTGCTTTTGCAAACCACTTGAAAATAATTATGCCCTAACAGGACTAAAACAGCTGTGCATGAGTCCGTAGTCACAAACCGTTCTTGCGCCTGGAATATATGTATGACAAACTGCAGAAATGGACCCTGGGGGTATTTGAATCAGTGGACAGACTATTGATTATGCATCTTTTCCCCATGAGCTGTTGTTATTTAGGTGTGTGGAATAGACTGTGCCTGGAATCCAAGGGAAAGTGTCTACTAAAAATGTATTCCTTAAAGCCTTTTAAAATAATGCTTTCTACGCAATGCACGAGCAAAAAGCACTCTCAAGGGATGTTGATGAAGCATCAAGAGGTGATGGATCTGAAATTAAGTAGAACCATGGAGGTGGAGATGTGACCAAACACTTCCCTCTCCCACACCACCTGCCCAAAATAAATCCCAAGGTTAAGTCCTGTTCTCTTTTTCCTGTGCCACTCCCTCTAGTGTGATTGGGTTTCCTTACCTGGTCTCTAAAGGCATAGCCTATAGACTGATTCCATGTATTATCTTTCCCATCCTGTCTTGAAAAAGCTGTCACATTAAAATCAGTGGAAAGGCTTGGGAGATGACTTAGGGGGTCAAATGTTTGGTGCACAAACACGAGGATCTGAGTTCAGATCTTCAATGCTGATGTAAAATTTCAGGCATGTGGCATATGTCTGTTACTCCATTGGGAGTAAGAGGTTGGGAACAAGTGTATTGTTGGAGTTCTGGTCAGGCAGTCTAGCCAATGGATGAGCTCCTGATTCAGTGAGAGACCCTTTCTCAAAAATATGGTGTGTTGAATGATTGAGAACGGTGCTTCACATTGACCTCTGGCCTCTGTGTGACCATGCACACGTGCACCTGGATGCCCATGTTGAAAAAAATTTAAGTACGATGTTTCTTTTCCTGGGTAAGAGAAAAATGTTGTTCAGAGCGTAAGTCCCATCTATTCTTTCCTCACTGTATTTAAAATGATTTCTGGAAGTGCTCACTCTTAAAAATCATTTTAAAAGCAACAACCTATTATTTAAACACTATGATTACAGTTAACACTTCAAAACATATGGAGCAGCTCATGTCCTCCAGGTATTGGTAATAACTTGGAGGAGGATGGAGAAGTCTCTGTAGCTTCTCCCCCCTCCCTGACTGCTGCACACCGTGATGCATGGATTGCCAGGTATAGAGTGCTGTAGTACATGTTCCATCTCGATGCTGTTTCCCTTGTGTTGAAAGAGCATTCCAAAATTTATCAGCCTTCACCAGATTCAATCAGGCAGCCACTCGACGCTGCTCAAGGGAGAGTTGTGCTGTTCAGGACTGACATGTGGAAAAGCAATCAGACACTGAATTATATGGCTGGCTTTCTTTGTCTTCATCTGTTTAAAGTGCTCAGTGAGCCCCAGTGAAATAATAGAGCTGTGTGTAAAAGCCCTTGGAAAACCTCATTCATCACCAAGTTCATAGAAACTGAGCAAACAGCTGAAGGGTTGCCATCACAATGGTGATGACAGACAGTGTTTTGATATTTTCAGGGATCATGCTGTGAACAAGGTTTTGCCTTCTTCTATACCACTGCTATGTTCCAGACCTTAAACATTTGGACCCTAGACTTTCATCAAAGACAGACAGACAGAAAGGGGGCAACTCAGATGTTAAGAACTGTGCCTGCTAAAAGAATAACACTTAGGCATTTCTCATCAGTTTGAAAGGCTTAAATGCATTGTGAGAAGAACTCTAATCATGTATGACTATAGTCATAGGTCATATATACATGTATGTATGTATGTATGTATGTATGTATTTTATTTTCTCTTAGGATCTGCCACAAGTAAGTCCAGCTATGATTATTTAAGTGGAAGAAGCTAGATTGGCTGGACCACAGGCAAGAACAAATGGTGGCTCAGAGCTGGACCCTGTGGGGATTAACACTTAGGAGGTTATTGTTAGTGGCTTGAAATTTCAGTGTACTTTTCGTCTAGGGCTCAGTATGATTTTGGCTTGTATCCAGATATTTTCACTTAGGGTTTATGCTTAGGGGATGTAAAGAAACGTTAGTATTTGCTAAAGGCATATGAAATAAATACTGTAATTTGGTTTTATAAAAAGAATGTATTGTAAAACCAAAGGCATGGTTATCTTTTAAAGGTTATTTCCAGTTTTGTACCAACAGGAGGAATTCTCTACAATATTATAATTTGAAGTAATTTTAAAAGGGTTAGAAAGAAACTGTGAGTTAACCATCATCTTGGAAGGGAAGAGTCGTTAATATGGGATTTCTTAAGATATAAAAGTATCCCTTCTATCTAAGGACAGGTAGAGTTAAATAAAAAAGTCAACCAAAAACCAAAACAAACCAAAGCAAAAAAACCAACCCCCCCCAAAAACAAAAAAACCCCAACCCCCCCAAACCTAACCAACCAAGCAACCAAACAGCAACAATAACAACAACAACAAAAGACAAAAACAAAAACAAACAAACAAAAAATAACCCTGGGCTAGGAGAAATAGGAGAGATGGCATTCAAGTAGGTTTTCTGATTTGAATTTGCAAGCCATTTGGAAGTGGATGTGACCTTGGTGTGTGTGTGTGTGTGTGTGTGTGTGTGTGTGTGTGTGTGTTTGAAGATATAAACATGTACACTATAGTTGGGTTAGGAGCACATTCCTAGAATCCCCATCTTCTTCTCCTAGTGTTGTCTTACCTTCTTTCTTTTATATTGCTGTCATAAGACATCATGGCCAATCAATTAGAAAAGAGAGGTTAATTTGGGTTACTCTTCCAGAGAGTCAGAGTATAGAATGGAGTGAACGTATGTCTGGAACAGTAGCTGAGAGCTTACAACTGATTATAGGCAGGAGGTAGAGTGCACATTGCCAATGGCATGAGTTTTTTAAAACCCAAAGTCCATCCCCAGTGACAAAACTCCTAATCCTTCCCAAGCAGTGGAGTATAGACCAACTATTCAAATGCATGGGTCCATAGAGGCCATAGGCTTGTGGTTATATGATAATGCAAAAATATGCTTAATCCAACTTCAATAGTTTCCATCATTGTCAGTCTCAATATTTTTTAAAAATCTGAAACTCAAGGCAATCTCTTAATTTTAACCCATTGTAAATTAAAAAAGCAAATCACAAACGTTCAACATACAGTGTGGCACAGAACATACACTATAGTTGGAAAGGAGGAATTGGCGCGTAAGAGGAAATACTCTAGCATAGCAAAATCAAAACCTAGAAAACTCCAAATCCTGGACCTTCAATTCTGATGACAGAGGGCTTAGTTGGCTCAGCCTTTCCTGCTTTGCTGCCTGTAGGGCACTATTTCTCTTGGGCTGGACCCACTCTCTGTCTGTAACTCACTTTGTCAGATATCTCATTGCTCTGGCATTGCCAACATCTTGTGATCTCTAATTCAACTCAGGCTTCACTGTCAGTTTCACAAAATAGCCTCTCTGGGCCTCCATGCAGAGACTGCTCTGACATACACCTGGCTTCAGTGGTGTTTCTTAACCATGGAAGGAGAGCCCATAACCTTGATATTCATGTACCTTTCAGGTTTCTAAAGCTAACACCACATGAACAACACTGCCAAGTTTGTCTGCATGCTTGGGATGGTGCCTGCCACCACTGAATCACATTTGCAGAAGCTTGCTTTTATTATTGTTTTTTAGGAGCAGGAAATTCCCTACACCCTTCTTACACGTTGGCAGCTTAGTTGGGTGGGGTCTTGTTTGAGGCCCCCAAATTTGGATCAGGCCTCTCCATAATCTCTTATTCTCTTCTCGCACAAGCCTTGGTTCTAACATTAAGTTTTTGGGGTCTCTCTTTATCCTTAAACTTTATAGTTTGTATTTATGTTTTGCCCCGCTTGCTCTTTTTTATTGTAGACCTGTAGAAGAGTGATTGCTAATAACCAAGCGACAAAGACAATATTAGGGCTGTTTTGAAATCTCCTTGACCAGAGAATCTAGTCCATTAGTTTCAATTTAACTACAAGCAAATTCTTAGGACAAGGGGGGCAGAAGGCAGCTATGCCCTTTGCCACAATGTCACAGAATGGTCTCTAGCCCAGTTACTGATAGTTTCCATCTGATGTCTCTTGAACTTCCATAGCCCATATTTCTCTCAGCACTATTGTCTCTTGAGCCCCTATGAGGATGGGCCATTAAGATCTGCATACAGCATTCAACCATTTTCCTAGTTTAGAGTCTCCAAATTTTCCACATTCTCCAAAATACACCATGGTTAGGTCTGTTATGGCAGTAGCCAAATTCCTGTCACTAACTTCTGTCTTGGTTTCTTCCTATTGCTGTAATAAGGCACCATGACCAAGGCAAAATATACAAAAGGAGTTTAATTGGGTTTATGATTCCAGGGGCATGGGGTTTATGATGGGAGAGTGTAGGCATAGCGACATATAGCTGGAGCAGCAGCTGAGAACTCATGCAGAATCCTCAAGCAGGATGCAGACAGCACACTGGGAATGGTAGGCAGTCTTTGAAACCTCAATGCTTGCCCCTAGTGACACTCCTCCAAGAAGGCCAAGATCTCCCCCATCCTTCCCAAACAATTCTATTAACTTGGTGTGGATCAAGTATTAAAATACTTTATACGTGTCTATGGGATCCATTCTCATTCAAACCATCTCAGTGGTAGGTTGGAATTCAACCTGTATCCTATAGAAAACTAGAATTACTCTGAAAGATTTCATTTCAGTACATTATGCCTGAAGATAAAATTTAAAAACTTAAGAATTCAGTCAGGGAGAGCACAATGTGCTTAAGTACCTGAAGCCATTTTAGGAAGATCTGTGATACATTAGTGTCAGGTGTGACCCGATGCTGAAGATAAGTGAGCCTGAGGAATCCCACTGAAGTAAAAGCATCCTACAGTCAGCGTCCACGGTTGTGGTGTGCAAGCCAGGCAATTTACTTTAGAAAGCAAGAAAAACCATGTATCTGTTATATGTGGGTGACGTGAAGCCAGGGAAGCGAATGTATTCACACACAGAAGACCATCAACAGTGCTTAGATAGTTCTGGAAAAAAAATCAGTTTCAAACTTATCCAAAATGGAGGCTCAACGGTAATGATTGTAAAATGCAAGGAACCAGGAGTTGCCACTTACAATTTGTCATGCATTACTTTACCTAATCATTTAATATCTTAGTCATCACCACAAACTAAGTTTGAGTCATTTGAGGAAATCCTTCTCTTAGTAGGGTTCAGGGCTATATAGCCTAGCTGCTGTGTACGCACATTGATGAACTGTGTTTTATTAAAGTTCTGAGGTTCTGAAGGGGGAATCCACTTGTGTGATGCTATTCAAGAGGATGTCGCAGTAATGGAGAACAGTTTTCCCTGTGGATGCTTTAGCATGAACTGGTCGTATCTTCATGTGCTAGTCTTTGAGCTGTTTCTTGGTTTACGCTGTCTTTTCCTAACTTCCCCAGCATGGTCTGTCTCCCTAGACCTAACAAGTTATGAGAGCATCGAGTAACAAAACATAATCCAGACTAATCTTTCCTTAAGACCATAGGCTTAGATTTTTCAAAACCTACTTTTAATAAGAGGTTCTTAAATGTTTTAACCTCCCTTTTATCCCACTACCCATCGGAGGTAGTGGAAAGAAAGGTTAGTAGGATACCGGGGAAGTGGATCTGTTTTGAAATAGTTCTTTGGAGCAAATTCAATCTATGTTGCTAGAATATCAGCAGTTCTGTTCACACGAGTCAGCAGCAGCAGCTTGATCCTGAAAAAGCTGTGAGGCTCAGCTTTATGCTGTTTAGAAAGTAGTTCCTTGGGGTGATTTCAATCTCCAATTGTTAGGATACCAGCAGTCCAGTTCAGTCGTTATCAGGATATCGAACGCAAATCAGCAGAAGTGGCACAACCTAGCAGGAATAGCCAGGCCCCTGCCGAATCTGTACAAGTCAGCAGGAGCAACCAGGATCAGTTGGGGATGCCAGGAGTTCTCTGCCACACCTCTCTCAAAGGAGTGAACATCAACTGAGACTCGAGACTAACAAAGCTTTGTGACTCTAGCTATGCCAGCCCTCTGTCATTGTCCATTGAGTCCTATTTATACTCCTTCCAAATATCACATGTCCTCCCATGGGTCTTGTCTCAGCAAAACACCATGTGAATCTGTCTTAGCAAAAATGCACATGAGTCTGTATCAGCTGACATATCCAAGAAACTTTCACTTCACTCGCTGGCCTGAGTCCTTGGAAGTGGCAAGAAGCCGCCAGAAGTTTTTGGTGTGTTTCTCTCTGTGGAGTCATGACAAATGATGGCCAATAAACAATGGTAAGACATACCAATATCACCCAGCATCATCTACTGTCTCTTCGGTTATATTTATATTCCTTCTAAACATCATGTGTCCTTTCACATGTCTGCTTTAGCAAAACATCATTTCACGTGCGTCTGCTTCAGCGAAAAATTCTTTCACGTGGTTGCTTTAGCAAAAGCACATGTGCCCCAGAAAACCATCATTTAACATAATTGACTTTCCAAAGAAACTGGAAGTTCCCACTTCATAAGGCAATGACAGAAATATTGCCAATATATAATAGAAATAATACTCAAAATAATTAGTATGTGTAGCATGGTGGGAAGGACATTGAACTGAAAGGCAGTCAAACCTCTGCTCTGGTCTGTTAGGGAATGAGCCACTGTGGTCTCCTAACTCATCTGAATATCATTTCCTCACTGCTAAATAAATGGATTTGAAAAAGATAATGGCAATTCATCCCTTATTCATAAAGACTATGTTCCAAGACCTGAAGTGGAAGCCTGAAACTATGGATGGTACTGAGCCCTGAGTTTACTAGATGCTTTCCTATAAAGTTTAATTTATAATTATTATAATATGGTAATAAAGTTTAATTTATAATTATAATTCATTTATAATTAAAATTTATTTATAATTTATAATTAAAACTTTAATTTATAATTATAATTAACTTATAATTATTACAAATAAGGGAATGATAAGTAATAGAAATGTTAATCAAAAAACTCAGATAACATACTCATGCTTCGGACCATTATTGAGTGGTTGAAAACTTTTAGTCTCATAGCCAAGCCTGGCTATTTACTTTGAGAGAAAAGATTTGGGAGGATGGTTTTCAGCTGACATTCATTCTAAAGCCAAGAAAAAAAGCCAGGTTCAGAACTAAGTCTTTTAGTTAGGAGAGATGACAGAGGTTCTGCTTAGTCAACAAAGTGATGGGCTGGGTATTAGGTCAGTACCTTGCTGACCCAAATTGGTATAGCTATGCTCTAATTGTATTTTGAGAGATAAGTTTTATTATTTTAAGAGGAAGGGTGATATGTAGGAGGAGCTAAGGTGGGAGGAGTACTGAGAGAAAGAGGAGGAGTAAGGAGAGGAGGAGGAGAAGGAGAGGAGGAGCTAGGTGATGAGAGAGAGAAAGAGTGTGTGTGTGTGTGGGGGGGGGGAGACATGGAGGCGGATGTTCACAGGTCTCCACCAGTCAATGATAGTTGATATATCTAGGTTGGGTATTGGGTTACACTTCTGATTGATATTGAGCACTACCAAACTTATAAAGCCTTTGGTTAACATTTAAAAAATTGTATAAAAGCAAAAAGGAGAAGGGAACATGGGATAGGGGTTTTTCTAGGGAGGGGAAATGGGGAAAGGGGATGGCATCTGAAATGTAAATAAAATATCCAATAAAAAATAAATTAAAAAAGAAACAAAACAAGAAGGGTATACGTAATAAGATAATTGGGAACAAAGTATCAGTCACAGGACAGCCAATACAATATTTTGTTATAACTGTTCAATTCTGTTATTGTTTTAAATCTCCTTTTATGCACAATTTAAGAATCAAAGTTCATCAGATGTCTATGCAGAATATATCAGACTTGATATTATTCATGGCTTCAGACATCAATGAGAGGCCGTGGAACACACCTCCTGCACATACTGGGACAATCACAGGAGCTAGTGCCACAGAGAGTGTCCAGTGAGGAGATCGCTGTTGTCACTTGTCTGCCTCCTGTGGTCTACATTTCTTTTGCTCTGTTAGTTCTTCGTGCATGGGAGAACACCCCTTTGCACATGGCTGAGCAAGAGCCTAGGGGCTCAAGAGCTTGTACATGCCCTGCCTGCTTGAGCCATTTCAATGAGTTCTGTCATTTTAAATGACTGCAATTCTGACCTGTCCTCCACCAAGATGAAAATTGTTTGGCTGTCCTCCAAGCCTAAACAAGACATGAAATGACGGTGTCCTCTAGATCATATATTTTTAAAAAAATCTTATTTTTAAATTCATCTTTATTTTAATTTTAAGTGTATGAGTGTTTAGCTTCTGTGTATGTACAACATGTGAGACTGGTGTCCACAGAGGCCAGAAGAGGGAAATGGATTCCCAGGAAATGGAATTATAGACTGTTGTGAACCACCACGTGGATGCTGGGAATCAAACTTGGGTCGCCTGGAAGAGGAGCAACTCACAGCCGCCAAGCCATCTCTCCAGTCACAAGATTTTATTTTAGCTTTAATTATATGTATGTGTGTGCATCTCTGTGTGTGAGGGCAGATGCTGGGAACAGAACTCAGGCCTTCTGGAAGAGAGCAGTGGATGCCCTTAATTCTTGAGCCAACTCCTTGCCTTTTCTCTTTCCTCCACTTCCCTATCTCATGCTTTCTTTCTCCATTATTTTTTAGAATTAAAAAAATAGCTGAGTGTTATCTTGTCAGCCAAATTATAACCAATTTATTTGAGCCTTTGGCTTTAAAAAATACACACACACACACACACACACACACACACACACGCACACACACACACAAGTTTATTCTAGAATATCTGCAAGAGTTTGGAACTTTTTTATTGCCTTTTTTCCTTTTTGTAAGAATGACTCAGAAAATATTTGAAGATGGAGTGTTAAGGGAATGAAAAATATTCTGCTCAAATATATAATTGGGGTTGGGCTGAACCTGTGAATGGTATGGGCAGCTGGGATTATAGTTGGGAAACCCTTGCAAAACACTTTGGGAAAGAGGATGGAGATCCAACCCTGGCCCAAATATTAGGCCCAAAATATTGCTGATTGTCTAGTAGTTGGTTATGAAAACAGCTCCACAGTGTGTGTGGAGCCCCCCGAGTGCATGGAGTCTATGGATAGCCACTGTTACACTTTAGGTGAAAAACTGGAGTGCTTCCACACAGTAAATAAGCTCCAGCTCAAACTGGAAAATGCCGTGATTACGTCATAAAACAAAACACAAGCTGCCCTCCTCCAAGCCCGAAGACCAGCCATGAAAGTGACTGCTAATAGCATCTTGTCAGTGATGTAAAGTTGCTGCCCTTTAGGTGTCAGAACTGGGTCTTTTCCGGATTTATTATAATATCCACAGAGGGGGAAAATGCTCATTCATTACTAGTGCTCAGAGCATCTGTTAAGGTAGCCTCTAATTCTGCTTACATGGAAATTGACAAAGCAGGTGCAGGTTTTTCTGGTCCTCTCAAACTACTCCCAGGAGGTGGCTCTTCCAATTCAGCATTCCTGAATTATGTGCCATCATCAGAACAAGGCTGGGGCATGAAATGACACTGGATGGTTCAATTGGTATAAATAAATCTAAGTGGGGTGACTTGGACACAAATTGCTTCATTCAGCGAATTGAATGATTGCAAAGGGCTGGTGTGGTCTAATGCTGCCTTATTGTTATATTGGCTCTGTAGATCTAAAGCCCTGCTTAGGCAAGGAGGTGAATGCTCTTGGCCACGAGGTGTTCAGATTACGTTCTCAATACAAAACACTGTCTGGTTGTATTAGAGACCCTGCAAAGAATATGAAGACTGAGGTAGAAAACAATTCCGTTCATTAAGGCAGTAATAATCTCTCTCTATAAGGACTCATTAGGCTCTTCCTGTTCTTGAGGTTACATAGGCAGCAAGTATTTGTAGAGGGGAGAGATGAAGATTTTTCTTCTGTGGTATAGCTGCCCATCAATTTCTCATGTCTTTGTAGGTAACGCCATAAAAATCACTGATTGATCAAGAAAATAAAACCATATGAATCTGTAGAAGGGGGAAATGTTTTCTTTTCAGCACTGTAGGTACTTCAGCTGGACAGATTAATGAACAGACTTCACTAGTTACACATGCAAGGGAGTTTTCACAAACCATCAGGCACAAAGAGCTGATGATTGAAGTTCTAGCAAAGGGAGTTGCTTCTTCTCAGCAAGGCCCACCTTCATGTCTTCTCCAGCAAGCTCCTCCCTTCATGTCTTCTTTGTGTTTTGGCCACTGGGTTTAATTACTTTCTTCCAAGATTGGGTGAGGGTAATTTCCTGAGGTAAATTACTGAGGGTCATTACAGTGGTCACACCACTAAAGAAAATGCTACTCCTCCCTCAAAATCCATTAACTGCCAATAGTCCTCAGGGCGAGATAAAGTCCCCTAGTTCCCTTCCCCACCCGCCATGAAATATCCACAGGCTTGCTCTTGTGCAGATAATGTCCTCTGTAGTAAGTCCATGATTGTGATCAAGAAGACATCTTTTGTTGCCTATCTGCCCATCCTCTGGCTCTTACATTCTTTCTATTCCCTTTCCACTTGTGTTCCCTTTGCGTTGGGGATGGAGGGAATCACACAGCGGTCCTAGTCAGGGATGAGAACCTACTCTGCCCTTATCATTTACTTATTGTCGACATACAGCCTGTCAGGAGACTCCACCAGCTGCAGAAAGACACCTCTCTGATGAAGGCCATGCACAGTTATCAAACTGCCTTATTAAAGAACTGTATCGTTATGCCTAGGTTCAATGATGCATGTATTTCCATGTAGAAAATTGAATGAATAGGGGTTGAGGTAATAGTGGCAATGAATTTGAGAGAGAACCAATCAAAGCCTATTTGTTCAGACGCTTCTTGGCATTTCTTCCCCTTAGATATGGGATTAGACCCCGCTGGGATGATGATAATTGTAAGGATAAAGCCAAAAGAAAGCAGTACATGTTGTAGTTTGCATGTGAAATGTCCATTGTAGGTTCATGTGTTTGAACACTTGGGACCAGGGAATGATGTGCTTAGAAGGTTAGAATAAATGTAGTTGTGTTGGAGAAAGTGGGTCACTAGTGTTGGGCCTCAAGGTGTTTCTGGCAGTACTTTTGATCTGTTCTGTTTTTTATTTTCCTTTGAACTTTAAAAAATTTTATTATTATTATTATTGGTTATTGTATATTTTTATATTTCAAATGTTGTCCCCTTTCTCAGTCTTTCCTTCATAAACCCCCCCATCCCATCTTCCCTCCCCTTTGCCTCTAAGAGGGTGCTTCTTCCCTCACTCACCCACCCACCTCTCTAGCATCACCACCTAACATCCCCCTACCCTGGGACATCAAGCCTCCACAGGACCAAGGGCCTCTCTTCCCATCGATGCCATATAAAATAATCCTCTGCTATATATGTAGCTGGAGCCATAGACCCCATCCATGTATACTCTTTGGTTGCTGGTTTAGTCCTTGGGAGCTCTGGGTGGTTCCGTTAGTTGATGTTGCTGTTTTTCCTATAGGGTTGAAATCCCCTTCAACTCCTTCAGTCCTTCTCCAAACTCTTCCATTGGGGTCCCTGGGCTCAGTCCAATGTTTGGCTGTGAGTATCTGTGTCTGTATTAGGTGCTGGCAGAGCCTCTCAGGGAACAACCATAGCATGCTCCTGTCAGCAAGTGCTTCTTGGCATCAGCAATAGTGTTGGAGTGTTGTCTGAAGATGGGATGGATCCCTAGGTCTCTGTGCAGTTTCTGCTCCATTTTTTTGTCCCTGCATTTTCTTTAGACAGGAGCAATTCTTTTCTCTGTTTCCTGAGTGTGGTGTAACCAGCTGCCTTGTGCCACCATGACTTTATTGGCATAATGGACTGTAGCCTCTCTGGAAAAATTAAGCAAAAGTGTTACTTGGTATCAGATATTCAGTCATAGCAATGACAAAAGTCACAATAGATCTTTCTAGGTCTCATGGCCTGCTTTCACAGGGAGGAGTTCCTGCCTTAGAGAAGGAGAATTCTGGTTTCTGTGACTCCCTCAAGGGAAGTAGGAAGATTGAAGAATGGGGGAGTGAGAATGGCTGCTCAATCTACTGTAGTTCAGAGTTCTCAGAAGTACAAAGTGCTGTAGTTTTGGGGCAGTTTTTCTGAGTCCCAACATGGTAGAATGTTAAGTGTAGTATCTCCTAGGTATTAAGGAAGACCAGACTCCCACCTCAGTGTGTGGCCAGCCATCATCCAAGGCAACTTGTACAGCTTTCTTACTAAAATGGCAATATCATAGTTTAATCCATAGTAGTACTCTTTTAGATATAATATTTATGGATTTAATAGTATTTAATGTAATTTTCTTATATCCTGCATTATATAATTTTTGGGGTTCTTTAATATAGAAATTGTATTAGATTTATTGTTGCTACATATAGTAGCCAATATAATGCCTTACATATACTGAGTGTTTAAAACATTTGTTGGGTTTTGGTGGGACTAGCAGGGCTTGATATAATTAGAAGGAAAATTTTTCAGATTAGAAAACTTTTAACAAACCGATATTATAGGTAATGAAAACATTATAAACAAAAACCCAGGAAGCCATAGAGCCTCAGGACAATTTAGGAGCCAAGAATGTCCTTTTTTTTTGGGAGCTCATGTTGAAATTTTTTGCTTTGAACATCAAGCAGATCCCCACTGAAGTTCTGCACACAGACACTGAAAGAGTCCAGCTAGTCCAGAGCAAATGCATCACATGCTTGGACCATTTTTCATGTGGGTGGAAACACTAAGCCAAACAGCAGTTTTATTTTCTTTTCCCCATAGCAACATCCTTAGAAATAATGCTTTCAAATTTTTCACCGTGGAGGATCTCTCTTGTCATCTCTTATCCGTGGGCTACGGAGTTTTCAAAGAATTGAATGGAATCTACTGAACAGGCAAAGAAGGGAAGGCGACAGAACTTTGAATATGTTTGCCTTTACTTCATTATTTTGGGGAAGTGTCTCAGTTCTGTAACTATTCCATGTCAGTGAGTGATGCTAGCGGCTGAAAGCTAAGCTGAAGGTGGGCAAAATGTAGAATGCCATTGCCAGCTACATCAAACATATTAATCATAACATTTGCGGAAACTAATAGATGTAGGATATATTGATTTGCTAAAAAAGGAAAGAAAACAATAGAAGCAGGGAAAAGCACGGTATGTTAGAACTAGATCTTTGAGACTGGATGTGGCTCTCAGTGTATACATATGGTTTGGAGTGGTTACATCTCTCCATGTGTCTAATTTCTAATTGTACTGGCTGGGTTTTGTGTGTCAACTTGACACAAGCTGGAGTTATCACAGAGGAAGGAGCTTCCTGTGAGGAAATGCCTCCATGAGATCCAGCTGTAAGGTATTTTCTCAATAAGTAAGCAAGGGCGGGAGGGCCCATTGTGGATGATGCTATCTCTGGGCTGGTGGTCCTGGGTTCTATAAGAAAGCAGGCTGAGCAAGCCATGGGAAGCAATCCAGTAAGCAGTACCCCTTTATGGCCTCTGCATCAGCTCCTGCCTCCAAGTTCCTGCCCTGTGTGCGTTCCTGTCCTGTCCTGACTTCCTTTGGTGATGAAGAACAATGTGGAAGTGTAAGGTGAATAAACCCTGTCCTCCCCAGCTTGCTTCTCGGTTATGATGTTTTGTGCAGGAATACAAACCCCGGCTAAGACACTAATCAACAAAATAAGGAAAATAATTAGAACTAACATGTGTAAAGCATCTGGAAGATTATTAGGATGTTATTTGCTGTGTTGTTAGGGGCAGCTTTTTCTGTGTATTGCTGGAAAGTTTAACGTCCAAATTTTTAATCTTTGTTTCTTTGTAACGATAGTCTGAGTTCCCCCAAGAACAGCAAAACTGCAAAATAAGTACACATACATGAATGCACGACATTTTATTTCAGAGAATTAATTATTAATCTTGAAGTCGTTTCAATTAATATTAATTCAAAGAGCCAAACTGCAAAGAACAATATCCTGTGTTAAATGAAAAAGTGTGCAGTGGTCACGCGTGAGAAGTGAGCACGTTATAGAGCAAGGATGTAGCATGATACGTGGCTGGGGGGATAAGACAGCTTAGGAAAGAGAATAATGCAGAACTCTGTAGGTAACATTGTGAGCATCATTTCTCCAAAGGTTAAAGCAGATGATTTCCTATCAGGTTTCCTATCGAGGTGTTTCTAAATCTTTATAGTCCCACTCAAGATCTGAATATCTAAGTGTTACCTATACACCTACATGGAACGCTGGACAGAATAGTGACCAAAATGACAAACAGTTAACATTATCAATTGTAAAAGCAGAGGAAAAGACAACTCATCCCTGGATAATTTGTAGAAATTAAATGCCATTGAGGCACAAAATTACCCCTTGATGGGGTAGGTTTTTAAAAGTCAGTCCACAGAGTTAAATCAAGTTTATATTCTCAATGAAAACTGACACCACGTTAGGTTGCTTCAGTTCAAGATTCTGACATTTTTTTTTTTTTTTTCTATCTTGAAAGAGGCTGTAGGATATTCTTCTAAAGAGTGACGTTGGTCTGTGACTGCACTCACTGATGGTGAAACTGAGCAAGTTTGCTTGACAGTGTCAGCTCCCGACTGTGGCACATGCCCCATGGTGAGGACATGGGTATGCACTGTTCATGTTAGGGGAGCTGTGTTAAGTGCAGTAACTCCTGGAAAGTAGAGACATGATACACTGCTGTCAGCGCCACTGTTGGACTAAGACCTACAAGTAGTCTTCAATCCTGTCATTCTTATCTTCTATGTCAACCCTAGTAAAGGAAATTGGACTCTTCAAGAATCGAAAGAGTTACAGCAGATGCATCTTAATTTTTGAGTATTCATATTATCATAAAGGATTGAGTATAAAAGAAGGGGAAAATGACTTTTCGAAGTTAACCTTCATCCCTCTGTGTATTTGTGAATGTTCTTGACAATGATAATCACCTTGAGGTAAACAGACAGGCAGAGGTAAGAGCCGCTTGCCATTCAAGGTGGATGGTTAGCAACATATGTTTATTTATCCCCGCGTATATTCATATTTTACATTGGTTTCTTGATAACTGTGAATATAAAAAAAGGAGCATTTAAATTTGCTACAGATGTTTCATGAAAACCATTATTAGTGTGAAGGGAAAATGCCTTTGGAAGCAATTGTGTAGAGGTTTAATTTTTATTTCTAAAGGAAAATGTGCACATGCAGTAAAAGTACTAAAGGAGAACACAGTGTCCCCCGAGGTATATGAGGCTGAATAAAATCTGCTGCATTATCCTTCAATCAGCCACTTAAAAATTTTAATTGTATGGACTTTTAATCACAGGGAAAGCAACGTTTGCCTGCACATTGCTTTGTCTCAGGGTGGAGGAGGGCAGGTATTCCTTTTGCAACTCTTTTAAGGTGAATCCTTTCTTATTGCAACATTTTTTTTGAGTCCTCCCATGCTTTTCCAGTCTCTCAGCATTGACCTTCAGGTTGGTTAAACTATAGTGCATAATAAAAATTCCAAACAGCTTTGCTACTTAGAATGTGACCCCTCTGGAAGTTAGATGACCACAAGATTGAGGGTATCCTGGGTAGGCTTTGTCGTGTGTGTGTGTGTGTGTGTGTCTGCATACGCATGTACATGCATGCATGTATGTATGTGTGTGTGTGTATTCTTGTGTGCATGTGTGTATGTGCATGTACATGCATGCATGTATGTTTGTGTGTGTATTCTTATGTGCATGTGTGTGTATGTGCATGTACATGCATGCATGTATGTTTGTGTGTATTCTTGTGTGCATGTGTGTATGTCATTGTACATGCATGCATGTATGTTTGTGTGTATTCTTGTATGCATGTGTGTATGTCATTGTACATGCATGCATGTATGTATGTGTGTGTGTATTCTTGTGTGTGTGTGCATGTGTCTATATGAGGGTTCTTGCTCTTGGATGTCCCTAGGATTTTACACTAAAAGGCACTGGAAAGTTATTACAAAGCTGTGGTGGTCTTCCCTGCCTGCTATGTTCTGACCCCCTTTTTTCTGCTAAAGCAAATTATATAGAAACTACAAACTGCTCTTCTCCAAGCTAGATCATAGAAACTGATTGTTTCTTCAACCCTTGCCCTCTGTTCAACATAGGAGCTGCTCATAAAGACATTCTGGACTACCTGATTGTGAGCCTAGCCATTACAGATGAGCCATAGAAGGTAATAGGACCTTCCTTCCAGACAGGTCTTGCTTTACTTTCTCTTATAGACCAAAGGTTTTATTTTGCATAAGCTACTTCCTTAGGAATCAATCATTCAATCATTTACCCCTGGTTCCCTTTTGATTATCTCATGAATCAGCATTTTATGGCCTTAGCTTCTTGACTCTAAAGACAGAGCTACTTGGTAGAAGCTCCAGCAAGCAGGAGCTGAAACATGGCCCCATTGTTCTAATACATTATCACCAGCTTTCTATTTTCCAACTCCATAGCAGCTTTATTTATAGTAGCCAGAAGCTGGAAAGAACCCAGATGTCCTTCAACAGAGGAATGGATACAAAAAATGTGGTACATTTACACAATGGAGTATTACTCAGCTATTAAAAATAATGAATTCGAGAAATTCTTAGGCAAATGGATGGAACTAGAAAATATCATCCTGAGTGAGGTAACCCAATCACAAAAGAACACACACTTACTGATAATTGGATGTTAACCCAGAAGCTCGCAATACCCAAGATTCAACTCACAGACCACATGAAGCTCATGAAGAGGGAAGACCAAGTGAGGGTGCTTTGGTCTTTCTTAGAAGGAGTAACAAAATACTCAAGGGAGCAAATAGGGAGACAAAGTATGGGACAGAAAGTGTGGGGCCATGTGGAGACCATTCCACCTGGGTATCTGTCCAATGTTCAGTCACCAAGGTAGACACTGATGTGGATGTGAGGAAGTGCATACCGACAGGAGCCTTAGAGGTCTGCCAGAGCCTGACATATTCAGAGGTGGATGCTCACAGCTAACCATTGAACTGATCAAGGGGTTCCCAATGGAGGAGTTAGAGAGAAGGAGCTGAAGGAGCTGAAAGGGTTTGTGGGCCCCATGAGGAGAGCAACAATACCAACCAACCAGAGCTCCCAGGGTCTAAACCACCAGTCTGGGAGCACATATGGAGAGACCCATGGCTCCAGCTGTATATGTAGGGGAGGATGGCCTTGTTGGGCATAGGTGGGAGAGGAGATCCTTGGTCCTGTGAAGGCTTGATGCCCCAGTGTGGGGGGATTCAAGAGTGGGGAGGTGGGAGTTGGGGGGTAGGTGGGGCGTGTCCTCATAGAAGCATGAGAGAGGGGATGGGATAGGGGGTTCCTGGGTGGGGGTGGATGGGGTAAGGGGATAACATCTGAAATGTAAATAAAATATCCAATAAAAAACTTAGTTAAACAAACAAACAAACAAAACCCCTGCAATTGTTGAGAATTAACAGTTTTCTGGGGTTGGGATGAGTTTTGAATCCAGGGGATGATGAGAATCAATGTGGTGACACATCTGTGAGCCAATACACAGGGTGTATGCGTGCCTGTGTGTACATGACACACATACTAACCAGATAATTAGATAATGCCAGTAAAACATGTCTTTAATCAACTTAGTTAGCACTAGTACTGTTGCTTAGTGCTAATTCTCTTTCCTTGCCTCTGCAGGGTGAAGCTAGATAGTGAGCTACTGGGCTTCAAGGAGAAGTTTCTTGTTTATTTCTCTTTTTTTCCTTCCTTGTTTTTGAACATAGCTTTACTAGAGATGCAATTCACAGAAAAAGTCAACAGCTTGGCATGCTTTGGCATAGGAATGTAGGCACAAAACAACCATGACATCTAGGAGAACAAGAAGAATTGTAATTCTGAGAAATTTCCTTTGGGCTGAAGACATGGCTCAGTGGCTAAGAGTACACACTATTCTTGTGGAGGACCCAAGTTCAGCTTCAGCACCTGTGATGGAAGGTTTACAGCTGCTTTTATCTTCAGATCTGGGGGACCTGATGCCCTCTTCTGGCCATTATGGGCGCTAATGTGCACACACACACACACACACACACACACACACACACACACACAAACACAGCTGTTTTATCACAGTGGTGGCTCTAGTGTGTCTATATAAATTTATGGTGATATTTCTTGCATTATTTTTATAACTTAGAATTAAAAAATTATTTTAGGTCTTATGAATTTAACATTGGTTTTCTTATTCTGTGAAGAATAGAATTGGAATGTTGATGGACATTATATTCAATATGTAGGTGTAACAAGGCCCCAGACCTTAGTAGGCCACAGACCTTAGCACAACTGACTTCATGATGGAAGTACCATTCAGGCTGTAAAACTCAGCACATAGACATCACCATCTGCCAAAACTAAAACAAAGGCTTAATCCATCAAAGTCCATATAGTTCTGGGAAGGTCTCAAAATGTACTAACCCTTCTTTTGGATTCTAAATTTCCAGTTCTAGTAAACTATTCTTGTAAACTGAAGTATGCCAACCCAGAACGTGGTTTTTGTACTTCAAAGCTCACCCTGAGAAAGTTTCAGGGCTACACCGAGATCTCAAATAGCCAATGTCATCTCTGCCCAGCTAATAAAGACTTTCTCTTGGCTTAAACCCATGTCTGAACAGTCTTCTCTGGTGGATACCCCACAACATAGGTTGATTTTGAAAGGGTAGACATTTCCACAATATTAATTCTTCTAATCTATGAACATGAGAGGCCTTTCTATCTTTTAGCATCTGCCTAAATTTTTTCAAGTGTTAAAGTTTCTATCATGTATATATTTCACTTTCTTGGTTAAGTTTATCTATTCAAATGCCTTGTCTTCTCTTCTCCTCTCTCTCTTCCTCCCTCCCCTTCCCTTACCCCCTATTCCCTTCCTTGTGAATGAGTATACACTCATAGCAAGTGATTCATGTGATGCTCTGGGTTAGTCCTCCATTTGTTCTTAGTGTTTTCTGAGCCCGCAGCTTTGTTGACAAGTAGTGATCTAAGCTAACATCCCATGTATTTTATTTTCTGTTCTCGACATAACTTTAGCTTCCTACTGGTCGAACATTTTGGCATTTGTTATTAGCACATCACTTCTCATCTTGTTGACTTTTGGGGTTGGCAGAATCAAGATCATGAGTCTGTGGTTTGACTGCTGTGTATTTGTCTATCTGCTCATTAATGCAGCCAACATGCATTTACCCCCAGTGGTCCATAGATGATATTAGCCTCTTGTGTAGTGTATATGTCAGAGTAACTGACACCTCAATCAGTTTCCAAGGATGCATGATAAGATTCACAAGCTCGGTGGGCACATTTGGAATGGATGTTATGTGCTAGATTTCCTGGTGTTTTCTTGATATCCAGTCCTTGAATAAATCCTAAGAAGGAGAAAGTACTCTGAATAGATGCCCAGTGAGCTCTATTCATGAAAAATAATCTGTTTTCTTAGATACTATTGTTTAACTTGTGTCTTCTGTCCTAGAGGGTAAACTTCACAGAGGCGGTCACCATGGCTCTTTCAATTCAAAGTGTTCGGAACAGTTTCCTATGAACCTTTTATACTTATTGAATGAATGAGTGGATGCCTCATCAGATTTCTTAGTACCAATTCTGTGGTATTATTGAGTTG
Organism: Arvicanthis niloticus; assembly: GCF_011762505.2. NCBI lineage: Eukaryota > Metazoa > Chordata > Mammalia > Rodentia > Muridae > Arvicanthis > Arvicanthis niloticus. The sequence goes on from NC_047671.1 coordinate 32,477,628, forward strand.
GTGATAGATATATAAATATTTAAATATTCATATATTTTATAAATTTTATATATAATATAAATTATGTATATAAAATATAATAAAAATTATATTTTCATTTGACAAGCTGAAGACCAACATATATACAAATTGGCCCAAAAGTGTAGTTTTTTGTCCTGTGGCAGCACTGGGAATTGAGACAGTGATGAATGAAAAGTACAGATTGGGATGATGGGATGTGACTAACTGCTCTGAAGGGTTTGTGATTAAGAATGAAAGACTGAGTAGAGGGAATGCAGAAAGCCAACCTGAGAATTAAATGATTGGAACGAACCAGCCACATGCAAAAGCTCAAGGCAGGCATTGCAGATAGTGCAGGGATGTATGGAGTGGGGAGAAAAGAAGACTGGCTAGGATGTAACAGGAAAGGAAGGTGTGATAAGGGGGATATTGTAGTCAATATTCTTCAGAGAACACTGTGCTAGTCTAGTATAGACTATACTGTTCATATAAGGTATTGGTTTTTTAATCACAAGATATGCATTTGACAAGCTAAAGACCAATTCTGTGCTGGTATATAGATTTATTTTTAAAACAAGATAAGTGATTCCCCCAGTTCAAAAAGCCAGGCAAGGGTGAGATTCATCTCATAAATTATAACTAAATAGGTAAGATCTACCCACATTAGGAAGGGAAATCTACTCATTCTGGTTCCCGTGTTGATCTCTTATGCAGACATCCACATGTACACCTGGAAAATGCTGCATCAAATGTCTGGCTACCCTGTGACCCCAGTTAAAAAGACATTAAGTGAATTATCACAGAGGGGCAGATTTTGTGTGGCAAGCACTAGCTTGTGTGTATACAAAAACCCAGTATGTTAGATATTCTGATACTTTGTATATGTATTCTTTTGGAGATCCTGATATTTGATAAGCATGGAGAGTTTGAATTGTGTGCTTGGCATACAAGTTGTACCATTAAAGAAAAGATCTATGCTGGAGGCATAAATGTAGGATTACAGCTGAGAGATAGCTTGTCCACTTTCGCTGGTTATCTTTTGCTCTTGATAGCCATGAAGATAATTCTGATTATTTTGGCAGTGTGAAAGGGATCAGATAAAACAGTGTTTTCCTGCATAAAACAACATATGTATGGATTGTTGATTGGTACTCCTGAGAAGCTATTTTAGTGAAGAAGATTATCACTGTCCTTTGACTATTCATTGCTCTTATTAATTGATGCATAGATGCTACTAACTGTTGCTAACAAGATGAGCACAGTGTCACAGAAGGGCAGAATGAAAGATGCCTGAACTATGTGTTTCTGCATCATCTTTGGGCTGTCTATTGCTAAATGTTTTGTCCAGAAAAGCTAAACTCCTAATGCGTTTAGGCTACTGTTAGAAAAACTCCCATTCCTTGTAACTGATAATTACTAACTTTCAACTATCAGTCAGGCTGTCTCCAGCTGGAAGTAAAGGACAATGTGTTTTAAACAGTGAGTTTAAAACATCTTACCTAACCAACAGTGTAGTGAGAATTTTGGTTTCTTAAAAAACCAGTTATATTATATGAATATAGTTTTGTTTTAATCCCAGGTGTGGGATTATGGGGCTGCTTCAGTTTGTCCACAGGCAATAACTATGATTGTCTCATGCTCTAGAAGGGGTGTGATTTTTGGCAGCTGCAGATAGTTTAATTCTTGGAACTCTGGAGAAGGAATAAATGCCAGGGTCCTTGAGAAGAACAGGATGTGCTCTGAAGAAAGTGGCTGCTACTCCCCTCTGCTACTGCCCCTGCTGCTGGTACATTTGCTAGTGCTGGCCTGCTGGACAATGAAGCTTGGACTTGCTTCAAGAAATCCAATGACCCTAATCAGCAGGAAGTAGTCTATTTTGTTGGCTGAAGAGATCTGCCAGTGCTCTTAATCTCTGAGCCATCTCTCCAGCCCCCCTCTAATCTTTCTATCCTACCTGGTTGAGGGGTTGGAAGGGATTAGGGTAGAATAAGGGTTAGAAGGGAAGTAACGGTATAAGAACCCAATAACATAGTAGCACACACATACATATATACACATATACACATATACACATATACACATATACATATATACACATATACACATATACACATATACATATATACATATATACACATATACACATATACACATATACACATATACACATATACATATATACACATATACACATATACACATATACACATATACACATATACATATATACACATATACACATATACACATATACATATATACATATATACATGTATATGTATGTATATGTATACACACATACACACATGTGTATATATGTATACACACATGTGTATATATGTGTATACACACACACACATCAAAAGCAAAAAATACTCAGTGACAGTGGACAATCTATCTCAGCCGCAATCCTATATTTATGCTCTAGCATAGATCTTTCCTTTAATGGTTTAACTTGTATACCAATATCAGATATCAAATATCAGAATCTCCGAATCTCCAACAGAATGAATATATATATATATATGTGTGTGTGTGTGTGTGTGTGTGTGTGTATGTATACAGACACACACACACATTTATGTGTGTGTATGTATGTATATATATGTATGTGTATGTATGTGCGTGTGTGTGTGTATGTGTGTGTAAGCAGAAATGATAGTCTACTGACAAGATATGCGATTTTCTGACAAGGCATCATACTGGCTATATACAGCAACATCTAGTTTTTTCTTTAGAATAAACTCAGTCTTCCAATTTCTATTACCACATATACTGATACCTTGGGAGATATTTTATCCCTAGTCTTTTTTGGTTTTTGTACTAGATGGATGCCCATTTTGAAAACCCAGCTTAAACAACTTCCTTTTGTGGTATGTGGATAGAAGAAGATTTAAGACTAAGTCAGAGCTCTTCAGGAATATGGCTGTGTTTTCTTTAATTTAGGAAGTCCTTTCAATTGTAGGAGGCATGTATTTGTAATTTACATTACATAGTAACCATGCCAAGAGATATTACCGTGGTCATGACCTTTGAGTTTGGGATTTTGGTCTCCTTGGCAACAAGTCTCTCTTTCATGGAATCATAGTTTAATGGCTTCTATTTATATTTGGCCAGCCCCTGGAGAAGATCTCAAGGTATTGCAAACAGCTCTGGGTTTCTTTTTAGGACATCAAATGTATACTATGGGAGCTGTCAGATCCTGTGTTTATCTTATATCTTAGTGCATTCTTCCAAGTCACCTACCTCTGATCCATTGTTAGTGTTAAAACTTGCTGTGGAAGACAGGTAAAACATATTCAATTCAGTTTAACATATTCAATTTCATAATTTTGGATTACAGAAGCTAATTTTCTTTGCTTTTGTGCTCCCAGTGGGACATGTTTTGCCATTTGTTTTATATTTATAGTATTTCATTTTTGGCTTCAATTAAACATATTTCTTACCAAGCTCCTGACCTATTTAGGTTTGGCAGAAAGGCTGGTTTTACAATACAAAAGAGGCCAAAGTTTAACATCATCAATGGGGTATGAGTGTCAACTTATAGTAAAGGAAATAGGAAGGCTATCTTTTCTGTACTCCTTAGATTTGTTTTCTGTTGTGTCTTGTTGCCTTGTATAAAATATCTGTATTAGCTAAAATGCACTCAGCTGAAAATAGCACATTTTGTGTAAGGGGTACAGGTCACATTTCAGGGGAGGGTCAGCATGGGCACTCCATCCTTTATCAAGGCAGTCTCCCTTCATGGCCATTGGGAGTTCTATGTTGCAGCCAAAGTAGTCCATCCAGGCAGGGGAAATCTGTACAGATTATGGTCCTAGAGCTGCCAAAGGCCGTGATATAAAGCCAGCAACAGAAGCCAACTCAGGAAAAGCCAAGAGCTGGAGGAGAGCCAAGTGTGATGGCATCCCTAGGCTCTGACTCTAATCCTCAATGGAGGCTGCATTGTGTCTGCCCCTTTCAATTTTTTTTCCTTTTCAAGCTTGTTTGAACTGGCATTTCTGAGTTCATTTTAGTAATTGGATTATTATAAAATATTAAAAAGTACCTGAATAATTTTTGGGAGAAAAGGGCAGATAGGATTTCTCAGAGTGATCTTTGGATATGTCTGATGAGAACTCGCATAGCCATTGAGGTGGAAGTCATCTCAGGTATCTTTTCTCCTGGAGCATTCAGTATTTCATGGTGTTTAGGAGTGACAGATCTATGGGGCTGAAGACATGGCACAGAAGTTAAGAGCACTGGCTGCTCTTCCAGAGGATGAGAGTTCAATTCCCAGCACCCATGTAGCAGCTCACAACTGTCTGTAACTCCAGTTCCAGAGGATCTGACACCCTGATACAGACACACATGCAAGCAAACACCAATGCACATAAAAATAAATAAAAAGTAAAATGACAGATTAATTTTTCTTCAGGACACTCTGTATTAATTTTTCTACAAACACCTGTTATAATAATTAGTCTTGTGTCAATAGTGATATATTTTCTATACATTTCTCAGCTGGGAAGATTTATCTATGTCAGCAGCGTTTTTTTTTTTTTTTTTGCCACCACTTAGACTTTTTTTTTTTTAAATGAAATGCTTATGACAAGATAAGTGTGTGTTTGCTTATAGGAGGTTTTTAAAAGAACTTTTTGTTCTAAAAGCAGCTTTTAGATTTACAAACTTTGTGAAGATAATCAAGACCTCGAGTCGAAGAGATTATCTTCAGGGAATTTTTTTTTTTTAAGCAATAGGATTTATTTAGACTTGACAATTATTGCCTCCTGTCATTTATTAATGACAGAAATGATCCTCTGTAAACTTGTTTATTTTCAAATTAAGGTTTAAATAATCTTTGATAACAACCATTTTAACAGATGTAGAAGTGCTGGTTTATTGTAGTTTTGAATTGCATTTCCTTAATGATCAGAAATTAGAACATGTTCTTATTTGTAAGTTGGGTGGTCTTCCTGCTATGGAGTTGTTGAACCCTTTACATGTTTTAGATATTTGGCACCTATTCTCTCAGTGTGTTGAATCTCACTACACATTGTTCTCTTTTCTGTGCAACATTCTGGTTTGAAACAATCCTATTTATTTCTGGTTTAGTTGCCTGTTGAGATTTGGCCTGTTCCTATGTATTATAATGCTAATTACGGGCCCCCAAAGTCTGATTACCACCAGGGATGAGGAAAACCACACATATACCAACTGATTCTAGGTAACTTTGCTCCTTAATTTTAAATTATTGGTTGAATAAAGGTGCCAACAGCCTATATGGTAAGGTGGAAGAGAGGCAGGTGAGGTTTTAGTTCCTGGACATGTGGTCTGAGGAATACCATGATGGGGAGAGGAAAAGAAGATGGAGAGAGGAGAAGATGACTTAGGATAGATGAACTATGGGAACATGGGCATGAGGGTTGGCCAAGTTGGCCAAGAGTGACCCAGGAAGAACATGGTTAGTAATATCTTGGGTTATTGGCAGGAAAGTAGACATAATAGCATAGAGGGTAGATATCTGCCTAGCTCTAGTGCTATCTAGGGCTAATTAAAAATATAAAATTTTGTGTTTTTTATCTGGTGCCTGAATTAGGGTTTCATTGCTGTGAACAGACACCATGACCAAGGCAACTCTTAAAAGGACATTTAATTGGTGCTGGCTTACAGGTTCAGAGGTTCAGTCCATTATCCTTAAGGCAGGAACATGGCAGCATCCAGACAGACATGGTACAGGAGGATCTGAGAGTTCTACATTTTCAACTGGAGGCAGGTGGGCGAAGACTGGTTTTCAGGCAGCTCGGGTTAGGGTCTTAAAACCCACCCCCACAATGACACACTTCCTCCAACAAGGCCACACTTACTTCAACCAAGCTACACCTCCCAATAGTGCCATTCCCTGAGCCAACCACATTAAAACCATCACATCTGGGAACTGATTGACCAAAGGTGGTGTAGAAACCTCTATTTGAGATGAAATACTTTCTACAACAGTTGCCTGTTCTTTGGGAGTCTTATTCAAGAAGCCATTGTTCAGGTCCAAGTTATAAAGATTTTCTTTCTTCTAGTGACATTATAGTTTTAGGTCTAGTTTACATTTTGTATTCATTGTGAGCTAGCTTTTTGTTGGCATCATGTGAAATAAAGATACTTTCTTTTTTCTCCATGTGGATTCAAATTTTTTCAACATGATTTATTAGTGAGACTCTACCTTTTGCCATTATATGTTCTTGTCACCGCTGTTGAAAATCTATTGACAGTGAACAGTTGGGTTCAGTTTTGTGCCATTTTGTGGGGTTATGTGTCTATTTTTAAAGCTAGTACTATGCTGTTTTAAGTGTAATATCTAATGATATAATGATTCTATTATCAACCTAACCGGACTTAGAATCACTCAGGAGACATACTTTGAGGTATATCTGCAAGGAAACTTCTAGAAAGATTTACATTGTATATGTGTAACTGTGGTGGTTTGAATAGGAATGGCTTCCATGGGTTCATTAGAGAGTGGTGCTATGTGAGAGGGATTAGAAGTGGCCCTGTTGGAGGAAATGTGTCACTGGGGTATAATTTGAAGTTTCAAGGGCCTAAGCTTGGCCAAGTGTCTCTCTCTTTTCCTACTGCCTGCAGATCCAGAGGTGGAACTCTCTCAGCTTCACCATGTCTGCCTGCATGCTACCATACTCCCTGTGATGATGAAAGTAAACTTAACCTTTGAAACTGTAAGCAAGTCCCAATTAAATGCTTTCTTATAAGAGATGCTTTGGTCGTGTTGTCTCTTCAATATAATGCATACTAAGACAGAAGTTGATACCAGGGAGAAGAATATTGCTATGACAGATGACTATGCTTCTTCCAGGCAGAATGTAGACTTTGGGGTTTTGGATTAGGAAAGCAGTTGAACATTTTAAATGGAGGTTAATGGGCTATACTAATAGAAGCATGGAAAATGGTACTGAGAGCAATGTAGATTATAACAGCCTAGCTCAAGAGGTTTCAGAGGTGAAGAATATTAGTAAGTGCCCTAGAGACTGTTCTTAGGATATTTTAGTGAAGAATGTGGGTGCTTTTTGCCCTTGTGCAAAAAAAATCTATCTGTGGCTAAACTAAGACTTTCAGATTAATGGCATTGGCAGAGGAGATTTCAAGACAGCCTAGTACTGACTGTGTTATGGCCACTCTTAAGCAGATCTATAATGAAAAAGAGCAAGTTGATCAAGGAAATTACAAAATGTACAACTTGAGAAAAAGAAGAGCACCAGGAAGTTTAAGGGATCCAAACTCTGTGTTCAAGGAGATTAAATAAAATTAAAGAAATGTTTGAGGCTAAGTGGAATAAAAGCAGTGGTGGTCTTAGGATAAAACTCCACACAACTAAGCTTTGAGCTTGTGAAGAAGAAGTAGAGAAAAGCATTGTCAGTGAAGGAAACTATTATAACCAGAAAGCCAATAAAAATGTACTTAAATGATGGAATCAGGTTCCAGCCTCAGCAAGTAGAACTTGGCACCTTTAGCCACATGGTTTTGGGTTTAGAGTCAAGACTGTGAGAAAGGTGTTATGGTCTCTCCCTCCATGGTCAAGGAAAGCCACTGAGGCCAGGCCTGTTCAAGGATATCTCTACTCAGAGGCCTAGAGAGACCTTTGTGAAGCTGTGAAGGTGAACCCTGAATTGCCTTGGAGACCTCATGATGTTGGGGATGCCAGAGCCATGGGATATGTGTTGAGGAAAGCTGCAGACTGGGTGTGGAACCAGCCCCAAAGAGAGAAGTGTGTTGTAGAAAACAAAGCTGAAAGGAGTTGAAGATTTGAAGAATATTTTGACATCAGATATGGATATAAGATGCAGAGTTTGGTATTTGCCCTACTTGTTTTTGGTCTTCCTTTGGTCTGGTATTTCCTCATTATGTTCCCTTTTGGAATGGCAATGTATATTTTATACCATTGTATGTTAGAAGTATGTGCTCTGCTTCTTTATTTTGATTTTACAGGGGATTAAAGTTGAGAGACTGCTGTGAATTTCAGAAAAGACTACTTTTAAGCAGTGTTGAGATTGTGATAGACTATGAGGACTTTTGAGGTTACACTTAATGCATTTGACTACAAGTCTATGTGAGCCAGGGAGTAGAATGTGGTGGCTTGAATAGGAATGGCTTCCATAGACTCATTAGGGTGTGGTGCTACTTGAGAGGGAGTAGGAAATGTGGCCTTGTTGGAGGAAGTATATCACTGGGGGTGGTATTTGAGGTTTTAAGATCTCTTCCTTCCTTCCTTCCTTCCTTCCTTCCTTCCTTCCTTCCTTCCTTTCTCCCTCCCTTCCCCCTCCCTCCCTCCCTCCCTCCCTCCCTCCCTCCCTCCCTCCCTCCCTTCCTCCCTCCCTTCCTCCCTCCCTTCCTTCCTCCCTTCCTCCCTCCCTCCTGCCTCAGATCTGGATGTAGAACTCTCAGCTTTCCCTCCAGCACCATGTCTGCCTGCATGCCACCATGGGTGCTGCCATGATAAAAATGAACCAAACCCCTGAAACTATAAGCAAGTCTCAATTAAATGCTTTCTTTTATGAGTCATGATGTCTTTTCATAGCAATAGAACCTTGACCAAGACCAAGTGTCTTGGTCTGTGAATTGTGACAACATGTAGTGACTCCAAATACTAAGATTAAAACTATGTCTTCAAGCAGTGGTGGTAATTACAACGTGTTGAATGTAGGTCTGAAGGTATCCCTATCTCTTTCTTTCTTAATTCCCATCCCTCCTTGGCAAAAAAATCTTTAAAAACATGGTAACACAAGAGTAAATCAGCAGAAAAATGTTTTGGAAAACTGCTACTTTAGAATTGTTAGGAATTTTAAAATTTCTTCTCAAAGCAAATCCCAAAGGGCAGTGCTGTTGACAGTGCCCTAAGAGAGTAGCCAGGGTGGGATTCTATTCTTACTTGGTAAACGGAAGGATTCTTACCAGGCAAACAGAATATAACCTCAGCATTCTTTGAAACCTCATAATGCTGGTTTTTGTTTGTCAGAAAACTCACTACTTCTCTTCTTTACTCTTGACAGTCAACTAACACAGGCCAAGTGCATTTAGTTCCTGATCAACCGAAACAGTTGCATTACCTCAAAGAGTCCCACCCTGCTATCATATAAGTCCAATTGCTTTCCCAATGAGCTACTACACTGTATTCCTGTGAGACAGTCCTGCAGTGTGTTCCCATTAAGCTGTTTACTTTTTAACCTATGGCATAGTCTACTTTGGTTATTATGCTGTGCTCACTTACAGAAATCATGTTTACAATGGCAAAGGTTATGTGCAAACTGTTTTGTAAAAATCTAATAGTGCCCAAAGCTTTGCAATAGAACCAAAAATAATTTGCCCCATTTTATACAACCGATTTCCCTGCATAACTCACGCCCTCTTTCTCCTCTTCATAGAAGAAAATTAAAAATTCTTGCCTCCACATTGCTAAAAAAAAAAAAAAAAAAAAAAGAAGAAGATATGCATGCAATTCCATATCCTGATTCATTTTTAGCTGACTTTATTCTACAATAGCCAAGGACTTTGGCTTGATTTTCTTCTTTCTTGTCCATCCATTGTAATTGTATCTGATGTAAAAAACCGGGGCTTGGGAGATGGTAAAGATGTTTGCCACCAAGCCTGATTACCGAGTTCAATTTCTGAAACCATGTGATAGACAGAGATAGCTAAGTCTGAGTGTTGTTTTCTGACCTCTACATGAGAGTCTTGGCATTCATTTTCCTGCTCCATAACCCAAAGTAAGTGTCAAAACTTAAATAAGATTAATAATAATTATTTTTAATAGTATGTGTCTTAGGGTTACTATTGCTGTGATGAAACACCATGGCCAAAAGCAACTTGGGGAGAAAAAAGTTTATTTCAGTCCCAGTTCCACATCACAGTTCATCATCAAAAGCAGTGTGGGCAGGAATCCAACCACGGCAAGAATCTAGAGGCAGGAGCTTATGCAGAGACTATGAAAGGGTGCAGCTTACTGGCTTGTTCATCATGGTTTTCTTAGCCTGCTTTCTAATAGAATCCAGAAACACCAGCCCAGGGATAGTATTACCTATAATGAGCTGGGCCTTCTCCTATCAATCATTAATTAATGCCTTATAGCACACTCTTAGGGGTTAATTTTCTCAACTTAAGTCCCCTCCTTTCAGATTAATACTAGCTTGTATCAAGTTGAGATAAAATTAGCCAGCATAGTATCCAAAATACTGGTGGATAATTTCATTTTATCATTTAAAGCTTTGTTTATCATGGAATTAGTAATAGCCTCATTTTTTTCATTAGCCTGGTTTTGTGTTTTGAAATACTTAATAAAAAGATCAAACGTTCTTCCACCTTCTAAGAATGGTGGGAAGTGACCCCTTTGAATGAACATATGGTAAGAGGTAAGCCTGCCATCTTGGTCTCATACTTTTTCTGTTAAGCATCCTCACTCTTTCACTTGGTCACCCTGGTCCAGTTTTGTATTGGACATATATGTTGCTTGCTTTTCCAATAGCTGTCATGAAATATATGGTTCAAACAGCTTGAGGGAGGGATGGTTTATTTTGGTTCACCATTTGGGAGCGTATTCCATCTGATGGGGAAGGCATGGTAGCAGGATTGCGCAGTGGTTGCTTATTGCATTTGCAGCCAGGAAGCAGAGACACACAGAGAGGCGCGCACTGCTGCTTGGCTCATTTCCTTCTTTTTCTCAGTCTGAGATCCCATTTTATGGGATGAAGCTACCCATGTTCAAGGTGCGTCTTCCTTACTTGGTTTTCCCTCAAATAAGAAGCGCAGCTTGTTTCTCCAGACCTCTGCTCTTCCTGCTCAATCTACCCCCCAGTAATGACAACTACCAGAGGTGCTTACTCAGCACACGTCCTTGTTTAATTCATCACTCCTGGTCCACTCCTAGGTCAGATTCTGAAGCCTTTCAAGACTGTCCCCTGTTCCCTATAGTTATATTAGCTGTACGGGACCCAAGATCTCCCATTCCTTGAACTAGGGCCTCCCTTCTGCAGGGTCCTCCCGCTCCCTGGATTAAGCTTGTGCTGTGGGAGAATACTTAGTTTCTCTATCCCGTTTTTTTGTTTTTTTGTTTTTTTGTTTTTTTGTTTTTTAAATCTTACCACGCTTGCAGCTTGCAGCATATTCCTGGAGCCTTCTTCTACTCCATCTAAGAGCATTTTTGAATTTTCATGCTTGCATCATATTTTATTTCTCAAAATCCCACCCCCGCTTACTTATAAAAATAACTTCCTTGTTCTTATATCTCTTTAAGATATATTTATTTTTTATTTTTAAAAACACTTTTAAAGATGATGATGATGATGATGACGATGACGACGACGATGATGATGATGATTTTGCGCATGCTCATGCCTGTGTCAGTTTATGCACGTAAGTACAGGTGCCCTCAAAGGCCAGAAAAGAGCCTTAATGTGTCATTTTCTGTTGATCGTTTCTCCAGTGTTACCATTTTCAGTAAAAAATCCTTCACTGCAACTTTTCAATAGGTTCCCCAATTTATCTTATAGAATATCATTTTAAAAAGAGAAGTTCTAAATTAGGATCTAGGCTTACAGATTTTTACAAAGTTGGAAATATAAGTACCTGAACTTATTTTTAAAATTAAGTTCTTTTACATACATATTACTAAAATCCTTTAGTAAAGACTCTGAATTAAGGCTTTTAGGGACATGAAAAGACAAATACTTTGTCTGATAGGATACAATCCTGAAAATGAGTTCATTCCACAGGTAACGATGATGTTGGGAACATGCTTTTTCTCATATACTAAAAAACTTGAAAGGATTTTGATTTTTTTTTTTTTTTTGCAGTTCTTATGAGATGATAAATAGCAGGAAACTTAGAAAAAAGTGCATGCTGAACTTGAAAGAGGATTCTGTTAATCTTTATGTAATTGTCTTTGAATGGCTCTGTAAGGTAGGAAGCTAATATTTCCCCTTTGTTTTATTCAGCAAGACTGGAAATTGACATACATTAGGCTAGGTGAATTTGTGGGTTTTGAAATAGCTGCTTGTATCAGGCTCAGAACAATGTTAGTTACAGGTATACACTTCACCCTTCCTAATTCTTGTATAGCTTATTAAATGGAAAAATCAAAGTACTGGTGCTTATATTATTTATGTAAGTCAGGTCTAGATTAGCACATACTTATATTTTATGCATATTTTTATTATGTTTTAATATCCCTTTAATACTAAACTCAGCTATTATTTCTTTGGGTTGACATATAAGGTAAGGAAGACAGCATATTTTACATCTGTTTCATCATTAAGTTAGCTTTTGTGTGTGTGTGTCTGTGTGTGAGCTACTGTTCAAAATTTGGGAAAATAAGGCCCATGCAAGAAGACAATTACCTCTATTTAGCATATAAATGTTTATAGCACTTTTGATTAGCAATGGAATTCTTTGAACGGCAACAACTTGAGAAAACTTGGATTTAAATCCAAATTTCTCATAGATTTAGCGGCACAGCAGTTGACTTAAAGATTAATAAAAGAATTCTAATTGATCAGCACATTTTTTAGTACAGATAATATCTCAAATTTCCAACTGTTGATTATATGTTCTAGAAATTAAAGTTGAGTATTTAAACAGATGATTTTATGTTGAAGTGGGGACTAGTGTATATAATAAGTATCAATGTTAAATAGAACTTCTTCCCCAAAGCAGATAAGATATATTCCATTCTGAACCAAGTATGAGGGACCCTGACCAAGCCACTGTAGAGGATATTACATAAGCTTCTAATAGTCACAGAACAAGAGCAAATTATAAAAATACATAAGAATTCTCAAAGCACAACAGAAAAACCCAATGCATAATTAAATTCAAGGATGGGGCATCAGGTAGGTGGGTTATATAGCAAGGCTGGGAAGTGTGGTATAGGCTTCAGATACTGGCTCAATCATTCTTAGCTATTGGGTTGATGAGTAGAAGGTAGTGATGTGCTAAATTAATATACTCCAAAGGATTTACTTCATAATCCAGAGGACGTTAGACACAGAGGCCAGTGTTAAATAGCTGTTAAGGAGATTAAAGGTAGCCCAGGATAATTTTGGCTCTCCATAATCACCTGGTCCTAAATTAGTCTGAAGAATCCTTCATAAGGGTGTGACTTTTTCAGGGATCTTTAGTTGACATAAGTAAATTGAAATCTAGGCTGATATGGTAGCAGGGTTGGAGAGTTCTACACACACTTTTCATTTATAAAGTTAAAGCAAAGTAAGAAAGATTAAGGAACCTTCTTACTTCAATTACGGTGAGTTCACCCAGAAAGCAATTGTTCAATTTAAAAGCCATTTTACTTTTTTTTTTTAAAGCCTTCAACTTAAAAATCTCTAATGATTTGGAGCCTTTTCAATAACACAAAATTGTATGAAAAGCAATACTTAATTTAAAACAAATTAAATATTAATTTAAAATTCCAGATCAGTTAAACTCAACAGTCAGCATGAAATAAATGTTAATTGAAAGAACAAACATCATAGAATGAGTCAAAGGAGAAGCAGCTCTCTGATTGCCTGGGGTGACAAAGTGGGATACTTACTTCAAGAATCAAGTGGGCATTCTGACTTCTTCCTCATCGTCTCTGGTACACAGGGAGCAGCAACACAGATAAACAAGGCATAGTCCACTCTATGGAGACTTTTCTCTTCTGTCTCCAGTCCATGCCTCTATTTCTACACGAGCAATAAATTCTCCACTCCAACCCACTACATTATACTATGCAATATCAAAGAACTATATCTCAGGGGCTTTTGGGCTGCTTGAAAGCCCATTTTCACTTGTTTTACAGTGCTAGATTGTCTATGTTCCATAGTTTAATAATTTCCAGTGTGTTTTTGGTGGAGAACTTACATCAGAGTAGCAAACGCTTTTGTGAAAATGTACATCTTACTACTTTTTTTGATTTTATGATCTATCTATAAAGAAATTCATATAAGGTATAAACTGTAAAATAAAAGAACAACTTGTTTAAGTAAAAAATAAACATATTAAATAAACATTTATATAATAAACATTATATTAAAAATAAACATTATAAAATATAAAGTTCAAAGTTAAGCAATGAGCCAGAGAAGGTATTTTCAACAGCATAATATCAAAAAGTTACTAATGAATAAGAGAAAATAATGTAATAGAAAAAAACAAGGAAAGGAATAAGGAAGTACTTAGCAAAAGTAGACACATGAGTGATTAAAATGAAACAAGTCTCAAACAAGCATGCAAATTAGTACAGAGAAATACCCTTTATGTCACTGGATGAACACAGTTATTGTCTGATTACCCAAAATGCTGTTGGAATGAGACCTGTGTGGTGGCCAGTATCATATTAAGAGTAAAGATGCACGTTTTAAAATCCATCTCTGAAGCGAACGAGTGGTGGTGCGTGGCTTCAGCGCGCGCCGCCAGAGGGCGACCCGCGCCTTGTTCTCCAGGTTCAAATCCTGCGTCCCCCTTGTGACTGCTGAGTCTCTTGGGAAGAAAAAAAAAAGTAAATAAAATTCATCTCTGAAATACTGAGTCAGTTTGGGGGTGGGAGGGGCGAATCTAGATGCCCAGTTTTTACAGTCTTCACAGGTGACAGACCTATACCCGGAATTCTGGAGGTCACTACTTTGTAAGTAATCGGCTCTTCCCTCAGTCATCACTTTAATCCTTTAATCATATACAAAACGTAACCTGATGTCTATCTCCCAGTTTCTGTTCTAATTCAGACATACTAATGGCCAGAGCCATGTATTACAGTAGGAAAGGGATGGGTACCACAAAATGGGAGGAGCTGAGCCTTTTAGTTTTTAAATCTTTCATTCTTTAAATCGGGAAACAGAAACTCTTGGGTGCTTGGTGAATCTTGGGTGGCTGTGTGATCTTTATCTCCATTCACCATATTCCACAGCACATGTCCATGTTCCTGATGCCATACTTGATCTTCTTATCCAGAGAACAATCTAATACTCCTAAAAAATAGCCTATACATATGAAAACCCAAAAAGCATTTCCTACTGACAGTCAACATAGGTAAGCAAGGATTGCCAGTAGCTCTGATGTGGATGAGATTAGAATTATATTCTTGTGTCTAAACCAATGTCTCTTTAATAAGCCATAGACTTGGAACATGAGAGTCTATGAAAGTTTGACATTAAATGCAAAGTTGTTTATGAAAGTTTAACATTTGTTTGCAGGGGCTTATGACTCTATTATTTTATATCAGGTGTTGGAGAAATTTTAGAATACAGTCTAAGTCTCATAAACAAGTATCTGTAACATCCAGATAGACACAGTAAACATTTGAAACAATACAAGAAGCAGCAAGAGGTACTTCTGTCAGAATAGAGCATGTGACTGCTACTGTTCACTGAGCCTGTAGCCCAGTGGTGAAGCCAAGTGCACGAACATTTTATTTCTTTATGTGAAACATCATTTTGAGTGAGAAATCTCTTGGACTCTGAATGCTTATGGCTTGTCAGTGGCATGCTGCTTCTCTTTCACCTTCAGATCTCTGATTATGACACAGCAGAACATGCATTTCTTTGTGTCTATTTCATTTGACATTATTTTTTCTGAAGATTTGTATTTTTATTTAGCTAATTAGGTTTTTTTTTTTAAAAGCTAGTGTCTTCAAGTGTGTCACTTAACAATGGGAACATATCCTGAGAAACACGTTGCTAAGCAAGCCTGTCCTTGTGTGCATAACCATGGTAGGAACTTCCACAGAGTTGCAAGGTTCAAGCTGATGACCTGAAGTGGTCCCCCGAAGCCATCAAAAGAAGTAAGCAGGAGATATAAGAAGTTGATGTTGGTATAACATTACAGTTTTGCAGTAGACATTAAAACAATTATACAAGCAGTGCTAACAATCTAAAATGATCATAAAAGTGTAGCATTACAAATACATAAAACAATGGTGTGTTCATTTACTGTGATGTCGGTGCAGTATGTATGTTCATGTGCACTGTGCAGGCCAGCAGAGATTTGTTCTGCCATTTCTGACATTTAGTCATTGAATGACGATGTTCCAGTGGCTATAGTGTCAAAGGTGAGAGGAGTTTATCAGGTTAGTAATAAACTTATGGAAAACCATTTTGTATCTGGTCTGTTATTTGCTGAGACATCCTTATACATAACTGTCTTTAGACTGGTCCCTAGCCAGTCTTCAGGGTTTTCTCTATTATTTATAGTCTTTTGATAATAACGAGCTACACTTGGCTTTTTATATTCTGACCTGGATAGTTAGTTGTAATTAGTATGATTGGGGTGGGATATCCTCGCAGCAACTATTTAGAAGCTGTGACTCTTCTGGGGTTGAGGTTATGTCAATCTTTTTAAAACAATGAGTAGGATGTGGGGCTTTAACTTAACTATCTTCATGCTCACAATTGATTTTTAAACTAATTGCCCAGAGTAAAAGCAAACTATAAGTTCAGACATTTTATAAACTTAAGAAATATGTAAATATAAAGTTACAAATCTGCTAATTTAGACTTATAATTCTTATCTCATTTTATGTAATTAAGCTTCTTGGGCTCATAATATAATTGTTTGGACACACAAAGATACAAAAATTAGCTTTCTTCCTTTTTTCCTTCCTTCCTTCCTTCCTTCTTTCCTTCCTTCCTTCCAATTAGAATTCATCCTTACATCTAGCATCTTTGGTACAGGAAGGTAACCTGCACATTACCAAAAGAGAATCATAAACATCAACCCAGCCACAAGCCCTATGAACTACAGTGTTGTCCTGCCTGGAAAATTTGGTAGGGCAATGGTGGGTCAAGTCTTTGGGGGTATCCAGCCAATGTCTGATTTGACCTAAGGCCCACTCCACAAGATATAACCCATGCCCAATACTGCTTAGAACCAGATACATGTTAGTCTAGGGACCTAGGGTAAAACCAGATAATACTGAAGAAGAAGAAGAAGAAGAAGAAGAAGAAGAAGAAGAAGAAGAAGAAGAAGAAGAAGAAGAAGAAGAAGAAGAAGAAGAATAGGAGGAAGAGGAAGAGGAGGAAGAGGAAGAAGAGGAGGAAGAGGAGGAACCCCCACTGGTTGCAGAACGAGTGTCTACCTGTTTCACACTTCAGATTTTTGTGTACCTTGGTATCAAGAGGCATCTGTGCATCAGCCAAGCTCCCTCAGACGATGCTGTCACTTCCTGCCTGAAGCAATTAATAGAAAAATTGACCCAAGGCAACGTGGGACAATGCCAAGCCAGGGCCACGACATACATCCAACGGTTTCAATTTTGTGTCTTCATATCCTTTTTCATCTAAATGCAGGGAGCAATTCTGAGATCAATGTGGAATAATTATTTATTTGCTCATACCCGCCAGAGTGAGTCTCACATAGATTGCAACCGAAGGGCCTTCACTGACACGTACTTTAATTTACTGTCTTTCACTGAGCAATAGCTTCCTCAGCATTAAGGCCTATCTCTGCACTAAAATCTTGGCACATCGATCAAAATACTTAAGTTATGTCTCCAAGACCATTTAGGTATTGTTAAAGTAGAATCCTTGACCCAAGATACTGAAAATTTCCATTTAGTGTCTGATCCTTTCCGGCCACTCCGAACTTAATTTATGTGGTATTTAATGGCATGCAGTGCTTCAGGTTTGAATAGATACAAACAGGCAGTAGATTAAAAAGACAAGTTAAAGAGATGCAGGTGGCTGCTATCCCATAAACAGTGTCTGGTTTCCTGAAATTACAAATGTGACATTCCCGGGTGATCTCCAGTCCCACTGTATTATAATATGACAGAAGTGTATTGCCGTGATTTCTCCAGCGATGCTTGCTGTGGCTTCCCTGTCATCTTTAATCACAAAGCAGCCGGACAGATTCAATGGAAATGATTTATTCTCTGTGAACGCTACAGTCAAAGCATGCTGTCACAGTAACAGGTTAAAGCTTTCCTGTTAGATCAGTGTGCACCATGCGATGGTACGGCGAGCAACTCTGTTTCATCCTATTGTGTCAGTGACGCAGAACGTGAATTTCTGCTTAGGAATTCATGAGAGGCCTTTGTGATTTCCTGTGTCAAAAAATTTAAAATGCAAATTAGGCTAAAGTGCAGTAATTTAAATAAATGTGCATAGAGCGAATGTAATGAAATTCCATAAAGAAGTCGCACAGTGCACCTAGTACCCAGGTCAAGACACAAGACAAGGGCCTCTGTCAAGACACAGGCCTCCATCTGGGTAACTGCTGCCCTGAGTTTTGTTGCTATAGGTTAGCTTTTCTTGATTCAGAATATTTTGTGTGTACTTTGTTAGTGAAATATATGTATGCATTGTTTTCTTTTGGCATTACGGGGGATAGAACTTAGAGTGTTGTCTTTTGCCAGACAGGTGCTCCACCAATGAGATATATTCCTAGCTGTGGGAAAATAAATTTCATTAGTTCTATCAAAATATAGAACAATTTCCATTGCCTCTTTTGTTTTTTATATTTTCTGAAATGAATGGCTTTTCTGGCATCCTGTACTATAAATTAATTTTTTCTTGTTTTCAAAATGCACAGAAGTAGATTCAAGAAGTATTTGCTCTTACATGTGACTCTTCTTTGGTTCATACTATATTTTTTTAAACTTCTTTATGATGTTGTTTGTATACTTAATATGTTTATACTGTTGATGAATAGTTTCCCCAAATACAAATATCCAGCAGTTTTTAGATCCATCCTTCTGTTGGTGATGGTGGTACAGTTTCCAGCTTAGGCCACTGAATGACAGTGCCTCTGTGATGGTTCTTGGAGACATCTTCTGGAAGAAATAGGTTTATTATTTTTAATGTATTGAAATCATGGCTCATCAGTGTATGCCTAACTATCTGAAATTTCCAAAACTGTTTTCCGAAATGGTTATACCATTATAGACTCCCATCAGTACCAGAGTGCATAGAAAGTCTTATGATCTGTCCTTGTCAGTATTTGGTGCCTTCTGAGTTTGCGCTGTTCTTCTCCATGTATTATGGTATCTCATTTAGTTTGCTGGTAGGAAGAAGGGAGCAAGTGCTTCAGAGAAGCTCATGAAAGTCTGGCGATCTTGTCCTCTTGAGTGGCCCCTGCTTCCTTACAAGTCTTGTGGGTCTTAGTGACACAGTGTTTTCTCTGATGAGCAGGTCAGCGGTGGAAAGAAATTCCATTTGTGTTTCATTAGATGACTCAGAACTCAGTGAAGGGGGTCCATCAATCTCATGTTAATCTACCTTGCCAGCCTGAGATCAGGGAATAATCAAGGTTGAGAGTCTCAGGCTATCTTGCCACAGTGCTTGGGAGAGGGATGGCTGAGAGAGACAATTATGGAGAGGAAGGGCTGGTATTTAATCTTTGTCTTTGACTTTCTTATTTTTCTTCATATATTACCATATTTAATGCATCTTCACTTTGGGTCAGTATTTTGCTTTCATTAGTCTGCTTCTCTTTTGTCCTGTGTTTCTTCCTTCCCCTTTTACTTACTGCTATTTGACTTTATCTTATTTTAATGCTCCTATGTTTTTAAATCTGTATCTCTCTCTTCTTATGTTTATGTACTTTTGTTTTTGAATGTTTCCATCACTGATGCCTGGTGCTTGGTACCTTCAGAGGCCATAGGAGGGACTTGGATCTCCTGCAACTGGATTTATACAGTTGCGAGCTTCTGTGTGAGTGCTGGGAACTGAATGTAGGTCCTGTAGAAGAGCAGCCAGTGCTCTTCACCCTTGGGCAGTTAAAAATTTGTTTTCTATGTAATCTCATTTTTACTTTTCTGATCTTTCACTCTTTGCTTTCTTTCCCTTCATAACCTTCTTGTCCATTTCTCTTCTTTCTTCTTATGCTTACTTAGACTTGAGTCCTCTCTGGTTTTCCCTTTCATATCTTGCTTTCATCTCTTTTATTTATTCTCAATATTTACCCTAAGTAATTTTTTAAACCTCCAGTATATTGGACAGTAGGGCATTTTCAGCTTTGTAGTATGGGTATGTGCATTTCCATAATGTACATGACTTGCTATTGTTTCTTTCTATTCATTGAGTAATACTGGGTGTGAACTTTCAAATGTGGATGGTTAAGTGAGGAGATCTCTACCTCTTCTCCCCCACCACACACACACAACTCAAAGATGCCTTAAATTACAATACAGAAATTCAAGAAACATGAAAAAAAAATACCCAACAAAATACTAAAGGAACCCCTTCTCCCCCGAAAAGACCCTCCACAACCAAGC
The DNA here is from genome assembly GCF_011762505.2 of Arvicanthis niloticus. Lineage (NCBI taxonomy): Eukaryota > Metazoa > Chordata > Mammalia > Rodentia > Muridae > Arvicanthis > Arvicanthis niloticus. Next base: position 32,497,849 of record NC_047671.1, read on the forward strand.
AGCATGACTCTTCCAAAAGGTCCTTCCTCAACTACCAAAGATGAAGATACTAAAATAGGTAAAAGTCAGATTAAGATTTCAAAAAGGCACACAAACAAGCAGATAAATTTAATACAGAACCTTGGGAAGAAAGTTAGCAATTTAAAGAAAAAGGTGAGCAAAAAGGTTGAGAAAATAAGTAACATGGATGAAAACATTGGCATGGAGGAAAACTAAGCCAAAAATTGGGATTTCAAAAAATTAACAGTAATGTTAGAAATAGAAAAATCAACTGAAGGGCTTGGAAGAAGACTCTGCATATGAGAACCTGGCCACCAAAAATGGATACGCCGAGTTCAACCCCTGACACACTGTGGAAGGAAAGATTCTTGTAAATAGCCTGCTGACCCCCACAGCCACAAAAGGGCACAATTGTTGACCCAACTTCCCTATATCTCTACCTGGCAAATATAATTGAAGAAGAAGAAGAAGAAGAAGAAGAAGAAGAAGAAGAAGAAGAAGAAGAAGAAGAAGAAGAAGAAGAAGAAGAAGAAGAAGAAGAAGAAGAAATAATCAAGTAAACATAGTGGAAAACATCACCAGCACAATTTACAAAGCAGCAGAAATAAGATCAAGGATGGACACAAGGTTGATGAAATGCTGGGTTCACACAAGGTTGATGAAATGCTGGGTTCACACCTCAATGGTGAAAACTCTGTGAGACCACACTGTCCAAGGACTTTGGATATCACCTAAGAATTCACAGGTTGAGAAAATCACCAAATGTGTAGGCAGTCTATTCAATTCAATCCTAGCAAAACATTCCTCTAAATGGACAGAAACAGGCATTTAAACACAGCATGTAGAAACCCAAATAGACAAGAGTAGAGAAGACTATCTCCATGGAGTAGTTATAGTTAAGATGTCAAACACTCAAAGCAAAGAAACAATATTTAAATACATGAGGGAATAATGTCAACTCATGCAGGAAGATACATCAGAGACATCATATCACTCCTCAGCAACCCTCAAAGGTATGGCATTATGGAATGATATATTTCAATCCCTGAAAGTAACTGATAACAGGGAATGCTATACCCAGCAAGGCTATCTTTTAAAATAAATAGGTAAATAGAACATTTCAACACACACACATAAATGAAGGCAGTTCTTGGTCCCCAAACCGTTACTGCAGAAGATACTACAGGAGCACAGAGAAGAAAAAAACCAACCAACCCCCACTCCCAAAATCAACCCAAACAATCTCAATTATGAGACTAGAGAATAGATTGCAAGAAAGGAAAGGCTTCACAAAGGAAAGCTAGGAAGGAACTAATTATCTAACACAATTAACTTGTAAACCCCTGACACTAATTGGAGACAGTGTAAAGAACAAACAGTAATCCAATGGGCCAGAAAAAGAAAACAATTACAGAATCTGTAATCTTCTCTCAATAACAACTTTAAATATAAATACACAGATAGTTGCAGACTAACTGACTGGTGTATAACAACAGAGTCAACTATGTTATCTCCAGGAACCACACTTCACTAGGAAAAGCACTTAAGTCATCAAGACCGACACTCAAACTGTCAAGGGCTCAAGAGAACAGAAACTGAGAAGGAGTTGGTTTTCTCTATTCAGATAACGACAAAGTAGACTTTAAGTCAGAAGCTTCCAGAAAAGATAAAGGTACTTCATATTTTTTTAAAAAAAGGAACAATTTTTAAAAGAAAATATAACAATTATAAATATATACACCAAACATTTAGACTTCTAATTTCTTTTATAAAGTGAACACCCATAAATAGAAGGGCATCAATAGATAAGAGAATGTGATTTTACTATCCCACTATTATATCTATTAACAAGGAAACCTTAGCATTAAACTACACCATAGATCAACTGGACTTAACAGATACATACAGAACATTTCATCCTGCAGAAACAGAAATTATATTCTTCTTAACAGCTCAAAGAACCTTCTATAAATTAGATGAGCCTAGAGCACAAATCAAGTCTCACCAAATACAAAATAATTGAAACAATTTTTTTTGTATTTTTATCAGATCATGGTGACATATAATTAAAAATCAGTCATGAGAGAAGGAACTACAAAGTATATAAATCCTAAATAACATACTCTTGAACTGAATGAATGAATGTAGAAATTATAGAGTTCTTATAGTCAAATGAAAGTGAAAACCCTACTTTCTAGAACTTTTGGAATATAGCTAAAGAGATCCTAAGATCTCTCATAACTGTGAGTGCTTACAATAAAAACCAGAAAGATGTCTACTCAATAACCTAATTGGGACTAACCTAAAGGGACTAGTAAGAGAAGAATAATCCAAATCTCAAAATAGTATGTGACAAGAAATAATAGTGGGCATGGCAGAGACATGAAACAGACTAAAGGAATAATACATTCAATTTTAAATAAAGAATTAATTCTTTAAAGCAAAATAAAGACAGTTGATAAACACCTAGCCATAGTAATCAGAAAAAAAGAATAGACCCAAATTAATAAAATTAGAGATGAGAAGTGGGGGAGATGTTACTCCTGATGACTCGGAAATACAAGGAATCATGAGGGAGCACTCTGAAGACATACTTTCTAAAAACACTGGGAAATCTAGAAGAAATGTGGATATTATAAGTCATAGATGTAATTCTCTTAGACACACATGACTTCCCCAAACGATATGAAAAAGATGTAAACAACTTAAACAGATACATAGCAACTAACATGAATGAAACAGTTATAAAAATCTCCCCACAAAGAAAAGTTCATGACTATGCAGATTCACTGCCAAATTTTGTGAAACCTTTATCTAACACTGATGATCTTCAAATTTGTCAATGAAAGGGGTCGGGGGAGGCATTGAAATCTTATTCTGAAGCTAGCATTGCCCCAAACAATATCTTATAAGGACACAGCACAAAAGAATACTGTAGGTGAAAAATTCCTACAAACTGAATTCAAGAATACATCAAGAAGATAGTATACCCTGGTAAAGCAGGTTTCATTCTAGAGAAGGAGAATATTCTCAAAATATGCAAACCAGTAAGTATATGTCATACACAAGTAGATTTAGGACAGAAACTACACAATCCTCTTCGATTAATGGAGAAAAGGGGCATGGCTAAGAGATACACTGATTCCTGCAAATAGCCCCGAACACAAGCAATAGGAGGAACACATCTCAGTAGGTACTGTGTATGACCAACCTATAGCCAGCAGCTTTGTTCATTACAAGCAAACCCAATAAAACTCAAATAGCCATCCAATTATACCGGACGAGCTCATGTTCACATAGAGAGACACATACAGCAATGAAAGTAAGGGTGATGATACACACAAGATGCTTGAATATTTTTGTATGTTTAATTTTTATGCATATGAGTGTTTTGCCTGCACTTATGTACATGCTTCATGTACATGCCTGGTGCCCTTGAAGGTCAGAATATGGTGAAAAAAATCTCTGGAACTGAAGTTGTAGATGGTTGTGAGTTACCATGTGGGTACTTGGAACTGAACTGAGTCCACAGCAAGAGTGCTCTTCTTCCCTGTGCGACATCTCTGTAGCCCCAAGATGGCTGACCCCCCCCACCCCCCAAAAAAAGCAAAAAGAAAAACCCAATCAACAAACAAATTGGCAAAAGTATATGCTATATGATTCAATTCAGTAAGTATAAAACAGTTTTAATCTATGATTTAAAAACTCAGCAGTGGCCAGGCGATGGTGGCACACGCCTTTAATCCCAGCACTTGGGAGGCAGAGGCAGGTGGATTTCTGAGTTCGAGGCCAGCCTGGTCTACAGAGTGAGTTCCAGGACAGCCAGGACTACACAGAGAAACCCTGTCTTGAAAAAACAAAACAAACCAACCAACCAACCAAACAAAAAAAACCCAACCAACCAAACAAACAAAACAAAAAAAAAACCCTCAGCAGTGTTTGTGTGAGATTGGGGAAGTTATTTGATTGGAAAAGAGTCTGAGGAAATTTGTGGGGAGTACATAATTTATTATGTACATAATTTATTATGTACTAATTTTTAAGATGTTGTCTGGTTTGTATTTATCTGGTCCCTTAATTCTATCCAGTTTTTATTTTTCCATTTTGGGTTTTCTTAATAGAGATTTATATATTTAAGATTTTCTTTTCTGCCCCATTAGTCATGTTGTGTATTGGTTATCTTTCCTTCCTTTCTTGGGGAGAGGGTGGATGGTTATATTGAGCCCTCTCAGTCCCATGAACCTGGTTTCAGGTTTATTTAAGTTTTACCTGAAATCCCTACTCTTGGTCTGTGAACCAGGCCATAGTCCTAAGTTGTAAGAGGTGGCTTTTTGGGGTCTCAGTTGCGTGATGAGTGTTGTACTGTGACATTTTTGTTCCTTGGCAGGGCGAGCACCCTGACATTTTTGACAACTGCCTCACTGGCATCTCTGTTCTACTCTTTGCTCCCCAGAGGTGACTGTATCGTGGGCAACATGGAGTTTATTTTTCATGCCCACAGCCCAGCTCGCAGCCATGGACCTGTCGCAACTCTCAATAGACTTCTGTGCCCTTCCATTAATTAGGGCTTTCCCCTCTCCTTTTTGCTCACTGTCTTACCACACAAATCCAGCTGTCTCTGCAGACCCGAGCTCAAGCCTTAGGTCTCCGCTCAGCTCCTCTACCATCCTGTGCTTGACCTAACCTTTCTGTGCTCGGCTTGGAGAGGTGTCCCCAGCATCAGTCTGTGAGCTTTGTATATTTTGTATGTGGGCTTTGTGAGCTTTGAATGTGAATTTTGTATGCTTCTCTTCTCTCAGCGGGTAGTTTGCTGTTTATTTCCTGAGAAACATTGCCACATACATTTAGTGTTTCTAGAATTTTCTTCAATTACATCATCACAATCAGAAAGAAAAATTTTCCCGACATTGAAATGTAACCTGTGAAATTTATTTACACCAAAGCAATGTGATTCCACTCTAGGAGCTGTAGAGATATGGTCATGTTTAGAAGAAGACAGCCAAGAGTTGGCTGTGGCTAAGCTTCGTTTAGATGTAAAGATGGATGTTAATGTGTATTCACGTGCTTGATACTTCAACTCTGTCACTCAGTATCAAACATGAAGAAATTTACACGCTGATAGTAGTCACCAGGCTTGGGGTCTTACGTATAAAGCAGACAGTCTCCTTTCTTGGTCAGTATAACTAGCTACACAAGTGCAAACACAAGCAAGGTCAAAGGTGACAGGGAGTGGATGGGCAGAAGAGAACTTAGATGCTGGCGAAGGAGATTGAACCCAGTGACATTCGGCGATGTCTGGAGACATTTTTGGTGATCTCAGTTGGCAGGAGGGCGCTAGTAACATTTAGTGGTAGATACATAGAATAGCTCCCACCACAAAAGAAGAATTTGGTTCAAATTATCAGTAGGGCCAAGGCTAAGAAATCTTGCTATATTCTCATAGACTTTAACTCAAACTCTAGGTATGCCTCTTGCTGTCTAAGTTATCTTGAGAAAAATTGTTAAAGTAGGCCTTACACTTCTATATGGTGGGGGTTAGTAATAGTAAGGTAAAACAATATTAGAAAAACCATAGGCATTTAATAGTTAATGGCTACTGTTTCTTTGTGTGACATTAGTCTTATATTTTGGTGAGAGAGTCCCTAGTGTTCAGTTTGTAATTGTTTTACCTTTGAGAAGGAAGAGGAAGATTCTGTACAAAAGATATGAGTTTGTTGTGTGTTTAAGAGTTTTCCAGTGTTCCCTTGGCTTACAAAAAAACCAAGTAACAGAAACAAAGAAAAGTAAATGTGAAGTAGGGGAAGGAGGAGGAGGAAGAGGAGGAGAAGAGAGAGAGTGAGAGAGAGAGAGAGACTATATTACACATTTATAGACTTTTTATACACAAAGGGCAACTAAGAATCTTGCATTAGTTCAGTCTGTATAAGAGACAGTCAAATATTATCAAATGCGATTTTCTTACAGAAAATGGACATAGTGTCTTAAGGTGGAGTTCTAAAGCTCCCTGCTAAGTGCTCTACCCAGATAAGAAACCTTTCCTTCCTTGGTGTTTACAGTGTCTGCTACACCTGGCCCTGGGTAGAAGGTGAATTAAAAGCATCCCGTGCCAGAGGCAGGGGTTCATTATAGTATAATGTGAACACAAAGCTTCAAATTACAGAAGTGCTGTAGAGGAAAGTGAGGGACATTCACCAGAAACGCACATATTCTCAGCACATTTTAGCAGTTCCGAAAGATGATTTGCAGCATTTCCTTGCTTTGATCATGCATTGGTCTACAGAGCAACCGTTAGTAAATCATTGTAGTTACGCTTCAGGCACAGCATGCGCCTGGAGAAAATTATAAATAAGGTAATCACTGTGCCTTAAAGAATTGGTGGTTTATCTATTTGAGCAACCAAATGTTTTATTAAAAGAAAGAAAATCACTACTGCTCTTGAAAAATCACAAACAAAGGGGGAAAAAAACCCAGATAAATTACTTGCAGATCAAATTAAATCACCCAGATATTATGAGTGCTGCCAATTATACCCTGGCCTCTGTGACAATCCTGGGCTAGGCCTGCCATTTACAGTCAGTGGTTGCAGGAGAGGGAGGCGACTCACTTGACATCACTAACTAATAATGTCCGTGTCAGTTCAATCTCCTAACTACATTGTGGTTTCCTCGCAGGCAGAAATCTGTCTGCGAACAGAAGGCCCATCCTTTGTCATTCATTTCTAAAATCAATTCTATTTTTTTTTTAAAATACCCACAAAGCATATGATTTCCTGTGTGGTCTCTAGTTAGTACAAATTAGAGATTGATGTAAAAATAGCAGGCCTCAAATTCAATAATACATTTTTATAAGTGATTATTTAAAATTCCATTTATTAAGCCTTAACTTAATGTTATGTTTTATATGAGTCCATTGCATACCTTATAAACACGTCCAATTATAGGAAATTTTAATGACTGCACAATAATGGCCATATTAATTTTAAATTAAACGTGTCTGCTCACTTTTGAAAATAAAGTTCAAGAGCCACTATAAATAGCCCTGGGAGTGAGTCTCGATCTTGCATATTACTTGGGATGTTTGTCGCTGTGAATATCGTTTCGGGAAGACTAAAGATGGCAGATAGATTGTGTGCTCTGTGAGCTCCGTATCCACTATGATTACTGGATGCACGCGGTGAGGATTCTTTAATTGGCACGGAAGAGGAGAAGCGAAGCCCAGTGTTAAGTCTAACTTAATGATGTGAACAGCAGACTTGGAGAGTGTGAGAGATGAACTAGGAGCCACCTCACTTCTGAGTTGATAAGAAGATTTAAATTTGAGGGTCTCGCTACTGTTCGCCTTTGCTGTGATACAGTATCTCTTTATTTAGAACCAATTAACAGTTTCTTAGATGGTTATCCAAGCTGGAAAACCTCTTGTTGAATTTCTGAGAAACCGTGGGTTTTTTTTTTTTTTTCTTTTTCAATAACAGTAAGCCAGAGGATGGGATTGAAAAGGGAAAGCTTCGGTTCTTAGTGGGGATAAACTGGTGAATGTCAGTAGGCTGCAAGTGCCAGGTGGTAAGAATTAACCAGTACACCAGCGAGGGTAGCGATCGTCAACACTTAAGGCTCAGAATGTGTGCCGGGAAGGCAGCCTTCTGATGTCCTCCATCTGCTTCAAGTGATCTTTGATTATTCACATATTGCTGAGGGTTTAACCCTTGACAGATATTAAAAATGACTTCATACTTTTCTGTTGGGTCCAGTCACAAGCCAATCTTCAGTAAAAGCCCCATGAAAAGAGAAGAGAACCATTTCCGTTCTGTAGGTTCACTTTAACTTTACCCATGATTCAGCGTCACTGATACCATGCACTCATGTCTAGGAAGAGCACCCGTGAAGGCAGGCAATATTGGCACAATCTAAACACTCCGTAATGTTTAATGACACTGTAGGGGGATCTACATGCTACATGTTACACATACATACATATACACGCCTCATACCACACATACAACACACACACACACACACACACACACACACACTGCACACCATACATCTCTCTCACACACACACGTAGGCACACACACACTCACACACACAGAGTAGACCATACACCACAACCCCATGCAATGTGCACCCATACCACACACACACTGCACACACACACTACATATACACAGCAGACCATACACCCCCCATGTACATGCACACCACACACCACATGCACACACACACAAATGCGCTGCACATCACACACACATGCCATACCACACACATGTACTGCACGTCACACACACATCATACATACATGCACACACCACACACACAGCAGATCATACACCACTACCCCACCACGCACACGTATAGCACCTACCATGCACACACTACAAACATACATACACCACACACCATACACCGCACACTTCTTTGGAGTACTCAGTCCACCTTGTCTTCTTCACTCACCCATTTTCCCTTTCTTCCATGTACATCCTCTTCTTCCTTTTTCTGTTTCCCTCATCAGTTTTCACCTTGTGACAAACACCATCATAGTGGAGAGAAATTAGTATGCCGTGGTAGGCTTGTATCAACCCGGGTACAAACCCACCAGGGAGGTTTGGGCACCATCTAACTTTTTCATATAACAATCTAACATGGCACACTCTTGAAATGAAACAAGTAACATCTTTTTGTGGTAACTACCTTAAGTTATGAGCTTGCAGTGCCTTTGAGTATAATAATAATTTTCAGATGAATGTTAGAATGAGTGTTAGATACATGAAGTAGAAAGAGGCCTGGATGAATAGGAGAGTCAGAATGCAGTTTCTATAGAAAGACAGCTTTTTCTGAGGGGTGGGGGGTGAGGAAATGTTAATGTGTAAAAATTTCTGTGCTAAAATATTCAGCCATGGAGAGCAGCCTTTACTGTACAAAATTGTATTTCCTTAGTACTCTTCTGTTCAGCACTTGATCTTCAACCTGTGATTTAGAGATTCTTCCTTGAAATAAACACAAAACCCAAGATAGTCATTACGTTAGTAACACTATTAGGTATAACACAGTAACTGAAACTGACCATTCCAACTGTGTTGTAAGACCAACTTCTGTTTCCCAGACAATCCGCTTTGTAGTGAACAAATACAACTCCAAGTCCAAGCTGAGGAACTTGACAGATCATCCTTTCAGTAAAAGGAAGTCCTGAGGGTTTAGAATTCCAGGTTGTCAGTGTTTGGAGCTCAATTCTTAGAGCAAATTGTTATTTCCACTGTAAGCCAATCCTTTGAATTTCTGACAACACGAAACTTCATCTTTATTCTTTTGTGGCTTTGGTGGCCAAAGACAAGTTTTCAACAATTCCAGTTCTTTTGTGAGCAGTGCTCCTGCTTATATTTTGCTATAGTGATGGATGCTCAAGTCTATTTAGGATAATTTCCATTGATGAGGTTTGTCCTCTTGAAAGCTTGTCCATTCTTAATGTGAAATACGGCTTATGTTTACCAAGAACCCAGCCCTCCTCTTTGAATAATATCCTTTTATTTCTTGCCATGTTTTTACAAAGATGCAAAACATCTGGCCACTCACTTGGCTGTAATGAAGCCTTCCATGGTTACAGTTAAGCTGTCCATGCCTTTCCCTTATTGGCCTTATATATTTTTAACCTGGGAAGAGTAAACATATCTTACTTAGTACTTTATAGACTGACATGTTTTCCATCCAGTGTTTCATATGGCAATAGAGTTTTCAAAATACTTTGATGTGCACAATTACATTTCCTCTGACAGAAGGCGTGGGAATCATTGGAGAGACACTATGGGGGTGTTTTAGTGACAATGTTGATCAGTCTGTTGATTGGTGTGACTGGACTGGTTGAGGAGACTCTCTGTAGGAGAAATGGCAGGCCTCACTGACAAGGTGGTGGCCACTTCTGCATAAATGTTGGTAAACAGTGAGTGGGGCCCGAGCAGCTACAAAATGAAGCCTGCCTCAGAGCCTAGAGATTGGTGACACAGACAGTGGCAGCCAATTGGGAACTGTCACTTCGAGGACATGCTTGCTTGGGACCAATGGAACGGAGGTGGAGGATATAAAGGGCACTCCTCAAGAATTAATAAGTGAGCTTGCTGCCGAATTTTTACTTGCTTCTAGAGTCTGAGCTGGAGATTCTGTGCCCTCTCATCCACTGCCCTCAAGGGGAACACTGAACAGGACAGAGGACCCAAGAAACACTATCCAGGTGTATAACTTTCCCTGTCACCTTTCTGCCTGAGTACTTTTAGACTTTTATCACAATGGCAAGCCCTCAAATTGGGACAGGACCACTCATAAGGTAGAAGTATATTACAATTTCACATAAAGTATTGTAGGGGCAGCCCAAGGAATGTTACTTGAACTTTTCTGAAGTAGAAGTACAGTTTTGACAGTGAGAGATGAAGGCCTGGATGGATAAGTATTCTCAGGCAGAAGGAGTGGTAGAGGCCCCGTGGTGAGATCCAAAGCATTTCAGAAGGTGACAGTGTCAGAGTGGTAGACATAATTGTGACATATTTTTTTAAGAGAAGTGAAATAACACCATTTTAAAAGAATGTTGGAATATTCATAGTCAAGAATTTAACCTGTGGATTCTGCAGTCATAGAGAGCTTATAGGATGACAACGAAGACTAGAACTGTCAAGGGGAAAAAGATCAAGTGAAAGAAAACTTGGAAGAAGAAGTGAGAGCCATGTTGGAGCTAATAAGTTGCTCAAAAGTAAGTGGAAATGTTCACATGACCCATGGTTGACATTTACAGAGTCACCTGTGTGCCTTTTGCCTAACATGGACTAAGACCTATGATAAAACAGTACCTTATTTAATCCTTCAGGCACCAGAGTGTACTACAGACCTTAAAATATTCTTTAAAACTGCAGTGAATTGTAGCCTGACGAACAGCACATGTGTATTTCAGACAGCAGAGAATAGCAGATTCGGGCTGGAACAAAGCCATTCTTGTTTCCCTTGTCTTCCACAAAGAGCACACAGAGAAAGCCACCGCCCCCTCTCTGTGCGTTGCAGTATGGGTGAAGTTTGGTTAAGGGATGATACATTGATATTTACACACAAGTGGGTTCCCTTTCACTTGTGAACATGAGTGGGCATTGGACTCTATTTGGTTTTGGGACAGTACATGGTCTTAAAACTATGTTCCTCAGGAAGCGATTTTAATTAGCAGGAAAAACATCTGTTTAAATCTGGATCTACTAATAATCACTATATAACAAACACAGCTTCCCAATCTTGCCTTTTATTTCCCCGGGGCTTAGGTTTTACTTGTGGTTAGTCATGTGCAAAACAGAATAAAACCTTCACTGTCAATTTACATTGGTTCCCATCTGCCGTGAATAGTAACCTCTGATCTCTTCTGTATTGGGGATTTTTGTTGTCTTCTTGTTGCTATTTTACAAAGAATCTGCAGTCACTTTATTCCGTGTGTCTCACCCAGTTCTTAAAAAGAGACAGCACTTGGAAACAGGAGCCCAGATGATCTCAGGATGCAAGACTCCTTCAGATGTTTGCTGAGAGCTGTTGAAGGGTGCTTCAGCTTGACAAAAGCAGGAAATGTTAATTTTCAGCTCGTTTATAAATAGAGGGATGATCTGTAAAGGGAAAACTGTTGTCACAGCAAATGTACACTTGAGTGATTCAAACCTAATTAGTGGTTATATGATTCACTTTGAATATATTTACTGTAACAACTGGTAAACTGCTTTTCAAACTCAGCTGTTGAATAGACTCCATTTTTTTTGAAAGCAACAAAACAACTCTGAAAATTTATTTTCCTCTTTTCTCCAACCAAACCAACCTTCCTTACTCTGTTGTCCTCAGTGCATATGACATATGTGACCACAGCTAGCTCTCTGTTTTTCTTCTGTCCTCAGTCTTTCTTCTCTGGAAAATTACCAACATATTTAACTAAAGAGAACATGATAGCATTATCTACTTGCTCTATGCAATCTTAGAACATAAATATTAAGGAGCTTAAATGTATACTAACACTAGATTTATATTTTTCCTTATTTTAAATTTTATACAGCAATATTTTATACTGAGTGTGCCTCTCATACCCCCTCTTGCTGTCCTTCTTCTTCCCTTCCTGTTAAACTCTTTGTCCCCCAGGAAGTTTCCTTTGTACTTTTGTGTCACAAGTACATCCATGATTTTCTGTAATTATGTAAAATTTAATTATGAAAAAATTATATATATATATTTTAAATTGTATTTAATTATAAAATTGTGGGGTACTTAATCATTTAATTATGAAAAAAATCACATTTACCTATATTCCTGTTAAACAAAACATTCAAGGTATTGAGGTATCCCAAGTCTTTGCCATGTTTTGTTTTGTTGCATACAAGGTATGAATGGGTAAGAAAAGGGAAATTCAAACCAAATGGTGATTTGTTGACTCCTAACTGCAAGTGATTTATAATATGTTTACTTGAAGTGAATCCTCATTATAAGATAATGCAAGCTCTTGGTTATGCCACAAACTTACTTTGATGAGAGAAGAGACTCATTCTGGACAAAAATATCCAAACTCCAGGTAATGTATGCTATAAACCAGTTGTAATGGGAAAAAAATTTCCTTCTCAAAAATAATCTGATTACTCAAAGTTCCTCACCCCCTACTGCTACTTATCTCTATTTTTTTCTACTGGTCTTCTGGACTTCTTTCCAGTCTTTTCCCATACCCGATTCTGCCCCCTTTTTTTTCTCCCCCTCCCTTCTCCCACACAGATCCCTCCCTCCCTCCTTCTGCTTCCCATGATTATTTTGTTCCCCCTTCTAAGTAGATTTGAAGCATCTACACTATGGCCTTCCTCTGTTAAGCTTCATATGGTCTTTGAGTTGTATCATGGGTACTCTGAACTTTTGGGGTATTATCCACTTATCAGTGAGTACATACCATGTATGTCCTTTGGGGTCTGGGTTACCTCACTCAGGATGATATTTTCTAGTTTCACTCTTTTGCCAACAAAGTTCATGAAGTTGTTGTTTTTTAATACCTGAGTAGTATTCCATTGTGTAAATGTACCACATATTTTGTATCCATTCTTCCATTGAGGGACATGTGGGTTGTTTCCAACTTCTGACTATTATAAATAAGATTGCTATGAACATAGTGGAAATATGTTTTTGTTATGTGTTGGATCATCTTTTGGGTATATGCCCAGTATAGCTGAGTCTTCAGGTAGAGCTATTCCCATTTTTTTTTGAGGAACCACCAGACTGATTTCCAGAGTGGTTGTACCGGCTTGCAATCCCGCCAGCAATGAATGAGTGTTCCTCTTTCTCCACATCCTTGCCAGCATCTGCTGTTTTTGATCTTAGCTATTCTGATTGGTATAAGGTAGAATCTCAGGGTCACTTTGATTTGTATTTCCTTGATGACTAAGGAAGTTGTCTCAGAAGCCAGGAAAGCGAGAGGCTCCCAGGACCCAAAGGGAACGACATTAGCTCCCCAACAGCAGAGAGCTAGAACCTGAGAGACTACCTCCATTAGATAGACATTAGATAGACCCCCAGTGGAAGGGTGGGGCTACCCAACCATATCAAAATTTTTAACCCTGAATTGTCCCTGTCTAAAGAAAATGCAGGGAAAAAAATAGAGCAGAAGCTGAAGGAAAGGCTATCCAGAGACTGTTCCACCATTAGATCCATCTATCTGTGGACACCAAACCCCGACATTATTGCTGATGCTAAGATGTGCTAACAGATAGGAGCCTGGTATGGCTGTCCTCTGAGAGGCTCTGCCAGAAGCTGACTAAGACAGATGCAGATACTAACAGCCAACCATTGAACTGAGCCCTGAGACCCAATAAAAGAGTTAAGGAAGGGCTGAAGTAGCTGAAGGAGATTGCAACCCCATAGGAAGAAAAACAATATCAAATAACCAGACCCACCAGAGCTCCCAGGGACTAAACCACCAACTGAAGAGTATAAATGGGTGGGTCCATGGCTCGCATTACATCAGTAGCAGAGGACTGCCTCAAGTGGAATCAGTGAGAGGGGAGGCGCTTGGTTCTGTGGAGGCTTGATGCTCCAGCGAAGGGGGATGCTAGAGGGGTGAGAGGGAGTGGGTGTGTGGGAGGGGGAGCATTGTCTTAGGGGCAGAGGGAGGAGGTGGGGGATTCCTGAAGGGGAGACAGGGAAGGGGGATAACATTTGAAATGTAAACAAGTAAAATGATTAATAAATTAAAAAGTAATCTGGTTATAAAATGAGCAGACTAAAGATATTTAAGGGAAAAAATGAGGGGGAACAACCCATGTAAAGAAAACACAAGTGCCGGGCGGTGGTGGCGCACGCCTTTAATCCCAGCACTTGGGAGGCAGAGGCAGGCAGATTTCTGAGTTCGAGGCCAGCCTGGTCTACAGAGTGAGTTCCAGGACAGCCAGGAGTACACAGAGAAACCCTGTCTCAAAAAAACCAAAAAAAAAAAAAAAAAAAAAAAAAAAAAAAAAAAAAAACCACAAGAAAAACACAACTCAGAATGTTGAGAAGTACTTTGTCCCATAAATGCTTCCTTTCTGTATGTGTAAAAAGTGACATCATGTACATACAATTTCATAGGGTGCTTTGAGAATATTTCCCCCCTGCTGGTGTTCCTGCATTTGCCTAGATTCTTTGAAAACCTATCTCCCCTTTCCAGAGATGAACACCAATATACAGGAATGCTGCTCTGTCAGACCTAGCATCTCCTTTGAGAAACAGGAGATGCTTCTTCAAAACAGTAAGGTTATCCATAAACTGGTGAAAGTTCAGATGTTAGAAATGGACTACTGTAAAAGACCAATGAATTAAAAATGCTATGTTAAAAGTTGTTCCAGATGGAAACTTCTGGAGGGTTCCTTAGATGGTGAGCATGGAGTCCCCAAAAGAGGTCTGCGCTCTAGAATCATCACCGAGTCTGTCAGAGCTAGCTGGGTTGTAAGCTTTTACATCTCCTTTACAGAGAACAACACTGTCACACCCAGCCAAGTCATCACACTGGGAATCCACAGAGGAATTGGCTCTTCAGGGTCTAAGGATTCTGGGAATGAAGGCAAACTGCAGATGGTGGAGTGTGTGTGTGTGTGTGTGTGTGTGTGTGTGTGTGTGTGTGTCCAAAGCTCTGGGCAAGAAAAATAAAGCACCCCCTGTGTCCCTTTTGGCTACAGTTCGGCACTGATGTGGTCCTTCATGCTACTTTTTACTGCATTTGAACTTCTGAAAAAAATAAAATTAAAAAAAAAGGACCATATTGATAGAACGAGAAAATTACATAGCAGGTGGATGATGTGCCATGCGGCCAGTTCCCTAAATACTATGGTTGGAATCTTAATTTTTTTTATAAGTCTGAAAGATTTTTATTACCACTAATAACCCTTGTGGCTCTGAAAGCTAAAATAATTTGGGTAATCAAAATTTATGCTTTAGCAGGGAGGATGATTATCTGCAGAGGAGAGGAAGGAAATTCCTCTTCTCCCCAATCCTTTCTGGTAACTGCACTATGAGTAAATAGCTGCCGCACAGAGCACGGGGCTGGCCACCATGTGGTGGAGGTGTGGGATCCATCTTTTGGAAGATGGTGTTGTTGGTGGCAATGACTGAGTTATCTGATACTGTGCTCAGGGAGGGACCACATGGAGATGTTGTGGAGAAGGGAAAGATGGGGTGTGCTAAGATACTTGCCCTCTTCTTCGGAGAGTTCACGTCTCTGGCTGCAGAGGTTTTGTTTCCTCATGACACCATGGTGCATTATCTTCGTTTATGATGGAGATCATATTTGCTTCCCTGGACTGTGTCTTGACATTCTTGAGCATCTGTCTTCTCCATGCTCATTCAGATGGCTGGCTTAAGGATTGTAAATGAATTGCAGAGACTAGAAATATGTTTGCTGGGTTTAAAATGGATTCACTCAAAGAGAAGGCTTTTTGTCTGTGTGTCAAAAATGAACAAATTCTATTTTTGGATTTCTATCAAGATAGTTACGACAAAACTCTTCAGAGCAGAGCCCGTAGAGTTCGCAAAGTTCCTCCATAATTTTGGGTAAAAGGAAACACATGATTAAAAAAAAAAATAAATCAGGTTAAATGCAACCTGGAGCTTCTAGGAATAAAGGGGGATGAGAAGTCTACTCTTTCAAGTGCAAGCTGTCTCTTAAAAGAAATACCTGTCCCAGTGTTTTTCAACAATTTATAAAAGTAATTACTAAATCAGTGGTTCTCAATCTGTGGGTCATTATCCCTTTGGGGTCAAATGACTCTTTCACAGGGTCACCTGAGACCATCCAAAACCATAGTTATTTATATTACAATTCAAAACAGTAGCAAAATTACAGTTAAAATGTAGCAACAGAAATATTTTTTGGTGGGGGTGGGGGAGCATCACAACATGAGAAACTGTATTAAAGAGGCACAACATTGGGAAGGTTGAGAACCAGTGTTCTAGAAGACTCTGAGCATTTAGAATTCTAATGTGTTTCTTATAAAACATGCAAGAAGAAAGACATAAGCAATACACAATCATCTTAACCATAGTTTAATTTTATCCTTAATGAAATAAACATTTATTATGATTGTTTATCAAGTGACTAGTGAATAAAACTTGATTGAATATACATTATTGGCTTCAAAAATCATGTTTGAAAAGTCTATCTGTAAAGATGAGTAGATTCAGATACGTGGGGTGTACACCTGATGCTGTTCATGAATTCTAGCCACTTTTAAATATCTAATAGCTTATTTTGTTTAAATTCATTTGGACTCATTTCTGTGCCTGTGACATCAGCAAGCTAGCATGAACCTGTTTCCTTGTTACATTAACTTAAAGTTAAGGTGCCTTCTTAGCCTAGTGTATAGCATGTCAGTATAATGAAAAACTAAAAATTACAGTGAAACTCACTGTGTAGAAGATAAAAAATATTTGGAAATTATATTTCTGTTAAATATAATTTCCAAATATTATAACTTGTTAAAAATATAGATATGATTTTTTTAAAATGGGTGACAAGCCTACATAAATTTGGCAGAAAAGTTGGTAGGTCTCTTTTGTTCACAGACATCTATTTTCCAAATGATTTCTATATAGCTCAAAAATCCTCTGAGTATATATTTATTTTTTCCCCACTTAAAAATGTCTCCTTTACCCCTAGGGAACAAATTTGTGTCACTATTTTTGAAAAATCTTTTTGAAAGTTTCAAAATGTCAGAAACTTACCACTGAGATTCATAAGGAAGGTTAAAAGAATTGAAATGCCTGTTTTTTATTTTTTTATTATTTTATTAAAACAAAACGATTCTCGAGCTTTCCTCTGAGTCAAGTTTTAAGTTCTTTTATCAGCAAGACCAAGAACCCACAAGTAAGAATTCCAATCTCTGCCAACAAAAACATGAATGATGGTCATATTGCATTTCATTCTACAACATGGAGTGCTTCTTGAAGATTGTGTAAACCCACACTGTCAGCATGGGGGATGCAGAACACAGCAAGTCAGTAGATGTTTCTGGAAGCCTGGATCACCCCTTTTTACACAATTGCTATTTTCTTTCTATGAATCCTGTTGTCAGTGGGGGCCCATCTGACAATGGCAATTTAATTGATTTTTTAAATAAATAAAATTGAATCTGAATAGAAATCTAACTCTCAGACATAACTATAAAGCATGTATTTAGACCCCAAATCTAACTGAAACACATCCTTCTGGATGTATCCTGTGATGTTTGACCTATATATACTGTCACCACATCACGAACACTCACAGCTCTAAGCCCTTGGGAACATTTGAAGAAGCTGGGACATGAAACCTTGAGGTCCAACCATTGCTCTGTAATTCTGTACGCGAATGAAGTGATTACCATTGTCATGCTGGTTGGCTGAAACCTCCCCATTCCAGTTTTCTCCACTATTGTAACTGCATTGATTGTGGAACTGTTTGTAAGAGTTTTCTTGGGGAGAAACTACTTTTGATGTTTGTGATATTTCCTAGTGACATGCATTGTAACTGGGTGTGCATTAGTGGTCTATGAGTTTCATGGGGAACTTGGGCCTGGCACAGATACTCAAAGGCAAAGCTTTTCCTGCAGTGAAGGATAAGGAAGGCCCTTCAACTCTAGAAACAATTTTATATCTGATGCTTTATCTCAGGACTCACAATCTCACACCTTTACTGGAGAAAACAATGAGCTCATTATTTTGTTTTACATAAGGGATTCTGGTGGCATTAAGTGAGAGTCATTCTGGGTACCTTGAGAAGAGTGTTTTAGATATTTCTTATTTTCTATCAGTATTACACAGTCATACAATCTGGAGCCAAAGTTTGATGGGATTTGTTAATTGCTATCTTAGTGGCACTACTGCTGACATTTGCTTTGTTGCTTACTCTTAAACAGAAAGAGACAGTGCAGCTGGCCTGCCTGGCACAAATGAATATCCTAAAGAGGTACATGTATATATCTTTCTTTAGTTATTGGACAATTGATGGATTCTAAGAAATTATAATTTACCCAGGAATCTCTTTCTGGGAGAAGAAATGGCTGAAGCTCTGCAGACATCCAGGGGAGGCATGTATCCCTTGTACTCTTTAACAGTACAATTCAAGTCAAATCTAGCTCTTATTGAAGTGTCCAGTTTTGTTTTTTATTACAACATTCAGCAAATTAACCAAGGCTGGTAGCACATACTCGTGGAGGACTGAGAACATAGGTAAGGCTCTTAATTTCAAGGCACTCACACGGGCTAGGAATAAGGGACATCACATCACTATTCCATCATCAAGAGGACCAAGAAAATCTCCATCAGAGGCTGAGTGGGATATGAACTGAGAATTCAGAGGATAGCAGCAGAAAGTCATGGGTGATCTTGGAAATCCACGTTCTTTTGTAACTTGTTAAGATGAAATAACCAAGCACTATAAAAGACTGTGCTCCCCCGCAGAAGTACTACAAAGACAAGGAGAATAAATCATTTTAAGCATTGAGGATAGGCCCAGAAAAATCCAGATTTCAGTCTCAGGTCTAATACTTAGTGGTCCTGTGTGGTCTTATCAGAGCATTGCCTCATGCATAGCATGGGCTAAATTACACTGCACAAGGCTGTGACATGTAATGATTTAAATCACCAAAAGCAATGGCGTCAGAGGCCAATGGTAACTCAAGCAATTCCACCAGATGTGGAGGGCAGGAAACACCACCATTTCTACTTGTGGTGGTTTGAAAATGCTTGACCCATGGGAATTGGAAATATTAGGAGATGTGACATTTTCGGAATAGGTACCGCCTTGTTAGAGGAAGTGTGTTACTGTGTAGGCAGGCTTAGAGGTCTCCTAATGCTCAAGCTCCATGCAGTGTGGAAGAGGGAGTCTCTTTCTGTTGCCTTCAGATCAAGATATAGAACTGTCAGCCCCTTTTCAAGTTCCATGTCTGCCTGCACACTGTCACACTTCCTGCCATGATGATGATGGACTGAATCTCTGAAACTGTAAGCCAGCCCCAATTAAATGTTTGGCATTACAAAAGTTGTCTTGGTCATGGTGTCTCTTCATAACAATTAAATCCTAACCAAGTCACTACTATGGTGAGGTCATTGTTTTAGTCTCCATATGGGAGAGTGAACATGTGTAGTAGCACTTGCCTTTTTGTGCTTGATGTATTTCACTCAACATGATATCCCCCAGTTCTAGCCATATTGCTACAAATCACAGAATTGAAGTATTTTCATGACTGATTAAAAATCTTCACATGCATTTTTCTTACTCATGCAAACATCCTTGGATATCTAGGTTGATTCTATGTCTGGCCTTGTGACTCAAATTTTGCAATGAATTTTTAAATACAGATAGTTTTTTGGTATAATGGTTCTATTTCTTCTGGACACATGACCAGTGCTAGGATTGTTAAATTCATACATACAGTGGTTCTAGGTCTACTTTTTTTTTTTAAGCTTACAGTCTGATTTGTTGCCCCTATCCCCATTGTCTCACCAACATTAAAAAGAAGACTCTATTTGGTAATAGCTCTTTTAACTGGCACGAGATGATATCTCACCGTGGCTCTGCCTGGCACTTTCTTAATGATTATTGGAATTGGACAATTATCATTTCTTATTGGTCTTCTACATATCTTCTTAATAGACTTATCATTAATGTTTATAATGTTGAGTTGTTTGAGTTCACTACATAGTCTAATCTCTTGCCTTGCATATGATTTGCAATATTTTCCCCTATTTTTCTGATTGTCTGTTCATCAATTGGCCCCTTTTGCTGTTCATAAACATTTTAGTTTCCTGTAATCCCAGTTGACAGTTTTGTTTCTGTGCCTATGTGTTGGGGATAACTTAAAAAAGAGAAGTCTTATCCTACTTGGAAGGAATGACAGAATGCTCAAGGGAGCAAATATGGCGACAAAGTGTGGGACAGAAAGTCAAGGAGGGGCAGTCTAGAGACCACTCTGCCTTGATATCCCTCCTATGTGCAGTCACCAAAGATAGACGCCAATATGGATGTCAGGAAGTGCATGCTGACAGGAGCCTGATGTAGCTGTCTCCTTGGAGGTATGCCAGAGTCTGACATATCCATAGGCGGATGCTCGAAGCTACCCATTGATCTGATCAAGGGTTCCCAATGAAGAAGTTGGAGGAATGAAGGAGCTGAAAGGGTTGGTGGCCCCAAGAGGAGAGCAACAGTGCCAGCCAACTAGAGCTCCCCAGGGTCTAAACCACCAGCCTGGGAGCACAAAGGGAGGCACCCATGACTTCAGCTGTATACTTAGAGGAGGATGGCCTTGTCAGGCATGGGTGGGAGAGGAAATCCTTGGTCCCATGAAGGCTGAACACCAAGCGGGGAGGAATTTGAGGGAGGGGAGTGGGAGGTAGGTGGGGGCACACCCTTGTGGAGGCAGGAGGGGGGATGGGATAGGGGGTTCCTGGATGGTGGGGGGAATGGGGTGAGGGGATAAAATCTGAAATGTATTTAAAATAATAATAAAAAGGGAAGTCTTTTCTCAGAACAATATCTGAAAATCATTTTCCCTAGAATTCCTCTAGTACTATTTTATGTAAGCCCCAATAAATTTTTAGTTTATTTTTGCATCCCATGTGTTGAGAACTGTTTGCTTCTATTCTTATCTGTGTGAATATCTAGGTTTTCCAACACCATTACTAAAGAAAACATTCATCCCTCTTGGTGTGTATTCTTGCTGCCTTTGTTCAAAGTCAGTTTGTTGTAGATGCATGGGTTAATTTCTGGATTCTCTATTCTATTCTACTATGTACTTGTCTTTTTGTTAGTACCATGATGTTTTGCATAGGTATGAGGCTTTGTAGTGTATGTTGAAGTCAGGCACTTTAATGTTTAAAATTTTTTCCCGTTTTAGGATTACTTTGACTATTCAGTGTTCCATAAAATCTCTGTAAAGAATGTTTCTTGAATCTTAGTAGAAATTACCTGCACATATAGAGCACATTAGTTAGCATGGGAATTTTAATAATATCAGTTCTTGCAAACTGTGCATAAGCAATGTTTTAAGTTTTATACCCTTTTCAGTATTTCTCATCATTGTTTATTTTCATTTCAGTCATTTATGTTAATTTTTATGAAGCAAACTTAACATTTATTAAGAAACACTTTTAGGGTATAGAGAGAAGGCTCAGTGTTTAAGAGGGCTTGCTGCTCTTACAGACATTCTGATCCAGTTCCCAGCACCTGTATTGGGTGGATCATAACCAGTTGTAACTTCAGCTCCAGAGGACATGGGTGAAGACTCCTTATAAGAGTCACACAATTCTGCACCTTCACAATGGCCCCACAGAGGACTTTAGTGGTTGGTCTCTAAGGTTATCTGTTTTAACAAGTTTCTAAAGACCCCCAGCTTTAAAAGATGAGCTCTTAGAATGGTTTCTGAGATAAACTAATGGGATTTCAGATTGATAAGATAAAAATAGGTCAAATAGTTAAAGTAATCCTGATTATATAGTTTACAAAGGAGTAAAAAATATATTTTGACTACTGACCAGGTTTCTAATCTTGTCTGTGGATGTCAGACATGGAATGGGGTAAGGTTAAACACAAAGGTCATGTATGATGAGTCCTTAAGTAGGATTCATTGCTATTTTTGACATTATTATTAGAAATATCTCTATAAAAAGAAATAGTGTCTCTGTATAGACAATATTCATAGCAAATTTTGTTAGTTCTGATATTTTTAAACTCTATTCTGCAAGTGTGTCCTTTTCTGGACAGAAATTTGTCTGTAGATGAAAAGAGGCAATTCTTGCCTAGTGGCTCTCTCACCACAACTGGAATAACTCCAAAGATGCTCAATTTCTTCTTAGAATCCAAGACAGGAAGCTGTCAGGAGCAGACAGGTCTCTAATTAAAATGAACATTAATATAGAAATGTTTGTAACGTCAATTCTGTGGACTTCTGACATTTTGAAAACCAACTATCCATGTAAGGCAATCTGGACTGTTGTCTGTTAACTCTTCTCAGATATTTCTAAATAAATATAGAAAACACCCTAACAATAAACTCAGAGCCATGAATTTGCTATAGGCCCTTAATGATTGATTATATCTGCCAAGACAGAGTAATCAGCCCTTAATAATTCTGCATCACTAGGTCTGTCAGATGATCCTGGGCCAGAAGGCTCAAGATCAGATGCTCCAACGCTTTGTAGTATAGGGACTGTCCAGGTGTTCAGTGGTCTCTATAAATTGGCTATGTTTTAGAAGCTATGCTTTGTGCTTCCCATAATTTCAGTTAACTTAGTCATTCTGGACTTCTGATGGGGTTGAAGACTTATAGTCTCATAGCCAATCCCAGCTATTTACTTTGAGATAAAAGATTTGAGAGGATGTTTTTCAGTTGACATTCATTCTAAAGCCAAGAGAAAAAAAAGCCAGGTTCAGAACTAAGTCTTTTAGTTAGGAGAGATGTCAGAGGTTCTGCTTAGTCAACAAAATGATGGACTGGGTATTAGGTCTATCTCGTACCTTATTGACACAAATTGGTATAGTTAAGCTCTAACTATATTTTGAGAGAAAAGTTTTATTTTAACAGGAAGGGTGATATGTAGTAGGAGCTAAGATGGGAAGAGTAAGGAAAGGAAGAGGAGAAGTAAGGAGAGGAGAAGGAGAGGAGGAGCTAGGTGACGAGACGGGGGGACATGGAGGAGGATGTTCGAGTGTCTCTGCCAGTCAAAGATGGTTGATATATCTAGATTGGGTATTGGATTACACTTCTGATTTTATGGGCATCTTGTTATTGAGCATTACCAAACTTATAAAGTCTTTGATTAACATTTTAAAAAATTGTATAAAAGCAAAAAGGAGAAGGGGGGGATAGAATTGGGGGTTTCTAGGGAGGGGAAACGGGGAAAGGGGATGACATCTGAAATGTAAATAAAATATCCAATAAAAAATAAAAAAAAGATTTTTAAACTCTAAACTGGTGAAATATTATAGCCAGACCCAGAATACAAGTTATTCTCCCTGTACATGTCTCTCTAACTTTCTTTGTCTTTCCATCCTGTTTCCAATCTCCTTAATCTCAGGGTTGACCTTGGCTGAAGATCCACTTTGTGAAATGTCTTAAATGGACAGGAACTTAAAGGGATAAGAACTCTGCTTATCCAGGGATTAAAAATCTTGGCTTGCCTGATGTGACGAGGATGTGAGAAGGGTGAGATTCAGAACTGGTTCTTCATTATATGGAAATACAATGTAAGCCACTGGAAAAGAGGCTTGGGATACCAAACCACATTAACAATGAAAATACAGTAGGTTGTTATTACTAATCCTAAAATGAACACCATGTACAGGAAGCTTTGCTCTTTCCCTAAGGAGTCTGAAAACTGTCATCTCAATAAACCATTAAAACCTGAGGCAGAACCTCACATCATTTTAATTTAGATATGCTACTTGTCAGGTATGTAAACACTGCCCTGTATCTCAGTAATGACATAGGTTCTCTCTTGTGCTGTGGTTAGAGTCTCAAGGACCATCTGGCTTCAGAGGGTGACTATCTTCATATTGACTTTGAATTTTAGAGCAAAATCTATCAGGTTTGAAAACAAAACAAAAACAAAAGAAGAAATCTGTAAACCAACACTGATGGTTCTGTCCTGAAAATATGATAAAACACAGAAGGAAAATCCAAGAAGGAATAGAGTTGTGGAATACACTCAAAGAAAAACAGTATAAGATTATTATATCAACAATGTTAGCTAGACTTTTAGACTCTGAAAGACTTGGGTAGCAGTTATGAGACTCCTCTTGGGTTCATATAGTTATGTTGTGCAAACATAAGATGCATAATTTGCCACAGTCTCTGCATTGGCGTTCCCTCCCTTTGTTCTTTCTTGCCTTTTAAAGAAGGCATAAAATCTCTAACATTCTACTGAGAGTAACAAAGGAAAGAGATTGGATTGTTCTGCACAGCATTGTGTCTATTGTTTGTACTTTGGTTAGTTAATGTTTTCTCTAAAAGTCATTTAGAAGAAGCTTTAAAATGATGTTTCTCTTAGCATTGAGGGCAGGATTGATTATAATACTGGTGGAGGAAAAAAAAAGTCAAGATTCTGAGACAATTCCTAAATGAGAGGAATGCGTTTGCAGAGAGGGTGACATCATGCTGTTACTCAAGGGATCTGACATTGTTCTTGTTCTCAAGGTTGCTGTGACCCAAAGGGAAATTAAGAAAAGGTTTGGCTGTCACTGGAAGACACACAAAGCTGCATTTTTCCTGATGTGTTTCTTCTTCTTTGAGCTCTTCTGGAATAAGGAACATTCAGTGAGAAATAGTTATTTCCAGAGCTCCTATCTATGAGAGCATATTAACAGGAATATGCTTTGGATGGGAGGAAGGCAGTAATCATGGTTCTGGATACGTCTGTAAAGGCAACAGGGAAAAACTAGGTAATTGTAAACAAGAGGTCAAGGCTGCTCCATGATATATGGAGGGTTAATATAATTTTTAATGTCCAGTATCTATGACCACTTTCCCTGAATAGAAACATTGGCACCAACCAAGGATAGGTTTGATTACCCATTGTCAGTATTTCTTTTGATGTGACCATTTTTTCCACCTCCATGGATATCATTTAATTGTTTATTAATAGCCCCCACCAGGAAGGCAAACTCTAAGCACTTACAGTCTACTCAATTTTGTATATTTGTCAGGAAGGTTGTTTGGCTGATATCTCTTTCATAGACATACTAGACCTGTAACATGCAACTGAAGAGTAACACAGTACACCATATTAATTTTTTCTCATCTTTTTTTTTTTTTTTTTTACATTTTATTTAGTTACTGTGTGTGTGTTTCTGTGTATGCATGTGCTCACATGTGGAGGTCAAGAACAACCTCCAGGGTTTAGTTTTCTTCTTCTGCCATGAAGGTCTCTTCCTGGGGATGGAACTCAGTCACCAGGCTTGGTGGCAAGCATCTTTCCCTGATGAGACATTAACAACCCTTTTCTCTTATCTTTTGAAGTGAAGTATGAGTTAGTTTTAAAAAATCAAGTTGACTAGATGTTGTGGTTTGAATGAGAATAGCTCCTCTAGGTTCATACACTTGAATGCTTGGCTCACTGGTAGTGGAATTGTTTAGAAAAAGTTAGGAGGTGTGGCTTTGTTGGACGAAGTCTATCAGTCCACCACTGGGGGTTGGACTTGGAAGTTTCAAAAGCCTATGCCAGGCCCAGTGTTGTTCTTTCCCTGTTCTCATTTTGACCTATGGGTCAGAATGTAAAGCTTTCAGCTACTGCTATCGTAACATTCCCGTGTGCTCCCTGCCTTGATGATTATGGACTAACTCTCTGAAACTGCAAGCAAACCCCCAATTAAATGCTTTCTTTATAAGGGTTGACTTGCTCATGGCATCTCTTCAACAATAGAACTGTAGCTAAGACCCCAGAATGAAGGTAAAGTTCTACAAAGTATATTTAGAAGAGTTAAGAGACTAGATGGCAGAAAAAAAATTGGAAAAATCATTTATTGTTGTTATTATATTATGATGATAGTGATTCAACTGTCATGTATTTTATACAAAATTCTCTATTTCAGAATTCTTTCTTTTATGTAATTATATTTTGTTTTCAGTAATTATATGTTTTGTTAAGCACAGTAGTGCAAATATATTTATCATCTAAACACTTTCTGCACAGAGGCATGTAAATTTTTGTTTGAATGAAGATTTCTAGAACACTGATGTGAAAATGAATTTGTACAAGTTAGACTGATATGAAGGGGTAGCCTGAAAATCTTAGAACAACTAGCAAGATTTATTGTTCTCTATTCTATTTAACATTGGTTTCTGGAAAAAAAAAAGTGACACAGGAATTTGTCATCAGAGGAATTATTCTTAGTCTTGGAAAGTCTCCTGTTAGGAATTTGTCTTCTTTTATGCCTTAGCAGATCAGTTGCAATGAAGATCTTAGATCCTCTTTGCTTCATTTTATGAGACCCTCAAATCCAGAACATCTCTTATGCAATGAGGTTTCTTCTTTGCATTTTCTAATCTGATCCTTTTACTTCTTCATTATTTTAGAATATTCAGTCTTGGTAAATGTCTATGAAGTAGGTGTGGTGGGGTAGATGGAATGATCTAAGTAAGATGGTAAGAAGAGTTGAAACAAACAAACAAACAAACAAACAAACAAACAAACCCACAATCACCACCACCAACAACAAAAACCCTCGAATTTTCAGTGCTAAAGGCTGTCTTAGATAGAGTCTCTATTGCTGTGATACCATGACCAAAAAGCATGGAGAGAAGCAACTGAAACAGGGCAATGAGACCAGAGGCAGGAGCTGACACAGAGGCCGTGGAGGAGTCCTGCTTAGTGGCTTGTTCTCATGGCTTGTCCCATCCAGCAGGGCATTAAACACAGGTCCAGAGGGTCACCTGAAAGAGAGAATGGGGAAACAGGCAGACTCAAAGAATGACGGCTTGTCTATAGGCTGATCAAACTGTTTATACTTTTTTTTACACAGGGGTTATATGCACATAGAGGCAGGATGTGGGAGCGTAGGTGTACAGTAAAAATATCTTCCAGAACAGAGTATCGGCTGGCTGAAGGTTCAGGGGACAGGTCAATATGACTCTGCCTATGACTTACTTGTACTTATCTAAGTTGGGACTATCAACCAAGGCTACCTATCTACAAGGTCTATGACTACTCAGGCTGGTAAATTTCCACCAAAGCTGCCTGTTTACAATATCTTATAGCTATCTGTTTCAGTGTTTTTCCACAGAGATCCAATACTTTGTGTTAGCAGGCATGTATGTCAGGCCTATTGCTGATTTTAGGTCTGTGGCTGATTTTAGGCCTTCAGTGTATAAGCAGGGCTGCCCATTACAATAGCTTGCTCAGTGGCTTTCTCTTAGAACCTAGGACTCCCAGCCTACAGATGGCACCACCTACCATGAACTTCGACCTCCCCCATCAATCACTAATTAAGAAAATGTCCTACAGCTGGATCTTGTGAATGCATTTTCTCAATGGAGGCTCTCTCCTTTCTTATCACTCTATAGCTTGTGTCAGGTTGATTACCATTAGTGATCCATTGTAGTTTCAATAATATAAAGTGTATGATTATTACCCACTGTTTACTAAACTTTAATTTCCATTCTATATAATGATGCCAGAGCAATAATAATCACCATGAACTTCAAAGGAATATTTTTAATAATTAAAGTGATAGCATTCCAAGAAGTAGTATAGATAGATAATGCATAAAGATGTGTTTAATGAATAATTTAATGTACCAGTTTTCATCGTCCTTGGAAAACAAATTAACAAGATGTATCAAACTTCAATTTATTGTTTTAAGTGTTTTCACTTGAAAGACACCATAACATTATCCTCAGGAAAAAAATATAAAAGATTAAGTACCAGTCTATGTACCTGGGGATATGATACTCTTTTTTGTTTTTAAAGTCACAAAATTTATATTTCAACACAGAACTCAAAAGATAGGTTAAATTAAAAAAAAATAATGACATTGGGAGGTTACCATTTTGTGGACAGAATTCTTTTTCTGAGACTATACTAGTGAGTATAAATTCTGTGGTTAAGTAAGACTTTTTTTCCTCTTATGAATTAGTGTTGTTTTACTTATGCATACTCATATTGCCAACTTGACAGAATTGTGAATCATCTAGGACATGGGCTTCTGGGCATATCTGTGGGGAATTAACTTAATTGTATTCCTTGAGGGGAGAAGACCTGCCCACTGTGGGTGACACCATTCCCTATCTGGAATACTGGAGAGCAGCAGCTGACCACCAGCAGAGTGCACACATCCTTTTCTAGATTTTTTTGTTTGTTATTTTGGGTTTTTTGTTTGTTTTTTTAAATTATAGATGTGTGAAGTGGAAACTTAAGGGTTCTTTGGAAAGTTAGTTGGATGGTGTTTTGCTGGGGTAAACACGTGAAGGAACATTTCACTGAAGTGGTCACAGGGGAAATGATGTTCTGCTAAAGCAATCACGTGAAAGGACACGATGAAGGATTCTTCCCTAACAACACACATGTGTTCGTCCACCTTACATTTTTGTAGTTGAGCTGCATTTGTTAAGACTCCATAGAGAGAAACGTACCAAAAAACTGGTGATGTGCTGAGGCTCTTTTGCCTCTTCATTGGACTTGGGTTGATTGGCAGAGTGATGTCACCTGAGACAAATACACACACTGAGGCAAGACATGTGGAAGACACGTGATGTTTGGAGACAATATAAAAAGGACTCAACAGACAGTGATGGAGGCTGAACTTGG
Organism: Arvicanthis niloticus; assembly: GCF_011762505.2. Taxonomy (NCBI): domain Eukaryota; kingdom Metazoa; phylum Chordata; class Mammalia; order Rodentia; family Muridae; genus Arvicanthis; species Arvicanthis niloticus. The sequence goes on from NC_047671.1 coordinate 32,526,627, forward strand.
CTTGCTTATAAAATTAGCTGTGCAACACTTCACATCATTGAGAGAGGCACAGTTAAGAACTTTTCCTGACATTCCTGTTGTCCCTGGTCCCTCCTGCTGACTCATGTTGGGGCTGAGGTCTGACTGTCTCTGCTAGGTAGTGCCATTACTCCTGATTCTTATTTACCATCCCTATTCTCCTGAACTGGACTGCTAGTATATCTGTGAAGTGTTTGTGAGTAGATCAAGCTGCTGCTGATTATCGAACTGACTGAACTGCCTATTTCCAGACAACACAGATAGGAGTTGCTACAAATGATCTTTCTAAAGAGATCCACATGCCCCCCTTCTTTTTTTTCTCACTACCTCTGGTGGGTGGTAGGCTAAAAGGGAGGTTTAAGAACCATCATTAAAAATAGGATTTGAAAAAATTGAAGTTACAGATGTGACGTGACCAGATACTTCAAACTCTTGATACCTTGACTTTTCTGATATAATGGACTGTACCTGAAATTGTGAGCTAATATAACCCTTTCTCCCTTAAGTTGCTTTTGTCAGAGTATGTCATCAGAGCAACAGAAAAAAAATTAAGACAGTTACTAAGTCAAACCTATGATATAACCAGTCTTTATTGAAGTTTTTTGAAATATTATTTAGGGCATATATTTGACTGTATATAAGAGAGTCTCTTATTCACAATTACTTAGATATTAGAAAAAATGTATTCTTTTTGATTTATAAAATTCTGATCATTAATGGTCTGATTCTGGCATTCTGACAGCCTCAGTGGGTCACAAAGGGACCCAGTTTTTATATTGTGACTGCCATTCCTGCATTGTTAGCCTTGTTGGTGTTGTTCAGCACAGTTTTCACTGGTGTCCACAACACAGACATCAGCATGAAGAGACAGTAGGAGCATGAGATATATTCCTTCCTTACAAACCTGTGTCTTCAGAATAATACCTCGCACTTCCCCTCTGCTGTGATTGGATGAATAGTCACAACAGGCCCATTTATAAATGCCTAGTCCCCAAGGTAGCAATACTGTAAAGTGATGACCTTTGTGAGGTGGGAATTAGCAGGAAGCCTTTCAGTTATTTTGTTTATACCTTGTAAGAAACTGTAGAAGGTCAATTTTTTTTTTGTTTCTGTGCCTTTGTCTCTAAATTTTCCATTCTTTCTCTGTCTCTCTCACAAATCATACATACTGTGTTCTTCTCTTGTGACCTTAATGCTTACTCCACCATATACCCCTGACCTTATTTATGTCCATCTCTCGCTAGGTACTGACACGAAAGAAACTACATAATCCTGTACGTGAACCTCCAGATCTGTGAGTGAAAAAAAAAAGCCTGTGTCTTACTTCATAAATAGCCCATGTCAGGTATTTTATTACAGCAACACAAAACTAAAGTGCGCATGCTCACATCCTATCGGCTAGAACTCAATCTCGTGACATTCCTGGCTGCAAGTAAAATTGAAAACTATATTTTTTTCATGACCATGTCGCTAGTAAAAAATTGAAGGCCTGTTTTCAGTGTCAGAAGGAAAAAGATACTGGGAAAGGTGGTTTCTATAGGAGGTATGTACCAATGTAGCGTTACATCACCTCATAGCACAGCAGGGAAAGCACTATCATAGTCACAATAATAGATGGACTTTTTATTCTGCCAAACATGGGAATTTCTCTTATTTTTCCATTCCCTCCTATCATTAGCCTCCAACTATATTTTTGGAACACCTCCTTTCTCTTCTCTTCCTTAGTTCGACACCCTTTCTTTAACTTTCCAAGTTTCCCTTTTTGTTATTAGGGAGTCTGTCAACCTATCTCTGTTCTGCATGAGGAGAATGACCTCAAACCCATACATCACAGGGGTCCACCTGATAGTCCAACACTAATGGAAGCCAGAGGTGCAATGGGACTGTGGCAGTTTACATACTCTGTTCTGGAAGGAAAAGCCCTACTGTACGCTGAGAATAATGACTATCCCGAATCCCAGGCCACGTGACTGCATTAATTTTTACATTAATTATCTCTGAGTTTGACTTCTTAAGATTAACTCTCCTTGATCTTTAAGTGTTAATAAGTGACTCATACTTTTAAAAATCGATATAATGGCATGCGATGTATTGTCAGTGGGAGCCTTTGGGCAGGCATCTTACAAACCTGGCCTTAGATCAGCTGAGCATAGCTCATGGGGACTCATCATTAAAGCTGTCCACAGTTGATATTTTCCTAATAGACACTTCTTGTTAATTCAGGGACTACTACTGTCTGCTTCTGCCTGGTAGAATAATATACTGATTTTCCACTAAGTTTCATAATTCTCTAACAGTTGTTTTTAAAATACATGTTGGCTTATTAACCTCAGTAATAACTCCTGAAACTTGGCAGAATTGCCACTGTTTTTATATAAAAGGAAACAAAAGCATAGGAGATTTGTCATGCTTGCCTAAAAAGTTAAAAACCAAAATGGTAAGAGGCGAAGGTGGATCAAGGAGTCTCAGCTTCTGACTTCTTGTCCAGGCCACTTCCTATTTGCTCCAGTCTTTTAATATCTGTGGGTAGTTTAAATCTATAGTATATTGTGAACTCTCAGCAGGAAAGCCCTTCAAAAGGACTTGAGACTCATTAAAAACTCATCTCAGCTTTCTGAGAAGCAAACATTATTGTGCTATTTTGCAAAAAGAGGGAAGGTGGTTTGGGCTCAATCATCAGGGGAGTGATGCTGGTTTCACATTATATTTCCCATTTTTGTATTTACCAGTTTGATATTACTGACTAGAATTGCAGAGGCTCATTGTCATTCTCTGTCGTGGTTCTAAAGGTAGAATTTTCTTTGCTGTGAGAAATCATTTTCACTACTTCGTGAATGCCTAGTGTATAGCGACAGTTGTTGTTGATCCAGGAAGGAGAAATTAAGACTTGGGTTTGCATGTAATAATTGTGAGAGGATTATATGATCTGTGTGATAAATTACGTGAATGTTCTAACGAAGTTGGAAAGGCTATATACTAACACCCCGAAACTGAAGGATGCAGAAGAGATGTCATCATCTGAGTTTCCTTGTGAGTGGTTTCTGAGATGAGGACATGCAGAAAGTAGTTTATTTGTGGAGTGTTCCTACAAAGAGAAGAAGGAGTAGGAGCAATGAAAAATAAGGATTTATAAAGGGGCTCTATTGAATTGGTCCCACTGTGGGCAATTATGCATCTTATCGTCAGTGTATGGGATACTCTGAAAATGATCTGTTCAAAGACTGGCGTGAGAATACATTTGACCATTGACTTCTATATTCCTTAGTTGGTTTGCTGACATCATATTTGAGGTGACTCATTCTAGTGTAGGAGAGATCCTGAGGCATAGATGGAAAGCTACCTGAGCATCAGACAATTTATACTCAGAGGGTTAGGAAGAGTTAGCTGAGTAAAGTTCTCATGAGTTCAAGCTGTACATAATCACAAGAACAAGCTATATTTGGGGAAAAAAATAAACAATAAACAAACAAAACCAAACAAAATCCCCCAAACTCAACCACAACCCCCCAACAAACAAACAAAACAACAACAAAAACAAAACAAGAACAACAAACAACAACAAAACCCCACCATGATTTTCCATGCAGGCATATAAATAAATGATATAAAAAAGTGATCACTCGTAACCACGTGACAGCCAATACTAGGCTCTTGAAACCTCCTTTACTAAATACTTTATTCTAAAACTCTCCAGTTTAGCTTCTAGAAAATTTTTTTGGACACGGGGCAGAAAGCAGCCACATTCTTTGCCAAAATATGACCAAAATGGTCTCCAATATTATTCCCCTCTGAAACCTCTTGAGCCTGGGCTCCATAATCTCAGCACAACCGCCTCCATTCTCCTCTGAACATGGCCTGAGCTGCACTTAAAGTGTCCAACCAGGTTTCTAGCCCAAAGTCTTTCATCTTCTTTCAAATAGCAGCACAATCAGGCCTATCACAGCAATACTCCACTTCCCGGTACCAACTTCTTTCCTTTTCCTATAAAAGTACATTGTAGCTAGTTCTTGGAGAATTGTGAGCACGCAGTTCAAAACAGAGTTATATGAGGGGATTTCTGGTTGCTTGTGAGAAAACTTCAAGAAAACAAGATAAGAGTCTTGTGATCTGAGTTTCTTCAAAACACAGAATTGTTCTTGGAGTATGTTTTTATGCTCCTCTCAGGGGCAGCAGATGGGAGTCAGTTTACTTCAGCTGTTGTTGTTCATATGCCTCTATGGAAAAACATTTTTTTGTCATGTGCAGCTTGTCCTTGTGATCATACACTTTACTCGGATGACTCTTCTTAACCCTCAGAGTATAAATTGTATGATGCTCTGAATAAAGTTGGTTATTGAATGAGACTTTAGTCTACCTCATATTTAGGCCCCAGTCTCCCAGGTTCATGCTTCAAGCTAGAGCAGTAATCAGACAACCAGCCCTCATGTTCCCCAGTTGGTTTATGTAACCTGTCAGGAGATAATTATCTGATACATTTGCTTGGAGTAAAAATTACTACACCACGGGTTGCTGTTGCTTGTTATAGCAAAGTGTGCAGTTCATGGTGGATAGTTTTCATCCTTAGTCTTTTTCTCATTTCTGCTATTCCTGGGGTCTTCAAGAACATCCTACTGTTAACAGAGCCCCTTGCTGGAACATATTCCTAAGGTTATTCTCTTTTCAACATTCAGTATGCTTTTTACTCAGTTTCTGTGTTAAAAAAATTTTTTTTTTAACTTAGGGCTAGAGAGATAGCACAGAACTTAAGAACTGGCACTGGTCTTCCAGAGGACCGGAGTTCAGTCCCCAACACCAACAACAGGTGACCACTCACAATGGCCTATGATTCCAGCTTTGAGGGATCTGATGCCCTCTTCTGAACTCCACAGGGACTTGTATCCACATTTGCACATACCCACTAAGTGTACCCTATATACATAACTAAAAAGAGAATAAACCTGTTTTTTAAAAAAGAAATTTAGCCTTTTCCCCGCTTGTTCTCTTCCTAAGTATTTTTTCTTTGCTTGCTTAGTTTAATTCCATCTTCTAATCCTTTGAGTTTATTTTGATGGCATCTCCTGGGGAAGCTTCAATAACATTGGATTATTTTTTATATATCTTATTTAATATCTTAATACAAACCTAAGCCTATAACTTTGTACTTACGGTTTAGTCTAGATAACTTAGATTTTTATAGAGGTTTTCATTATAAGTTTAATAATAGAGATATCAGTATTCACTCCTGGGAGAAAGAAAGGTACCATTTGCAAAAGAAATCAATATTTTTCTTCTAATTTTTCCATTTCCACACATATTGTATTAAAAAGGTTCTCATTTGAAAGAATTGATATTCTTATCACATATAAGGAAAATTTTGATTTATGAGTTCAGTGTACAACTAAAAAATGTAAAAACGAAATGGCAGTGTTGTATAAAAGTTACTGTTATATGGCAGGGTTGCTTTTCTGTCAGCTGGGAGTCTTGTATAGATAAGAATTCCCCATCAGTGATTTAGCCTGCATAAAACACATCAATCCTTTTTATTATATTTTGTGAGCCTTGACACTTATGGTAATTTCCCCATCTATACTTAAAACTCTTTCTCTTATGATTGCATTAATGAAAGTGGAGTTTTTGCCCTTGTTGCCTTTCTCATTAGCATGTGTTTATCATATATTTTCAGGCTAATTACCATTTTAGAATAATGCATGCAACATTCAATGAATTGTCTAGTTTTAAAAGGTGTCAAGAAAAAGGCAGCAGCTTTCGCCCCTCCCATCTCTAATCTTCATTTCTTCTAAAGACTACAAAAGACAATTTGATTTCTTGACACTTGGGTCAATTGGATAATGGCAAGGATATATGGCTCCCTCCTGTGTACTCACAGTTGGTCCTCCCTGGCTGCAGAGATGATGAGAGCACATTCTCATTTTCAGTGTCTCTGCTTTTTGTCCATCATCACTGTTAGGGTTTCTACATTGGGGAAAGAATTGCATCCTAATTGATATTTATGTGGAAGAGGAGAAACTGTTTTCTTATCATCTTTTGGAGTGAGACCTTGCTGCAAAAGTACAATTTAGGAAAAAAGATCATTTTCAAGATTCTAGTTATTAAATAACATGATTAAATGTATTTCTCTTTGGTTGTTGTCCAAACAATCAAGATAATTTTTTTCACTTATAAATATATATGAAGCAGGAGATATGTTTTTATGTTGTCACACGAGAGGGATGTAAACTTCTGGAAAACACCCTCCTGAACAACAACAACAAAAAAACCTTAAAATATAAACCTGCAAAGTAGTTCCCTATATAATTTAGCCATTGTATGTTGTGTTGTTGGCATTTATATTTATTGGATTGTAATGGGTAAGAAATAAACTCCAATGTGCTTTCTGTTTTTTATAGTTTTTTTGTGTTTTTGTTTTTGCTGTTGCAATAATTTGATTTCTATTTGAAATCTTGGATTAGTTTATTGAGAAAAATAAATCAGAGAATAAATTCAGAATGCACCATAGATGTGAACTATAATTTGGACACTTCATATTTGGAGCAGAGAGAACAATTTAAGAATAATGACCTATCAATTACATAAAGAAAACCTCCTCTACCTTAAACTACCAGCTTGCCAGCTAGATTATATATAATAATTCCATTCCTTGTAACGTTTTATGTTTTTTTTTCCTTGTCATAGCAAGGGTTTATTCAATGCACGGCAAATATTTGCAAGTGATTCCGATTAATCTCAGAAAGAGTTCAAGAGGAAATTTGTTGAAGAAAGTGACAATACCGTTACTTTTTTGTAACACTTTGCAGTAGATGGGAAACTTTCTAATTGAATGAACTTCAAAGTAAGATAAGAATGAGATTGACAGACACTCAGGGAGACGACTCAGGAATCCCATAAAATAAAAAACCAGAAGCTATAATATATGTATATATATATATATTATATATATGTATATGTATATATATATATGTATATGTATATATATATATATATGTATATATATATATGTATACACACACATATATATTATATATATGTATATGTATATATATGTATATGTATATATATATAAGTATATATATATGTATATATATATATGTATATATATATATATATATATATATATATATATACACACACACACACACACACACACACACACACACACACACACAAAGGACCTATAGTGTCAAATAAAAAGATAATATTTATTTAAAAATTTTAAACATTACTTACTTCTCTGTATGTTTGTATGCTTGTGAGCATGGGGAGGCCACAGGGTAAGTTTTAGTAATCAATTCTCTCTATTAACTATGTGGGTCCCAGGAATCCAACTCAGAATGTCAGGTTTGCTAGCCCTTACTTGCTGAGCTATCTTGTTGGCAATCCCTAATGTAATCAAGTGTTCATTTCCTCTGTGTACCCTTGTTCCAGTTCTTTATGGAGGAGTATTTTGATCTATCCTCCCATTCTTTTTTAGTTCTAATTCCCCAGATATCCGGGATCTAGAGTTATATGTGGAAAGAGTCTTGGTTTAGGATTTCAGGCAGAACTGGTGCATTAGCCTCTTTGTTGGGTGAACCAATATTTCAATCTTTTACTTTAAAGCATCTTTTTGTTGAATATGACTAGGAAAGCAGTCATGGAGAGTCAAACTACCACATTTGTTTTCCTTAAGAAGACTTAAATAAAATATGCCTGAAAATTTGGAACCCAAAAGAACCTCTTTTGCATGTCTGCAAGTAGCTAAATTTACGATGCTCATTTATCCAGTTTGGTCTGGGTGTGTGAAAAGGAAGCAGGAGAGAGCATGAGAAAAACAAAATGATATTTTACCGAAGACAATGTAGGGTTACTTCTCTGGACAAGATGAGAGCAGTTAGACTAGCTAGGAAAGACTGGAGAGGCTGCAGAGAAGGTGCTGAAGAAGACCTGTGTCATGGAATGCATCCAGCTATTGAAGGGATGACCACAAAACCCTAAGAAAGGATTGTTGTCAGCCTTAATCTATGGAGTACCAAAGAAAACCACGAGACATCACACCTCCCCAAGTGAGTAAAATAAAAATAACTGAGAACATACAATGGGAGAGGGACCTGAAGGAACTAAAACTCTCACCTTGTTGGCTAGATATGAAATCATACTAAGAAATATGTAGATACTTATAAAATACTGTAGGTATTCATCTATGGCCTGCAAATATACACCCACAAAAGGACTTGCACAAGAAGGGTTGTAGCATCTTAAAAATCTAAAACCAGTCTGAATATCACACATGAGAGAAAGTTAAATGGGCTGCGCCATACACGATGGAGTAATACTTGATAACAAAAAAAAAAAAACAAAAAAAACAAAAAAAACAAAAAACAAAAAAAAAAAAACCCAAACGACTGGTGATCAAAATCATGAATGAATTATTAGAATATGAGATTGAGACAAATAAGAGAGACACACAAACCTACAGGTGAACAATGGTATCCTCAGGTTATAATGATACCATGATTCAGTTACATCAAACTTACATGTAAGCAATGATAGTCTCAGCTTATAAAAACACCAGTTGATGCTCAGGAGTGATCAGTGAGGGTAACGGACTAGAAAGGAGACACGAGGGAGCGTTCTCAGAATGGTAGTTTTGTTTTATCTTTAGATTTAACTTTTGGCCTGTAGGTGTACAAAAGTGATTAAAATCACACTGAATTGGACACTTGAAGGGCATATAAAAATTTTACTATAAAAGTATATTATAGAACTAAAATAGATTTGAGAATCTATTTTAGAAAATCTTTGACTGGCAGATGGAAAAATGCTCTTATGTTGTTATATATTGACAACACGCAAGAGAGCCAAACGTTTGCATACATACTAGTCACTAAGCCTGATCCATATGAAATAGCTGTAACTGTTAAACCTAAGTATTTTATTTAAACTTTCAACCAGTTAATGGTCACTCATCTTCTGGAAGGATATAGGCTTTTGTTTGTTGTTCTGTAATTTATATAAAATGATTGATTTCTTCATTCATTTATTTTTGTGTGTGGATGTGTGGGTGTGGGTATGCACATGGTGGAGGTCAGAAGACAACTTGAGGGAATCAGTTCTTTCACCATGTGGGTCCCAGGGATAGAACTCAGGTTGTTGAACTTGGCTGTAAGCTCCTTTACTGGCTGAAACCATCTTGCTGGCCTTGATGTTTTTAAGGTCTTTGGAGTAATATATGTATTATATATTACATAAATAATCATTAAAATATATTTTATAATTTTCTTCTGACAATTCTGGATTCTTCAGCAAGGTTTTAAAGATGTTTGAAAATGGTACAAGTCCAGATAATTATGTTTAAAATTTATTATACCCACATCCAATCCAACAGCAAATTTAATCACTTTTATCAAGTCATTCCAAAGAAGCCAAATTATTTTTATAGACTCAATAGCTGTCTTTATTTTATCCTCATTTCTGTGACATTTAATTACATTTTATAAACATATTAATAGGTACAACAAGCACAAACAAGCTTATGAATAAAGAATCTTATCCTCCTTATCCTGGTAACCGTCCTGGCATACAAATCAACCCAGGAGAAGAAATGCTATAGATTCCCGAGACAGGCTCTCCAACCAAGCAGATTCTGCATCTTCTCTGTATTTCCTCGACACAAGTCAACTGGTTTGTGGAGACAATGGAGACCGCTGACTCACTTAGCTGCTAAGTGGTCACAGTTAAGATAGCTTCTTGTATATTTTCCCCAGATTTCTCACCATAATTATGTATAGTTTTGCTAAGAAAAACCACAAGCTTTTATAGAGTTTATATTATAAACAACTAGAAAAGTTCACAAAATTACTCCATGTTCCCAGTGAATGTTTGATAAATTCCTGGAAAGGCATATTCGCGAAGAACTGTTGGCAGATTCACTGGAACCTTGGTTTAGATCCTTCCTGTAATTGTAGCCCAAAGGTAGCTTGAAATAACATTCTGAGATATAAAGACAAATCCTTAGCCTGAGACAGTTACTTAATGTTTCCCTCTGTGAGCATTGTGTATGGGGACATACCAGGAAGTTAGAGATACTGTGTGATAGAAGGGAAACGTGTTCTGAGGTCAAGCGATCAAGGCCAGTGATGAACTTCTTTACTGCCTCACCTGTTAACAGTTTCAGGGTGTACTTCATTCCACCCGGAATAACAGATATACCCTGATTTGCCTAAACCAATCATTTGAATCTTCATCAGGGATGTCTAGACTTTTCACATGTTGCAATGTGGTATTGTCATCTACAAATGCAATGGTTTAATTCATACACATCCTGGGATGCATGCAGCTTGTGGATCATATTGGACACAAGGTAACATTGCATACTAACCTACTAATTGAATAAAAACATCCCAAAACTTGGGTTTTTAAAAAACATGTCTCCCAGGTTGATAAGTTTTTCTGTACAAGAATTTCATGACCCAACCATTCATGAGATAACGTCATTATTTGTGCCATGTACAATGTGATATATTCCATAATATTCAAGTGGGACTTTAATATAGAAGTAGACTTTTCATCCCAACCTGTCTATATTTGAAATTGAGAATTGTCTGTTGAATGGTTAAATCTAATTATTATTTGTATAGCTGAATCTAGAAATATTTTTTGTTGATTTGCTATCAATAATGAGTTTCAGGTATGATGGAATGTTTGCAAATCCTTGTATTGTTTCTCGAGTGAGTGTGAATTTTCCCAGCACATTGCTTTGCTACTTCAGAGTCTACTTGGCCCAGATCATAACCGACCTAGTTAAAAAGTTGCTTTTCAAAACAGATAAAGCTATGTAAATATCTTGCATACACATGAGCCTTTCTGCTATAGAACAAAGAACTGGCAGGTGCTACATGTATGATATGAAAACAACTCAAAGTTTTTATAGGCTTGAGGAGCAGATAGGAAATCAGGAAATTATCTAAAATTATCGAAGTAACTACTTACATTGTGGAAAAAATTGGAAAGACGTTTTGGTCTTTTAAAATTGTTCTGACATGAGAGCAAATTCCATTAGTATTTAGATTGTTAACCATTGGTGGTATAAATAGTCTAGAAAAAATAAATAATTGTAAGTGTTATATGGTTGTAAAGTATTATTTAATATGTATGTGTATTATTTTCCAAAAAATATTAAACTGCAACTTTAAGTTGCAAATTTGCTTTTTATATGAAAACAAATAGTATTATTTTGTAAGGTTTGATTTACCAATACAAAAAGTGGGAGATGTCTCAATAGAATACCATGTCTGATTTTTTTCCATTTTAAATGAGTATCAAGGCCCGGAAAGCAGCAGTTGATAAAATGCTTGCCCTACAGGCATGAGGACCTGATTTTGATCCTCAGAACCACATAAAAAAGATGGACAGGATGAAGCATGCATGCAAACATGGCTCTGGGGCGTCAAAGACAGATCCCTGGAGCTTTCTGGCCTGTGTAGCCTACTGAGTAAGCTCCTGATCAATGAGAACAATTTCAAGAAATGTGGTAGATATCACCAAAGCTATGACAGCTGATTGGCTTTTGTCTTGTGCATATATGCATGCACATGCATGTACACACACATACACGTTAATAACATATCAGGCTTAACTGCTTAACAACCATGCTCAATTATACTAAAGGTCAGAATAAAAAGCACAGCTTATGGTTTTTGTTTTATTGTTATTGTTATGCAGATAATCTGTTCTGAGTCAACGTATGTCATAAATGACAAACTCTAATTTTAAACCTTTTAGTTAGCCCCGAAATGCCTGCATGAAGAGACAACCATCATTCATTAGTTTGTTGGAAATATTGTGTGGGGGTCTGGTATTGAATGATCAGCTAGTGAGACCTATTCTTGTTACACACCAGCTAGGGCTTATCTTTTTCTCTCCAAACACTTTAAAATAACATTTTTTATTTTTATAAATCCATAGCTATATAAAGACATACTTTATTTATTAGTATAGATCTCTGCCTCAGGCCCTATCTTTCAGGAACAGTGGACTAAAAACTGTATTTGGGCATCAGCTGTTCAATTTTATTCTTCCATATGTTAAAGCTATACTTAAATTCTGGCCTGATTGTTTCTCTAAATGTTTGTCAAAGACACATGGAAACACATCAGTAAATAATCAGAAGGTGAGTTTTTTTCCAAACAGTTCATAATATGCCTCATAGGAGAGAACAGGCCGACATCTACATTATGATATGTGTGTATGTACCATGAATTATGACTAATACAACTGCACTGCTGACTCATACAAAAAGTTAAAGCACTGTACAGACGTGTGGAACAAGATGAACAGGCAGAATGGAATGTAAAATGAATGGTTTCCTTTACACACAGTACTGAAATAGGAAAAGTTAGTCTCAATTGGTAACAGTCACGTGACAGGTCACCCCTCACCGAGATGAGGGGTGAGTATGGGAGAAACCCCAAGAAATGTTGGTAGGGATGGACACGCTTTTTACTTTGCATGCCAAGTGTGCACGTCCACTCTGCATCCTTGATACCATGGAATTTAAATGTATGTGAATTATATATGTTAGTAACAGATAATTTTAAAATAAGCTCTACTCTCTGGGATTGCTCTGTTTCTACTCCTATCCAAGGTACTCTTATGTGGGGCTATAGTTACAGCTATATACTTCCCATTGATGTAAACATTCAATAACGTCCTCTGCACACAAACTTGGGATGATGATTTCTTCCTAATCACAATGTCCTCCAAAGTCCCGTATGTGAACTTGGGGAAAGATGGTTTGTGACAGGCATAGTGGGACAGGGACCCATTGGCTCATGTAATATACTGACGTGTTCCATACACTGGATGGTCAAATGGCAGGTCAGTGGGGCCACCTTCATTGTAGTGTCAGGTGGTCCCTTTATGGGGTCTGTGCTCAGCCCAGACTGGCAAAAAACCATTGCTCTGGCAGGTCTTGTCCTTCTCTATCCCCTCTGCCTTGCTAAAAACTGCTATATTACATTTCCAAAGCTAGCCACTAAGGTCCATTCCCTTATATGGCCACCCTTTCCTCCTGAGCCTGACTGCTAAGGTCCAGCTATCAAAGTATTGAAGTCTATCAAAAGTCCCTTTGGCTTACCCAGTTAACGTGCACAATTAAAATTAAACACCTTATTCTTATCGGGGGTTTTCTCCTTGTTCTAATATAAACTGCCATTTTCCCATGTGTTGCAGTCTGTCTCCTCTATTCCGAGGTAGCTTTTTGTTCCCTTCCGGGGTAAATAACCCCTTTCCCTCTTCCTCTTGTTTCCTTCCACATCTCCCTGTCCTCTGTCTCCTGTATTTGTCTCTTATTCCCTGCTCTTTCTCCCTCTGTGGAAAATAAGTCTCCTTTGTGCTGAGAACTTGGTCTTGGGGCTCCTGAGCCAGCACTTTTTCTTTCAAACACTTTCCTTGGTGTGGTGAGTTCGATCAGATCTGCTTTTCCTGATGCCCAGTCTTACATATATCATGTGTATTTCATAAGAGAAGCTGGTATGTTTGGTTTTGTGGGTTAATCCATCAGGAGCACTAGAAGCTAAGTTGCTCTTCTCCTGTAGCCCATGCTCAAACTCTGTGGGACAGGTAGCAGCCTGAAGTTATTATTATTATTATTTTTTAAGGTTTTCAGAAAAGAGCTTAGCCTGGCTTCAAAGCTCAGGTGTTCCCCCTACTGTGATTCCGCTAGCTTTACACCAGGTTTTCCACCAGGCTTTCCGTGGGATTCCCATCTGAGTTGGAGACTTGAACACACTTGGAACTTGATTTGTTGAGGAACAACAAGATCTCCCGATCACAAGCAGCTTTACCTCGCTGTAAGCTTTTCCATGTTAAGCCTCCTGGTTACTCAGAGCAGTTGAACATTATGTTTACTATGTCACGTGGGATTTAATGCGTGTGTATGTTGTGTATGTACATATGCAGGTTCTGTGTTCTGGTATGTACCTGTGTTCATGAGATCAGAAGCCAGCAGAGGATGGATGGCCTGCTCTACTGCTCTGCATTTCATGGCTTTGAGACTGAGTCTCTCGTTGGTCCTGGAGCTATGCTGGTGGCCTCACGTTCCAGCAATCTTCCATAGCTGCCAACCAGTAATGGGCTTACAGGCCTATCTACCTGGTCCTTCCTGCCATTCCTGGGTTTGTATGTGGGTGCTGGTGCCAGAAATCCTCATGGAGACTGAAGTGCTCCAGTCTTCTCATGCAACTTCTAACCATTAATAGCCCCACGTATGTCTCAACTTTGTAAAAATAGACAACCAAAATTTCCAATGAAATGTATTGTTCCTAGATCCTTAAGGACTTGAGTAAATTGGTAAGAGTGTAAAAGTAAGATGTCAAGTACTGTCATTACTTTGAAATTATCTCCTAGATTAAGGCACACAGATGTCACCTCAAGGTAACTAGATTATTTGCTGTCCCCTGTTCTGTAAATCCCATTAATGTGAAGTTATAAGAAGACCAGAAGAGTATAATGCCCTGTGAGACCACAAGGTGAAGGTTTTGCCGACAGTTATGACTGGGAGGCAGAGGATTGACAGAAGACCAATGTCATATATGGCTGTTCCTTTAAGTTGCTTCCCCGTCATGACTACTAGCTGTAAATTGTCATACCCACTCGACCAGCAAGGAAGACGCGAACAACCGGATCCTTCTCAACAGCCTTTTTGTAGAAGTGCTCTTTTAGTTTTCAGGGAGAGACCTCGAATGCCCAGGGCGAGCTGCTTATATACCCTCAGCCCTGGGGGGGGGGAGGGGAGTGCGTGGAGGTGTGCGATTGGTCAGAATTGCAGTGCCTCATTACCATACCACATTAGCATACCCCACCCAGGAGGGGGTGATTGGTCAGGATCGTGGTACCCCATTAGCATACCTCGTTCGGGAGGGGTTTGGCGCCAAAATTGAGTTGTGCATGCGCAGTGCACTAGTAGCCGGTACCAGAGGCTGAGGCCGGTGCCATATTGGCCAGCCGAGTGGGGTCGGTGGCCTACAGTAAATGACATTCTAAAGCTTGTGGCCATTTGCCCCAGTAGAGTTCTGATTTTCTTGCATAGCAAACTAGGCTTATGCAATAATCTGTTACAAATTTCATCCTTTATATTCACAGGGTTATGATTGGCTTTAATATCTGGGTTTGCTTTTATCAAGCTTGACTTGCATAATATACACCTAACAGAAGATACTAAGAGGAGAGGCCAATCCTGAGCCTTCGAAGTCTTATCTTGTTCCCTAGGCAGTCAATTCATGAATTGTTACCATTGACCAATACTGTGTTTCTCATATACAGAATGTGCAGAAGCACAGCCAAAGTTGCTTAAGTATAAGTAACCCTCCTTTTCCTTACATTTCATGAAATACAAACTTTTTCTGGGGCTGTATAGTTGTCAACTCTGCAGGCTTAGAGATCTCAGTGCCCAGGGTGCAGAGTCAAATCCTGAATTCAGTAATTTTAGAGTCTCAAATTCTTATGCCTAATATTTGTGGGAAGCTTAAATACCTGATATTCAAGTTCACAGAAGGATGCCAAAAACAGTAAATTGTAAATAAATGCCCATTAGACGCAATATAGTATTGGCATTCAGGAAATGACAGCCTAGCAGCACAAAAGAAAATATT
The DNA here is from genome assembly GCF_011762505.2 of Arvicanthis niloticus. Taxonomy (NCBI): domain Eukaryota; kingdom Metazoa; phylum Chordata; class Mammalia; order Rodentia; family Muridae; genus Arvicanthis; species Arvicanthis niloticus. The sequence continues at coordinate 32,542,271 of NC_047671.1, forward strand.
GCTTCTGCTGTCCAAGGGTGCAGATATTCCCATAGACCATGTGATCTTCACATAATGTACTAACTGACATCACCTATATATGTATCTATAGGGTATCATAGTGTGTTTTGAAATTAAGTAGTGTGATGTCCTCCACTTAATCTTTTTTAAAAAATTGTTAACATTTTAATTAAAATATTATTATGTAACTTCTTCCATTTCTTTCCTTCCTCCAATCCCTCTAGTGTCCCTTTGCTTGACATTGTTTTAGCTCTTTGAAATTCTGTGGTTTTGTACAAATGATAGGACTTGCGTTTAATACCACTGAAAATTTGCCATTGAAAGTGTGTTAGAAGCTGTCTTAGGTCTGTAGATGACTTCAGATAGAATGCTGATATTAACAATAACCATCCTTCTAATCAATGAATTCAGGGCAGCTTTCCATTTGTGACTTCAATTTTTCTCTCATCAATGTTTCATAGCTTTAATTATGCATAACTGCTATCTCCTTTAATAAATTTATTCCATTTTATTTTACTTTATATCTTTATGCTATTATTAATGAGGTTTTGAATCACCCCTACATAGTCTATTGTTGGTATGTAGAAATATGTATTCTTTATCTTAATTTCATATATTTTATCTCAACCCTATTGAATTAAAAGAATAAGACAATCAAAGATAAGTTTACTTATATCTCTCCAATTTTGATGACTTTTATTTCTTTCTCTTGCCTAATTGTTCTAACTAGAACATCCAATAATATGTTGAATAGAAATTATGAGAGGTTGGTTTAGTTCTTAATCTTAAAAGGAAAGATTCAATTTTTGTTGTTATTTACTATAAAGTTAGCTGTGGGTATGTCATTAATATTGTTACATTAAGGTACATTTCTTGGACATAATGTACTCGTGGAATGTTAAATTTGCCCAATATTTGTTTTTTTTTTTTTTTTTACTTACTGAGATGATAATGTGATTTCTATTTTTTTATTCTGTTAATACTGTGTGTCCCATTTATGAATGTGTCTCTGTTGAAACATCTTCACATTACAGAGAAAAAGTCTTATTTGGTCATGGGACATGACTATTTTCATATATTGAGTTTAGCTCTCTAGAATAATTTTTGAGAATTTTAATGTTTATGTTCATCAGTTATACTATAAGAATCAAAATATAATGGCACCAATTCTAAAACAGATCTGTTATCTATCTATCTATCTATCTATCTATCTATCTATCTATCTTTTATATTTACCTGCCTTCTATCTCTCATCTATCTGTGCATCTATCTCAAACCTGTTATTCATCATAAATACAATTATTGTACTTCTAATGAACTAGAGAATAAGAATTATAAAAACCTTTCACAAGGTTTCCTATATTCATATTTTAGTTGTTAAATAGATATAAAATAAATATTAATAATTTGTGTTTATTCATAAGCCCAAATGAAACTATGTGTATTTCTTTTGTGTCATGTGTCAAAGAAGAGTGAGACAGTTTCAGATTTTTTTCAAGAAAAAATATTTTAAGTATTTTTGAACTTTAAGGGATTTCTGAATTTGGAAACATGCTATATGAAATAATTCATTGTGTTTATTCATATCCAAATAGTGATAAAGATGCATATGTATAGGAGGGTGTGTATTAGAGGCAGTTGCATATAAAAGAAAGATTCCATCAAGTCCAGTGTGGCAAATGAATTTATCTGGGTTACTTGCAAGAGTGTAAGGGTCTCAAGGGCAGTTACACCACTGAAATGTCTCAACCCCTAGTTAATCTTCCATCTCTTACATAATTTAAAGCCTGACACCAAGAAACTGGAGTGGTGACTAGAAACTCTTATGACTTCCTTCCACAATCCCACAGGGGAATAGTCATGAATGTGGTAGAAACATACATGAACATGCTTGTGGTTTTTTTTCCACAATGTAAATTTCACCTAATAGGCTGGTTTTGTTGGTCCTGTTTTCTTGATAACCCTGACCAACATGAGCAGTTTCTTTTATTATAATGTTAGTTACAAATGTTAACCTTTTAGATTACTCACTATACTTCACACAGTAACTATGTCTATATCTACTTAGCATCCATCTATCTATCATCTATCTAATCTCTCTATCATCTTAGTCAATCTATTATCTATTAATCTATCGTCAATCTATTTTGTATCGACCAACTCTCTGTCTTTCTGTCTGGCTAGATTAAAGAATGGATGTAAAAGTTTCAGTGGATTGTGAAGCAGGGAGTGTGATGAAGATGTAAATAGAGTCTACTATTGTGCAACTAAAACCAGCCAGGACATTTGTTAGGAAGGCTGTGACAGCTTCAGACTCAGAGTTGAACTTTAGAGCTGAGTCCAACTGCAGGGGCAAATGAGAGTAGTCCTGAGTTCAGGAGAATGAATGAATGAATGGATGAATGGGAGTCCAGATGAATGAAAATGAATGAATGAATGTGAATCCAGATGAATGAATGAATGAGAGTCCAGATAAATGAATAAGCTGCTGGATGGGTGACATGTCTAGATGTGTGAACACAAGCAATGGTGATTAGTGCCAATACTGATAGCCGAACTGAAATTCCTGGGAGACAAGCTGGAAATTCACTGCCTGTTAACCCCTTGACACACCCAATGGATGGACAGGTTAGTGGGGCCACCTTCATTGTAGTGTTGTGTGTCCACCTCTTAATGTGGTGGGTCTAGATGAGGAACATTTTCCTTCATCTGGTATGTTTGTAAATTCTCAGGGCTGCTTCTCCTGATAGGATTGTAGTGCACTGATGTGTTCCCACAGTCCATTTCCACTCAGAGGAATAAGTCATTTATCAGCCTGCCTCATGCAAGTGGTGCCAGACAGATGGTGCCTTTCACATGTCCACTCTGTGCAGAGTCATCCTCCATCTTCAAAATGCAATCCAAGGCTGCCTTTCCAATGGAGTCTCCCAGGGCAAGGCACAATTTTAAAAGCCACTGTTTTACTCAGTAGGGAGTAATTGAATCAGGGCAGAGCTTGATCTCAAAAACAATGTGAAGATTTTCATTACTAGGCTGGAGAGATAGCTTAGTGCTTAAAAGCACTGTACTCTTCCAGAGGACCAGGGCTTGATTTCTGGCATCCACATGGTGACTCACAGCTGTCTGTGACTCCAGTCTCAGGGGATCAGATCTCTTTTCTGGCCTCCAGGGGCACCAGGCATGCACAGGGTGCATGGACATATATGCAGGCAAAACACATACATACATACATACATACATACATACATACATACATGCATACATACATGCATACATACATACATGCATACATACATGCATACATACATACATACATAGTATATAATTTAAAATATATTTACAATACAGAAAATTATCATTTGTATTATTCCACTTATTTCATTGCTGTGGCTGCTGGTCAAGGTCTTCTGTAGACCATCACAGCCGCTCTGCTTCATGATAGCAATGATTATGTCAAGTCCAGAGAACATATATGCTGCAGTTGTGGTCTCCATTCACACTAGATGAAGGGCATATGTGTAAGTGACATGATATCTAATAATTCTAGGATGTTTATATGAAGTTGCAAAATATAGTAATGTAAGATTTTTCAGGCTATAGGTTTGGCTACTGTGATGGAAATATAATAATCTATGTTGTTTAGTATAGGCATTAGTGCAGGACATCTATGCTACACAACAGAGGATTTATTTCTCTTATGTAAGTTCTTATGGATATATCATTCTCAAAATCTGTGACCAATCCTTGCTTTGTTCTTCTATTAGAACAGAGAGAATTAGAACAATACTTCAATGGTTTTACTCTCATCAACATTTCCCAGAATAATTTGTACTTTCCTTACTTATGTAGCCTAAAGTGTGGCCAATTCTCATTTGTATGCAACTGGTCCTACCTACCTGCTAATGACATTGAGAGATGCATTTCTTTTGGGGTCTTTCTATGCCCCACAGAAAAACAGGAGTTCTGTTGTGTTAAAGATATTTGAACCAATTAAACCTAAAAGAGTTTATTTGTGCAAAGAATGATACGTGACTAGGAAACACTCAGAGTCAGAAGTGGTTTAGAGAGTGCTACCAAGCTGTATTAGCAAGAAAGCCTCTATGTTCTGCACATGGAACAAAGCAGAAAAATCAATGTACAATGTACAATGGACTACAGGTAGTGTGTGCGTTATTTGTGCATGAGATGGTCAGTTGGATTTCTATGAGTGAAACTTGGATATTTATTACAGTGTGTACGCCTAAGTTCAGTATCTGTTTGTATCCTAAGTATGGCTGTGGTTTGCAATATGGGGACTCAGAGCACAAAGCCAGCTCTGTAGAAATAACTAATCTCATGTCTATTCAATTTAATTGTTCTTATGGAAGGAAAACGGGAAATTAGATATTTGAGGATGCTCAGAAGTCTATTCTGTAATTATTGTGACCCTAGGTCATACCTGGCTAGACAAACAGCCCTTGAGCAAGAAGACCATGAATGAATGAAGTCACATCTCAGTCACAGGAAACTGCAAGAGGTGTGGGCGGTGCTGACAGGTCAGTGCCACTATCTGGGGCAGGGAATAAAGCAGTATCTATAAAAAAGTTCCAGTGTGGGATTGAAAGATCCAAGTGGAAAAACTAATGAGGATTTGTGATAGTGATTGCACGCAGATGAAAAGGTGCATGCTGTCCTAGCTCTTGCTAGTACTGTACTTTATAAGTGCACCAGGGATTGTTGCAGAAGATGCCTCAGTAAATTTCCTCCTCAGCCATGTCTGCCTTGGTGTGCATAGGCTGAGGAGCTATTAATCTTCAGTCTTTCAGGAGCACCACAGTAGATCAAGGATGAACCGAGAGGGTTCCGAATTGGCTGGAAGAGAAAGGTGTGTTATTCTGTGTAGCTGGTAGGCCTTCTTCATAGCCCCTGTTATCGTAGCAGATTAAGTATCAGAGTCATAGATGCCTCTAGGGTTTTGGGTCTACTTGGCTGTGGAAAGGAGAAGACTGGAGGGAAGCCAGTTTTCTTGAGTTTTCAGTTTCAGTTTGAAATGAAAGTGCATTGTCCACACAGAAACATTGAGAAGGAAATTAGGGATGCAGGGCAGGAGATGCACAGGAAGCTTGAGAGCCATAATATAATCCCACTGTTAACTGAACTGGAGTAACTGTCCCGAGTAGAAGGCTGAGTGGAGTAAGCAGGAGCAACTCTCTACAATTCTTGTGATTCTCTTCACAAGTTTCTGTGCCCAGGGACAAACACTTAAATAATGATGTTTGTAGACTGAAGGGAAGAACAAGCCTATAGCTAGATGTGAAGAGGCAGGATATCAAAGGCAGTTAGTGTGGAGGAAAAGGGGAACAAGTCAGTACCACCTCTAGTTTCCTTTCCTCACCACACTCTAGGGGTGATGGGTTCTGAACTCAGCTCAGTCCTGCTCTCCCTAACTGACCGATCAGAGAGGAGCAGCAGGAAGAAGCTGGGATCCCAGTCTTTCTCTTGGGGCTTTGGCAAGTGCACACAAATCTAGGACTGTGACTGAGAATGTAGAGAAGCTTGAAGATACCTCCTTTCCTTCAGAAGGGGATTTTAGTTCCTAAAATAACCCCAAAGCATCTAGATTTATGGGGAGCAAACATAGCAATGTAATAACATATACAAATACAGGAGGCATTCTACAAATATGAAGACCCCCAAGGCATTACAGACTACACAGAGCTAAAAAAGGGGGATAGGGGCTTGGGCTTGTGGGAGAAAGGAAGGTGGATGCAGCAAATGGAAGGCTGAGTATGCTCACAGCTACCCAGGCTACTTTAATATACTGTGAAGTGTTTTAGGGAAAGGCCATCTACGTTAATCCCTGTCTGAGCAAAGTAGTAGAGCCACCATTTTGTCTTCCTTGGAAAGGATCTCTTCTAGTTAGAAGGGAAACTACAGTGCAGCAAAACCCATTTGCATCTGCTCAGCATCTGCCTCAGTATATTTCCATTGCTCTTGTAAATTTCATTTGCAGAAGGACAGCCTTACAGAATTAATTCTGCCTGCAGTTTCTCTGAATAGCACTTTTGAGAGGTGACAAGAAGATACATACAGGGGTGGTGTCCCAAGAGATAGATTGCTCACTTACACATCATCTGTTCATACTTCTTCTCCCTGAATGGAAATGTTTGACACATGTGTTATAAACCAGGAACTTTTGCTAGAGAAAATAACTCAGCAACAGTTGTCAATCATCCAAGTCCAAGACTGATAGTGAAACATTTGTAGTCAAAACTTTTGCTTTTGAGTCCTAAATAATCAACCGAATCAACAAGAACCAACTAACCAAACCAAACCAAACCAAACCGAACCGAACCGAACCAAACCAAACCAAACCAAACCAAACCAAATTTAGCATTGTTACAAATTTAGTTTTTGGAGAAATATGTTGCAAATTTAGTTTTGGAGAACTCTTGTGGGGATATTTCCCATCACTTTCACATTTGTAAATTAAAGTTTATGAAAATATTACTATAGTGTAGAAATAAAACATAATAAATATTGTCACAGAACCCATTGGTAATGGTGTCTATATCTGATAGCAGTATTGTATTATCTTTTGAAATTCCTGAAATAAATCTTAATACTTAACTATTTGTGTCTTTGAGGATGTTGGAAGAAGAAGAATTTTAAACTTGCCTTTTGTAGGTCTTTTACATATGATCATAGTTCATTGGTGTTGCTGGGTGAGCGCTTTGGTGTTTTTGAAACACTGAGGATATAAATGTATGTGTGTGAGTCTGTTTATATATATATGTATGTGTAGATAGATAGGTGATAGATAGATGATAGATAGATAGATAGATAGATAGATAGATAGATAGATAGATGGATGTCTTGAGAGCAAGAGCTCTCCTGTTGTGTTCTTGTAAACCCATTCCTGAACCCAATCTGAGGCTTGCAGAATCATTAGGGACATTCATAATCTGATTATATATAACATTACAGCATGAAAACAAAGTTACTGGGTCTCCAAAAGGACATTTCAGATCATAGAAAAACTGTCCATAATCTGAGAACTGATGTGGTATTATAAGTTATCCATACTTAATATTCTTCTTTTCTTCCAGGGCTCCAGGTGTCACTGGCTGCAATGCTTAGTTTGTGTGTGTGTTTTGAACAATGAATTGGACAAGAATCACACGCCAGCAGTCATATTAAAAGTATAGATTACTGACAGTGAGGATGAAAGCATATCTCACATGCCACAGAACAGGACCAGAGGTCCAGGAGGCGTGTGGTTCAAGAGCCTTGAGATTTTGTTGTTGTCATTGTTTTGTTTTGGTTTTGATGAAGGTATTAGGGGGTTCTTTTATGAATTGGGGTGAAGAGAAGAACCAACCCCCAGAGGTATGAATAGGATAGATAGACCCTTAACTTGACTGACATCTGAACTGTTTCAGAGAGGGATGATTTGCACCTAAGAGGGATGTACATCCCATACTTTGAGGCACATGGACACCCCATTGCATATACATGTGATGTTAAGTAGGCTTTTCCTGGCAGGTCACTTTAAGGACAGATTGGTTGGGTACCGCATTTGCACTGAGCATCAGTTAAACTGTTTGTCTACCCTTTCACCAGGAAGTGCCTGATGGAATTCCTCACAGGAGAGATGCGTAAGGCCAAGATCAGGTTTCTGGATACTGGGCTATCCCTGGGATTGCCTCAATGGCCTTATACAGTATGCAGTGCCTTACACACATCTTTCATGTGCTCTGCTTTTCTCTTGCCCTTGAGAATTCATTTTAATTAGCTTATTTATATTACATTCAAGATACCTAGTTGGTCCTTATTTTAAATTTTATATATTACCAGGGAATGAATGTTCATTCATTATGGCATCACAGAAATCAGTCTGCTATTTTGAGAAATTTTGGAAGGGGTAAGACAGTGCTTGCCCTAAGTGCCTGAAACGTTATTGTTGTAATGACTTCTCAGTCCATACAATGAGACCTGTGGGGAATAATAAGTTCGGATGTAAGTAAAATATAAAGCAGAGAGAAATTTAGGAGATGGTAAGATTAATTAGTGGTTGTTTAGAGTTCTCATTCTGAAGAAATTTTTGTTCATGACATGGTTTTTATAAGTCTTCGGCCAAGGTGAGTTCAGGGTTTCTAGAGCTGCATTTACACACATTCACATCTATTGTGTTTTGTTTGTTTTCTCTGAGAATCGTGTATGAAGAGCATGCGGGAATGTTGGGTAATAGCCAATATCGTTAAGTAGTCAGTGAAAGTAAAGAATAAAGCTTATCTTGCAAATTCTCCTTTCTGTAACTCTCTCTGGCCCTGAAACCACACAAATGATAGATTTGCCAGAGACGAAGCAATGCAGGCACCGTGTTTTGGTAGCACTAGAAGCGAACTCTGCTAAACCTGGTTTCCTATTAACATGCCAGCATACGGACTTAGGCTTTCTGAAAGTGTTCGGAGTAATGAATTGATATTGCTGAGGAGGAAAAATACCCAGAATTGAGCAAAAGGCTTAACTTCACTTCCTACGCAGAAACCCATGATAAAGCAGACACGTATCCTAGGCGGATGGCCGTTCTGCACACTGTGAGCAGCCCACACTCAGCTTTCCAGATGACAGCAGCAAGTACACCGCCATGGCTCATACTTCAGTAATCAGATTCCCTGATGCACTGGGCTATGCTAGGGGTGTGCTATGCCGTCGGCCTGCGGTGCGCCTGGTGCTGCTCACTGTATCATTTGTCACTCTTCTGATGCATGTTACATTTCATAAGCACACCAGCCAGTTCAGACCTGCATGCTGACTTTTTATAGGTCTGGTTAGGTGAGGTTTAAATTCAAGTCCCTGCAGCAGTCTGAAATACACTGTTTGCTCTGTCTCTGTCTTACGCTTGCTTCCCTTGCAGTTCAACCTGATGTATTATTACTGCCGCAGAGAGTCATCAATTTTCTGACATCAAGACAGGAAAAGCTTTTCTATCCTCTTGTTTTGTTGAACCAGCAGAGTCTACAGAAAGGCTGAGGGAAAGAATAGCCCCCCCCCCCCCCCCCCCCCCAGCTATGAGATCAGACAATGTCATAACGTCATGATGTTTTTTTTTTTCAATCCAAAGCATTTGGCTTCTAATTTCCTAGGTTCATCAAGTAGCTGTGTTGTGTAGGGGTGAATAAATTAAGACTCCACTGGTTGTGGACTTGGCCATGAACTAAACCATGAAAAAAGTGTCTGCCTTAATATATTTTTAGATTAGTAAGGATTCTGTTCAGAGAAACTAACTTTCTCCCCATGTGTCTTTCTTTTAACTACAAATGGACTACTTGAAACAGAAAAGGGTTTCAAATAATGTAATTAATATTTAACTTAGTTTCAACTATTTCAACTAACCCCCCTAAATTTTGTGGATTCATTATTAAATGAATAACTTTAATACAAGAAATAACGTGTTTTTTTCTCATAACAAATGTTTGCTCTGAGAGGATGCATGGCTCTACACCCTTTAAAATGTTGACAAATGACTGATTTGTTATTAAAAATTTCAATTCATTTAAAAGCTTATTTGCTTATCATGTGTACATAAAATATAGAGGGAAGAATATTTAATCATTTCCTTCTAATTTTATGTCAGTACACACACACATGTGTGGTGTGCATGTGTTTGTGTGTGTGGTGTGTGTATGTACGTGTGTGTGTGTAGTATATGTGGTATGTGTGTGTGTGGTATGTATGTAGTGTATGTGTGTGTGGTATGTATGTAGCATATGTGTGAATGTATGTATGTGTGTGTATGTATGTGTGTATGTATGTATGTGTGCATATAAGTATGTGTGTATGTATGTATGTGTGTATGTATGTATGTGTGCATGTAGCTCAGAGGTATGCAGTTGCCTGTGGAGGTCAGAAGAGGGCATTGTCTCCCCTATAATTCAGAGTTGCAGGTGGCTATGAACTGTCTGATGTGAGGTCTAGGAACTAAACTAGGGTCCTCTGGAACTGCAGCAAGAGCTCTTAACCTCGGAGTCAGCACTCCAGTTCTAGAAAATAGTGTCTTGAAAAATATTTATGTCTAATTAGTTCACAAAATTTCTCTCTCTCTCTCTCTGCGCCTCTCTCTGTGTCTCTCTCTGTCTTTGCCTCTCTCTCTCTCTCTCTCTCTCTCTCTCTCTCTCTCTCTCTCTCTCCAGGAGAGAACAGCAAATCATTTGTTTTCCAACCCTTTTTTAGTTTAACTGTACACTTGCCTTCAATATTTGACTGAAAGCTATAAGATCAGCCTTATGCCAAGGCCCCCCAATGCTTCTAGCTTTATCATCCTGTTCCATTGCTCTGCTAAAAGCCTTAGTGGCTTGGCTGTCCTCAAGTAGAGACTCAGATTCTCTGACATCCATCATGTGCCCAGAGAAAAGAGAGCTACAGATGACTAGTTCCACATCTAGAACTTTCCACTCACACAGAGTTTAGTCCTTGAATTCTCCCTGCTTCTGCAGCCAAGAGGCCCATTAACAGACATAGGGGTATACTTACGAGTTCGTTGGTGGGTTTTGTGGAGTGCATTTCCGCTGGACACAATTCCATCTTTCTCTTACACTTTTCACTTAAACCAAAATAGTCTCCCTAGTTTATAGAATATGTTCATAACCAAGAATGGTGTGATTACTATGGGAAACTGGAAAATGTAAATAAGAAAACTAGAGAAGTACATTTGCTCATAAGCACTTATTATTTTGGTTATCTACAACTATATATCAAATTAACTTTAACCTCACAGACTTGAAAACCATTTTTCTTCTACCCAGAATTTTGTGGGTCTGAAATGTCAGGTTGTATGGTTTGTGTTTGGCAATCTATTGTCATTCTCAAGGGAATCTGTGCCTGTTTCTTCCCTCTCCAAGCTAATTCCTTGGTGAGACCTTTCTTTCTTTCTTTCTTTCTTTCTGTCTTTCTTTCTTTCTTCCTTCCTTCCTTCCTTCCTTCCTTCCTTCCTTTCTCTCTTTCATCTTTCTTTCTTTGTTTTTCTTTGTGGTACCTCATAATCTCAAGCTTTTTAAGTGATCTGAAATTCTGACATTGTGACAGCATATATAGAGTTGTTCCCTTACATAAGGACACAGGGCTCCATCAGACAAAGGAGGAGGCTGACCATTGTTGGCTTATATTTTTCAAAACCTACTTTAATAAGGAAAGTTAAATGTTTTAATCTCCCTCCTAAGCCACCATCCACCAGAGATAGTGGAAAGTAAAGATTAATAAGGCAAAGAAGGATGTGGACCTGTTTAGAAGAAGTTCTTTGGGGTAAAAACAATTGGCATTGTCAGGATATCAACAGTGGTATCTCAATCCACTCGCAAATACCATTCTTGTATCAGCCATGGCAATTCTATTCAGAAGAGTCTTTCTGTTTATAAGTTACAAGCAACAATGACCAGTAAAGAAGGCAAGGCAAACCAATGCCACGGTGTTGTCAGTGAAGACCAATGCCAGCAAAGCCCAATGAAGACCAGCAAAGAGTGGGAAGGTTAACCAGTGCCACACAGCATTGTCCACCATCTGTTAAGTTATACTTATGCCCTTTTTAAACATCATGTGTTCTCTCAGGTGTCTGCTCTAGTAAAACATCACATGCTTCTTTTTCAGTCAGCTTCCAGAAAAACACCACATGTCTGTTCTCAAAACATCCTCTCATAAGGCAGTTTCCAGAAAAACATCACATGAGACAACTGAGTCTCCAAAGAAACCAGAAATTTCCACTTCTGACCATACTTTTAAAGATGGGCCTCAGAAATAGAGGATGGCATCCATGGGAGAGCCCATTTAATAAGAAGGAGAAAGAGTCCACCTTTTCACAAGAAGAGTATCAGTTTTCAACTGCCTTTAATCTGCTGTGCATAGTTTAGAGAATTAATTTAATCTCTTGGAATTAGTACAACAAAGTGCCCCTGATGGGCTAATTTTACAAAGAAGAAAGTTCATTTAGCTTAGGGCTCTAGAGATTGAATGGCATATCCCTTAAAAACCTGTTCCCTGAAGCACCACATACTTAAGTCATAGAATATGGTGCTAAAAGGTGCATGCAGGCCATCAGAGAAGAAAAGTGATCATCAATATTACCCAGCTATGAAGCCACAATAATTACTAGCTTGACAAGACATGCTTACTTGTGCAATACTATCATGGACATCATGTGAGTGCCAACCACTTTCTGATTGGACTTAAGTCCAACTCCACAATTTAAAACCCATGCTCCACACCATTATTGGGTCATGAAATCTATGCCTTGACAGGTCCTAGGCTCTAGGGGAGAACTCAGTATTGAACTAACTCCTGGTGACTTATAATTATACCCATAGATAACGAATCTCTCAACCCTCATCAGAAAAGCTTCAGTTTACAACATATGGTAATTAGTTTAGTACAGAGACCCACAACTGATGAACATAAGACAGAGAATAAGACATTGGAGAAAGATCAACCCTAAATGCAACAATACACTCCATTCTTTCCTACAAAGGCTCAGGGACCATTGTAGAAGAGTGGGTAAAAAGAGAATAGAGAGATGGTTGATGGCCACAAGGGAACAACACTCCTGGACACAGCAGGGCAGCTGCTCATATGAGCTCACAGTGGTAGCATGCATAACACCTGTGTAAGCTCATGCCAGACCAAAGCCAAGTAAGATGTGAGTTGGGAACATGTAACTTCTTCTAGCTATGAACTTACTAACAATTTTTATTTGCTTAGAGTTGAAGAGTCCATTTTCTTTAAGTGTATAGCCCCTTATTAGTCAATTGTGTCTCCTTGTAAGGCTACCTATCTAAGAATAGTTGGGAAATTCAAATTGAGCTTGATCACAAAACAAAACAAAACCTGTAAAGTTGGGTGAAGATGTAAGGCAGATAGATTTAGGGAGAGTTAGGAAATGGATAAATAAGATTAAAACACAAATTCTCAAGAACTAACAATAATAAAAAGGAAAGGCATGGGGTTATAATAGTAGGAGTTTGTGTAGGAAGAGGTCAAAGGCAGAGAATGACTTAGAATCTAGACTCATCAGCTTCTTTTCCTGGTTCAGTGATAAATTACCCTGACAAAGGCAATTTAAAAGAGACAGGATGTATTTGGCTTACAATTTAAATTTCAGTCCATTGCTGCAGTGAAATCAAGATGGCAGGAACTTGAATCAGTAAGTCTTTTCCATAATTAAGAGCAGAGTGAGAGAGTGAGAGAACATAAGAATCAGACAGACAGACAGACAGACAGAGGCAGAGAATAAGAATATATGCACACCAGTGCTCAACTTCTGTTCTCTGCTCTTAGACAGCCCAGTAGCCTATGCCAGTGGAATAGTGCTACTCACAGTGAATATATTAGTCAAGATAAGCCTCCACAGACATGCCAACAGGTCAACCTAATGTAAATGATTTTCAATGAGATTCCTTTCCCAGTTAATTTCTAGATTTTCAAGGTGACAATTTAAACTAACCTTGACAGGTTTCTTATAACACCTGCCATGAGAATTTGATGCCCCATGACAATTGAAGGGAAGCACTCTAAATGACCTAACAACATTTCACTAGATCCCTTCTTTTAAAGTGCTCTGAGAGTCAAACTAAACAACAGAAACCCTTGGAGGAGAAACTACACTTAAACCGTTGCAGTCATTATAACACTGCAAGATAAGATCCATGAATAAACCAAATAGTTACTTTAAAACATTGCTTAATTTTTTAAACCGATACTCATTTTATTTATGCGCACTAAACATGAGTACATGTTTGTTAGAGGAGAAGTGAATATACAAAAAAATAAAATTTTTTCTAGGACTCCTTCTCCAATTTCTCTCTTCTCTGGGATTAAAAATAGTACTCTACTGTGTATCCATCTGTAGCTCATATGCGAATTTACATGCCTGTATATCTCTTACTATGTTACATTTGGTCCTAATATATTTAGTACTAGATATGATACATATATAATATGTGCAGAAAACACATTCAAAACAAACGACAATAAAAACATCCACCTTGTCCCAGTTACTCAAATTATTGTCATTCTTCTTTTCAGAAAAATACTGTTATTTTTTTAAAGTGTAAATTGATAAAATATAAATGTTTCAAGCTTCTATTTCCTAAAGACCATTTTGCTTATCACCAATCATGGGTCTATACTGCATGTCGGAGATGTAGGTGGGTGACGTGTCTGTAATAATGTGAATGTCAACAAGCTTGACTTCACATTTAAGTGCCATTTGTAAGTATTTAGTGTTAAATGTTTCCCTCAAAATGAGTGATTCCTATCTTTTAAGACTTTAATAAACAGCCTACTTATGATTTCCATATAAAATAATTCTGCTTTAAAATTTATCATATATATATATATATATATATATATATATATATATATATATGACACTAATGAAACACATAGAAGAAAGCAAAATTGTTCATAATGGTACTTATTTGGGGGGAGGGTAAGAAGTTTGCCCAAATCCAATAAGCATATGCCATTCTGGTCAACAGAGAGTTGTCTTTGCCACGCTTGAGAATAAGAACTGTATCTCTTTGAGTCAAACATAATTATAATGTCTAGACAAGAGAAATGGCTTCCTCTTTCTCAGCATCCATTAACTGAAAATGTCTAATCAGAGAATGGTGGGGCTGTGTAAGTTCTTCTGGAATCCATGCTGAGTGTCAAAGGGCTTGATCTTGTACCAGTTACTATAGCTGAGCAGTGCAAAAAGAAGCTTCTTTAACAAGGCTGAGATTCATGTTTATATAGACACAAATATTCAGAAGAAAGTTTGACATGTCCATTTAGTTAAACAGCAGGAGGTTCAACTCTAGAGCCATAGACTTTGACCAGGTTTACAGTAACAAGCATAAATTCAGTCAGAAAGTGCTTGGTTATCCTCCTAACAGAATGCCATTATCGTACTAGTGGGAAAATCTTGCTTGACAAGTTGGAGATTGTAGTACAGAAGTTACACTACTGAGTAAGACCATTGATTATCCCTTGATCCTCACTGAACTGTACAGCACTTTGAAATTTACAGCACTATGAAAGCCAGCCCACAGGGACACGGCTTATAGCTCATTTTTAGTTTGATGTCTTTATGTTCTGAAATAAAAATGCTGTGTCTTCAGCACACCACTTACTATCTGTTTATGGTAGGCCAACAAGAGCAGTAGTAATGACCTGTACTATTTTGAAGACTTTTATGTCTTCTCTTGCTGGGAACCCACCCTAGAACTTAGTGCACACGAGGCAAGTATTCTACCAACTGAGGCACAGCCTCAAGCCCAGAGCTATTCTTCACACAAAGGCACACTGTGATGCCTCTTCCTCGAGTCACATACATCTTCCCTCCATTACAATGATTTTATAATGTGATGGGTTCTTCACAAGCGAAATCCTACCTGCCATCACTTTAGATCAGTTTGTTTTCTTAATATCATACCCTTAAGTTCCACTCATGTTACTTTCTGTATCAGTAGCTTTCTGCTTTGTTCTGAGTAATATCCCATCCTATGATGTGCATTATTTAAACATTTACCAATGGGAGGACATACTTGTGGTTTCTAGCTTTTAGCTGTTTCAAACATAGCTGCCATGGCCTGTCAAATCCATGTTCTTATGTGAGGGTTTTATGTAAGGTTTTACTTCTCTAGCATGAATGTCATATGATTAATTTGCCAGTTCTGTCATCAACTTGTGAAGTGGAAACTTCTGGAAACTTCTTGGAAAGTCGGTTATGTCAAATGATGTTTCACTGGGGCACACAGGTGAAAGGATGTTCTGCTGTAGCAGACATGTGAAAGGACACATGTTGTTTAGAAAGAATATAAATACAACCTCACAGACAGTGGAAGCTTGAACATTGGTCTGCCTTGCTCAACCTCGCTAGATTTTGATGACAACACATATCTTGGTTTGCCTTACATTGTGTTGTTGAGGTTCACTTGTGGTGAGATCATATAGAGAAACTCGCCAACAAACTTCATGTGAGGCTCCTATGGCTTCTTGCTGCTTCCATGGTCTCAGCTTTTGGCAAGCCTTAAAGTTTCTTCTGGATTGAACTGCTGATTCATGTGTAGTGTCTGCTGAGCGGACTAGACCACAGCTGCTGGTTCATGTTTGGTGTTTGCTAGTGGACTGGACTGAGAACAGTGAAGATTAGAACACCCCCCCCCCAAAAAAAAAAGAACTATTTTCTAAATAGGTCCCATTTAGGATATACTTCTCCCATATTCTAATAGCCTTTCTTTTTCACTACCTCTTGTGGGTGGTGGGTTTGATGGGAGATTGAACCATTACTAAAATGGTAAAAAATATATGCCTACAAAGTTGCTTGCTTTACTGATGTCAAATTTTAAGATTCAAAAAAACCTGTTATTGGTGCATTAATTACTTTATATTGTGATGAACAAATATTAGGACCAAAATCTCAAGGAAAGAGGGATTTATTTTAGCATATTGATAAATACCAGACAATAAGAGTCCCTCATGGCAGGAAAGGCATTGTTTGCATGAACACAGGAGCAGGAGATTTGCTGATTCTATTTTCCATCCAAATATGAGAGAGTGGATTGAGAGGGTGAGGCACTAAATTCCCAAATCTTGCTCTCCTTGCAGTGGAGGACTTCCTTCAGTAAGGTATCTTTTGAGCAATAACCTCTCCAAACATCTCTGCCAACTTGGGGAACAAGTGTTCAAATACATAAGCAACTGGAGAACATCTTTTATTCAGACCACCATAGCTTGTTGCTACTTGCTAGCTTATATCTTTAACCACATGCTCTTTGATAGGAAAGGTTTTAAATTTTGACGAAGTCTAATTTATGTTTTTCTTTTATGGCTAGTATTTTGATTGGAACTCCTCAAACCTTTGTCCTGAGAATTTTTCTGCTGTGTTGTCCTCTAATAGTCTTGTGTTTTAAATGGATAATCTATGCTTTTAACTGATTATTGTATGAAATACGGGGTTGAGATAAATGTTTTTTTTTTTAAATGTTCAGGAGTGCATTGTTGAAGAATATCCTTGTCTACTGGCTTGCTTGCTTTCTCATCCAACGTCTCTTGGGCGGAGTTGTGTGGCTCCCCATTCTATTCCGTTGGCATATGTGTGTCAGCAAGTCCATCAAACTGTCTTGATTACTATAGTTACAGTAGAGCAAGTCCTTTGTATTAAGCATGTCATACATATATTGGACAGTTGCTTGCTGATGATCTGAAGTTTAATTTCAGCTTGGGATCTGTGTTAGTTTCATTTCTGTTACTGGGTAAAAACAGTCTGACCAAAGCAACTTAAAGGGGGAGTTTATTTTCATTCCAGTTTCAGAAAGGTTTGAGTTCATTGTGGCAGATGGCATAGCAATGAAATCACGAGGCTAGCCAATCACATTACACCAGCAGGCTTAAAGCAGCGTGAACAGGAAGTGATGTCAGATATAAAAATCTTTGGACCCGCCTCCACAGTGACGTATTTTCTTCAGTAATGCTCCACATCCTAAAGGTTTCATCACCATTCCAACAACATCGTCACCTGGAGGCCATATGTGCAAACCCATGAGCCAATGGGGATATTTCACATCTAAACCACAACTTCACTTATGTTTTACCTGGTACTCCTTTGTGTGTAGCCGGAGAGAGGAAATCCGTTTACCTGGATGATACACAGAAATCTTATTCTATTGTGTTTATTATCGACACCTTCCTACTTTCAGCTTAATGTCCTTGGAACTCAAGTTGAAAGCTGAAAATTAGCTTTGTGGTGGCTTCAATGAGAATTGTCCCCTGTAAGCTTAGGAGCTTGAACATTGAGTCCCCTGTTGGTGGTGCTGTTTGGGGAGGCTGTGCAGCCATGCTGGAGGAAGTTCATCCCAGAAGGTGGGCTGTGGGAGTTTATAGCCTCAGCCAACTTCCAGTTCATTCTCTCTGCTTCACATGGTTGAACATGTGATTGTTTGGCTTCCTGCTTCTGTAAACATGCCTGCCACCTGCTCCCATGTGTCTTTCCAAAACCCACTCTTTCAGTTGTTTTTGGTCATGGTGTTTTTATCACAGCAACACAAGAGCAAATGCTTCAGCCTTCAACTGCCTCCCCCTTTCCTTATCTTCTTCCCTCTCTATTCATTGTTAGCATTTTCTCAATTCTCACAATCTCTCTTACGAATGACATTCTGTCCTTCAGAGTTTCTCTCTTCTAGTTCTTCTCTGCATTGTTACACAAGTTATATATCTTGGAGTCTCTTACTCCAGGGAATTCAGTGTATATTTCTCATGATCCAAAATTATCTTTCCTCATTTTCTCTCACTAAATTATTTCAGAGTTACTCTTTGTGGTAGTGCAAGGACAGCAAGCATGCTTGGGCTTGTGATTAATAAATGAATTTAAATATCAAGAGAGGATGGCTAGTTCTGTAATGATATTTAGTGGGGGTAAGGAGTTCCTTCAGCTTATCAGCCACAGTATAGTGAAAATGGAGCATACACATGTGAATAGCAATAAAGTGGGATCTCTAGGCAAGAGTCCCGTGACATTACAGTAATCAACACCCATAGGAATGTTGGTATAGCATGAAGCAATATGCTTCATGATTAATTTAGCATCCTGTCAACAGCAATAGCATGCAGCAATAATGAGCAGAAGACAACTGAGACTGGGACTCATAGTGTAGGTTGTCATATTGCACTTGCTTTTACTTCCCTGTTGTCTGCACCTTTACTGAATTATGTTTCCTGTTTCTGTGTCCATTTGTTTGTTTGTATCTAGCTTTTTATGTGAGTTCTGGGAATCTGAACTCTGATTCTCTTGCTGCTATGGCCGTGACTTTACCAATCGAGCCATTATGCTTGCCCTATTTCCTGTCCGTTGTCTGTCAATGTCATTTTTTTTTTTTTTTTTTTTTTTGAGACAATCTGGTATATATCCTGGGCGGGCTTGGAAGTTGCTTTGTAGACCAGGCTGACCTCAAAGTCACAGAGATCTGATTGCCTCTGCCTTTTCAATGCTGATATTAAAGGCATTCACCACCACACCTGGCTTCTGTGTTAATAAAGAACAGACTCTGGATCTGGTAAAGCGACATAGTGGTGCAGGCATCCCAAAGCATGTGCTGCTCTGGGCTTAATCCCAGCACTAGGGGAAAAATGAATTATTTATGTCTTGACAACATTAGTAGTATGTGAATATATTCACTAATCAAATTCTGAAAATAGACGGAGGTGGGATCTGCATCTACAAGGATTGCAGTTCACACATGAATCCTGCTGAGGCCAATCTTGATTACCTGGGTTAGGATTATCAATAACTCCAGTTAAGCATTCTTCCATGTCTGTGGACATTACTTGACTTGGCATTACTAATTACATCTTTCTTGTGTGAGTACTGATAATAACTTATTTGCTCAAACAAAATGCCTGTCACATATATTTTGGGGCATGGAGATGTTATTTATAGCTAGAATTCTACTAAGAAGATTCCTCCCCAGCCTCCCTGTTACATGTGTATGTGGTACATGTGTATGCATGTGTGTGAGACTGGGTGTGAAGGCCAGTGGATGTTGGGTATTCATTGCTCTTCACCTCATATGAGACAGTCTCTTCAGTGAATCTGGAGCTTAACAACTTGGGGAAACTGCCTGGCCAGTATGCTCTGGGAGTTTTCCTGTTTCTGCTTCTGTGTGCTAGGATTACAGATGTTCTGAGGTGCACTTGCATCTGTGTGCATGGTGGGGATCTTAACTCAGGTCCTCATGATTGTTATTCATATACTCAGCTCATTGGGCCATCTTTCTATCCACTGTGCCTGCATAGCCCCTTTATGAAACTCTTTTCTTACTTTTCCTCTTTCAAGCTGCCATACCTGGTTGAAGTACATAAGGCAAGAATTTACATATGTAGAAATTCCATTAGCCGGGCAGTGGTGGTTTGCACATTTAATCCCAGCACTTGGGAGGCAGATTTTTGAGTTCGAGGCCAGCCTGGTTTACAAAGTGAGTTCCAGGACAGCCAGGGCTATACAGAGAAACCCTGTATAGAAAAAAACAAAACAAAACAAACAAACAAACAAAAAACCAAAAAAAGAAAAAGAAATTCCATTGTAAACAGAGAAAGAAGGATGCAAACGTATTGCATCCTTCCTGTCTTTCGCCATATTTCCTTTTATCAGACTTAGTGATAACTTACCTACTTTGTGTTTGTGTGGAAGTTTAAGCATATCTGGCCATGTATGGACACTTGTGAAAAGTAAAGGAGTTCCTTTCGTCCTGTGAGATAATTTTTGTTCTCAGTGCTAGGGCTCAGAACTCTTGGGAGAGAATATGCTGACTCATTGGACAGCCACACAGATGTTCACTGCAGATGATGGAAAACATATCCTTAGGGAAGAAGGATGTGGTGTAGTCAGCTGGATTCGGAGACAACCTTTCTTTACCAGAGATGGACGCTGACCTTGAGCCCAGTGCTGTTACACTTCACTAGCTTGTCTTTGGATCAACTCCATACAAACACACTTGGATGCTGGGAGAGAGAAAGGCTGAAACTAAGTATCAGGGGAGGACAACGAAACTCAGATACATCACTGAGGATGAGCTGTCTTGTGTGTGTCAAATAACAAGGTAAAAAGTTAATCGTCTCAAGCACTCCCATAGTTCTGAAATTTAGTGTTTAGTGTCCTCACTGGAAAAAAAAACAACAGTGTGATCATGTGACCATTTCTGAAGTAGCAGTAGGGGGGCTGAGCCAATTGACTGAAACAATAGCAAATAAAGGCATGGCTTGGAAAACAGCAAGGCAGTTGGAGAGCTGCTGAAAGGAGCTGTGGCCGCTGGAACCTGCTGTGTCTGTCACAGTAGCATGGCTGCATGAGGAGGAGTTGGAGTGTCTTTATGTGTATTTGAAGCACTCTGTGGAATCTCCATGGAGAACTGGAAAGAGGAGTAGTGCTTCTTTTATGAACTTGGGTCTGTTTGTACTTGAAGGATAGATAGATGTTAAGACTTTCCATGTCCTCTAAGTAGATATTTCCTTTGATGAGTATATAGTATTCTTCTTTAGCTCTGTTTTAGTTTGCAGTGTATTTTTTCAGGCATTAAAATGGTCACAAAGGCTTGTTTCTTAGGTCCATTTGCTCAGAGTTATCAATTTTTTCATCATTTTACTATGAGGTGATGTCTAGCCTTGATGTTAAGGTGTGTTTCTTGGATACAGTAGGAAGATGGATCCTGATTTTGTATCCATTCTGTTAATCTGCATTTTTTATTTGGGTACTTGAGACCATTAATATTGGGTGTTCTTAATGATCAGTGTTTATTGATTCACATTATTTTCTTGTTGTTTTGTGTGTTTTCCCCCCTCTTTTAATTTGCTGATCTGAAATTATTTATTCCTTGTGTTATTTTGAGTGAGGTGAATCTCTTCAGGCTGAAGTTTTCTTCCTAGCACCGTCTGTAGAGCTGGATTTTTACAGAGAGATTCTTAGGTTTTATTGTAGAATGTCCTGTTTCCCCTCCATCTATTGTAACTGAATATTTTGCTGGGTATAGTAGTCTCAGTTGGCATGTGTGGTCTTTTAGAGTTTGTAGAGCAATCTGTTCAGGCTCTTCTGGATTTTAGTCTCCATTGAAAAAATCAGTTTTTTTTTTTTTAAATTAGATCTGCTTTTATATTACTTGGTTTTTTTTTTCTCCTTGTGGCTTTAACAATTTTTCTTTGTCCTGACCATTTAGTGTATCGATTTTTATGTGCTTTTGGAAATTTCTTTTTTGGCCCTGTCTATTTGATGTTCTGTATGCTTCTTATACTTTAATAGACATCTCATCTTTAGATTAGGGAAAATTTCTTCTATGAGTTTATTGAAAAAAATTTTTTTTTTTGCTTTTGATCTGCTGTCTTTTTTCTCCTTCTCTATTCATATCTATTCATAGATTTGGTCTTTTTATAGTGATAATTTTTGGGTGTTTTGACCTGGAAGTTTTATTTTTATATTTTATTATTATTATTAGATTTAACATTTTCTTTGATCAAGGTATCTATTTCCTCTATCTTGTCTTCAGTGCCCTAGACTCTCTTCTATCTCTTGTATTCTGTTGGCGAGGCTTGCCTATGAGGTTCCTGTTTCCATTCCTAAATTTTTTATTTCTAGGTTTCCATCAGTTTGTTTGTTTGTTTTTAATGTTTTTTTCCATTTTTTATGTCTTGAATGGTTTTCTTCATTTCATTCCTCTGCTCGTTTGTGTTTTAATTAATGGATTTCTCCATATTCTCCCTAAGGTTCTTCACCATATTCATAATAGGTATTTTGAAGTCTTTATCTTGGGATTCAGCTGCATGGCCATTCTTTAAGGCCTACTGTAGAAGGGTTGCTGAGGTTACTCAACTCATTGAGGCTGGAGTGGCCTGTGGGTACCCCAAAAATGCCTGCTGGAGTTAGGAGCAGGCATAAAACAACTATTGAAAGAAAAAAAGTTTGGAGGGAAAGATCTGGGAGATTCCCTGAATATGGGGTCAGGAGGGGACAGAAAAACAGCAGGTGCTCTGCTACAGAACTATGGATGAGGATAGGTGATGTTTGTATTTGCTTGGAGAAGTGAAGATCTAGAGTTAGCTGACCTGTTTCCATGGCCACAGAGCTAGTTCTTAAATTGCATTTAATCAACAAGGGCATTAATATTACCTATATGGCCCCCTTTGAGACAGAGTCTTACTATGAAACCATGACTCTCTATAAAGACCTGGTTGGCTTCAAACTCATAGAAATCTTTATGTAGACTGAGTTACATTTATAAAATACCATGATGACCACAGAGAAGTAGTTTGGCAGGAATTGCATTTTCTTCAACCTTGGGGTATTATGTAGCAATAGTACAACAGAGTTGAGTCCATAATAAATCCTATTTGACTACTTAGGCAATTATTTTTATGCACATACTTCTTTTGATTCCCATATTCTTTTATACATGAAAAGATTTAGAGATCACAAAAATTTGACTAGAGCCAATTTGATGCTTTGAACACACTGTAAAATAAAGGGGAGATAGAGCTGAACGTCTGCCCTCATAGATTTTACTCAGTGTCCAAATCACGTGTGTGTATATTGGGTCAGATTTAATGTTCATCTTCTTCTGCTCACAACAGTGCTTTTCCTCTGTTATACAAATTTCTCCACCATGACAAGTAAGTAGGTACACCCTTTGATTTACCTTTTAAAAAAAGATCCATTCCTATGAAGGCATCATAAAATAGATTTCCATCTTTATCAGGTGTTTTCTCATTACCTTTTAATCATTCAGTCTCTACAGACTGACATAGGAAGGAGAGAGCATTACTACGTAGTATGTATCCATTGGCTTGATATGCTGTTTTCCATTTTTCAAGGAGAAATCCCAGAAGAAATATAAGTTATTGACCTAAGGAACAAGTGGTATTTGTGTTCATATTTTCTACTTACACACATGTAATATACTAACTTTTTGGTATTGATAATCTGGAAACAAAAATGTATGTAAAGAATATGTCTTCTTTTCAGTGGACATTAAAGATATGCTTTAATAAGTTGAATGATATAATGTTGGCCCAAGTAGAGACAAAAGCTGTGTGGAATAGAATAAGAAACCCAGCAATAAATTCAAGCAATGAAAACATATTATTAGCCAGATTTTAAACATACTGGGAAAAATTTTGTATGTTGACAGTTTAACTAGGTAGTCATTTGTTGGGGGGGGGGGATAGATGCAGGGACATAACCATAGAAGGAAATATAGTATGATTTTAAAATACAATTCTAAATTTAATAAAAACTCTGAACCCAGAAAAGATTTTGACATAAAGTCAACTACAGAAAAATTCAATAGGATGATTTACTACTAAAACACGTACTCTAATTAACTATGGATATTTTAAGAAGATTCTTATAAAAGTACTTCACATTAGTGAATGATACTGCTTCCAGAAGATGGATGATTAAGTTAAAATGTTAGTGCTAGGCTATGGTTACTCTCTGAAGAGTTACTGGGCAGGCAGTCCTCAGAGGCACCCATAGCAACACAGGCTATTGCTATTATACATGGTTAGCCATAATAAATAGGTGGTAAGACCCTATTGCCAAAGATATCCTATATGTTAGTTATAAAAAAACATAGAAATACATCTTGTACTAAACAGAAAACTCTACCTACTGGCTAGTTTTCATAATACTAGAAAGTGCTTTGCAGGTTACTGTGCAGAAAATACATCAGGGTTATTACAAAAGTAAGCTACAAAGCAAGATGTGCCCACTAGTGTACTAGTGGCATCACTGTTTATGGGTACAACTAACCACTCTCTTTATTGTATTTGAGATTTCTTGCACAAGAAGGAGTTCATGCTTGGTATCATAAACGTAATAAAATCTTTGGCTAGGGAAGTTCTAGGCCCTTTGGGAGAACTTACTGATATTGTTTTTCCAAATGACTATTGCCAAACTGCATTATCAGTAGTTACTTTTACATTTATGGATATATGCTGCTCCCAACCTTGGTCAGAATTTGTATTGTAATGAAGAGATACATGATTATTTAAAGTGTTTAAAATAAGCAACTGTAAGTGTTCAGCCATAGATGGAACATCTACATATACCCCTTCTCCCCAAGACTCAGGGCATACATTAGTAAAGGGGATGAAAAGAGTGTAACAGTGGAGAGGATGGGGAGAAATGCTGTGACACGGCGTCCCCTGGGCATGACACTGATGCAGCCCACATGAACTCATAGTAGCAGTGGTTAACTACACAAAACCTATACAGTATCAAACTAGTAAAAAACTCTAGCATGGAGAAAGGAGGGGATCGTGAAGCCCTACCCCTGGCTGAAGAATTATTGACATCGATGGCTTCTGGGAAAGGAAGAATCATCTTTCTTTTGGAATGTGGCCACTGATAGGTTCTTCCTGTCTCAGATTATCCCACAGCCATGAGCACATGGGCAACACTAGTTGGACTCAGTGGCTGTAAAATAGATTAGTACAAACATTCCATAAGGAAGGCATGGAGTTGGAAACAGATATGATAGGGTGCTCTAGAGAAGAGGTTGGAGGGAATGAGACATGGAAATAAAGGTATTTGGTATACATGATGTAATTTTCAAGTAAAAACATAATAGCATAGTCATAGGGGAAAGAGATTTGTAATGTATATTACAAAGGGAGGATTTGATTAATGCTGATATATCTCTTAAAAATAAAAAAAATATAATTGAAAAATGGTCAAAGATTATGATTAAGAAGAGAACTGGCAGGTACGTGCAAATATATGAAGTATCAGTTATAATATGAGGGGTATACATTAAAACAGAAAACTTCCTACATAGCAACTTTGTAATGAGCTTGTCAATCCACATTGTTGAAATGGTTGTAATTGCTTGATAAGTGGACACACACAAACACACACACCTGGCTATCAGTTTAATAGCACCCAATTAAAATAAACAGTATTTGTATCTTGTCATAAGAGCTGCTGCTTCTACACAGAAATAAAGTTATAATAATAAAAAGAGATTTTTATACACACAGCAAGACTGAGAACAATTTAAGTGCCTTTAACAAGAAATTGAGTTTAAATGCTCACTTTTGAATTGTGGAATACTACGTAGCAATTAAAAATGATGAGTCAGCTGTATTATATCTCTAAAGATGTGTTAATAGAGAGAAAGCCAAGATTCAGTATGATATGCATTATGTGCTGTCATTTATGTATGTACATGTTTTTATAACCTGCATTCAGATTTGTTTCTTTAGGACTATTCTTACAACTCTACAGAATATCTTGAAAAATTGCCCAAGAGTTTTGTCTGGGGACACAAAGTAGGTAGGACAGGAATGGGAGAAAAAAGCCTTTTCTGTTTTCATATATATATATATATATAAACTTTATATTCAATTCTTCAGTTATTTATTCTAAATTATAACTTCAAATTTAAACATAAATAAAGGACCCAGTTCTTAGCCACTTAAGTAAGGAGTCTATGTAGCATTCCCCATTTGCATTATAGGCTACTGGACAGGCTTTTCTGTTATGATTTCTTGTCTGGTATCTACTTATCTACTTTTATTTTACATAAAAAAACCATATGAAACCTATTATTACAGAAGCTCCCTAAAACATAAACCTATATGAAAGGAATCTAAATGGAATCACCAAATAATAGGAGTGAAAATGTCCCAACTAGACAGGCATCCTATGCCACCGAGTAAAACTTACGGTGTTAGGAATGGGTTACATTTTGTTGAGTTGTTGGCCAAATGGGGAACCATTAAACCCCTAAACATCACAGGCTTTTGTCGATGCCATTGGCTGTTCTCTAAAACTTGATGGCAAGGTCCTATTGCTGAAGGCAACACTTATGTATGTTGAACACAGAGAAGCTGAGCAGCTACCTAACTAGAAGCTTCACACTATTGACTAGTGTTTATAGTACTGGAAGGTGCTCTGAATGCTACCAGAGGAGAAAAGTAATTATCAATGTCTCAGCGATTGCTGTGACCTAAGACAGTGACCTGCCTTCAAGATACACTGGTGTAACAGTGGTAAAATGTTATAGAAGAAGCCAATCCCGTTCTGCTTGAACTTAAGGTCTATTCCATGAAATGGAACCCATATCTGACACTGCAAAAGTGGCCAAGAACCTGAAATTTGTCGTAGTTCTAGGAACAAACCTACCAATATTATTCTGCTAAAATGAGCATGACCACAAAATGACTTCTAATAACATACTTCTATACACAGTGGTCAGGGCCTTGCTCAGCCCTTATCAGAGAAACTTACAGTAAATGGGGAGTTAACAAAAAGATTCACAACTGGACAATTTGTAGAGAGTGAGAGAGAAAGACTTTGGAGCATCCCTAAGAGAGATGTCTTTATTAAACCCATTCATTCAGTCAAGGATCAGGGAGGGAACTATGTGGAAAAAGAGACAGAAAGACTGTAAGAGTCTGAGATGATGTGACTCCAAGGAAATAGTGTCTTCTAGGCACAACAAGATTGATGCACATATGAATTTACAGAGACTTTGGTATACACGGCCTGTACAGGTTTAAGCCAGACAGTATCCCAGCACTGAGAGGGGAAAGTGGATAAAGCCTCCCACCCCTAACCAAGAAGCTACCTTCAATTGATACATACTGACAAGGAAAAACTTAGTTTTTTCAATGGAATCTCACTGGGTATATTAACCACACTTCAGGATAGGCCTCATGCCCAGGAGTATTTGTTGAACACAATGAACTCGATAGTACTTTTGTAAAATATTTTTTAAATCACATTGTGCTTGAGTTTTGTGTGTGTGTGTGTGTGTGTGTGTGTGTGTGTGTGTGTGTGTCTTATTGGTCTTTTGTTCATTTTTATTTCCATTTTTGTAGTTTTGTGATTTTATTTTTAATGTGTTTTCTTATTTTTTAAAATTTATTTGTGTGTGTATGTATTTGTGTAAGGGGATGACAAATTTGGATAGGTAGTGACGTGGGGAAAGAGCTGTGAGGTATTGGGGGAGGGGAAAGCATTATCTAATACATTTTATGAAAAAGATTTTTCAATTAAAAGGATATGTCTAGTATTTTTGTCCTTGGTGCTCAGTAAAATACAATAACTAAGATTGATAGAATGCTTAGAGAAAAAAAAAAACCTCATATGTTGTAGGAATTAATTAGAACATAAGACTATGTGTTTAATTGTTGTATTATGCATGTAATTAGAGGAGCGTCTCTCAATCTGTTTTTTGCTTGATATTTTGAGTTGGATAGTTATTATGGGGATGAAGACTCATATAAACTTATCACCCGCAATTGTGACAACTCACAGAGCTTTGCTCTTCAAGTGGTGACAACTCAAAGTTTCTCCACACCTTGTTAAGTGTCCCTGCATTTTTCTTTCTCCGGTTATTGAGAATTACTAAACTATAATCAATATGCATTTAGACACTGTCTGCATATACAAAACCATGAGCCAGTTTTTGTGAAACCTTGCTCTTACCTCCTCCCCATTCCCTTTGTTTGTTTAATGCTTGAAGAAACAGTAAGAGGCAACTTCATTCTGAGATAAGCTTTGTTTATCCTTTGGTGTGAATAGGCACTCTTCTGGATACTTGGTCTGCAAAAATGGATGTCTGTATAATACTTAAAAAGTAATGTTTTTACATAAAGATATACTACAGTGTTGTAGATGTATTAAAGGATATAAGGTTGAACTGAAGACTATGTTGATTGAAATAAAGCCGGATACAGAAAGATAAGCATTGTATGATCTCACTCATGGATAAAATAAAAAAAAAAAAAAAAAAAAAAAAAAAAAAACGGTCAAACTCTTCTAACTTGAGAGCTAAGTGGGAGTTTTGGGCAGTGGAAAAGTATGGGGAATGGTGTATCCATTCCCATTCAATTTCATTTAGTTAAAAGCAAGATGTTCAGGTGTGTTGTTCTATAACAGGGTAATTATAGATAACAGCAATATTCTATACATTTAAAAAAGCTGGAAGGAATTTTTTAAAAGTTGTTGCAAAATATTAGAGGCATGTTTCACTCTCACACACATGTGTCCTATGTCACACTCACATGTTCCATGGCACTCCATTAGCATGTGCAGCCTTTATATTCACATGTATCCATTCAGAAAAAAGATGACTAGATGTCTAGGGCATAAGTACTAATGAGGAGTGACTGCAGACAAGAAGTGTTTTCTTATGGAGTAATATGCCAGTGCAAAGTTAGGTTGTGATTATGACGCACAGCTTCCCAAATAAGCTACGAGTGTTGGCATTGTACTCTAAAATTGTATTTCTATATAAACTATATAGAAAATAATGCCTATCGAAATAGACATAACAAATGGATGAAACAAAAATAACCATTTTAATTAACAGTGTCTGTCAAACTCTTTTGCCAGACTTTGAGGAGAGCAGACCCAGTGTTGGCTCACTGGATCATGTTACTTTTATAATGTTATTCATAACATATTCTCTGAGCATCATCAGATAATATGTTTTCACAAAATAAGATACATTTATTCTTATTTTATATCGCAAAAATGCCTTTAGTCATTCCAATGTGATTCTTCCTAGAACCCTATATTTTGGTCCTGGGCTGTATGTATTAGGGAAGTCCTTGCATGTAGTTTCAGCTTTTATTTGAAGTAGGATTTTTTACATTTCGAGCTAGAAAGGTTCTGATTTGTTCCTTCCCTTGCAAACCAGATGTCTTATTAACAGCAAAAGACGTCTTTGGTGACATGCTTCATTAAACTTCATCTTCAGATGTGTGGTTAATGCTCATGACTCTTTAGATAAACTGCTTCATGACTCTGTAGTCACTGGCAGTCCTGACCTGCCTGTATATATCCAGAGGCAGCCCCATCCATTAGAGTTAGTGTTTTTGAAGGGAGCTGTATTGGCAGGTACTACAGCTTGCCTTACCTTTTTTGAGAGGTATTATAGAATCTTTATTACCCACCCTGACTGTCTAGACAGCAGATCCTCGGTCTTCAAATACCACCTGCATAACAGGAATTGGTAAATTTCTATGAGATTGGATGTCCTTTTACAACAGAGTCCCCAGCCTCTTTTTTTCTCTCTCTCAGCTTCATTAATGAAGGAGAGTCTTCGTGCATAGAATATGCTCACTACATACAAATTAGAGTTAAAACAGCGGCTTCTCAACCCTAGAATTGTAAGTGCTAATGAACACAAAGAGGGTCGCCCATGAAAAATAACTCAGGCGAGCTATATCTTCACGCCACCGTTTGCAGCACTCTGGGAAAAGGTTCTAATATTAATGCCTCTTGTCAGAACACCCTTACAACCACTATTAAATCATCGTCTCCATCGATGGCGGTGTAGTTATAAATAGTCTCACAATGAATTCTGAATTCTCTACATGTAAATCATGCCACAGACCATTATCTGATATCCTTGAATTAGATATGCGTGGCCTTGGGGGCAGTAAAGGATAGGTCGATGCAGCCAGCTGTCTCCTTTAGTGGTAACTGCTCAGCGTTAAAGACTCGCAGCCAGACAGTAAATAACATTTTCAAATATGCATCTAGACTTTGAGTGGGGGAGAAATGAATAATGATTTTCTTTCACTAGATTGGACTTAAGGAAAAGGTCAAACTTTTCTGTCAAAGGGGCTGCAGCTGTAGGATTCAGTTAATCATAGACAAATGTGTGTGTATAAATCGGGGAGCAGGGTAGTGATTAGGTCTGTTGGCTTTTGGTGTGCACCACTGTACCATCTGAATCTTGGAAACCTTATTTTCTTTCACCCCTGTCGCTAGCGTCTACTTCCTTTAAAGGAAGGTGACAGGTTATCGGATTGAATCCAGTTTAGAACATGAAGTAATTGGAATTGCAGGTGAATGTTGCATTTAAATTGATCAAGTGTATCTTTTCAGTGCAGACAAGGCCTTTGTTTATGTAGTCTCCTGAGTTAACTATTACACTGTGTGTGTGTGTGTGTGTGTGTGTGTGTGTGTGTGTGTGTTTGCATGTGTGATGTGTATGTGTGTGCAGTTGCATTTGCCCATGTATGCACATGTGGAGTCTGGAAGTTGATGGCAGGTGCCTTCCACTATGGCTTTCCAGATTAATATTTGAGATAAGGTTTCACTAAACCCAGAGTTCACTAATTAGAAGAGACTAGCTGTCCAGTAAGCCCCAGGGCTGGGATTACAACACACTCAGCTTTTACATGGGTCCTGGGGGCCTAAACATAGGTCCTCATCCTTATGCAATAACTGAGCCATCTTCCCCAGGGCCCTAGGTAAACATTTTCCCAAGTGTGATGCAAGATCGGAGGCTATTTGCATATCTTCTATGAGGCCATATTTAGTAGAAAAGACATATGAAGAAAGAAATAATGTTCTTAAATTAATAATGGGCTCTGAAGACCCTGCTGTGCGATTTTAATTTTCTTCCTCTGTATAGTTCTGAAAATGTCACCTACATCAGAAGATTGAAGGCACATTACCATTTATTTTATGAGAGGAAAGGCCTGATGAACTGTAGTTTATTTGGAAGTGATATTTATACTGTTACTTTATTTGTATTTTCCCCCTTTCTCTGTGTGGAGTGTGTGTGTGCATGTATGCACACGTGTGTGAACTCTGTTTTAATTAGCTGTGGCACTGGATCTCAGCTTCTAAAATACATTCCGTTTCATGCAATAAATAACTACAGACTTTGAACTGTTCCCTCCCTCAGCCTCCTCTTAGCTTGGTTTCTGGGAGAGGCGAACATGTACATCCCAGCTGTATTCCCCTTTTGGGAGGGTGTTTTTCAGTAGTGATACAAATATTGTTGTTTTTGCTGGTGAGTAATTCACCAGCGGCTCATTTCCATCAGCCTTTACTTCACAGCAATTGTAAAATAAACTACTCGTAGCGCATGCTGTTAATGTCTGGTCCCTGGGGTGTGACTGATGTTTCCTGGAATGGGTCATGTGCAAGCTAAAGTGTGCATTAAAAAGGGGGAAATTAATAGCACTACCACAGATTCAAGCTAAATGGTAGTCAATGGGCAGTGTCCTCGATTTAAGAATGTCCCAACATTTGGAGCTGTTAAAAAGCCCACAGGCTCTGCTTCCACAGAACTTCATAGAAATATTTTATCACACTCAACTGATATCTCAATGCTGGAATATGAGAGTAAAAAACCGATAATCTTTTTAAAAAATATGCTGATTCTTAGACTATAAACCTCAGTGACAAAGTTTGTATGATGCATTTCGTGCCATTTTTTAAGATGAGCGATATTTTATTCTCTCCACAGTAAGGAAGAAGTCCATGTCAATGCAATTTTTTTAAAAATGTTCTTACCAGTTTTTAGATACTGCCACTGTTTGGCTGCCAGCTTTTCCGCATGATGGCTAGATGGTATAATGTTCATCTTTCAGATGAACATGTTGTACTGAAGAGAGCATTTGAGAACAGAGATGCATGATGAACTGCCTGCCAGACTCTGCTCTTCTTATGAGCTTCCACATCATATGGAACCGGAATTCTTCAGCCTTACAGCATCACCTCGGAACAGAAGCCTTGGCTGTCTCAAGGCAGTAGAGAGCAAACCCACCCTTCTGCTAATGTATACCCCTTTCTCCATTCAAAGATGGCTGCTTCTTCTAAGACCTCTGTATGTAGAGTGTTAACACGTTTTTGTTTTAGGTATTTCAAAGTTCCTTTGAACACCAACTTAGCAAATACAGAAGTATTGATTCTAAGAGCTAGGAGTAAGTTCCAGGATCCTATAGTAAAATGTTAGCCAGATGATCAGTGTATAACCTTGTTTCGTGTGTGTTTGTTGAAGGACACCTTTAAACAGCACGTGTCGTTGCTTCCCTAACGCTGAGCTCATAAACAGCAGTGTATGAAGTCATGCCTGAGTGGTGCTCTTTTGTTTCTTCATTTTTTGTTGGTTATTTTATTTATTTACATTTTCACTGTTATCTCCCATTCCCAGTTTCCCCTCCACAAGCCCCCTATCTCTTCCCCCTCCCCCTACCTCTATCAGGGTGCTCCCTGACCCTCCACCCACTCCTGCCTCAGCACCCTAGCATTCTGTTACTTTGGATCGTGGAGCCTTCACAGGACCAAGGGCCTCCCCTCCCAGTGATGCCACATTAGTCTATCCTCTGCTACATATCCAGCTGGAGCCATGGGTTCCCCCATGTGTACTTTTTGGTTGGTGGTTTAGTCCCTTGGAGCTTTGGGGGCGGCGGGGGAGGGATCTGGTTGGTTTGCAAACCCCTTCAGCTCCTCCAGTCCTTTCTCTAACTTCTCTGTTAAAGTTCCCGTGCTTAGTAGGTCACTGAATGGTGTTCTTATCTAAGGTGCAGAGCCCAGCCTTATGTAACTAGGGACACTAGACAGCACTTCGGCACTGTGCCTGGAGGTCATAAACAGAATAATTTAAAGTAGTGGAACAACTAGCAAAACCCACACGTGTGCAAAAACCACATCACACGCGGAGGATGCAGGTGTTTATTTGCTGCACAAGAGCAGAAGCAAGGCAGACCACCACCTTGCTCAACCTCTGCAGGGAGTGTTTGCTTCAGGCAATGCAAATTGTTCACTGGTCTCTGAGCATGCCTGCCATTGGCTGAAAATGCCTCTTATAATGATTTTGGTGTTGCGAAATGTATTTCGACAAGCATGCGAATTTCAGATTTGAAGCCTATGAATATCGAAGACCAACGGCGTTCAAAGATGTGGAAAACAAGCATAGGGAAAGCAATAAGGAGGGCCAAGGAGGGGAAGGGGCATGTCAGAGCCTTGGGAAACACTTGAAATTAGATCCCCGTGTTTCCATTTAAAAAAAAAATCTATTAAGTTTTATAGCCTTGTTGCCAAATCAGCTTCTTTTTTTCTTTTTTTCTCTGCAAGTCTCTTGTTCTGACTTCCCTCCATTTTTGCGTCTTGTTTCCACACTGCCTTTGCATTGTTCTTTTGGCTCTTTCTTCAAGGCCCCCTTGAAGCCATGGAAATGCCTGTGTGATTTTTCAGAGGTTAACCTACCCTTACACTCCGTCTGATTCTTGTCCTCCAGTGGACAGGCAGACAAGAAACAGTACTACATTCTTCTCTGCGGAGACACTGATGTAGGATTCTAGAAGTTTTATTATTGTCCTACAGTCATTTACCTCTATTTCCTTGATGCAAACCCTAGCTGGCGAGCTGGAGAACTGGCTCAGTGGTTAAGTGCATTTGTTGCTCTTAGAGAGGACCTGTCTTGAATTCCTAGCACTCAGATGGTGGTTCACAACTATCTGTAACTCCTGTCCCTGGAAATCTGACGCCCTAACTGACCTCAGTGGGCACCAGGCATGAACATTGTACAAATAGATACATATACACATATGCAAAATATACACATAAAATAATAAAATAAATAAATTTATTAGATATACTAGTTTGCAACTCAGGCAGGAAAACAGGCCACTCAAGTTGTCAATGCTAATGTAGAAAGGCACAAAGAAATTGTTCTGATT
This sequence comes from Arvicanthis niloticus, assembly GCF_011762505.2. Classification (NCBI taxonomy): domain Eukaryota; kingdom Metazoa; phylum Chordata; class Mammalia; order Rodentia; family Muridae; genus Arvicanthis; species Arvicanthis niloticus. Next base: position 32,576,261 of record NC_047671.1, read on the forward strand.
CTAACTTTGAATTCTAGGGCGACGTTCCTCCGCACACCTTACATGTGTGTGTTGTATATGCATGTGTTTGCATATTTGTGTGTATGCCTGTGTGTGTATCTGTATATGTGTGTGAGTATTTGTGTATGTGTGTTCACTTTTAAGTCCCCATCTATGACAGTGTCCTCGAAGTTTATGGAGGTCAGGAGAGCTTAGCCTCTGTGTCTGGCTCAGGCAGGATGCACCTCTTGAGAGATGAGAACAGGAAGCCAAAAGCCACTGGATGAGGCTGCTTGCTCTTCCTTTTTACAACCCAGCCTGTGGCCACATTTTTTTTTATTGGTTATTTTATTTATTTACATTTCAAATGTTGTCCCCCTTCCCAGTTTCCCTTCTGCAAACCTTCTATCCTATCTCCCCGGCTCTTTGCCTCTATGAGGGTGCTCTTACACCCACCGACCACTCCTGCCTCACCCTCTACCATTGGCCCACGCTGGTGCATCGAGCCTCTACAGGACCAAGGGTCTCCCCCCATTGATGCCAGATAAGGCCATCCTTTGCTGTAGTTGGAGCCATGGATCACTCCATATATACTCTTTGTTTGGTTGTTTATTCCCTGGGGGTTCTGGGGGGAGGAAATACAGTTAGTTGATATTGTTGTTCTTCCTATGGGGGTCCAATACCCTTCAGCTCCTTCATTCCTGCTCCTAACTCTTCCATTAGGGTCCCCAGGCTCAGTCTGATGGTTGGCTGTGAGTATCTGTATCTGTACTAGTCAGGTGCTGGCAGAGTCTTTCAGGTGACAGCTATACCAGGCTCCTGTCAGGAAGCCCTTCTTGGCATCAGCAATAGTGTCTGGTTTGGTGGATGCATATGGAATGGATCCCTGGGTGGGGCAGTCTCTGGATGGCCTTTCCTTCAGTCTCTGCTCCAATTTTTGTCCTTGCATTTCCTTTAGACAGGAACAGTTCTGGGTTAAAATTTTTGAGATGGCTGGCTGGCCCCATCCTTCAACTGGGGGCCATGCCTATCCACTGGAGGTGGTCTCTACAGGTTCTATCTCCCCTTTGTAGCAGTGGGGAACTTAGGGTAGCCACTAGAAAATCTCAGACTCCAGGGAAGCGAGAGGTTCCCAGGACCCAATGGGGATGACATTAGCCAAAATACTGTGGCCGTTTTCTTATCCTAAGCTTTTCTTTTTCCTTTTTGTCTTGTCATTGTGCTCATTAGCTATAGTAGGAGACTGTCTCCCAATTGCCTGGTCACTATATCACAGATCTTTATCTACACGGTAGCTAATGACTGCCCTCAGCCTAGTGAGCACACAATGCTATTGATTAGTTTTCTCATTCTAGGGTTCTGGCATTTTTATTTGTTGTTTGTTCATTAAATAGTTTGTAAAGGTATGCAACTATCTCCTAAATTCTGCCAGCCCCGCTTCTTCCTTTTAAGCTACTATCATTAAAACATGGAGCCTAATGAAAGGTTCTTTTTGACTCACCTTTTTCAACCTATCTTCTTCAGGAATGGAAGATGCTCTCATCACCGCTTCCTGAGAACCATTGTCTTCTATGAGAACATGAGGCATGGCCCCATGCTGTCCACTGTCCTTGGCAACAACACTCCAGTGGGTTGCTCTTGCGAGCCTGCTCTGTGCCATGTGTGTACTCACCAGGTACAGGGGTTGGACCCCTTGGATTTTGACTTTTATATTAGTGTCTGAAAATGGACGTAGACAATAGAGGAGGAGCTCGCCAAGTGTTACTGAGCTGCAGACAGTGTTCAAGTTTGGAAAGCTAAAGACAGTAAGTAGCCTCAAAATGCTCACAGTCACACAAGGGGAAACGACAAGTTAATGGTTCTAATTAGGCTGGAAAGTGTTTTAATTGACAGGTGTAAAATTGCTAAGAAAGCAGATATTAGGGAGCGATTAATTCTGCCTAAGGGATCCAGTGACATTTGAAATGCTTATAATCCCGAACGTATAACATTGAACATAGAAACTTTGCCTCTTGTCTGCAGGATGCATCTCTGAAGAACTCTGAATCCCTCGTTGAAAGGAGGTTGTGCTCTGTCAAAATATGTAGATCCTGTTATTGATTGGCATACATCTCAGAGTTAACTAAATATATCAATGTCTGAGTGGCTCATGTGCAGTCTGCAGTTTGGCTTATAGGCCTTGAATTATTCACTTGGTTCATGTCTCAACTGGATTCATTTCTTTCTCCATGCATTTTCCAGAGAAAGACAAATGATGCTGTGCTGAGTGGGCATGAAAAAAAAATGGTCCTGCTTCCTCAATTTATCTTGTTGGAGGCACATTGGTGGAAGGCGTGTCATCTGTTTTTAGTAAAATTATCTGTAAGAACCATCTCCTGAAAATGTCACCATCCTAACTGTGTAGGTGACAGGTGACCAGGTCCAGAAAAGAGATTTTAAATTCCACAGAGTGCTTTGTTAATGGATGATAATGTTTTGTTACCTCTTAGAGGAATTCAGGTATCCTTTCATATATGAAAAATAATAATCACTAGGTGTACACATATTAGAAAATAATTTTATCATTTGGGACCACAAGTGTATGTTCACAGTAATTTTAATGTCTGAAATAGTAAGAGATATTGATTCCTCCTGATATCATGCCACATCGCCAAATGTAGGAAAAACAGCATAATAAATTGCAAGCCTCAGAATCAGTGATAAAGGCAATTTGATATTGAATTCCACAGTGTTGTCAAAAGCATAGATATGTCTCATTCCAGTTATAGTTTTATTACAAGCATGTATTTGGATTTGTGCAGAACAGTATGAGTCAGACTGTTATTATTATTTTTTTCATATGGCCTTCTGTGCACTCTGAGGAGAACTAGAAGCAGATGGGAGACATTTGGTTCCCATCAACCCCAGTCTCCCCTTACTTCCACTCATTGCTTTAAACTGAACTTCCATTCCTTTAACCATCTGCAGGTTTTATTTTGCTCACAGAGAAAAGCCACTAAACCATTATGAGCTCTAAGTGATGGGCTGCACGACACGGTCTCTCATAACCAAGCCTATGGGCTGCACACTGATCACATTCGTCAGTGGCCTGCTGTAGGCTATGAGGCCAACTCTTGACAATCTGTTTCCTTTCATCTCATTGGTAGGATACTTATAGCACGGTTTGTCTCTCTCTTGTGGTCTATAAAGAACAAATGGAAAGATTCCCTTTGCAGCCCTGTTATTAGGGTTGATTTTTTCCCCCCAAGCCTGGAATTTGCTTTTCAAAGAGTATGGATGTTTTATATGGGAAACACTTGTTAGGAGATTTTCCGAGATTAAACTCCAGTGGATAGTCCTTTTAAAGTGATATCAAGACTTCCCTGTAAAGACTGTAGATAGGCCCAACATGGTTATGTGCTAACCACTGGATGGGTGTGTGTATAGCAGGGGGTAAGGGACAGATATCAAAGACTTTCCATAATGAAAAAATTCAAGACTGGGAAAGGATATAATGACAGCTACATATGAGCTTCTGGTTTCCTGTTACTATAAATCATTCTCCTTCCTTGTCTGGCCCATCTGGTTTTTGTCAGAGAAAACACCAAAAGAAGCAATACAAATGTTATCCCCCTCTCTGCAGGAATGCTAATCAACGTGTGCATTGTGACAGAGAGCCAGGCAAGCATCCGTTCTAACCAGGAGGTCAATTAACATTTGCTATAAGAATTGAGAATCACCTTGCACTGGAGAAATTTTATAAGAGAGACAAAAATCTGTCAAGTGAATGGGATTTTAATTTCAGTCAACATTCTGTCATTTAAAAATGGCATTATGAGTAAATGCATAGTTAAAAGGTAGCTTCCACTTAAAGTGCCTTAAGTAATGTAGGTGACTTCCGTTAAGTGACAGCTTCCTTCATAATGCAGTGAAAGGATTATATAAGGCTGTCAGTGGTTCTGTTTTTTAAATGATTGTATAGCAATACTTCCTTATAGCACATTTATTTCTCTGATAGAACTTGGTATGTTAGGAAATTCTTTTTTTTTTCCTTTTGCTTCTTTTTTCATATCTTGCCCAGGTTTAACATTCATGACAGCACCCCATCCCTTGTCTTCTACTTAAATGCTAGAGGTCAAATTTTCTATGAAAATTCTACTTACAAAAGCTTTAGTTTGTGGAATTATAATTGGATCCAACCTCAATTTATCCAACACTAATTGTAACATTTAAAGGTCTTGGGGATACTTCTAGTATTTTTTTTTTAAATCTCTTTCTTTTATGGTTGTAGAAAATTGTTTTTAAGTGGTGTGCCCACATATTTTTTTCCTTCTCTATTCTCTGGCTTGCATTGTAGCAGAACAGGACAATCCTCTTCTGCCTAGCTAAGTTCTCATTTATCTACGTTATCTTGATCTGACCCAGGCTTTCTAATGTATGGTCCTCAGCTCATTACTTTGATGAACACCCTTGGCTTGAAGCCTGCATACATTTCACAATGTACAGTGGAGTGTTTTGTTATTAGTAATTCTACATCTTGTCTCTGTACTTTAAGCATCATGAACAGTCCTCTATTAGGCTAACTGAAAATGTGAACATTTAAATAATTATACCTCGCAGCAAAGATAATCTAACTGGCATGTTTTGAATTATAGTTCGGCCCAATGTGTATGTATATAATTTAATCGCTAACTGACCAGGCTAGCTCTTACTCTTACTCTCTTAATCTCTTACTCTCTCACTCTCTCTCTTACCCTCTTGCCTCTCTGTCCCTTCTCCCTCCCACCCTCTCTCCATGTGGTCATGGCTGTGGTCATGGCCGGCCTCTACTTCTCTTCTCTCTTATCCTTCCACCTTCTTCTCCCCACCCTTGCCCTATCTCCTGAATAAACCTCCTCCCCCTTGAAAAAAAAAACTGACCAGGCTAATCTTGGAGTCTGGGAATATATATCAATTAAAATGGGAAATAATGAAAGGCCTGGGCATTTTTTCCTTACTTGGAAATGCTTGGTTATCAAGGGGGAATATTATAAAGGATATTCAATAATTCTCTAACTTAGGAAAGTTACTCTGCCACCAGAATAGAGCTGATACAAATAATTAAGTGCTTGTCATCGTGACTTTCTTTATAAATGAGAATATTTTCTTTTAATTATATCTTATTTCATTAAAAGATATAATACTCTTAAAAACTTTAAAAAACAGTCAGGATACAACACTTCTGGTCTCTATGGACACCTGCACTTAAATGCACACATCCATCCCCCATACAGTACACATAATTAAAACATATAAATAAAAAATAAAAGTGGGCAGTGGTGGCGCACGCCTTTAATACCAGCACTTGGGAGGCAGCGGCAGGTGGATTTCTGAGTTCGAGGCCAGCCTGGTCTACAGAGTGAGTTCCAGGGCAGCCAGGCTATACAGAGAAACCCTGTCTTGAAAAAAACAAAAAAAAACAAACAAAAAAAATGTAAACCATTTTATACTACCAGCCACACAATTGATACTAAGAAAATTAAGTGGTAAATTCAAGTACATTAATTATATCATTAAATTAGCATGTGGTATACGGCTGAGGTACATTACTTTAACAATGGCTTTTCTTTAATGGGTTATAATAATAGCTTGTAATGCAGACTCTGCATATTATGGTGATATCCCATGCTATCACTCCATGGCATAAACCAAATCAATATAGTCAGAGCAACAAAGGATAACTGTTTTCATAAAAATGGAACCATGTGTGTGTGTGTGTGTGTGTGTGTGTGTGTGTTTGGAATGTCACATTTGAAATCCAGATAAACTGCACTAGAGTAAGCAGGGTTGCTTGGTTGCATGTGCTGAAAACACTGCAGTGTGTATGAGTGCTCATGTCAGCTTAGTAATTACCACAACTGAGATAAAGCCGGTGCTAAATGTCACCTGCCGCTGACAAGCACAGGAAGCCAAGCACAGCTAAATGAGTCCGTTATTCTGAGAATGCCTGGATCCCTTTGCCGGCTAAAAGCATTTGTCTTTTGGATATGTGGAAAAACAGATACAATATAACAACAACAACAAAAAAAAAAAAAAAAAACCAAAAAACCAAAAAAAAAACCATCAGAAGCGCAGTGATGATGAAAACCTAACCGGAATTCTCCAGCACCTGTTTGGAAGGACGGCAGGAAGATGGCTCGCAGATGCAGTCAAGTAGAAGGGGAGACTGTAAAGCGTTAACAAACATTTCCAGGACTGGCAGTGTCTAGCGTCTGCCACAGATTGCTCATTTAGTCAGTTCAGTGCGGTTTCCCACAGTCTAAAATGATACCCCAAAGATAGCTGAGAAGTTTATTGACAACAACCAACCAATAACACCACAGAAATGCTTTCTATTGTCTGCATATAAAGCCCATGGACACAAAACGAATTTTAAAGCCCTTTAATAGGTGTGAGTTTGCTGGTTTTAATAAATGTTAAGGCAGAAGCCAGGTTAAAAATGCCAGTGAGGAAAATGGCAATCATCTATTTTTTTTTTCCTCTTTAAAAGCCATTTTTCTTAGTCATAATTTGAGCCATTTTCTACAATAATCTGATTAGTCCAAGAGACACCTCACCTGCTCACCAATCCCATCTTGACTTTTAGGTGGAGATATCACTCAAACAAAGGATGGGGATGGTGGGGCATCTATCCCAAAGCATGTTCATGAAGCTAAGTGGGCCTGCTTAGCAGCCAAAAGCATAACCACATGGAGGGAATGACATGGGACTGTCATATGCTTAAGGGGAGCCCCCTCCCCCCATCTGCAATAGACACTCCCACCCTTCCGATGACTTATTTTTCAATGTTCAGCCTTCGGCCCGAGAATCTTTTCAGATACCATAGGTGGCTTCAGCTATTGGAATGTGCTTCCTGGATCTCGGGTTAGATTTCCAAAATGAATACTTTGAATCCTAGGTTAGGATTTTAAACCTAAAATTATTAAAACAGACACAGATGGCACGAGCAGCCACATTGTTGTTAGAAGATATCCGATGAAGAGAATAACAGTCAAGAGACTTATGAGAATTGAGAGTTTATCTTCGGCGCTCTCACTATTGAACTGGTCTTGCCAGGGGCGTGGGAGTATTGGAGACGTGCTGGCCATGGCTACATGCATTTGTTTTCACAGTAGGAGGACACTTATAAACAGAACAAAAGAATTGCAAGCCATTCATAATCTATCATTTATTGAACTATTATTAATCAGGTACCTGTTCTAGTGCCTGTCTTTTAGTTCCTGCCCATGCCACCTGACAGTACTAGGCCTTTGCCCTCGGGATCGGGCTATAGACTTTATGTCTTCATTATGAAGAGCTGTGGGGGGAAACAGCAATTATCCCGACGTAGCAAGTAAATTTATCCCAAGTGGCATGCATTTTCATTTTAATCAGTCACTTTCGAATTGGTACACACAAGGACCATTAATTTTAGACAAGTTAGACACATTCTTTTTGGTTGGCTGCTTAATGGAAGTAAGTTGTATATCTTTCAAAGTTGAGATTAAAATCTACATTCACCTGTTTTTGTATACTCATGAGCTAAGAATGGCTTTTTAAAAAATTTCTTATGTGATTGCAAGAATGTTAAAGGGAATTCTATGTCTTAACACATGCACATAATACGAATTCAAATTTCAGTGTTTATAAACGTATTTTTGAAAACACAGTCATATTTATTTCGATATCATTTATAGTTGTTTTTGTGTTACAGTGGCAGACAGTAGATGTGACATAGATTATATTATCTGTGAAGCATAAAATGATTTATTACTTGAACATTTTAGAGAAAATTCCTGACAACTTCTTATTTAAAGGAGTGGGGTTTTTTGTTGTTTTTTTTTTTTTTTTTTTTTTTTTTTTTTTTTTGTTTTTGTCTAAGTACATTTATTGGGATCGATGGCAGTAAATAGAAGCCTTAGGTCATACTCTAAGTTTAAGATAGTTTATTTATTATGAAATTGGGATACTCCGTAGGAGGCCATTGAAATGATTACATGTTTTTCATAGTCCTAGCAGATGGCTATAAATATTTCAATCATGAACTCAGAAGTGGCAATCGATTTTTACTGGAAACTATGTCTAGAGTGTTCAGATGTTTTAATAAAAAGAAATGGAAGACTGATTTTGTTGTTGTTGAGGTGCCTGGGTACCTTCTCTCCTATTTCATCTTGTAACATTATTTGGACAGGTTTTAAAAACCAGCACAATGTATGGAACTAGAGAAGAGTCTTTTGAGTGAGGTATCTCACACCCAGAAAGACAAGTGCTATGCCTTCACTCTCTTTTGTCATTTCCAGCTCCAAAGCTTCAGATGTGGATAGAGAACCTGGAGTAACCATGGAAACCAGTAAAGTGAAAATGGACCATGGGGTAGAGGGAGCCTTAGAGAGGGGAATATTTAGGATATGGTGATATGAAAGGGGAAATGGGATAATGCTGAGGGCTTTTAAACTGAAGAGAGAGGTGGGAAATAAATAAAGAAGGAAAAAGGGATGAGGGGTAAATAACACAATGGATATTTGAAACCCTTAAAGAGTCATAATATTGTACATTCACCTAAAGGTACATATTATATGTATATGTGTATGTATGTGTATATAATGTGTATGTATATATAATGTATGTCTGTATATATTTTTATATCTTATATATACACATGTACATAATACATGCATCATATCTATTTATATGTAAACACATACATCTCATACATGTATTGTAAATGAAGTCATGCCACTGGTTCTGACAGTTCTTCCTCACAGAAGCCATAGATCATCTAAAGAAGTACCTAGCATAAGGCATGAAAAACACTTTTCTCTATGGATGAACCCTTTAATTGGTCATCCAATACTAATTGGTCAACTCTGAAACTATATACGTATATACCACATTAAACAGACTCAACGTAATGTAGTTATGCATTTATATATAAATGTATACAAAATACAAAATAAAATCCAAAGAGGCCATGAATTTGAATGGGAGTAACATAAGGGGGGAAGATGAAGGGGTGCTAGGGAAGAAATCGAAGGGGTAATGACATCATGTTTTAATAACTAAAAAAATCTTTTAAAATTTTAATATAAAACTTATCATAGATCTATTTTTCTAATATGTTAAAAGTAGAAGAGGTAAGTTCTTGGGGATTAATCCACTGGTAGTCATATTAAGTCTTATTAAAAATTTAAAAAATATTTTATGTGTATGGGTGTTTGCCATGAACCACTTGTATGCTTGGTGCTCTCAGAGGCCAGAAGAGTGCGTCAGCAACTTTCAGTCTCTACATTTCTTTACTAGTGAGGGTTGTGTATTGGTGATGGCAAATAACTGCGTGTCATTTTTTTTTCATACTCAGTTACCTAGTCTTTGTTGTTTAATTGGAGAATGAAGGGAACCTGCATTTTGAGTAGTAATTATAGCAATTATGTGGCTACATTAAAACTTTTCAATGGCTTCTTTACAATTTAGTCAACAAGAAAGGCATCTCCGGATTTAACAGAACCTTAAATTAAATAGATTATAGATGAATATGCCAACCTGAAAAATACCTACAAAGTAGAAATATATTTGTGTACACTTTGACGATTACACATAACCCATATTCTTCACTAGAGACAACAACTTTATCAGCTCCACAAAGAATTTCTCAAGCTCTTACCTGGATCACCGTGAAGGAAAATTTGTGCCTTCTATAGCTTTAATACGAATATTGTAATATTCTATGCACTCTTTGTAGCTGGACATTTTTGTTTCACTGTGCATCTCACATTTAATACAACTAATAAATGTCCTTAAATATGGTTAGTAATCTTTCTATGCAAGAGTGAAATTACTTTTATTTTTCTTATTACAAACATTTCAATAATAATATATATCTTAGCTCTTATCCCCTTGCATACATCCATCATTGTTTCATTGGGGAAGATCTCTGGAGACAGAGCTGCAGGTAGCACTCATTTTAATTTTAATAGATACTTTGTATGGTTTCAAAATGTTGAAAATATTGTATTATCATGAAAGTAATTTAGGAGTGCTCATATTCCTCAGAGTATTTTAATTTATGCAAAGTAATATGTAAAAATCATACCCATTATTTGTTTCTAAAGGGATAAATATGTTTAGTATGCTGTATTAAAACTTGAGTTTTTTCTCTGAATTACCTGATTATATAGGTTTTTCTCTTGAGCTTATTTTCTACTGTAATTAATATACTTGTTAATATTCTGAATAAAAATATTTTTCTCAGGAATGCTTTGCTTATATAGAGTTTTTTTATAGCTCCCTATGAATTTTAGAATTTTTTCTATTCCTTTGAAGATTGTCATGGATCTTTTGACTGGTATTGCATTGATTTGTAAATTGCTTTTGGTACAGTGGTCATTTTCACAATATTAATTCTACCTATTCATAAACATAGAAATTCTTTCTCAGTCACTTTCACTAAGGACTTGCAGTTTTTATCATAAAGATCTTTCACCTCCTTGTTATGTATTCTGAGATACTTAATTTTAATTGAGGCTACTATCAATGCAGGTGTCCAGGTCTCTTGTGCAGTGTGCTTGTTGGTGGTGTATCGAAAGGCTTCTGGTTTTTGTAAGTTGATTTTTGTGCCCTTACACTTTGCTGAAATTGTTGATTGTTTCTAGAAGTTTTCTAGTGGACTTCTCTTATGGCTAATATACTACCTACAAAACAGGGGTAATTTGACTTATTTTCCTGTTCGAAACCCCATCAATCTCCTCTCTCGTATTCAGCACTATACTGTAAAGTAGTCGGGACAGCTGTCTTGTTCCTGATTTTAACAGGTTTGCTTTGAGATTTTCTTCATTCAGGATAATGTTATCTATGGTTTTATCATACGCAGTCTTTATTATGTTTATTATGCCCATTCAGTCTTACTTTCCCTAGGACTTTTATCATGAAAGATTGTTGGGTTTGTAAAAGGACTTTTCAGCATCTATTGACATTATTCAAGCTTGATCTGGTCTGAAAGCCTCCTTCCTGTGGTCTAGCTTTTGTGTTACCAGAAAATACTACGTGATCCTCCAAAGGAGGAAAGCATTTACTAGTCATATCCAGCTACAGCACCTATGAACCACAGTGATGTCCGGCATGGCAAGATATTTGCAAAGATGTAATAAGTGGCACTCACATGTTGGTGGTAGCCATCAGTTGTCTAATTGGACTTCAGTCCCACTCAACAGGAGGGATATCGTGCCTGGTACTAGAAACTTAGCAAATCTTCCCAGGACTAATGAAGGCTATGGACCTTTGAAAAGAACTACTTTGCTAAGAACAATTTCTTACTATATTCTAAACCTTGTCCTTATACCTACTGATGGCTACCACCCCCCTCACTAAAGAAGCTTCTCTTGAAAGCAAATTGAAACAATTACAGAAAGCCACAACTGAACATAATGCAGATATCAATGAATTGTGGGGATCCCAGCCCCAACGAATACATGTACATCACAGTTCCTGCATCCGTGGCTTAGGGAATATCATGGAAGACTGTAAGAGCCAGAATACCAGGATGTCTGCTGTGAAATGGTCTGTCTTAGAAATGGCTGTGTAAACAACCGGAAATGTCCACAATATCTATAGTCATGCTATCAGTGAAGAGGGATTTGTTTTGGTCCCATATCTAGAGAAGGAACTATATGTGACTTAAGACTGTTGGGGGAGGGAGAGCTTGCTTGTCCTTGGATGAGCCCTTTTATTGATTATCCAACACAAAGTGGTCAGCCCTGAAACCATCCACAGAGCCAATAGAAGTGGACTCAGCAGGTTGTACTTATACACTTGTGTATACTAATACACACACATATATAGCAATCAGGGTCACAAGACAAGAGGGTCTGAATTTGAGAATGAAAGTCATGAGTAGGTTGGAGGGAAGGTGCTTGGAAGAGGCTGGAGGAATGAAAAGGAAGGGGCAAAATGACATGATGCGGTTTTAATTAAAACATGTTAAAAATAAAAACAATGAAATGAAATGCATAATATTGCTGAAACACAATGGTCTTATTTGGACCATAGTTTCACTAGGTCTGTACTGTATGTGTCAGAGTACTAATTAAGTAAAATTAAGTAAATCGTGCTCATCAATATGGTAGGATCAATTACGATATTGAAGAATATTCATCTCTTATGCATCTTTATTGACTTTTTAAGCCCGCCTCTACCCCTAGTGCACCGAGGAGAAGAGAGCAGTGTCTCCTCTTGCTTGAAGAGAATAGACTTCCCTTCATCATAGGAGCTTTTTAAAAAAAATAAGTGTTGTTCCTGTTATTACTAAACCTCTGCAAACAAGCAGATAGACGTGAAGAGTTAGATCCTAGCAGGACGCAGGGCTCCAGATGTAAAATCAAACCTGGAGAGACAGGAAGGGCCAATAGAGCAAAGGAACTTTTGTTGATTTTTAGGAACAGAGATGCATGAAAATGGATTCTTGAACTTCATGTCTAAGAAGTAAGAAAAAAATATATTTTAGATAAGGTTGAATCTAACAATACACACCAACACCTAACAATTCCAGCCAATAGATGGAGGAGGTATCTGTCCTGCTTGCTGATTGGACCCTTGGCTCAAATGTCTTCACTCTCAAGGAGATTGTCAGGTATAGTTTTTTTTTAAATGAAATTTTGAAAAATCTAATATGATACTTTACATCATAATTAAGATTATACTTAATTCTTTGGCCATATGTTTCTTGAGTGCTTAATGAAAACATTTACTGAAGTTATGGGCACAGTATTTTGAAAATGTAAGCCCCATTATTCTTGGTAAGGAGAAGATTGAGAGATTGTTTGCAAGCCCTTCAGAATGGAATTTAATTTTAAGGGCTGGAGGGATCTCAACAGTTAAGAACATGTCCTGCTCTTGCATAGGGCCTGAATTCATTTTCCAGCACACACACTGAGCGAAATACAACTGCCTGTAGCTCCAAAGGGATTATATTCCTCTGCCTTTATGGTTATGCATGCATTCACACTTATATACATACAGTTGAAAGTGAGATTAAATCTTTAAAAATTAAGTTTAAGGCATGCCCACTCTTCAGTTATCATGAGGTCAGGTTTCTTCATGTATTGACAAAAAGAAATAAAATTATGTTTTAGTATTCAGGGGTTTGTTTTAACAGTTACTTTCGAAGGCTTATGCTATGGTACTTTATACTTTATATTTGGTGTATAAAGACGCTTCAACATATAACAAGGACACATGCTATGTTCATAGCAGCCTTATTTATAATAGCCAGAAATGGAAACAACACAGATGTTTCTCAATAGAATAATGGAGACAGAAAATGTGTTACATTTACACAATGGAGTACTACTCAGCTATTAAAAACAATGAAATTGTTTCATGAAATTCTAGGGCAAATGGATGGAACTAGAAAATATCATCCTGAGTGAGATAACCCAGTCACAAAAGAACACACATGGTATGCAGTCACTGATAAGTGGATATTAGCCCAAAAGAAGCTCGGAATACCCACGATACAACTCACAGACCATATGAAACCTAAGAAGAAAGAAGATCACATCCAGGTGTGGATGATACAGTCCTACTCAGAAGGGGAAAATAATCTTGGTAAGTAGAGGAAGAGAGGGATCTGGGAAAGAAGGAGGAGGAGAAAGGAAAAGGGGCATGGTTCAGATAGAGGAGGAGATGGGGGAGAGGGTTAGGAATTTGAAAGAAGGAGAGTAGCAGTTGGTGAGGGGAAACTGGGGGTAGCCACTAGAAAGTCCCAGATGCCAGGGACCCAAGAGGTTTCCAAGACTAACAGGAAGGACATTAGTCAAAATACCCAACAAAGGCAGAGATAGAACCTGTAGAAACCATATCCAGTGGATAGGCATGGCATGGCCCCCAGTTAAGGGATGGGGCCACCCACTCACCTCAAAAATATTAATTCAGAACTTCTCCTGTCAAAAAGAAATGCAGGGACAATTAATGGAGCAGAGACTGAAAGAAAGTCCATCCAGAGACTACAACACGTAGGAATCCATCCCATTTGCAGATACTAAACTCAGACACTACTGCTGATGCTGAGAAGTGCTTGCTGACAGGAATATGGTATCACTGTCCCCTGAGAGACTCTGCTAGAGCCTGACCAATACAGATGCAGATGTTAGCATGTAAACATCAGACTGACAGTGGGGACCCCAATGAAGAAGTTAGGGCAAGGACTGAAGAAGTTGAAAGGGTTTGCAACCCCATAGGAAGAACAACAATATCAACCAACCAGACCCCTCTAAAGCTCCCAGGGACTAAACTACCAACTAAAGAGTACACATGGGGGGTGGGGGGAACCCATAGCTCCAGCTGGATATGTAACAGTTATACCTATCTGGCATAACTGGGAGGGGAGCCCCTTGGTCCTGTGGAGACTCAATGACCCAGGGTAGGGGAATGCTAGGCCACTGAGGCAGGAGTGGGTGGGCAGGTGGGGGAGCACCCTGATAGAGGCAGGGGGAGCAGGGAGGGGATGGAGGTTTGTGGAGGGGAATCTGGGAAGGGGATAACATTTGAAATGTCAGTAAATAAAATAACCAATAAAAAGTAAAAAAAAATATAAAACTGCTATAAAAAGAAGAAAATAAATTACATTTATTAGAATATCTGATAAAAATGTCATCATGGGTGGGGGAAGGGCCTATGAGTCTCTACCTATTGGCACTTGGTAGCTGCTAAGGAGAGAAAATTGGTTTACTTTAGGGATGTGAACCCTGGTAACAAATAGGCACAGCACTAATTGGATTCAGTAGGACATCACATATACAGAACAAGAGTAGGAGGGCAATGCACATGGGGTATCTGGGAGACAAGTAGGAGGGCAATGCACATGGGGTATCTGGGAGACAAGTAGGAGGGCAATGCACATGGGGTATCTGGGAGACAAGTAGGAGGGCAATGCACATGGGGTATCTGGGAGACAAGTAGGAGGGCAATGCACATGGGGTATCTGGGAGACACTAGAAGGGAACGACAGAGAATGGATGAGATCAAAATTCACTTTATACATGAAATTCTCAACAAATAGTAAAAGTAAAAATAGTATATTTTGTAAGAGTCTTTAGGGAAACCAAAATATTAATGTTGCTTCCATTCTTAATCAAAGTAGATTAAATTTGTTCCTCTAACTTTGTGAAAACTGACTTCCTTGACTATATATAGTGACAGTGTATTCATTTTTGAAAATAAACTGATACATGATTGCAACAGTTTAGTTTTTGAAACACCACTGAAATGTTTTTCTACTTTGCTGTACTGAGGAAGTAAGAACTGCTTGTGGGCTGTGTCATGTTTCCCCTCTCACCTCCAGGAAGGCCTTGACAATTACACATGGGTGAGATCATAGACATTTGTGCCAAGAGCCATGCTGGCTTTATTCACTGTGGACATATTGGGGAGAAACACTGGGACTTACATAGGCTGCAAGATTTAATAGAAATGGAATATTCAGGGTGTGACAAAGACCAGGGAGCACATTAGTTCATAGTTAATTTAACAGTATAACTTTTAAAAGCAAAGAAGACAAGTTACCATGAATGGCAAAACCAATCTGAATGGCAAAACCAATCTGGTAAGTTACACAAACTGAATCTCTTATTGCATCTAATGGGAGCCATAGATGAATTGAGAAACAATAAAGTAGCCACTGTGTCCTACCATTCAGATTATGCTTTACACAAAATTGACCTTTTGTGTTAAGCCCATTTCCAACAGACATAGTTGGATCTGTCTGTATCTGAAGACAGAGCTAGAGCCATGTGTGTAGGGTCTGTGGTGTTTCATATCACATTCTAATGGCCTCATCACACTCTTAAGGCATTTATCTTTCTTTTTCATCTTCTAGAAGACTAAATGAGGTCTAATGTTTCTATGAGAGAACTGGCCCTTTGAAAGATCCTGTGCAGTTAACAAAGATGGCAGGTAGTACCTAAATTCAGGGGTGGGTTGATGCACTGGGAAACTTTGTCTTATTTCTGATGACTTTTCTTTCCTTGGTGAAGTAGGATCTAAATTCAACATGAAGAACTATAAAGAAAACCTAAAAAAAAAATTAAATAACAAGTGGAACCATCTAGGTGAGTGGGGGGGGGGATCTTGGAAAATATATTCAAGTTATTCTGTAGTGTAGTGGGCTTATTTGATGTGCTTACAAGTTTAAACTTAGCCTACTTGCATTAGTGTTGCAGTGTGTGTGTGTGTATGTGTGTGTGTGTGTGTGTGTGTGTGTGTGTGTATGTTATGTGATTTTCCTATCTAATTCAAGTAGTTGGGAGGCAGAAAATATAAACTCACCTAATGTTTTTGTTTATTTGAGAAAGGAAGAGGAAAGTCATGAGGAACAAAGAACTGAATGTGCATTCAATTGATGGGTTTTTATGTCTGGTTATGTAATTTAAGTTTCATGTGCAGGGAAATAAATACATAAGGAAGTGACAGGAAAAGATTAGGTAACAGGAACTGTAACTCTTAGGCAGTAATGATTGGTGTGGCTGGAGAGACAGTGGGTATGACTTGGAAAGATAAGAGAGTGGAGAGCTTGAACTGACAGTTTGAGAGAAGAGGGGTTAATATTTGGTAGTGACAGTGATCCAGGATGTGGCTACAGAACAATGCCATTAGATTCAAAATATATATAAAGGAGGATCAATGGTTGGAAGGAGCACCTATTTGCTTTCAGAAACACCAGTAATTGTGGGCAAATTGATTTATTATCTAAACTAGAAAACCTAGGAGTGTATACTACAGACCTAATAAAAATGACCACAAAGCAAGTAACATTGGGACTGCAATTATGTACTGTAAGAATGAGGGGGTGCTGTTGAGCAGATGGTATCTCCAAATAATAAGAGTAGCCTTCAGGTTATCAGAAGAACAGAGTGCAAGACCCAACAGCGGGTTTTGATCTAACAAGGAGAGTGGCTTGAGATTAGAAATAGAAGCAAGGAGGATGGCCACTTTCTTTCCGAGATCAGTAATGCAAAGCTTTTCGGAAAGAGTGAATAGCTGCAATTTGAAAGGGTAAATGGAAGGCACTGTTCTTATAGATAAGCTAGATTTTGCAAGAAGTCACAGAGAACATTTGGAAGAGCTACAGCCAGGTTGCTCAAGGCTTTTTAGCTATATTCTAAACGTTCAATGGAGCCTTCTTGGAAGTAGGAAGAGATGAGGGCAGAGAAGCGTTGGGGATTTTGAGCACTGGAAGAAGTCTGTAGACATTTGTCTGCTGGATGATAGAAATGAACAGTGATGCAGTATTTGGTGTGTGCAACAGTGGAAAAGATTTGGTCATGAACTCAAAGGACTCTGCCGAAGGCTGAGGCTTCCACATGACTTTGGATTATGCAATTACAGACCTTGGGGATGTGGTATACACCGTGTCTATCTACCCTGCCCAGGGTAGCCCACATCCACTAACTGTTATCTTCTTTCCCAGATTAGGTGCTTTAAAGAGTCACTAGCAATGCTCATCAGCTATAAGGGGAAATGAAAAACGCACGGCAGTATACTTTGATAGTTATTTGTCTTCAAGACTCATGACAGAAAGAGAAAGTGCAAATATGCAAAAAACAACGGACAAAACCCATCACACTAAGTTGCCCATTCATAGCATGCTGTAATTGTCAGTTTCTGGAAACAGAAAGATTCTATATAACTGTTTCCTTTTGTGTCTTCTGTCATTAACTGTACCAAAGTACAGAGGCAGATGAAACTTCCAGGTGCATTATGGGAAACACCTTGCCGTCTTACACAGCGGGTTGGCTCATGTTATTGTTTGACTCAGAAGGAGACCCCATTCTTTTAAGGGAAAAAACGGAGCCTAGTGCTGGCAGCATACTAAGACTCCTGAAGCAAATCCTTTTATAATATGGAAATAAATGAAAACCATTTGATCTCTGTCACTCCTGTTTCTCTCCATCTTTCATATCTACCCATGAGGTTCCAGGCATACATTTAACCACCTAAATGACTGGAACTGCAAATAAGTGTGCCTGGGGAGGGGGGCGGAAATCTTGCACATCAGTGGCAAGCAACCCCCAACAGGATCTTAATATATTTATTTAAATGTAAACCCCATGCTAAATTTTGAGGAGGCTCAAAACTTTAAAAGAATTTTAATTTTTTTGAGTTTTCCTGTTTGTTTTGAAGAGCAAATCAGGTAAAAAGAATGAGGTTTTGAGTGATGTATAAGGTTTTCTTTTTCTTGAATAATATTTAATGCCTTCACAAGTGGCATGGTGAACACATATCCAAGGTCATTTTGATGGACCACTGTTTCTTCCTTTGCTGGGCTAGGATCTCATTGTCCTCCAAACATTAGGTATTTATCATTTCTTCAAAGTTGCAGGAATAAGTGCTTTTTTTTTTTGTCAAAGCCTTCCGTGCCCCCCACTTCACAGTGCTCCCTCATGCACATTGAAATTAGGCCCCCGTTCTCCTTTATGTAGGAAATGCTATTCATTTTATGTGATCTATGAGGGATGCTCAGTTTAATTAAAAATATATAGAACACAACTTCGCCGTTTCTCTCCTTGTCAGGATTTTGTTGCATAGAGGCAGCTGTCCATTGCAGTGGCTATTTTATGTTTGCAAAGCCTGTTTCCTATTGCAAAACTCTTCTTACAATTAGAAGGTAACAAGTGCAGAGAGAACAGCATGCTGCTGCAGTACACCTGAGCTAGTGTTCAAATGTATCCTAGGCAAAACAAGAGGAACCAGAAGGCTTTGAAAGTCTCAGTAAAGCTGCAAATAGTGGACCTCAGATTCTAGTAATGGTGTCCTCACACTCTCCTTAAATGCCCTCAATTGCTACTTCTCCTTCAAGTGGACACAAAGATGCATCTCCCTCTGAAATCACTCCATACTCAGCATTACATTGCTTTCCAATGACGCTTTATTCTCCTTACTGAGACCTGCCTCTACTTCACGTGACTCTCCCATGATCTCTTCACAGGTTACCATGAAGTGGCAGCCCAGCAATACTTTCTCTTCCCCATCTTGTGTATTCTTGTCTGTGCAAAAATAATATATTCTGTATGCAAGATCTAGCTATGGCAGTCATATTTCCAATTCATCTCCATTGATAATTGCTTCTAGTGAAAGAATAGTGGCAAGGATCTAGGCCAAAAGCTATTCCTGAAATGTCCAGAATAACAGGCTAAGATGTGATACAATATCATTGATGTTTTTCACAAATTTCTAATCCTGAACGAACCAAATAATGCTCCTTTTCCCACGTCTGTGTTTATAACTGAGAGAGATAATATCACGTAAGGATCACCTTAGGAAAGTGAATAGGATCCCATTTCTGATTAATTGTTCACAGTCTCAACTGGGTCTTCAGGTTGTCTGGTGGTTTTAACTTAATTCCTCTAAAGCCCAGAGCTTGAGAAAAAGATCAATATTTCTTATTAATGATGATGAGCAAATCCAAAGGGGATGATAGTGAGAGACAAGACACAGATGTAAAAATGAGTACTGCATAATGAGTTGTCACGCTCTGTACTTGCTTCATGATCGGCTGTAAGATGGCACAGTAGGTCACTCAGCAAACAATCACTTAAGAGGGTTTTGATGGCTGCATACTAAGATCTTTAGCGCAAGTAGTCTGTGAAATGAGAAAGGAGGTGGAATGTTACAATAAGTTCTTTGTTTTTAAATTTCTGTACATGTAGGGGTACCTTTTCTTCTCATTTCATATATATTTTCATGTGTGTGTGTGTGTATGTGTGTGTGTGTGTATGTGTGTGTGTGTGTACAGAACTGTTGAAATTGTTTATATGTGTTCATTTAACTTTGTCAATACCTCTAGGAATTTAACTATTTCTTTTCCAGATTTTTTTAGGAATATTAAAAATTCAAGCTATTTCCTCATAATTTTCCGGATTTTGCTGCTATCTGTTTTCATGTTCCTCTTTCATCTCTAACTTTATTAATTTAGATCTTCTCTCTTTTGATTTAGTTAGCTAAGGCTTTGTCCAAGCTTATTAATCTTTTCAAAGAACATTGCTTTATTTAGTTCATTCTTTCTCATATTGTTCTTTCAATCTTCATTTTATTCATTTATCCCATGACTATGATTCTTTTTTTTCCCAAACGCTGACTTTGGATTTTACTTGTTTACATAGTATAAGATTTTATGTGTTATCAGCAAGTCATTGAAATAACTCTGCTATTTTTAAATGGAAGCACATATAGCTCTAAGTGTTGCCTTAACTTCCTTTGATGCTCTGATAAGTTATGCTCATGTCTTCATTTGATTCTAGGAATATTTAGTTTCTTCCATGGTCTCTTCTCATTCAAATCTTACAACATCCAAGTATTTGTATAATTTTCATAGATTCTTTGTCTATTAATTTCAAGTTTTATTCTACAGTGACATGATAAGATACAAGAGATTATTTATTTTCTTTAAATATATTTTGAGAGATTTGATTCACACCCTAACATATGACCTGCTTTTTAGGAAAGTTTCATGAATTGCTGTGAAGACTGTATCTTCCACTGCTATTAGATAGAGCATTGTATAGATTTTCCTTAATTCTCTTTTAACTGTGGTATAGTTTAGCTCTGACATTTATTTTAATTTTAATCTAGATGATCTCTGTTGATGAGAGTAGGGTATTAGAGTCACCCATAAATACTAAACCCGAGCCTCTGCTTTTTGTGTCTAAAAGTGTTTCATGAAATTGAGTGTCCCAACATTATTATACTTACCTTACAATTCTATTTTTGATGAATTGTTTCCTTTATTAATATGTAGTGACTTCTCACACATTGGCTTGAATGATACTTTGTCAGTTATGAGTATTGTTATTCCTGCTTGATTTTGGCTCTTACTTGCTTGGTTTATCTTTTTCCTTTGTGCCTGTTCATGTTGTGAGGAAGATGGATTTTTATAGACCACAAACAGGTGGTCTTGCTTTAAAAAACGAAAACCAAACCAAACCAAACCAAACCAAACCAAACCAAACCAAACCAAACCAACTACAACAACAAAACTCAACCAGTGAATCTTTGTCTTAATTAGAAAGTGTCGCTTACATGTCACATTATTATTGATAGGAGTTTGCTGATTCCTGTGAGTTTTATGTTTGTGGTGGTTCAGCACTTGTTTATTCAGAGGTTGACAGGTTTATTGAACAACCATCTCAGGAGTACAGCCTGCTATCAGTGGGAACTGGTGCAAGTTGTCAAAGTACTGTGGGCAGCAAGAGAAGTCAAACAATAATTTATATAACAACCATTCCAAAATATACAAGAGGTGATTCACAACTGACAGCTTCCTTTTTATAAGCAGGGAGAGAAAGCTCCTGAATGTGCAGATGCATCTGTCCAACCCATAGGAGACTGAGCTTCTAGTTGTCTTCTCCGTGCCCTAAGCCTTCAGTACTTTCATTCTGAAGCCTCCAGAGATTCCCTATAAAGCCGCCCAGTTTCTCTACCTGCCTGAGTTACTGCAAATGAAAATAATGTTTACAACTTTCTTTCACCCCCTGAGTGAATCATCTTCTTTTATTCATATTTGGGATGTCCTTAATACTTCCATAACATTTTGTAATTTTGTAGGTTTTGTTTTTGTTGTTGGTGCTGTGTTTTGTGTTTTTGTTTCTTTTTTTTGAGACAGGGTTTTATAACCCTGGCTTTCCTGGGACTCACTTTGTAGACCAGGCTGGCCTCAAACTTAGGGACCTACCAGCCTCTGTGTCCTGAGTGCTGAGATTAAAGGTATGTGCCACCATTGCCCAGCTTGTATTTTGTTTTTGATTCATTTTTTTAAAGATAGAACTTAAGCCTCATGAGATTGAGTTTCAAAGATTGAACTTAAGCCTCGTGAGGTTGAGTTTCAGTCAATAACAGCATTTCTATCTTTCTTCTTTTCTTTATTGCCCCAATATATGTAACACTGGTTAAAACTATGATCACGCACACATACAAAAAAGCCCCCAAATTAATCAGAGGAGCTACTGAAAGAGCAAGGATGTTGTATTTCTCGGATGAACATGTTTTATGACAGGACTGGATACCAGAATCACAACTTTCTAGAACATGTCTTGATCCTACTGTGTTAGCAACAGCCGAGTAGCAATAAATGACCAATAATTTGTCCATATCCATTTGTACAGTTATGGTTCTAGCTTTTTAAAATCCCATGCTTCTCCACACTTACTCAGAACATGGTTGAGTTGTTACTATGCACGGTGGTTTTTGATCCTTTAAAGAACCAATAGAATTTCTTCATTTGCTTGAACTTTGGTTGTGTTTTAGATTTGCTAACTTTGGATAAAGAGAAGTAATTGTTGAATACACGTTAAATGAATTCCTTGAGTTGGTAAATGGTCCCATGGATTCAGTGAGTGAATGTCTTTCTCACATTTAGATACTACAGAAAGCAAAATAATGACATAAATCTCTTAATTGTTCCTCTTGTTTCAAATGCTGTCTGAAGCACACTTGAGTGGCAGAGAGCCCAGCAGTCAATGAGGAGGTGAGAGTGGTACGAGTGGATTGGTCTTCTGTAGTGGCAGGTTGTTGAAGAGGGCGTGTTTCATGATGTTACTGGAGACTCAACATATAGTACCTTAAAAAATATCTAGCATGGGTCCATTGACTATTCATAATATGTTATATGTACAATGAGCAGCAAAGACTGTCAAATCCAGCTGTGATTTTTACTACAATGATGTTGCTATGGGGTGGGAGGGACTCATAAGGGGCAAAATGTCTTACAATATAAACCTACTTAGGATTAAAATAATTGATTTGCTTCCTTTGTTTCACAATTATTATTATATTTTGTTATTAACTTTTTTCTTTTAAGAGGATTAAAATCGGACTGGAGAGATGGTTCAACACTTAAAGAGTGCTCATTCATCTTGCAGAGGATTTGAACTTGGGTCCCAGAACTGGCCAGGTACATCACAGCTATCTTTAAGTCCTATTCCAGGGGACCTAGCACCCTTTTCTAGCCTTCAGAGGTACCCATATAAATGTCATACACATGTACATTATTTGTGTGCTCACACATACACATACACACACACACAGACAAACACATCTTTAAAAACTTTAACATAGAATTAAAATAATATTATGTTTCTTTTAGGGTATTACTTTTAAAAAACCTGTTTCCCTACCACAAAATATTTAAGAAACCAATTAATATAAGTCCACGGCTTGTCTTTTTTCTCAGATTTGAGATAACTTTTAGGAATATTAATATTAATTTAAATATAGTGATATTATTATAGGAGCAACCTTGATTTTTCCACTAATATATTTTTAAAAATAAATCAAATATGAGTCAAATGAATTTGTAATATGAAATAATTTTAAATTAATTTAAACATATTTAATTATTTATTAAATTATTAAGTGTATTAAATAGTTAAGTAATTTATGAGTTGTTTAAGATGTAATTAAAATTACAATATTGTTGCAATTACAAAATTAAATGTGGTTTTATCACTTTATTATTACTTTTATGAGCTACTTAACTATAATGATTATTTTTATATCATTTTACCAAAAAACACCTTTATATGATATTGCTATCATATGTGAAAGTAATAGAAGTTGGATGGATTAGTGCCCACCTGAATGAAATTCCAGAACTTGGAAGTCTACAGCAAGAGAATTAGGACTTTGAGGCTAGCCTGGGTTATACAGTAAGATGATAGTCTCAGTAAATCAAAACCAGAAAAATAAGAGCAGACTCTTAACAAATAGTAATTTTGATGACACTGGTTCAAAATACTTCTCTCTCCATTATACACAAATGTATTTTAAAATGTACCACCAGTGGTTGTCATCCTTCTTTGTCTTTAAAGTTAGAGGTAAGTTATTTTTTAAACTATTAATTAATCAGGGAATTAATATGATTCTTCAACAGGAAAGACACATAGCTTTTCATTCTAGGCCTTACACACAGGGATCAGGCTGTCGTTTAGACATTGTTCATTTTAGATTCTCTGTCTGTTTTATAGGTAGATTACCTTTTATGGTCTAATGGTTCTCTAAAAGGCTATAAACACTGTATATTTGCAGCTTTCTTGATAACAAAGCCAAACAAGCTATGACAGACCTCTGACTGAAGCTTTTAATAACACTAGTAATCTGAAAGTCATTTGAAGTGCTGCATTTTGTTGCTGTCATTTTGAAATGTTATTTTTGGTTAGTATTACATGCAAATATAATGAGTTTCTTTGATAATCATTTTATGAAAACAAGACTTACTGGAAATTTGACCTGAATAGGCCAAAGAGACTTTTCACAAAGTATTATGGGTAAAATTCTTACAGAGTGTTCTTTTTCTTGCTCTGGCTGACTACTAGCTTTTGCCTTAAAATCATTCTTCTGGGACACTTTATTATAAGATTGATTTTTAACTATAGTCACCATGCCACACTCTTTTGAATTTCATAGGGCCTCTGACTCTATTTGCTTTTAGAAGTAGAATTTGAACCAGATGCATTGACTGCTGATGTAGAATTTTTTATAGTCCACTTAGAACCTCCATCAATATTTCATTGTTTGTCATTATTATCCTTATAGCCTTTAGGGAAGGAATAGGAGAGGCACTAACAGGGGAGCATCTTAATGTTGGGTAAAGACTTTGGGAACATTCTTTTGCTTATGTGCGTGCATGTGTGTGTGTGCGCATGTGCATGTGTGCATGCGTGTGTGTGTGTGTGTGTGTGTGTGTGTGCATGTGTGTGTGTATGTGTGTGTAAAACCCCAAATCTATAAATTTTTTGGTGGGTAGTGAGATGCTAGCAATTTAAATCGAAATCAATGTGTTGCATCGCAGCAGAATCTGGAGAGGAAATTACTGATTCAGCACAAATACCACTTTTGGAATCTGCAGAGAAGAGAATTCACAGTGACCACTTCTGTGCTAAAGTCCCATTAGCCTAGATCTCTCCTGGAAGAACTGGAGCCCAAGCACATAGCCTGTGGGCTGATTTTCTGTTACCACGAGTCTCACTTTTCTGGGCAGCTGGCTGGTTGCTTTCTGGATGTCTGCTGGGATGTCAGCCAGCTGGAACAGAAAGCCGTGGCTCTGTGTGCTTGTCTGGATAATAGACGCAAAGCCCCCTCTCATTCCCTCTGAAAGCAATTCCATATAAAATGAAATAATACTCAGTTCATTCTCCCCTACCCCATTGCTCATCAGCAAATAGTAATAATGTGTGAAAATGATGCTGCTCCATTGATGCTCTGGAAAAATACTTTCATGAATTAGAATTCAGTCAGCATTTGGATTTTGTCTCCTCCGGTGCCTTAAAAATCCTAGCTGCACGAACCTTGCCTAACACTCCCGTGGACCACTCACAGGTGGTACCTGATGCTGTATGTCACCCTCATATGTTGAGGTTCGTCTGTCCAAGTCAGCTTGAATTTGATAATATCCTGTCAATTAAACTAAACCCTGTTCCCAAAGCCAAGTATCACAAGTGCCTCAGGCACCTGTGAAAAACCCAGGCACACAGCCTCGGATGGATAGTTAGGTGTTCAATTGCTTGATTTATACACATGTGTGTTTCTGAAATTACAGCTGCAGGGTTTTGTGGTCTCTGTGGGGGTGTGAACAGCTTTGCTGGCAAGCCCATTATGCCTTACTTTGGAAATTTGGCTCTCAACACAGACTCCCCCTCCCATAACTGGTGCTGAACAAAGTCTGTGAGTCTCTTTTCCATTTGCTTGCCGTGACGTTTCCTAAAGATGACAATCCGTTTTGCTGTCCTAATTGGGAATTGCTGACTAATCTCCCAAGTCCGCCCATCTTCAGTTTTCCTTATATAAATGGCAGCTGATGACACTGTGGATGAGGTACAAGTTGGCATGGGAAAGTCAGACTCTCGGGCCCCATCACCGACCCTACTTCTTGTAAACTTGCTCCAGGGAGCACATTTCTTTCCACAAGATCCTACTTCCTCAGTGGAAGGGTTTGAAATGGAGGCATTCATTCAAAAGGAGGTTCTGTTATGCTTTTGCTTTTTCAGCTTCTTAAAAACAATGCTCTCCTTGAAATTCCATGTATACTTTTACCCTTTTGACTTAGCTGTGGGAAAGCTTATTATTGCAGCAGCCCCAATGACTCATAATGGTACAACACCGGAGACCTTGTCACCGTGCTGTCTAGTTGAGTAATTAAATGTAACGGAGCTTTGCAGTTCAGTGGATTTGTTCATGGTAGGTTGGCAACCATGAGCCTCTTCCCTTTGAGTCACTCCAGCTCTACACTTGAAGTTTTGTATCAGGGTGAAGAGAACATGTAAAATCAAATACTTATGAGCAAGTATAGACAATGAAGATAGGTGTATCGGGAAAAGACAAAGGCATTGAAGGATTCTTCTGTCCAAGCAGAGGAAACCGGTTCTAACATGTGTAACTTCGTAGCTTTGCTGCTGTTAGATGTTGCTATTTTTAGATATCCTGTTCAGGAGGAAATTAGGCAAGGTCATTTCAGTAACACTTAGAGAACTCACACTTTCTACAGAACCCCCATTTCCACAAGGGACTAATAGAAACTCAGCATGGGAAGAAAACCCACTCTTTTTCATCTCTCCTCAGATTCATTTCAGAGAATCATAATGGCTGGAGATTGAAAAGACCCATTCAGCTTTCAGCTGGAGCCTCTGGGGATAGGGTAGCGTTTTCTCCTCACACTGTGGAAATTTCCCACTGTTTTCTATGGTTTTATTTTAATGGCCTCGACCTTTTTCTCTACTTCATTGGAAAAGTTATTCTAGGTTGCAACCAATCTCACCAAAATATTACACCTTTAAGATAAAAAATTAAAAGACACTTCTCTTTGTGTAGTAACTTATTAGACATTTAATGTAGACTGAATGATTTAGTGGGTTTGAATTAATGTAGGACTCTTGGGATTATTGAAATCCCAAGATTTTTTTTTTTTTTTTTTGAGCTAAGATCTTACACTTTAGCACAGGCTAGCCTTGAACTTGAGATGATCTTCCTTCCTCACTCTCACTAGTTCTGGGATTATAGGTTTGTTCTGCCATGCCTCACACAATCAATAAATTATTTAAGGGACTTTTTGTTCAACAGCACACAGATTTCAATAATGCAGTAGGGGTGGGTCTCTCTCTCTCTCTCTCTCTCTCTCTCTGTGCCCACCCCCGTGTGTGTGTTTGTGTGTGTGTGTGTGTGTGTGTGTGTGTGTGTGTGTATGCATGAGCACGCACGTGCGTGAATATGTCTGTGCGTATGCATAATTGTCTTTGATCAATGGTGACTGGAACAAAGCATTGCTATACCAAAGAGAGAAAAGTTTGACCTCTGTTTTAGTTTGCATTTCTATCATAAACACCATGATGGAAAGTAAATTGGTCAGCAGGAAGGGTTAATTGGAATTACAGGTCCATGATTGAGGGTGAATCATTGAATATTGTCTATCATCCAAGACAGGAACTCAAGGCAGAAACTTGAAGCAGAAACTATACAGAAATCGTGGTTAGTGCTTTCTTGTTTTCTCCCTGGTTCATGTTCAGCTATCTTGTTTTATAGCCCAGGTTCATGTGTCTAGGCATGGTACCACCCACATTGAGCTGAGGCCTCCTACAATGCAGGACTTACAAAAACCAGAAATCAAGACAATGTTCCACAGGCATGCTCACAGGCCAACCTGATCCAGGCAGTTATCCATTGTGATTTTTCTAATCGCAGTTGGCTTTAGCTTGTAGCCATCAAAATAATGCCTTCATGGGTCTAGAGAGGAGGCTAGGAGGTTAACGGTGTATAGACACGGGGCTGGCTGCCTATTGTTTCTTGCTTATGATGTGATGAAGATGGGCTCTGTACTATTCAGACTGGTCCTAGTGTCCAGGCTCTTTATCATGACACATACTATGTCTTCTATTTAGAATATAAGTGGCTGAATAAAGATACAGGTAAATGGACACAACCAATCTACAGTCATTATATTGAATTTTCTTTTCCACGTTTCAGGGAAGGATACTTTGTTCCAGATACTTACTCTTGTACCAGTGAGGTCTTGTCACAAAAATTACTTGACCTTGCTTGAAAGCCTTTATCTCCTGCATCGTTTTTCTAATGAGTTGTCAATGTTAATAATAGGAATAATAATTCATAGTTTGTATTGTGACAAATAGTTTCTAATATTATTGATTCAAAGAAAAAGGTAGTTGTCATCTAAGGACCTGATCCCTTTGCTCATTCCACAGACAAATGCAATCCCCAGTCTTAACCAGAGAAGCTTTCCTTTATAATGAACAGTGATGGATGCTGAGATGCGTGGTTGTTTAGAATGCTGAGAATAAATGAGAGTTGGTTGCTGTGTCCTAAATAGGGCATTTATACTACCAATCTAAAGATCAGGATCATTGTAGAAGAGGCGGAGGGGGGGAATGCAGAAGCTGAAAGATAAGAAGAAGAGATATTAAATGTTTTTTTCTGATTAGAGTCAATGCAGCTATGACCTTATAGCTATTGCAGATGGTGCCTGCAATGGCCCTATTGGACATACAGCTCCCTACTGAACTATTGTCCATTGGTAAATTGTAGGTGGGAGGAGTCTTTATCTTCTGTTGTATATGGAAAGACAACCAGGTTACAATGCATAGTTACACATATGATCCTGGTTAAACTCAATGAGTATAAAAAAGAGAATTGAATGTAAGAAAAAGAATTTGTAGAAGGGGTAATAGAGATTACAGAAATGGTGGAGGTTCTGATATTTATATATTTATATATGTGTATATATAAATATATATATACATATATGGGTGTGTATATATATATCAGAAAGATATATACACACATATATAAATACACAACAAACATATACATTATTAACGAATACAATAAAAGTTTTTTTAAAGGTTCTCTATAGAGCTTTCACTCTCTTTGTAACATAGAAGAGTAATTCAAGAGTGGAGTAGATCTGTGGGTAATTACATTATCAACTCTGCCTCCTAACAAAAATTTGAACACATATATAAAAATACTTATATTTTCATATAATAATATGGCATTCCATAAAAATTTTCACACATTAATTTTTCTTTATTAATTTGTATATTAATTCACCAGTTATACATTATATATTGATATTTATACATTAATATAGAAATCACTTTTCTGCATACTTGATCATAAGCCATTACAACAATCAATTCCCACTTCTAAAATCTGAGTTTAAAAAACAGTAATAACAGAGACTTCAGACACTTGGAGAACCAAGAGAGTAGAGGTGGCCTGTGCTAAATAGATTCATTGTTTGTAGGAGTCCCTTCTGTTATTTCAGAGACAGGTCTATTTCCCCTATAGGCTTAAAACCCTCCTCTAAATTGCTAACTGTTTTTGAGCAGTTGCTTTTAGTTAACTGTGGTAGGGATTTCTGTATTAAGTATTCTGGTTCCTGCCTGTTCCCATACCTTGGTCTAATTTTAGCCATATTGAATATCACAAACTATATTTCTATTGTCGCATACATGAATCCTGCTCTGTGATAAAATATTGAACACATAGAACTGCTTTTCTCTACTCTTAGACTTGTATCATTTCCCTTCCAAATTTCATTTCATAAAGAATCCTAAGACTGTTGAGACATATTTCCTTACAGGGAGTATTTTGTTAGTATCTATTATTGATCTATAACTTTATTGATTTGTAAATGAAATTTACTGATGCTAAGAGTATTTTTTTTTCTGAGACACGGTCTTTCTTTAAAACCAAGATTGACCTTGAACTCATGATCTACCAAACTCAACCTTCTGAGTGCTAGAAATGTGTGTGTGTGTGTGTGTGTGTAAGTATACACACACACATCACACTACCATGTCTAGCTGACTCTTTAGAAATTTGCCGAGATGTGATTTTTGTATGAGGCTTAGTGTGCTAAATTTTATAATTTTGATTGAAGAAAATATGTAATCTCCTGATACAAAGTTTATTAGTGCTTTTTTTCATAGTCTATGAGAAGCACACTTGTCTTGTCGAATCTGCTTGGTTTACCAGTAGCTGTTAATAATCCCTGATTATTATTGTTGATGTATTTCTAGTAGTTCTGCCAGTAAGTATGTATGATCTTTCATGACATTAGATACATAAATACATATCAATTATTCACAGAAATATGGAATCTTTATTCCTTTACTCATGATCATTTTTAACTTCCAATTGTTGGTTTGCTTCCAGGCTCCTTTGCCTTTGTTTACTATAGCCACCTTTCCTCCTTTTTCGTGTGTCCTGTATTCTGCTTTTAATACTTACGGATTTTTTAAAAGCCTATCAGGGAGACTTTTGCTAAGTGATTTTGACGATTGTAATATTTCCTTTTATTAGGTTAAAATTTACTACCGACATTGTGTTTTTGAAATGTAGAGTTCTTGGTTTCTCTTAATTTTTTTGTAGTATCTACTGAATATAGTGAAATTTCTTCTGCTGGTTTGTGAAGTGCTTATTATTTATGAAAATTTATGCTAAAGCTTAGTTTTCCTGGTGACTATAAGTATAACATTATCTGTAATTTCTTGTTGAGTAAATCCAGTCATTCCTATCTGGGATTCTGAACTTTAATTCTACGTTGGTGTAAATATTCAGTCCTTTTTAGATTTCTCCTTTTCATTTGGTCTTTGCTTTGTTTAAAGCAATGAAGTATTTTCCCTGATCCTTTTTTCTGATGTGTTTGCAATGCATGTGTTTTCCTTATGTGTTCTACAGTTGTTGAACAACAAACATGTCAAGGGGGTAAGGAGCTTTGAATGATAAGCTTTTTGAAGCCCAATGTGCCTGTTAGGGTTTATATTTCATAATAAGAGTTAAATAAAATGTTTAGATAAAAAAGAATCCTGGTTTAATGTGGCTTTCTTTCAACAATAAAATAAAGGTCCACAGTCTTCTTAAATAGAATATTATACTTGAAAAGTTTACTGTCAATGTGATTCTGACCCTTGTATGATTGGATTTTCTTCCTTGAGCCCTTAGAGAGTTTTTACTTTTATTTTTAATGTTCTTCCATGCTAACATGTCTCACTATGGAATTCTTCTTATCTGTCTAGTTTGTAATTATGCATTATTTTCATGTAAGTTCTCAAATTTTTCTTTAGTTCTGACAAATTTAAATTGTTACCTATCCTAAAACCTCTAGCCTTTGATAATTTTTCCACTATAAAAATTTTATGTTGACATTTGTAGTCTTCGTATTCTTTTATTCTTCCTTTATTCTTCCTGTTCTGTGGTTTCTTCATTATAATTTTGGGGACAGTGCTCTTTTTAAATCTAGTTGTAGGTAAAAATGCTGCTCAGTGAAACAACTACTTCCATGACTTTCTTATTTGCTTTGCAGGTAATGAACACAGACTTACAGAATCTATCAATATTGATTTAAAGAATTCAAGACAATTTAGTTGAGCTCCTGGAAGCCTCAGCAGAGGTCAGAGGAGAAGGATGAAAGATAGACTAGTCTGACAGTGCTTTATTGGTGGGGTATGATGGAATGGAGGAATGAACTGAGAGAGAACCATCTACTCCTGTTCAAGGTACGCTGCTCATTTCCTGAGACCAAGCATATGGGAACAAGGGGAACCCATATTACCAACGGTGCCTTTCCTGTTATCATTGGCAGACAGAATTTTGGGGGATCAAGATTAGATTAGATTTCAGAAATTAAAAAAAAGAATACATCTTTTACATCACACCCAGCACTGAAGAGCTCATCTCTATCATCAGTGTGAGTGCATTGTGTTTTCTCGTTTCTTAAAAGTGTGTGGAGAGTTTGAGACCAGATAAATGCTGAAGTTGAACTGCTTTTGTAACTATAGCTATGACAAATAGAACGACAATGTGTACCTGTTGTCTGAGCATGTGAAATGAGAGGAACTCAGAGATGTAAACCAGTATCATTGTACAGATGTGACTTTCAGACCTCCTTTCACAGGATTGAAGACTCTGTGATTCAGTTCTCCTAATGGATGAAAGAGTGCATATTCATTTGTAATGATAACTTTGTTTAGTTTTTTGACACTAAAGTTACTGCTAATATAGAGAAATGATGTGGCCTTATGGACAATGTTATTATCATAAAGGAATGTGTTCCTTAGCTCAGGCTACCTTATTTGTTTGTGTGTACAAATACATTGTGGTGTATGTGTGTGTTGTGTGTGCGCATGTATGTGTGTGTGAGATGTTAGTAAATTTCAAGCCTGTAATTCACCATCCATCAAAAAAGGTATTTATCCTCATTTTGATTTTACTATACTTTCACTTTCTAATATTACTTCCAGTTAAGGGAAGAGTTTTAAATTTCATATTTTCACATATTTCAGTATTTTGTTACAGGGTATTCTATGGGAGGAACACAAACCACTTAATCAATATCACCTTAGATTACTATCTTTGGGTAACAGTCTGAGTAAGTACCCTAAATGCTTTGCAGATTTCTGTAGAAAAGAATGCAATTCAATGTTAGTTTGCCAGGGCTTAATAGGAGTTGATTATAAGGAAGTTAGCTATTGCTTCGCTTTTGACAAGTACTTATGGTACTTTGACAAGTACTCACGATAATAAATTAAATAATTAAAATTACTTGTTACATATTGTTTTTTTTTTTTTTTTTTTTGACATGATCTTACTTTTTAGCTTCGGCTGGTCTGTAACTGTCTATCTGGATCAGACTACCTGAAACTCAGAGATTCTCCTGCTCCTGCCTTCTGGGTGTTGAGGTTAAAGGCATACCCCCCCCCCCCACACACACCTGACTACTTGTGTTTTCGAAAGTGTATCTGCCCATCCTTTCTCTATTATTGGAAGAATACTGATTTAATTAATTCAGTGCATTTTGGGGGTAGGGAAAGATATGCCTTAGTCTTATAGTTTTTGGCTATTGCATAACATAGCAGCCCAACAAATGAATTTATGGCTGTTTCTAAAATATATAGCAGCAATATAGCATTTGTGTTCATATACTGCCTGGAGGCATACTTCATGCTAGAGCTGAACAAGTGAATTTCTTTCAATTAGGGATATGAGCCTGGTGCTCAACATTTATGGGTGGTGATTAATGCATGAGGCAGTGTTCAGGTTCTTTCGGAGAATGCATTTGAAATAAGCAGCTTGATTTCCTATCATATTTAGCTCATTAAAAATATACCTAACTCTGCCTGCTACAGGACAGCACTGTAGATGGTTTTCTTAGTTAATCTTCTGCTCCTCATAATGTGTGGACAATCCTAATGACTCTATTAGAGTTTAAATAACAGAATTCAGCACAAATACATTTTTACTGAACACGGGAAGCATCATTTCTCTGCAACCACAGCTGCTGTAGTGGTAGACGAGGCTCTTACTATCCCTTGGGGAGATTACTGTCTCTGCCAGCTGACTTAGTTTTTCTACAGCCAGCGATTTATTAGATTGCTTTGCTCTTAAGTGTGATAATAGGCCTTATGCTTAGCATGGTTTAGAGACTTTCAGTGCATTAATATTTTATGGCAATGACAGGCAAGACACATTTTGTTTACCTAACAAGACAAGACAAGCCAGAGCTGATGTGTACCGGAGATTAGCACTTTTAACTTACAGGAGCCCTGCCAATTATATATTTAGGACTTCACAATGGCTCTCGTGATTGGGATTCAATCACTTTCTTATTTTTCTCATAGCCACTCTGACCAAAGAAATCATCACAGCCTCACAGTCTGACCCTCACTATACAGTTGACAAATGTCAGCCATCTAACGACTGGTAGTTTTTGTGTTTTGTTTTTGTTTTTTTTTCTTCATTAAAGATTGTATTTTACTTGAAAAATCACTCAACTGTGAGCTAAGGCTTAGACAGATGAATGTACATTTCATCTCATTCAGAAGACAGTATCAATTCATTTAAATTACCCATTAGGAAGAATTGTGTGTGTCATACTGCTCTTGTTTTCTGGAAGGTTTTGTTTCCCAGGCCTCTAGAGAGTACAGATATGAATAAAACATCAAAGATAAAAAATGTTGGAATGGACACAGAGTTCCTGATAGACCACTTTGGCTCTCTCATTAATGGTTGCATCAACTTCTTTTATTGAGCAGGAATTGTGTCTCAGTGAATAAGAAAGGTTAGAATATTGATTCTCTTTAATTCCACATCTTTCACTATATCAAGGTCAAATGCATGGTTTTGAGTTAATACATGCAACATTTCTTGAATGTTGTTAAGGACCGTATTACAGATGACATTTTGAATCCTTACTTTAGAGCTACACTTCGTATATTGGAAAAGTTGTAGAATTGATTGTAAATACGCTACGTCTAAGTTTAAATATGCATTTGAGTTAAAAATTTCTCAGGATATCTTCAGAACCTTCTGCGTGGTCTGAAATGGCAAGTGCTGCAGATCAGAGACTTCATTTAGAAGGGAGCAGAAAACTAGGTCGAGGAAACTGCTTCTAGTCCAACTTTGGAGAAAGATGTGGAGGGGAGGCAGATGCAGCTTTAGAACATGGAAACAGAACAACCGAAAGGGGAAGAAGCTGAGATACACTGAGAAGTCAGTAGAGATGTGTGCAGACCCCAAAGACACATTGATTTAGCAAAGTTGCTACCACCCGCAGCGTTGCAGTGAGGCGTAAGGACAAAGCCCCGTGTGCCCTGCGGGGTCTATCTGTGTGCTCAATACTTTCCCAGCATTGCAAGCCTCAGAGGAAAAGAGTTAGCTTCCACATCTTGGGGTCCAAGTGGTTTCTCTGTGGCTGGCTCCGAGCCTGCGCTGGATGAAATCTGTTGATGTTTCAGAGAGGGGGAATCAATCTGTAAAACATTAGGTTTGGGTTTGAAGACTGCTTTCTGTCTTCAAGCAAGCAGGAGTGGGAAAGCTAAGAAGGCTATGAATGTAAATTTTCCACTGGATTAAAACCTCGAGAGTTACAAACATACAATAAAATAAAAACAATCATTCATGTTACATGAACTTTTGTTTGTTTCCTTTTTTTCAAAAAAAAAATGTTTTTGAAGAGTCTGACAGAATGATACTCAGTTTCTGATGATCAGAAAGAGTGACCTCACCTCCTTCAGAGCTTCTTTGGTCCCTTTGCAAGTGCCTGGAGAGTGTTTATTCAAATGCTAGTTAATTCAATTGTAGTAAGTACCAATGCAATCAGATTTATCTCAGTCTCTTCTGTTCCTAATTTAGATTTCATGCAACAC
The DNA here is from genome assembly GCF_011762505.2 of Arvicanthis niloticus. Taxonomy (NCBI): domain Eukaryota; kingdom Metazoa; phylum Chordata; class Mammalia; order Rodentia; family Muridae; genus Arvicanthis; species Arvicanthis niloticus. The sequence goes on from NC_047671.1 coordinate 32,611,435, forward strand.
TTTCTGATTGCAAATCCTGTGGAAGAAAAATCAGAAGGTGATGAGAGAAGGGAACGGAGATTGAGCCGAGCTTCATCAACCAAGAAATAAAGCAAGAATGGAATAGCGACATACAGCCATGTGCCCAAGCATAACAATGTCGCTATGTTCTCTGCTTTATTAATGTGTTTAAGCAATATTTTTCTGTCTTTCTCTTCTCCCCAAGGCTCTAAGGTTCTCCAAGCCTGAGAGAAAACTCAAAATACCACATTGTTGGGAAAGAGCTGACTCTGGCTTTCTTCAGGGAATTTAGAGACCCAGTGATTTGGAGAAAATTGCATGGCTGGTGATTGGCTGTGCCTCTGTTTTTATAAGTGATTAAAAAGAAAACCACTTCAATAATCCTCAGACCTTTGCTCTCTGACTGGGAGCTCTTCCAACTAGGCCTGGTTGGCGGAGCCCTTGGGAGGAGGAACACACATGAACTGTGGGCCAAAAAATTAGAAAAAGCAACAACGACATTGGAACCAGAAACATCAATGTGGGCCAGAATTCAAGGGCAATAACTTTTTTTTTCCCAATTGGTTAGAGCCTCATATTCACGACACCCTTTCCGTGTGTACATCATGAGTGCTCTGCTTTCAGGGGCTTCAGCAAACCTTGTAGTGTTCATGTTATGAACGCTTGCTTTGAAAATGAAGACAGTCTGGCTCTGCCTTATTGTTAGAGAGCCGAGCAATAATGGTAAATGTGAAGAGAGCACAACGGCGGCATAGGATTTACCGACCAGTGATGCTGACGCTGAGTTATTGCGAAGTGAGGATGTGGTGCCCTTCAGAGTGAGCGGCCATTAATGAATTTTAATATGAATTTCCCAAATAAGTACATGTTATAGTTCTTACACAATAAAAATGTAAATTCATATAGTTTTCTCACAGTAATTTGTAGTAATTTTCAATGAGGCAACAATAGGCGGGTTGGTAAAGTCAAAAATCAATGGCCTGCAAGTGGGAAAGGTGGCCTCAATTGTCTTTGGGAGCTTGGATGCCTGCGGTAGGGCATTTGTTCTTCGAGCTCCTTGCCAGACTCCTTTGTTTATGATCTCAAGTAGACAGCTTTCTTGACCCTCTTTTTTTTTTTTACCCAGAACGATTCTCTCTCCAAGCAAGTGTCCACTGCCAACAGTTCCTCAGAGTGCGTTGGGGCCTGGAGATCATCTATCCCACTGATGTTGTTGGGATTTTTGTCTGCCTTGCTCTTGTGCAGGTAACCACCAAGGCTGTGAGATCGTGAGTAGTTGGCATGGCATGTCCAGAAGACTAAATTTCACAGGACTCCTCCCATCCTCTGGTTCTTACGTTCTTTTTACCTCTTCTGCGGTTCCTTGAGCATTTGTGGTGGTGGGAATCAAAGAAGCTTTGTTTAGGGCTATGCACTCAGTCTTTTACTCTCCATCCTGTGGCCAATAATAACACATCTCTTCATTGACTGCTGTCCACTGCAAGAGGAAGCTTCTCAACAAACGTTGAGAGCACTCCAGACCTATGGTTATATGCACAAGTATTTTGAAGGAAATTTGACAGGATGATCATTTGAAAATCTATGTAAAATATTTTTTTTACAATGTCTGCAACATAGAGAGTATTTAATAAAATTACTGCTACTTTTAGGACACGATAATTGCCTTATGTATTTTTGTAGGGTTTTCTTTTTTCATTTTCTTTCTTTCTTTCTTTCTTTCTTTCTTTCTTTCTTTTTTTTCTTTCTTTCTTTTTGTGAAGAGAAGGAGAACTGAGGGCTGGAGAGATGGCTCAGTGGTCAAGAGCACTGGCTGCTCTTTCAGAGGATCAGGTTTCAATTCTCAGCACCCGCATGTCAGTTCACAACTGTCAGTGAGTCCATCTCTAAGGGACCTGATGCCCTCACACAGACATATGTGCAGGCAAAACACCAATGTGCATACAATAAAAAGAAATCAATCATGGGGGGGGGGGGAGAGGGAGAGAGAGAAGAGGGAGGAAGCTAGTACTTATGAAATGGGATTATTTTTGAACATTTCCTCTACATCCTATTTTATTTTAGAGGTAGATAATAAAATTACTGAATCTTTTTATAAACAGAGATGGGAAGTCTGTTTCCTTTAGGATATTGTAGCAAGTTTTTCTTACTATAAATCATTAAAGTTCCAGTTAATTGTCCATCCTAGAATCTTACTGGCTTTATTATGCTTGAGAACTAGAATCCTTTATTTTGTTTATGGCCATATAGATGCCCACAACTGGAAACAAGATCACTTAAGGTGCTATGTGTGTATAGAGTCGGTTCATTTAATAATGGTGTATTAGGGTATCTTAAAGATATAGTGCATTGCTATTTGGTTTTCATTGACAATATCTTGGTGAAAAGAAAATCCAACAGTAATTACATGAATTCTTTTCCTAAGACTTGTTACTTTGTTTTATGCTGTTAGCTACTTAATCCTACATGTATTTATACAATGGTCAAAACATTAGAAATAATTAGTCTAAATGCATTTTATACTCGACAGAAACCACTTGAACTCTAAAAGATCTAAATATTTAATGAGCTTTTTGAAAACCACAATTACAGCTTTTTATAGAAAAGAAACTTTACCTCTGAGACCTGAAAAAATACCTATTTATTGTATCGAGAAAGACTTTTTACACGTTTAACGTACAATTTAATAAGAATTATACCATTCCCCTCTTACAGCCTATAGCTTGAGAAGAAAAACAGAAAAAGTCATGCCAGAAAAATATTTTTGAAGGGTAACACCCATTTAATTTTTAGGAACAGGTCCAAAGTATACAGAAGGCAGAAATCTTACTCAGACCGTTTTAGTTTATTGACTTTTCTGTGCCTTGGAAATCATAGTCTGATTCTCCAGAGACACCCATTGGGATATATTACATCATAAAGTACACCACGGATGGTAACCTGTGTTATTAAACTGTCAACATACATTATAATACAATTTGTCCTCAGTCCAAGGCAACTAAAAGGCACATTGTTGGCAGGAAGTTTAAAACATAAGACTCTTCGGTAATCAGCTAAAGCCTAAGGTACTTTAGGGGAAAAGGCTGTAATCATTGCTCTGCTGCTCCTAAGCAGTGCTTATGAATTTCATTGGTTTCATACAGCAAATACACAGCTATTACAAGGAGGGCTTCAGAAGGATTACCCCTTAAAGGCCTTTTGCTAAGTATTCTGGAGACATCTCGTACCATAGCATATTAATAATGCTTTTGTATAATATAGGGGAGAAACAAATCTGAAGAGCTGGAATTGAAATCATGTTTAATTTCCCCACAGATATTTAACATGATTTCTGACATCGTAGTATCTATGAGAATATTACCTTCACAATGATGGGAAGTCAGTGGCAGTTTTTAAATCTAGTTTGATGGTAGGCAATCCACAGAAGCTGGGACAAGGGTAGGTGCTGACAGATATTTTTTGGAAACACTTTGCTTTCGAAGCACAGAAGTGCCAGGCAATGGTGATGGCACAAGACTTTAATCCCAGGACTTGAGAAGCAGAGGCAGGTGGATCTCTGAGTTCAAGGCTAGCCTGCCCCACAGAGCTAGTTTTAGGACAGCCAGGGGTACACAGAGAAACCCTGTCTTGAAAACAAACAAACAAACAAACAAACAAACCAAACAAGCAAAAGCAAATAAAAAGCTTCATTGAAAAAATAGAGAATAAAAATCAGAGAGTGACATTAAGTGAAGAATTAGCCTATGAAGAGACAAGTACCTGGCTAGAGGCGGTTAGAGTTTTCGTTCTCATGTATGACCTATCTCAGCTTATAGCAATTCTCAAATGCTTGCTCCCTGGAAGTTTTCAAAGTTGGAGTTAAAAAGACATACATCAGTAGAATATTTGTTGTTGTTTAAAATACCATTTTGGAGGTGAATAGGTGAGCACGGGAACTGAGACAGGCTTTCTGTGGCCTGTGCCAGGTCTGTCCAGGACAGTGTAGGGGGACAGCCTTGCGCATGTGCTCTCTCTCAGGCCATTTAGAAGCATGGGGTTACTTACAAAAGAGATGCCCCCATCTCTGAGGTAAGGCTGCCTGATAACAAGAACCTCTGGGTCATATGAAACTTGATATTACAAAGATTGATTTGCATAATTAAATCGAAAGGAAAACCTATCTGGGGGAGGGCAAACAGTCTCCGTGTGGTTTTCTGCAAATCCTCCATTTTTGTGCACCTCCAACTTGGGTGCTACATGAGAGCAGAGTGATCTTACTCAGATACAAATCTGGTGAAGTCTGTGTCCTCTCGTGGCTTTTCCCGTGCAGATGGAAATGCGTAAAGTAGCTTATAGGTGTTGTGTCATCAGCTGTCTGCTAATGGATCTAATTTCATTTCAGTTTTAAACCACCTATGCCTTACTTTCTATACTCCCACTGCAGCTTTTGTTTCTAGTTTCAGTAACTAGTTCACTCTCAACTAAAACCACCAACCTAGGAAGTTCTTTCTCTGCCAGCACAGTATAGTCCCGCAGCTGTGTGTGTGTTCATCAGAGGACTTGCATTACTCCACTCTATGTGTTTATGCTAACATTTGTTGATCTGTCTCTTGGACCAAAACTATCAAAATAGTGAAGGCCTTGGTTTTGGTGAGAAGGTTTTCTTTGCTTTCAAGTATTATCTCCCTAGTGTGAAGCATTGTCTGGCTTACAGTTGGACCAGTAAATGCTCATTAAATAATTGAGTTGTAAGCTATTTTTCATAAGTTAAATTTAAGAATTAGGATGAGTCGACATTTTGAATTTTTCCTAATAGTATATAGGAAAGAACTGCTCATCTAATGCATGCTAGCTAGCTTCCCGTATGTAAAATGTGTACTGACTTGGAATCTGGGCAAGGCAGAGTAATGTGGAGATGGGTCTGATGGGAGAATCTGAAGGTTTCCGGTTTTGCTGTCACGGGAGTCTGCTATGGAACAGACCTCTTTGCTCAGGAGACACTTTTGAATGTTATTTTGTAGAGCAAAACCTCGTTTCTCGGAGACTGCCTTCAGGATGATGTCGGAGCTACTTCCCAACTTTAGCATCATCTGTCTACATGGCGGAATTGGGAAAAGGGTCAGTTGCCATTCTGATCCTTGTCTCTAATTAGTGATATTCATCTGCAGATATCTCTAGTCTCGTGGCTTGAAAACATAGTATATGATGTTACAAAAGATTTAAGAGGAAAAGAAGAGTTTGTCGGAGAGTGCCTGCTGTACCAGTGTCACAGTCCCACGGTCTATCTGCACATCCCTTACAGTGGTCAAGCTGTTGCTTGTCACCTGCATAAAAGACCCATGTCCTAGGATGTCCTAAACTGCATCAACATGTTTCTGGTATATAAAAAGCAATGTTATGGATTGGTCCTTTTCTGTGTGGATTTTCTTTTGCCATGGTTTTCTGGAGTATCACAGACACAGGACCATGACTCACTGAATGTATCTTTAACTTGTATGTGGAAGTTCCACCCTACAGTCACCTATGCATCTCTCTTTATCATGATCTGAGAAGTCACAGCATGAGGCTTCCCAAAGAATAAGACTTCCTACTTCTCTGGGATGGCAAACTCCTTTCCCAGGTGTGTCTATGTCCTGTCAAACTGACCATCAATATAAACCATCACAGGCCCTTAGATTATAATGTTTGTGTATTTTTAAAATAAACTTCCACTTGAGTCTAGCCATCTGATACTAGTCTAGAATGATATCAGTCAAAAATCATAAAGTTTTATTACTTACATACCAGTATTGTCTTATTTATTCAAGCAATATAATAAAGTTTTTCATTTTACTTTTTTCTTCAAATAAATACAATTTTAATGTATTTGTTAATTTTTTATTTCATATATGTGTGTATATATGAAATATATGTATATATTTGTGTATATATCAAATACATATGATATAAAATATATATCCATATATATATATAGTTATAGGAAGTAAGTTAATAAAAATCAACATGAAATTCTATGCCATTGTGGCTTAGAACCCCAGTTAATCCTTTTCTTCAATGCTCACAGCTGACTTAGCTTCCAGTCTATTGCTAAAAATATGTTTCTTCTTTCCTATGAAACTTTGTTACCTGTGAATGTGAGGATTACATCTAAGCTACTTATTTTTATATTTAAAATAAATCCCTCAGCCATATTATTTAATGTATGCCCTTAGAAGGGACTAGAGCCAGTCTCATGTGTTAATGGCATCTCTCCTTGCAGCACAGTTTGGTCTTTGCAGATGTGGCACATAGCTGTTTCTCCACAAGGTTTCTCTCTGTGGAGGTGGAAGCTGATTTGTATTCCCAGGTTAAGTCACTCATTTGACAATGAGTTTTATTTTGTCTTTCAAGTATTAGGGTTATATTGGGTATACAAGTTGTGACGAATGGATATCAGTAAATTCATTTACAATTATATTGCCCTTGTTAAGACTTGATTTTTTAAAAATTATTGATTAAATTATTTTATTTATTTACATTCCAAATGTTGCCCCCCCCCCCCCGCAACATGGTCCCCCTCATAGGTCTTTTCCCCATTTTCCCTCTTTGCCTCTGGGAGGGTTCCTCCTCCAGGTATCCCTCCTCCCTGGGGCATCAAGTTTCTACAGGATTAGGCACATGCTCATCCACTGAGGGTAGACATGGCAGTCCTCTGCTACACATGCAGGGGACCTCATACCAACCCCTGCATGCTCTACGGTTGGTGGCTCAGTCTCTGGGAGCTCCCAGGGGTCCAGGTTAGTTGACAGTGTTGGTCTTCCTATGGGGTTGCCATCCCCTTCAGCTCCTTCAGTCCTTTTCCTAACTCTTCTGACTGAGGTCCACAACCTCAGTCAAAACTTGATTTTTCTTTGAAGATAGGTTTAGTTTTCAGCATGTGTCCATTTTCATATCTACATTCAGACCATTCAAGAATCAGTGAAGTCTAGGAGTTGACTTTTATTTCTCTTTAGGAATTAGGAATTTTATAAAAATAGTTGTACTTAAAAACTAAAAAAAAATTTTTTTAACAAGAACATTGAGATGTGAACAGGATTTGTTTGAAGTTAGACACACTATCTGTGAAGCAGAGAACACACTGAAAAGTATAGTCTGGGGGACTATGTGAGGGCTAGGCCTAAATGACCATGTTTGAGAAATACCTGGACATTAGTATTCAATGCCACGGCTCCTACTAATGAGTATATTACATTTATATGAGCACTCTAATTTTTCCTGTAACCCCTAATAAATTAGTCTAGATATAGTATTACAGAGGACAGTTTAATAAAAGAACTCATAGTGCTTGGTTGAAGATGCTTATTCTTTGGACCTTGCTTGGGCAGAGTAAAGGCAATAACTTTGATTTGGAGACTTACTAGACCCTAGAGAGCTACACAGCTTATTCTTTTAGCTCAGGATACTGATGTAAAGGGATTTGGGGTTGTTTATAGTATTGCACATAGGTTCCTGCTATTCTGGATATTTATAAGTACTCAGTTAGATTCAGAAATCTAGACACCAGAGAGCCTTTGTTCCTTCTGATTGTCATCAGCTAATTATTTGGAAACAATCTGAGTTTTCCTATTAGATGCTCAAAATAGCATTTGAAGTAGAATATATATATATATCATATATTCATAACTGTCAAAATAGATAATGCAAAATATGAAATGCAATGGTGACCACGATCTAGTGAGAAAGTGTGTTCCGCGCACCTCTCGAGTCCCCTTCGCCCGCGAAAAAGAACACGAGAGACAGTATTCGGGTAGTTACTGCAAAACGAGGCTTTACTCTGTATCAGCAAACGTGGAAAACTCGGAAGGACACGGAAGGGCTGAAGGCAGGAAGAGGCCTAGCTTAAATACACCCTAGAGTGACGTATTCACTTCTGATTGGCTGTTCGCTCACCACCCAATATTACGCCTCGGGATTGGCCAGTGACTTTGGCGGGCTTTCTGCCTTTGCAGCTGCGAAGTTACTTGTTTACTACTGGGAAGACACGAGGCCAGCGCCATCTTGGAATGGCAAACGTATAACCACTGACCACGGCTTCCTACAAAAGTGGATGAGTCAAGACTTGAATTCAGGACCCTGAGTTCAGGATTCAAACTTATTCCACTGAAAGATTATTTCTCCCATTAGATTGAGAAAGATTGATAGTCAGAATAGCTGTTGACACTGCTATATGTATTCACCTTAAATATGTATTTTAAGATATCATCAATCTGTTTTATTGCTCAGAAATTGAAAATAGAATGAGGTTTTGACAACGTCATGGGCAGTGCATTCACTAAAAAAATTTGTCAGCACATGACATTTGAAATCCAGAATAAAGATTACATGTTAATCTGTATTATAATTGTAAAAGAATATTAGCCCAAGTTGAAATGAAAATGAATGTGTGCCACATTATGTTGAATTTGTAATGCTTATAAATTATTTACTAAAACACAGCTAACATGCTAGTAATATAGTTCTTTGTATCGTTAAATCTTCAATTTTGTAAAGAGAGAAAATATCACTTGAGTTACCTCATTAAGTATAATTCTTTTTTAGTTTTTATTTATTTATTTATTTATTTACTTATTTATTTATTAGAGATGGCTTAGCAATTAAGAGCACTGGCTGTTCTTCTGGAGAACTCAGGTCTGATTCCCAGCATCCACAGGGCAGCCTACAACTGTCTGCCACTCCAGTTCCAGGGATTCTGATGCCCTCATACAGACACATATGCAGGGAAAACACCAATGAATAGAATCCTTTTCAAAGATGTACTATAACCCAGAGTTCCATGGGCCTCTGAGTTTGGGTTTGCTATAAAGTGTGCTACCAGGAACTTAAGGAAAAAAAATCAATTGTCATCATCAGTGTAGATCTTCATGAGTGGTGCATGCTCTTAGCGAATTAATTGTTGCTGCAAAACTGATGGAGCCAGAGAAGTTAATTCCATTCCCTGCACTGTGTATTTTTCCTTCATATAACCAAGCAATCCAGTACCCAGGCATGAAAGTTGTATTGATTCAGAGTCTTCGCATGGTAAGCTTTAAAAGGGTGGCATCTTCCAGAGGTCAAAGAGTGACATGGGTGTAAAAAGTCATTTTCATTTTCAATTTTCAAAAATGCATCTTGACTTGAGAGAGCTTAAAAAAATGTCATAACCTACTTGTCTGCCTCGGGGAAGCAGTCTATGAAAACTATGAACAGCTAACAATGTTTGCACTGTAAGTATCTACTGTGTGGAACACCTTTTTAAAACTTCATTTGCATGTTCAATTCCTTGTTTCCAATTTTGTTGAATGGCACATGCTTGTCATCAAAACTGAGCTTTCAGAATTTGATTGCAAATGAAGAACATTCATGTTTGAAAAGAACACTGATATTTTTGAGCCTATGGCACAAATTGCAAAGAAGGAGGATATTTAATAAGACATCTCAAATTTGTGTGTGGACGTAGATTAAGGCTTTATTCTGTAGCATCCTATACAGGATAACTAAGCACCACTGACTGCTGCCTTCATGTAATGGGAAGTACCGTTACATATTTACTGAACATGACCAGTTTTTTTTTTTTTTAATGATGTATACTAATGTCTTGTTTTGTTGCAATATTGGTAGCCCTTCACAATATTTTCATGCACCTCTTACATGGAAGAAAAAGTAAGACTACAAGATGTACTTAAACCTTTAAAGTGTCAAAACAGAACATGTAGCAAATTAGATTAGAACTCTACATACACCTACTTGATAGCCTGAAGAATAACAAAGAAACAATCAGGTAACACTCAGCCTGGGCTTTGGGAGCTGCCATGGTAAGAACTCCAGAGCACCTGGGGGCTGAGTCTTACACTGCCACAGGTGAGCTGCAGAACTTGGAGGAGTCACCAACCCCTCTCTCTGTGGAACAGGAGGCTGTTCACTCCATCCATCCCATTATGAGGACACAGAGCCCTGATGGTTAGAAGGGCCTTTCCTTCAGTTTCTGTTAATTGTGTGGTCTACTTATTTCTTTTATATGTGGTGTGAAACTGTTGGACTACAGACTCTGTACACTTGACAGAAATGAACAATTAGATGTGGAAAGTTTGAGCTCATATGGTGAAATAAGCTATTTACATATAGGCTTGTGACCTGTTAACATCAACAAGGCATATCTATTTATGGCATCTCAATATAGGTGAGTGTGAATGCACACAGATATGCACACACATGCATATGAATGACACATGATATTGCATAGGTGACTAACTCTTAGAATGCACCCTCAGCACTCCTTTGAGTTCCTAGTATCTTCCAAGATGTCTGCAAGGTCAGACTTTTCTCCTAATAATAGTACCTGGTGACACTTTTTCTCTTGCTCTTCAGTAGCATTTCCTAGAGGGCATGTGACATGTGGCTTTGCAGAGTACTGGATACGGAGCAGACACGATGATCCAGCTGTCTCTTTGACAGTTTCTGGAGCTGTGAAGTATGAAGTTTATCACCATGATCACAGAATTTTTTTGTGAAGATCTAAAAGATATTCTTTTTTTTTTTTTTTTTCAGTTTCTAAACAGTGCACCTCAGTATTTGGGGTCTGTGAAAACAAAAATGTTCTGAGAATTTTAAGTCTTTTTGTCGGTGTTTTTGCTGATTTGAGATGGGATCTCAATATGTATTCCTGGATGTTCTGGAACTCACTATGTAGATCAGGCTGGCCTTGAACTCATTCACAGAGAGCTGTGTGCCTCTAGTTTCTCAGTGCTAGGATTCTTCCCAGATCCTCCCCATCCACCTACCTGCACAATTTCATGTTCTTTTTCTCTCTCAAAGACAAACAAAACTCCAAGAAAACAAAACAAAAAAACAAAACAAAAAAACAGGAAGATGTAAAACACACCAAACTATAACAAAAGGAAGCACATAAAATTTGGGAGTCAGATTTGTGTTGGCTGTGGTTGTAGTATCCAGTGACACATCATTGGAGAAAACTGATTTTGTCTCTCCCAGTAAGTATCAACTGAAGATAGCCTCTTAGGGGAGCAACATTGTATTCACTTTCCCTTCTCCACCTTGCGACTTTTGTTGAGTAAATATTTAAAAAGTGGCCACCAGTAAACCGACTATCTAAGCTGCAGCGTCTCTGCCTAGCTCAGCAGCAGCCATGTTGCATGGCCAGAAAGCACGTGTGTGCTGCAGCTAGAAACGGACAGCCAGAAACACCAGCCCTGCCATTCACAAGATGCCAGTGTGGCTCTGCCAATCTTCCACGCTGTCTCTGCAAGGCTGAACATGGCCCAGACCATCCCACCATCCACGTGGGCTCAACCACAAATGAGACTCTAAAGCTTAGATTATCTAAAGGCTTATATATTTGGTAATGCTCAATAACAAGATGCCCTTACAATCAGAGGTGTAACCCAATACCTAGATATACCAACTACCTTTGACTGCTACAGACAAGCGAACATCAGCCTCCATGCCCCCCTCTCTTGTTTTCCATCTCTCCCTTAGCTCCTCCTCTTCCTTCTCCTCCTCCTCCCTTACTCCTCCTCTTCCTCTCCTTACTCCTCCCACCTTAGCTCCTCCTACAACTTTTGTCTGGTTTGAACCTTGCAGAGGTCTGATGTGTGCTGCCAGTTTCTGTGAGTTTATCTGTGTCCTGATGCTTCTGGAAGACACAGTATACTTAAAGTCATCCATCACCTCTGGATCTTACTTTTTTTTTTTTTTTTTTTTTTGCTTTCTCTTCTGCATTGATTGCAGTATTCAGTGGGGAGGATTGTGGTGAAGGCATCCCATTTAAGGCAGAGTGCTCCAAGGTCTCTCACTACCTGCACGTTGTGGGTCTCTGTGTTAATTAGCATGCATTTCGAGAAGAACCTTGTCTGGTGAGGCCAGAGCACTGGTCTATGGATACAGCAATGTCATTAGGAGCTGAGGATCTGAATATTTTTAAAAGGTAAAGAGCTTTTGAGAATGAAGTTTGAAACCACTGAGTCTGTGTAGTCTGTCCTTAACAAGGAGCTGCAAGAATTGGGTTTCTGGTTATGAGTGTTTGTTTTCTACTCTTGTGTGGAACACTACTATAGTCCTGTGTAGAGCACCACTATAGTTCTGTGTGGAGCACATTATTGTCCTGTTTGGAGCTAGTGCTTCTATTACCTTTAGATGTTTTGGGCATCATTTTGATCTGTGTTGGCAGTGTTTACCTCTTCCTACTGAATGTCCTAGAAAATATAAAGTTAGAAAATTGAAAATTGATTTTATGGAGTGTGTGTTTGTGTGTGTGTGCATACAGGCGTATCTGCCTGCATGTCTGTCTGTCTATGTTGTATGTGTGTGGTGTTTGTGCATGTACTTATGTACAAGTGTATCAAGACCAGAGGAGGACATCTGATGTTCTGCTGTGTTACTCTCTGTCTTTTCCCTCAAGACAGGTGAATCTCCAGCCACACGGGTGCCCAGTGCTCTCCAGCTATTCTCCTGTTTCCTTCCCACAGTGGTGAATTTGCAGGAGAATGTGGCACCATGTTCAGCTTTTAAAAACCATATGTTACCTTCAGTTGTACGTATGCATGCATGCACATGAGTGTAGGAGCCAGCAGAAGCCAAAGTTCTGATTCTTTAGAACTGGAGTTAGAGTCAGTTGTTAGCAGCCTAAGATGGCATGCTGGGAATCAAACTTTGGTCTCCTATAGAAACAATGGGGCTTCTTACCCACTGAGCCATCTCTCCCAATGATTCACTTTTTAAAAATGTAGTCCTAAGTCTTCATGCTTGCACAGCAAATGTCTTTACCCTCTGAACCTTCTCTCCAGCTTTTATTTAAAAAAAAAAATCCTCAGGTTTGAAGATTCAGTGTAACTTTGAAATATGTTTAACAGCACAGGAATTTTTTTTAGCAAATGAAAGAGACAGATTATGATGAAAAGCCCGAGAAAAAAAATGGTTCAATTTAATGTCTTTCTGAATTTGCATCTCAAATGGAAAGCTTCCTTCTCTATCTCCTGCAGAGCAGTAATCTTCAATGACAAATACTTCTTGAAAAATACCTGGCTTTGAATCATTTTGGGTGACAGGCTGTATGGTGGAGCAGATCCACTTGAGTACACATGGCCTCCAGGACCCAGGAAAACAAATATCTCATTTTTTTTCCTATCCATTTCATTCATTGTTGTCTCTTCCAAATTTCCCGTGGCTAAAACAGAAGCTTTAGAGCCAGGAAATGTGAAGCAAATAGAGGCGTGAACACATTGGTACAATATAGAGCTGACATTACATGTTAAACATGTTTGAGCAGCCTTGTCTCCCCAGGTACAGACAAGGTAAATGTGCTATGTGAAGAAATGGAACTCGAAGACAGTCTCAAAGGGCAGACGAAAAGGAAATGACTTAAGAGTCTTTTCTCTCTAAGTAGCTCCAGGGGTTGAATTTATTGCAAAGAACTCACCCGGCATCATGATGGCTTCTCTTGAGCACCCCCACCAGTTAGTTAAAGTTATGGCTGTGTGGTTTTCATACAGGACCAACTTCTGGATTCTTTGCAAGTTAGCTGTTCTTAGGAGAAAGTTCTGAGTTTTTCAGAACTCTGAGTAGAAAATTGGGTTAAAAACACACATTGTATAGGAAATTGGAACTATGAATCAACCAATTCTCACAGTATGCCACGCATTTAACAGGCTGAGGTAGCTGAGTTGGTTACTTCTCTGATTGAATCTGGTACTTTCTTCAGGGACTGTGCCCAAACCAATTGCATCTTTGTCTTATCTTAAATGAGATGTTGAAATATTAATTTTTAAAAAAACCAAGTCATTTAAAACACACTTAAAATGTTTTATGTGTGTGGTGTACATACATGTGTGTATATTCATTTGCACGTGTGAGCACATGTGCATGAGAGAGAGAGAGAGAGAGAGAGAGAGAGAGAGAGAGAGAGAGAGAGAGAGAGAGAGAGAATAGGTAGAGATCTACCTTGGGGATGGTTCCTTGGGGACTGTACATATAAATTTTTGAGCTAGAGCCCCTTACTGGTTTGGAGCTCAAGTTGGAAATATACTAGTTTGATCTCTGTTGCCATGATTACAAACATCATTGAGAAGGAAGAGGGTTTCTATCTTACACTTCGAGGTCACAATCTATCATGGAGGAATATCAGGTTAGGAACTCCAGAAAGAAACTATGGAGAGGCAGTGTTTACTGGGTTGCTTTCTGGCTCATTTTTAGCCAGTTTTCATACATGTCTCAGGACTACCTACCCAGGAAATGACATCGCCTATGTGTGTTGGGCTTTCCTACGTCCATAAAACAATCAAGACAATTCTTCAAAAATATGCCCATAGCAACGTAATGAAGTGTGTTGCTCAAGTATGACTCTTTCCTAGTGATTCTTCCTGTGCCAAGTTGTCCTGGGTAGCTAGGACAGATAGCCCAGCTGACCAGCAGGCTCCAGGGATCTGCTGGAATTTGACATTATTTCTGGGGACTGGACTCAGACCCTCATTCTTTCTATAATAAACATTTGCTGGTTGAGCTATCTCCTCACTCCCCAAATGCAGTATTTTACACCAACAATTCTTTCTTTTTCTCCCCCTTCTCTCTCCCTTCTGGTTTTCCTTCCCTCCCTCCCTTCATCTTGTCTTTTCCCCCCATTCCCTCCTTTCCTCTTCCATTTGTCTTCCTTCTATCTAAATTTAAAGATATACACTCCGGGAGTTCTAATGGCTTACATTTTTTAAAACATGTAAACAGTTGGTTTATAATAAGCATTTATTAATATTAATAGTAACTTTTTAAAAGGGCTTTCTTTAGAGGCGACACTGTGGGAAACTACTCTGCACATTTTTACTTTCATGGTTCTTCCTAGCTAAAGTCTCTTAGAGTTGGATACATAGATGTGTGGAGGTATTCAAGTTGGCTACCTAGACCACATTGTTTTAGTGAATGGTATCCAGGGAGCTTCATAGACATGTGACACAAAGTAAGGATTCACAGATCCTCAGGGCTTCCATCTACACATGGTCTCTATTTCAATTCTTGTTACAAGGTAGATTTGTGCTGAACATGTTTTAATCTCCATTTCATGCATGTGTCCCCTTTCGATACAAGACTAGAATTAATTTATAGTCACTTAATCAGTTTCTTTTCGGGAAAATATTCTCCTTTTAGATAGGCTTGATGAGTTTAACATGAAGAGCCTGTCCGTGCACCAATATTCTTCACCAGAAGATCATTAGGCATGCATCTGAAAAAATTCACTGTAATGAAACAAATAGCTTTGTTCTATAAACATCTTGAACTCTTTATTATGCTTTTAGGTCATGAAAACTCCAAACATATTTTGTCAAACATTCTTTCTCCAACTTTGAAACCCATGTGGATAGCTAGGGAGAAACAATGTGTATGTTTCTAATTAATTTATACTTAACTCATCGCAATGTTTTTTTTTTCCTGAGAACTATTTGATGTGCAAGACCCCTCATGAGCCTTTCAAATATGGCTTCTAAGCATTTTTCCTTTGAACCAGAAAGCCACTATTTTTTTTTTCTTGAAGCAAATGGAATTTAAGTCTCAAAGGCTTAGCTTGGTTCAAAAAATTGACAGACTCACACAATCTGACAAAACATGTTCTCTTACTTAAATGGATTATCTCATGCAGCAAGCAGGAGGAATTATGGGGCATTTCATATCATTAAGTAAAGGTTTATTTAAAGTGACCACGGTGGTAATGAAATTTTTGTTTACCGAGGTTCTTAGAGAAAATAATGTCAATTACACACACGTGAGTGGGCATAGGTACCTCCGCATGATAATGCAAAGGAATTAAACCGTTTTATCTGAAATGTGCACAGAAGTCTTTACAGTGGCTACGCAAAAGCTTTATTCTAGTGTTATCTCCATGGTTTCGGTATTGAAGTCAATGCTGTACACAGGAGACTCACAGATTGGCATCATGTATAATTGCTTCTCTCACCCTTTATTCAGGGATCCTGAAGGCAGCGATTATTGCTGAAAAGCCCAGTGACAACCCAGAGCTTAACCTAACCCCCTGAAAACTATCTGAGGCATGTCATGCTTCATTATGCTTGCATAGTCCTAGCATGTACGCAATTATCATTCCATACAAATTCTGCCCTGATGTTATTCCTACAGAGTCACATTTGCTTTCTATATATAATGGCCATATAGTTTGAAAATCCATGATGCTTTTCAAATCCACTGTCTCATGATGGGCTGACTTTTTACCTATTTATTGCACATAATTTTTGTTTAGATGCTCAATGTCACCTCAAATACTACAGAAAAAAATTTGATTTATCTGTCCCTTAATGACATTTCTATCTCTGATATGCGTGTATTATTAGAAATGTCTTTGTGTGTCCTTCTACCATTTATATACTGAATTTTTTTCCTCAACCTAGGAATGTGTTCACTTAACATTCCCTTATATCTTCTGGCTACTGATTACTTACATGAAGATTGTGAAAATTATCTTCATTTAAAAAATGTTTTGATGTGTTTACTTTTCCTAGTACTTTGTCCAGATGTATGTTTGTGCACCACATATACATACCTGGTGTCTGTGGAGGTTGTTTTCAAGGTCCTGGATCTCTTGAAGCTGGAGTTAAGGATGGTTGTGAGTCACCATGTGTGTGTTGGGAACTTAGCCTAGATCCTCTGCCTGAGTAGCAGGCAAGATGATTTTCCTGGAAAATCCACTTTTGTTTTGGAACATGAATAGGTAAAGAAGTTTGCATTACTGCCATGGAATAGCCCAGGTGACTATATCTCATGGTAGTATAGCTAATCATGTATTCCATAGGTTATTTATACTTTATACCTTGTACCAGGTTATTGTTCCTTTACCAGGTCAGTTTTCCTTTAGCGCCCTTTCCAGGTTAAGTTTTTTGTTGACAATAGCATGGAAAATAAGGCACCACGAGAAGAAGCCACAGAGGAACACAACTTCCCATAATTAAAAATGCTGCTGTGTAGAGGATGGGATTTTGTAATTCCTGCAGCTTTGATACACTAGTTAGAGCCTATGTTCCTTAGCTTACTTTCAGCAGCCACTTAACAGAAACAGCAATTCAGATTTCAACATATGCATATACTTTTAAGGATTTATTTCATTTGTTTGTGTGTGTGCATGCACACATGTGTATCTGTATGTGTATAAGAGTATATGTGCACATGTGTGTATGTGTGCACATGTGTACTTCTGTTGGGGGGGCTTGTCTTTGGAGGCCAGGAGAGGGCACAGAATCCCTTGCAACCCAAGTTACAGGATTCTGTGAGCTGCCCGATATGGTTGCTCCAGTCCTTATGACTGAGCAAGAAATGTTCTTAATCTCTGAGCCATCTCTCCTGATCCAACATCAATATTTTGAAATGGAAAACCTTTGAGTCTGTTGTTGTTTCTTCATGAAGATGTTGGGTACCTCTGTAGAGAGATTCAAAGAGTTTGGGTGGTGAGTGTACTCCACCTCTGGTGACTTTATAATCCAAATGCAAATACAGTTTCTTCCTTAACAGGACCATAGTCATTTCTCTATTTCATGTTCAACGTCTCATCTCTGAAATGAAGTTAGAAGTGACATCACAACACTCCTCTAGATAGATTTCCCTTAATTTCTGGATGTCCTTGCCTGTCTCTCATTAGAAGAAGTTGCTACAAAAACAGACACTTTAAAAACATCGCAGCAACTTGCAGGTAGCTTCAGTAGTGAGAGTCAAGGTGACTGTGGCAATGTTGTCACAAAGCTGAAGGACTTTGAAATCTACACACGCACTCCCTAATGGGAACTACAACAGACACCTCCCATGAACCTTTTGTGGTAACAAACTACAGTTGGGAAAAATCTCCATATTATTTCTGTGTTTTGAACACATCAGACAGGACCAGTTCTCCAAAATGATAAAATGCCAAGCATCATCAAAGAACAAAGACGTATCAAATTAGACACCTTCTACTAGATTTAGTAAAACTGTAGTTTTAGAATTAAGCTAAATCAGACATTGGTGATTCAAGGCAAGGTGGGTAGGATGTAACTTCCCAACACAATATGGTGAAGGGAAAAACTTTTTTTTTTTTTAGTAGCTTCTAAGAGATTTCATAGTTAATTCCCTAGTCATTAGAGTTGTCATGCTTTAAAAAGGCAAGGGGATGATCCAAATAAGTTTTTAAATCATGTACGCAAACAGGCTAAATGTATGCTCAAAATGAATTTATTCCACACGAGGATTAAAAACCCATTTGCTGAGGAGATAATCTATTTGTGATAGGATCAATCCAGAACTCTCTGTGATTTTTTGAAATGCAAAGGATAAGATGTTACAAGACCAAAACAGTCAGAGAAACTGGCCTATCTTAAGGCCACATGTGACTTACGTGTGGGCAGTGAAGGAAGATGCAGGCTGGGAGGCTAGTCATATTGTGCTTTGGTCTTGTTGCCCTTTCTCTGAACTCAGGGGTGGACAGGAGAATGTCGTGGGCTCCCTGTGCTGTCTTTCAGGCCAGTGGTGTCATCAGAAGAGATAGTGGAGTTCACACTATTTTTCTCAAATAGTAGCAAGAGAGTTACACTTGGCTAAGAATGCTGCCTGGCTTGGCATCCTTTTAGATCTACAAGTGTCACAACCCAAAAACTATGATGTACTACAGTTTATTTTAAAGTCAGAATATTTTAAAATAGGAGTAGTTGCTAAAGTTTCCTGCCATAAATTTTTAATAATATATTTTATTACATACATTTATTTAAAATAAATATTTTAAATAGTCTGGTGTTTGTTTTAACTAAAGGTAAGGAACTCTTTCATGCAGAATGGCAATTTAGTGTCCCAAATTGGAAGGGTAAATTGCTGTTTTATCATATAAGTGACTTTTGTAGGTTGAAAGTGAAGAATCTTTTTAATTTAAAAGTGAATTTGGAGATCTGGACATGCCCACTGTACATCACTTTAGAATTATTAAAGTGGCCCGATTCAATAGAGTGTGTCATTTGGGGCTGAGAAGTACTTCACTTTCTACCTTTATAAGCTCAGATGATAGAACCTGATCACTTCCCAGCTGAAGAGCTTATAAAAAATGTGAAGTACTCTAATAATTTTAAATTACTCTATATTGCACATTTTCAGGTCTCTGATCACCTCCAAATTCAAGTGCTTATGAAACTGCTCCCATAATTTTAAATTGCTGTGTGCATGGTGATTGAAAATTGTGAGAGTGCTTCAAAGTTTTTTAATAAATGTTTTAATTTAGAAGCAAGTTGAGCAACACCCTAGGATAACCTCAAGAAATTATTGAACTGATAGGAAAATGTATCCTCTAGAAGGAAAATTACATTGTACATAAAGGGTTATGGGCTCTGAGTGAGTGTGTCTGGGTCAAAGGAACCAAGGACTCAGGCATGATCAGTCAGAGGAAGGACATAATAGGTCCCAGGAGATGGTAGTCACATACACTTCCTGAAACTCTAACTGGTCTATCCGTTCCTTGAAAGTAAAAGAGAAATCGAATTCAGAGGTTTTCGCTTTCAATTCACAGCATCATTAAGGTGGTTAGGACCTTCGTCTCAATTTTAGGGAGGAGACATTCTTAGGTGGATGAACTGTATGTTAGGGAAAAGGAGGAGATGCAGGAAAGGAAAGAGGATGTGCTGGCTAGTTTCCATCAGCTTGAAACAAGCTAGATTCATCACAGAGAGGAAATGCCTTCATAGGATCAGGCTGTGGATAAGTCTGTAGGGCTTTTTCTTAATTAGTGATTGATGGGAGAGGGCCAAGTCCATTGTAGGGTGGAGCCATCTCTGAGCTGATGGTTTTTAATTCTATAAGAGAGTAGGCTGAGCAAGCCATAGGAGCAAGCCAGTAAGCAGCTCTCAGACATGGCTTCTGCATCAGCTCCTGCTTCCAGGTACCTGTACCGCTTTGAGTTTGAGTTCCTGTCCTGACTTTCTTCAGTGTTGAGCAATGCTGTGGAAACCTAAGCCAAATCAACCCTTTCCTTTCCCAGTTGCTTTGGTCATGGTGTTTCATTACAGCAACAGTAACTTTAACCAGGGCAGAGGTAGGTCTTCCTTCACATCCTTTAATAAGTAAGAAAGCTGGGTATTCCTGTCTAGTTAATTTCTGTTTTCAAGGATAAGTATGGTCTTCTGTCAATGCACTCAGGATGAGTGAACTTGTTTACATTTATAAGCACTTTAAAGGCTCTTCCCCCAAGGAACACTGATGCTATTTTCTGATATCATTGTCAATACAATACACTAGTCAGTTTGATTCTAAACATCTTCCTGTCATCCCACAATGCTAGAGGAACAAAGTACCCTGTGAAGTATGACTGCCACCTCCCATCTTTTCTCCAGGTTGCTGTTCCTAGTGTTTTTTCAAGTTACCATGGATGTTTGCTTAGACGGTCACCCGGCGGGTGTAAGCACACGCCCTAATATACCTACAGCATACTGTAGTTTGATAGGAACAAGGCCTCTGATTGGCTAAGTTGGATTAATTATACCAAATAGAGATATAAATGAATCCATGCTATTTGGGGATTCTTTCTTCAGTTGCAAGGTTTTCCTCACTATTTACAGCCTTGCAACTATAGAAAAGACATTTACATTTTGCCAAGGTGCAAGTGAAATGAAAGGGAATTGATGGTTTGTTGTGGCAGTTCTTGTTTCAGTGTGGGAAATGATACATATCACAGAATTCTAAGCCCCAATATGTGAATACAAGTTGCTATTAAATTCTTTGCTGTAAATGTTATCCCAATGTTGAAACATTTGAAATAGTTCTCCAGTTTTGTTGTTTTTTTGGCTTATACAACTATTCCTGGAATATATCCTGTCTTCCTATATTTCCTAAATGTGAGAGATAGATTACTATTATTTTAAGAAAATAAAGCTCCCGAAACATAACATCAATGCATGTACAATGTAAAATGCAGAGGAGACATAGACTTAGGATAATTTATCACTTATTCCATGTTTCTGCTTTCTAGAATTTCCCTAGGACTTCTGTAATGAATATCATTCTTTGGCCTCAGAACAATCATCTATGAACTGGAGATGTGGTGGCCCTATGGTAAAGGACCAGGGCAAGCCAGGACTCCTACGTCCCCCAGTGTTGCTTCCATTACTGGCAGAGTCTAGTGTAATTTCAGGCTACAATTTTTTCCAATCTGCCTGACATGATTTGTTTCCACTTCTCTGATCTTAGCAGACACTCTTAACTCCTCCGCCTACAAAAATCATTTTGCTCTGGTGACTTAGCAGGGTTGGTAGTGTGTGTGTGTGTGTGTGTGTGTGTGTGTGTGTGTTGTGCTGTCAGGAGAGGGGAAGGGAAAAGGAGTCTCTTTATCTGCATCATATCTGGGCAATGAATAAGATATCCCTGCCTTGCTGTTGTCAATGAGAGGACATCTCTTTACCTGCCTACCTTATTAGTCATCTGCATTGCCTTAAGACATGGCCCCCCAAATCAATACCCTGATTTCCTTTCCATCTGCTTAGACCCAAGATAATTAGGCTCTTTACTTTGTTTTATATATAATGAGGGAGGCAACATGGTGCTAGCAGGGAAAAAAGGCTATCTCCCTGTGGTAAATATATTGACATTCGCAGACACCAACAGAGCGCAACATGGAGAGAGTAATGAGAAATTTGCCTGCTTCCCCCCTCTTTCTCTGTTCTCCTTTCGAGCTGCACATCCCACAGTGAATTACTAGCTACAAAGAGAAGGGACTGCTTAGGGACTGACAATTGAGAGCATTTACAATTAGCTGAATTGATTAACCTTTACAAATGCTGTTACTTTATGAGGTGTTTTTCTCAGCCCTGGTTGAGCAGTATGCCTTATTGATTCAACATACTCCATAACGGAAGCCCCTGATTTGTCTGTGACTCCACCAGTCATAATGGCTGCCTGTAATCACTTCTGCATGTTCTTGGGAAAACAGCACTGGAATCTGATTGACATTATGTAAATAGGGGTACTGTTCCCTCTAGGTGAGGGGTGGGGCGGGCAGAAGTCAAGAAGCAGACCTGCTTTCCTGCAGCCCACAAAAGCAGGCTGGCCTCTGTGACTGCAAACTGCTTTGCACCAAACTAATGCTTGTTATTGAGGTTCCCTTAAAGTGTGTGTGTGTGTGTGTGTGTGCGTGTGTGCGTGCACATGATTATGTGGTACAAAATAGTGGCAAGTAAATTCTGTGCTTAAAAATAATGAATCACACCTAGAAATGGCTGCCTTCCATCCCTTCCCCTAAAGCAACACAAACTCAAAGAAAATACTATTTGCGATTCTTCCTAAGTTTTTCTTTCCATCTCTTCTACATTTCAAGTGGCACATTTTTGTGAGTGTAAACATAAAATAATTGGCAAATTAAATATATGAGCAAACCCATTGAGGTCCCACCCAGATCCTTCAGTGTTTCTGTACCCAGGGCCTTTCTGAGCACAAGGCACTGTGTGACTGGGTATGCTGCTATCTGTGATGCTGCTCTGTTTTTTGTTTTTTTGTTTTCCCTTTTAAATAAAAAGATTGAGGGAGTCACAGGCCCCAGACAGAGGTATTTGTTTTCGTTTCCAAGTCAGATTTAAACTTCCTTAATATTGAGACTAGTTTATCCTGGATCATGCTGAAGTGCATATGCTTCTTTCTCTAACTGTGGCTTAGATAAGGCTGAACCAAGAGTGCCAACCTTGCTGACATCTTTTGCATAGCAAGGAAACCAAAACCAGATCCCAGTGACTTAAAGAGCAGTTGTATTCATGCCAGAGCCGTGAGTCTGGATGTGTATCTTTATGCATCCGGCTACGGCTGAAGGAGGTTTGTAGGGCTTTATATGATTGTACTGAATAATTGGCTTGACATACATGCAAATATATGTGCATTTAGACTAATATACATATACATATTCAAATGCATGAGGTCTTTTTTATGTGTGTGTACATAAAAATTGAGTTTATGGTATTCTCAGGCACAGTTGAATAATCATGGAAGACAGCAATGATTTTTTTTTTTTTTTTTAGAAAATGAAGGGTTTTTTTTCTTATAAGAATAATCCAGGAAGTTTCTCTAATGTCTGCAGCATTCACTGCATGCCAAACAAACCAGAAAACAGCAGATGCAGCACAAATTAAGATGTATTTAGCGCAGCAGCCCATCAGATGCGTGAATGTCTTCTGTAACTCAGCATTGCAAGGTTGATGTATTGCACTTCAGACAGCTGATAATGAACCCTCCCAGCAATTAGAAGTGGAAATCCCGAGGAGTCAAAATTATGCTGTTCCCAGTAGGCTTTAAAAAAAAAAAAAAAAAATAGGCAGGCAGGGCAGAGTGGGGGAAAAAAAAACCCTCAAACCTCTGTGTAAAACTTACTTTTTTTTATGTGCTTGGAAAACAAAGAAAATGTTTCAATTTATATACTGGTGTGCTTGGCTTTGGCTTTTAAAAATTCCTACTTCATTTTAATTACCACCCAATTTCTAAAGTGTCATTAAGTAAGTATGAATTCTTTTGCAGTTACACGCGTTTTATGGCCAATGCAGTGCCTTCTTTTTATGGGGTGCATTATTTAGTAATCTTCCATTAACACAATAACTTCAATCATTGTGCCTTCAAATGGCAGTAAGCATGGTAATGGCTTTGTTGAGCTGTTTCCTGACTGCATCTTTTTCTTTCTTTCTTTCTTTCTTTCTTTCTTTCTTTCTTTCTTTCTTTTTTTCTTTCTTTCTTTTTTTTTCTTTCCTTTCTTTCTTTCTATCTTTGCTGTTCGTGCCCTGTTCTTATTTTTGTTCAGAGTTTATTTCTATGCAGTGCTTCTCACAGATTCATGATTTCTGTTTTCTGAGACTGGAGTCACCTGAGCCTGTGAAACACAGCATTAAAGTACATCTCTTAGGGTAGTGGTTCTCAACCTTTCTAATGGTAAGTTCCTTGTTTTGTGGAGGAGACCCACAACTATAAAATTACTACCTTGCTACTTCTTAACTGTAAATTTGCTACTGTTATGAATTATAATGTAAATATCTGAAATGCAAGATATCTGATATCCAACCCTCAAAGGAGTCTCAACCTGAAGGTTGAGAAACGATATCTTAGCCACCCTTCCAGTCCAACCTGCTTCAGAGAACTTATGTATTGTTAACATTTGACACAAAACTTTTTAGGATACTCGATTTAAGCAAGTCTGTCTTTTCCTCCCCTTAAGCAAGTATGTTTTTTTCTCCACAAAGAAGTGCATATTAGTTGTCACTGTAGAACTGCCAGATGTCCAGCAAGTATGGTCTTTAAAAAACATAGGGACCTTGAAAGAATTCATGGGGAACCACATAAAGCATGGGGAATAGTAAGAGATAAGACAAGGAGATCTGACAGGTGAATTTGGCTCAGGAAAGCAAGGCTTCACAGTCAGTACACAGCCCAACTCTGTTGAGTAAGTCTCCGACCCAAATAAGACCGGTCAACGAAAACACAACTCAATATTTATGGATATAAACTGCACGCCTAGATTGGGCAGATTTACCATTACACTACTCTATTCCCCAGCTATGAGATCCCTTATAACTTGTGGTTTTTCCAGGCCACCTGCTTCTCCTCCATTGTCCTTCTACCTCCGGCACCTCGGTAGACTTCCTACTCCTTCACCTTCCTCTTCCGTTGACCTCCTCTTGTGTCAACTTCCTCTTCCTTTCTCCTCCCCTAAGCCTTTTTCTCCACCTCCCCTTCTACTGCCCAGTCACTGGCTCTAGCCTTTATTTTACAAATTCAGGTGGACAGAAGTTTACAAGAAGTCACCTGTGTACTGACTCACTCCTCCTCTGCAGCCCCTCCCAGGAAACTGGAACTAGCATCAAAATACAAGGCTGGGGCTATCGCCAACATGGCTCTCCTAGGAGAATCTCAGCTCAGGCATTTGAGGTACCAGACTCACCAATTCTACCTGCATTAGTTCGCTGCTATCCTGCATCCTTAATCCTAGCCTTCCGAAGATAACCTCCATCCTCGAGTTCTCAGTAAGCTGAGAGGGTCACAGGGATGAATTCAAACATCATACTCCAATTCTGTGGAGCAAATAAAATTGCCACAGTGCATGTGGTGGTCAGGTACTTCATGAACCCAAAAAGCGGAGCTTATTTTGTCAGGTTGAAAGTCTTTTCAGTCTACCCGGATAGGAGACCATGCAGTGACGTCTCGACATCTGGGGTCTCCATTTGTTTCAGTGTGAAAGGATTCCCTCCCATTTCTGGCAGCAATGACCCACTTCTGCTTTCAGATGGTTTGAATTCGTTATATTAACCGAGTCTCCCTTCCTCTGGACTCTTCCTCGAATGGTCTACTAGTTATTCCTTCTCATCCTCTATATAGCGTTTGTCTTTGCAAACCCAAACAGACCTTATGATACTGTTCAGTAAGGACTTATGATGCCTCTCTATACCTTAGGGACCTTTGTGCTAATGGCCCCAGATGTTCTTAGCTTTTACATTTATGAAGTCAGAGAGATATAAGTCAGGGAATCTTTTTCAAATCAAACATTATGTTATTCATTATCTATTCCTGTTTGTATAAGCAGATGCAAAGATTAAATATCATAAGAGGAGATTTGTGGTGGAATGTGTAAGAACAGCTAGAAGGAAGCAAAGAATATTTGGACTCTGTTTCCTAGTGGAGACTTTGAATTCTCTTAATCCTTAATATAAGAATGATAATCCCCCACATCTGCCCAATGCCTGAGTGAATTATAGAATCTTGTCACATAAAATTTTTGGCTCTATTTTATAAAGCTCTTTTATAGGAAAGGACATGGATAAGAGTTGGTAGGTAATTCCATCTCAGATGTGTGGGTAAATTAAAGTCTTATCATGTTTTTTCTAATAGCTACATGATTCAATTTTCAATCAAGGGTCTAGACCCTTGTGAGAGTAAACAAAGCAAAACAAAACAAAAACCTGTCCCTTTCCTGCTGGGATCTGTTTCAAGCCTCCATTGAGTTGGAGACACTCTAGCTATCAAATCCTACGTGCATACATACTCACGGTGAGATCTAATTAGGAAATTAGGCAGAAGTAACAAAATAGAACTACCTGACAACATGCTATGAAGGTAATGTGAATATCGTTGCTTTCAGAACATCTTATTGTGCCGAACTCATCTTTTTGTGATGGTGTGACATACAGTGCCGGCAGGCGATGAAGATTTGCATGACAGCTTTGTGGCACAGTGCCTCACAACTACACAAGGTTGCTCGAACATAAGCACTGTGATGCCTTAATGAGTGACTATATGGTCACAGGGACAGTGTCTGTTTTTTTTTTCTGATCTTTCTTACCTTGATATGAGTGGCAGACTTGGCTCTTCGGCTCTTGAAAGATCAGAATTCAGACAAGGCGTGGGAGAGCGTCCAGCCAGTAGCAAGGAAGCAGAAATGTATTGTTTTGTGCTTGTGTGTATGTGCGTGCTGATGCTAGAGGTTCATGTTGGATGCCATCTGCTGTTGCTCTCCCCCTCCTCTTCCTAGGTGGGATCTCTCACTGACCCTATAGCTTGCTGCTTCAACTCACAGCTACGGTGAGCTGCCAGACACTCTTGTTCTGCGGAACTGGGATTGTAGCTATGTGCTGCCACACACTGCTTTCTTACATAGGTGCTAGAAATCCAGGCTTGGCTCCTATCTTAGTTTAGTGCTGTGAACAGACACCATGATGAAGGGGCTGGCTTACAGGTTCAGAGGTTCAGTCTAGTATTATCAAAGTGGGAGCATGGCAGCATCCAGGCAGGCATGGTACAGGAGGAGCTGAGAGTTCTACATCTTCATCTGAAGGCTGCTAGGAGAAGACTGGCTTCCAGGAAGCTAGGGTGAGGGTCTTAAAGCCCATCTCACAGTGACACACCTACTCCAACAAGGCCACACCTCCTAATATTGCCACTTCCTGTGCTAAACATACACAAACCATCAGAGCTCCTTATGCTATCACAGTAAGTACATTACCCACTGAACATTGAACCCTTGGTAGTATATACTTCAAGAAGAGGGCAGATGAGCCCAGCAGGAGGGGCCATCTATTTCTCCTTCCCTGTGCATACCAACACAGTTAGAGCCATCCTCTACTACCCATTGTTCATTAAGGCCAGAATGGGGTCCTGTGTTCAGTCTTCTTAAAGTTAGCCCCCTGTTTTACACTGCTGAAATGGCTGCTCAGTGACTGATGAGCAGAGGGTACATATAACATGAGTATACTGGATAAGGAAAGGGTCCAATTGTTGCAATGATCGTATGTGCAGATGCCTTGCTGTGTCCAGAAGACACTGTTTTTGTGCAGCCATCACTGCCTTTGGCTCTTATGTTCTCTCTGCTCCCTCTTCTGAAATGACCCCTGAGCACAATAACCAGATGGGGGTCTCCATGTAATTGGTTCCTAGTGAAAATAGATGTTTCCCCGATGAGGGTTGGGAGATGCATTAATCTATGGGATAACAATAAGTCTCTAGGAGTCAGTTTAATACTGTGTCCATTTAGCAAAATAGTTGTAGTAGTTTTTCCCCAAACATTATGGTTCTCAACATTCCTAATGCTGTGATCCTTTTAATATAGTTCTTCATGCTGTGATGGACCCCAACCATAATTATTTTCATTGCTTTTTTATAACTGTAATTTTGTGACTGTTATGAATCATGATGTGAATATCTGATATAAAGGATATCTGATATTTGACCCCTGTGAAGGGATTGGTTGACCCCCAAAGGGGTCATGACCCACAAGTTGAGAAACACTGCCCTAAGGCCTTGTCTGGACAGAGGTCCTTGGCCCTAATAACGGTGCTAGGTATGTGTTTCATCTTGTGAAGTAGTTCTCCTTGATTATGCAAAAATGACCAGTGTTGGGTAATTTAACCATTATGAAAGTCTTGATCTGCTCTGGAAAATTCTTTGATGAGATGAAAGCAGTTGTTTCAGGATTGATTTTATGGTCATAGTCCATAGTGTACCAAGTCAAACAGCATTAAACACTGGAAAAGAAGTTCAACAAGGACTGAAAGATCATGTTATTGAACACTAGCAGCCATACTGCAGCCTGCTGTGTGGTTGGGCAACATGCTTTTAAAGTGATTTTTTTTTTTAAGCAAGCAAATTTTTTCTCTGTTAAAAGCTAGTCCTATTCTTTGCCTTACTTAACATTCAGACTATAGAATTTGACCTTCCTTTTCATGCTGGGTAATATTGGTAGTTATTAACAGTTATCATCTGATGTGATAGTTTTTAAATTAGACAAGATTGTCAGCCAGTACTCTGATTGCCTCTAATCAGGAGAAAGGCAAGGTTTTCTCTGTGCAGATGAGGTTGCCTTTTAGGCTTCTAAAAGGCAAAGGGAACCTGGATGTTTTGTTGTCTTTGGTTTTGTTTGAACTTTGGATGATTTTTTTCCTAGTATCTCTCTGGTTTAAAAGATTATTAGCATATAGTGTCCAATAAACCAAAACATAAAATACAGCTACATTTTATTTAATAGGAAAGACCCTTTAGACATGGCATCACTTAAAGATAAAAACCACATATTATTTCTTTGTCACAATGGGTTGTGACAAACTCTCCATACTCAGTTCATTCTGGGTTTTGCTTTTTCTTCCAAATTTATTCTCTATTACCTGCTTGCTAACTCATGGTGGCAACAGTGTGACGCTAGGTCAGTGGTTTTCAACTTTCCTAATGCTGTGACCTTTTAATATAGTCCTGATGCTGTAGTGACCACCAATGATAAAATTATTTTTGTTGCTATTCCATTACTGCAATTTTGCTATGGTTATGAATCATAATGCAAATATCTGTGTTCTCTGATGTATTTAGGTGACCCATGTGAAAAGATCCTTTGACTAACATAGGGGTTGCAACCCATAGGTTGAGAACCACTGTTCTAAGTTGAACAGACAACGGTGTTGACAGAGAACACTTGTTAAGATTTTAGAACCTCTCTTCCTTCTCAGGAATGCTGGGATAATTTAAAATGAGGATTCACAATGTCAGTTTTATATTATGATGATTTTTAAAAAAAACAAATGGTTATTTTCTTCTATGCCTACAGATGAATCTTCTACAATAATTATTTCTAGTATTTGCATAACATTTTAATGTTGATGAAAAATGAATATATCACATTGGCCCTGTGAATTGAATATTATTATTACCTCTATTTTATAGGTAGAAACCCAAGGCTTAGGAATATTGTATAATTTATTATTAAACATCTAGTTAGTGGTGAATCTAATACCTGAATGTCATATGCTGAGTCTGAGATACTGGTGGCTGGGTGTGATTTCTTGTGAATCTTTATATTAAAAACCTGTTATTTACTTTTACATTTGATCTTAGCCAAAAGGCTGAGAAGCAATCTGTTATTTACTTTTAATTCAAGCTTAGTTTTTGTATATACCTCTCCTTTTTTAAAAAAGATCACCATAATTCTAAATATTTCTTTTGTTCCATTTTGTCTTCCCAAACTGCCTTTACTTGATTTTATACAAGAAAGGCATGATTCTGAAGACTCAGTCTGTTTGTATGGGGTAAAAAATCCCATTTCCTGCTTCTAATATAGTTCTTAAATGCTTTCTTTTGAGAAAAAGGTTCATACTAGCAAGGTGGTGAGATTTGAAAGGACCTTTGAAAGAGGCAAGGCCTCATTTCACCCAGACAATAAAATCACATCATAGGGGTATTGTCAATTATTGTCGGACACTAGAAGCTGTCAACTAAAAAGTTTGCAGATTTATAATGCTGAAAAACACTAAAAGGAGCCAGACTGAGAGGAGTCTCTGCCATCCTCTTATTTGTCTAAAACTAGGATGTAGATTTACAAAGACAAAAGTTATCTAATTCATCCTCATGTTCAGGAAAAACAAAGATTGACTGTTGAAGACAGTTGTCAACCTTCAACAGCCTTGAGATGCCTCTGGAGGGGTTGATTGACAGAATCAAGCTTTACAGCATCTCCATTTCCATTGTTTGTACCACTCTCTATGTTGCCCACAGAATCTTAAAATTCTTTCCATTTGTTTGGTTCGTCCTTTGAAATTTTGCTATTCTCTTTACTTATGCTGCTGTTGTTTGGACATTAAATGTCTCCCCGAACCCTATGGTCTCAGGTGTCACTCTTAAAAGGGTAGGGGAATCTTCAATGAGTGGCGCTGGTGGGAAGCCATAGTTTGTTGCGGATGGATTTTCAAAGTGGGTTACATAGGTCCAGTCTTTTCTTTATCTCCATGGCTTGTGACGTAAGCACATTTGCTCAGCTCCATAGTCCTACCACAATGAGCTGACATAGCAGGGGCCAGCCATTCTTAGATTGGAGTTTCTAACACTCCAAGCTAAAATAAACCTTTCTCTTCATACATTTATGAGTTCATGTGTTTTGTTATTGTCATTTGCTTCAATTGTAAGCCTAAGAGTTTTTCACCCAGCTAGATATCATAAACAGATACAAGGCCCATCCTTCTACTTATTTATCTTAGAATTTTTTCTCTAGAAGGAAACATATTGTCAGACTTGTTTCTCCATTTTTTTTTGCATCAGATTTTACTAGATAATTGTATAGTTGCTTAGTCATTATTTTCAAAAAAGTCAAATGAACCAAATCAACAGCCTCAAGGTTTTGATGTTCATAGAGTGTAAAATACAAATATGCTAGAAATGACATTTTTTGCAGATAATTAGATTTATAATAATAAGGGATTATGTATGTACAGCAATAGCCAAGAATAGAATAATGCCATAATTCAGGACAAACTTACAGATACACACTAAATAGTACAACAAGTTTAACAGGTCATTATTTTGAACAGGGTGCAAAGGTCTCTGTTCTTGGAAAATTGCTTCTATGGCAACTGAAAATGCTCTGGTGGAGCCAGGGACCACACAGGAACAATCTCACCAAAATTTGCCACACTGAGATATTTATTCACTAACTCATCCCTCATTGATGTCATTGGGGCCATTCTATCTCCTAAAATCTCATGTTGCCATGTATTTGAATTGAAAAAAAATCTGTTATGATATTAGAAAAGGCTTCCATGCAGAGAAAAGTGTCAACACTGGAATCCCTATCAGGTAGGAAATGGTTTTCTGTTATTATAAGTAAATCAGAGATGGGCTGGAGAGATTTTGGCATGGCATCAAGAACATCTTTGTACCATTCCTTCTCTGCAGTGCATCCTGTCTGCTTGTGACACCTGCTAGATACAGCTGACCACAGTCTATAAACTGACATCGAACAGGAAATATGTTTAAACATACAGTTGTCACAATGGTTTAATCCCAGGACTGTGATAAATATATATCATGTCCTATCTCTCTTATCCAAGGCTGATGCCCCTGACTAACAGTAAGCAAGTCTGTTGATCTTGATTACTTATCTGGAAAACAAGCCAATGTCACTCCAGAAGTGTCAGTGTCTGTCATAACCATGCCTGTCCTATATACCATGCCTGTGACTGATACATACACCATGCCTGTGACTGATACAGGCTCACATATTTGATTATAAACAAGACTTGCACACGTGCTATTTGAGGTCTTGTGGGAAGAATTTCTACTCACTACCAACCTTTACCGTCCCTTAGTGTTATTTCTGGGAGCCAATCTGCAAGATAATAATTGGTGTCAACTTTGAATCAACCCTTTTATGAACCAAGCCCAAGGTTTCTCTTACAAGGCTGTGTGAACCAAGGCCTATGCCTTAGTATAGGGAAATTAGACAATATTATAATCTGGTCCATCTGTTTGTAGAAATTATCAGTGTCTTTTTAGGTATAATACTAAATCATACTATTTGCGTAAAGTTCTTACTGAAATTTTGACTGAATTTATACATTGCCGCATGGGAAGGTAGCAATACCCATCAATTGTAGGGAGCATGGTGAAATATATGCTGTCCCTTGCAGAGAAACCTGTGAGGTCTCTAACCTGCTGGGTCTCTGGCTATCTCTAGCAGGTGCTTGACCAGACACCATGCTGTTCTTTCACGGTTCTATAGCCAATAGCTTGGTAACAGTGTTCTTAAAAGCTATTTAATATTTCTCCATTAGATGGTCTCTTTTATAACTCAACAGTGTGATACAAACTATTATTTTAACAGCAAATACCTTCTGCAGTAGAGATTACAGCCTTCCTCTGTACCATGAAAGGGCTGCTTCCATTGGATGGGATTACTTGGTGATGACATGGTCAAATTTAAACAGAACATAGTTTAAATTTCACACAGTTATTTTACAAAAAAATTCATATATTATATTTTGATCTTGTTTTTTCCTCCGTTGCTTCCTCTTAGAACTTTTTTCCTAGTACCATTGAATCTGTTATATCACATATAACAGCAGAGCCTTGACCAGCTATCAGGCTTTCTGCTGCTTCTGGACCCCACTCAAAAGTCTGTAAGTTGATTATTGAGTCAAGTATGGGTTAGCTAAGTATATTTATTTTCTGTTAAAGCATTAAACAGTTTCAAATTTCTAGCAGCTTCCCAAACTAGAGTTTTCATGGGTCAGAAGTCTCATGGAGGATAAAAGACTCCTCTGTTCAAGGTCTCACTAGGACCAAGTCAGTGTATTGGATCATGACTCTGTACTACCAACAGAGAGAGAGTCTTCTGATTAATAGTTTTTTTGACAGTTGTATAAGTCAACAACACCTCCTAGAAATGTCATCTATTGTCACAGACCTCATCTTAGAAGCTTTGTTTGCTATTATGTTATTGCTTATGAAAATCACATCTACTTTATTCTGCTATTTAATGTCAACACTTGGGTTTTGTTATTTTAGAACTCTACCAAAACAATGAGCTGTCTTTAGTGATAATGGCTTTTGTAGACATGTAGTGTTAGCTACTTTTGAAGATATACAACTGAGACCAAAATATCTGAGAGAACAACTTCAAATGATTTTTGATAATTCATCCCACAGTTCTTGACTTTCTTTTTCTGGGTTTGTATTGAGACAGTATATCATGATAATAGTTATATGTGGCAGGGAGAGCTATTCGTTTTAAGATAGGCAGGAAACAGAGACAGGAAGAAGAGACTTAGTTTCTCCTAATAGGTCCCACTACTAAAGTTTCCAGAAACTCCAGAACAGCACCACCACTGGGAACTAGAAGTGCAGCATGTCAGCCTGTGGGGAATGTTTTACATTTAAACAATAACTGGTACTGTCTCACTTTCTGAAATGAAAGGAGTAGTCTCTGATTTCTTCCAAGGTTGTAGAAGGCAGTTTTCTGGTCTCATATAATCTCTTTGAAGTATCTATATTGCCTGGGTTATTCGGGACTTTGAGTAAGTATGCTATTTTATTTTTCCAAAGCAGCAATTCAGTGTTTCTATTTATTCAGGCATCTGAATCAAGAATTAATGAGGAAAAATCACTGGTCAAGTTAAGACAATATATGGAAAAGACTCTGTAGTCTCCAGTCAACTTATATCTGCCAATGACATGAGTCATTTCTAACAACTTCAAGCATTCGTGTTATATAAAGTTGTAACTATACCTACTACATTGTGCCCATCTCAGGTCTTGGCTATTGCTCCTTCCCTATATTGGCCCCAATTTCAGCATAAATTGTTTTCTACAGTTTGGTCAGATGTTTCTAACTACACTGCCTTTACTATCATATACTGCTATATGTTTTGGGGAACATAGCTTGCCCTCTAAATGCTTTATAAAAATATGGTTTTTGTGTATAGCTTTCTCTGCGTGTCCTGTGTAGACAGTTCACCAACTGATTCTAACTTTGTCTTTCTTCACAACTTTTAAGGCATCTATAAATGTGTTCGGTGTCACATTCATTTCCCCTAGTTGTTTCCCCCCTGTCTTGCAAACATTAGGGGATGTGTATGGCTTCCCTGACATCTGTACCTCATCTTCATCCAAACTGAAAAAGAGTCTTGGAGATTGTGATTCTATTTTTCCATCTTAATTAACCAAATTGCTTTTCATTGCTACTTTATCTTTCATAGGACAAAGACAATTCTATCAGATCGCCTAATTCTGAAAATGTGATTTCCAATGATCCAGTGAGTGCACTATTGAATTTTCTTATCATATTTCTCCTCTTATATGTATGCATTTTTTCCCTGAGGACAGATATCAAGTAAAATGGTTGGGTCATGGGGTGTGTATGCTTACATTTTCAGGTAGATATGGGTAAGAAGTTTTTCAAAATCTTTTTCTTATCTTGAACTAGATGACCATTCAATCAGAATGGAACCTTTCAAGATATGCAGTGTCACAGATGGATGAGCTGCAGTAACACAACGTTTGGAATGTCCTCTGAAATGTGGAATGAGAAGCCTCCTCTATGGTCTGTAGCACCAGTGAACACAGTGAAAGAATTATAGATGTCTACAATAAACAGGCATCTACCTTTTTATATGATGATATTCATAGTAAGCAAAATGTGATAGGCACCAGGGACCAGAGATACTCATTTAGCTGCTTTTCTTTATGCGAGATTAGACATTCAAATCATGGAAAGACAAACAGCTGTTCTCGTTATTTGCTGCTTGGAAATTTTAATTAGTTTTTGTCTATTTTTAAAAGTGTCTTATCAGTCTGTTGAGCTGTGTCTCCTTACCTTTTGTACTGCGGAATTCCACTGAAGCTGTGCAAGTAGCTTGCTTGCACAACCTGCAAAAAGTGAAGGCAGTCAGGAATTCTTCATGTCACTTGGGTTGCCCTTAGCCAGGAATCTCTAATAGTTATCTACTATTTTGTAATAGGTAATACACTGCATTTCTGCACTTACTCTGTTAATCTCTGAACATATTGTGTGCTATAAAGTGATTGTCAAGCCACTAACTCTGATACTAGAAAGCCCAGGAAGTCACAAGTGACGTTTATGCTATAGCCTATGGTGATGTGAACTAGTTGGCATTGTGCCAACTGTGGAACTTCTCTGGCCTTTGGCTTCTGACTCTGAACATTAAACGTGCTGACTGTATAAGAGCTTAAATCCCATCCTGTTATTATATGCCATGGTTATGCTTTTCCTCGTCATGCATTCTTTCCCGAGATATTAGGAACAGGCATCCCGCTCAATTTCAGTGACTCCAGTTTTATATGTATTAAATGTGACATTGGCAAATTGATTATACCCCAGTAATTCAGGACTAAGATTTATGGAGATGAGATGTCTTTAAGCAAAGCAATATATAATCATAATTCTAGACAGTTTCCTGACAAGGAAATCGAAACACAAATAACATGAATGCAATATTCCTGACAGGATCAGCTGTTTCCTGCACAGTATTACAACACATGGGGAAATGGGACAGAGAGGCTCGCTGGAGTTCAAAGAATTTTAATTGCAGGGTTTATAAAGATTATCCGAAACTATCTGTAAACCAAAAGTGCTTACCCGAGGGCAGCATGGTACACTCTGAAGTGCTCAGTTCAGAATCAGATAAAAATGGGATTAAAGTTCAAATGTGCCATTAGCAGCTAAATTTTCAAAAAAAAAAAGAAAGCCTAATTTCCTGGCAGCTTACTTTTCTCACCTATAATGCATTATCTACATTACATGGGTTTATAAGAAATAAGATATCTGAAGTAAAGTGTTTGGTTCCTAGTGGTTTGTTTAAAAGAGCATTTTAACTTTAGTTTTATTAAAATCTGCTATGAGGTTTCACAGTTTTAATGAATGAAAATAATACAAGGTCAGAACAGTGTGCCAAATATTTAGAGTTCTCACGGATCCAATACCATGGTAAATACTAGAGATACAATGGAATCTCCAGGCAGATGTGAAATCTACTTACATGATATTTTCTCCCTAGTAAGAGAAAATAAAATACTAAAACAAAAATACCATACAGGTTTTGATATAACTGTTCTGTATGGAGCACAGAGGAACTATGGGATGGATAGCCTTAAAACATTGGTTACTATTGATCAAAGAAGAAGTCTAGTGCTTTATAAAGGAAAGTATATCTGTTTCGGTTGAAAGAGAATAGTAGCTTTGTCAGTAAGTTTGGGGAAATGTGCACCAGTAAGCAAGGTAAGTGTGGAAAGACAGAATAGCTCAGGGAAAGGGAGTTACCAAGCATGTGACTGTAAGCCACTGTTGTTTTGCTCTGGAAGAAGCTTGAGTCTGGGTTTGGGAAAGAGTACGGGTGGGATTGTTATGTTTATTGTCTGGACTATAGCAAGTCTGAATGTATTCTGTCTCTTCAGATTTATCAAAGGAAGTAGGTGAAATCTAGGTAAACTCATGTGCCTCACTTACTGTGTTCATGTGTTATCACCATATGCTAAAAATATTTAGAAGCAAGGTAGTTCCTTCTACAGTAAAAAGTATGTAGTGAGAGGAAGAATGACCAGCATGAAGAGTAGAGAGTGAGGGAGCTTCTCAATGCCCTGGTAATTTACTAACTGCAGCCAAGGTAATTTACCCATCTGTTTCTACTTAGAAGGACTGAAAGTATTGGATATCTTGAACAGTACATGTTTAAAGGCAATAGGGAGTTAGTTACAGTGCTGCAGAAATCGAAGGAGAAGACAGCAACCAGGAGGAAGGTGGCTGGAATCTGGGTTGTAAGGCAACCTGAAAGCGATTAAGGCAATATAGATGTGAATGTCACTGAAGCAGAGCTTGAAGTGGCAAGGGAGGGGAACACATGTCACATGACACGCGAAGCTGAACAGACAAAGAACATGTACATGGTCATATGGCAATGTGACAGAACATACATGGAATTAAAAACATGAGGTTATCAGCATGGGTAGATGTCCACAAAACACATACATTTACAAATACTTCAAATATGCATAAATAACTTCACATGCTCCTTACGTACATAAGCTGTATTGAAATTGAATGAAGTAGTTTTTGCTTAAGAGATTATAGGTAAATTTCTTTAAGTATTGCTTCCAATTTTAGGGACCAAAGACACACTAAACAGAGAGAGACAAAGAAAAATTTCCACAAAGCAGTAGCATCCACACGACTGCTATTGCTAGAAGATTTCTAGCCCTCCTGGTAATGAGATTTGGAAAGGCATGGCCACTTAACACTTTGGGGTTTGTCTGAGCACAAACTCACTCTCCCCTTATTAGTTGCTTTTCCTGTAGTGAGGAAATACCTGGATAAAAGCAGCTCAAGGGAAGAAAGGTTAATTTTGGCTCACAGTTTGAGGGATCCTTCCATCACAGCTGGGAAGGCATAATGGCAGGAGCTTGAAGCAGCTAAACTTGCTGTAACCACTGTGTGGAAGCAGAGAGGGATTCTGTTCCCTTTCTCCTAGAACTGAAGCTCAGGGGATAGTGCTTCTCTTCCTTGGGCGGATCTTTTCACTTCAATTAATGTAACTAGGATAATTCCTCACCAGTGAGCCTTGGGGATAACTTAATCCAAACAATCTCTTTGGGTTATTTAGGCTTGCCTTATAAGTGGTTCTTGATCTTGACAATTTGACAGCTGATGTTACCTGTCACACTTTGAATATAATTGTGTGTATTTCTATAAATGTTTAAAAGCATAATCAGAGCATCCTTCAAATATGTGGCATTGAATCTTTATGCTGGGTGTAGTAATGGTATTGGGGCCACTATATTAAAAATTCTATATAAAATAATTTGCGCTACATATTTTTGTATAGTAGAATGTCATCCATTGAAAAAATTTTCATTAAAATATGTCTGTTTGGAGCCTATGAATACATCTAAGCAAAAAAATGTATGTGTTTTAACTTATTATTTTATTTCACTAAGATTATAAATAAACATGTGTGTTTTCAAAGGCAAGGATGTAATTCACTATGCCAGACTGATTATTTGAGAGAAATAAGTTAGCAGAGTATTAACAATCATGAAAAGTCTCTTTTTCCTTTATTATTAGTGATAAATATGTGCACAAATAATACCAGTGAAGGAATGCCTCAGCATCAGATTAGATGAAGTTGCCAGCAAGCTCTCAAGGGAGGAGAGCAGCCAATAGTCCCACCTAGCTGTAAAGCCTCTGAACCATAACAGTGACCAGAATGACAAAGATAACCCTAGAGGTGCATGTGATTGTTCATCTTTGCTGTCAACTTAACTACACTTAGAATCAACTAAAACCCACGCAGCTGGTCATGCTGTGAAAGACTTTTCTTGATTTGTTCATTTGATATGGGAAAACCCTCCCTAAATCTGAGTCACACCTCTTTGCAGCAGCCCTCTTAAAGGATACAGAAGAAGGAAACTTTTCTTCTTTGCCTACTTGCTTTCACTCTTGCTGGCAACTTCATCTAATCTGATGCTGAGGCATTCCCTCACTGGTATTATCTGTGCACATATTTATCAATAATAATGAAATAAAAAGAGACTCTTCATGACTGTTAATATTATGCTAACTTATTTTTCTAGAAATTCTTTAAACAAGACCACTGTCTTAGATGCTCAGTGTGTGTGACAGGGATGGTGTCCACAGGTTTGTCCATCATCTCTTTACTGTCTGGGAGGCCTTCAATGATATTTGTTCGTTTTGTATGGATATTAATGTTTGTCTCGTACCATCTCTATTCTTTATCTTATCTGTCCTGTAGGAGTTTATCCATTTCATTAATTTTTATTTAGTTTCTTTATAATTTTCTTTTCAGACTACTCTTTATTATTTTTCACTGTTTCTCTGGTTTCAGATTCTTGACTGCTACCCATATCCTTATGGCTTGTTTTCTCCTGTGAGATTAGATTTATTTTTCTGTTATACTTTTTATGTTGGTGCCCAGTGCTATGCATGTCTCCGTAAGTGACGTTTTAACTGCACTCCATACAATCTATATGTTGTTTTCATTTTTTTCAATATTTTCTAATTGATCTTGAGACCTTTTTTTGTATCATGAGTAGTTCAATATTTATATCTTTGTATATTTTCCCATTGCTTTATTATTTCCAGTTCTATTAGCAGAAGAGAGCAGACATCACCCCATATCTATTTCTTTAAATTACCAAGGTTTGTTTTCTAATCTAGGACAAGTAGCCTCTGCTTCCCTGATGCATCTTGATGACTGTTCAAGGTTCCACTGAAAAGAATATGTATTTCTTTCTATACCTATATCATATTTTATAGACACCAGTTAAATGAATTTGAAAAATGGTGTATTTTCAGTTCTATATTCGTGTTGATTTACTATTTACTAATTAAATCAATGACTGGAAAGATGAGTTTTCAGTCTTCTAACTTTAATTATAGATTTAACTATTTCTTTTAATTCTATGTGATTTTAACATGCTTTGTTACTGTTTCTAGGTACATGGAAATCACTTTTTCAGAAATGGAATTTATAATGCCTAAGTGTGGCTATAAAAATGAGGATAATGTGTATCAGCTATTTTTTATTGCAGTTTTATTTTATTTTATCACACAGAAGATCACCCAGAGAGGAAAAGCTCAGCTCTGAGAACACAGGACTGGAAATGACTAAGTTTGAATATATGAAAACATTAGAAGGCTAAGTCAGATTTCTTTCTCACTTTTCAGTGTGCCATGAGAAATTCACATAACATCTTCCTACAGCTACAGAGCAATATACTCCACTAACCTAGCCACCTGGAGGAGATAATTACAGTTTTAAATAATGATTTTTTTTCTTTTTTTGCAAATGAGATTTTAAGAGAGACTGTCATGAACTCAGCACCTGGTAGCTTGCTTTGCAAGGCTATTAAAATCAGGAGAAAAGAAATATCATTTTCCATTTTATAAAACGAGTGTTCATAGACAATAAACTAGCTCTTCCTGCCAGGCATTAAAGCACTGTTAATCTGTAGCATACCGCATTTCCATATAAATACTAGTATTTCTTCTAATAGTAAAATCATTTACTTTTCTGAAAATAGGTTTAAAATCACCAGTTTACCAGTGTTACTAGTTGAGTCTTTTGCATTTAGAAAAGATGCGCATTCCCACCCTTCTTACTCATATATTCCAAATGGTATTTTATTTGAAACAAAAATACCGTTCTAATAACCTAGTCTTCTTTCATCCCTTCTAAAACCCGGAATGGCCTTGCCACACAAAGCATTTTTTTGGTGTCTTCCTTGTATGACCTGGATAACCCACTCCAGGATGGGCAGGCCAGTGT
This sequence comes from Arvicanthis niloticus, assembly GCF_011762505.2. Taxonomy (NCBI): domain Eukaryota; kingdom Metazoa; phylum Chordata; class Mammalia; order Rodentia; family Muridae; genus Arvicanthis; species Arvicanthis niloticus. The sequence goes on from NC_047671.1 coordinate 32,651,508, forward strand.
TCTAGAGAAGGCTCCCCAACAGCTCATGGACACTCAGTGTCAAACCTTCCTATAAAAGCATAATCACCTAAGATCAGGCTCCAATCACCCACATAAAATCACCCACATATGTGTGGATGTGCATGTCTACACATGTGTGCATGCATGTGGAATTCAGAAATCAGCCTCAGTTGTCATTCCTAACAATACTGTGCATTTTATTTTTGAGTCAGGGTCTCTCACTGACCTAGAGATTGCCAGCTAGTTTTGATTAACTGCAGTGAGCCCCAAGGGGTCAACTTATCTACATCTTCCTGGCTGGGATTACAAGTACATGCCAACATGTACTTGTTTTTTTACCATGTGCTCTGGGACTTAAAACTCAGGTCTCCATGCACATATGGCAAGCGCTTTACTGACCCACCATTATTGCCATGTTTATGCATAATCTCACCAAGTTTTTAAAAATACTTTGACTGGCAACATGTGTTTATGATAAGTTTTACTTGCTTTGTGCACCCTATACATCAGTTATGCCTAGTTTAGCTGTCAGTCAGCTTTAGTGAACTTCCTCATGTATGTGATATTTTTAAATATGGCATAAAATCCCCCACGCGATCTTCATTTAGAATGATTATTCTCCTATAAGTTTTAAAGATAAATTTTATTTTGGATATATAAGATATCAAAACTCAATTTTGCAAATATACAAAAATCTTACTGTGGTACATTTCATAAAAAAAGAACTCTAGGATATGACTTATATGTCTGTTATGAACAATCATTCTGTATAAAGAAGAGAGTGGCTGGTTTATTAAATTCTACAAGAAGAGACTAAGGAAAATTTATCAAAAGACAGGCTACCTCTCAATACTTAGACTACTAAGTATTTGAAATTAACACGTTCTATTACTGGAGAAGTGTGTCTACTTAGAAAAGATAGAATGAACTGATACTTTTTTTTTCTTTTCAGTCATTTAAACTGAGTAAGCTAAAAGTATATAATCTAATGAAAACTTTATCTAGAAGACAGGGTTCATCAGAAGCAAAGACTGGCCAAGATAATTACTTAAAATTTTTGTGAGCTACAAGTTAGTGGGATTCTCTGCCTCAAAATTCAATTTTGAATTCAATTCTTGGCTTTATACTAAGAAAACCTTTGCTGTTCCAGTGTGTGTTCATGTGCATGACTGTGTGTATAAGGGTGTTGTGTTAGGGTTTTATTGCAGTGAAAAGACACCATGATCATAGCATTTCTTATGAAGGAAAAGAAAAAACATTTATCTGGGGCTGGCTTACAATTTCAGAGATTTAATACATTATCATGGCCAGAAGCGAGGCTACATGCAGGCAGACATGGTGCTGGAGAAGCTAACAGTTCTACATCTTGATCCACAGGCATCAGAAAGAGACTGTGTGCTACAATGGGCTTAGCCTGAGCAAAGGATACCTCAAATCCTGTCCTGACAGTGATACACTTCTTCTGACAAGGCCACACCCACTTTACCAAAGCAACACCTCCTAATAGCACCACTCCCTATAGGCCAACCATTCAGACACCTAAGTCTATGGGGGGGGGGGTGTCAAACGTATTCAAACTACCACAGGTGTGTTCCCTGCTGTTAGTTACTTAAAATGACCTAAAGTCATTCAACTGATAAAAATTTCCCAAGATCTCTTTAAAACTAACAAAATGTGCTTAGGCCATTTAACTCTGATTTCTTTTTAGGCCTCATTGTGAGTGTATTGCATTATCAGGTACCTAAGCTATAAAGTGAATTCAGCCTTTTGGTCTGATTTGGATAATCAGCAACTGTCAATCATATCCTAAACCACAATTTGAGTTTGTTCACTTCCTAAGGCAATTGGGTAGCCTCGGGATCCATCTCAGTAGGAGATCACCTGTTGCAGTGGCTGTCATGGAACCTGACCTCCAGGGTTGCAGAACAGACTCACTGAACTAAAATACTCAAATCAAAGATATTGTTTAATCAATTTTTAAAATATAACATGAATCAAAAGGAAAGTACTGGTACATGTCTACACTTGTAATGGCAAGGCATACAGAGTAATTTACTGGTGCCTTGGACTCCCAGTGTTTTCCTGGCCATCTTCTCTTGCTTGCTATGTATGCCACATCAGCCTGCTTGGCTGGCAGTGTGGATGGACACAAGCACCAGAGTTTAGAGTAGAGTTATAAGACCTCCTGACCTATTGCATGGTTGATTGATTAGAGAGACAGGAGGGCAAATTTGCCTGCTCAATAGCTGTATATTACTGCTGAGTTGCTGAACAGCTATGGTTTTTATGCCTATCTCTATGGCAAAGGTCACACAGGTTCAAAAGGTGTGTCCCCCATGGTTAATAGTGTCACAAAAGGAACCCCATTGCTACCAACTGGAAGAGAAATTTATTATTTATGAATATTTAAGATTTAACCTGTTCTCCTACATTGTCCTTTCTATAAGTTAGTTCTCATTCTTCACAGTATCATGGTCTATTTCAGCACACATGGCTGTGGTGAGTCTATGACCACTGAATGTTTTAGGTTATCAACCCCCAGACCTGGTGTATCACACCGTTTGCCTTTATCTGTTTTATTTGTTTATATCCACCATAGGAGAGAGGAATGCCCTTAATTAATGTAGCAAATATCAGTTGTGACTTATTTAGTGTCTGGTGTTATGTTTGTAGGGTTTAGAAACATTGTGTCTTTATTCCTAGAAAAAGGAACCAAAAAAGGAGAGGTAGTTTTCTTTTTTGAAAACAATTATTTGGGGATAAAAATGTAGGTAGACAGTTTGAAGCTAGCATACAAAAAAAAAAAAAAAAAGAAATTTATAAATTATCTGGATATAATTTCTTCTTTATTTTAGAGTAATTTTTATATATTATTATATTCATGAATGTTTTGCCTATATGCATGGACATGTACCTTGTGTGTGCTTGGTGCCTGCAGATGCTATAGAGGTGTGATTAGAATTACAGATAGTTGTGTGTTGCAACATGGGTACATGGAATCAAATCTGGATCCTTTGTAAGAGAAACAAGAGCTCTTGACCCTTGAACTAACTCTCCAGCTTTCCTGGACATAATTTTTCTTCTTTATTACTCTTTGCTTCTCTCTCTCTTCATCAGCCTTTATTGTTTTAGTTATTTTTTTAATTGCTGCAATAAAACATCATGATCAGCAGCAATTTGTGAAGGAAAGAGTCTATGTGGCTTATACTTCTATATCACAGTTTATCACTGAAGGAAGCCAGAACAGGAATTTTAAGGTAGGAACGGAAGCAGATGGCATGGAGGAGTGCTGCTTACTTTCTTACTCTATATGGCTTGCTCAGTCAATTTTCTTATAGAATCCAGGGCTACTTGCCCTGGGGCGGCACTGCTTGCAGTAGGCTAGGCTCCATCAATCAAGAAAATACACAACATGCTTGTTCACAGGTCTATGTGATGTAGGCATTTTTGATTCACTTTCCCCAGAAATGTCTAAGTGTTTGTCAACTTAACAAAAACCAACCAGAATATTTTACTATGAGTTATGTGTCAATTTATGTTGTTTACATTTTACTAAAAATTTACAAAGTACAACAAAGTACAATTATTGTCTTAGGTGTCTGTTGCTGTGATAAATATAAGCAAAGGCAACTTAGGGAAGAAATGGTTTATTTCATCTTATAGCTGTAATCAGTCATGAAGCTGAGTCAGGGCAGAAACTTCAGGCAGGATGTGAAGCAGAAGTCGTGGAAGAATGATGCTTACTAGTTTGCTATCCATGACTTGCCCAGACACTTTATAATAAAACCCAGAACCACCTGCTGGCCTCATGGATTCTAATTGTCCATCAAGTTAATGCCCATAGGCTTGCCTACGGGCCAGTCTGATAAAGGCATTTTCCCAAATGATGTTCTCACTTCCAACATGGCCTTAGCTTATGTCAAATTGGCAAACCAAACCACACCAAACCAACTAAGCAAACAAACAAAACCCAAGAGGCACAATTGTGTTAATGAATTGTTGCTTTAAGTTAGGTGTGAGGATGTACACTTATAATCAAGCAATGAGGAGGCTGAGGCAACAGGATTAGAACTTCAGTCCAGCATGGGCTCGGGAAAAGATGTGGTCTCAAAAACAAACAAATCAATAACAACAGTGAAAACTAAATGAATAAAACAAAACACTAATAAAATAACAATAAAATAAAATGTTATAAACAGTGTGATGTAATCACTTCCTCTGGGGGAAAATATGTGACTCAGTGGTAGTACCCATAAGGCACTGGCCTACCATACATAAAACCCTGTCCTTGATGGGAAACAAAGAAGTTTCAACTTTAGAACAGGCTGTAGAAGACTCTAGAGTTACATTTTTTTCCCACTGAGGTAAGATTGTGCTTGCTTATTTTGTTTATGGGAAGCAACCTTTGATTTTAATCTTTGAAACATTGTTTTTTGGACAAGATGTTAGGTTCTTTCTTAGCCCCTTGGTATGTAGAAGAGGATGACATGTATAATATGTGGCTTTGTCAGAACAATGCATGAACAAACTTCTCTCTCTACAATATCAGAATTTATTGAGTAACAGTAAAATTATAAAGTATGACAGTTTAGGTGGCTTCAGGTTTGCAGAGAATCTATATTCCTTGATATCTCTAACCAAGGTCAACACAAGATCTTAAAGACTAATTATCTGTAAAAGCTAAGAGGCCACCAGTTCAACAAATTTCTAAAATCATTAGGAGGGAAGCTGACAGAAATGCAAGCAGAGTCTGTATTGATAAGAAAAGGGACTAATCTGAGCTGGAGACCTTGCTGGAGAATCTGTTTTGGCTGTTTTAGGGTCAGTGTTGGGCTGTAGGTTTGAGAAGCAAAGGCCAGGACCAGGTCCATGGGAATAAGCTAGCAGACTGAGGAATAACAGATACAGGGCATCCAACAAGAAAATGGGCAAATGACAATTTGGATAGGCCATGTAAACTTTGGGGACCAAGTGGAGTAGAAGATCAGGGACAATTGGAGGTTTTCTGTCTGTGGCTACTTGATGCACACCACAGGGTCAGATTACAGTTCACACTGTTATGTATTCTCTTCTTTATGGGGCCCAGAGGAAGGAAGTACATAGTTTGGTCTATCTGGTGTGTCCAATAAGGCTTACTGGCCTGTATTTCCTGGTTTTGGGGGAAATAATAATATTTAAAGAGAAGTACAAGTTAAGGAAGTTAATGATTACCAACCCAGAAAACTGTTTAAAGAAATGTGATACACAGAAGAATAAAGACTACTTTATCTCTGAGAACACAGGAAAGAATACACTGTGTAGCAGAACATAATGAAGAAAGAAGAGTCTGGACAAATTTAATATGCCCAGTGGAGGAATCAGTAATATCCAATGGAGTGAGTCAGGCAACTTGCAACTCACAGAGAAGGAAAAAGAGCATTACCAATAAACAAACAGGGTAACCACCACACCATAAGAAATAACACCCTCTGCCCAATATTAACCTAGTACAAATAGCCTCAGATGGCCAGCTAGAAGACCCACATATGTTGACTAGATTAAAAATGAGATCCAGCTATCTTTTGTCTCCATGAAACACACCTCACTGGCAAAAATAACCCCTAATTCAAAGTCAAAGAATGGAAATCAGTCTACCAAGCAAATGAAAGCCATAAGCAAGGCAGCAGAGTGTTGTCTTATCTGACAAAGTAGACTTCAGCCCAAAACTAGATAACAAAAACCACTACATTTTAATAAAGGGAATGGTTCATTAAGAAGAGATAATTGTTATGAATATGCCCCACATGTTGAGGCTCTTGGTTTTATATAAAATATTGGCTGCTTTTTTTGAGATTTTTTTCTTTGACACACTGATATTTATGAAAGTATATCTACTTTTCATTCATATCAGTTTTACTGGAAAACGTTATGTTACTGATTTAATTATACTTTGATCTGGTCACATGTTTTCATGCTTTGTATTTGTACATCTTGGAATTTTTTTCATTGGGATGGGGTTTATTATAACACTTTTGTTTCACTGTAGCTCAGGCTTTGACTGGATTCCCTCTCTACTGTACTCTGTTGTACCACTTTCCATTCATCTTTTTCCTTTTCTTAAGTAGTTCTCCTCCTTCTCATGATGTGTGTACATATATGTTTGAACGTGCATGCATGCCCATGTAAAACACAGTTCTAGGTATGAAAGTTATTTATCTTTTGACCCATATTTATTTTTCTTAATATGGTAATCTCAAATTGCAATCTGCAATTGCATTCAATTATGATAAATATGATAGTTTCTATATTTGATAATGCTTGATAAATATGTATGATATTCAATGATAAATATATTTATCTTTTGGACCCATTGTTATTTTATTATATGCATCCATTTTCCTGAGAAATGACACATTTTTTCTTAATGGCTGAATAAAACTCCGTTGTGTGTATTGGCTAGATCAAAGAATTGTCTTATTTGTGTTACTATTTAGAAAATTTAATTTCACTCTACTGCTCCAAATTTTCAATTATTAAATTATCTCAGGATAAAACATACTTTGTGATATTGTATACCTGTAAAAATCATTTAAAGCTTTTCTATGAAACTGATAATCCCTAACATGTGTAGCTTGAATAAAATATATCATGAGTTCCAAGGTAACAAAGTAGAAATTTTACCAAAGCAAAGCAAAGTAACCACAAATACTATTGAATAATTGAATAATCTGTATTCTAGTTTAGTTTACAAATTTCCTATTCCTAGAGAGTATATTAACTTTTGTCTTAATACAAATAAAATGACTATTATTTGAGGGAGATAGAGCATTCTCTTCTGGAAAGAATTTGAAAAGAAAAGACCTGGAACTCAGAAATTATAGGAAATGTGGGTTAGCTACAGGAGCAAAAACTGACCAACTATGGGCTTAAATGTACAGTAACTAGACTCCAGACACTCTTTCCTTATTCCATAAATGAGTAATGCCAGCAAAATGCATATCCAGTGAGTAAAAAAAAAAAAAAGTAAAACAGACCATGTTGCCAACTTATAGTCCAAAATAAAACATCTGGTTTCTCTCTACTTATTTCCCCCTGGAGCCACAGTTCAGCAATCTAAGCCAGTATAGGTAAAACTCAGCTTCAGTTTCTATGTATTTACCTAGACCTATAAGTGTACACCCAAGGATTATACATAAACCATGAAAAGTTTTCCAGATTATATATTTGGAAAGATCATCACATGAAAATAGAGTTCTTTTAACATAGAAACTATGAAAGAGATACTGCAAAGGAAATAATCTTTAGAATTTTGAGTTGGTATTATATAGAAATACATAAAGATATTAAATCTAAAGTTATTTGAAAAAACTAGAAGTTACAAACAACAAGTAATAGCACAACAACAACAGCAGGGATTTTAAAACTTAAAAAGATGACATTAAATGCCATTTATAGCACTTAAGCCTGGAAGGCTGTGGAAGCATCTGTAGACATTGAGAGATGAGAATTGAAATCCAAGAGCCTATGATTTAATTTGCAATCAATCACGAATCTATCCGAATGAAGGGGAATTACTTGTGGCCATACAAGATGTCAAGGCTTATTGCTCAGTCATTCCATCTGAAAACAGCACGCAATAAAAAGATAAGCTGATTCAGAATAGAAATATGATCACACATTGAGGAGCAGAAAGAAGAGGAAGAGGAAGGGGAGGTGAAAAGCAACAGTTTAGTCTCACAAGCTATTGGTAACTGAATGCTGTGTGTTCTAAATGAACTCTGTAAATATAACTTCTAAAAGCAAACTCTTAAAGACTTCCAAGTTATCTTGGTGTGGAAAGCAGAGTGGTCATAAGCAAACTGAAAAGCCTTTGGTAATTAGGATACAGAGGAGCTGAGTGGCAGAGGTATCAGTACAGCATTTGGTAATATATAGAGGAAGATTAAGGGAAGAGAATTTTTTAAGGACAGAAAGGCAACAACAGCAGAATCACTTGGAGCAATACAACCTGAGCAGAAGAGAAGTGTGAACCAGGCAACTGCACATGCTGCTGGAACCCTCCATGACTTAAACCTACCCATTAAACAGACCAGTCTTTTTCATTTTCTCTTTTACACAGATGTCCAGTGCTTGCCAAGACTGCCTGTACAAATCATACTCCTTCTTCAGGACCTACATATCCTCCATCCTTTGTGTGTAGATATTACAGATTTACCCATGCTTCAGGATAATTGACATGGCTCAGACATCATAAGGAGGCATGAGCATGACAGATGGCATCATTCCCAAATAAACTGGTTGCTTTAAAGACACTCAAATGACCCACTGCTCTCTCTTTGTGTGTCCTGCATAGCACCTCCTCCCTAGCTCCAAAGGAGTCTAGGAGTTTCAGTGTACAAATACGGCTTTTCAGTCAAGAAAGAAGTAATGTGGTATTAGAATACAAAGCTCATGTTGCCATAAAGAGAAAGGGAAAATATCAATGATTTAAATGAAAACAAACCAAAAACCAAAGCCATAGCTAAACTTCTGAATCAGTAGAAAGGGGATGTAATAAATGTAAGAAAGTTACCATCAGCAGACTTAGAAATAAATACAAAATGAAAGAAAATAAAAGTATAATAGGAACAGTAAAATAATGTGATACAGTCCTTTCTGTGAATGTAATCACACTGTATCCTTCACTAAAAGATGCTGCTAAAGTGAGTGTAGCAACAACGCGGCCTGCTACACTGTTTACATGAAGCTCATCTGAACGGATGACAAGGTGAACAATGTGGGGCTGTGTAAATGGAAAGCAGATGAATGCAAGCAGGGAGAAAAGAGAATGTTTAATATTCATGTCGGGAAATGTGTACTTTAGAAAAAGGTATAAAATACAATGAAGATAGTTTACTGGGAAGGATATTTATAAACCCATATGTGGCTGTATACATTGATTTATATTAAAATCTGTACATTCTAAACAATAAAGCAATTGCTCTTTTACATGGTATCGTATACACAACCCCAGTGCAATATTGTCAGAAGTGTTACTTTTAGTAAAAAGAACAGTGCTTTCCTTCAAGGCACTAGTTATATGCAAGCAGAAATATTCCAGAGTGGTGTTAGTGAGAGTCCTTACTGGTCTACTCAGATGGCATGTACACCCTAAACAGAGGGTTCTCAACCTTCCTGAGGCTGCAGCCCTTTAATACAGTTCCTCATGTTGGGGTGATTCATTGCTACCTTATAACTGTAATGTTGCTGCTATGAGTCGTAATGTAAATATTTGATATGCAGGATATCTGCCATCTGATCCCTCTCAAAGAGTTGTTGGACACCACAGGGGTTGTGACCCTCAATCTGAGAACCACTGCTAAATTCATGCCCTTTGTCTTTCTTCCCAGCTGCATCTGGAAAGAAGATGGAGTCAATTTTGTAGGTACCTCTGAAGTGATCCTGAATGTGACAAAATGGCTATCTCATTCCCCACTGTGTCTCCTTCCTTTCCCACTGTCCCATGTGTCCCTCTGGAAAATGAGTGCTGTTTGGAAATAGATGTCCTTCTGTGGTAGAGGAATGTCTCCTTTGGTAGAGTATATGGATGGTTGTCCTCCTGTTAGAGCCTTCACACCAGGTCTCAGGATCCACATGTGAGCATGCAGAGCATGTCATTCAGTGTTAATGCTTCAAAATGAGATAAATCTGAGAAGCTGCCTTTACATCTCACCCTGTGATGAGTATACACGGCCAATGGACAGAGCTTAGGAAGCAGAGCTTTTGTTTCGAATTGCATTCGAATTTTAAAATTCATTTCATGTTGTGTAATTTAAAGGTACTTGAGAACGCCAAATGATTTGTGTAAAGGACGCACAGGGTAGTGCTTCTCTTTGTCACACTCTGTGGCACACTGGCATAGTGTATTGGCTAGTAAGGGTATTACTAAATCCTCGGTCTGCTAATGCTGATTTGCAGTAGCAGGTCACGGTGTCTCTGAAGCATCGTTATAACAACCGTTTCCAATGCAACGCAATGCCCCCCCCCCCCCCCACCAAATCCCAAGTTCACACAGTTCACAGCAAAGCAGAATCTCTTGGGTTTCAGCAATGGAAACATTGTCAGAGATGAAGTGTGGAAAGCCATGGTGGTACATGGAGTTAGGCAAAGTCGGCTGCCTAAGTGAGTTTTAACATTTGTGATCTAAGGTGAATTGCATGGAAGATGTATTTTCCCCTTGTCCCTTTGGTTGTTCTTTCAAATCTGATTTTCATATAGATTTGTACCCCCATTGTAGTCTAAATATAATGTAATTCAAAAGATGTCTAGTGGCTGATAACCAGGCATACATTAAAAAGGCAGGAAGCATTAAGTAGTGTGAGCATACATATTCATAATAGCTGTCTAAGTAATGTTTTCCCTCTCAGTAGACTAAGTCATACTGTATATTCCCACCCAACTGAAATATTATAAATCACTTTTTAATATCTTTTTATCTGAATAAGAAAAAAACCCATTCATATTACAGACATGTAAATTTAGCTTAAAACTACAAAACCTAGTTTGAGGCTTGATACTGTGGCCATAAATCATATACAATAACATTGTAAATGAGATAACTGTAACATTATATTCTCTGGGCAAGGTTAATAGATTCAGTTCAACTCTAGCAAGAAATTGTAGCTGACATTTCCCCATTTCTTTCAGAAAAGCCTTTATAAATCCTCGACTTCTAAATTGGACTGGATTAGGTCCCGGCGGAGAAAATCGTAGATTTAGTGTTTTTAATTTCCTAAGTTACTGAGTGGGAACCAACTTTACAACTATAGTCAAATATGGTTTGGGGACTTTTGCCAGTAGGGTTATTGTTATTCACATTAAATTCTAACAATAAAGCTAATCACATTAATAACAACAAAGGAAAGATGATGGTAAAAAATAACGGCTTAGAATTTTCAGAAGGCTGTCACTTTGTTTAACCTGGCTTAACACTGGGAAGAAATACAAATAAGCCCTTCTTGGGTGAATAAACAAAACCCAGCAGGTGTGGCGCTTTCATTCTGTCAGTCCATCACCCCAGGAACAGCATAATCACATTCTGCTGTGTCCTCTCTCTGGCCTCTGGCAACTCTCCCGTGGGAACTGGCACAGTGGGTGACCTTGCTTCTTTTACTGTGGGAAAATAATTGTCTGCATGGTGATATCCAGATATCCCAGAACTGTAATCTAGTCCATGCAGCAAGAGTTTTCCAATATCATGTCCTCTTTGGGCATTCTGTGCAAGACCCTAAGCCTCTGTCTCTTATGGTGAGACATTAACTGATGTGTAAGGTAGGGGCAACAGACTCCCCCAACAGGTTATTTACTCTGCTTTCTGTCTGATTTTTGTATCCCCAGAAATAAAAATTACTTAAATTGGAGCTAGAGAGATGGCTCAGTGGCTAAGAAGATATACTGTTGTTACAGAAAATGGGAAATTGGATATCAGTATCCAGGTCAGGTTAATTACAACTGATAGCAATTCTAACCCCAGGGTTATCGGATGCCCTCTTCTGGCCTTCATGGAAACCTGCAGTTGTGTGAAAATACGCACACACACACACACACACACACACACACACACACACACACCATGTAATTAGATATAATAAGAGAAATCTTTAAGAGATTACTAAGTGATTTTGTAAAGGGTTCTGCTGTACCCTGAATATTCATAGTAGATTCTTGGGATCATTATGTCACTCAGTCTTATCAGCCTCTTCATTTTTCAAGGCCCCAATGTATTTTTCAGATTGTTTTTCAGTGTTACTTTTAGCATATATATATGAATATTTTTCCTTAATATGTTCTTTATTTATGGGAGACTCATTTCCTGTCTTTCCTCTGGCTGATTTTTATTTGGATGTCCTCAGTGTCAAAGTAAGGAAGCCCCATGATTTATCTGAGGTTTAAACACAGAAGAAAGTCATCCCAATTTCCTATCATTGTTTTGTGATCATTCTTTGACTATGAATTTTATCTCCCCAGCAAGGCCACACGTTTTTCAAGTCAAGTGCCTAGTAAACAAATAAATTTAAGTGAACTTCTTGGCAGACTGTAAGCCCTTTTAGCTGCTGTGTACAAATTTCACCTACAATATTCTTTCTCAGTTGCCTGCTCATAACTAGGTTATGTGTCAATGTGACAGATATTTTGCTTATTATTTAACTCTTATTCTGTTACCATTTAGCTGTAGGAAATATGGTTACATCATCCTTTTCAGACTGTTTTGAAGTCGGAGGATTGTTATCTCTGAACATTTTTGACTTCCTTAAACAATCGGAAGGAATTTCTCTGAGATGTTCTCCCAACCTGTACTTCAGGAAGTGTGTATTTTTTTTTTTTGAGCCTTTTGTGCTATCCATAGTACTGTGTGCTCCCAGTCATCTCATAGTGCTCCCAGTCATCTCATAATGCTCCCAGTCATCTCATAGTGCTCCCAATCATCTCATAATGCTCCCAGTCATCTCATAATGCTCCCAGTCATCTCATAGTGCTCCCAGTCATTTCATAGTGCTCTTAGTCAGTCATCTCCCTTACAGTGCTCCCAGTCATCTCCCTCACAGTGTTCCCAGTCATCTCACAGTATTCCCAATCATCTCACAGTGCTCCCAGTCATCTCTCTCACAGTGCTCCCAGTCATCTCTCTCAGAGTATTCCCAGTCATCTCACAGTGCAAATGCTTCCCCGGGTAAAATTCACAGTTCCTCAAAGGTTGAGATTATTCAGTCATCACTGTCTCTATTTGAGAAGTGCAAACAGCACATATGACAAATGTAAGTCTTTAATGTTCGAGTTTCTGGTGCAGAGATCCCTAAGTTATAATTAGATGCAGCATGGTGCCCTCAGGCTCATGACACTCACTGTTATAAAAAGATTACCCAGCAATGAAGGATCATATTAACATCTTATGGAATAAAATATTGTCATCTGCCTTTCACATACCCAGCACATAAAGAAAAGACAATGCCCTCTTAACACAAATTATAACTCCCTATTGAAAGTTATAACTGTTTTAAGATTATAATTTCTAAATCTTTATTGTAGACACAATAACTTGTCAAAACAATCCTACCTGATTGGCAAGAGCCTCTTCTAGATTCTGTTTTAAAATTTCATTTTTCTTTTAAAGAATTGCATGAGTGGATAGCAGCTGCTCCTATCAGTTCATTGGTGGCTGTGTCTATTTAGCATCAAGTAACTGATAATTTAAAAAGCATTAATTAGTGACTTTCACTGTGTTTTTAAATGAGTTATTAATAGAGGAATCTGTTGAATTGCTCATTATCAGCAACTTGTCATTAATATTAATTGGATCATTGTGTTAATAGTTAATCATCTTTTATCTAAAAGACAAATGATCTAGACACTTTACTTGGTGCAGAGAAGTGCATTCCTTTCTAAATGTGGAAGCTCTAAACAAAAAGAGGATGGCCTGCACTTCCAGGCAAAGCTGGTGAGCGAGATGGAGCGATATGAGAACCAGGCAGCAGGACTGAGCCTTCCACATTGAGAGCTGAGCGTCCCTGCGCAGGTGCTACCTCCCGAAAGGCTCCCGATGAAGTTGTGACTTAGAACATGAAACTCATCCTCTCATTGGTTTTGGTTTCTACTCTTTTTTTTTTTTTTTTTTTTTTGACTCCCCTTAGGCCATTCTCTAACTCTGTGGAGTTACACATTTTTCTAAGGAAAGGCTCTGCACTGTATAACGTTTCCACTTGAGACACAGTGTTTGGCTAGCTGGCGTAGCAAAAACATTCATTTTCTTTCAGCTTTCATTTCTGCTTCTCCATGAAACTGCTCATCATGCTGGGCTTGACCATGCATTGTTCTTGAATAAATCCCCTTTGTTGTATAGCCCAAGATCCAAGTGTGTTTTATACCTTTTCAAAACCTAAGGTTCCTAATATTCAATATGACACTGAGTGTGCAGGTGGATGGTAGACAGATACAAATGGCCTCACTGTGGCAGAGAAAAAAAGTGCTTTCTGGAGGCCTGCAAAAGTATACAAAATTGAAAATTCACTAAGGTTATGATAGAAAGAACCTTGAATCCCAAACCAACCTCCTCTGTTATAAGTATTTATTGAAAATGCAGCATTCATAATACACATGCTCATGAGACACTATATTTTATAAGCAATTGTATGTGGAACAATTTTATGAGAAATTAGAATTTTATATGGATACCTATAAAAGCTGTTGACTCTTGTGCTCCCATGCTTCCCCCCAGGACTATCAGCAGGTATTGATTCCTGGGGATCAGGGATCATTTTCTTCAGTGGTGTAGCCAATGATAAGTTGTCCTTGCTCCAGGAAATGATTCTTTTGCATGCTCAGGGTGTAGGTGAGAGAGGAAGTATGAGAGGGGGCTGAGTAGTGAAAATGACCAAAATTCACTATTCAAATGTAAAAATCTCTCAAACAATCAAATGTATGTAAATATGAATGAAGTACAAGTTGGCTGTTAAAAAGGAAGCCCGCTGCTTCAGCTAAGCCAACAGATTTTCCTGGTGACCATATTTGATGGTTGCGATTTTATGCCTTAAGAAATGACAACCAACTTAGTATATAAGATGGAAATATCACTTACACTTTTACAACTAACCAATGAAAGGACATGTTTCTTTCTTTCTCTCTCTCTCTCTCTCTCTCACTCTCTCTCTCTCTCTCTCTCTCTCTCTCTCTCTCTCTCTCTCTCTCTCTCTTTAGGTTTTTCGAGACAGGGTTTCTCTGTGTAGCCCTGGCTGTCCTGGAACTCACTCTGTACACCAGGCTGGCCTCAAATTCAGAAATCCGCCTGCCTCTGCCTCCCAAGTGCTGGGATTAAAGGCGTGCACCACCACTGCCCAGCTGTTTCATATTTTTTAATGTGTGTGACTAAAAATTTAACCAAGATTTTGACATTTACCATCTGTATTTATGAATTCCTCTGTAATCTTTATCTCTATGTATATCATATATATCATTTATGTTACCATATCAACAATATTTCTCTATGTTTGTATAGTGGTCCATAGACAACCAAATTCCAAGAACCAGAAAAAAAAAAAAACAAGAAACAAAACAACAACAACAAAAAAACAAACAAAGAATTAAGAAGGTGCTGACTGTTAATATGAAAACAAAGAATATCATGCAGCAAAGGAATAAAAGAGGTATTGTATTGTGAAGTGATCCCTTACTTTCTTAGACAAAATAAATAAAAACAAAGTATAGATTTTGTAAAAATTTACACAAAAACAGTTATATTAATAAAGTTTCTATTCTGCTCTGTTCTTCCACTCTCTCCTCAGAAGATACATGTGGGTCTTCTTGACTGATGAGTTGAATTATATTTATGTATGGAGGGAGGATTTAAGTTTTCATCAACAGTATTACTTACAGACATATGGATAACAGTTTTTCTATAGTGTACTTCCACTGTTAAGTAAAAAAAAATAGTATAGCCTTTTATGACCGGCACCCTTGTTTTCTGTGTATATCCCTTCTGACATTATCAATGGTTAAAAAACGTATCTTTCTCTTTAACTAAATTTTAATCTCTTATGTACTACCACAAATAACCTAAGGCTTGAAAGCCAGTGTGTACCATTTAAATTATCACCACGAAAATGCTCATCCTTTATAAAACTGGAAACTTACTGTTTATTTTCTTTATGATTCTAATACTCTGGCCTGCAAGCCATTAAAAGCAGCAGTTATTTATGCCAGATTAGTTATGTCCTCTGTCCTACGCCGTTGTTCCAAATTGTGCTCTGTTTAAGGGTGGTTTTGGTGGTTGTTCAGTCACATCCTTAAGCATGTTTTAATTTTTGCTAATGCTTTTAGCTTTTCCTTCGTGAGAGAGCTAACATATTTTTAAGCTTTCTGTGGTTACTCTGCTTCCAGAGTATTTCCTGTTTCCCCATATATTAAGAAGAAGCTACAGAATTCAAGAGATAGCTCAGTCACCAGAACTACAGTTATCAAAGGTACACACTTCCTGTGACTGTACAGTTTGAAATACAATTTTTGTTATTTGTTTTTTGTTTGTTTTGTTTTGTTTTGTTTTTTTCGAGACAGGGTTTCTCTGTGTAGCCCTGGCTGTCCTGGAACTCACTCTATAGACCAGGCTGGCCTCGAACTCAGAAATCCACCTGCCTCTGCGTCCCAAGTGCTGGGATTAAAGGCATGTGCCACCACTGCTCAGAGAAATACAATTTTTATCAAGTTTTATAACAATATAGAATTTTGTTTTACTTTTTTAAAAAAAGCTATGTTAGCACACAACACACTTGATTTGTTTTGTGGGGAAGGAGCACGTTTTACTAACAAAATGTTTCTCAAGGTGGATTGATGAGAAACAAATATCATCCCTTGATAATTTTTGAAAGACTCCTCTTGGCTCCCAGAAGAGACTTTCTGGTAACATACATGATCAATCCAGTAGTTGCCAAAAAAAATACATTGTAGTAAGGGAAAAACACCAGATTCATTTTTGTATCTTTCTCCCCCTACCTCCTGCTCTCAATGTAGCTTAACTCCCTTCTGCCTCTTTTTTTTTTTTCATATTGACATTTTATTTTATGGTGACATACACATCACTGTACTCAGTAGATATCCCAATTAACTGAATAATAAGTTCTAGGTTCAGTAGATATACTCTAAAACAAAATAAGGCAGAAAGTAACCCTGAAAGATACTCAACATTGGCATCTGGCATCCACACATGCCCAGACACACATATACATAGTTTGTAAGGTACATTAAATTTTATGCCAACTAAATGAAAGGCGCAAAAACTTTTTAGTATTTTATTAGTTGGCACCTTTTTGCACCTCTACTTAAAAATAGACTGGATAGATAAAGCAACAGTCATTTATTTTCTTTTTTTTTTTTCCTTTTTTTGATTTATTTATATTTCAAATGTTATTCCCTTTCCTGGTTTGCCTTTCCCCAAACCCTCTACCCATCCTCTTGTCCCCTGATTCTATGAGGGTGTTTCTTCAACCACCCACCCACTCCCACCTCCCCACCCTCAAATTCCTCTACAATAGGACATCAAGCCTCCACAGGACCAAGGGCCTCTCCTCCCATTGATGCCATAAGGTCGTCCTCTGCTACATAGGCAGATGGAGCCATGAGTTCCACCATGCATATCTTTGGTTGGTGGTTTAGTCTCTGATAGTTCTGGGGGGCTCTGGTTGGTTGATATTACTGTTCTTCCTATGAGGTTGCAAACCCCTACAGCTCCTTCAGTCCTTTCTCTAACTCCTCTACTGGGGACCTTATGGTCAGTCCAATAGTTAGCTGCAAGCATCTGCCTCTGTATTTGTCAGGCTCTGGCAGAGCCTCTTAGGAGACAGCTATATTGGGTTCCTGTCAGCAAGCACTTCTTGGCATCCACAAGAGTGTCTGGGTTTGGTGACTGTATATGGGATGGATGCCCAAGTGGGGCAGTCTCTGATGGCCTTTCCTTCAGTCTCTGCTCCACACTTTGTCTCCGTATTTCCTCCCGTGAGTATTTTGTTCCCCCTTCTGAGAAGGACTGAAGCATCATCAAATCTAGACTTCACTGGGTTTTATGGTGGTTTTCTCATTTTTGGTGGCCTATATGAGAAGTGGGTTTGGAAGTTCTTGTGCACTGACAATGATTGCCTGTTCACATCTAGTGTAAATTACTACAATTGTTTATGAAATGTATCTTTAATAAGGTTGAATACAGCATCTCTAAGACTAGCTGATAGCTACAGGTTTTTGTATCCATTAGACCACTTTAGGATTATATACTAGAATGCATTTCCAGCAGAAGCTCAAGGAGGAAGATCATACAGGAACACCTCAGCAGTCTGTGTGCCCCTCACCGCTCTGTCCTGTGCTGCTGCTGTTGCTACTTTCATTTTGCACACTCTCTACACTTTACAATAACTACTACTGTTCTTGTTTTTGGTACACAATCGTTACTGGGATTCTCACCATAAGGCAAAAATATTACCATTGCGTACACTCCATTTCTGGTGTAACTCATATTTTTTGTACATTCAGGTTTTTATCTTGCAGCATTTATGTTGGATCTGGAGGACTTTAGCATTCAAACCTTCTTTTCAACAGATATTCTGTTAACAATTTTTGAATCTTTAATATACCTAAAAAATGCCCCTTATGTTATTCTGATTTTGAAATATGAGTTTCACTTGGTAATATTCCAAGTAGACTGAGGCCTTTTTTTCCCCGTTAATAGTGTTGGAGAATCCACTGTCTTCTGGCTTGAATTATTTGTACAGAGAAGTGAGCCCCCATTTTCACCTTCAGCTTCTGTGTGTCATAAGCCTTTCCCACCTCACTGTTCCCTCCCTTCCTATAGCCACAGTCAATGGTTTATCAATAGCTCTGGTTTTTAGCAACTTGATCATAACGGACTTGGTTATAGTTCTTTTTTCTCCGTGTTCCTATGCTCAGCATTTGCTTGCCAGGGTCTTTTACTCTTTAGTGTCCTGTCTGCAGATTTATTCTTTTCACCATGTTTGAGTATTTTCAGCCACTATTTCCTGGTTGCTCATATATCAGACACTGATAGTATCTCATACCTTGTTATACTCACTATATTTTTCTGTTTTATTTTGAGCAGTTGCTATTACTATATTTTTAGGTTCAATGGTCTTGCCTCCTATCATGTAGTGTCAAACCCATGCAGGTGACATGCTGTATGTTTGTTACTTAATCTCTTACGCTCCTTCTCATTCTCCCTGTCTCCTCTATTTCTCAAGCATAGGAACTGAATTTCAAACATTTGTTTAAAACTCACTCTTCCTAATACCTATTGTTTCCAGTCCTGGATCTGTTTCTATTTGTTAATTTTTCTCAATAGAGTTTGCATTTCCATGCCTCTTTGTATGCTTGATAATGTTCAGTATCTCTAAAATTAGCAAACACAACATATCTCACCAGTGGGGCAGGGATGAGGTGTGACCATGCTATGACATTGGAGATCTCCATTTTTCTTTCTATTCCTGTCAACTTATCCTTATTGGTGAACACTTTATTTCATCTCTTTGCAAAGATTCACTTGCCTTTTGAAGCTAATTTCTCTACTTAGGCACAAAAAATATTTGAACACCGATGCCCCCCTTTTCAAATGAAGTTTTACATTCCTCCTTTTTGTTCTTGTTAGCATATACTCATAATTAAACATATCTCACTCTTAACTGCACACTGCCTTAAGGTCTATACCTTCCTTCTTCTCTTGGCCCAGCTTCTGGAAACAATTAAGAACTTCCTTTTGAATTGCTCCTAAACATAATCTCAGGATTTTCTTTTCCTACCACCACCACAGTGGATGATATTGCCTCTCTGTGTTTTTGTCATCTGGAGGGGATATTTTGCAGTGAAGGGTGGGGTTTTTTTTTTTTTTTTTAAGTTTCCTGTCCAATGAGCTCTGGAAGTGTCAAGGGTAGAGTTGCTTTTGTCCTGGGAACATATACATTTTTTAAGACTCGAGACCTATTTGCGTACTAATCTCTCTCTTTAGCTTCAGGGCTTCTCCGGCAGCTTGTATATAGAGCTCTCATTTGCATACATTATAGGTTTGTGATTATAATTACTTATGAGTCGTTTAGGGTAATAACTGTTGAGTAAATATTTGTAGTTTTGGCTTTTGTGGTGGGCGGCACTGGGTTCATGCAGAAAGCTCTGCTCATAACAACCTGTTACACAGGAGTTTAGTCTCTCTTTCCGCAGCTAGCATCTAAGCCTAAGCGTCAGCCTCTTTTCCTGTCTGGGTGACAGCACCCTGCAGTAATTTACATTTAGTTTCCAGTCTTCACATGAACTTTGAGTTTTGACTTCAGTCTTGGCAAACATTTTCCTTTCTTTGAAATTTGGCTGTACATTTAATTTTGTTCTTTATGTTTTTTCTATTTTCTCTTATTTATTTACATTCTGGTCATTGCCACACCTCCAGGTCCCCTCTCCTGCAGTTTCTCATCTCTAGGACCTCAAGCTGCTCCACTAATTTATGTTTAATTATGCGCATCTGCTCCCACTGAGGCCTGACCAGGCAGACCTCTGCTATATCTGTGCCAGGGGCCTTGGACTGGCGGACTGGCGTGTGTATGGTCCTGGTTGGTGGCTCCGTCTTTGGGAGCTCCCTGGGGTCTGAGTAAGTTGGGACTACTGGTCTTCTATGGGGCCACTCTCCCCTTCAACTTCTTCCATCCTTCCCCTACTTTAACCACAGGGGTCCTCAACTTCAGTCCACTGGTTAGGTGTATCTGCTTCTGTCTCAGTCAGCTGCTGGTAGGGCCTCTGAGCACAGCCATGCCAGGCTCCCATCTGTAAACACATCATAGCATCAGTAATCATGTCAGGGCTTGGAGCCTCCCATGAGATAGATCCCAACTTGGGCTAGTCATTGGATGGCATTTCCTTCAGTCTCTTCTCTAGTTTTGCCCTACAGTTCTTTTAGATAGCAACAGTTCTGGGTCAGAAATTTTGACTGTGGGTTAGTAACCCTGTCCCTCCACTTGAGGCCCCATCTATTTACTGAAGGTGGACTATTTGAGTCCACCCTCCCTCTTCCCAATGTTGGGCTCTTTGGCTCTGTTCTTTGCAAGCTTCAGAAATAAGATGTTATGCAGATTTTCCTCTTCCAAATATGTGAAGTTCTCTCCCCATGTCCATTCGTACAACTTAAGGATGGACCAGCATCCTTCTTATCTTGTCTTATGGTATCATCCTTATTTCTTGTGTCCCAGACTCCAGTATTGTACTCCACAATCAAATACACTGATCATTGATGAGGATGGATCCAGTCCCCACAGTTTTCTGCCTAAAATCTTTTATGCATACTATATCCAATAACTCAGATAGTTTCTTTGCCTATCCTGAAGAACTTTACTTACCATTTGGCACTCATATTGTTCATCAACAAGGAGATCTTCTTGGCTTCCTAATACTGACTTTTCATCCTGTGTTCCCATCACAAATATCTGCACATTGCATGTCTTTCCAACCTAATTGGAAGAAAGGATCTTTGAGTATATAAATATGTATCTACTGATTTACATAGTATCATACACATAATAGGCACTTAGTAAAATATATTATTATTTTGTTCAGTATACTGTTGTTCAGTACTGGGAGGAATAATATTGCTTGTGTCCATGACATTGCATCTAAAGCCAACATAATATTATACTAGTATAAATATTCCCCATTCCAAATAGTAAAACATAGTTTAGTCCATAGTTGATAATGTCTGAGATACCTTATTAAAGGTGTATGTTAGCAGCATTGATCACAGGCATATTATATCTAATTCTAAATTTACCATAATGCTTCTTTGAGTTCTCTCAAGGACTTAGTCAGCTGCCTGGTTATATGGAACTAGAATCTACTTGTCAAACTTCTCTATACACTTTCAAAACTTTTCATTGAAATAATCATTGTGCTGAGATTATACAAAGAATAATACTTAGTTATGTGCTTCCTGTAACCTTCATGTACAACAAGGTTAAATATTACCAATAAGACTGTGAGAGAGTACTTTTAACTTTTAGGACTTATATGACTTTATTTGCCTGAGAGCTGTTAATTGGTTCAGAGAGTAACCCTTCATCATGCGAGAACACTTAAAATTATTGTGGTGGTCTGAATGAGACTGGTCCCCCACAGGCTCATAGATTTGAATCATTGGTCACCAGGGAGTGGCACTATCTGAAAGGATTAGGAGGTGTGGCCTTGTTGGAGGATGTGTCTCAGTAGGGATGAGCTTTGAAGTTTCAAAAAGCCCATTCCAAGACCAGAGTATCTCTCTTCCTGTTGCCTACAGATCCAGATGTAAAACTTTTAGCTTCTTTTCTAGCATCATGCCTGCATGCATGGCACCATGTTCCTTGGTATGATGACAGTAAACTAAACCTCTAAAACGGTAAGCAAACCTCAATTCAATTCAATGCTTTTTTTTTTTTTTTTTAAATGAGAGTTGCCATGGTCTTGATATCTCTTGTCAGCGATAGAACACCAAGTCCAACAATTACTGACAAACATTTCATATGAAAAAAAAAATTTTTATTTGTGTTGCTATGGCAACCATATTATTAAAAAGTGTCTTAAGTATGAACTGTATGATTCTTTACCTTAGATTCCTAAAACCAATGCAGGGATCATCCTATAAACTACGAGGATTAAAGTAGAACAAAATACTTTGCATAAGTGCCTCTTAAATCTAAAAGTTCCTTTTAAATTTATTCTGCATAATGGTCTAATGGTGGATTAATGTCTTTACTTATTTAGCAAAACTCATAGACTGTGTACAACACAAGGAGAAAATTGTAATGTAAGCTGTGTAACCCAGTGAATGATATTCTCGTGCTGCCTTATCAGTGGTGAATGTACTGTTCCCATTCATGATGTTAATAACTGGGAAATCTGGGGCCTGAGGGAAGTGAGCATAGGAGGTCCCATGTTGGCAGTGCAATTCTGTTGAGAATTGTACTTGTTGGACTCTCACAGGTGTGACAACAGTATCATCCACAAAAGGAGTATAAATATCTTATTATAGTTTGGATAGATCTTTATCACACAGAACATGGGCTTCTTGTGTTTTCTTAGTCTTAGGTCTAACTTCAAAGTGAGTCTGATAGTAAAGAGAAAGGATCATGGATCAACTCAAAGACTATATAAAAATAAATCAAAGTGGGATATTTCTAGTTAGGGGGAGGACTGAAGAAGCAAAAGGGGATTGCAACTCCATAGAAAGAACAGCAGTATCAACTATCTGAACCTCTCAGAGCTCCCAGAGGCTAAGCCAATAACCAAAGAGCAATCATGGGCTCTGCTATCCCTGCCCTCCCCGCCCCGCCACACATATGTAGCAAAGGACTGTCTTCTTTGGCTTCAATGGGAAAGGATGAGCTTAATCCTGTAGAAACTTGATGCCCCAGGGAAGGGGGATGCTAGCAGGGTGAGATGGGAGTGAGGGGGGTAGGTGGGGAAGCACTCTCTCAGAAGCAAAGAGGAGGGGAGATGGGTGATGAACTTGTAGAGGGGGTACAGAAAGGGGGCAACATTTGGAATGTAAATAAATAAAATAATTAATAAGGAAAAAAGAAATCTTAATTGACATATGCAACATAAGGTTTGCTTGTGGCATTTCCAAGTCAAATTTGTTTTTATTGATTCTCCTCCTGTCTTCTCTCCCATTTCCTCAACTCCTCTACCCTTCACTATCCCCCTATAGCTTCTTTTTAAAATTCATGTCACATATGTTTTCTTGCATTCTCCTTCTTACACACACATACATATGAGAGAGACAAACCAAGGCATTCGTTAGCATAAAGAGCACTTGCGATATTACAGTTCTTCATCCAACATCATAGTGCAGAGATACACTGACAGATATAGTGGTACTGGCAGAGACAGACATGCACTTCAATAAAACAGATGAGAGGATCCAAAACAAATATACACACTGATGGTAACCTAATTTCTGACAAAATTGCCAAAAACATATATTGGAAAAATGATACCTTATCCAGCATATGGTACTGATAAAATAAAAAAAACTGGATATCCACCTGTAATAAATGTAATTTGATCCATTATCTTATTATGTATGAAGTTCAATTTAAAGAGGGCCACAGACCTTACTCTAAAACCTGAAATGCAAAAGGCTGCACACATAGGGAGTATATTACAGAAGAAAGCACAGGAAATATGTTATGAAGTTTGTGTGTGTGTGCGCGCATGTGTTTGTGTTTGTGGTTTCAGTCAGTGTCATATTTTCAACTCTTATGAAGTAAATTTCTGTCTTCCAGAATTCATTCCTCAAAGTTCTAAGGGTCACTCCATGAGAAAGCAACTGTATTTGAAGAAAGGACCTTTCAGGGGGTGATTAGTTCTACAGAGCCCAGCCACTCTGCTGCCTTCCTTTCACTGTTCCCACTGTTCGTCCCTCCTCTTTCTGCATTGCCTAGTCCTCGTCAGCTCTCAGTAGATAGTCCTTGAATCTTTTGATGCTTTGACACTTATGTAGTTCTGCTATTGACTCTCCACTTAATGGTTGCTCTACACTGAACTTCTTACTTTGGTGTTGATTTCAGACTGTAGGAAGTAGATGTTAACTCCAGGCAAAGTCAGAACTTTCCTGGTGACAGTGAACATTGACAGGGCTAATGAATTGGAAATCAGAACAAGTTGTATGTTCTCAGAAAGATGACAGTGAATTTGGATAATTCTTCAAAAATTTAGATATCAAACTTGAAAGTGCAACATAATTAACTTTCATACCAAAAGAGGAACTAAGGAAAGTCTAATAGAACATAGATGGGACTTGCAGCCTGAAAACTAAAGACCTGTGATGAGAGAAACCAGAGATCTAAACAAATAGATACCGCATTCCTGGTATAGAAGACTAAACATGTCTGCTCTCTCTAGACTGATACCCTTGTGCTAGAATTCTGGGAGAAATATTAGTAGCCATAGAAAAGATTAGTGTGTTTCTTCAGGATAAACAACAAAAACAAAAACAAAAAAACCTTGACCACAACCACCAAAAAAGTCCCTATATTGTTAAAATAGGCAGGGATTGGGGTATAGGCCAGGAGTTAAGGTGGTTGCCTAGCATGCTTAACCAAGCAACACATACAGGAATGTTTACACACACACACACACACACACACACACACACACACACTTTTAATTATTTTAAAGGGAAATATTCAGGCATATTTTTATGAATCTATTTTTGTGTTTTCCATTCTACTTCATTGATCTAGGCATTCTGTCTGTCCACATCATTTGGTCATGAGTACTGTCCAAACAATAGATTTCCTTACTTTATCTTTGTTCAGAATTACTCCAGCCATTATGTGTATTTATGTGTATATGCTTGTGCGCAGGTATGAGTGCATATCTTCCCTCCTGCTCTGTCTCTGTGTGTGTATTGTGTGTGTGTGTGTGTGTACTTGCATGTGTGTGCATGTGCAAACACAAGTAGGTACTCTCAAATGTAGGTTGGAGGCATCAGATTGCACTGGAGTGGATAGACAGGCAGTTGTGAGCCATCTGATGTGGGTCCTGGGAGCCAAACTCAGGACTTTTGCAAGAACAATACACACTCTTAACATTTGAGCCATCTCTCCAGGCCCCTGCTCAGTTGGTACATAGCTGGTTCACAGTGTAGAATACAAACACAGTTTCATAGAGGAAAGCCATGCTCAACCCAGGCTGCTGAGTAGGGGATGATGATCACATACCAGAGAGAGATAAAAAGCATTAGCCTAATATAATTTCCCATCAATGGTAAATATCAAATTACAAAACATTTCAGTAAAAAGCATGGAAACATGTAGGATACAGAGCTAGACAAAATATCCTTAGTCTTGAAAACAAAGGATGATTTGTGAAAGAAAAATTGATAAGTCAAACCTCTTCAATTTTAATGGTTTTCTCTCTGAAAGGTCTTATTAAAAAACAAAAATAGACTCGGAGAAACTATTTGAAAATCACTCAAAGGAATATTATCTAGGATATATAAAGAATATTCAAATCACTCAATGGTAAAACAGATGATCAGATTAGCAAAAGACATGAGAGAGTATGTCAACAAAGAATATACAAACAAGCCCATGAAATGACATGAATGACAAATAAGCTCACAAAAAGATGTTTAACATCATTAGTCATGAGGGACAAGAAAATTAAAACCACAGAGAAATATCACTATGCAGTCACAAAAATAATTAAAATGAAAAATAGTAGCAATACCAGACCCCGCTGAGCATACAGAGTAACTGGGTGACTCACGTGAGTCCAGAGAGTAGAAAATAGAGAGGATACTCTACAAAACAGTGTGTCCATTTGTTAGGAAGCTAAACACACAAATATTTGTTGGGTACTTATGGAATCATTGTACTGTTCCCCAGTGGTGTCCAGAGAGGAACAAATTAATAAGATGGTACGTGCCTATGATGACTTGTGTATGCTTGGCCCAGGGAGTGGCCTTGTTGGAGTAGGTGTGTCACTGTGGGTGAGGATTTAAGACCCTCACCCTAGCTGCCTGTAAGTGAGCCTTCAGGGAAAGATGTAGAACTCTCAACTTCTCCTGTACCATGCCTGTCTAGATGCTGCCATGTTCCCACCTTGATGATAATGGACTGAACCTCTCAACCAGTAAACCAGCCCCAATTAAATGCTGTCCTTTATATGACTTGCCTTGGTCATGGTGTCTGTTCATGGCAGTAAAACCCTAATTAAGACAGTGCCTCCAAAGAACTTCAGTCTGAATACCAGAGTAGATTGTGAGATAATCTCAATATAGTGTGACCATCACACTTTTAGAAACCAGATTGATCCAAAGAAAACAGATACAGTAACTGAAAATGATAGATATATCAAAGTAAACTATATCACCACCATTATTATTAGCTCTGATGTGTTATGAAATTATGACTACCTTAAGAACCTAAAAGCTATACCTTTTGACAAATATTAAATTAATTAGCCATGTGCAATTTGTTGTTCCGTGGTGTTCTGGTACATATTTATGATAGTTATTGCATTTATTTTTCAACTTAAATATAACAATGTTTTTATTTGGTGGAAATGTACTGTTTTGATATAAGTACATATTGTGTCGAACCCTAACCCTAACCCTAACCCTAACCCTAACCCTAACCCTAACCCTAACCCTAACCCAAGCCTTATCCCTAATGCTAACCTAATAGAACGTGGATCCATGGTGGTTTGTCTTCCCTAGAGTTACATTTCAACGGAGGATATAAGAAAGATGGCCTCATTGACGAATATGAAATATTGTTTCAAGCAAGGTATGATGTTAGTAGCTTTCTGCTTTTCTTCCCACCCCCCATGTTATTAATGGAAAAAAATGGATAGTGGAGATTTAGTAGAGATTTCTAAGTAGTGTCTTATGGATTGTTCTAGTACATAACACAAGTAATACTATGTGCACTCTTGCTAAGCCTATCTTTAAACCATATGCAGATGCCATATGCCACAGAGTGAGAACAGCTAAAGATGAACCATTTCTAAAATACTTTTGTAGATAACACTGATTTGCTGTTCACTTACCCAAGCTCAGAGCATCAGTTATTTATGTGCTTTTTGGCACATATTAAATTGATTAGGCATGTGTAATTTGGTGTTCTGGTATATATTTATGACAGAGATTGATTTTCTTTTTTTAAGTGAAACATAAAAATGTTTAGTGGAAATGTACTGTTTTGATATATGCATATATTGTGTCACTCAAATCAGGGTATACTCATTGCATCAAACATTTAATATTTCTTTATGGAGATAATGTTAAAGTCCTTATGTGTGTACATACATATACATCTATAATATGTTAATATTATAATAACATATTATTATAATATATGATATATATTCTCTGCTTTGTCTTTGTCTCTGTCTCTCTCTCCTAGATTAGACACTCTGGGTATGCCTGTGAAGAATGTTATTAGGTTAATTGAGAGAGTTATACCCCACCATTCCATGGACTTGTGTAATAGTATACCATGAGCTGGGGTCCCAGGCTACAGAAAAAGAATAAGGAGAGCTGAATATGAGCACTGAACATTAATATTCTCTGCTTCCTGACTGTAGATACAATGTGACAAAATGTCTTAAGCTACTGTGACTTCCCCCTACTGGTGGACTCTACCTTGTAAATGTAAGCCAGAATAAAACCCTTCATCTGTTAAGCTGCTTTTGTCAGGCTTTTTACAAAGATTTACATATATATATATATATATGTGTATATATATACACATATATATATATATATGTGTGTTCTATTTACATGAAACTTGCATGACAGAAAAGAGTGTCAGATCCTATTACAGCTGGTTGTAAGCCACCATGTGATTGCTGGGTACTGAACTCAGGACCTTTGGAAGATCAGCCATTGATCTTAACCTCTGAGTCATTTCTCCATCCCCCTGTCAGGCTGTTTTGAACAGGAAAGGAAATTGATATAATGCTGATCTACATCTCCATGTTACTTATTATGGTTTCATCTGATAATAAGAGATATTGAATCATTTTCATGTACCCGTTAGGGATTTGTAGGTCTTCCTTGGACAAATGTCTATATTCATTGCCTGTTTTAAAAACAGGATTTGTTTTTTCCCTGCTACTGAGTTTTAAATTTTTCTTATATTCTTGTTCTTAGCTCCTTGTCAGATATATAGCATGTAGATCTTTAAAGAAGAGCTAATGCCAATACTCCTCCAAGTTTTTTTGTAAAACATCAACTGAAGGAGCATTTGCTAATTATTTGCATGAAACCACATTTACCCTGATATTAAAACTATAATATGTAATAAAAACTAAGACAATTTTATACTAATATCCCTTATGCACATACATGTGAAAATTTTCAATAAAATATTACAAACTGAATCCAAGATCATATCAAATAATTATCCACCATGATCATGTTGGCTTTATCACAGAGGTGGCATAACCATATGTAAATGGATAAATATAAGCTTTCACATGAACAGACTGAAAGACAAAAGATTCACAAAAAAAAGATCCTTTCATTTAACACAGGAAAGGATTTTGACAAAATCCAATATCCCTCTTTGATTAAAAGTCCTAGAGAACTCAAGAAGCTGACAAAAGCTTCTGCATGGACACCATCTTTCATGCAAAGCAGCAGCCTACTAAATGGGAAAAAGTCTCTACCAATTGTACATCTGACAGAGGGTTAGTATCTAGAATATACAGAAAACAACAACAACAACAAAAAAGCTAAGTATTGTTGGCCAAAAGGGTCCCATAGGAATCCCCATATAATCTCTAAGGAAAACGAATGGTCTCTTATTTTTGGGCTCTTTTCCTTCTTTTATTTTCCTTTGTCAACTCTAATGTGATGGGTTTTTGTTTTATCTTACTATGTTTCATTCATTATGTTTGGTCGTTATCTCTTAGAAACCTGTCATTTTCCAATGAAAGGTGGAAAAAGAGAGGATGTGGATGGGAAGGGAGGAAGGGGGCAATTTGAAGAAATAGAGAAAGGGGAAGCTGTAAACAGGATATATCATGGAGGAAAGGATCTATTTTCAATAAAAAGAAAAAATAAGCATCAGGAGGACACAAGAATGGGATATAGAAATAAACAGAGAACTCTAGAGAGTTCTCAAAAGATGAAACATAAATGGCTGAGAAACACTTAAAATTGTTCAACATCCTTAACATAAGGGAAATGGAAATTAAATCTGCTTTGAAATGTTATCTTATTCCAGTCAGAATGGCCACAATCAATAAAACCCATGACTTCAGGTGCTTAAGATGATGTGGGGAAAGCAGACTACTTTTTCATTGCTGGTGAAAGTACAAACTCATACAGCCACTGTGGAAATCAGTGTAGAAGTTCCTCAAAAAGCTTAAGATCAATTTACCCCAAGATCTGGTTCTACCATGAGTGACATTTTATCCCAATGACTCTACACCCTGCCAAGCCTCTGTGTTTATTGCTGCTTTGTTCAGAATAGCCAGGAATTGGAAACAGCCTAGATGCCCATTGATTAATAAATGGATAATGAAAATGTGATACTTTTATATAATAAAATTATTATTTAGCTATTAAGACAAATGAAGTTATAGAAATTTCAGGTAAATGAATAAAGTTAGAAAAATAACTCAGACCCCAAAAGACAAATATTGCATGTTTTCTCTTATAAGTGGATATTAGCTTTTAAGCATCAGATATGTGTATTTGGTTTACAGTAGTCTTAGAAGTTAGGTAGCTAATGAGAGACAGGGGGAGGAAGTAAAGAATGGAACTTCCAAGAAAAGGGATGTTGGGCGGAAGGGTATCCTGGTTCTTGGTTGTGGGTGCCCCAGAACCCAGGCTCCTGACAGGAGGTCTAATCTCCATTCAACCTGCACCCTTCAGTCACAGGGCACAGGTAGAGGGCATGATTAATGGGCCTCAGGCCCTAGAGAGATTTACATACTAATGAGTTACCTGAAAGCCAGAGGGTAGAGTCAATTAAGCATACTTCCCCAGCCCCTCCCCACTCTCTCCCTGCTATTTAACTCAGGACTGCCCTGGGTTTGGGGGGGTATCCAGATCCATCCACCATCTGTCATGTCAATAAACCTGTTTTGGAAACCTCAGTACTTTCTTGTGTGTGGAGCCCTGGAGAGGCCTTTAGTGAGCCACCATGCCTAACTTCCAACCTGGAGGAACTCTCTGCATTTCCCAGCCACAATTACCTACAAAGGAAAATAAAATATAGTATTATAAAGTGATAAAGGAGAAGCTATAATAGGAAGATTAACTGAAGAGTGGGATTGGAGGGAAGGGTAAAGGATGAAATATGAATAGAGACAATTAACATTAAAGGTGTGTTAAAAGTCATCTGGAAACCTACTACTATAGAAGCTTCCTAAAATATATACATATATGAAAGGAATTCAAATGGAGTTTCCATAAAATGGGGGAGGAAGTTCTCCAACTAGACATATTATTCCATTAAGTAGAACCTCTACTGCCAGAAATAGGTTAAATCTTCTTGAATTATTGGCCAAAGGAGTCCTATAGATCATGGCTCCAAATATCCCAGGCTTTTACCAAAGCTATTGATTATTCTCCATAACCTGATGGTAAGGTCCTATCATTGAAAACACCACTTATTTACACTGTATAACATAAGGAAAATGAAGCTAGTGTCCAATTAGAAGCTTCAGCCCTACTGACTAGCATTCAGGTCCTGGAAGGTACTATGCACACTACTGGAAGGAAAAAGGTCATCATCCATATAGCTCAGTGTAGGTCAGGGTAGCTGGGAACACTGAGAGTTCCTGCATGGGGAAGTTAGGCTTGGCAGCTCATTAAAGGCCTCTCCATGGTTCCTCACGGCACAGCCCCAATGACACGAGAAAGTCCATGGGATTTTGTAGGCTTTAATGTCATGGCGGATGGTGGTTGGATCTGGATGTGCACTCCCCCAAAACTCAGGGCCCACCTGAGTTAAATAGGGAGGGAGAGAGGGGGAGGGGCTGGGGAAGAATGCTTAATTGGCTCTGCCCTCTGGCCTTCAGGCATCTCATTAGTATGTAAATCTCTTTAGGGCCTGAGGCCTGTAATCACACCATCTACCTGTGCTCTTTGGGTGGGGCTGCATTGCCCTGAATGTGACTGAACAGTGTAGGACAATGGAGTTCCATGCCTTGTGTTAGGAGCCTGGATTCTGGGAGCATGGCAGAACAGATGCCCATCCCTTATAGGTGATGGACACCTGTTGGGCTTTCCAGCCAGCACTTCAACCAAACCAAAACCTCTTTCACGGCCCTACATCTCCCCCTGTTTTCTTTTTTTAAAAATGGGGGTTACTGTCATCTGTAGTGAAAATTTTGGATGAGGAAGTCAAAAGAAAACACTATGAAGGCCATAGGGTGTGGCACAATTAAGCCATAGTGTAAGAGGAGTTGGGGTGGGGGTTAGGAAGGCAAGGGATCATTGAAACAATTAAACACAGGTAGTATAGTTTGAGGGTAATAACATCTGATTAATTTAGATAGACATGTTTTTCTTACTAACATGTAACTTTTAGCTATTTGGCTATTTGCTGTCAGGATATCTAATTTCTTCTGGTTTCTTTGTCATGGAAATTATCTGCAGCTGGCAAAACTGCACCCCTTCTAGAGCACAACACAAATCATAATCAGCTGCTGAGAAGTAGACCCATGTTCCTACACCTGGGATCAAAACAAAAATTTTTTCCCATAACATTTCTGTGTTTTCCAAATAAACCAAAATTACAAAATCATCACTGTACTAAAATGCCTCTGTTTTCTTACCTTTTTACCCCTCAGAATTGCCTTGGCTACCCGAATGTTTGTTTCTCTGTCTTTCTCCCCATCCCTCCCTTTTCCCCCTCCTTCCTTCTCCTTTCCCTCTCCCTCCCCCTTTCTTCCCCTCATCTCTCTGTTAGTTTGAGTATGAACTTTTAGGACTGCTGTTTTTCATATAAAATATCTTAGTATTTTGTTAGGAAGTACATTGAATATATAGATCACCTCATACTTCACAGCTATTTTAAGAATATTGTTTATCCTAATGTATGAACATTAGGTGTCTTTCCATTTTTTTCTGTGTCCTGTTCAATATCTTTCATCAATGATGTTTTGTTTTCATTGTAGAGATGTTTCACTCTTTTGATAATTTTTTTGCCTCAGATATGCTTTTATTATGTGATTATCGTAAATGACATTATTTATACAATAATTTGCTATTGGTGTATTATGACACTACTTATTTCTGCATATTGATTTTGTACCCTGGAGCTTAGTCAAAAACCATCCAATCATTCTACATAGTTTCTTTGGTTCCAGCTGCAGGGCTTTCTCGTCACTAGTTCATGGCACCAGTAAAGTCTATCAATTTTACTCTGTTTTTTAGTCAGATAGAGTGTCTCTCTCTCCTCTCTCTCTCTCTCTCTCTCTCTCTCTCTCTCTCTCTCTCTCTCTCTCAACTGCTTCCACAGCTCTTCCATTACTGAGCTGAATGAATGTGATGTGGAAAGAATGTTCTCCTAGTGTGCTTTCTGTTGCTGTGAGAAAACACTGACAAAAAGCCACTCAGGGGAAGAAAGAGATAATAACTTGGATTATGGGTTATAGTCTATCTTGGACGGAGGCTGAGGCAGGAGCTGAAGCAGAGACCAGAGAAAACACTGCTTACTGGATTGCTTACCCATGTTTACTTAGCTCGTTCTCTTATGCTTTTCATGCCCACATGTCCATGGGTACCCTCACAGTAGACTGGGTCCTCCCTCATTAATCACTAATCAAGAATATGCCTCACAGACGTGCTCACAGGCCAATGTAATGGAGGTGATTCCTCAGTTGAGGTTCCTTCTTCTCATCTGCGACAAAGGTAATCAACACAAGTAGGCATCCTTGTTTAGTTTTAGGTCTTTAAGTAGTATCAGCATCTCCTAGTTGTTGATGTATTTTATAGTTGGCTATTATTACATTGAGATACATTTCTAATATACTTTGTTAGCTTATAGTTTTTAGTCACAATGTGATGTTAAATTTTATTAACTGTGTTTTCTCGACTATTGACAAGATTGTATAATCATTCTCTTTTATTCAGTTCATATGGTAAGACAAATTAATTGATTTATGTTACATATGTTAAAACATCCTTGAATCCTTGGGCAGGACATTGCTTGATTATGGTAAATAATATTTTAATATGCTCTTGGATTTAGATTGTCAGGTTCTGTTGAAGAATTCCTATATTTCTGTTTATTGAGATTATGGCCCTATAGTTATCTTTTTCAGTTGTGTCCATTTCTGGTTTTGATAGGAAAATACTTTTAGCCTTAAAGAATGTGTATTCTTTTTCTGTTGGAGAGAATTCTTTTTCCTGTTTTAGATTTTTTAAGCCAAATAATTGTTGATTTGAGATTGAATTTGCATAGATATCATTTTTCCTTTTACTTTGTATGTTCTTATAGGCATAGTAAGTTTATTGTAAGAAGCATATATCAATTTCAGGCACTATAATTTTAAATATAGGGTTTAGTCCACCTAGACTTAAGGTAATTATTGACAGGTAAGGTCATAAATATCACCACTTTGATACTCACTATTTTTTATATTATAGTTTATCCTTTTCTTTCTTTTTTCCTTTAAAGTCTTTACTCAGTTTTATTTTAGAGTTTTTGCTTTGTCATTAGCATGAAACTTGCAAAACATATTTTTTTGTTATAAGCCATTTTCAAATGATAATGAAGCAAACTACTGTTAAAGATAAAAAACCAAAATGAGAGAAAGAAAGGATATTAAAAATTTGTACTTTCCCATATTTTGAATTTTAAATGTCTCATGGTATATATTTCTCTAGTTCATAATTATTGTGCTTGTGTTCTTCTATGTTCATGTGCACATGAAGTATTTGTAAATATTATGTCAAGGCCAGAGGACAACGTTCGATGTTGTTTCTCAAGTGTCTTCCACCTTTGGTTTGTTTCTTTGAGACAGAATATCTCTGTTCCCTGGAACTTGCCAAGAAGACTAGGTAGGCTTGCTAGCCAGCAAGGCCCTGAAATCTACCTGTTACTTTCTTTTAGCTTCCAAGGCTGGGAGTAAAAGCATCCATCACCATGCCCTACTTTTTCATGTGGCTCCTGGAGATTGAATTCAGGTCTTTAGTTTGAAAGGCAAGCACTCTACTGCCTAAACTGTATCATATCTTTATTTTCTATCTTAATATATAATATAATAATTTTTGCTTTTTAGTCTAAAGTGGATGTGGCATTACATCACAGTATTAGAGATTTCTGAATATGTCTTAAAGATTTTGTGTTAGTTCGAAATATCTATTATAGATGATTGATTTGTATATAATTGAATTCATACACACACATATGTATATATGGCTCTTGAGGGCATCGTGTTGAATGAGAGAAACAAACACAAGGACTTATACACTATAATTTTCACCTGTATAATATTCTTCAAAGAGGAAATTGATTAACTGAAGAATAGATTGGTGGATAACAAGGATGAAAGAGGAAATAGACATGACAAGGAATTGTGTATTGTTGTAGAATTGTAATATGAAGGATCTTAATGATGTAAGTATTTTGTGGGTTTGATATATATGAATCTCCTAGTTGTGGTATTGTACAAGATAATATCCTCAGAGTTGCAGTAGTGGCACACATACCTTGGTGGTAACTAACAGCTCTTTAACTGGACTTAGGATGGCTCAACAAGAGGGGTATCATGCCTGATACAGGAAACCCAGCTAACTACTCAGTGAAGTCATGAATATTAGAGTAGAATCTACAATGTACTAATTGTAGTAATTACTAAAATCTCCAATTTACTAAACCAACATAATCTCTACCAACTTTCTTTGCCTTTTGCCCTATAACCACAGATAAGTGTATTCTTGTCCTCTCAACAAGAAAACTTCATTTTGTAACACATAGAAACCATTGTAGAAAATTACAGTCAATCAAAATGCAGAGATGTGGAGCCCAGTCCCAGTGGTTAAATCTTTAAACCACTTCCTTACCTCAGGCTCAAGTAACATTGTAGAGGATTGTATGAGCCAAGGGATTGGAGAGTTTGCTGTCAGATTGTGTCTTTTAGTAATATCAAAAGCTACATCTATAAAGTTTCACCAGCATGACTGCCCAAATGTGGGCTGAGCAAGGACAACACTGATGGATGCATTAAACTATATGAGGAAAAGCCCAAGAGGCCTTGACCCTACACAATGAGCTACAGGCAACTGAGGAAAGTAGAAAGCAGGAAAAGTGGTCCTTTCTAGGGAAGACCACACCAATTGGTTGTCCAGTACCAAATGGTCATCCCTGAAAATATACATAC
Organism: Arvicanthis niloticus; assembly: GCF_011762505.2. Lineage (NCBI taxonomy): Eukaryota > Metazoa > Chordata > Mammalia > Rodentia > Muridae > Arvicanthis > Arvicanthis niloticus. Next base: position 32,686,875 of record NC_047671.1, read on the forward strand.
AAGTGATATTCTATGGACTGAACAGGCTTTATTTAGGAACATATATGTATATAATATATACACATACATATATGTATACAATAACAGTTAGTTAAAAAAAGTCATAAATTTGAAGAAGAATGTGGAGGGATATATAGGTGGGTTTGACAGAAAGAAATGGAAGGACTGGGGATGTTATAATTATATTAAATCTCAAAAAATGTTAATATACCATAACTCAGTGTGTTTTAGAAAGTCTTAACTAGAATTACAGATAAAAATACAGGACCTAACAGCTGCTTAAGACTGTAACAATAAAGATTTCCCTAATTCCCAGGGCAGATGGAAAAATTAATTGAGATTAAAAGAATATCTATTGAAAGAGAAGATAGAGGATATCTGAAAAGGCTGGAATTCTTTTTCTTTTGGGCTTTCACCATTTTATGTAAACTGGCTATCTGAGATCACATACTTCAAGAATGACTTATATTTCTGGGTCTATTGTGTGCTGCTGTTCATATAGACACTTTCATAGTTCAGAATGTCTCACATTTTTGCCTTTGACTTTTACAGTCATATAACTATTCCTGCTTTTGCAAGCTATAAAACTTGTTTCAGGAAAAAAAAAATCAAAGACCAAAACCTTTCAATTTTTAATAATCAAGTAACAGCAACAGCATAAAATAATGCTTTTTAAAGCATCACTAAAAAATAGCTCATATCCCAATTTGCCAGCTAAAATTAATAACAGAATTAAATATAAAATTTCCATGGTTTAGATCTAAGTTTGACCCAAACTAAATACTGTTATTCAATTTCCTCTTGAGGTGGACTTATTCTACATTAAGTATAAAACATATTAATTTTCTCTGTACTTATCCCAGAAGACAAATTAGTGATTTTTGAAGGATGGAATTATTTGATGGAAAACTTTTGTGTTGGTAATGCATAGGACACCTGGTATAATAAACATGTCAGCCCCTAGATGATGAATCAAGGACAGTTTTCCTTTGGATAGATAGTCAGTAGCTTGGTAGAATTGAATAAAATAGCTAAATAGGATAACCGATGCTTGACTCAAAGCACAGAAGCATTTGCTCAGCAATCTTTATCGATCCTCAGAGGAACTCTGATATTGTTGAAAATCTCTTCGAGGAAGCAATTCCTTGAAAAGGAATCATTCAGATCATCCCAGAGTCTCAGAACCAAGCCTGATAAACACAGAAGCAGGTCATTGTAACTTGATACTGAAGAAAATGGCACCAGTTTTCATCTCTTGTAGAAAGACCAGTGCCACATGCTCAAAGAAGCAGATGGCAAGGATGAGAGGCCAGTCTGGGTGTGATGTCTATTCGTACATTGTCCTTACAGGAACATGTGCGGGGAGTTACGAGTCACCCAAGATAATCAAGATTAAGCTTAAGAGGCTTTGGTTCTTTGGGTCTATTGTATGACTTCAGAGAAGCCCCCTGATAACTTGTTTATGAAGCAGATTGACTCCTGGATGGGCTTTTAGCACCATGCTCTCCAGATTCCCTGTGTGACCTGGAAGATAATGCCATGGTGAGATCAAATATGTAACAACTCTGTGTCTTCCCCCAGAATGTAGCCTAATTGCAGGAAGTTGTGGAGCTGGAGTCAGGAAATAATCATTGAAATAATCTGCAGAAGTGTGTTGTTTACGAGTCCTTCTCTGGCTACATTAGCTGTCAGTACAGAACTCAAAAGATCTTCTCAAATAGAAGTTAATTGGCCAACCTCAGGGAAAAGAGCAGCTACTAGCACACAGAATGTGAGAGCTACTCAATTTTGCATGAGATACTCAGATGACGTAGACTTTGATTAGCTCCTGCTGCAGGCTTGTCCTTCTCTCAGACCTCAGGAATGGGAAGACTGTACACCTGTTAAGTCCTTATCAGTACCTTTTCCAGGCCTCATCCCGTGCTGCCCCATCATTGCCAATCCCACCTCTCTCTCTCTCTCTCTCTCTCTCTCTCTCTCTCTCTCTCTCTCTCTCTCTCTCTCTCTCTCTGTGTGTGTGTGTGTGTGTGTGTGTGTGTGTGTGTGAATCTATGTATACTTGTCCTGAAGTGGACTTGCCCTGTAAGTAGAAATGAATCTTGAATCAGCTCTTGTCAGCTCACTATACAGAAGAGATGACAGAAAAATCACTTTATTTTAATAAAACATCTTGGGTCTGATTAAGTGCCTCCATTTTACCTTGTGTCTCATTTGCAGCTCCCATATAACAACGATAAGTTCAGGGAAGGCTTCCTTGAGAAGCTCAGTCCTAGAGCCTTTTTCTCAAATTTAAACACATTTCTTGCAGAAGAACCTCTTACCAGTAAACCCTGTGTGGGCCAATTGTTTTGCTGCGTAGTATTGTCAGCATGAGCTCAAAATGGAGGGCGTTTATTTCAGAGACTTCGCTGTGAAAAGAGTCAGCAATGACACCGCTCAAGAACTGTTTACTCATACTTCACAGAAGCACTTCTAACTTAGGGAGGAGCAATATAAACTTGCTTATAGTTCACATATGGAGACAGAGCATATCTTTTCACACCCCTTTACATTATTTCACATTATTACATTTTCTTGATATGTGTGATTGCCCAGCCCAGTGGAAATGATGCTACCTCTTGGCAAGTGGTCCTAGGTTATATAATAAAGAAGACTGAGAAAGCCACGAGGAGTAAGATAAGAAGCAGCATTCCTGCATGGCTTCTGCTTCAGGTTCTGGATCTAGGTTCCTGCCTTGAGTTCCTTCCCTAGCTTCCCTCCAGCGAGAAGTGTGACTCAGAAGTTTAAGACGAGATAAACCCTTACCTCCCAAGTTGTTTCTGGTCAGTGTCTCATCACAGTAGTAGAAAGCCTGTTTAAGATAGCAATAACTTCACTTTGTTCCCCTACATTCTATTTACTCCAAACAAAACCTTGAATACTGTGTAGTACAGAGTGCCACCCCCCCCCCCCCCTATGAGGTAACAGGGGAACTATTCTGATGGTGTAGTTTGGATGGACTCCTAAGTTATGGCCTCAGTGGGAGACATGGCACCTCTGTAAACTGAAATCAAGGATGTCATCCAGAATGTAAAGTGTGTCAAAAAGGAAGGAGAGAAGGAGGGAGAGAGAAAGGAGAAGGAAGGGGGAGTGGACACAGAAGAAAGTAAGGAAGACAGAGACTTATAAGAATCATACTGAGTTTAAATGCCAGCAGAGTAATTAGAAGCTGGGGTATTGAGGGCCATTGTCACAGAGCTCATCAGAGAGCTAGGATACTCTAAAAAATATCCTCTATATGCACGCACAAGGGTCTCCTCCTCACCAGAGAGTGCTATAGCAGTCATCCATCCATATAGTTATACAACATAAAGGAAGAGGCACATGAGGGTGAGATGCATATCATAAAAGATTGCTTTTTGATCCAAACTACTTAGAATAGTTTATAAAAATATTATGTCAGATAAGAGTTGTTTTTGAATGGTATTGTTTAAATTATCTGTTTAGACTGGTGTATTTATCTTTTTTTTTTTTTCAGGGAATTGAAGTAAATAAGATGAACATATTCTCTGAGAGTAAACAAGGATTTTGGACATTGCTAATTCATCAGAAGGTAGCCTCTATATAGCTGGTATCCCAGCACATGGGGGCAGGTAGTTTTGGCCCTTCATAGAGTGTAGATTATTAGAGTTGACAAGTCTGAATATTTAAGCATGTACCTGAGACCTGTATTACCCTGAGGTTGGGTGATAGGTCTGTGAAGCAAGCTTTGTAGACCATCTATTCACAGGAATCCTCACTACTGGAACCTGGAGTTAGCCACTAACAAACATGAGTATGGTATTGGGGATTGGTTCTAATGCTTTGAGTCAATCAGGAATCTGTATGTCCAAATGCCGAAGGTCCTTGTCCCCAATTAGTTTTTGATCAGTCAATAAAGAGCCAATGGCCAATGACTGGTCAGAGAGAGGGGCAGAAATTTTTGATTGTGTGATCTAGGAACTGGGAGAAAAGAAGGGGGAGAATTGCCATGATTTGGAGAGAGACAAATCAGATTTAGAGCTGCAGAAGGAAAATCATTCGAAATGTAGGTGAGAAGTATCCTAGGCAGCAAAGACTAGGGAGCCACCCAGAAGGACCGACTGCAACAAAGATAAAATATAGAATTAGAGGGCATTAAGCCAGGATTATAGGAGGGAAATATGTGCTAGCTGCTGGGAGGATTAGAACTGCCCAGCCTTCAAGCTAGCCAAGCATTTTAAAATTAACTACGGTGTGTGTGTGTGTGTGTGTGTGTGTGTGTGTGTGTGTGTTTCATTCTCTAATCCAGATAGCTCCCATGCTACCTGCTGGGAGCCAAAGCGGTGTAGCTAAATGCTACTGTAAGGAGTCTTGGATACTGTCTTTGCATGGAAATAAATAAATCTGTACATCACTTCACCTTTTTTTTAAGTTCTGTCTTCATGGATTATCCTCTTTGTTACCATTTCCCTTCTCTTTTGTTCTTTCCCCTCTCTTCTTAGAAATACTTTATACCATTACAACTTTCATTTAAAAGGTCTGCTGCTTGATGATAAAATATAAAATACAATGTTTCAACACACACACACACACACACAGACACACACACACACACGCCAGTGTAATGCTTCCTGGCATATTTTAACACAAGAAAGGAAATTCACATAAAGCCACAATTTGAATGATGTGAGCACCATTTAATTATGTAGTTTACTTACACAAGACATAGTCATTCCATTGAAGTATAACTCACAGAAAACATCACTTTTACTTAAGCTTCATAATTGCATCTGTTCTGTGTAGTTACTAGCTAAATAAAATTCTTTAAAATCTTAACTACATTATGAAGCTTTCCCATTTTCATCTTAACATTGAAAAAAATCCTATAGTCTATGGAAAAATGTTGACAGATGGCTAGAATAAAACATTCTGCAATGTTCATTTTGTTATGCACGATCTATCATGTGTGGCATGATTTTCCCCAATACATTTAAGACAGAAGTGTACTTTATTTAAAAGTGAGAGTTGAATGTATAAAAAAAAAATCAAGGCTCATTGTTCAGTCCTTCTAATGATGGAGTTTCAGCATGACCTGAGGCTGAAACTTTACAGATGTGAAATCCAACAGGTTAAAATGTTTGCTGTTTTTCTTTTCTTTTGGAATCCTTTCAAGTGACATTTTCTTGGCCTGGAAATGATCCATGTACATTTATCTCTGCATTTCATCAACATTTTCCATACTTACTCTATCTAAACATCTCATTTTGAATGTTTTGACTGACTGGGACTTAACTACATCCTGTTTTACAAACTTCCCAATTATATGTCTACGCATATGTATACACGTGTGTGTATGTGTGCATGAACAGATTAAAGTTAATACAAAGCAAAACTTTTATCCCATTGCATCATTCATTTCACAGAAGTGAAGGGACAATAAAAATGAAATACTAATGAACAAAATGGACATGATAAAGGCACCTTATTAATATTAAGCAAAGCTATCAAAAACAGAGGCTAAAATGACTACATGTAAAGGAGAATGTCATCTGTAAGAATTGCTTTGCTTAGGGTACAACAGGTAATGGGCCGTAACTTCCAGGTCTGCAATTAGAGATATGCATAACCACTCAGGTTTTTCATTGGCACCAGGGACCAGGGCCAGGGATTCCATGCATACTAAGAGAGGGCTCTATCAACTGTACTCCAATCCCTTAATGCTGATTTCTAAATCACATGCAGAGATCACAGAAGTCAATTCAAATCTAGATCTGGAATGCTTAGCACCCTAACATGCTCTTATACACAACATCATCTACCAGTTCAGGATGAGGGTACTGTTATGACTCAAGGTAGGGAAAGGTCTATCATTGCAAACAAACAAACTAACTAACTAACACAAAACAAAACAAAAACAAACAAGAAATAAAAAGAAAAAAAAAGATAAGAAACAAATATACCCAATAGACCTGGGGCTGGAGAGATGGCTCACTATGAAGAGTTCTTACTCCTTTATCTCAGAACCAGAGTTAAGATCCCAGTACCCACATTGAGAAACTCACAAAGGCCTGTAACTTCAGCTCCAAGGCATTCAATGTTGCCTGCTGGCTTTTGTGGGCAACACACACACACACACACACACACACACACACACACACACCACACAAATAGAATATATCCTTTTTAAAACAACATTGCTGGGTATACTTCACACAGAGTTCTTGTTTGAATCCATATTTGGAGACAAAAATAAAGCCTGAATTTTCTTGTACTGTAATTGCTAAATTGGGGTTCTAGACCTATTTCGGGATGGGTGTGTTTCTTTCAATAGGGATATATAACCTGGAGTCACTGTTTATGTTTCTGAACTATAGGATATATTTCACTGGTTCACATACAAATGTCACTACACTTGGTTACTTAGTTTATCTTCTCCCAAAAGTTCTTGCCTGTGCTTTAAGCTTCAAGTTCATTAACATTTACATAGATGTGTTACTTTGATTTATGATACTTCCTATTTCACAAACATTGAATCTTTAGTCAGGGTTTGTCTGACTCAGCCAGATTAACAAGAAATTTACCGAACAATCAAGAGCATCGATCCTAAAACATACCAACTAAATGGTACTCAGAGAGCTCCCACCACAGGGGAAATATATAGGTTAAATTTCCACTGTTAGAATACAGTATAATTGAAGTGGGATGGTAAGTGTTGGGTGAATTTCGCTATCTATTGGAAGTTAGCCATTTTTGTTCATTAATGTAAGGAAATATTGTTTGGAGAAAAACCCATTTTCTAGAAGTATGAAGAATGTCTATTTCTTTTAGGAATCACTTGCTTATTTTCAGATCACTTTTGCCAGGCATTCCCTGGAAGTGGAGTAAGGGCACATCATTCTGACATGCATAAAAAGAAATAAATAGGTCAGCATGTGGCATTCCTGTAAATGGCAGATCTAGGATTTACTCAGTGGTTTCTACCCTGTGCTGAGTTTAAACTTTTATAATGCCACGGGCATGTGTTTGATTCTATCTCTACATAAGTGAAATATATTTTCTTGCCCTTGGTTTCTACTTTGAATCATCTGATAAGTAAACATGTGAACAGCAAGGCTTCTATCTATATTACAGCTGTGTAGTTAGGTGTATGACTGCATTTTCCAACTGCTGTTCCTCTGTCTGTCAAGTGTGGTCAGGAGAATGAGCAGAGATTGCATCTCTGCTCCTTCTACCCCGTTCCAGATCCTGGTTTTCTGATGCAGTTACTCTCTTAGTTTCAGTTTTCATTGCTGTGAATAGACACCATTGTTGTGGGTAGCCCTGATTTTGCTTGTATTTTGGTGCTGATTCCGCTCTCCAGGGAAAGGCTGCAGATGAGGAGTGAATCACATACAAAAGTGACTTCTTGTTAAATAAAGGCTAGAGCCAGTGATTGGGCAGTGGAAGGGAAGATGGAGCTGAAAAGTTTGGGGGAGAAGGAGAAGAGGAGAACAGGGGAGAAGGAAGGAAGATGGAGGAAGAACAGGATGGTCCAGATTCTGCGTGGCTTTAAATAGCCACAGGAAGCTATGAATATCATAAGAGGATAGAATAACCGGGATAACTTGTCTGTCTAGGTGGGCAGCTTATATCATTATCTTTTGGCTCTGAAATTATTGTGTGGGTATCCTGTGGATTGAGAATTTAATGATATATAAATCTGACTGATTAATTATAAGCCACAAGTTTTGATTTTATTGGGTTACTGAGATTTGAGACCTCTGACCCTAGAGGGTGGATGGCTAGGAATGTGAGCAGAACTTGCTGTGAGAGAACTAAGATCAGTTACTTTTGGGACTAGCTTAGAGGCAGAGGTGGCAAGACTGCCGGGTCAGAGAGTAGCAGGGATTAGCATGGTTGGTGCCTTGGGTTGGTTTTTTTTTTTCTTTTTTCTTTTTTTTAAAATATTTCCTGCAACACACCATGATCGAGGCAACTCTTATAAAGGCAATCATTTAATTGATGGTGGCTTGCAGTTTCAGAGGATTATTTCATTATCATCATGGCAGGGAACATGACAGCATGCTGGAGGAACCAAGAGTTCTACATCTAGATCCAAAGGTAGCCAAAGAGGAGACTCTCTTCTGCATTGGTCTGAGACTGAGCATAGGAGACCTCAAAGCCCACCTATACAGTGACACACTTCCACCAACAAGGTCACACCTCCTCCAATAAGACCACACTTCCTAATAATGCCGCTCTCTATGGGCAAGTATTGAAACACATGAATCTATAAGGGCCAAACCTATTCAAACCACCACAGTTACCGTATTTTTTTTTTTTTTTTTTTTTTTTTTTGGTGTAACACTCTCAAATGCATGTGTATACAACAGTCCAATGCTTCTTAAAGGAAATTTCATGAGCCACTAATATCTCATGAAATACTAATAAATACTTCATAAAATTTTCAAAACATGTTAGTAAATCACTCTTGCAAAAGCTGGAGAGTTGAATGAGGATGTTAAAAGCTCTGAGAAGTAATAGGCGGTTTTACCAAAAATATTTGTCATAAGAATTGCTCTGTTTTAGTTATATAGAAAGTCTAGGGCTCAGAGTTCACAGTTTTGGAAAAATACTTATAGCGTCTTATCCAGTTGTTAGTTTGATAGTTCTTGAGTCTCTGGGGAACAGCTATGCTTTTCCATATTGTAACACATCCTAAACACTATGGATTCACCAGACATTAGAGTAAATTAAATTGCAGATTCAATCCCTTTGTGATATCCTTCTCTGTGGGCTTTAAAGACAAATAAATACATTTAGAAAGAAAGTATTTTATGTTAGCTTAGCAAATATACAATAGTAGAATAACATCATATTAAATAACATTGATGTTTATACAAAACAATCATAGAATGACTTAATGTTCCAAGGAATGGACTATAGAGTGAGACAGAATTGAATTTGACCTTTTTAATCTATCATTTAAGAGGTATGTGCTTTATCTAAGTCAGAAGTGGTGGCGGTGTCATCTTAAAGTGGAAATGATGCTTTGAACTTTGTTGATTTTTTTTGAGAGGGTTAAAGATAGATTATAGCTGGATAGATAGCTGGATAGACTTATGTGCTTGGTGAAGATTTACGAAAGGTGGTTGAGGTGAGCCAAACTCTTTTCTAGTTTTCCTGTATAGTAATGTAGTTTTTTTTTCTAACTTTGCTTTACATTTTTTGTTTCTTTTTTTATAGAGCTTCTGAATTAGGACTGATGGTGACTTATGAACCTTTTAGGGAGTCACTTTTAGGGCCTTTACTGGTTTACATGCTCTGGGTTCTGTATGTATTGGCTGCTGATGGTACACATACACACACACACACACACACACACACACACACACACACACACATTCTCTCTCTCTCTCTCTCTCTCTCTCTCTCTCTCTCTCTCTCTCCCTCTCCTTCTTCCAGAATAGCAGCTTGAGACATCTGAACATTCTACTTGCTTTGCTGACCTAGAGTGACAGACAATACAAGGCCCATGGGGTAGTGGAACAGTTTCCATGTGAATATTTATACTTCAAAGCTCCTTATATGCAGACATTGGACTTCCTTTGACTTCAGTTTTCCCCACTGCCCTGGGCCCTTGCCCTATCTACTTCCCTGCACTGCTTGTTGAATACCCAGATACCCTTATAGATTTTCACCAAGGCCTGGGTCCTCATTTCTGAGTTTCCTCAGTCAGAGCCTGAAGTTGCACCTGCTTTTCTCCAATTGATTACCATCACTGTCTCCATTATTATAAATAAGTAATTATTTAGAAACTGACTATGCTACAGACCTTATGCCAGCTTTTAGGACTCAAGGATCTCCCCTGAAAAGCACACTGTGTCCAGCTCTTGAGAGATTCCAGCTCTATATTTATTGACAGTACAGATCCATGATTCTCTACTCCTGCTTCTTAAAAACCCTCATCATATCAAATATTCAAATTCATATTTCCATATTGCTCGGAAACAATGTTTCTGCACAGGGGCTAGATGTTGATCATACAGCCCAGTTTCTGCATGACTGACACTGTACGCTTTACTGAAAGACTGGTTCAGAGGAGCTTTCCCCACTAGATGAGATGCCAAGTGACTCTCCATCCTGGTCATCTCTGAAGATAGCATAATTTAAAAATGGTTCCCGTAGAATGGTATTCAAACACTGAGGGGGATTATGTGAAGTCTGTTACTGCCAAATTGTTGCTTCCAATTGCCAACTCATAGACTGAGATAAAAACGACCCACAAATTTATTCACTCAGTTAACAATCGATTATTGGACAGCTTGTACATATAAACTCTAGTTTGGGGTTTTAATATCAGTAGTTTTAGTCCTAATTGGGGAGATAAGTTAGATGTAGGCATATGTAGTTTCTCTTAGATTCTAATACTTCCAGAAGCTATAGAGGGACTATGTCAGGGGATGAGTAGTGAAGGGAGCCAGATGCCTTAACTTCTTAGAGAGTCTCTGGTAAGCCAAGGGTCTGACACATCAGTCTCTTTTGTGTCATTTTCAATCTGCCTTCGTTTGACTCTAGTAGTTGGAACTGTCTCTTGGGGAGCTGGAGTCAGTTTTCTGGTCTGGCAATACTCTGGTATTTTCCAGTATTCTAGCCAGCATATAGCAGCTGAAGGACCACATCCAAGGCTGGATGTCTAGAGCCTGGACTGAGACTCCTTTTAGGACTTCATTCTTGATGCCCTTGTGTTGCTGTTTTAAGGTGCTCCATCATATAGAACTTTCCATGGCTCATGAAAACACTAAAATAAAAACCAACCAAACAACAAGAAAACCAAGCTTCCTATTGGATCAAGATAAAGTAATTATTATAACATTGCCATTGGGAGAAGAGAAATGTTTCATTCATTCTTGCTGTGGTATTATCTCATCAAAGAGAAGACTATATTGCCAGTGATACTATAAATGAATGGAAGTACTGAATGGACAAGTTCTTAAGTTTAAGCAATAAAGTTGGACATGTCAGTACACGTCTATAATCCCAGCACTCAAAAGGCCAAGATGGGAGAATAAGAGTTCAAGGCCAACAGCTTGGGATACATAAAATGGGGAGGGGAGGGAGGGAGAGAGAGACAGAGAGAGACAGAGACAGAGAGAGACAGAGAGAGACAGAGAGACAGAGAGAGAGACAGAGAGAGAGAGAGAAATTGAAATTGAGAACATTACCACCAACATATTTCATTGATAGCCAATGACAGTAAACACACAACTTTTTTTAGATCTTTGACAGGACATAGTGGTTCATGCTTTAAATCCATTATTCAAAGGAGGGAAGGCAGGTGGTTTTCTGAATTTGAGGCCAGCCTGGTCTACAAACGAAGTTCCAGGGAAGCCAGGACTACACAGAGACATTTCTGTCTTAAAAGAAATCAAAGGGAAAAAAAAAGAAAGGAAGGAAGAAAAAGAAGAAAGAGAGAGAGAGAAAGAGAGAGGGAGAGAGAAAGGAGATATGTATATACATTTCTTAAGCAATGGGTCTTAGATATCTTGAAGGAATTGTCTTAATTTACAGATATAGTAACACAATCAAGTCTGAACGTCTGACCGTATCCTTTAAGTCTACTGCTTTCTATATTGTATCCACATTACCTATAGGGTTATCTTACTATGACTCACCAAATTCTTTGTGCCTCTATCATATCTGTGTGTCTTCAAGTCTGTATATCATTAAGAGTGTGCTTACCTTTTCTTCCTCTTAACTTCATGTATATTGGTTCATTGGAACAAGAGCACGTTGTCAATTTTCTTTTTCAAATAAATGTTCTACACTGGACAAAATACAAACGTAATGGTTGTTGAGTGAATATCATGAATGAGTGGATTGCTGGGGGTCTGAACTGAGTTTATATCACAGAATTGTGGGAAAGGGCTAGGCAGTAGACTGCAGTATGACATGAATCACTTTTCGACACAAGAATCTGAAACCTTACATTTGCCAGGCTATTACTTTAACCTAGTCTTTCTGCTTCTAATTTATTTATTCCAATTAGCTGATAAGCTCTCAAAAAGGTCAAGTTCAGAGTGTAATGAGACTGTTTGTTGAAGAAAGGAATATTCATGGCAGGTTCTTAGTAAAGGCCCATTCTTGGTGATGATTATCATTCCTGGGTATCTACTGGCAGGGTATGGTATTTTACTAACAGAACTGTCATTGGCGTAAGAAAAGCAGAGGGTACGTGCTTCATGTTTGTCTCCCAGAACTCAGAGCTATGACAGTGGCTTGCAGGCAGGGATTAGCCAGAGAACAGTCCTTTGTGAACATGCAGAGGGGTCAATAAGTACATGGTTATAAATTAGCTTGGAGGTCTACTGTGGTCATTAGCTGGGTCGAGTGTTCCTATTTCATATAATTGTTTGCTGTACCTGAATTAATTTGAGTGTTTAAATCCCGCATATTAATTCTGTGCTGCAGGATGTAAAGCTTTGGACTAATCCCTTTAATACTCTTTAGTATAAACACCTTAATCAAGCAACAGCTTTATAATTAGTTCTACTTACAGGCTGGATATAATTTACTAGTTTTACAGCTCATAAGTTACTGCAACTTTTAAATCATAGTAATTATGCCTTGGAAGGCAAGCACAAATACACTTCCCAGTTTATTCCAAGAATAAAACCAAGACGGTCAAAATCAAGAGATTAATAAAATCCAGTCTACAGATACACTTTATATTTTTATGGAAGCTCAGGATCTTATATCCTTAGAATTTAATCACCAGATAAAGGTAGGCTGTCAAGCTAAGCAGGTGATATTTTTTTTCCTTTAAAATGATGTACAGTTCTCTACATATTACATATTTCTTTGGTTGGCTGCGGAAACTGCTGACGTGATTTAATTTTATCGCAGCAGTGTTGAGTGTTTTGACAATATCCCTCTCGTGTACTTAACCTAGTCAGTAAATAATGGTTTAGCTACTCAAGATGTGCTGATCCATTTTGCTTTTTATCTGTTTTTTCCCTGAGGATTTTAGAGTGTAAATCATCTCTGGCATTAAGAACATTTGTATGGTCAGGCTGTATGTATTAGAGAGTGGCTCTTTAAATTAAATCTTAAATAGGCAGTTAAATTAAATTTATTAAAAGAGTTATATGCATTAATTAAAATAAAATTAATTATTTAAAAACACTTATTTCAGGTTAGGGAATATTATAAAAGATAAGAATTACCTAAATTGCCACCGAGCTTTGATTAATATGCATTATTATTGGTTATGTACTATAAATATATATTTACTACCTTCATACAGTTTTTAAGAACATTTAGTTCAGGTTCCAGTGCAAATTCAGTGCATAGATAATATTTCTGAGGAAAATCTGGATTTCAATCACACAATGTGTAAGTATGTGAAGTAATACATGTCTATGGATATAATTTTATAAAATACTCTACATGGACTTGTGTATCTATATGTAAATATAAATGACCATATTTGGTCATACTGAAACACAGACAACTGTTAGACATGTACTTTGTCCCCTCTGACAAAGATATTGATTACCTTGAGGGTGACTTGTTATAGTGATTCAGCACTGGTAACTGGTTTATAGGTTGGGTTGGAGGGTGTTTACAAAAACCACATCTGCTGAGGATGCTACAAAGGTTCACTCACAGAATATGTGAGACACAGGAGGACAAATCCTTCAGGAAAGGGAGCGGACTCTCCGGAGTCCTTTTTAAAAATTTAATAATTTTTTTAAACGTATTCATTTTATATCCTGCTCACTGCCCCCTCCTGGTTATCCCCTTCCACAATCCTTCCCTCATACCCCCTCCCCTTCTTCTCAGAGTGTGTGTGGGCCCCCTGGGTATCCCTCCCACCATGGTACTTCAAGTCTCTGCAAGGCTAGGTGCTTCCTCTTCCACTGAGGCCAGGCAAGGCCGTCCAGCTAGTAGAACATATTCCGTGGATAGGCAATAGCTTTTGGGATAGCTTTCCTCTAGTTGGTCAGGACCCACATGAAGATCAAGCTGCACATCTGCTACATACGAGTGGGAAAGCCTAGGTCCAGCCCGTGTATGTTCTTTGGTTGGTGGTTCAAACTCTGAGAGCCCCAAGGGTCCAGATTAGTTGACTCTGTTAGTCTTCCTGTGGAGTATAGTTCTTTTAGTTTAAACAGCCATACCTACCACAGTCAGACCTCTGAAGGGCCCAGAAAGCACCAAACTAGCCAGGGCTCATGGCACAAGCTCCTCAGTAGGCTGAGGTAGGCAGATGGCAAATACAAGGCCTGCCTGGGTGGGTTAGTGAGATTTTAGGTCACTATTAAAAGTGAAAGAAGGCTCTGAGGTCATTACTAGGTGGTGACACGCTAAATACAGATGTGAAGTATAGTCTTTGCCTTAGTTTTGGTTTCTATTGCTGTGAAGAGACCATGACTCCACTTATAAAAATACTCTTATAAAAGAATACATTCAGTTGAAGCCGGCTTACAGGTCCATTATCATCATAGTGGGCAATATGGCAGCATGCAGGTAGATGGTGCTGGAGAAGGAGCAGAGAGTTTTAGATCAGGATGAGCAGACAGTAGAAAGAGAGAGTGACACTGGGCCTGGCATGAGCATCTAAAACTTCAAAGCCTGCCCTCAGTGACACCCTTCTTCCAACAAGGCCACAAGCCCAATAATGCCACCCCTTATGAGTTACCAGGACCATTTTCATTCAAACCACCACAGTCTTATAGTAGGTAAATCAAATCGAGTCTATTGAGCTCTGGAGTGCTCTACTGAACTCTGGGAAGTCAAGAGTCCATTATCAGTTGCTAAAAATGTCAACAGTAAAGTAATTTCCTTTGGAGTAAGAGGATCGAACTGTGACGCCCCTGAACACACTGCTTTGACAGATGCAATGTTTTGAACTGAAACCACTGGTGATTCAGATGCAGTTAAAGTAGCCCTCCTCTGACTAAACTCCTGAAAAGGTATTGTAACTCTCTTCACTGGAGAATTTCTCACAATGACCAAGGCAGAAAGTCAGCACCAAGATGAATCTCCACCAGCAAGCCCAGGTGAGATATCCTGGCTGCCCTTATCATTTCAGGTCCTTGCTTTCTCACAGTGTAGCAACATCTATAATGCATTACCTATGAAGTAGATGATATACAAGCTTTATCATCTTTAATGTAAACGGTATGCATGGGTCTGGGTCAACCCACTTGTTCTTTTTACTGTCAATACACATGACAATAACAACAGCACAGTTTCCTATTCATGTAAATAAGAATTCCTGGAAAGATGGTGTGTTTGCAAATAGACCAATTAAAACTTGGGTGATGTTGGAAGGTTGGAAAGTTGCAGGTCCAGGGGTTAATTACCTTATCTTGGGCTAGCTTTACTCACCCCTGCATTGGAACTAACTGTGACTATTATACAAACCCCTTTTTGGAATGTCAGTGGACCACTAGTTTCCAGTAACCTAAGCATGAGAACATATTATCACATAGCATCTGAGGCCAATAAAGAGACTTCCCTCATCCTGCTGTAATTGCCCCTCTGATGTACCTACCAATGCATTTTAAACTTGTCTTGATTTATGACTTTCCATGTTCTGTAAAACTATAAAATTCCATTAAGCTGCTTCTAAGTTGGAACATAAAAATTGGGGTAACCTAAATCTGTAGTTTTGAGCCATGGCCATTTAAAATGGCTCCAGAATGAACTATCTCTTATTTCCCTGTTAAGGTGCTTTATGTGAGAGTTGTGTTTTGCGCATTGACAATTATCCCCTGATTAGATGATGTGCAAGCTTCATCATCCTTAATTTAAATGGTACACATGGGTCTGAGTCAAACCAGATCTCTAAGTACTCATTTCATTACTGTCAATCAATCCTTGTATGCCTGACATTCACACATGTTCACACGCATGTTTATTGAGACACTGCTCACAACAGCTACGTTAGGGGAACCCATGAAGGTTCCCTCAGAGAGAGTAACGAAAACATGGGTCACCATGTTACACTGTGGATGTTTTCTCACTCATAAAGAATGAAGTTACGTCAAGTGCAAACAAATGGAGATAGTCATATTAAATGAATTAAGTCAGCATCAGAAAGACGAGTGTTCCAGGTTTCTCTCATTTGTGTGTATTACTTGTAATAAATACATAGTGTCCTATCTGTGTGGATGTCATGAAGATATGAGTAACTGAGAGCAAAGAGAACTAATGAGAGGGAGGAGAGGGGTTAAAAGGGGAGAATGGGGGATGTTAGGGGAATGTGCTGCAAATACATTGGATGTTTATATTGATGAGGAGGCTTAGAGTAACTAGGAGGAAAGGCAGGGTAGAGCTTCCTGGCTCTAGCTCTGGCTCTGTATTTTAAGAACAGAATCAATTTAAGAGGCATCTAATTTGTTATGCCTTTGAGGAAAAGATGTAAAAGACTAAAAGAGCCAGATTTTTTTTCCTGAAGACAAAGAGAATTATTCTCTCTCAATGAAAGTATTGTGAACTTCCAATGTTGGTGGTATCTTGATACAAGTCAGGTTTTTTTTTCATGTCCTAGGGAACTCATTGAGGAGAAGAAAAAGGCTTCTTTGCCTTTTAAAAAACCTTAGTGTTAGAAACTGTTTTCTTGACATCCTCAGAGTCTGCAATTTCATCTCCTGTCATCTCTGCTATCTGACTTAACTCTTCCCAGTTCATCTAACATTCATTATCGGCATATGTGCAAGGCCCTAAACTGCATACTGAGATGAATGTGAGCAGAAAATCTTTCTTCTTATTTTAAGACATCATTAAACTAGGTAGCAAAGAATCCTCCTGCATGTTTTCCCTTGTCATGAGAAGAATATATAGCCTCAGAACCAAAGGAAGTCTAGACAACCCTAGCATGGCAAGTATGGCTCTGGCTGGCTTTGCCTTCTCCCCAACCCTCTTCCGACCATTCTCCCCTCCGCTGCATTGCTAAAAACCACTAGATTGCATTACTAAAGCTAGCTACCAAGGTCTATTTCCTTATTTAGCCTATTCCTTCTCCTGAGGCTGATTATCAAGTTCCAGCTATCAAAGTATTCAAGTCTAGCAATCCAAAGCCCCCTTTGGCTGATTTAATCAACATTTCTAATTTAAACACCTCAGACTAACAAGGTGCTTCCCCTTTTTGTTTCCTTCCCCTTCTCTCTCATCCTCCATCTCCTGTCTTTGTTCCTGTTCCCTGCCCTCTGTCCTCTGGGGCAAATAAATCACCTTTGTGCTGAGAACTTGGTCTCCGGGTGTCTTGAGTCAACTTCTAAGGTTTCCTACAAAAGTGGCCTATGCCTACTAACCTTAGGCCAGGAACCTATACCAACTGTGAACACTTTTGGATTGACTACTGTACTCTTCCTTTTCAAACTTCCATGCTCTCCCTCCATGTGGCCAGACTCTACTTCAGTTTCCCTAGAGACCACAGGAAATAGTCTGTCCTGCTTCTCTGCCTCTTTAATGTCAACCACAGTACGTAGCATTCTCTCCATGCTACTGTTCTCAGTGTTGGTTGTCCTACACAACCCTCAGCTGGGCTCCTCCTCAGTTTCCCCACTGTCCTCCTAATTGTAGGAATTTTATTGTACACCAGCCTCCCAGTTGTCATTTCTACCATTTACATTCCAACCATCCCATTTTGCTTCTTAGAATATATCAAATATGGCTTAATCCTGGAGACTTTGAATGCCCTCTTATGTCAACATTTTATTCTGGAGAAGCCACATTACACCTGCCTTTCCTCATCAGGTACCTGCTCAAACCTTGTCTTTTTGTAGGGTTTTTCCATGACCCTTTATCTGGTACAGCACCTTCCCTTTGGAGTCTCTTTCCTCTTCCCAGTATAGTAGTCTATAGTAAAGCACTGGCCACTAACACAGTATGCATTTATTAGCATAGTATATACCTGTTCTCATTTGCTTTCTATTGCCGTGACAAAACCATGACCAAAAGCAACTTGTGGAGCAAAGGATTCCTTTCCTCCTGCATCTTGTGCTGAAGGAAAAGTCAGTACAAGAACTGAAGGCAGTAACTGATGCAGAAGCCATAGAAGGACATTACTTACAGGCTTGCTCCCTATGACTTGTTGAATATGCTTTCTTATGTACCCCAGGACTTAGGTGGGGCAGCAGAAGCTACAGTGAGCTGGGACCTCCCACATCCATCGTCAACCAAGAAAATGTCCCCTAGACTTGCCTACAAGCTAATCTGGTGAAGTATTTTCACAAGTGAAGTTCCCACTTCCCCGATGACTTTTGGTTTCTGTCAAACTGGAAAACAAACAAACAAACAAAACCAAAAAGAAGACAACCCCCCCCCCCCAAACTCAACCAAACAACAACACCAAAAACCAAAATCAAAAAATGATAAAAGTAACCAACACAATGGTTACTATCACTAATATACTAATTCTACAAGCCAGTGATGAATCATTAATTGACAATCCCCCTACCCATCCAAACGTAGAACAATGACTGTTCTGTGATAAATATTCTAATGCCTGGATAATTGAAAAAGAAGAAATGCTTACCTACTAACATGTCTACCCACAAAGACTTTTCTCACATAGCACTGGTGAAACCACTCTTTCTCCACTTGCTGACTGAGCCAGAGGTCCCCAAATGGTATGCTACCTTCCAGTTTTACACAAAATCCAACATCTGGGATGTTTTGTTATTCAACGACTGAATAAAATGCTAACATCAGGGGAGCATAGCATGAACTGTGGTCGACTGTGCTGAGATCTAAGTCTGGGTGAAGTAGAAGATGCAGGTTTTAACTTAACAGTACTCTTGCCTTTTATTCTCAGGCATCTGTGTATTTTGCAGATTTGTATTCTTGAATGTTCTGTTTCTCAGCTGTTAGCTCTCTGGGCTCCCAACTGCGCATGAACTCTGAGTGGGAAACAGGGTCAAAGGGGACAAACTCCTGAAGGCCTCCTTTTATCTCCTTTGATTTCCTTATTGGCAGAGCCCTATCAAGAGAGGACAGACGGCCTCCAGTGGCCTTTTGGGTGGTGTTCTTTGTTACCGGAAATCTTCCCTTTCATTCCAGCAAAGAAATGAATCAATTTGATAGGATTCTTTCATCCCGGGGAAAGGGCATAACTTCTTTATTTTCAAGGTTGTGCTTTTCTCTCTCTCTCTCTTTTTTTTTTTCCAACTGTAAAACATACTCCACCATTGAAGCCATAATTATATGCACTTGTCAATCAATCTTAACCTACTACACTGTGGTTGTGGCATTTTATCTAAAAAGGGAAGGATTAAAGGCTTTGCATGAAATGAAAGGTACACAGAGACAGGCAAGTATAATGTATGCCATTAGCTATCTGAGAAGAGAGAAACGGACAGAGACAGATTACCAATATTTGATTTCTTGCAGGTATTAAAGAAGTATTTAAGGCTACCTACAAAATAATGTTAGGGAATTTGACACTTTGATTCCTATTTTGTTCTCTTGGCAATTATTTAAAAAGAGCTTCTTCAACCAGCAGCTACATAAATCAAATTTGAAAGGCTACCATCTTAAAGTGAGATTTAGAAGGGGGGAAAAAATCCTAGTTTAACGTTAAGTCCTATGCCACGGTTTCAAGAGTGGATTTTAAATGTTATTTTTTTCGAATACATTCTATTTCTTCAAATACGGTTTGTATGGTGGCTGGGATCTATGGGATTATTTTAAAATACATTTTCTACCTTTGTGTCTCTGATCAGTACTGGGGCGGTAAAGGACAGACAATTCAGCAAAAGGGTAAGTCCAGATGGAACCAATGAATTTGTTTTCTAAGGAAAACTGGTATTGTGTGGAGCCCAGAAGTACTCACGATTTAAAATGTCAGCAAGACACTAGTCACAGGGACAACACCATGTCCTGTGACCTCCAGGACTGTGGGTTTCAAGTGAGCTTTTGTCAGTGCAAAACAGAACAGTGGGATTCCACTCAGAAAACTGAAAATAATGTTAACAGTCTTCCTGGGAAAAGCTGCCCGGGTAACCACCATACAAGAGTGCTGTTGTTGGAAGAGGGTTTTACATCAAAAACAACAGTAACAACAAAACCTTGAAGGCTTTATTAGAAACTTTATTGTCAGAACCTTTGAGAAGCTGCTAGCTTTGTTTTTCTTTTATGGGCTTAAAAATTAATTAAAGAGTTTTGTACATGAGAACTGTCTTTAGAGCATTTTTACCCTCCCTCCCCCATTCAAACTCTTTCCATGTCCTGCCTGCAATTCTTTCTCAAATTCTTGAGCTTTAAAAATTGTTATTGTTTTACACACACATACATACACACACATACACACACATACACACACATACACACACACATTGCTGAATCCACCTATTGTTGCTCAGATTCACATAGGCTTAGGGCTGACCACATGCGATAGAACAATCTGTCAGGGGTTTGTCCCTTGAGAAAACTGAGCCTCCCTCTTCCAGCAGCCACTGCTTGCTTACCTGTAGTTCTCTTCATCCAGGAGTAGAATCTTGTGAGATGTCCCTAATCCACGCTGGCTTTTCATATGGTGATATCATCATGTAGGTCTTGTTTAGGTGAGCATACAGTTGAGATTTCATAGATTGCAGCTTCCTTGTCACATCTAGGAGACACTGTCTAGCAATAGGAATCCTGATCATTTGGCTCTTGACATTTCCTGATTAGTAGGTATAAGGGTTACCTTGCAAATGTATCTGTTGAGGCTTGGGTGCACAGAGACATTTATCGTCTACATTCTGACCTGTTGCCGATCTCTTGTATGAGCTTTTGATAGACAGTTTCAATGAGCTGATCAGACAATTAGCTTCGCTCACCTCCAAGAGGTCTGCGAAACTCAGAAAACAAGCAAATGAACACTAACATCAACAAGTGTGTGAATTTTGACCTGGGAGTGGCAGGGAGATGGCGAGAGGACTGATCATTATGCTGGTTCCAACAGCATTGGAGCTCATTCAGAAAAGCTAAGTGATATACTTACCTTCTCCATGTTATTCAGGTGAGAAGAGCAAAGTAACATGGAAAGAAAATCAACAGCAGAGCTCCTCATTGTGTTCTAGATTAACTAGCTCGCATCAAAAGTACAATGGAAATGGCAGATGGATCATGCTTAAAATACTTCAGAAGGAAACGTATGTTCTCCAAATACATTGCATTCATCTCATCTAAAGCATGAATTGCTGTAGCAATTTTGCATCAATAATGAATGAATCTGCTCTACGCAGGCTTCGTAGTCAGAACTTGGTATTTTAGATGTGATGTATGTATTTCTGCTTCCCACTTTATAACTTCAGGTGCCATGTGGGTTTTATGGTAGAAGTGAATGACTAATATCTCTGTTTTGCTTTCTGTAAGAAGTGTTGTGAGCACCAATTAGCAATAATATTCAGAAAATTGTGGTTAACACCAATATCGATCACAGTTCAGTTCTGAAATAGTTTGTTTTAATGTAGTTTCCAAATATAGTCTTGTTATATTAATATGCTACCTACAGAAATTTATGAGTAGGTTATCATTTGTATAAATTGTGTTAATCTATTTCTGAAAACATTTCAGAAATTGCAATAAAGGGAGGAATTTGGGAAGTGAGGGGTTTTGTTTATTTCTTTTTGTTTGGTTTTTCTCTTATAAGAGTTTCTGGTATTATCTGTGTGCTAGTTGGTGTTTTTAAGATTGAGTAAGATAGTGACTTAGTTCTATTGGTGTGAAGAGACACTATGACCATGGCAATTCTTATAAAGGAAAACATTTGGTTGGCACTTGCTTACAATTTCCAAGGTTTAGACCATTATTAGCATGGCAGGGAACATGGCAACATACTGGCAGACATGTTGCTGGTAAATGAACTGGGAATTCTTGTTTGGATTGGAAGAAAGTATCAGGAAGAAAAGGACCAAAAGGTATCGGGAAGAAAAAGACACCGTCTGGCTTGAGCATTCTGAAACTCACAGCCTACCAACACTGACACACTTTCTCCAACAGGGTCACCCCTATTCCAACAAGGCCACACCTCCTAATCTCTGTCAAGTAGTGCCACTCCCTAGTGATCAGCTATACAAATATATGAGTCTATGGGAGAGCACATCTGTTCAAAACATCACATATAGGAAGAAGAACCTAAGTTGAGAAAAATATCTCCATCAAACTGGCCTATAGGTAAGCCTGTGGAGGTATTTCCTTGATTAATGATCATCTTCCCATGGATGGTGCCATACTTGGGCAGGTGATCCTGGGTTGTGTGAGGAAGTGAACTGAGCAAGCCATGGAGAGCCAGCCTATAAGCAGCTTTCCTCTGTGACCTATGCTTCAGTCTCTGTCTAAAGTTCCTTCCCGGAATCTTCTTTATGATGGATTGTGATCCAATTATGAGAGTCAAGTGAACATTTCCCTCCCCAAGCTGCTGCTTTCGGTCATGGCTATCATAGCAATAGAAGTTAATGGAGGCACTTCATCCATGTGGGTATTTTTCAAATATCTGATACTCATCTTGCATTTTGATTAACATATCAGCATGTTTCATATTTCCAAATAATTAAGAGGCAATGATTCATATACTAAGGGATGCTCCAGCTAGCTGAAGAAGGGTTACCTAATTTCTTATTTTAGTCTTAGATACTTAAAATAAAACAAATGACAAACAAACCAACCGAATAAAAATCATCAACAAAACATTACTGGCTTTGGACTGATCTTTTAGCCCTCTTTTTCTTTTTAGCTAGACATACAAATCATGATTTTTTTTTATTGTTTAACTAGAGATATAACTTACAAATATTGTAGAAACTAATTTCCACTAAAACATTTGGTACATTTTAACAAATCCATATGCTATATAACACTAAAGAAATTAATTAAAGAAATGTAAAGTTGAATTGAAGACTGGATATTTCTAGAGTATCAATTCTTTACAAATTAACCTACTTATCTTACGAAATCACAAGTTCAATAAAAATTCTGTAGAAATATGTAAAGGAAGTAGGGATTGCTGTTATAAGTTGACAATGGTCAAATTTTAAAACAGATTTTACAGCTTTTCAAATTATGTTAATTGTATGTGCGTGCGTGTGTGTGTGTGTGTGTGTGTGTGTGTGTCTGCGCGCGCGCGCACGCGTGGGTACGTGGTTACCCACATGTGGGTATGCTCTCTATGTAAGTATGCTCATGAGTGTGAAAGTGCCTGGATACACATATTAAGGTACAATGGTAGTTTGGATATGCTTGGCCCAGGGAGTTGAATGTCATGGTTTGTATACGCTTGGCCCAGAGAGTGGCACTATTAGGAGGTGTGGCTTTGCTGGAGTAGGTGTGTCACTGTAGGGGTGGGCTTTAATACCCTCATTCTAACTGCCTGGAAGTCAGTCTCCTCCTAGGTGCATTCAGATGAAAATGTAGAACTATCAACAGCTCCTGCACTGGATGCTGTTATGCTTCCACCTTGATGATAATGGACTGAACCTCTGAACCTGTAAGCCAGCAAAATTTAATATTGTCCTTATAAGAGTGGCCTTGGTCATGGTATCTGTTCACAGTAATAAAACCCTAACCCAAACAGGTGCCAATGGAGAACAGAAGTGTGGGATCTCCTGGAGCTAGAGTTACAGGTACCTGACTTGGACTTTAGGAACTGAACTCAGGCCCTTTTCAAGAGTGGTAAACACTCTTAACTGAAAAGCCATCTCTCCAGCCTCCAAAAGCAAGTTATTTAAATAAATAATTATAGTCCCCTTCTCCTTCAGCCTTCCAAGACTCTCAGTGGATGCCTAAAACACAAGACCTCAATCCTAAATAGATATGTGATTTCTATGCTCCCTGTAGCATTCGTACATAGTAAATTGATATATGTTATCATATTTGACCTCTGATGCCTCTTTTGTAGCCTATTGTGCTTTAGATATATTCTTAAATAAAATAATGGCTGTGGCATGACCATAGCACTGCTATCCCATAATAATGGACCTAATGGAGATAGCTCCTGAGTGGCTAGCAGGCCAATGACACAACATGTGAGGAATTACTTGGTTTAGGAAAACTTCCACATACTGATTTAGACTGTGGTCACTGTGGGTACTCTGAATGAGAGAATACAAAGCTGTGGGTTGGCATGTGCTGGCTAGTTTTATGTCAACTGGACACAAGCTAAAGTCACTTGAGAGGAGGAAACTTCAATTGAAAAAAAAAAATGCCTCCAGAACATTGAGCTGTAAGCAGGCAAGGCTGAAGGGCATTGTCTTAATTAGTGATTGATGGGGGAGGGCCCAACCCATTGTATATGAGGCCATCCGTGTGCTAGTGGTCCTGGCTTTTTTAAGAAAGCAGGCAAAGGAGGCTATGAGGAGCAAGACAATAAGCATCATTTCTCCATGGCCTCGGTATCAGTTTCTGCCTCCAGGTTCCTGCCCTGCTTGAGTTCCTGTTCTGACCTCCTTTCTTGATAAACAGTGAGGTTAACATGTTAGTCAAATAAGCCCTTTTCTCCCAAAGTTGCTTTTGGTCGTGGTGGTTGTCACAATAGTTACCCTAAGACAGAAGTTGGTACCAGGGACTAGGGTATTGCTATGACAGGCTTGGCAATGCTTCTTGTCGGTAGAATGTGGACTTTGGACAAGAAAAGTGATAGGACACTTTGAGTGGTGCTTATTGGGCTATCCTAGTAAGAGAATGGAAGACAGTAATGCTGAGAGCAATTTGGACTATGCAGGCTCTACTCAAGAAGTTTCAGAGGGGAACAATATTAGCAAGTATCCTAGGAAACATTCTTATGGTATTTTGGCAAAGAATGTGACGGCTTTTTGCCCTTGTCCTAAAAAAAATCTGCCTGATTGAAGAGTTTTACATTAATGTTATTGGCATAGGGGATTTCAAGATAGCCTAATTTTGACAGCGTCATATGCTTTTAGTGATCACATTTGTGCAGATCTGGCAAAGAGAGATAGAAAATGTTCTGTTTGAAGGGAAAAAGAGAGCCAGGAAATGTGATGTTGGAGCCAAGTCCTGCCCTCCAAGGAATGCAGTTTAAAGAAAGACTTGATTCAAAAATGGAATAAAGGGAGCTGTGCCTTCAGGGCAAGACCCTACCTTGCTAAACTTCCAACTTGTAAAAAGGAATTAAAGAAAACCTTAAGCAACAAAGGGAACTACCAAATGGAGAGTTTATGCAAATGTAATCCAAGGAAAAGGTTGGGTTTTAGCCCCAGCAAGTGCAAGAACTTGGTAGCTTTAGCCATGTGGTTCTGGATTTGGAGTCAAAGAAGAAACAAGGAATGCCACTGAGGCCAGACATGTGGCAGGGGTGTCCCTGCATGTAGGGTTGGAGAAGCCATTGTGCGAAGCTGGGAAGGTGAAGCCTGGATGGAGCTGGAGATGCCACAGTCACAGGGTAACTGCCAGGGAGAGCTTTGCACAGGTGTGGAACCTATCCAAGCGAGAGGAGTGTGCTGCAGTCAACAAAGCTGGAAGGGGTTGGAGATTTGAAGAATCCTTTGACATCTGACCTAGAGATTCAGAATGTGAAGTCCTTCTTAGGTCCTCACTATACCTGCTCTTTGGCTCTATTTTACGAATAGAAATACATATTCTGCGCCATGGTATGTTGAAAGTATGTGACTTGTTTTTAGATTTTGATTTTTTACAAGGGGTTGTAGTTAAGAGATTGTCTTGAATATCAGAAGAAATTTTGGACCTTTGAACAGCGCTGAGACTTCGGAAAAACTGTGGGTACTTTTGAAGTTGAACTAAATGCATTTTGCATTATAATATGGCTACAAGTCTATGGGGGCCAGGGTATGGAGTTTGAAGCCTTGAATAACAATGCCACCCATAGGATTGTGTTTGGATGTTTGTGCCCTAATTGATGAACTGTTTAGAAAGGATTAGAGAGTGTGACCTTGTTGGAGATAGTCTATCTCTGGGAGTGGGCTTTGAGGTTTCAAAGCCCATACCAGTACCTCCAGTCTCTCTCTGTCTCTCTCTGTTTCTGTCTCTGTCTGTCTCTGTCTCTCTGTCTGTCTGTCTCTCCCCATCTCAAGACATAAAGCTTTCAGCTATTGTTCCAGCACTATTCCATTATTCCTTGTCTGCTTCCTACTATAATGATCATAGACTGATTTTCTAAAATTATAAATAAGCTCTTAAATACTTTTATAAAGATTGCCTCAGTCCTGGTGTCTTGTCATAGTAATAGAACAGTAACTATGATGGGGAGACTGCTGTATATGAGGGAATATGTGCGATTAGTGATGTCACTGGATATAAAGAGATAAGCAAATCCTTTGCATTATTCCATACAGGAAGCACAAGACCTCATAAGGAACATTTGAAACATTCTATTTGAAGCAGTAGTACTGAAATAATCAACCAGTTTGACGAAGGATGCATAGTAGCTTTCCATTAGAAAGGATTCCAGATTAGTAGAAAGAACAGAAGGAAGAAGAATGAGATCTGTGGTCTCTGTGTGTCCACAGAAAGCTCACTCAGCTAAAGCATGAACTAGCATGTTAGGTAATCACTTATCACCCAGAAGAGCACCTTCTCATCAGCATTGGGTGTCATGTGTACCATTGCTGTTTGACACTTTGGCGTCACACTGCTGACTGCTTAATCTACATGGAAGAGTCTGCTTCTTCAGCCCCTTCCCTTCTCTTTGATCTTTCTCGTATATACTCCTTCTGAAAAAAAAAAGAGACTTTTAAACCAGTCACACATGAAAGTTATATGGAAGAAGAATCAATATAAATACTGGAACAATTCTATATAAAGGAAAATGAGAAAGTTGGGTGATCACTCTTACCTTTCACTGTACCTGGGCATGGAGCTCACTGGTCCTTAAACAGTAGGTGCTTGTAGGTTAATAATAACTGGTCAGGGTGAGTGAAAGGCAGAAAGAATGAGAAAAAGGTTGAGGGCCTGGAGACACAGTTCATTTAATGACTACTTTCCTAGAATTCATGATGACTTGGGTTTGATCTTTAATACTAAACACACACACACACACACCACACAAAGATAGAGACAGAGAGACAGAGAGAGATAGAGAGAGACAGAGAGTGACAGAGAGTCAGAGAGAGGAGGGGGAGAGGAGAAAGAGAGGAAAGACAGAGACAGAAAGAGAAACACACACACACACACACACACACACACACACACACACACACACACACGAACAGAAAGAGAGAGTGAGGGGCAAGAATTGAAATCAAAGAACTTTGTAAACATATTCTAAAGAAAATGTCAAAACTGCCAAATTGACAGAATAAAAATATGTTATACAACCACCTTAATTCATACAAGTTGGTGAATGTTACAGGAGTTTCTCTCAGAATGGACTGTAAAGCTTCTTAAATGTTTTAGGGTGTAACTGATCTTTAAAATATCCTGGGCCCAGCAGTTAAGGTCAAAGGTGTTATCTGACAATACTGTGCTCAAATGCAGCTCTGCCACTATTCAACTGTATGCCACCAGTAATTCATTACCACTTTCTTTTAATTACAAGAAGAATTAACAGTGGCATTTGGATCTTAAAGATGTTAACACATATAAATCTAATAAACAAATATAAACAAAAATAAACATAATGCCCAATTGAATAGCAAATGATAATTGTTTTTATAATCAGCAGCAGCACTATAAATGAAAATGTGGTATTTTCCACCTTTCTCTTTTTGCATTTGTTTAACATTTATATTTTAGATGGGTTTTCCTGACTATTCAAACCTATGAACTTCTTGAATCTTTCATTTTTTTGCTGTTATAATTTTCTTCATATTATTTTAACATTATTATGCTGTGCTTAATTTCTGTTGCTTAATTTTGATCTCTTCTTTATAATGTAAACTATCCTAGGGAAGGAATTATTTTGTCAATTCTATACATCACTGACTCCTCAGAACAAATAGCCTGGTTCAGATTAGGTGATTGGGGATTCAATAAGTACATATTAAGTGGATGAATGCTGAAGTTGGCTGTGTGATAGTAAGAGAGACCCCTGTTATTCTAATTAGCTTGTACTATTGTTCTCATAGGCGTCTGCGTTTTCTTGTGTTCTGAAAACAGGAGGGGCCCTTTAATGTCCATATGGCAGGAAGACTGATTCCATTATACTGTTATAACATAATACTTTGTATATGAGAACCAGTGGCTTTTCCATTAGGGTGTCTTAGAAACCTGACTAATTTCCATTTGAATCGAAACCAGGACTAGCTGTGAAGATCCCCAAACTTGGGAGACCCTTCCTCAAGTCTCAGGAAATCACAACCACCCAAAAATCACAAGAAACCATACCTGGATGCAATCAGCAGAGGTTTATTGGGAAAAGTTGGCTAGCCAAGGTCAAAACTGCTCGTCTACGCAGGAACAGAATTTTGACAAAAGGCCAGCAAGCTGAGGGTTTTTTTTTTTATAACATGGGGTGGGGAAAGGAAGGAATTTTCATGTGGTTACACATGATTGGTTGTTTTACAAATTTTGAACATCAGCAGGCTGTAACACTGGGAAAACCTCAAAGGGGAGAGGGTAACCAAGAACAGTGGAACATTTCAGAGGAATCCACCCTAAATGATTTAGAGCCACGTGAAAATCAGTCTGCATATTCATTCTTCTCAAAAATGTAGTTTTACCATGTTACTACTGTGCCCTACCCTGTCATTACCAACTATTTCAGGTTAACTATTTCTCACTTGCCATAGCCCCACCCTGAGGCTTGAGGAATGTTAATCCAGCAAGTGTCCTCTGATTCAGGGATAATACCCTCCACCGGGAATGTGTTCCAGGGCAGTGAAAGCCTGAAATCTTACATCCAGTTCTGCTTTCTGGAACTTGCATTCTTTTGCTCAGGTTTAGGGTAAAGAAAAAGCCTATATATTTCATAAAATGGTCTTTATAATTTTTCACTCTACAGCTGCTGCTGTTTTGTCTGAAGAAAAAGATCTTTATAATTGGAAAGAAGAGCACAGGTAGAGTTTGGGTTTGAAGATCATGGCACCCAAGAGGACTCAAAACTATGAAAACGTGATGGTTTAAAGCTGGGTTTTCCCATGCTCCAAAGATGGACTCACAGGACTATATGGAATTGGAATAGAGTTGAGCATGAATAAGTGAAGGGCTGCAGAGTTGGTTCAGTGGTTAAGAGTGCTGGTAGCTCTTTCAGAGGTTCCAGGTTCAATTCTCCTCACCTACAGGACATCTCACCACCACCTGTAATCCAGTTCCAGTAGATCCAATTCTCCCTTCTGTGGGCTGCTGCATGCACATGGTAGACATATATACACTCAGGCACACAGGCTTATAGAAGATGTTTTTTCTTTCTTTCTTTCTTTCTTTCTTTCTTTCTTTCTTTCTTTCTTTCTTTCTCTTTCTCTCTCTCTCTCTCTTTCTTTCTTCTTTCTTTCTTTCTTTTTTTAAATAAGTAAGTGAAAGGGATCTTGAGTGGAAAACCAACAAACAAGCAATACCCAAAAACCTGCATTCAGACACTCACTGGGTTCCATCTGGATACTGGGACCAGGTGGTCCATCCAAACAGAGAAGTGCTTTTGCTTTGCTTTCCAAATAATAAACAAGAAGCAGAAAGGCTGTGAAGTAAAGACAGTCCTGTGGTCACCAACCAGTCGGGACTGAAATCGCCTCACCCCATCCAGGTGTCATCTGTGATATTGGTCAACTCTCCAGCCTTGGGGGCCTGTCAAGATAGCCACTGTTCTGTCTCTGTATACTACTGTGCCAACTGGTGCACCTTCATGATTTCTGGTTAGGTGAGGAGATGGCCCTCATGCTGCATTCATCCATCCCAGTCACTGAAACCAGGCCTTACTTATGGATGATACATCTATTTTATATAAATCTCACTGAAAGCTAGGAAGACTTATTTTTCTCCTATTGTTTAATAATTCCTTCTTAGTGGGAAAAACGCAGAATAAACTTTAAACATAAATTTTACTTTTTTGAGACAAGGTCTCATATAGCCCTTGCTGCCTTTGAACTTTCTAAGGCCGCTAAGAAAGACCTTGGACTTCTGACCTTCCTGCTTCTGCTTCCTGTGTGCTGGGATGACAGGTGTGCAACATCATGCTCCATTTATTTAGTTCTGGTTATCAAGGCTGAGAGAAACATGCTGCATACTGAAGTTCATACCCTAGCCCCTCAAAATTTAAACTCTGGCATATTTATCAGCACTGGATTTTCGAATACAGTTCTGTCCTAAGACATTGCTGGAGCAGTATTCAGGAGTATTCTCTGTGTGTGTTTGTAGTCTACCTTCTGTCTCTTTCTTTACTTTGAAGCTTAATTCGTTAGGGGATGGGTGACTCTTTTCTCAGTCTTTGTTAAGACCTAATCCCTACTGAAGGATTTCATAGCAATCCTTGCTTAGCTCACCTCCAGAGCCTCACTGAGGTCTTAAGATGTAGAAGCAATGGCTGGCATCTGTACCTGCTGTGTCAATTTGTCTCTTCCTCATTTTCTGGTCCATCACTACTCTTTGCCTTGTTACCTTCCAATTGGGCTCAGGAGTATGACGACAACCTGTTATTTCAGTGGTGTGTTTAGGACTGGATGCACCACAGTGCTACCAGATGGCTGGATGCTCTCTGTGTTCTTTGGCCACTGCATCTCTACGTGGGATCAGTTTGCAGTTTGGGGTTCATTGTGTTTACTGAAAAAGACTCAAAATTTCTCCTGGTCAAAGTTCCATATCGGAGTTGTAACATTAAAAAAAACCATTGAGGCTATCATGACTGCAATAAAGAATCAGGTTCTTACTATTTCATGATGATGATATGATATCATGGTAGTTATCCAGGCAGAGAGAAACTAAAGATTCAAACTAAACTAAACTAAACTAAACTAAACTAAACTAAACCAAATTAAACTGAACAACAGAGTGGCGATGGGAATTTAATAGAGAGTATATCTGTAGAAAGAATATTAGATGATAAAATCAAACTGATTTCAACTGAATAGTGCGATGGTTTGGATGAGAATGTCTCCCATAGGCTCTGGCATTTAAATATTTGGTTTGGGGGAGGATAAGGCGCTATGGCTTTATTTGAGGAAGTACATCACTGGGAGGCAGGCTTTGAGACTTGTGCCTCAGTCTGGGTTAGAATGTGACAATAAAACCTAACAACCAGGCAAAGACATGTCCTGGTAATGGCAGGCCTACTTTGTAGTCAGAGGTAAGAGAATTTCAAGTTTAAGTTAACCTGGGTTATGAAGTGAGTTCAAGGCCAGCCTGGACAACTTAGTAAGATCCTGTCTCATGATAAAATGTAAAGAGACAGATCTGGGGCCAGGTTCAATCCCTAGGACTGTAATGATGCCAAAGAAGGAAACTACCACAGATATCGTAGCTAGATACCTGGTTGTCTGAACCGTGTCCAAGAAATGAGTTGTGAGAGGGAAATTCTTAGTGCTTGTGGGAAAACTTCAAGAAAACAAGAGTCTTGTGGCCTTAGTTTCTTTAAAAACATGGAATTATTCTTGGTATATGCTTTTGTGCTCCTCCCTGATGTGGCAGAGAGGAGTGAGTTTGCTTCAGCTGTTGCTATGGGAAAACATGTTTTTGCCACATGTGATTTGTCCTTGTGATTGAACAAGAACAGTCCTGTGATGCTTCTTAATCCTCGTGAGTACACCTTGCCTGACGCGCTGACTAAAGCTGGCTATTGCATGGTACTGTAGTTCACCTTATTTTTAGGCCTCGTTCTCCCAGGTTCACACTGCCAATTCGAGTTGATAAACCTCTGGTGGTAGTTTTAAATTTGTCTGAAAGCAGATGAATTGGCTTAGCATTGGTGAGGTTGGTACCCACATATGCATGCTGATGACATTCTCTTAGGCCAAACAAATTCGATACACTACTACTAGAACGGGCCTCTGCACATCCTTGGTGCTTTCTCACCATCACACTGTTGACGTCATGTGAACAAGATGAACACGTTTTTTTAAGAAATGCTTTCTACGCACACATATGATCCACTGACTACTTTGAGGGATTCTGTTTTATCTTTGGTTTGGATGGTTGGTTTTCACTTCCCTTTTTGAAGTTTTGTAGAGCTGTGTAGCCACATTCCTGACAATGTCAGACAGTGTGAAGAGTATGTAAAAGTCCAGATAAATGAGCAAGAAAAAATGATTTGTTATCAAACTGGAATGCTATTCAGCTCTAAAAAATTGAAGCCATAACATTTATGGGGAGATGGACAGACTTAGAATGTGTAATATGAAGTAAGGTCATACAGTCTTAGATATAAAAGAACCTAGGTGTTCTTCCTTGTTTCCTTGTACGCAGAATTTAGCCAGTAATTAATATATATATATATATATATTAATTATATATATATATATCCAGTATATATATATATATATATATATATATATATATATATCCAGTAATATATATATATGTGTGTGTGTGTGTGTGTAAACAGATAGACATGTGTGCAATATAACATGAAAAGAAAACAGTAGCAATATACTAGAAGAAAACAAAGGACTGAGTTCAGGTAATTCGTACAATTTATTAAAAAGGATATTGGGTTGGAGAGATGGCTCAGCAGTTAAGAGCACTGACTGCTCTTCCAGAGGTCCTGAATTTAATTCCCAGCAACAACATGGAGGCTCACAACCATCTATAGTGGGATTCAATGCCCTCTTCTGGTGTGTCTGAAGATAACTATGGTGTAAATAATTTTTTTTAAAAAGAGGATATAAAGCTAAGTGTTTTTCTAGTTCTAACTCTGTCATGGGTTATTTTGGGTTTTGGTGGTGGATTGTCCATAAAATACATCCAATAGTAAAAGTGTAAACTCTAATGTGAAGCACCACAGCTTCCAACTTTAAAGGCTACTGGAACTATTCAGAAATTCACCGAGTTGTATAGCGTTGAGTCTTGTTAATTTTGAGGTATCATTTTTTTTTTTTGCTTGAAATCTGTTTAATAATAAAATAGAAAATAAATTTAATAAAAATACTCTCAGTATCAAATTATACCACAATTTCCTTGCCTTCTCTAAAGATATCGAGGAACATACTTTTGCATTTTAGTTTTTAAAAATAAATGTAATAAGAAAGTAAGTTATGTAATGAGGTAAAACTATAAACTGCTATGTTATTGGATGGCAAAAATAATGTGTAGCACTGAAATCAGCTACGGAGGCATGCTCAATTCAATAGCTGAACAAACCGTGTAGAGTAGCTACTTACTGCAAACACTGTTCTATTGGCATAGGCCAGTGAATGGAACGCACAGAGGTCCCTGCCTTTGTGGAGTATACATGCTAGTAAAAGTGGCTAATTATACAACATAAGCATAATTGCAAGAGTAGAGAGAAAGCACACAGCATGGGTACAGGGACTCGGAGTCTTCTGCAGCAGGTTTTTAGCCTCTAAGCCCTCTCTCCAGGCATGGTGACTGTTATATTAACACTACCTACCACTTTTAGCATAAATGTATCAAAATTTCAAAATTTTAGGCCAGGGGGGATTATAAAAATATTTTACATTACTAATACCCAAATCTTTCACATTTGTACTTCTCGAGAGAAAGGGATTTACCCTGGATGATTTGGAATTTTAGGATGCAGTTTCATAATCCTATTTCTGGCAGGATCCTGTCTCTTAGGACATGTCAAGGTTCTTACTGTGTTGAAAATAGCATTTGGCTTTTGTACCAAGAGCACAGTTCATAAGAACATGGTGTTGCTCATTTGTAACGCTCCACACAGTTCAGATGGCAGGTCTGTGCACGAGCTTATATCTTCTTTCACTTGTAGTACCTGCCTGCTAGTGTTTGACTGAATAGGTACTGGAAAGGGTATTTTTGTTTATGAACTATAACAAAACAGCCATGTATCACACAGGAACTAACATTTTGTACAAGGCCAAGGAGAAAGAAATCTCATAGTGATAACAGTCCAGTGAGACATATTACTTTTAGGCCTAATGTTATCATGATTTATTTGATTTTGTATCTTCAAAGAAACTGAAGGACACACCCTTACATGGAAATGTTAAACAGGGCTGGTTCTAGAAACGCTTCCAATGTTGGCTTGTAACTAAGTGAAAGGCTCCAGGTCATAACGGTTAAGTAATGAATATGTATATACCTATCACTATTTACACTTTTCATGAGTAGACTACTATATTTTAAACCAAATAAGTACATCACCTTTTAAGGAGATTTATATTTCTTGATAAAAGCCTAGTGTAAGAACTGGGCTGTGGCTCAGTCGTAGAGTGTTTGGTTTGTGGAAGACTCTGGGTTGTATCCTCAAAACTGAAAGAGAAGAGTTTCAGTGAAACAGAAATGTGTTGCTTTGGAAACACACACCATGTGTTTAGAAGGGTTTTCTCCCAGCTTTGGTGACAGGTCCCAGTTGTACCTTCAGAGTACTAAGTATGTCCTGCTCACAGTCAGTGGGCTTAGTGGACCATGTCACAATGTGATTGCATTGCAGAACATGCTGGTTGAGCTCTGCCTGTAGAGTGTTTTGCCTCTTTTGAGTTTCCAGCAACAATAACCTCTCACAAGGATGACAGAGTCTCCTGAAGAATGACAGACTCAGTGGTTTGTTGCAAAACATTGCAGAGAATTCTTACAGTCTAGAAAATATGAATACTAAAATTGCTTCTTGTTTCTCCTCAGTTAATAAAAAAATGAATATAAAAGAGAATCTCCAGATTTACCATTCAAAAGATCCCCATTATTCTAGTTATCCCTTAATCTTATTCAACATAAAAATATATAAGTTTGTATTATATTTAAGCAATACCAATATTTCTTTTTTTCTATTTTTTATTAGATATTTTATTTACACTTCAGATGCCATCCCCTTTCCCCATCCCCCCTTAGAAAACCCCTATCCCATGCCTCCTTTTCCTTTTTGCATTTATACATTTTTAAAAAATGTTAATCATAGGCTTTATAAGTTTGGTATTGCTCAATCAGAGGTGTAACCCACTACCCAACCTAGATATATCAACTATCTTTGACTGGTGGAGATACATGAACATCTGCCTCCCTGTCTCCCCCCTCTTTCTCTCTTTCATCACCTAGCTTCTCCTTTCCTTCTTCTCCTCTTCTTCTTACATCTTCTCTTCCTCTCAGTACTCCCACCTTAGCTCCTCCTACATATCACCCTTCCTGTTAAAATGAAACTTTTCTCTCAAAATACAATTAGAGCATAATTATGCCAATTTGTACCCGTGAGGTACAAGATAGTCCTAATACCTAGTCCATCATTTTGTTGACTAACCAGAACCTCTGTCATCTATCCTAACTAAAACATTTAGTTCGGAACCTGGCTTTAGGATGAATGTCAGCTGACGACCATCCACTCAAATCTTTTCTCTCAAGTTAAATAGCCAGGATTGGCTATGAGGCTATAAGTTTTCAACCCTGTCAGAAATCCAGAATGATTGAGTTAACTATAATTGTGGGAAGTACAAAGCATAGCTTCTAAAACTTAGCCAATTTATAGAGACCTCTGAATACCTTGACACTCCCTCTACTACAAAATGATGGAGCATCTGTTCTTCTGCCTTCTGGCCCAGGATCATCTGACAGACCTTAGTGCTGCAGAATTATTAAGGGCTGATTACTCTGTCTAGGCAGATATAATCAGTCGACTATTCTGCAAGTGTGTCCTTTTCTGGACAGTAATTTGTCTGTAGAAAGAAAGAGGCAATTCTTGTCTAGTGGTTGTCTCACCACAACTGGAGTAACTCCAAAGATGCTCAATTTCTTCTTAGAATTCAATATAGGAAGCTGTCAGGAGCAGACAGGTCTCTAATCAAAATGGACGTTAATACAGAAATGTTTGTCATGTCAATTCTGTGGATTTCTGATGTTTTGAAAACCAACTATCCATGTAAGGTAATCTGGACTGTTGCCTGTTAACTCCACTCAGTTATTTCTAAATAAAACATAGAAAACACCCTAACCATAAACTCCAAGCCATGAATTTGCTATAGTCCCTTAACTCACAGGCTGACCATCTCAAATCAGTTAAAAAAAAAAAAAAAAAAGTTAAAGAAGGACTGGGTCTAAGCCTTGTATTCCTAAATGTGTTATACTGGTACAATGCCTATGAGA
This sequence comes from Arvicanthis niloticus, assembly GCF_011762505.2. Lineage (NCBI taxonomy): Eukaryota > Metazoa > Chordata > Mammalia > Rodentia > Muridae > Arvicanthis > Arvicanthis niloticus. Next base: position 32,722,956 of record NC_047671.1, read on the forward strand.
GTAACAATATTCATCTCACTCTTATATCAATAAGAAGCTCGTACCAATGAAAACCTTAAAATTTGTAATCAAAGTAAATTGGTGCCGTTTAAGAATTTATATCTTCATCTTGATACTAATTATACAGATTTTTACTAATAGGTTATGTCTATGCAATAAACCCTAGCTAATCCTCTCTATTCCCTCAAAACCACTACTTTTCTCTAGAAAGACAGCCCAACATTTACCACCTTAGTCCCCAAGCCCAGGGAATAGAGGCACTGACTCTTCATTAGCTTCTTCAAGCTGATTATGGGTGTTGAGATATTAGAAGAGGAGTGGGGGGAAGAACAAATTGATAAGCCTCTGATGCTGTGTCTTCACTGCCTCCAGATGGAATTCCTGGACCTCAGAGGTTTGAGCAGGTCTGCCCAGCTTTCTTGTTGAGTAGATACACCAAGGCTGATCATTCTGCAATATACAATTCTCAAAACAAATTTTAGTATCAAGATAGTTTTTTTTTTTTTTTAAGAGGGCTGACATTTTATTAAGGATGTTGGTTCTAACCGCTTTTCTTTTTTTTCCCCCTCTTTTATTGGATATAATATTTACATTTCAAATTTTATCCCCTTACCGAATTCTCCCCACCTCCCAGGAACCCCTTATTCCATCCCCCTTCCTCCTGCTTCTATGAGGGTGTTTACCCACCTACCCCCCAATTCCCCTCCCCACCCTCAAATTCCCCCCCACACACTCAGTGCTCAGCCTTCAAGGTACCATTGACCTCGTCTCCCACCTATGCCCAACAAGGCCATACTCCCCTACATATACAGTTGGAGTCATGTGGCTCTCCATATGTGCTCCTAGGCTGGTGGTATAGACCCTGGGGAGCTCTGGCTGGTTGGTATTCTTGCTCTCCTCATGAGGCCACCAACACTTTAGGCTCCTTCAGTTTACTCTCTAACTTCTCCATTGGGAACCTTTGATCAGATTAATGGTTAGCTGTGAGTATCTGCCTCTGGGTATGTCAGACTCTGGGGGACCTCTAAGGAGACAGCCTTATCAGGCTGCTGTCAGCTTTCCCTTCCTGACATCCATATCAGCGTCTATTTTTGGTGACTGGACATGGAATGAATACCCAGGTGGAATGGTCTCCATACAACCTCTCCTTCAGATTCTGTCCCACACTTTGTCTCCATATTTGCTCCCTTGGGTATTTAGTTACTCCTTCTAAGAAAGACCTAGGCATCTTCACTTGTTCTTTCTTCTTCATGAGCTTCATGTCCTCTGGTAGTTGAATCTTTGTTGTTTCAAACTTTTGGGCTAATCTCCGCTTATCAGTGAGTAAATACCATGTGTGTTCTTTTGTGATTGGGTTACCTCACTCAGGATGATATTTTCTAGTTCCATCAATTTACCTAAGAATTTCTCAAATTCATTATTTTTAATAGCTGAGTAATATTCCATTGTGTAAATGTACCACATTTTTTGTATCCATTCAACTGTTGAAGGGCATCTGGGTTCTTTCCAGCTTTTGGCTATTATAAATAAAGCTGCTATGAACATAGTGGAGCATATGTCTTTGTTATATGTTGGGGCATTTTCTGGGTATATGCCCAGGAGTGGTATAGCTGGGTCCTCAGGTAGTGCTATGTCCAATTTTCTGAGGAACCATCAGACTGACTTCCAGAGTGGTTGTACCAGCTTGCAACCCCACCAACAATGAAAGAGTGTTCCTCTTTCTTCACATCCTCGACAGCATCTACTATCACCTGAATTTTTGATCTTAGCTATTCTGACTGGTGTCAGGTGGTAGCTCAGTGTTGTTTTGATTTGCATTTCCCTGATGACTAAGGATGTTGAGCATTTCTTAAGGTGCTTCTCGGCCATTCGTGTTTCCTCAGTTGAGAATTCTTTGTTTAGCTCTGTACCCCATTTTTAATGGGGTTATTTTGTTGTTTGGCATCTAATTTCTTGAGTTCTTTGTATATATTTGATATTAGCCCTCTATCGGATGTAGGATTGGTAATGATCTTTTCCCAATTTGTTGGTTGCAGTTTTGTCTTGTTGACAGTGTCCTTTGCCTTACAGAAGCTTTGCAATTTGATGGGGTCCCATTTGTCGATTCTTGATCTTAGAGCATAAGCCATTGGTATTCTGTTCAGGAACTTTTCCACTGTGCCTAGGTATTTGAGGGTCTTCCCCAACTTCTATTAGTTTCAGTGTATCTGGCTTTATGTGAAGGTCCTTTATCCACTTGGAGTTGAGCTTTGTACAAGGGGATAAGAATGGATTAATTTGCATTCTTCTACATGTTGACCTCCAGTTGAGCCAGCACCACTTGTTGAAAATGCTGTCCTTTTTCCACTGGATGGATTTAGCTCCCTTGTCAAAGATCAAGTGGCCATAGGTGTGTGGGTTCATTTCTGGGTCTTCAATTCTATTCCATTGATCATCCTGTCTGTCTCTGTACCAATACCATGCAGTTTTTATCACTACTGCTCTGTAGTACAGTTTGAGGTCCGGAATGGTGATTCCCCCAGAAGTTCTTTTATTGTTGAGAATAGTTCTCGCTATCCTAGGTTTTTCTGTTATTCCAAATGAATTTGTAAATTGCTCTTTCTATCTCTATAAAGAATTAATTTGGAATTTTGATGGGTATTGCATTGAATCTGTAGATTGCTTTTGGCAGGATAGCCATTTTTACTAAGTTAATCCTGCCAATCCAGGGGCATGGGAGATCTTTCCATCTTCTGAGATCTTCTTCAATTTCTTTCTTCAGAGACTTGAAGTTCTTGTCATACAGATCTTTCACTTGCTTGGTTAGATTCACACCAAAATATTTTATATTATTTGTGACTATTGTGAAGGGTGTCATTTTCCTAATTTCTTTCTCAGCCTGTTTATCCTTTGAATAGAGGAAGGCTCCTGATTTGTTTGAGTTGATTTTATATCCAGCCAAGTTGCTAAAGTTGTTTATCAGGTTTAGGAGTTCTCTGGTGGAAGTTTTAGGTTCACTTAAGTATACTATCATATCATCTGCAAATAGTGAAATTTTGACTTCTTCCTTTCCTCTCTGTATCCCTTTGACTTCCTTTTGTTGTCTAATTGCTCTAGCTAGGACTTCCAGCACTATATTGAATAGGTAAGGTGAGAGTGGGCAGCCTTGCCTAGTCCCTGATCTTAGTGGGATTGCTCTGAGTTTCTCTCCATTTAGTTTGATGTTGGCTACTGACTTGCTGTATATTGCTTTTACTATGTTTAGGTATGGGCCTTGAATTCCTGATCTTTCCAAGACTTTTAACATGAAGGGATGTTGAATTTTGTCAAATGCTTTCTCAGTGTCTAGTGAGATGACCATGTGGTTTTTTTCTTTGAGTTTATTTATGTAGTGGATTACATTGATGGATTTCTGAATATTGAACCATCCCTGCATTCCTGGGATAAAGCCTACTTGATCTTGACGGATAATTGTTTTGATGTGTTGTTGGATTCGGTTTGTGAGAATTTTATTGAGTATTTTTGCATCAATATTCATAAGAGAGATTGGTCTGTAGTTCTCTTTCTTTGTTGGGTCTTTCTGTGGTTTAGGTATGAGCTTAATGGTAGCTTCATAGAATGAATTGGATAGTGTTCCTTCTGTTTCTATTCAATGGAATAGCTTGATTGGTATTAGGTCTTCCTTGAAGGTCTGAAAGAATTCTGCACTGAAACCATCTGGCTCTGGACATTTTTTGGTGGGAAGATTTTTAATGACTGTTTCTATTTCTTTAGGAGTTATGTGACTGTTTAGATGGTTTATCTGCTCCTCGTTTAACTTTGATACCTGGTATCTATCTAGAAAATTGTCCATTTCATCCAGATTTTCCAATTTTGTTGAGTATAGGCCTTTGTAGTAGGATCTGATGATTTTTTAAAATTTCCTCTGTTTCTGTTGTTATGTCTCCCTTTTCAGTCCTGATTTTATTAATTTGAATACTGTCTCTGGGCCCTTTGGTTAGACTGGCTAAGGGTTTTTCTATCTTGTTGATTTTCTCAAAGAACCAGCTCCTGGTTTTGTTGATATTTTGTATAGTTCTTTTTGTTTCAACTTGGTTGATTTCAGCCCTGAGTTTGATTATTTCCTGCCGTCTACTCCTCTTGGGTATATTAGCTTCTTTTTGTTCTAACGCTTTCAGGTTTGCTGTCAAGTTGTTAATGTATGCTCTTCCCAATTTCTTTTTGTGAGCACTTAGAGCTATGATTTTTTCCTCTTAGTACTCCTTTCAGTGAGTCCCATAAGTTTTGATATGATGTGTCCTCATTTTCATTTAATTCTAAAAAGTCTTTAATTTCTTTCTTTATTTCTTCCTTGACCAAGTTATTATTGAATAGAGCATTGTTCAGTTACCAAGTGTATGTGGGCTTTCTGTTGTTTTTGTCCATATCAAAGATGAGTCTTATTACATGGTGGTCTGATAAGGTACTAGGGATTATTTCAATCTTTTTGTATCTGTTGAGGCCTGTTTTGTGCCCAATTATATGGTCTATTTTGGAGAAGGTACCATGAGATGCTGAGAAGAAGGTATATTCTTTTGTTTTAGGATGAAATGTTCTATAGATGTCAGTTAAGTCCAATTGGTTCATAACTTCTGTTAGTTTCATTGTGTCTCGGTTTAGTTTCTGTTTCCATGATCTGTCCATAGCTGAGAGTGGGGTGTTGAAATCTCCCACTATTATTGTGTAGGGTACAATGTATGCTTTAAGCTTTAGTAAAGTTTCTTTTATGTATGTGGGTGCCCTTGCATTTGGGGCATAGATGTTGAGAATTGCGAGTTCTTCTTGGTACATTTTTCCTTTGATGAATATGAAGTGTCCTTCTTTATCTTTTTTGATTACTTCTCATTGAAAAATGATTTTATTTGATATTAGAATGGCTACTCCAGCTTGTTTCTTAGGACCATTTTCTTGGAAGATTGTTTCCAACCTTTTACTCTGAGGTAGTGTCTGTCTTTTTCACAAAGGTGCGTTTCCTGAATGCAGCAAAATGTTGGGTCCTGCTCACGTATCCAGTCTGATAGTCTATGTCTTTTTATTGAAGAATTGAGTCCATTGATATTAAGAGATATTAAGGAAAAATGAGTGTGGTTTCCTGTTATTTTTGTTATTGGCAGTAGAGATATGTTTGTGTAGCTACCTTCTTTTACGGTTTTTGGAAGATTACTTTCTTGCTTTTTCTAGGTTGTAGTTTCCCTCCTTGTGTTGGAGTTTTCCACCAATTATCCTTTGAAGTGCTGGATTTGTGTTGAGATACTGTGTAAATCTGGATTTGTCATGGAATATTTTGGTTTCTCCATCAATAATGATTGGCAGTTTTGCTGGGTATAGTAGTCTGGGCTGGCATTTGTGTTCTCTTAGGGTCTGTATGATATCCATCCAGGATCTTCTGGCTTTTATGGTCTCTGGTGAGAAGTCTGGTGTAATTCTTATAGGTCTGCCTTTATATGTTACTTTGCCCTTTTCCCTTACTGCTTTTAGTATTTTTTCTTTGTTTTGTACATTTGATGTTTTGACTATTATGTGGTCGGAAATATTTCTTTTCTGGTCTAAACTATTTGGAGTTCTGTAGGCTTCTTGTATATTTATGGACGTCTCTTTCTTTAGGTTAGGGAAGTTTTCCTCTATAATTTTGTTGAGGATATTTACTGGTCCTTTAAGTTGGGAGTCTTTCCCCTCATCTATACCTATTATTCTTAGGTTTGGCCTTCTCATTGTGTCTTGGATTTCTTGTATATTTTGGGTTAGTAGCTTTTTGTATTTTGCATTTTTCTTGACAGTTGTGTCAATGTTTTCCATGGTTTCTTCTGCACATGAGTTTCTCTCTTCCATCTCTTGTATTCTGTTGGTGATACTTGTGTCTATGACTCCTGATCTTTTTTTTAGGTTTTCTATCTCCAGGGTATTGTCCCTTTGTGATTTCTTTATTGTTTCTACTTCCATTTTTAGATCCTGCATGGTTTTGTTTAATTCCTTCTCCCGTTTGGTTGCATTTTCTTACAATTCCTTAAGGGATTTTTGTGTTTCCTCCTTAAGGGTTTCTATCTGTCTACCAGTGCTCTCCTTAATTTCTTTGAGAGTGTTATTTATGTCTTTCTTAAAGCCCTCTATCATCATCATGAGAAGTGATTTTAATTCTGAATCCTGCTTTTCTGGTGTGATGGGGCATTCAGGGCTTGCTCTGATGGGGGAGCTGGGTTCTGATGATGCCATGTAACTTTGGTTTCTGTTGCTTATGTTCTTGCTCTTGCCTTTTGCCATCTGGTTAACTCTAGTGCTGCCTGTACTTGCTGTCTCTGACTGAAGCCTGTCTTTCTAGTTATCTAACTTGTGTCTGATCTCCTAGGGGTCCAGATGTCTCTGTGATCTTTACCAGATGCACTGATTACAGTGGTACCTCTAGGATGCCTCAGGATATGGTGCCTCCAAGGTAGCAGTCCAGCTAGGTATCTGCTGTTCTGGGTGCAGTGTCTCCTCTAGAATATCTCAGGATATGTTGTCTGATGCTCTGAGTTCATTTGTTCCTCTGTGGCTCTGGGTTGAGTGGACCTTCCAGTATGTCTCAGGTGGAATCCGGGGTCCACACAACAGCAGACCTGGCAGAGGTCTGGTCCAGGCCTCAGATCTGGAAGAGGGGCGGAAGGGGAGTGCTAGTCCAATACCAATATTTCAAGATTATTAACTAAGCTTGTTCATTTAATCCTTAATGGATGTTGCTTAATGTTTTTAGTTTCTTCTTTTAATGATTTTATTTTCATTTTTAAAATTATGCATACAGTTGTGTGTTTGTGTGCAGGTGTATGATTACAGTTGACTGTAAAAGCCAGAGGCATTGGGTCCTCCTGGAGCTGAAGTTCCAGGGGGATGTTAACAGCCTCCTTACATGGCTGCTGGGAATCGAACTCAGGCCCTCTGGAAGGATACTATATGTCCTTAACTGCTGAGTCATCCTTCCAGCCCCAATTTCAGTTTCTTTTCAATCAAAAATAAAAAAGAAACAGAAAGAAAACTGATTTTAATTAGGGTGATAGGAGATTATTGACAGAAATTTTGTCTTACATTCAAGTTATCTGTTAATTCATTTCTTATTAAAATTTACTTTGTAGCTTCTCTCTATACTAATACCACCACACTCCTTTCAACTGCCATGAGGATCAGTTGTTCAGACAACACCTATGAATGAGAATATATGGGCTATGGCTGCCTGGCTTAAACAGAAAGGCTCCAACTTAACCCATGTAGTTGCAAGAGGTAGGATTTTGTTCTCTTGTCTGAGTGAGTTAAGTTCCATGATGTTTATATACCACATTCTCTTTATCATTGCAAGTGTTATTTGCCTTTAGTTTAATTTCATATCTTGGCTATTGTGACTAGTTCTCAATATGCAAGTGGGGTGATCTCCCTGCCACATTGATTTCTTTTCATTTGTCTTACATACCCAGTAGTGGGATTTCTGGATCCAATGATAGATCCAGTTTTAATTTTTAAGGGACCTTTATACTGTTTTAAACAAGGATTGAAACTAATTTATATTCTTACTGACAGTGAACAAAAGTCCCTTTCTCACATCCTTAGTGCCATCTGTTACCTGTCATTTACTTTATCTCTGTCTCTCTGTCTCTCTCTGTCTATCTCTCTCTGTCTCTCTGTCTGTCTCTGTCTCTCTGTCTATCTCTCTCTGTCTGTCTCTGTCTCTGTCTCTCTCTCTCTCTGTGTGTGTGTGTGTTCTTGCATATGATTGCTGGCACCCAAACACAATGACATGTGAGAGTTGGAGGACAACTTTAGGTGTTGGTTTTCACCATCCATTCTGAGATAGAATCCCCAGTTATTCTCTATTGTGTTTGAAAAGCAAGCTGATGGAGGCCTGAACTCAGCTCCTCATGTTTTTTGGTCAGTGCTTTTCTTGGCAAGCCAGTGCCTCGGCCTTCTTTAGTTTTTTGACAATAACTATCTTTATTGAGGTGAGGCACACTCAGCTTAGTGTGCATTTGTTTTTCTCTGAGAGTCATTGATGCTGAATATTTTCACATATCTCTTGTATTTTTATATATCTTTCCCCCTTTTCTCTTTTCTTCTTCCTTCTCTTCCTTCCTTCCTTCTTTTCTTCCTTCCTTCCTTCATCCCTCCCTCCCTCCCTCCCTCCCTCCCTCCCTCCCTCCTTCCCACCCTCCCTTCCTTTCTTTCTTTTATAAATATCCACTTAAATTTGGACATTGTTAATTGAGTTGGGTGTTCTTTTCTAATCAGTCTTTTTCAGTGACCTGACATTGTGGATATTAAGTTTATATCTGAAGTATGGATGCCACTTACTGTCTCCTATTCTGTGTATTATTCTTAATTTTTCTTGCACAGGCATAAATAAGTTTATGAAAATCATGAGTCATCACAATCCTCTTTGACAAGAAATAAATATTCTAAAGATACCAGGAAATCTATGACTGCTAGCATGACCTTCCTTTATATTTTAAATTTCATGAGAGAAGAGTGAGTCATTCTAAGAACACCATTGACTTTGAGTTTACCTCTCATACTAAGTGTTCTTCATTTATGAGTACAAGGGAAGGGCAGAAGAACCTTTTTGAGTAACACTGAACACTTAAGAGTACACTCTAATGCTGGGCACAAGGGTGTCCACTTTTAATCCCAGCACTTGGGAGGCAGAGGCAAGTGGATCTCAGTGAATCAAAAAACAGACTGGGCTACATAGAGAAACCCTGTAAAAATAAAACAAATAAAAGGAAGGAAGAAAGAAAGAGAGAAAGAAAAAAGAGAAAAAGAATGCACTCTAACTATAAAAAAATAGTCTTACTTCTGTATTTTTCCCTTTTTATATTAGTACTTATAAGAACAGAATAGAACTTATAAATTCTTTTTCTTGATATACTCATTATCATAACTGATAATTACAGTAATAATCAAATTCAAATCTCCATCTAGGAGAAACAGAAGCAATGAAGGCAGCATTTTTACATATTTTTCTGCTAGGGACAAAACCGAGCTACAAATTTAAAGTATTTCTTAAGATAAAAGAGAAATTATATATATTCAATAAACACCACTTATTCCAACTCAGAGATCTTTATTATTTTTTAATAAAATATACTGTGGAAACTTAGAGCATGTTTGATCCCACTACTGTTTGAAAGATTGCAATATATACTAAATAGTAGAAGAAAAACAATTCATTTAATGTAATTCAATGATTCAATGACTTTTAATGTCTAATAAAACCACTTAGGAAAACAGAGCCCAAGATATCAATTTTCAGAGCTTACCTCTCTTGATTCTACACTTTCTGCCTTTCCCACAAAAGCTTAGCTGACTCACCTGATTTAACAGCAAGATTTAAGCAAAGAGAAACCCCAATTTGTCTATTTTTTTTTTGCCTTAGGGCTAACAGGTACACAGTAGCTGCTAATCTAAAGGTTTTCAAAGCAGTTTCCCGTGTGATATGAGAAATAGCAAGACTTTATATGGGTGAAATTGCTTATTACTTTTCCTATGCAACTGTAACTTTGGGAAGAAGTATGCTCATATGAACACACCATCTGTCTCCAGCAGCTCCATAATGGAGTATGTGTATCTTTAACATGGGCCTCTGTTCAGTTTCTGTCATGATGCTGAGGGTCTGAAGTTGCTTGAAAAAGTGGGGTAGAGGGAGGGTGTTCAGTTTGATAATACATTAGAAACACATTTTTCGTGCATTTTATTGAACTGTGTCTTTCTTTGTCATATATTTTCATAACCTTTTTATAGGCCGAACTTCTCTGCAACATTTAACCTTTTTAGACATTTATTTTCCAGGACATATTCTCAACCAATAGTGAGTAGAATTTTCTCTTCGGACTGACTGCTTTGGCAGTTTAACCAGTGGAGTGTGCAGACAATTCCTTATCCTCTAATGAGAGAAAGAGCCAATTTTAAATAAAAGAGCTCTTCAGACAACATGGATAAAACCCAAAGGAAGACATTACAGAGGTAATAGGTTTTAGTAAATAGAAAGTTAATTTCTCTCTTTTTGGGAAAGTATAACATGTTTAGAAAGTAGTTAGTAAAATATGTCTAAAGCAAGCAGAAAAGTGAGAGGAAATCACAATGGCCAAGGGTCAAAATGATTAAGGCACAAATTGCATCTCATGTAAAGGAAGAGAGCATGGCATTAGAAAATGTACTTACTTAAAGCCAGGCACTGTGGCACATGCCTTTAATATTAGTACTTGGGAGGCAGAGATAGACAGATCTCTGAGTTCAAGGCCAGCCTTGTCTTCAGAATGAGTTCCAGGATAGCCAAGACTAGACAAAGAAATACTGTCTCAAAAATACAAAAGGAAAAGGAAAGGATAGAAAGAAAGGAGATACACCTTTTAAATACTATGTTAGAAAGCAAAGAGCAAATCGTTCTCCCAACATTGCGTCAATCTCTGTTTCTTAATTTTTTTTTCTAGTCACTATGCAAAACGTAGAATCACTAGTGAAGATTCCATTAGGGGGTTAAAGCAATAGGTGGGTTCTCATTTAAAATGAGCCACCTATAAGTACTTCCAAGACAACACAGTTGAAAAAAAAAATCAGGTGCAGCAGTGAAGGGGCTCCTGTCTCCAGGCTGTGTGAGCCCACCCTTGGCCACCTGTCTTTGCAGCCCCGTGGACCCACATTGAATGGCTTTTGTCACAGATCTGTTCTGAGTGAGCTCTTTCCTTGGCTGACTCCCCAGTTAGCTAAGAAGCTCTAGAATGAAGCCGAGTCAAGATTAATATGCACTGGAAAACATAAATGCCCTTATCACATTTTTGTGTGACCTTTACACAGTTAAATGAAGATATTGCCTCCCTGGGAGTTTTTGGCTTCACATCAGATTTGAAGAAAGAGAAAGAAATAAAAGTCCTTGCAGCGTACAGAGGAAAAGCAAGGAAAGCTGGCATGTGAATCGTGGCAGATATTACGATGCAGAGGCAATGGCAGGCAGGCAGGTTCTTTCCCACTTCTTCTTCCTGTCTGCATTTTGTTTTCTACCCTGGGGCAGAATAACTGATGGGAAATGACATCTCCGAGAGAGCTGGCTATGACTCTGAAATGCCAGTCAGCTCAGCGGCAGACAATAGAGGCTTTATTTCATTTCGCTTTGTTTTGCTCGGGAATGTTCTCTATGCCAAAGCTCTGTTCAGAGCTAGGAGAGTGGGAGGAAATGAGACTTGTGAAAAGTTAACCTTGGACAAAGAAAACACTAAAAGCTTCGTGTTGTCTGCTCTACTGAAAGCTTCAGGGATGAAGCCCAAACAGTCGCCGTGAAGCATTTGGATAACTCTGCAAAAAAGGCTTCCTTCTACCAAGGAACACAGGTTCTTCAATCCTCTTGTTCTACCCCCTTCCCCTTTTTGTCTATACTTGCCTGTCTTCCACCCACAGCTACCTTTGGACTAAATTCATCTAGCATTGACTTATAGCAAGACCATACCTACACTTCTTTAGTATTGTGAGCTTTGTACATGTTGTTTGCAGTAAATGGCTACCCCAGGAGTACCCTGGCTTTCGCCTTTTCTTCTATAAAATGTTTCTCTTCTAGAGTGTAAAAGTCACTTTTATTTCCTCAGATGATGAGATAAGAGCTGTACCCAAGCTGTGTAAATACAGGGTTTGGGCTGAGCCCAGAGAGAGTGTTTCTTTCTCTGTTCTATCTATTCCTAAGCCTAGGCCTGGAAACTTCTAGGCTCTATACGGTATAATCTTCCAAGATAACTGCTTTAATCAGGCTTCACTTAGATTCTGACTGAATTGTTCTGCTTGGCCTCATACTCACTTTGGCAATATGTTCTAATCTTCTGGCGTCTTCTCATTCTCTGTCTCATTCTATCTTTAGCTATCTTTGCAACCTGTGTCTATAAGACTGTCCTGGTAAAACTGCCACACACACCACCTCCACTACACCACCCTACTCCCTCCCTGTTCTGCTTTTAAGTAGCCCCTCTTTCCTGTGCTGTTCTCAAGAGAGTTGGGGATATCTTATCTCTGACTCATTCTGTCAAATCTTTCTCTGATTCATCACTTTGTCTGCCTCTCAATTAAACATCACCTCAAACATGGCTGCTTAATTCTACAAACTAAACTTGCCATCATTGTTAGGGATTAAAGATGGGTAGTAATGTCCTTACTGGATATGTCTATATTCCAGCCAGATCACATAGATCTAGAAGGTCTTTGGATGTGATCCCTTGCCAGAGCAGCCAATGTTGCTGGATTAAAATTTCTCTATAATAAAGTTTGACTTTTTTTTTCCTGGGTGTGGATTCAGAAAAACAAACACCAAAAAAGAGCAGTGAATGAATGTCATGGTGCATGGAAGCCAGGAAAACATGAAAAGTCCTAGAGATGAGTCATGTACATCTGAAAAAATGTAGCCAGGAAGGCCAAGGGACTGGGCCGTGGGAAATCCAGTTTGTCTAGGATAGAAGTGGTCCCTGTCTACCCTGCTGGCCAAATGGGTGTAGATGTTGGTCTGAGCATAACAACTAATAGCTGAAAGGTTCCCAGAGTCAGTGTCCTGAAAAAAAGAGCAAAAATCTCCACATGGATTGGGAAATGGTAATCACTGTGGAATAATAAGCAATCAAATCATAATTGGAAACATTTGAATTTTGTTATGATTGTTAGAAGAAATGAAGAAAGCCAAACACACAAACATACACACACACACACACACACACACACACACACACATACACACACACACACACACACACACACACACACACACACACAGAGCATGCAAACACATACATACTAAATTTGCAGTTGGCCTTTTTTTCTTTCCTTCTTTACCTTTTCCCTATCTTTTTCTTCTGAGGGAAAATGTCTTTTTATTTTAGTGGAGAGAGAAGTTAAATATATTTAACCCTGAAAAGCCAGTTTCACTGTCCAATTTAACTAGGAACTTTTTCTCACAAAGCACGAACATTCTGGTGGCCCAGTTTAGTTTTGTTTGAGTGTGTGTGTGTGTGTGTGTGTGTATGAAAATGTGTGTAAGTATGTATGTGTTGGTATTTGAATGTGTTTGAGAATGTGTGTGTTTGTGAGTATGAGTATATATGAGTGTGTGTGACTGTGAGTGTGTATATTTGTGTGACTGTATTTGGTGTATCAGTATGTTTATGTATGTGTGAGAGTATGTATGAATGTATGGTAGTATATTTGTATATGTGTGTATGAGTATAAGTATGTAAATATGTTTATATGTGTGTGTATGAATCTGTGTATGTTTGTATGTGTGTGTCTGTATGACTGTGTATGTTTATGTGAGTGTGAGTGTGTGTGAGCAGGTATATGATATGTGTGTGAGTCTGGAGTGTGAGTGTGTTTGTGTTTTAATGCATGTATGTATGTGAGTGTGTGTTCCTGTATATGTGGTTGTGTGAGTGTGTGAGTATGTGAATGTGTGTGTGTGTGTGTGTGTGTTCTTCTGCAAATATTTGTATGAGTCTGTATGTGAAAGAGAGGGTGTGTATGTCTCATTCAGGAATTGCAGCCTAACAGCATGGGTAGGGTAGGTATTAAAGACGGTTTTTAAATTGGGAACATAACTGAAAAGCCTCCCTGTCAACAGGATTAGATCACTGCTTCTCAACCTGTGGGTCATAACTTTTTTCCCAGGGCTCACCTAAGACCATTAGAAAACACAGATATGCACATCATGATTCATAACAGTAGCAAAACTAGTTATGGAGTAGAAACAAAAATAATTGTATGGTTGGTGGTCAGCCCAACATGAGGAACTGTATTAAAGGGTTGCAACATTCAAAGGGTTGAGAACTGCTAGATCAGATTCATTTATAAAAGGGCATAGCTAAGGAACGTTCTCCTTTCTGTCCTTCCACTTTATGCTATGTGACAGCAAATGCCTCACTCAGCCAAACTTGTCACCATTTTGACCATGGATTGCCCAAATTACGGAACGGCAAGACAGCTCATTTTCATTGGTCCAGTCTCCACCCTGTCATAGTCTATGGGAGCAGCATGAATGAAGATGTTTCCCAAACTAATCCTCATACAGTGCTTTAGCTTCACTGACACTCCTTTAGTCTACACATCATTCCTGGCACCCTTAGGATCTGAGAACAAAGGTGATATTGTGAAGAGTTAGCCCTTCTGTAGCACCTGTTTGTAAGCAGTTGAATCAGGCATCAGGGAAAGAAATGGAAGCTGTAGCCAAAACAAGCAACATTTGAGCAGCAGCCTAAAGGATTCTTTGATACATGAATGTTGTTATTAACGAGATGGTCCAACAGTGCCTTTTGGGTGTTAGGCAATGTGAGGTTTATTTGATGAGATAAAACCTGTTTCCTGGAGATGCTTGTTTACTAAATTGGAAATGGTTTGTTTGTAGTCTTTGCCATTAAAAGGATTCAATTGCCAACACATCTTTAAGATATTAAATTGGAAATACTTTGGGCTAATTAACAAGGACAAATTACTTTGTAGAGCGGAAATAGAGATTGTCTTGTTCTCTCTTTTCTTTTCAAACCAGAGGAACAGCTCTGCTGACCCAATCAGCAGGCTCTTGCATTTCCCTGTGAGGAAGAAACTTTAATTAGATTCTGAGTACTGTACATGGTTTGTCAGGAGGTGAGTGGAAGTTTCAAGAAGAGGCTAGGAGTGTTTGTAATTTTGAGCTTGGGGAATTGAATAAACACATGAACCTGGAAAGTTAGGTGCCAGAGTAATGTGTTAGGAAGGGCAATTAACAACATTCTGCTAAAAAAATAAAAGAAAGAAAGAAAGAAAAGAAAAAAGAAAAGACACTTTCAGAACCTTACAAAAGTTGGTCATGTGCACAGCTAGTACTGTACTTTTCTTTTCCTAATCATTGGGAGTTTTAGTATGTATCAGAGATTCCAATTTTACATGAGTTCAGAGAAAAATAAGGGTTTATTGTAATGTTGTAAAACCAACTATCATCTTTAGGTGATCAATTATTAAGAAGGATGATATAATTCACAACCTTTCACCTGTATCTTTATTTCTGCTCCATGAAGTATAGCTCAGGTCAAACTCCCATCCAGATGTCTCATTTTTTCTCATTTCTTTAAGCCTAGAGAGTATATTTCACTTTTACAGAGCACCAAGACTGCCTCTGAGCACAGGGCTTCTCCACAAGGCAATGCTGCATATTTTATAGTAAACATTAACCTGACATTGTAGAACAACCTTCCAAAAACACAGAAAACAACACAGAGACTTGAATGGTTGCTATTAATTTGTAATATGGCAGCAAGTAGATTCTTTATGTGCACTTTGGTTATAGACAACTTAACAATTTTTTTTTTTCTGTTCAAGGTAGTTTCCATATTGCCTTAAGATATTCTATCACTAGTAGAAAATTACCAATCGCGGAACATTCGCATTTTCCATCTTCTTAAATTTGAAAAAGTCTTCATATATTTGAATAACACAAACAAAATAGAGTAAAAACTGATGTTCAGAAATAATCCTTTATTATTCACAGGGCCCCCTCCAGTTTGCTAGCACATAGTTGCTTTATTAGTAGTAGTTTTAGTTAGCCTTTAGTGGTAGGTGTCTTTATTCATAATAAAGTTGTCAGTTAAGAGACTAAAGATGTTTGCCAGATACTTCTTTCTTCAACCTACCACATCTGTACTAAGAACTATTGAGTCCTGTCAACATTAGTGACTTTAAGTGTAAAATGAGGTTTCTATTTCCAGCAATTAGAAATGATATCATGTGGTGTCTGAGGTCTCTTATCGTAAGAGCCATACCAATACTCATATTTGTTTTCTTTCCAGAGAAGAGAACTTTCATTTATCCATGAATCTCTTAGTTTATCACAGGCATCAAAGCAGTGCATAGATATGTTTACAGTTTTGAGATTATTTTTCCTTTGTGGTTAGTAGCAAGGTATTTTCAGTTATTTAGTATTTGTTATGGAAAAAAGATTAGTGGTTGGGCCAGAGAGATGGCTCAGTTGACAGGAGTGCTTGTCGTAGAGGCATGATGACTTGTGTTGGGAATTCCCTGAACCCATATAAAAGCATGATGCTGTGGCATATGTCTGTAGTCTGGCATTCCTACAGTCAGATGGGAGGTGGAGTCAGGAGAGCTCCCTGGAAGCTCACTGGCCATATAAAATGGAGTACGCAGTGTAGAGGCAAACAGCAAAAGAGACTCTGGCTCAAACACTGGAAAATGTGTAGCTCTATGTCAGAGGTTGCCTTCTAATAACACAGGCTCCATGGTTTGCATGTCCTCTCCCACAAACACATACTCACACATCACACACACACACATACACAAAAATAAAAAGTAAATATTAAGAACTTAGTGAATATAATTTGTCTACAGAATGATTACTGTGCTTTGCTGACAAAATTAGAAAACCTTCAGGGGAAAGTGTACTTGCTTTCATACTCGTGACAACTACTCTATTCTCCTTCTAATTCCACCCCTGCAATCTGAGCCAGGGCAACATGAGCTGGTTCCTGTGAGACACCTGCACTCTGGAAATACTGAACCCACCCAACCCCAGTCAAGCACTTTGTTTTGCTCAACATTGTTTGTGACCTTTGGAATGTGGCTGAACATAACTCTGTGAGACCACTTCTTTGACAGTGATCTCTTTCTTCAGTGGTTACTTCTTGGACACAGTGCTACACAGATGAACGAGGCACCTTTGAGGTTGCCTCAGTACTTCACAGCTAAACTTTGAGGATGACAATGGAACTGGGTTTCTTTTCCCTCAATTGCTGTCTTCATTTTCCCAATTCAGTTAATGAACTTCCCTGCTCTTAAGGACTCTCTTGGCTTTCTAGATGGGCAAGGGACAACATGGCTAGAAACTGAGCCATCCATTGACATTTTCTAGGGTGTTGCATGACTCATTTTGGGCAGAGCAATTAGCAACCCCCTGGTATGTACATCCTGTCACAATACTTCACTCTGTGTTGGTCCCAGGTAGGGGGAAGATCTCAAAGGAAAGCACATGCCTTTTCATGTGAACTCAGCAGTCATTCACATGGGTAAGCCATCACGTATCTCTGGATAGCTAGCCTAGAGTCATGAGGACAAATATGAGTTACTTCTCTAATATCTCAGGTCTTTCATCTTTCACATCAGTGCTTCTCTCAGCTTCTCCAATCAATCATCACTTTGAAGAAATTAAATAAGATGAATGTGCACTATGGGACCGTGAAAGGATAGCTTGGTTTCTGTTGGAGCATAAGCTAGAGATGGCCAGAGACCCAACAGGTATCCCTGCAAGGGATAGCATACATTTTGCCACACTCCCAGACTCCCACGGCAGAAGACCTCCATTAATCCATGCCTTTCAGTCATGTAGGGCGAGTCCCCTATAGCCCCTCCCAAAGAGAGGTTTGTGTCACTTAGCACAGGTAGAGGGCATGACTACAGGCCTCAGAGCCTCAAGAGATCTCCATATTAATGAGATACCTAAAGGCCAGAGGGTGTAGCCAATTAAGCATTCCCCCCAGACCTTTCTCCCTCCCTATTTAAGTCAGGAGCATCCTGAGAAACGGGGGAGGGGGAGGGATACAACCACATCTACTTTCTGCCATGACAATAAACCTTTTAAAACCATGGACTTCCTTGTGTCTTTGGGGCCCCCGCCGTGGGGAATTGTGGAGAAGGCCTTTGACTACCAAACTGCTGCTTAATCTCCCACAAGAAGACTTCTCTACATTCCAGCCATGGAGCCCCGCCAACTCATGCAACCTAGCCGCCCCAGCCAAGTGGGTGCGGTAACCAAGAGTTTCTCATCCCGTGGGGCACTGCCGGAGTTCTCCCAGTGTTCTCCCTCTTGTCCCCCTCAGCTGCGGGCCGGTCCAGCCCATATGCCCACATCATCTCAGTTCTTCCGCAGTTCCCAGTGGCATCTGGGAGCCCAAGAACAGAGACCACTGGTCTCTCAGTCAGCTGCTTCCACCCAGAGACCCCCACTTAGGAGCTCTGCTCCCGTGAGATTTCAGACTGAGATCTCCCCATGCCCGGGTGGAGCCCTGCGGCTTAGCATCTGCCTGGCACTGCGTAGAGTGAACTCAGTCAAATTTTCGTACTCCTGCCTCCTTGAGCCTTGGCATACACGCAGGAACCACAACACAGCCCAACAGGACCAACGCTGACAAGCGAGCTACAGCTCTGCAGTGCACTATTGCTAAACGTGAAGTAGAGGTGGAAAGATCTATATTGCTACTTCCCTCTCTTCTTTTCTCATGACTGTGCTCTTACTTTTTTTTTTTTTTTTTTTTTTTTACATTTTTTTGGGGGTGGGGTGGATTCTCAGGTCACTGGGCTCTTCAGTTTTGGAAACCTGCTGCCTTCTGGATCTCAAGTTTGGGCAGTCATACCATATGGCATTGCATTAACATTAGCTCAGGAGAAAATCTTGTGTCTTGAGTGTTCACTTGTGGAGCCTTTGCTTGTGTGATAACCTCAGGGAATTTGAAAAAGGTTCAGTGTAATCTGAAAGTGCCACACCTTTGTCACAAATTCCAGTTTTCGAATGTGGCACATGTCCTTGGAGATCTCTCAAGGCTTTACCTAGCCTTTCCCAAAGGAGCATGTATTCTGTCCTCAATAACAGGAAATGGGACAGATGGTCACTTAGTCACAAAAGGATTGCCATCCATGTAGACACATGTTCTTGCTGTGTTATTGTGTTGAACTGTCCTCATGGCAGATGAAATCAGGAGGAGACCTTTAGATATTTTGTGTTTAATGGAAGGTGTGATCCTTTTCCTTTGCAATGATGTCATCAAGCCAGATCCCATGGACAGTCTCTGAGCCTCGTTTCCCAACAAGCTCATGAAACAGGAATTCACAATTGAATTTATAGTGTTGAGTGATAACCCCATGATGGCAGTTCTGCAAGTCTTCTCTTGCCACCTGTGACTCACAGACCACCTTAATGATAGCTCCAAGTACCTTGTTCCCAGGGCTCACTCACTCAGTCTTGTACTGCTAAATAATTATTTTTTAAATATTCAAGAAGTTACTATTTCATATAATTAATATTCTTGGACTTACTCAGAGCCAGGCTGGCTGTATGGCCATGGACAGGAAGCAGGGCAAAGCAGTTCAGCCTAGAAGTGATTTTTCATGACCTTAATATTAACAGATTTACATTAATCATTTCCTCTAACATGGTTGCAAATCTTGGATTGTCATGATTTATTTTGATAAATCTCTAAGTGTCTCTAAGATACTGGACTTCTTTACTGACAAGTGTGAGCTCAAGGAACAGCAACATGAAGCAGGAGTTAGTTACACTTTCTGATCACCTTCAGGATGATTGATTTTACGTGTAAATTGACTTTATTACCTGTATTGTGCCAAGTATACTGTCGAATGTTGGTCAAGGTGTTTCTTTCAAGGAGTTTTTAGATTAGTACCATTAAATTAATAGATTTGGTGAATCGATCAACTTTTAAAAATGAGTTTGGTCTCATCCAGTTAAGAAAAAAAATTGCATGGACCAAAGATGTTGAGTCTTCTATGTCAGCCAGACTTTTGCACTTTCCAAACTATATCACCAGCCTTGGCTTGTAGATTCTGTATCCCCGCAACTGTGTCACAGAGAATGTGATGAATGCATCCCTGGTGATGCATCTGACTTCATGGTAACTAGCATCCTAATGCACTTGAGTGGTAGATAGCAGGGTCAGGCTTCGGCTGCACATAAGGTATGGAAACAAAGGAATAGCAAATGCTAGGACACAAGGGAAGAACATAAATAAGGAAGCATCTCAGACTACAAAAAACCAAAACATCTAAAGTTCCTTTACAGAGAGGGGTCAAAACAAATTTAATATCAATCAGAGGTTTGATCAAGCTCTTCCGCTCATGCTAAGTATGACCAGGTTTTTGTTTGGTTGATGGGCTAACCTTTAATAATTTCCGTAAACTGTGACACAGCTTACAAAGTCAGTTTCCTTCTGTTGTTCAGTCATTATACCCTTGTGCTTAGTTGACCAATGTGTGGTGAACGGACTTCAGAAAATGCTGAGTCCCGGATGTTATTATTATTGGCTTTGTCAAGGGGCTTTCAGGATTTCAGTCAGGATTTGTCAAATGCTTCCTGTCTCTGACATCATTATCTCATAGAAACATCCTGGATCCATGGTTTGGTCTGAGACCTTCTAGGGAGTCTGAGGAGCAATTGGTGCCCGGGTTAGTGTGAAAACGCTAGGATGAGAGAGAGGCAGCAAGTATCTGCCCCATCAGGGAAGAGGCCAAGTTATCTCCAGAGTAAAGTCTTGGGCAAAGTATTTCTCAGATGAGCAACTTATCTACATTAAGAATTGAGCTGAATCTGATTTAGACTTTTAATAGACACAAAACAAAGATGCCAACTGTAGCCACCCATCAGCTGCAGGATGCAGTAAAGAGGTCATGTATTCAGCAAACATGGCATTGAGACTCTGTGAGATAACCTAGCCTGCCTTTACCATAACCCACACATTAAAGGTCAAAGCTAATATTAATAACCTGCAATATTGGTGATAATTTTAAGTAATAATAAATAAATATAGGGCAGGAGGCAACTCATTTAAATATTCTGGTCTTGTGACCTACTTTAATGTTTTATCATAAAGCTATGCAAAGTGCACAAGGATGAAGGCAGAAGAAAACACATATGGCACTATAGATGTCTAACAAGTTAGAGTGTGGAGCATGCATGCCTTTTGTCCTTTATGGTGATCCCTACCTGTCTCAAGGAGAAATGACAGAGATGACTCCCACCTCATATATGATCAGGTCAAACGATGTTTGTCACCAGCTGTTCAGAGAGAGCTCTTCAGAAGACCCAAAGAGGTAGGCTCCTGTGGGTCCTCTTTTAACTTTATCGAAAGTGTTTGCTGTTTATTCCTTATGATGTAGATTTATAATAATTATTGTTCCATTTTATAAGGAAAGCAGGCTTTAGAAATTAAATACTTTGCCTAAGAACACATAGTTATTTGGTGGCAAGGTTGGTATTTAAACACCAGCCAGGCTAATGATAAATTCAAATTTTTCTAATTGAATAATACAGTATATTTTCTGTTTTTATTTTTAAAATTATAATATGATTACAACATTTCTCCCTTCCCCTTTCTCCCTACAAACCTTTCAATTTACTCTCCTTGCTCTTTTTCAAACTTATGGCCTCTTTTTTTCATTAATTACCATTTCATGCATATAAATACAATCGTTCACATTGTGTAGTGTTGTTTATATGTTTATATGTTTTTCAGGGATGACTTTTGGGTAGTGGATAACCAGTTGATGTACTCTTCCCTGGGGAAGACTATTTCTCCTATTCTCAGCCTTAGTTGCCTGTAGATCTTTGTGTAGGGTTGAGGCCTCAGGGGGTTTTCCTCATCCACTTTTGCCATGTCTACTCATCTGTAGTCATGACTCCTCATTAAGACAACTTCTCTTTGCAGCAGATGGAGACCACTACAGAAAATCACAGGCAATCAAAATGAAGCATCTTTTTAATGAAGAAACCATATCCTCAGACAGGAAATAAATGGAGGTAGCTGACATTACTAATAGCTGTTATAGTTAATTCCATGCAGCATTTTGCTCTGCTTCTGAACCCAAGAAGAGATAGGGTCAAGCTTTCCTCAGAATGGTTTTCTTTCAGCCAAATCATTACATAGTGAGAATTTTGATAAAAAAAAAAAAAAAAAAAAAAAAAAACAGTTATTTTATGTTAATATATTTTTGTTTTAATCCCAGATGTGGGATATGGGGATGCTTCAGATTGTCCATAGCTGTTAATTATGGATGTCTTGTGCTCCAGGAGGGGAGTTACTTTTGACTGCTGCAGATAGTTTACATTTGGAATTCTAGGAACTCTGGAGAGGGTATAAATGGGAGTGCCCACTGCTCTTCCTGCTGCTGGCCCTGCTGCTGTACTTGCTATTGCTGGATTGCTGGGTTGCTGGGTTGCTGGGTTGCTGGGTTGCTGGGTTGCTGGGTTGCTGGGTTGCTGGGTTGCTGGGTTGCTGGGTTGCTGGGTTGCTGGGTTGCTGGGTTGCTGGGTTGCTGGGTTGCTGGGTTGCTGGGTTGCTGGGTTGCTGGGTTGCTGGGTTGCTGGGTTGCTGGGTTGCTGGGTTGCTGGGTTGCTGGGTTGCTGGGTTGCTGGGTTGCTGGGTTGCTGGGTTGCTGGGGTGCTGGGGTGCTGGGGTGCTGGGGTGCTGGGTTGCTGGGGTGCTGGGGTGCTGGGTTGCTGGGTTGCTGGGTTGCTGGGTTCCTGGGTTGCTGGGTTCCTGGGTTGCTGGGTTGCTGGGTTCCTGGGTTCCTGGGTTCCTGGGTTGCTGGGTTCCTGGGTTCCTGGGTTCCTGGGTTCCTGGGTTCCTGGGTTCCTGGGTTCCTGGGTTCCTGGGTTCCTGGGTTCCTGGGTTGCTGGCTGGAGATATTATGACCACAAAGGTTGGACTTGCCTCAGGGAATTTGATGTCACTAGTCAGCAGGAAGTAGTCTAAAGAGGTCTCTGTCCCCTTTTCCCCCTAACCTACTTTCTCTCCTCCCTAGTGTTGGGGTAGGGGGAGGTTGGATGGAATTAGGGTAGAATATGGTGGGGGTTGGAAGAGTGATAGATATAAAAACCCAGTAAAGTAACCCCAGAAAGTACAGCATTACAATTTTGTTCCTGTCTAGACCGACCCTCAACTTAGTTGCACTGTTCTAACATGCCTTGATTGGTTTCTAGGACTTAAGTCTCATCTGTCTTTTGATTGAGTACCAGCATACTTATCCCCACCTGTTATATCAGCTTCTGAGATAGGCACAGTCTACCCTATCCTGGTCACACCCATATTCTCACAGAGTCTGAGTTATTAAAATGTAAAAATAAAAGCAAGCTGAGGGAGAGTCATAATTTGTCCCATGAATACATTTGTCTTTATTTTGTCAAGAGTCTCATGATAAAGCTGAAAAGGTTCAGGTGACATTAAGGTTGATTTATAGATCAAAGGTTACCAATGAAAACCAGGATTTTTTGAAGATGTTAAAATCAGAATCAAAGCAGAGCTGCAGGTTGGCAGACACCTTGATTTAAGAAGGGCACATGCTCCTAGCTGTATGGGAATTTAGAAAACATTGAATGTGATTCATCTATTTTGCAAACATGGAAGCCAGCAGAGATGTACTTATTGACTTGTGTACCGGAGTTACTCCATAAGACAGGGGAAGATGGTACTAGAGAAACTGTCCAAGATCAATGTGGAAGGGATTTTGTAACATGCCTGCCTTTGAAAGATTAGAGAAGTCAAAAATGGCAAGCAAACTGATGAAATCAACATTTGATTTGAGCAAAATCTACTGAGGTTTCTTTTATTCTTTACTGTTTGTAAAAATAGATTTAATCCTTACTACATACTCATGCACCCTGACTTACTGCTGCCCTTTGGCCGGCTCTTACCCTCTTGCAGGTGGGAAAAGTCAGCTAACCAGTTTGGCTAATGATGTAGGGATGGAAAGGTCATAGGTCACTTCTAGGCAGAAGCAGTGAAAAGCCAGAGTTCACTTCCCTGGCTATGGTTATCTCTATGGTACATGTTCTAGAAATTGCTGCTTCCTAATACAAACAGATTTACATTATGGCTTTCTTGAGAACAGCCTAGCCACTAACAGAAAGCAATTAGATACCAAGATCTCAGAGTTCATCTACGTGATCTTTTGAAATTTTAAAAGTTTTCTTGTAAAATATAAATATTATATATTCCTATGATATAAAGTTGACATTATGAAATCACACACACATATATATTTAATAAGAATTATGATATCATTTAATATTCAGTTAATAATTTTCAGGGCTACATATGAATTACTTCACTGACATTTTTGGAAACCCTAAAGATATAAAAGTTTCTGAGTCCTATTTTGTAGATGAAGAAACTGAATTTCAGAGAGGTTAAAATAATACATCAAAGTATCACAATTAGAAATTGCTGCACGTCAGACAGAAATTGATCTAGATCCAAACTGAGGAAGGTTTAGCTATTGAACCATAGTACTTACGATCTGAGATCAAACTGAAGCAGAGTTAAAGGAATGTGGGCATCTGCCTTGAAGTGGTGGCTCATGGTACCCAGAAGAGTCATTGAACAAGGCACAGGGCAGGTATCTAGACAGAACCAATAGGGGAAAGGGAAGGATCCTGGGTGTGGGGCATGGGGCAAGAGTGGGCATGATGTTAGGGTAGGAGGTGAGGGAAGGTCAGGGTGGGGGATGACAGGGAGCTATAAAATATCCAAACTAAGACTTCCAGCCTTAGGATTCTCCCATTGCAGATGTAGTCTCTGTTGTTCTTTTGTCCTTACTAGTCAGCTACACAGTTCTTCATTAACAACAGGATAGAACTCACAATCCCCTAGATGACTACTGTTGTCTTTCCATTACAGAATATCTTATCAATTTTCAATGTTCACTCGCTGCTTCTTTTTCTTTGGACTTAACTACCTATCTTGTTTTCCACGGCCTGGGTCTCACAATGCCCCTATCTAATTCTCCTGCAATGTCATTTTAGGTCTGTAATTATACTATAATACCACTCTTTTATTGTGGAATTTTAGAATGTTTTTTATGCACGTGCCATTATTAAATTCTTACGAATTGATTCTTGATCCAAGGGAAAGTACCTACTTTTCTGATTTTTTTTTTTTTTTTTTACATCACTGTGAAATTTTCTTGTATCCTCAATTTAAATTTGCTCAGTACAATGTAGGATTTTATGATTCATCCAGGATCTTTCCAACACTTTAATATTGTACTTAAATCTGCATTATTGGGTTTATAAAGTTGAATACTTTTAATTCTAATAGAGCAAATTATTTTTATTCATTGCTTTTCACACCCGTTATCCCTTTTAATAATTGGTTGGGATATATTTTAGAAGTAATAGTTTATTTTATAAGTGACTATGTAGTAGCAGTAGTTCTTGTAGAAAAAAATGATGTTGGAGCTGCAATATTTATGAAATTTCCTAAGGGCATATAAACCACTCAGCATTTATCTTAGTAGAAATTGCAAAATGAGCTGAGATATGTTTGATTAAGTCTTATGGTATGTAGTGCCCTCTAACCATTTGACCTTCATCAGAACTCATGTCTGCTTTAATTCATTGTTTTCTTGGCTTATAAAATACAGGCAATGCATGGGTGAAGTGTATTGAAGGGCTTAATAAGCAACACTTTGAACAGTATTATACATGTAAATTTTCTTATGTTAGCATATTACTTCTGATGATTGAAAAGTCTAAATAGTTTTTTGAAATTAGACAAATGGGAGTAGATGCAAATGCCCAATAATTAAAGGGACTTTGAATTGAATAGAAATATAGTAGCTGGAGAGATGAATCAGCAGTGAGGACACTATACTGTTTTTGTAGAGGATCTGGGTGGTTCCAGGGTCCATGTTGGTGGCCCACAACCAGCTCTGGGGAGATCATATGCCTCCGTGGCCTTGGTGGGAACTGCACTCATATACGCGAACCCAAATACAAACATACTCACAAAATTGAAAATAAAGTAATTTCTAAAAAAAGAAAAAGAATGTAAACAATATTTATACGATGTTTCTCCTTTCTCCCAATTGTCATTTTTACTCCTGTCTCTAAGTTTATGTATAATTGCATGTATTTACATGATATTCGCATGGATCAGGGAAGAGGAAAAAGGGAAAGGGGAGACAGAGAGAGAGAGAGAGAGAGAGAGACAGAGAGAGACAGAGAGAGACAGAGAAAGAGAGAGACAGAGAAAGAGAGAGACAGAGAGAGAGAGAATAAACAAGCTACAGTATATTTAATGGAACCAAGAATGTTCTTTCTTTATTTGGCAAAAAGCCTCTTTGTTAAGCAAATATTTTTTAAATTAAAACCAAAGGCTAAAAATTAGATGTGTCACTTTAAAGTTACTGTAAAAAATGGAAAGCTGTGTAGGCAGCTAGACTTATAATTTTGAAAATGAAAACAATTCTGACTTGTTAGTTGCAAGTCTTAGGTATTTGTGTGGTCTTATATAAAGAAAAAAAAGGAATATTCTTTTTAATATTGACATTTGGATTTGATATTCATTCATCTATGCAAAATGCTTGTTTAACAATTTTAAACAATTGTAATCTCAGTTGAAGGCACAACCTTGAAATTTAGTTTTATAAGGACAAAATGTTTGGGTGGCATTTGAGATTGAATTCATTTTGACTGAATCCATCACTTGTGTTTTCTGTACCATTGAAATTTTCCTGGGGAATTAACTCTGCTAGCCCAATGGGCCCTGAGGTAGTACTCTTGCCTCCAAAGAAAAAAGACAGGTGACAGTTTGAGATTATAATTTAAACAAGGAATTAAAACCATTTTATTTTTATAAATGCAATTCTTTTCCTATCATCTCCTTAAAGCAAAACCTTATTTTTGGATGTTAAAAGGCAAAAATAACATTAGAGACAATACAGTGAGCCTTCTGTGGTACTCTTTCTGTTATTGAAATGTTTGCATTATATTTGTAGCAATTACCAGAAAGTGGGCCACTGTCATGACAGGCCTGGCCATGCTGATTTCTAGAAGAATATGGAAGACTTTGGGAGTTTAGAGTAGAAAGAACAGCTGAATACTGTAAGTAAGGCTTAATGGCCATCCTACTAGAACTTTGGAAGATAATAGTGCCAAGAACAATGTGGACTGTGATGGCCAAGCTTCTGAGGGGAATGCTATTACCAACTGTGCTAGAGACCATTCTTGTGGTATTTTGACAAAAAGAATGGCTGCTTTCTCTCCTTGTCCTAAAAATCTGCCTGTGGCTAAATTGAAGAGATTTGGACTAATTTCAGTGGTACAGGAGATTTCAAGATAGGCTAATATTGACTCTGTCTTGGTTGTTCATAATTGCGCTTATGTAGGTCTATATTGAAAAGGAGCAAGCAGAACAAAATGAAATACAATGTCTACCATTGGAGGAGAAAAGGAGCACCAGGAAATGTAATGCTGGGTCCAAGGCTTTTGCTGAAAGAGATAAGCAAAGTCCTGATGTGAAATGGTGTAGAGGTTGGGGGCCCTCAGCTTAAGATGCCATTTAATTTGTGAAAGGGAAGAGCATAAACCATTTCTGTTCCTAAAAAGCAATCACAGATCAAAACTAATGCACTGTAGTTCAAGAAGGGAGCCAGGCTCCATCCTGTGCTAGCAGCATCTATCATGTGGTTCTGGCTTGAGAGTCATGAATGATACAGGAGTAAAGTGGTTGTAGAATGATGATGGAGTCAAGTGGTCGGTCCTTCATGGTTAAGAAATACTGCTGACCCGGGTGTGTAGCAGGGGAGTTCCTGCATGGAAGACTTGAAAGGACATTGTATGTGGCTATGAAGGTGAAGCCTAGATTACATCGGTGACCCCAGGATGCTGGAAATGTCAGAGCCATAGGATATCTGCCAAAGGGAACTGTAGACTGGGAGTGGAATCAGCCTAGGAGAGAAAGTGTGTTGTGGTCAGTAAGACTGGAAGGACAAAACCATCTAAGCCTTTTGATATCAGACATGGCATGGTGCTACAGAAGTGGGAACGTAGGTGCTCATCCCCCAGTGGGCCATACCTTGTGACTTAATCAACCATAAAATTCTCAGGAGTTCTATAACAACACCTGATTTTTCTATCTATTGTGAACTGATTTCCCAATGCTGGCTTCTTCAAGTGTATTTGCATGGCATTTGAATGAGTCTCCAAATCTGCAAAATACTCAAGTGTTAATTTCTTGCTATCCATACATAACAGAGTCTTTATACAGAGGATGATCATATAGTGATGCGAATCCCTGAGCTGCCATCTTATACTCAATAGTGGGACAGAGAAGATAATCTTGGTGAAGTACTTTGAAACTCCATGGTTATCTGTTTCCAGGAAGTGGCAGGTGGTTACATAAAGTCATAGTTAAGAAGACCTACAAAAGCAAGACCTAACAAACAAAATATTCTATCCACTAGTATCAATCTATAGACCCATAGATTCTTGTTGGCTACATTAGCATGGACAGAAGGCACTAACTTAATTCTTTAAAGTCCTCATTCACTCTCCTTGAGCTGTTCCACTTCCATACTCTGAGCCCTTCCATGGTGCCTTTCTTCATTTTCCTTCCCCCAGTAAATTTTCTGGGAATGTGCAGCCATGCTCAGAGCTGATAGTGAACAGGGTCCTGCTCTCTTGCTGCATTTGCTGCCCAGGTTGATTCTCTAGGTCACAGAGGTTCTGGGTGTAGCTGCAGCTGTTGCTGTGCCATCCAGCACACCTGGCTACTGGAGAAGTCACTAGTTGAGTAAAATAATTCCATCCCTAAAATACTGTTTTGCAGGAGAGAATGGTACCCCATTCAATCTTGGGGGATAATTGCTTTCCTTTGCTATGATAAGACATAAACAAGAGCAACTTAGAGATAAAAGAATGTATTTGGCTTACACATCCCAGGTCACGTTCTCTCATAGTCCATTAAGGGAAACCAAAGCAGGAACTCAAAGCAGAGACTTAGAGGCAGGGATTAAAGCAGAGGCCATGAAGAAATACGGCTCACTGGCTTCCCACCCAATGGTTTGCTTAGCCTCCTTTTTTATACCACCCAGGGCCATCTACCCAGGGGTGGCACCATCTCTAGTGTGCTGGGCCCTTGTATAGTAATTAATTAATATTATGTCATTAATTAATGAAATATAAATTAAACAATTTCCCCACAGACTTGCTTACAGGCCAGTCTGGTAGAGGCATTTTCTTAGCTGAGTTTTCTTCCTCTGAAATGACTGTAGATTATGCCTAGTTGGCAAAAAATAATACTGATCAATCCAGTGAACCCACAGAATAGGTGGGATAAACTGATAGAGTAGAAAATTATGATCCCATAATAAAATTATGATCAGGAGTTATACATGATTATTTGTTATCTTGACCAACTAATATTTGGAATGTATTCCTTTAGTGTTTCCTATGCACTGGCTGTTACAGACCAGGGAATGCCTTGCATATGATGATAAGAGGAAGATGAACACTGAGTTATATGAGTGAGGATCTTATCCACCCATTTACTTTTCTTGATCTTCTTTGTAAGTAAACAGTGATATTCTCCAATTAGTTGATTAAGGTGTACTGCAATGATATGTGCACATAAAACATATGATATATTAAAACTAAAAATGTAAGAACACATAGGTCAACCACATGGGCATAGGTGTGTTATTTAATGAAAAAATTAGTGACATTTTAAGGCTTGTGAATTTATATTGTTAAATTGCCTTAAAATTAGATCCCTGAACTACACTCTCTGCCTCTCTCTCTTTCCTCTGCCTCTGTCTCTGCCTGTCTGTTTCTCCTCCTCTCTTTCTCTGTCTGTCTGTCTGTCTATTTCTGTCTTTCTCTCTCTTTTCTTTCTCTCATGTGTGTGTATGTGTAGGCATGACAGAAATGGAGCTGTATGTATGTGTGACACATGTACATGTGTGCAAACACACTCACAAAGAGGAGAATATCCATTGTTCTTCTATTACACCCTGCTTTGTTCTCTTGAGGCAGAGTGTCTTCCTAAGCTAGAAGCGCATGTCATATTTTTGTCTAGGTTGGCAGCCAAGCAATCCACAGCAGTTCTCCTGCCTCTGCCTTCCTAAGCACTGGGGTTAATAGGCGCATACAAACCATTCTTGGCTTGTTGTTTGGGTGCTAGGATCTGATCTCGGATCCTGTGGTTGTAGAGGAAGCCCTCTTAACAGCCAGAACATTTCTCGGGCCCCTGAGACATCTTTTGCAAACAGATCCAGTTATCATTTTCTTCTTAAGAGAAGAAGCAATTAATAAGTAGATGACTATTTATAACCTTTTGACTAAACGATATATTCATAGTAATTCTCCATAAAAAATTTAGACTCAAGAACAAACCTTAACCCCCCTCCCCCAATTAATTTTCAAGGTAAAACACAGATGTTTGTCACTATCAGAACTGTCACAGAGCCCATTGTTTTCTCCCTTCTCGTGACACCAGAACAAATATTGTCAGAGCAGAGCATCTCACCTTCCAATCTAGCAGGCCTATAGGTTACACAAGTATTTTAACCATGATCTTAAGAACCAATAATTAAAGTGACAAACCCTCAGACTATTTGACTGTGTTTACAAGTGAACACGACATTCCTTGTTAACACCGGGAGGCCAGCGTGTGTCCTGGGCAATGTTCGTGAACCCGTCTACCTGATTAGTTTGTGTTCTCTGCAATAACCCTGATAGTACTGAACATATGTTGTGGGCCGAAGCTGTCAAGGGAAAATAAGGCAGTCATTGCCATCTATCTCTGTCACCTTTAATACCCACACTTATTCAGTTACCTAGTAAGCGATGAAAGATTCCAATTATCATACTTTTAGGATTTTCACGTGTGATAAAAATAATTTGATGAATTTTGAAATAACTAGAGAGAAATCATTACAAATGACCACTTATCCTCCTCAGTTTAAAGTCATAGCCTAATCATCAGGCTGATAATTGGCTGTGGCTAACGAAACAAGGCAAATGAAAATGACAAGACTGTGCTACAGAGTCGCAGGCTGCCGCTTTCCAGCACAGCACATTGCTTCTGCCGGAGTAGCAGAGAAAAGAGAAAGTTCGCCCTAGGTAGAACATACAAGGGAGGGGGCGGGGAAACATTTAGAAACCCCTAGTAACTTCTATACATTATGTGCTTTTACAATGTTCCTGACATTTTTATTAATGTGTTTAAGTAAATGTTTACCTAAGCAATATGGTTCCCCAGTAGGTTTGTTTTTTGTTTTTTTTTTTTTTTTTTCTGCTGCAAGTTCTCCATTAACCACATGTTTTATCTTGGTATTTTACAATGTGGTAAATAAAAAACTCGCTGAATAGTGTGCTGTGTACACCCCAGCTCACTCAAGCACAGTACCACCAGGGTCACCAGGGGCTGCTGTGTTCTCTGTAGCTGGTTTGCTGGAAATCAATTACAGTCGTTTCCTGAGGATTAGGAGATGCACTTTGAGAATGTGTTCTTGTGTGTCTTAATTTGACTTTTGTAAAATTCCACTGGATTATAGAAACAGTGCAGGGCTTTAGTGTGAGCGGGAGCTGAGCCTTATTAAGGAGCTGTGGTATTTACTATTCAAGTCATGTTCACGCTGTTAGAAATTGTGTCCTGAATAACCAACTCATCCACAGCACCAATTCTAAACCATCTGAAACCAGACGTTAATACCAAGCACAAGACAAAAAACAACAGGGTTCTTCAAACCCTAGGTCATTCTACAGAAACAAAATTATGTGAAAACAATGTGAATTAGCGGAAAGATTTGGGATAATACCTTAACCCTTGAGCTCCCAAAAGATGTCTCTGTATCAACTCTATTGGCATCCTTAAAAGGTGATTTTAAAGTTGAGCATGATCCCAGTTATCCTGGTACTTGGGAAACTAAGGCAGGTAGATGTTTAAAGTTCCAGGCCAGCCTGGGTTACATTTTGGGTTCCAGACCAGACTAGTTGATGTGATGAGTTCCTGTTTCACCAACACAAAGGAGTAAAATGAAAACAAAACAAAAGGACTACATTAAGATGCCAAGTCTGTCTTCCACATGATATACTAAGGAAATAATAATAAGGGGTAATAATAAAATGTCAGTCTTATTAACTCGGAAGGTAAACTAGAAAAACATTTCCATGCTGAGATTCCATGCTTAGCGTGGAGAAATCCCAGCTTAATCCCAGCACCACCTAAAAAATACAATTGAAAAAAAAAAAGTATTTCAGAAAGCATGAAAATGACACAGTACAGGTGTTTTCTCCCTTTCCCAGGTCACAGTTCCTTAAATCAATATAGGAAATGACAAACTGAAAAAGGACACACCACAGAGCAACAATAGCACACTGTTCAGTATCTGAAAAGAACATAAAAGCTTAAATTCAGAGCGAGGGCAGGAGCACCCTTTGATTTTACAACCTGACAAGGCTGTAACAGGCTCAGTGTTGAACAAGGGAATTATGCTGCACTCCAGGGCAGCAAATATTTGCAAAGTCTCTTTGTTCCTCGCTATGCTATCATCAATTGTCTCTTTGGAGCGAGGAGTTGGTTAAAGCAAATGGAGTCTGCTTCTTTACCATCATCTGACCTGAATTTCTTATCACACCATCTTCATAAAATGTTATTGAAGCTTAGTAGTCAATTTAATTCCACATGCTGTTCCAGGTCAAGATAGGTGTGTTCTGGCTTTATTAACATGTCTATTTAGAAGAATTCTGGAAATGGGCTATTTACTGTAGCATTAATGGCTGTGGCTAATGAATAGCAACAAATTCCAAGAGAATCGTATAGGTCAACACACTCTAGGAATAAGTCTGACACTCTTACATTTATAAATACAAAAGTAAAATGCAGCTGTGGACAACTAAGCTAATATCCTAAATGCCAATAGAGAACACTTAACTGAATGTTGTGTCTTTGATTGATTTTAGAGGAGTTTTTAAATGAAAAGCCTGGTGGAAACATTTATGTTCCTGATTTGAGCTAACCACTCTTCATATTCTGAATGGATTTTAAACTCAGTGAGGAACAGTGAGTGAATGACTCCAGAGAACATCCAGTCTCCTCTGACCCGAGGACAAAAGGCTTGAGAAACTTGAATTCATGATTTTTCATGATCCATGGGGAGCCAAGGGTAGTGCCTGGGCAATTTTATCATTTCTGAAAGCAAAATCCATCCACAGAGGCTATTCCCAAAGAATAATTTAGAGACTTTTGCTAGGTCCATTTATTCTTTTGGGTTATTAAGAAATCAATTGGTAAGTAGCCACTGTAGTCTAATAAAAATTTCTTTTACAGCATTTTGCTAAATGTCAACATTTATATTAGTCTTCATCGTTACGATCTTTCTTTGTCCAACATAAAAATGTCAAGAGAATTAATTATCAGAGAGCTTGGTATTACTCTTGAACCACAAAATCAAGAAACTGATTGTTGCAACAGCAGTGACAAGGATCTTTGAGAACAGACATTGTCTAGTCTCATACTAATGCTAAGATGCTCCAAACCTGGCCCAAGTTCTTTAGTGTTTTGCAGTTCTGTATATTAAAGAAAACAATGAAAATGCTCTAAATAGAAAGTATTTGGAGTAATACAATTAAGAAAATTGACCTTTTTTACAGTGAAGAATAAGGTTGGGCTTATGGAATGAATGTTATTAACGAGTATAGAATGCAGGCTGAAGAAGCTATACAGAATTATGTTTAATGAGGCCAGTAATTTCTTAACTTGAATCAGTGTCTTTTACTTGAAACTGCCCCAAACCTGTCCTGCTCACCCTTGTAAAAAGATGTTTACAGCTTTTGGCTCCTCATCCCCAGTCTCAGTGTTTTCTTTTCCCTTCCAGATAGGATGGGATTTTTTTAAACAAACAAAAACAAAATTAGTCTTAATATGTGTTTTAATACTTCTGCTGACTTTTTGTTTTATGGCTTCCTTGATTGGCTTTATAAATTATGCTTATCTTTGGCATATTGTTTAATCACCATCTTTTGTCAGTACTTTTCTTAATTTGTCTTTACTTTAGAATTCTAAGATAATAAAAAGGAGTCATTGCATCAGGTTCCTTTTGTTCCTTTTCTTTTGAATGATTGTTCTTATGGAATATGTATACATATGTATATGCATGTGAATGTATGTATTGTGCATATGTGTATGTGTGCATATATGTGAGTGTATGTATGTATGTATATTTCTGTAATATCTAACTATGTCTATATATAGACATATAAAGATCTAGATGCTTTTCTTTCTCATTGTTGTTTTTAACTTCTAAGTTGTATAATTTTATCTATCGGATCCGTGATGCATCTGGAAGGCTTCACATTTCTGTTGTGCTCTTTCAGGTTTCTCGTACAACAAAACACATTAAAAATCAGGAATAAACTTCAAACGTATGCAGAAAGGAAGGACTTAAGGGATGCAAAAGCCCCTTTCAAAGAAAAGCTACAATATGAATGATTAATTCAAGCACACTTAGCATAAAACACTTTCAAAGATGTCCCTTTGAATTACTATGTAATTTTTTTAAAAAAATATGGAAACATTATGAAAACGGGAAAGACAGTTAAAATAAACCCTATTCCATAATAGTCACAGGCTTCAGAGAGAATGCCTTAGAGGCATTCGGGGTGGTGGCCAACACTGGCTGGACAGCCAGATACCCCATGTATGCTCCTTTCCCTTGCTGTCTGCATCTGGCACAGTGGGTGGCAACTGAAGTGGGGTTCAGTCTCATTACTGTTCACACAGAAGAGAATCAGGTTTTCTTTCTCCAAAATGAGTATTTTATTGTTTTAACTCTGCAGTGATGTCAATGATAAAACGTGTTCTTCCAAAAAACCCGAGGAAAGTGAAGATGTAATGGCTCCATACAATGTCCATCTGAGATGAAAATTAACACCACAACTCTCCCCTTTGTTCCCAGTGATTAGTGACTGTTGTCAATATGATTTTCAACTTTATTATTTATTTATTTGGATTATTATTTACTTCCTTGACTTGCATATTTTAGAAAATATAACTTTCCTTTACTTGTAGAAAAGAGATTTCAATTTCCTCCCATTTTATAACTTTTTAATATGTAACTTTTTCCTTTGTTTTGATTTCTATCAAATTATATGGTGATGTTGATTTGTTGATTGTATCTATGAACTTTCTTGCATTGAAAAAATGGAGAATATTAAAGTGTACCTGCTCTTGACTGGTCAATATTACTGTTCTCTAAAAATCCTTCAGCCTCTTAACAGTAAACGAAGCTTGTAAATAAAATGAATCTTTCAAACTTTAGAGACATATCAACATTTTGAAAGTTGAAAATCAATATTTCACACTTAAAATTTTAAAAAGCATGCATATTTTCATTGTGTCTAAGCCATACAATAGGCTTCTCAATCTTGTGGTTTTAAATTTGCCAAGTATGTTTGTCCGTGCCATCAGATCAAGTGGGCGTTCCTAAAGTTAATTCTAGCTTCTTTCATGTTGCCTGAATTTTCAATTACTATTATACTATGTAGTATTATTGTCTGTTTTTACATAGGTTTCTTGTCATTTACAGGGATATCTCATCCAGAAATTTATAATGCTGCAAATAAGAAATAAAAATGCTGGTTATAGGCATTATCTGTTACATTAAACATTTAGAACTAAAATAGCTAGCCAGTGCTGAGAATGGAAGCTTGTGTTATTGTCTGTTCTCTTTCTCCTATTATGTAGCTTTTATTTGTTGGTCAGGAGATACTGTGTCTCCATCACAGGAAAAAAAATCACACCTTTTCATGATGTCCAATGGCCAGAACTGTGTCCCGTGTTCTAGTGATATGGGAAAACAGAAAATCAAGTGTTTAAAGCCTTGAACAGGTCAAGATACACCTGGGACCTTCCATGCTTTCCTTTGAAGACTTAGAGTCCCTAGCAAGTAAATTAATGTCAAACTGTCCAAGTGTTTCATACACAGATTTCAGAATGTTTTCACCTCTCCTGAACTCAGCTTTTCCTTGGTGGCAACTGGAGTGAGTGAGTTCTGTCCCATTGATGTTTGTGCAGAAAAGAATTGTGCATTCTTTCTCCTTAATGAGTAGTAGTCCATCAGTTTAAGTCTGTCACTGCACCAAGACTCCATCACCCAATTTTATTTTGGAATCTTCTGGTGAGAACTAGATGTCTGGTCTAATTCTCTCTCTCGGTCTTTTTTATTTTAATAAAAGGCATGCCTACTTTTCCTGCATCAGCGGGTTTTGGCATTCTTAGCACATCCCAGTTTTCCTCAATGTGTCTACTTTTAGAATCGTTTATTCAGTATCATTTGGTTATTTTACATTGACTATTTAATATTTAATAGTTTTATTGAGATACAGCTTATATAATTAAGCTTTACTTCTTTAGTGAACAGTTCAGTCATTTTAGCATATTTTCAGAATTATGCAACAAATCATTTAAATCTAAGTTTAGAGTATCTTAATCAAGAATTGTACCTATTAGAAGTCACTTCCTGTCCACATATCTGTCTCTGCTCAGCCCTACACAGCCAGTAATCTACTTTCTTTACCTATGGATATGACTCTTTTTGCATACATTATATAAATGGGAGCATTAAACATGAAGTATTTTGTGACTGCCTTTTCTCATGTAATGTCATTCTCGTGGAATGTTTTGGAGGGTGACCTATTTTAAATATAATTAATTTTAACTTGTACATAAAATAATTATATATCTTCATGGGGTGATCAGATATTTTGATTGATGTATATATTGTATAATGTTTGGCATTTATTTTCACAGCAAAAATCATCTATTTCTTTCCATCTGAGCTACACATTTAAATCCCTGTGCTTGTTTCCCCAAATTTATTTTCATATTCTATGAAAAAATAAGCAAGGATACTTAGCGCTTACATGGTAAATAACAGAAGTTTGACTCAAGAACTAATACTTGGGCTATTGAAATCTTCATGGAGGTCGAAAAGAGTTTGATGCTTTGAAAGACTGCTTTCACAGACCACCAAGGTACAAACAAAAGTTGCCAGCGGGTCATGCTGGGTGAGCTTATCATATCTAAATCAGATAGCAATTGAGGGAGATTCACAACAGAGCAAGAGGATATTAAATACAGCTACCACCAGAATCTTTTTACTGGTTAGATATTATCATGTATCCTGATGAAGTTCATTGATCACCCTCTGGCGCATTTCCCCCTTTATTTCCCATGAAAGAAAGAACAAATGAGAAAAACTAAAAGGGCATTTCTGAAGAAAGACACACGCTTCATAGAAATTCACATACTGAGAAGGCTGTTTTGTCCTCTGGAGACCAGTGGTTAAAAGGTTCAGCAAGGACTTGGTGTTGCGTTGACAGTCTTCTCTAGGAATCAGCTCTTCCTACATAAAAATAAGGCAGACAGTGAAAACTTTGGCTCTGCTCTGCAGGCTCCAAGCCTGATTATAGTACAGATCTGTGGATTCAGACAGAGAGGATGACCCCAAAACTTGCATCTGGTCACTGAAGCTTAAGGGTAAAGATCTGAGGCCCTTGGTTCTCAGCACAATTATTTACATGAAAATTAAAATAAGTGAAGATTAATATACAGCCTGCCAGTGTAATTACATAAACCATATCTTTGTTTGTTTGTTTCTGGTATTTTAGTGCCTACATTGTATCTATTGAAAGAGATTAATGGAAGTTTATACTGTCCATATAATTTTATACTATATGTGGAGTGGGTGCAATGAACAAACCTACAAATAATACAGATATAACTGTATTTATAGAAGTAGCAGTCAATCGTGACTAATGTCAGGAGCAATAAAATTAGAAATAGACTTGTTGTGACTACAATATCCAAAGCGTAGAATGTTGTGTGAGCAGAATCCTGAAGTACCTTACTACATCCTTGGGTTGGATGAGACTCAGAGAGGGTCTCTCAAAGGAACTGACTAATGGGTATAAGTGGGCAAGTATTGCCAGCTACTGCAACAGATTGGGAGAGAGAGAGAAAGGAAGGTCATCATTTCAAATGAAGAAAATGACCACTTTCTAGAGAGAACATTATGCATTCAGAAGACATTAAGCAGTTAGCTGTGAGTGGGTAAAAGGGAGGAGACAGGAAGGAGGACAGAAGAAGCTGACGCTGCCGAGGGCCAGGTAATACAGTGCTTCCTGTGCATCCTAACATACTTAACCTTGATGGTAACGGAAATGAACTCACTGAGCGATTTTCATTACGGGGATGTCATTACAAGGTGTGCTTTTCAGAAAGCTCACTACAACTGCTACATGAAAGAAAAAAAAAATGTGTTGAGAGAAATAAGGCTGCAGGAAGTGAGTGCAGTTAACAAGCTTTTACAATTCCACATGAGAGAAGATAGCCAAGTGGGATGTGGTGGTATTTCAGACAGGGATGGATGGGAGCAACATGGGTAGAACAATGTGGATGGGTGTAGGAAGAAGGATGTGAACGCTGGAGTGTTTTTTTTTCTTCCCCAACGTTATTAAAGAAAAAAAAAAAAGCAGTGGTGGTCAATCTCTAGAACACGGCCAGTCTCCTGGGATTCTCCCTTGAAAGTGTGACAACGGATCCCCGAGCACATGCCGGGGAAAGAGTCCCATCACTAAGCAGGTGAGACGCTGACACCCTCACGTGCTCATCTTCCAACTTGGTCCAGTCTGTGGTCTGTCTTTGGATCAGCAATGATGGCCTGAGTGGCTATTATGGCTTCATTAATCTTCGTCTGTAGCTCTCTGAGTTCTTCTATGTGCAGCAGCCGCAGGATCTGAGCAGCTTCATTAAGAACTGCATCGCCTGTGTCAAAGCCAAGAATATGTTTGTCTAAAGCAACAGGTAAGCCCTCTTTTGTTTGATTTGCTTTAGCAACTGCATCCTGTGTTAGACGTTCCTGAACCAAAATGCGGATTGCCTTAAACATTACCAAGTAGTCATCATGACACTGAATCTGAAGGAGGTTAGCCAGAGCCATGACACCAGCCTTAAAATCAGGATTATTTACGTCCAAGTTGATCAATGGCTCTGCATTTTTAGCTGCATTGTTAGTATTTTTCTTGTTATCGGGTACTAAATCCTTGTACTTTTCAGCGTTATCTCCATATTCAAGTCTAACAGCTAAATCAAGAAGCCAGTCAATTGCTTCTTGCCGATCCTGAATCTTGAAAGGACAGTTAACATCTCTGAGATACTTTTCAAAGAATTTGGGCCAGTCACTGCTGTGGATGTTTCTCAAGTTACCTCTATCTTCAATCTTGTAGCGTCTGATTTTCTGGTCCTCAAGCCAAACGATCAAGTTTCTAAATTCTGTTTCATCTTTGCAGTTGAAGCCTGAGGGGTTGTGGTAATTCAGGGCCGTGAGCTTGCGTCGGAACATGGTCCCCGCTGCTCGCGCTGGCCGCCCGGGCCTCTGCCAGGACCGGAGAAGCGAGGTGAAGCGGGCGGCACAGGCACCGGCGACGGAACGCTGGAGTGTTAATCAATGACTGTATGTGGAGCTTGAAGAAAGGGAGGAGGAGTCAGTTAGCAGCATGTCCTGTCTAGGATGGGTAGGAGAGTGGAGACACAATGCAGTAAGATTTGACCCATTGTAACCATTTCATGATTACCGTCACAGGTGGGTTTATTGTACCACAGAAGAAAGGAGTCTTGGAGTGTTAAAGGGATTACTGGCGTTTCTTAGTACTCGTTGGTCTCCTTGGGTCACTGAAACCATATTTTTATCACATTTTTACATGCCTTTATTTTGTTTGTCAGATCACTATGACTGACACCTCCTTTATTCTTTAAAACATCAGTGCATGTTCCGTGCATTTATACTGTATAAGTTCTTAGAGTTCAAGCAAACAAGGTCTAATCTCTGGTCATCAGTAGCTTTCGATCTAAATTCTTGATTTGCAGCAAGGAGTGACTAGGGAAAGAAGAAGCAGACTGACTCAGACTCGTCTCAGTGTCACATGCTGACTTAGTAACAAATGTTAAGTTTTAACTTACTGTCTAAGAAGCAATTTGAGTTTCACGATCCTTTACCTGTGTTCCCTTTTTCTATTCCAGTGGGATTTTTTTTTTTCTTTCTGATTAAAGGAAGAGGTATTGCTCCACATTGAACATGACCTTTCAATACCGGATCTCTACCACCAGGACCCCAGTGTTTAGCTGTGAATATTTCCACATGTAAAAACTGTATTTCATAACCCATTTGTAGCTATATGGAGACCCGGTGAGTGATTAAGTTCTGTACAGTGAGAATTCGGTCCTGTGGGGTTCCTGAGATGTCTCCTGACAAAGTGGAGCAACATATTCCTTCACTGTTGCACCTACCCTGTTACATGAAGTACAGATGGAGAAGCTGGGACTGGAGTGGGCATCTTGTACTTTGAAGAGAGGCTCCAGGGTGGCATAGCAGTGATCTGGGAAGCATCTAGGTGAGTGATGACGTCACTGAACACCCACAAACTTCTAGTGATAGAAATGTCAGCCATTCTTCAGACAGAAGAGAAATAAATTCCTAATTGATTTTTAGTATATATCTATAAAATAAGCAACCAAACCTATTTCTAACATAATATTAAACCTCAATGCAAAATTTAAAAAAAAAAAAATCAATTAACCAGAGAAATTATTTGCTCAGGGACTTTTCAAGTCAACTAAATGTTGGCTGAGAGATTATACTTACAGTCATTTTTAAGAAAGTATGCCCATATTAACAATTGCCAGAGTTTGAATTATAGGAGCTGGGATTCAGGAACAGGAAACCGTTTCCCAATTAGAAAGTTCTCAGGAGCTGAGGGAAAGTGGCCTGGTTTTGGCTCACAGTGTACTCAGCAAGGTACTTTGTAGTGATGTACTTATAAGACAAACAAACCTCTGGAACAAAAGTGCTAGGGACCCATGGCAGTTAATTCCAGTGGACACACAACAAAAGAAAAGTAATTCTCCTTCTCCAGTTTCTCTTTGTGTCAGAGGAGACAAGAAAGAGTAAGCCTTGATCAACTACCTCTAGAAATTCAATTGTGTGCTCTAGTGTATCTGGTCAGACCCATGACTTTAGCAGTACATCTAAATTGGATGAACTGGGCAGTTTGCAATTCGGTATTTTTTGTTGTTTTAAATCTCAGAATTTTTTTTTTAAATCTCAGGAAAGTGTGTACAGTTCTAATCTCTAGCTCTTGAGAAAACCGGTTTTGAGAAAAAATGTTAAATACGGTAAATAATGTATAAACAGGTTAATTTGCATTTTCCAAGATATTATGAAATTCATTTTAAAACAAAAATATCTGCTGTATATTCTAACACACACATACTCAAAATGCATGTTTGTATATACATATATCTGTGTGTATATATTTATGTATATATATATATATATTCACAGGTGGATATGAAGAATGGAAAAAGTGGTTAACCCTGAATCACATCAAATTTTAACATGGCAAATTCAGTACAATATGGCATTTTATCTATCCACATCCATGGTACTGAAGATAGACTGCAAACAGTGTTTCTCCTTCACAGCAGGTCTTAGAATAGTGAATATAAGAATTGATTTATGATTAACATCATACATCCCTTATCAGTTGCAATCACATGAGGCATATGAATTAGCTTTACTCCGTTATTGAAAAGACAATGTTGACAGAACAGGTACCCACTCTGCACTCAGGATTCCCAGCAGGTCATCGATCTGCAGCTTTGTCTTCTTCAGTGGTAGGAGAATAATTGTCCAGAAATGACAAACGTTGCCAATGTTTTGTTCCTGAGACAATGGAATTGTGAAACAAGCAATTAGACTTGGGAGTTTCAGGTTAATGTTTTGATAACTTTTAAAGGTGAAACATGCTTCTGATAGAAGCCACAGTTAAAGGATATGTTGGAAGGGAAGCTTTCAGAAAGGGACTCAGTCTGTGTCTAATGAATGATATGTCTATAATATTGCTAGATCATCAAGTGAAATTAGCTAACAAATACTACTGTGTTTTTACCTCTGCTTTCATGATTTGCTTTATCTTAATATAAATGAGGTAAAATTAATGGCAACTGATATTATAGTTATATTATATATAACTGATATTATTATATTATTTTTTTAAAAAATTAAATATTTTTCAACTTTCAAGTGATATATTTAGGTTCACAGGAAAGGCCACTTGTGATTTTTAACCTAAAATTTAATACTTTTGCTTACATTTAAAATTTGAATTAATTTTCTACCATTTTTTGGACATTAAAACATTACAAAATATTTTAAAATTTAGTTCTTGGTCAAAATTTAATCTTGTAAAATAAAAAGGAAGAAACTACTGAAAAAAATATTCATTTTTCAGAACAAGTTGGATGAAAAAATAAAGATGATTTACCCTGTTTCTGTTGTAACTTAATACATCATTATATTGATCAGTAAGAATTTTTCCCCCTGCTTTGAGCCAGGAACCTATAATTTTTTTGAGTTTCTTCTCATGTGTTTACTGAGAGATCCCATACCCAGTAAAGGGAACCCAGTAGTAAATGCTAGCAGTCACTTGAATGAAGAAAAACTTTCTAAACATATCTCACGTGAACAGGGACTGAGCCATAAAATATATGCCAAAAGTGGAAGGAAACCTTAGGAATCCCTAAGGTAACAATTTCAAGGCAGTGATTTATGAAGAGACTGTGTAAGAAGAAAGAATGTGAATCTCACACTCATGGAAATGAAACAACCCACTAGTCAGTGATGAGTGGGCCAAAGAAGAAAACAAGATGGAAACAGGAAAAAAAAAAGTCCTGGAACTAAATGAAAACACAACACAATAAAACATCTTGGGAACATTCAAAGCAGTTTTAATACAGAAATTTGTAGTTCCATTCAAAAAAG
The DNA here is from genome assembly GCF_011762505.2 of Arvicanthis niloticus. Taxonomy (NCBI): domain Eukaryota; kingdom Metazoa; phylum Chordata; class Mammalia; order Rodentia; family Muridae; genus Arvicanthis; species Arvicanthis niloticus. The sequence goes on from NC_047671.1 coordinate 32,765,379, forward strand.
TACACATAAATGACTTAATAATACAACTCAAGAATTTTGGAAACACAAGAGCAAACCAAGCCTAAATCCAGTGGGCAGCAGAAATGATAAGAAATCAAAACAGAAATTAATGAGATAGAAACAAAGGAAACAATACAAAGAAGAATTATTCTTAGATTCATTAATCTAAGAGCTAGTTCTTTGAGAAGATAAACAAGATTGACAGACTCTTGGCCCAACTCCCTGAGAGAAAAAAAAAAACTATGTAAATGTACAGACTCATACATGAACAGAAAAACACTACAACAGACATGAAAGTTCAGAATATTATAAAGAAATATTTTTAAAAACTGTACTTTATTAAATTGGAACATCTAAGAGAAAGGGATAGATACTTTTCTAGATTCAACAAAATCATCAAAGTTAAACCAAGAAGAAAGGAACAACCTAAACAGATTCCTTACAAATGAAGAAATTGAAACTAATAAAAAGCTTTCAAACTAAAATAGCTCAGGCCAAACAGACTCAAAAATCTATAGCCAACCTTTCTTATATTATTCAAAGAATTAGAAGGAACACTTTTTTTTTTTTTTTTTTTTTTTTTTTTTTGAGACAGGGTTTTTCTGTATAGCCCTGACTGTCCTGGAACTCACTCTGTAGACCAGGCTGGCCTCAAACTCAGAAATCCACCTACCTCTGCCTCTCAAGTGCTGGGATTAAAGGCATGTGCCACCACTGCCCGGCTCGAGCACCCTCTTTCTATGAAGCCAATATGAATCTAATACCAAAATCAGGTAAAGGCTAAAAAGAAAACTATAGGTCAACAGCCTGATGAACAAAGAGTCAAAAACAAAATTCTCACAAGAAACTTGCAAGCTGAATACAGATATACATCAAAAAGATTGTCTATCGTGACCAAGTTGATGTTATCCCGGAGATACAGTGGTCATTCAACATATGAGATAATAATTGCAACAAAATTAAATAGATGGACTCAAAGATAAAAAATTAATCATTCCCATAGATACAATAAAACCTTTACAAATTCCAACATGCTTTCATGATTAGTCCTAGAGAGAGTAGAACTGGAGGGCATATACCTCATCATAATAAAGTCTATATATGAAAAACTCTCAGACAACATCATCCTGAATGATGAAGACTTGAACAATCCACTTGAAATCAGGAATGAGAGAGGACTGTCCACCATACCCCCTCAGACTCACTATTGTGCTTGAAGTACTAGTTAGAAATTAAAAAGATACAATTATGAAAACAAGAAGTAAAACCATACCTACTTGCAGATTAAACATAAGAGAACAAAAAAGTCTATCCAAAAAAAAAAAAAAACCCCAATAACAACAACAACAACAAACACTTCTAGAAACAATCTTTTCAGAAAAGTGGCTGAATTAACTTACAAAATTCAATAGCTTTTCACCATCCACAAACATGCATACAGACATCATGGAAACACCCCATTCACAACAACGTCAAAGATAATAAAGTATTTCAGAATAAATTTAATCAAGGAGGTGAAAGATGTCTTTGCTGAAAATGGGAAAATATCCCATGCCCATGTATTGGTAAGAATAAATGTCATAATAATGATTTTGTATTATTCTACAAATACCTATTTATATCCTAGTCAAAAATCTCCATCTCATTCTTCACAGAAAGAAAGAAAAAACATTCTAAAATTAATTTAGAACCACAAAAGGCATCATATATCTAAAAAAAATACTAAACAACAAGAACAAAATACTAGAGTGGTTACCACTTTTGATATCAATATATATTGCAGAGTCATAATAATAGTAATCATGATTATAAACAACTGACATTAAAAACAAACATGTAGACCAAATGAATAAACAGAAGATCCAAATCTAAGTTTGTGCAACTACAACATTTTATATTTGACAATGATGCTGAAAACATACACTGGAGAAAATATAGCATCTTCAGCAACCATGGTGGGAAAACTGTTTATCCATAGGTAGAAAGAAATTAGACCTATATCTGTCACTTTGCACAAAAAAACCTCTAAGATCACAGACTTAAAAGTGAAACCAGAAACACCGAAACTTCTAGAAAAAAAATATGGGCAGTACGCTACATGACATAGGTGTTGGAGAGGCCTTTCTGAATAGGACTCCATTTGCCCAGGAATTAAGGTCAATAATTGACAAGTGGAACGTCACAAATTCAAAAACCTTCTGAACAACTAAAATGATAACCAAGAAAGTAAAAAGAAAACCCAGCATAGGAGAGAATCACTGGCAGCTGTACATCTGACAGAGATTAACATCCAGAATTTATAAAGAACTCAGAAAACAAAGACAAAAACAAAACCATAACCCACTGGAAAAATTGCTCTTGGAGCATGAAGAGAGAGTTTTCAAAGGAAGAAATCAAAGTATCTAAGAAATATCTCAGGAAATGTTCACAATCCTTAGCAATTAAGAAAATAAAAACCAAAATAAATTTGAGATTTAGTCTTACCCAGCGGAAATGGCAAAGATTAATAAAGCACCCCAAAACTTCTCAAGTGGGTGCTGGAGGAGGTAAGAACACCCTCATTTACTGTTGATGTGGTTGAAAACTGCTCTATCTACTCTGGAAATCAGTGTGGGAAACTTCTGAAATGCTAAAAAATAAATCTACCATACGACTCAGCCGCATTACCATTTGGTATATTCCCCAAAGGACTTGACAGCTTACTCCACTCACTCAGCAATGTTCAATGCACCTCTGTTCAAAAGAGCCAGGAAATGAAATCAACCCAAAAGTTTTTCTTAGTTACTTTTCTATTGCTGTGAAGAGACACAATGACCAAGGCAATAAGAGATGTCATTTAAGTGGGGCATGCTTATAGTTTCAGAGGGTAAGTGCATGACTGCCACAGTGAGGTACATGACAGCAGGCAGGTAGGCATGCCAGTGGAGAATCAAAGGCAGAGAGAGAGAGAGGAGAGAGAGAGAGGGGAGAGAGAGAGAGAGAGAGAGAGAGCGCAGGAGGGAGAAAGAAAGGGAGGGAGGGAGGGAGGGAGGAAGAGAGAGAGAGAGAGAGAGAGAGAGAGAGAGAGAGAGAGAGAGAGAGAGAGCGCAGGAGGGAGAAAGAAAGGGAGGGAGGGAGGGAGGGAGGAAGAGAGAGAGAGAGAGAGAGAGAGAGAGAGAGAGAGAGTCTGAAAACACATCCCCAGTGGCACACTTCCTCCACCAAATCCACACTCCACACTTCCTCACATCAATAGTTCTGCCAACTAAGGACCAAACATTTAAATAGACTATGTGAGTCTATGTGAGTCTATGTGAGTCTATGGTGGGGCGCATCTTTACTCATATCACCACAATGTCCTTCAACAGATGAATAGATAGTGACATATGGTAAGTATACATAATGGAAAACTATTCAGTGGTAAAGAAAATAAAATTGTGAAATTTATATGGAAATAAATGGAACTAGAAAAGATCATACTGACTGAGATGACTTAGATGTGAAAAGACAAATGTTCTCTGGCATCTGTAGTTCCATCATGGAGAAACCACCATAGACACTAGGAAAGTAAAAAGGTGATATAAGGAAAGAATCTAGAGTAGGCCTAGCAGGATGCAAGAGATCTGAACAGGGAAAAAGATGGGGTGGGGGTGCTTCAATTTGGGATTGGTGAGAGAGGCCAGTACAGAAGGCCGGGGGAATTAAATAACACTAAGGATATCTGGAAAAAAAAACTATAAGGATCATATTATTAATTATTTACCACAAATTACATACAACATATATAAATGTATGCACAAATATATTCATATATGGTTTAGTTGAAGTTACACCACCTGGGCTCACAAAGCTCCTTCCATGAGCCATAGACTATATTAAAATAAAATCTCCAATACCAAACACAAGAAAAATCTCCTTTTGAGTTGTTGGTCATGAGAGTCCAAGTGACGCCCTAAATATATAGGCTATTGTTTTTTCCATGGTTGCTTCACAGATGTTGAAGGTTAGTTCCTATTGCTGAAGACATAACCTTTAAAAACGAGACCTGGAGGGCTCTGGGTAGAACTGACTTGAAAGGCCTCTTACTGAGTAGAAAGGCTCATTGTATAGTACTGGAACATGCTATACAAACTTCCAAGAGTGGGAAACAATAGATAGTTCTTCCCAGCTGTAATGGAACCAATAGTCCTACCCAACTGCTATGCCTATGAAGCACCATAGCAACCAACATGGCATATTGAACCCTGAAGTTCAATAGTGGCTCTCAGATGTTGGTAGAAACCAACAGATCTCTAATTGGATGTAAGGCCCTTTCTATAGGAATAAATGTTATGTCTGGAACTGGAAACCCAGCAAATTACACAGGGCTAGTGAGGTCATGGATCCTAGAGAAGAATCAACTACTACCACTCTCCTAACACAGCATAATTCATAATTGCATTCTAAATACATATCCTTATACCCACAGGTAAGTGTAGCTCTCACCACTCATCAAAATAAACTCTTTTTGAAATAGACCAACAGATAGCGACCATTATAGAAAGCCAGAACTCATCAAAAGGCAGAGAACAATTGACCATGGCTACTCAGCCACAATGAATACAGAATACATCTACAACATAACTCCTACACCTAAGGTTCAGGGAACATCACAGAAGATGGAGTGGAAAGATTGTAAGAGGCAGAGGGCCAGGCAAACTGCTGAGATAATCTGTCTTCTAAAAATGACAAGAAAGTTTCTTCCATGATACCTCAACAATGGCTGTCCAAACAAGACACAAAAGAGCATGCCACCATCAAACTGCTGTCTGGAAAGTGAAAATTTTATGGAGTTCTACCCACAGACGAAGAACTACAGGCAGCTAAAGAAAGCAAGAGCTGAAAGCAAACACAGTAGTCTTCCTTAGAGATGATCCCACTAATTGGTGCTCAAGAAGTGCTCAACCCTGAGATCATACATATACCAGTACACTATACATGGACAAAGGAGGTTGTATTTATAGGTCTAAGTGTGTATGTGTTTGTGTGTGCATGTGGGTACATGTGTGTGTATGTGCTAATAAAATATAAACAAGCCATGATTTCCAGAGGGAGCAAGAGGTATGCATGGGAGGGAATGTACAGAGGAGAGGAAAGAGGGAAATAATGTAATGTTTAATTACAAATATTATTTAAAAGGAAAAAATTAAAATTGATCTTTGTAAAAAAATGTGTGGAATTTTTTTTATCACTTATGTGAAAGGAAATTGTCATAGTCAGGGTTTCTATTCCCACACAAAACATCATGAGCAAGAAGTAAGTTGGGAAGCAAAGGGTTTATTCAGTTTACACTTCCACACTGCTGCTCATCACCAAAGGAAGTCAGGACTGGAACTCAAGCAGGTCAGGAAGCAGGAGCTGATGCAGAGGCCATGGAGGGATGTTACTTACTAGCTTCTTCCGCTGGATTGCTCAGTTTGCTTTCTTATAGAACCCAAGACTCCCAGCCCAGGGATGGCACCTCCCACACTGGGCCCTCCCACTCTTGATCACTAATTGAGAAAATTCCTTACAGCTGGATCTCATGGAGGAATTTCCTCAACTGAAACTTCTTACTCTGTGATAACTCCAGCTTGTGTCAAGTTGACGAACAAAACCAGCCAGTACAGAAACCATGGGGAAACTGTTAGGGATTCTGCACAGAAGGTGAATTTTGTGATGATAAATGTTCTTTTAATCCTAGTTAGTTGTAGGCAAGATCATAAATAGGAGAAAATGAACAATGAGCTAGGGATAGACTGTTCTGCAGCAGATTCCTAAGGCTATTTGTTTACATGTTACTACATAATTGTATCCATTATATCTCTTTGGAGGAGATAGACTTCAGTGGTTTGTCCATCTTGCCTGGAAGATACATGGTGGGGTGAGATAGTCTATGCATTTTTGTCCACATGTCCACATGTCCACAAATTTGCATTTCCTTAGCAGCTAATGTCTAAATAGTCCACAAAACTGTGTATTAATGTGGCTTAGCAAATTGAGAAGGAAAAGTGAAGGGAAAATGTTAGAGCAAAGGCTGGCAGTCTCTTTGGAAGCATACAGTTAGCTGTACTAGCCAGTTCTTCCAGTAGAATGAATCCTGATTGGAAGGTTCGGTTCTTCACAGTTGAGTTCTCTCAATACATGAAGAGGTGGATACCAAGCAGATTCTACACGAGAAAGTTGCATCGTGCTTTTCTAGGTTAGGGGACCTTCAGTTCTCTGCTCTTCGAGGAGAGGCTATTCACTGAGTTCATGTTACATTTACATGTAAGAGAAGTGGAGGATGTCTTAGCGTATGGCAGAGGTGGGTGGTTGGAGAAGGAGCTCTATATTTTCACTCTAGAGTTTGTAGCTTGTGGCTAAAGAGGCTGTAGGATTTTTTTTTAATTTACATTTCAGATGCCATCCTCTTTCCCCATTTGAGGCTGTAGGATTCTAATGTGAGCCTAGCTTACACATGTGGGTTTGCTAGCCACAAGGACTGCTGCTTTCCTTATTTTTGGTTAACATTAACTTTTATGAAATCTTCACATATGAGTCCTCGAAGGTATGTTAAAATAATTTTTAGCAGTTCCCCTTTGAATGTTAAAATCTACAGTTTCAAGTTTTATTGTTCCATGAGTGGAATAAAATATTAGACCACTTTTTTATATGTTTAATCTTAGGCTTAATCTCAAACAGAATCCCCTTGTTTCCATAAATTATGCATGATGCCATTTAAAGTACCCCATGCTGTATTATAAAATATGGTAGCAAAATAAGAACAATCTATAAAGAGTGTCATTTTTTGTCTGTTTTTGCAATGTTTTTCTCACAATGTTTTAAATTACTTTTTCATTTCTGACATCATTCAGAAATGTCTTCACAGATGTGGGACTTTAACTTCCTTCCTCTTGAAAATCTACTCCTGACTCTCAAATGCTGCTTGGACTCTGGATACTAATAGTCACTTTTAACCTTCTTTAAGACACTGCTACTACACAGTGTTTGGATGCTTCGCTTATTTCAAGGAAAATGCTAGAAGGACACTATTGCACAGTGTGGTACCAGGATGGTGAAGACATTGACTGTGGTGCTGTGAGAAGTGAGTGGACAGTTTACAATCCCCCACTGTCCTCTATGCATCCAGGAGAGAGAGGGAGGCTCAGCTTTCCAAGTGTGACTTCTTTGGAGGGGAATGATGACACTGATCTCATTAGTTACCAAATGGAAGAGGAGAATGATTGAGTTTAGTTCTAGCTTGCATATTTTAACAAGTCAAGTAGTGTTGAAGTCTTTAAACTGGCATTTCTAGGAGGGATTTTGGTTCATAGTTTCAATGTTATGGCTGTAGTAAATTCTACCATATTTGTGGGTAAAGAGTTGGGGGATAAAATGTTTAAATCAGATGCTTGGTAAGTAGACACATTTGGCAATAAAGTGTGGAGCTAGCGAATGTAGAACTGTGTGAGATATTGGAGAGACTATGATGTTGCTCAGTATTCTGAAGTAATGGGGAGAAAGGAATTTTGTTTGGAAGCTTTTTTCCCCCCAGGTTTCATTATACACACACACACACACACACACACACACACACACACATATATATAATATATATATATTATATATATACATATATCTATATATATATATCTATGTGTGTGTGTATGTGTGTGTATTTATGTAGACAATTCTAGTGTCCCTTTAAAGAGACATTTTGAAGACTGGTAGATTGACAGCTCTTCAGACCCACTACTTAGTTGGATCAGTTTTCCCTGGCTGTTGCAAGTCAGTGACTAACTACAATGGGGGTGTTATTAGAGATGGTTTCTGTTCAACATTGGCTGCTAGGCAACTGTTGCCTGGAGACTCCATTGTAGTCTGAATGATTTTCTTGAAACTATAGGGCTGTCTTCCCATACTAACCCTCTGGCCTTTATCCTTTAGTGTATACTGAGCCTGCTCTTCCTGACTCTGCTTCTCTCTCTTTATCCTTCACAGGCCTGTTTCCCTATAGACCTCTTGACATTTGCTTCTAAGAAAAGCAAACTGATACAGGTACCAACTTCAGTTTTAATAGTTGACCTGAACAGCTCTGGTAGCCTGAATTCCTCAGAAATATGAGCCAAATCCCTGAAATTGATTCATTTTCCCACAATATCTAGTTATTTAGCAATACTCAATCTTACAAATTGTATTTGTGATCCTATCTGTGATAAAGATGGACAGAAATACTTTGAATATTAAGAAAATGAGGATCTTGCATATCATCCCCCACTACATTCATTGGAAGTAAATTAAAGGGGCTAATAACTTGCACTAACTAGTGCTGATATGAAGTAGAGTTAAGATGCATCATCAGTGATCTGTGTCCAGAGATCCAGAACTTCTACCAAAACAGAACCATGAACTTATATTGGCTTGCAAATCTTTGAGAAAATTCTCAGTGTGTTTTCAATCATTCCTGGTTGTAGCACAGTTCTCTGTCCTTGGTGCTGGATCACAGAACAGTAAAAATAGTTCCTTGTCACATGGAGCTTCTAGAGGAGTGGAGAACAGACAAAGCATGGATGAAATGCTAGCCAGGCCTTTTTTTTTTTTTTTAAACAAAATAAGTCCAAGAATATCATGTCCATATTCTGAGTCTTAACTTCTATATCTAAAATTAGAGTTACTTAAAGAAAAGTGCTGAAAAGAAGGTTAGGGAATCTATCCCATTTCCTTTTCAAAAATTCAGCTATTTGGAAGTCCAGCCTTTAGTTAACACTCTAGTGACTTGAGAGTAGTGATTTGATGAATGTCCACTAAAATCAGTACATTTTAAATGAGGACCAAAAGGAAGATGGTTTATGGAGTTTTCCTGAGAAGCAAAGCCAAATATTATACAAAAAGATTCATCTCATGGTCTCATGATCAAATTCCAGTTTTATTTATGTATTTGAGAATAAGGAAACAAATTTATTTGTGGCTCTTTTGGACTTTTTAAATTTGAAAATAGTTTTGTTTTTACACAATATATTCTGAACTTGGTTCTCCCTCTTCCAACTCCTCCAAGATCCTCCTCATCTCCCCACCCATCCAAATCTAAATGACCCTTTCTTGTTCCTCATTAGAAAACAAATAGGCATCAAAAGAAGAAAAATAATAATAAAATAAGACAAAATAAAAACAGTCAAATCTTTGTAGGATAAGACATACAAATAAAAAGAAAGGCAAAGAGCCAAAGAAAAAGCATAAGAAAAAGACAGAGAGACAGACATACACATTGGGACACACAAACATTCCTCAAAACCATAAAATTAGAAAACATAATACATAAGCAAAGTCTTACAGGTTAAGAAAAAATTACTCAGACAAAGTGTTATCAGACAAGATAATCTAAAAAAAATAGAATCTGTTTTGTGATGGGCATCTATAGGTGGGTACATAGCCTGATCTTAAAAGTGGTTTGCATACCTAGTAAGACTTTGAGAAAACTAAATTTTCATTTGTAAGTGGTTACCATTTGGGGACAGTTCATGGGTTAGGTATGAACTACTTCTCTTTGGCACTGGGTTCCATCTGGCTCAGATATGTGCATGCTACTGTCATCTCTGTGAGTTCATATGTGCATTGGTCTTTCTGTGTTTAGAAGACCTTGTTTCCTTGGTGTCTTCCACCTCTGGCTTTAATCCCTACTCTTCTGTAGGATTCACTGAGCCATAAGAAGAAAGAATCGATGGGCATTGCATTGAGGACTGAACATTCCAAGGTATCTCATTCTTTTCATACTGTACAGCTGTGGATCTGGATCTGTGTTTGTCCCCATATAATACAAGAGGAAGCTTCTCTGATGATGCCTGAGGAAGATACTAGTCTGTGAGTTACAAAAGAATGTCATTAGAGTAATTTATTCCTATGCTTTTCCAGTATACAGTAGTATTTGAGTTTCACCTAGGTCCTTAGATTATCTTGTAGGTATGAAGTTATTGTGCACTGTGATTATTCTTGTATTATTCAAATACTGAGTTCTCTGCCCCATATCCGGTTGCAATGGCATTGTAATGCTGATCCTAAGTATCCCCCAACTCTTTGTCATGTAAACATTGTTCCCCATTTATTCTTTAATTTGTCAATAAAAGCTGGTCAACCAATGGTTGAACAGAGGAGAGAATAGGGCTGGACTTCCAATCCCAGCCAAGGGAGAGGTAGAGACAGAAGAAGAGGATCCACCATAAGGATAGGGTATAGAGACCACAATTGGGAAACACTTGGAGTAGAGAGAGCTAAATCAATACTAAAAAGCAAGTATCTCGGGGATTTTGGTTGGGAGTTAGTCAGATTATTTTAAAGGATTAAAATACATTAATAATGCTCAGCTATTGTGCCATAAAGCTTGGTTAAATAAATCTTATAATCTCTGTCTCATTTATTTGGCAGGTCTCAATTATTTGGCAGGATAAAGAAAAAAAATCACCACTTATTTTTTGCTCGAAGACTATCTAGGCACGTGTTCCTGGCTACTCAGGTAGCATTGGGATGGGTTCAATCTCATGGAAAGGGCCTTAAATCCAATCAGATATTGCCTGGTTACTCCCACAAGCTCTATGTCACTATTACACTTGTACAACTTTATGTGGATGTCACCATTGTTGATCAAAGTGTTTATAACTGGGTTAGTGTTTATCTTTTCCACAGTAGCATGCAAAGTACTATAATCAGTAGGGGGTGAAGACTCTAGGTAGGCACCAACTCAATCCCTCCATGTTCAATAGGTTGTATAGGTGTTATCTTCCCAACAGAACCTTACTACTGGTTTGTAAAGAGCAACCAGTAACATTGACCTGGGTTGTTGGAGAGTTCCTGTGGGATCCCTTTGGCTAAAAACTTAATTAGCTAGAACCAACTCCCAGAATTTTTATTTGGTGATGAAAGATGTCTATATGTGATTCTGTATCCCCCATTATTCGGTGATTCTATTTAGATCATCTTCATTTTTGTATATAGTTTAGGAAGCTTCTATTAGGTCTTCAAACAACCTCTTAAATGGCCTTTGGTTTTAGCTGTCCCTCCCCATACTTCCTCTGTTAACCCTTTCTTACCTTCATCCATATCATTCCCACTCCCATCATCCATTCATATCTATTTAATCTATTTACTCTTCCTAGGAAAATCCAATCCTCGCCCCCCCAAAACCCTTTAATTTCTATAGTTCTGTGGATTGTAGCCTGCTTAGAAAATACTTAAGCACTAGCATTCACATACAAGTAAATGCATACCATGTTTGTCCATTTGGATCTGAGTTACTTCATTCAGATTGACTTTTTTCTAGCCTCATCCATTTACCCAGTGTGTAAATGTACCACATTATTTTTTCTACTTATTCATTGATGAACATCTACTCTAATTCCAGTTTCTGGCTATTATAAATAGAACAGCAATGGACACTGTTGAATAAGTGTATTTGTGGTAGGATGTAAAATCATTTGGGTATATGCCAAGAGTTGTGTAGTTGGACCTTGAGGGAAATCTATTGACAGCTTTCAAAGCAACCACTACACTGATTTCCATTGTGGCTGTACAAGGTTGAACTCCCACTGAAAATGTATGAGTATTTCTTTTGCTCCATATGTTCTCTAACATGAGCTGTCATTTGTTTTATTGATCTTGACCACTAGTATAAGATGAAATCTCAAAGTACTTTTATTAGCATTTCCCTGACAAGTAAAGATGTTGAACATCTCTTTAAGTCTTTCTCAGCCATTTGAGTTTCCATTTTGGAGAATCCTTTGTTTATATCTGTACTCCATTTTTAAATTGAATTACTTGTTTTCTTGATTTCCAGTTTTTGAGTTTTTTATGGTTTAGATATGAGTCCTTTATTGAATGTATAGCTGGTAAAAATCTTTCTCATTCTGTAGGCTGCCACTTTGTCTGAATGATGATGTGCTTTGCCATGTAGAAGCTTCTCAGTTTCATGAGGTCCCATTTATTAGCTGTTGACTTTAATGCCTGTGCTATCGATGTTCTGTTCAGAAAATCTTTTACTGTACCCATGAGTTCAAGGGTATTCTTCATTTTCTCCTCTATCAGGTTCAGTGAATCTGGTTTTATGTTAAGGTCTTTGAGTCCTTTGGATTTGATTTTTTTTTTTTTTTTGGTGCAGGGTGATATATATATATATATATATATATATATATATATATATATATATATTTGTATTTGTATTTTTTCTACCTGAAGAAGTCTAGTTTGACCAGAAAGATGCTGTCTTTTTTCCAGTGTGTATTTTTGCCTTTTTATTTAATTTTTTAAAAAAGTCATCCATAGGTCTGTGGATCTATGTCTGGGTCTTCAGTTCAGTTTCATTGCCCAGCATGGCTATTTTTGTGTGAATATCATGCTGTCTTTACTACTATGGGTTTTACTACTGAAGTAAAACGAGGTCAAGGATGGCAATACTTCCAACAGTTCTTGTATTACTTGGGGTTGTTTTAGCTGTCCTATTTTTGTTGTGGTGGTTTTGTATTGTGTGTTTCTATATACAATTGTCATTTAAAATCTGTAAGAACTGTGTTGTGATTTTGATAGTGATATCAGTGAATCTGTAGATTGCTTTTGGTTGGATGGCTATTTCTACTATATTAGTCTTACTGATCCATGAGTATTGGAAATCTTTCCATAGTCTGTTATCTTCTTCAATTTCTTTATTCAAATGCTTGCAATTCTTATCATGCAAGTCTCTCACGTGATTGTTTGGAGTTACTCCATGATACTTTTTATTATTTGAGGCTATCGTGACAGCTTGTGTTGCTCTGATTTCTTCTTTAGGCTGTCATTTGTATATAGAAGGGCTACTGACTTCTATGAGTCAATTTTGTATCCAGCTACATGGCTACAAGTGCCTATTAGCTGTAGGTGTACCCAATGGAAGTTTTAAAGTCACTAATGTATATTATCATATCACCGAAAATAAAGATACTTTGAATTCTTACCTTTGTATCTATTCCCTTGATCTCCTTCAGTTGTCTTATGCTGTAGCTAAGATTTTATAGGTGTGGAAAGAATGGGGATCCTTGTCTGGTTCCTTATTTTAGTAGAAATGCTTTCAGTTTTCCTCCCTTTAGGTTGTCATTTTCTTTGCCACTAAATTTGTGTATTTTCACTTAATTTTTAAACCTTGAAATTTCTTTCTTAATTTCTGTCCCAACTCATTTTTAAATTCAGTAATGTATTGTTCAGTTTCCATGAATGTGTAAGGTCTCTGTTGTTCCTTTAGTAGTGTATTGTTCAGTTTCATGAATATGTAAGGTCTTCATTGTTCATTTTGTTCATCTTCAGCTTTAACCTGTGATGGTCACTTAGCAGTCAGGGTCTTATCTCAATTTTCTTGAATCAGTTAAGACTTGCTTTGAGTCCAATTATGTGCTCTGTTTTAGAGTGAGGTCCCTGAGATTCTGAGAAGAAAGTATATTCTTGTGTTCTTAGGTGAAATATTCTGTAAATATCTCTTAGGTACATTTAGATTTATGATATCTTGTTATTTTTTTTTGTCTCCCCATTTACTTTCTTCCTTTTCACCTGGATGAATTTCTCTGCTTCTGAGGCTTTCAAGACAGAGCATCTATGACAGAATGTTACATTTTCTTCATTTATTTCTTCAGTATTTTTCTGTTTAATTTTTGTCTGAATGACCTGTATATTGGTGAAAGTGGGGTATTGAAGTCTCCCACTATCACTGTGTGATGATCAATATGTAATTTAAGCTGAAGTGGTGTTTCTTGATAAAGCTCTTTCATCCTTTTACTCCGAGGTGATGTCTATACTTGATACTAAGGTGTTTATCTTGGATGCAGCAGAAGGATGGATCCGGTTTTTGTATCCAATCTGTTATTCTGTCTTTTTACTGGGTAACTGAGAACACTGATGTTGAACATTATCAATGGGCAATGCTTCTTATTTCCCATTGTTGCTGTTGTTATAGTGCGAGTTTCACCCACTCGTTTGATTTGCTGATCTGAAGTTATTTATTTTTTGTGTTTTCATGGGTGTGGTTAACTTTTTTAGGTTAATACTTCTTTCTAGTACCTTCTATAAACCTAGATTTGTAGAACTATATTGTCCAAATTTGATTTTATTGTAGAATGACTTTTTTCTTCATTTATTGATTTTAAATGTTTTGCCAGTCATAGTTGTCTGGCTTACATCTTTTGCCTCTTAAATTTGTAGAACATCTGTTCCAGATCCTTCCAGCTTTTAGAGTATCCATTGGGGTATTTATTTTTCTGTTAGTTCTGCCAATTAGAAACTGGACCTAATTGGTCTTTTTTTTCCTTTTATCCTTTTGTATTATTTCATTGCTCTGTGCATTTAGTATTTTGATTACTATGTGCCAACTTTATTTTCTGGTCTAGTCTACTTGATGTGCTGTATGCTTCTTATGCCTTAATAGGCATCTCTTTCTTTAGGGTAGGAAACTTATTTTCTCTGATTTTGTTGAAATATATTCTGTGCTTTTGACCTGGGTCTTTTTTCCTTCTTGTATTCCTATTATTCTTAGATGTTGACTTCTCATAGTGCCTTAGATTTCCTGGATGTTCTGTGCTTGAACTTTTTTTAGATTAACATTTTCTTTGACTAAGATATCTATTTCTTCTATCTTGCCAGATATTCTCTCTTTCATCTCTTACATTCTGTTGGGGAGGCTTGCTCTGAGGATCCTGCTCAAATTTCTAAATTTTCCATTTCTAGGGTTCCTCTAATGTGGGTTTTCTTTTTTTCTACTTCATGTCTTGAACAGTTGTCTTCACTTCATTGTAAGGCTTGTTTGTGTTTTCATTAATGTGTTTATCTATATTCTTTTTAAGATCCTTAAGCATATTCATAATAGATGTTTTGAAGTCAATATCTTGTGCTTCTTTATTGCATTTTCATAGTCTACTTTAGTAGGGCTTCTGGGCTCTAGTGGAGACATATTGTCCTGGCTGTTATTGTGTTTTTATGTTGGCATCTAAGCACCTGAGATTTAGGATTATTGTAACTCTAGGTGTTTATATTTGGCCATTTCTTTTATGAATGAGTTTTCAGTCCTTGGTTTCTGTTGCTCTCTCTGGATTATAGATGCTATAGTTACTGTAGGTTGCTTTGTATGGAGTATTTCTGAGTCTCTGCTTGGTGTGACCCCTGGGGCTCAAGGGTAGAGCTTTTTTCTAGGTATTGCGAGCTGACACAGGAATGGGGATTGGCTAGACAAGTAGGGGTCTGAGAGGATACTCAGAAGGGAGAAAAAAAGTGGGTATGCCACAAGGATCTGTGGAATCCACAGGTAACAGATGTAGAGAAAGAAGTCAGGCTCTTGCAGACAGTCTGCTACAAGGCTTTGGATGGGACTGGCATTTAGAATTGGAAGAAAGGAAGGAGACTTTGTTCCCTGGCTAGCATGGCCTCAATTTTCTGGGAAGAGACTTCCTCCACTGCTGATGGCTGAGACTGAAAAAAACGGGATAAGGAAGAAAAGCTGAATCCCCATTTGTCATGGCCAGCACGCTTCCAAGGAAAGACTGCATTAGGTTTCGACAGGTGAGACTAAGAGCTGGGGTGAGGAAGGAGGGAAGGCTACGTTAGATTTGTAAATTCCAACTTTCTCTGTGCTCATTTCTATTCACAAAGAATAGATTGAAGTGTGACTCTAGTTTTCATTGAACCCTTTCAAGATTTGATGATGACATGATAAATAATGCTCTCTTTATGATGCTTACAACGTACTTGTTAAGAGAAATCCATTCATGTGTGTGTGTGTTCGTGGAAACTGGAGAGCAAGCCCATCTGTTGTTTTTCTTCATGTATCACTGACTGTGTATTATGAGACAGGGTCTCTCGCTGTCCTGGAAGTCACTAGTAGGCTAGTTTGACTGCTCCACAACTTTCGGGGATCCTTCTGGTTCTGTTTCCTAGCCCTAGTACCACAAATGAATGTTTCTCTGCCAGTTTTTGTTGGGGGTGGGATGATGGGAAAAAGCTTGAGGGTATCAATCTCAATCTCCCTGTTCGCAAGGCAAGCATTTAACCAAACAAGCTATCTCCTCAGTTTTACAATAACTGTTTGAGACGTCTGTCACACAATGATAGCTGTCAGCTTTCTTCTCTGTCATATTAACTTGCTTAACTGTGCCATATCTCATTGTAATTGTTCTGTGATTGATCTAGCATTTGTCTATTCTTGGGCACAAAACACATTTTGTTGTGTGAAATTTGTGGACTCTGTCAAAAGTTGCTTTGCATTATTATTGGGTGCTATTTACAAACAAGAAATTCAAGTATAACATCCAATACCAAGACAGAAACTCAAGATGTGTAAGTCAAGGTGCGAGTCCTGGCAGTGAAGCAAGCTTGGGAAAGGACTGCTTTTAAAAAACAATGATCACACTTCTTGTACATGGTCTTCCATTTTGACCTTTAGTTTCTTAGACAAGTACATTCCTTAGATAAAAGCATTCATTCAGACATATGAGTTACTGTGTTGGCCTGACTATTGGTAAAGAAAGAATAACATGGATGGGGGCTGGGGGATGGTGCTAGAGAGCTAACTCAGCATATGTTTATTTCAAGGGCATGAGTTCAGTTCCCAGAACCCACATGGCAGTCCACAACCATCTGTGACTCCAGTTCCAGGGGTTCCATTTCAGGATATTTAAAGCCTTCTTCTGGCCTTCACAGGCACCAGGCATTCACTTGATAAACATATAAGCATGCAGGTCAAATTCTCACACAAATAAAAGAGTAAATCCTTTTTTAAAAATAAAATAATATAACATAACACACATTGTGGTATATGGGGTGGGAGACTGTTCATTTATCAATATGTTATTTTATTCATTTATTTTAAAAGTATTGATTGAGTTCTTATGAGTTCCAAACAGAGTAATTTCCAGATCTTATGAAGTTTGACTCTTTTGGGAGAGGGTAGATATTAAACACAGAAATTTATAGGCTAAGAGTCAATATGTATGTCAATAAAACAAGAAAGGGGCAGTAAGTGATATACTCTTACAGTACTTGTGCCTAATAACAGATCATAAAAATATGTGAGGCAAAAATGGACTAAACTGCAAGGAGAAATATAAACAATCTATTCTTATACTTGGAGATTTCAAGAAGCATGTAAATCTGTCATTATATAACAAATCCAATGTGATAACGCCACTAAAGATATAGTTACACCAATCACCAACATCAAAGTGAAAGCAAATAGCGCTTTACCCAACAGCCACAGGGTATGCATCTTTTTTTTTTTTTTTTTTAGCTCACTTGGAACATTTACAAAGAACCTCATTCTTGTCCATAAGATAGATATACCCAATAAATATAAAAGAATAAGAATCATACACTGCATATTCTTAGACTACAGAGGCATGAATCCAGAAGTAAGCCAGACAAATAATAATGAAAGCTCAATATGTTCAGAGATTAATCAGTACACTTCTATAAACACACAACTATAAGCAAAGTATCAAAAAAGGACTTGAAACTATTTTAACCTAAATAGGACCAGTACTAAATAAAATTCGTGAACAACAGGGAAATAATTCAAAAGGAGAAATACATAGTATTAAGTTCATATATTATATATGATATATGATATATGATATATGATATATGATATATGATATATGATATAGCCCCCAAATCCAAGCTTCTGACTTAAGAAGCTACAAGAACACAGTTTATACCTAAGACAGGAAAACAGGAGAATTAATAAACTTATACCAAGAATCAATAAAAATAAAACTGAGAAAACGAAATCCAAAAGAAGCTGGTTCTCAGAGAAAACAAGAGCAAAGTGACAACAGAAAAACAACTGGTGTACAGCCAATCAGAGTAGTCAGGAAAGATGCAGGCAAATTAAAGCACTAATCAGAGATGAGCCATTATGCGCATGTGTGCATGTGTGTATTTGCATGAGCACGTGTGTGTGAATCTCTCTCTGTGTGTGTTTGTGTGTGTATGTGTAATAAATGATTTTAGCAGAAACATGTCTATTAAAAATTAAATTGAGAATTAAAAACTTTCTCGAGTGGAGAGAAGAAAATTCATTTGTCTCTTAATCTCATCGGACATGGACATCCTATTTTCTACATGTTCCCAGAAGAAGGAACAGAAGAAACCTTCTTTATTGTTTCTGTGAGGCCAGAATAATCCTTGTTACTCAAACGAGATAATCCAAAGTGTGACAGAAAATGTCAAGCACAGATGAGAACCTCTTATGAACACAGATTAAATAACCCTGAACAGAATATTTGCAAATCCAAATGTATATGAACAACACAACCAAGTGAGAGTTACTGGAGGTATGTAAGACTGATTAAACATTTAAAATTTTAATATAATCCAACTATTGAAAAAATAGGCTATATGAGAAAAAAATCACATGATCATATTAAAAGATGCAGAAAATGTATTTGGCAAAGTCCTTTGCTGATTCATGGCTAAACACCCATGAGGAAATGGAACTAGAGAAAAAACTTTGTCAGTATGATTAAAGAAAAAAAAAAAAAGACATCCTCAAACAGCCTGTGGTGAGCACATGTTGTCATGGTTACAAAACTAGATGCTGGTCCCTAAGGCTGGAGAGCACACAGGTTGTTTCCCCTCATCACTTCTGTTCAACAACATGCTGAAAGTTCTATGCAATGCAATGAGACAAAAATAGAAATGAAAAGCTTACAGCTTGTAGTAAAGAAATAAACCCTTGTTTACTCACAGATGGTGTGTGTGTGTGTGTGTGCAAGGAATCAATAGAATACTAGAAAAATTAGTAAGTTAGTAAGAGAATATAGGAATATTAGAATGTAGAAGATTAATATATTAAAAATACTTTGTATACAACATAAATGTAATATTGGAATTTAAATGAAAAAGAATATCATTTATAGTGGCACTGAAAAAAACAATCCATGCTTGGCAATGGACCTTAAGAAATGTTGAATATGTTCAGGAAGAACATACCATACTCAGATGAAATAAATTGAAAACAGTATGTATCAATTTACAGGTACCTCATATTTATGAATAGCAAGACTCAATACTGTTAAGATGCCTGGCCTTCCCTGCTTCATCAGTAGAGTCAACACAAACTGAATAAAATCCCCAGTGAAGAGAAAGAGAAGAGTGAAGAGAAAGGTCAGAAGTTCCCAGCCCCAATCTATAATATAGTGCAACAACAATATGGTCCTCCAGCAAGGCCACACCTCCCAATAGTGACACCCCTTGGATGAGCAAACATTCAAATCTATCAGCCTGTGGGGGCCATTCTCATTCAAACTACCACAGACTTAATATTAAAATGTGTCCTAGACATTTAGTGAAACGAACAAGAAAGTACATAGTCACACACATGCAAGTGCACACAAACATACATACTATGCAGGATTACTTTTAACAACTTGACAATCTCAACTGGAAGTAGGGAAGTTTCTCTTCAAATGGTGAGTAGAAAAAGAAACTATGGCCTATTCATAAGAAAAATTTATGACTGTTGTGTTAAGATGAGTGATCTCTTGGACCACAAACATATATTTTGAAATACTGTGGAGAAAATGTTAATGTATACTTCTAAGTGGGAAGACACTCTTACAAACCTACTATTATACAATTTTAACTTTCTAGCCTTTTGGAAAAAGAAAAAAACAAAACAGTGATTATTCTATAGGAGCCATTAAGGGTAGGAGCCATTAAAGGATGAGGTTCATAATAAGGAAAGTAGGTGCTAGCACACACATGGTTAAACAGAATGAAGAAAGAGAAGAGTGGGAAACCCCAAAACTAGGAATATGGCAAAAATACTTCTGGCATGACATTTAATTAAGGGACCAATTAGCACCAACAGTTTATACTTATTTAATGCAGACCAGTCTGCCACTTTAAAGAAGTTGATAAAGGTTTTTGTTTTTGTGTATGTGGGGGTTTTTGTTTGTTTGTTTTTTGTCTTTTGAGACAGAGTTTCTTTGTGTAGCCCTTGCCTCCCTGGAACTCACTTTGGAGATCAGGCTGGCCTTGAACTCAGAGAACTCTACCAGCTTCTACTCCCAAGTGCTGGGGTTAAAGCTGTGCACCACTAGAAACCTACCTGCTTCTGCCTCTAATTTTCTTTAAAATAAAAGTATCTAAAACATTACTAAGATTATTGGTAGAAACCAGACTATTTTAGTAGCACATCAATATAGCAGGTCGTGTGCTGAGAAGACCATGAATACTTGGTTATTTGGATGAGGCTCCTAATGAGAAAAAAGTCTGTTCACACTTAGATTTGAGAGCCACAGATTTGGTGATAGACAGCACAGGTCGTGTGGAAGAGAGGAAGTACCTGAAGACTGGAAAAGAAGTTATTGTGTATAGTAGGGTGGGTGCCTGCAGTTGTTCTTTTATGCAGATCGTTATTAATCCTGAAAATGAATATTATGAATTTAAATAAGCAACCGTTAGTCATTAGGATATAATGACTCATTGGATAATATGAGCATGCCTTCCTTTTTCATTTTACAAAATACCTGTTTTATGATTTGATAATTCATTTTTTAATATTAAAAGAAAAACATAAAAAAAAAAAACAACATTGAGACAAAGGCCCAAAAATAAGAGCTAAATTCCTGCACTCTAATAATCAAGAACCTGAGCCTTAGTGACTGATGACATTTTATGAAGATGGCAGGAGACTAACTCATAAGCACCTGTTGTACATTACCCAAATAGACCATCACAAGAAAACTAACTTCATGCTGCAAATTTATAGCAAAGCAAGAGAGTGAGATGTCTGCATGGCCCCACAGGCTATGCACAAACAACACATGGAAAAAACCAAAGTAACATTCTGTTAACCATTGTAAATAAATTACCACCCATCTTGGGGGCCTGATCTCTTCTCTAGGACTTACCACTGCTTTCTCGCAGTATACTATAATCAACTCCCTGCCTGTTCTTGGTGAATTCTTTTTACTGCAGCACCATAAACCTTCCATATATCTTTTTAAAGAACAGAGAATAATATAAAAGTTGTTTACAATTAATTATGAAGGGAGGATATCTCTGCATTGCCAGCATTATTTTATCGCACCTGTACCTTGGTTTTTAATAGAGACATTTCTACAACTTGGGTAACCAAAATTATGCTATTAGTGTGTTTATGTATCTATGACTTAACACTGTACAGAAAATCTTTTTCTAATTAATATCTGGTGTATAAACAGGCATTCCAAAGTAGTTTTGGACATCATGATTTTCATATATATATATGTATATATATATGAAAATCATATATATATGTGAAAATCATATATATATGAAAATCATATATATACTCGACATATATTCAAGTGAAAAAAAATAACTCCTTGGCAGCTCAGGCCTGACTCATGGAGCCCATGGCACTGAAGTCTGAGTACAGTCCTAGTTTCCAGTCACACTGGAACAATAAGGATCTATAGAGGAGGAAAATAGTGCATTTGGAGCAACACACAGAGATGGAGAGTGACTCTAGCTACCGTAGAGCAGGGCAGGACTTCAGACATCTGTCATTATGGTTGCTTTATCACAGAGGCCCAAATGGGATGAAATACATCTCCAGAGGTATAGGAGACCAAGATAAAATGAATCTGCATTCCCTAAATAATCAGTGACAAGCCACCCAAATCCTAAAGCAATTCTACATTGGAGAAAGAACAGACATGAGAAGACGAGTCAAGTCTTGTATTAAATTCAATTTAAGTCCAGAACTAAACACATATAAATTAGGAAGAACTTAGGGGAAAGTACACACACGGTTTAACCGAATGAAGAAAGGGAAGAGTGGAAAACCCCAAGACTGGGGAATATGGCAAAAGTACTTCTGGCATGACATTTAATTAAGGAACCAATTAGCATCAACAGTTTATACTTATTTAATGCAGACAAGATTTGAAAGTGTGACATTTACAGTTTGAATTTACTGGTGACTTTTTTTTTTTTCTGCATGATTTTTCTGGAGGAAATTTGAAAACAGAATCCCCGGTATTTTCTCGCATGTTATTACATGGACTATCCTGTTTCACTGGATAAAAGCCACAATTGATTTTAAGTTCACTAAATTGTGATGGTTTATATTTTAAGGTAAAAGCTGTATGCTTGTATACACACA
Source organism: Arvicanthis niloticus (assembly GCF_011762505.2). Lineage (NCBI taxonomy): Eukaryota > Metazoa > Chordata > Mammalia > Rodentia > Muridae > Arvicanthis > Arvicanthis niloticus. The sequence continues at coordinate 32,787,505 of NC_047671.1, forward strand.
GAGGAGAAACAGCCTACAAACCTTTTCATGTATCAAAATATCAAGGTTATTCTTCAATGTTTGGTTATCAGGCCTTAAATACACACAAATGTGCATGCATACATTTGTTGCAGAATTGATGAGAAAAACTCAGGGGAAACTTATGAAAATACATTTTAAAAAACCCCACACTCTGGGCTGTTTGTGTTGCAACTGACATTTCAAATTGTGAGTAGGAAAACAGGAATAATTGCATTTAGCCTTTTGCAAATCTGTATGCTGGTGTCCCACAGTGACAGGTTGAGTAATACATTAGTGTGGATCATTGTAGAAGGATTCTACTTCCTCTTCTTAATGGCATCCCTAAGCAGCAATTGCCGCTTTTTTATCTGTGGTCCAAGCCTAGGGCAAGATCCTACTGTGGTGTAATGACCTTTTTTATTTCTCTTCTTCTATTTCCATTTGTCTTTTTAATCTGCTACAGTTTATGTCAGCTAGCATTGTCTTAAAGTAATACTACTATGTCAGAGTGTCCCAAACACTGAAGCCAGCTGTTGCTTTTTCTATAAAATGGAAGATTTTGTATATTCTTTTCAGCTGTCTGAATTTTACAAGAAAAAGAAAGATGAATATATAAGATAAAAATGGTAACTTTCTTTTGCCTTAGTGATTTTTTAACTTTGCTTGTGTGTTCGAGAATCTAATGCAAAATGAATTAATGTAAGGGTGAGTGGAGAAAAAAAATAATTAACCCTGTAATGTTACTTTATCAACTGTAATGTACTTTATCAATTGAAATGAGTTTCTTCAGTCCTACGTGCACACACACACACACACACACACACACACACACAAAACCTTAATTTGTGTTCTTTTTTTTCCATGCTAGTCACAATTGTTTGTACTCTCCAGAATAAGGTTAGGAGTTGTCACTTACCATCATGGTTGGCTGTGGTAATTGATAGATGTGCCAAATATTGGGAATGCTCTATCAACTCAAACACTAGTTGATTAAGTCTGATGAAACCACATATTTGGAAAACAGACCAGACAGTACAATGGATGTAAACTCTACAAGTTTATATATATACAGGTGTAAAACATTGCTACCTACAAATTTATTTAGAGACACATTTTAGAATCTTGAGGGGAAGTAGAAAAATATGTATTTTGGATAGGCACTTTCCATCCATTTGAAATTTTATAGCCACACATAAAGATTGTACTCTCATTACTAGACAGATGTTTGATGTTCACATAAAGAGAGTAAGTATCTCTTTGGAGAAACAATATGTCCTATCTGTATTCATAGATGGAAATCTAAGATGGAACTCTTATAAAATATAAGAACTCCTGTTCAAGTAGGAGTCTGTGAAGTGTAGTGCCAAGATCAAAATCTCTTCAAGAGGCAAAATTGGAAAGTATGTGTGGGCGAGGAAAGGGGGTTATGTATTTTTATAAAATTATAAATAGAACTTGTTAAGAGACTATTGAGTCAGATGAGTATCGTTTTGTATAAGTTTACAAATCAAATCTGGCTGTCACTGTCATTGTATGAAAGAAAAAGATAATTTGAGTACATTGAGAGACTGTTCAAAAGGAAAGTTGATAGAGTTTTGATATTCTAGAATTGTGTGTATTTGTGAATCACAGAAGTTAGTCGCCTTAACTTTATCTACATGTGATCATCATTTCAACAGAATTGACTCAATAGTTGCTTTCCTTGCTTCTAGGGTTCCCACCTGCCCTAGCAGGAGAGGAAGCAGAGGACTGGGGCCTGATAGAGCAGACACTGTTGCTTTATGGACTTGTTCCTGGTTTTTGACCCTTCTCTGTCCCAGCCTTAGGCTCCTCTCTATTACAGGGTCCAGATTGCCAAGTGGTACCCACTCCCAAACCGTAGGCTTTGGTCCATTTTCTGACTCTTTCTCCCAGGTACAACTTCACCTACCCTTGGTATTCTCTGTCTGAGTAAACTTAGGAGATTTCTGCCTAAAGGGAAAAATATTTTAGGGAAAATTAGAGTGGAACAATGATTATTTTCCTTTAAATTGACAGAGTGACTGATATTGAGAGATTGATTGTTTACCTATTTATTTGAGATAGGGTTTTATCATGTATCCCATGATGCCCTAGAGCCCACCACACAGCCCAGGCTGACCTTGAATGGCTGACCTTGAATTTGTGTTCCTACTACCTTAGCCAAATGTTGAGATGACAGACAAGTGCCACCACCTTCATCATAGGTGAGCCATCCCAGTCTTCCTTCATGTGAAGTTACAATTATTCTTAATCAGGACAAGGTCAGCACATATCTATTATATAATTCCATGAACCCGTGACTATATTACTTTCAATGGCAAATTGACTTTTTGTAATAAAAGCTCTGTGCATCTTTGTCAAAATACATAAGAAAAGCAAGGGGATTATTTTGAATAATTTTCAAATATTATTTATTTTTATAAAGCTGATACATACAATGTCCAATGAAAATAAAGAGAGGAATGTTTGTTGAATACAATTTCACATGAGTAAGTTTATTAACTGATAATAAAAATTAAAATGTTTATAGGATACTCAAGGAAGATTTCTCTTTTAATCTTAAAATACTTTCTCTTCAAGGATATTATCTTTGGGGTTAAAAATCTCTCTTACAATGTCTGTGCTCTTTTTTTTTACTTGAAAGTTTTTGATGATTTTGTTCATAAGTACTGTTTTTACATTGTTCTTTCTCCTTCTACCACTTTCAACTCCTCCCATCTCTCTACCACCACTATTCAAATTAATGACCTCTTTTTAATGATATATATGTATATCATTAAATACATAATATATATTACATATATAGTTTGTGGTTGTATACATATATATGTAATTTGTGTTTATATATGTATATATTACATAGTATACATATTTGTATGAATATATATATATAGTGTGTGAATGTGTGTGTGTTTGTGTGCATGTGTGTAATATGAACGAGATTTCTCCTGTCTACATTTAATGCTTGCATTCTTGACTTGAAACTTGAAATGGCTTCTTTTATTTCTCCTCAGATTTTAAAAGTAGCTTCAAGTTAAGGATAGATGTATTGTTTTTCCAGTGTTAGTTCTTGAAAAACTTCCTTGTCCACTGAAAGTTCACAGTTTGAGTTAAGGCTAAAATGTCAGGGCCAATGGCAAGCTCATTATGGACACTTGTATTGGTTGATCTCATGAATTGTCACAAACCTAAAGATGCACGGTCCTGCACAAGATGGCCTCTTTGTACAGATGAAAGTTTTTGAAAGAATACAACATGAAAGGGATTGAAGTCTGATCTGAAAACAACTAGTGATAAATATCGAGGGCTGAGTTCTAAATTACCAGACATTGTAAGGGAAGAAGTATCAGTATTCAGTTTCAGTCTACACACTGTATTATAAAAGGAAAAAAATCAAAATATGCTTGAAGGAAAAGAAAAATCTAATAAAAAGAACACGTGAGCTGCCTTTCCTGTCACCTCATTTTCCTTGTTCCCAGTTCTTTGGGAGTGTGATTAGCAATGGCTGTCCTTTAGAAACAAAACCCAGATGAAGTCAATGGAAGAAAAAAAATTATATTGGCTCAAAGTTGTCACTCAGAGGCTTCCTTTTTGTACATTCTTAGTCTCCTTGATGAGGCCATTCAAAATTGGGCTCAGAAGGAAACTGAAAAACTTTCTTGGAAACAGAGAGAGTGAGAGCACAGTGGTACGAATAGTATAGGTAAGATCACGGCAGCTGCTGGGAGGAAAGAGACAAAAAGAGAAGAATGGGAGAGCGGTATCATTTTCAAGTTCATCGTCTACAAAGGTGGTGGGCTCAGGTGATCTATGATCTCAGCTCTATGCTGAGCAGGCAGGGATTTATAGGGCCTTAACATTTTGTCAGGTGTCCTGAGAAGACTGAAAGAGGGGATAAAGAAGGTTACATTTTCTATGATATAATGAGAGACAGGCAAGCTTACTGGTGAGTCTGTGAACCGCTGTGTCGAGGGAGGGTATTTCAGGGCATGTAAAGACAAAACATTATGGGGATAGTTATTCCTTCCTTTTTTTAAATAACAGATTCTTGCATGTATCATATTCTTTTTATACTCAAATTTAGGCTAGCCTTCTTTAGTTGTATAATAGAATTTTCTCCCTATTTCAGGTCTCCAGCATTGTCTAGGAATGAAGAGAGACCTGTTCCCTATGTCAAAAGGATATTAGCCATATGGAGAGGATCATTCTGGTAAACAACCTGACCATCCTTCATTCTATACTTCAGTATTCCAACACATTGATATTCATGTCACCAAGAGATTCTCCATCATATGAGGCTATCTATGTTTACAAAATGTTATTAGTTCATTTTTTCCAGAGTAAGCTGACATAGAGATTTATAGATCACAGATAGTGTCTAGGATGCAGATGGCTCCAGAGAGGCCTTTCATTCCTTTTACCTCTTACATTTATCCTATTAGTTTCACAGAGTTCTGTCTCTGGTAGCTTGGCCATAAGTTCTTTTTAAAAAAATACCATGGTGGTAGGTAGTGGAGGAGAGCCATTCAGGAAACATAATAAAAGTTCCAGGCCTGAGACACACCCAAGGACGTACTTCTAGTAGCCCGCTTCCTTGAGGAGACCCACCTCCTAAAGTTTCTAGAATATCCCAAAAAAATTCGACAGCAGTGGCAAATTCCCCCAAACAAGCTTTTGTACAGAGACATTTCATATTGAACCCATAGTAGTATAGTTAAGGATCTTGAGATAGAAAAATTTCACACATTAGTCACATGACATGAGTGATATTGAGCATAAGGCACACACAGACACATATGCACACACATATGTAGCCTCTGCCTCTTGTGCCAGTCAATATCTCCAGTGAGGAGTGTCTTTGTGTGCTAATAAAGTTACTGATGGGAGGAAGTCCTGTGCTTCCTGTTAGGGGCTCATAACTGGAAAGGGAAGATTGGAGACTTCAGCTCCCATCCCATGACCTTCATGTAGGGCAGCAATGTTGAAAGTTAAGGTGAATCACTCATGCCTAATGTTGTGAAGTTTCCATAAAATCTTAAAGGGACAGTGTTGGCTGAACAGTGAGTAGTCAGAGGTGAACTATCCTGGAACATGAATGTCACTTTCCACCCTGCTTGCTCTACATTGTCTTCTGACTTCAGTTGTTTTGTTTGAGATATATAGAGATATAGATATAGATCGATATAGATATTGATATATATCAATATCTAGATATATCAATATCTATATCTATCTATCTATATCTATATCTATATCTATATCTATATCTATATCTATATCTATATCTATATCTATATCTATATCTATATCTATATCTATATCTATATCTATATCTATCTATCCCTGAGTTCTCGGAGCCACTCTAGAAAATTCAAGTAAACCTCAAAAGAGGATCATGGGTATACCCACCTGTAGCCCATTGGTCAGAAGCATGGGTTCTGAACTGAAGTATGTGACTTTGACTTTAGGGACAATCCTGTGAGAGTGTTGTTAACCCTTGGGATAGGACACTGCCTCCAATTAAAGAATGTCAGAAGTAAATTAAATCACACCTCAACTGATGTCCACTGGAAAACTGAGTCATTGCTGGTGGAAAGAAATTCCTAAGCACCTTTGAGACCAGAGATGAATTCCTCTGTGTTTAGTGTGTGAAGGAAAGACTTTCTTGGGATCTTTAAGACTGGTTTCATCCACTAATAGGAGTAATTAGTCACTTGCAACCATTTGCCCTTGATTAATTATTAGTTATAGTTTTTGACCTTACCTTACACCATTCAGTTTCGGTGTTATCATATCTGATTTTGAATTTTATGTTTGAAAAGCCATCCAATAAGATGAAATAATATGATATCACTTAACTATAGACAGCAGAGAAGTCTTATCTCTATTGAAGAATGAGAGGGTTGTGTGGAAAAATACTATAATTCAGCAATGTCATGGTCCTTCCTATGTAGCCTTCCACATGTGAAAGTCCCACATGCAGAGTCCAGAGTCACTGATGAGAAAACGAAGATGCTGAACGTAGAATACCCATGAAACATGTCTGATCACGGTACCAGTGGATGGTACTGAATCAATCCAGGGTGTTAGAGAGCAGAAGCAATGCTGTTTATATGGGAAGTGACACAATTATTTCAGAATATTATGTGTGGGCTTCATACTAAAGCTCCAACAGAAAAAAAAAAGGTGTAACATAGACATGAATTTTTTCAGCTCTATCTTCAGAATTAGTAACCTCATATCAATCACTTTTATGCTGCACAACTAAACTATTAATTTTTTTCTGATGCTACTTGTGACTTTGTTTAATCTTAAGTTTTTATGTTTGTGTATATGACCTAATTATTTTTAGTGATATGACCATAGAAAGAATTTGAAGCATAAAAGAACTGAAGCACTGGATTCTTTTGCTATTGCTGTTATCTTATAAGCATATTGTAAACTTCTTCTGAATGTTACTTTTGCTTTACTTTAAAAAAAAATTATTCTCAGAATTGGTGCTTTCAAGTTTGTTTTAATGTATTTCAGCTGTCAAAGAAATAAGGAAAGGCATAGTTTTGCCAGGACAACATTTTTCTCAATTTGCGGATTTCAATAGTGTTGTACATATTCAACATTCTTCAAAATCTTGTACATGATTTTGGCCACGGTGCTTTCCGAGGTCGCTGCCCTGGCTGTAGCAACCTCCAAGGGTTGAAGGTATGAGCGATAGTCAAGACTTGGAAGCTTTTAGAAAGGTAATCTAACTGTGGTTCCTGTAGCTAAAGTAAGAAATTATGCAGTTACAGTAGTGATAAATTAAAAAGATTTGATTTTACTCACTTAGAGACAGAGAGTCCTGGTCTTTTATAAAACATCCCATGAAATTCTGAAAGGAAAAGAAGAGTTAAGTGTTTTATGGGTTCTAGAATGTCATAACTTCTATTGAGGATAGAGAATATCTCCTTATGAGTTTCTCATGTGAGCACATCACTGTTAATATGCACATCTACACACACCCTGACAGTATACAGTATAGCGTATACAGTATACTCCCTTCCCTGTGCTTTTCCTGTACAAGTTAGCTACCCCCATAGTCTAGTATTGTCTGAAAATATCAAATATGAATCAATTCATACATTTTAATATAGGTTATTGTTATAATTGTTCTATATTATCATTAGTTATTATTAATGCTTGCTGTATATGATTTCTAAATTATGCCTTAGCAGGCATGCTATACAAGGGAAAACTGACTATATATAAGACATGGTACTATCTGGAGCTTCAAGCATCATTGCATGTCTTGGAGTATGTCTGTCACAGATAAGGGAGACTAAATCTCTTTCAGATTGTTCCTCTTTAAGTGAGAAGATAAGACCAAAAAAAAAAAAAAAATTCAGGGATGAGGTAAAGATAGGGAATAAAAAAACCCTTCCTTTTGACAGGGTCTTAGTGTGTTCTATACCCACTGGCTTTGAGCTTGATATTTTCTTGACTTATTTCCCAGAAGTATACTGGCATTACAGGACAATGCTACCACACTAGCTAAAAATGCTGAGCCTTAACGTTCGTAATGCTTGCTTGCTAGAGCTGGTAATGGACTTGGACACATCAGGAAATTCTCTGCGGCTGCTCTGTGCCTGCTGTATCCACAGGGCCTGGACATTTGGCGTTTGAGTTCACTGAAAGTACTTGCAGTGTGGCTAAGTAGAATCACATGTTTTCATCAGTCACTCATGGCTATTCATAGTCAGAAATAATATAAATTATATGTGAACATATAAGCCTAAGTTGGACAATGTAATATAATGTTGTAAATTGTACATTGTAAATTGCCACAGGCAGACGGACATGTGTGTGTACCTTTTGTTTTCAAAATGTTCTCATGGCATTTTCGAAGACACAAAATACTTCAGAAAAGGAGGCTGATCCCAGTGGACAGTCAGGACTCCAGCACACTGTTCACCAGTGTGAGTCTATTTTGTGTTTTATATGTTGTCCATGTATACTACTTCTTTGGACCTTTCAAAGCCTGTTTGGTTGGGAAATACTTCTTTTGGTGACACCATCGAACTTTTCGAGATCTATGACTGATATCACATCGTGGTAAATGTATGAAATAGTTAATGGTTTCACAACAGGTTTGTGTGAAACCACACAGTTCTGTGAGTGACTGAAGAAACGGCCCAGTGGGTAAATGATTACCCTTGCTGTGTAATCATGAGGACCTGCGTCCAAATCCTCATGTTCAAAAATAAGCCAAGCCTGGCTGCACGTGAGGTGACCAATACCTCATATCTCCATGTACATACTGGGAGCAGAAGTAGGTGATCCCAGGGGCTTGTGGCTGAGGCAACCAAAGCAAAGGTGGCAAGTTCCCAGTTCAGCGAGACCGTGTCTGGAAACAGTAAGGTGGAGAGTGATTAGAAAGAACGTTGTGGATGCCCTCATACACCACTCACAGACTTTAAACATGTGCGAGCCCACGTGCACGCAAAACACACACACACACACACACACACACGCACGCACGCACGCACGCACGCACGCACGCACTCACACATACATACTCAATCAATATACAGTTCTTTAGTGACCTGCTTTTATCCACGTCTTTATTCTTACCTGCACAAACTTTTCCCAATGCCTATGCTTGTCTTCTATGTGAACTGAACATTTCTGTGTGGCTTTTCATTAGTATGGGAAATAATGATTATAATGATAGTTACTACATTTGAGTGTCTGTCGCGGGTAGGATTCTAGGTACACTTGTCTTATTCTCTATCCTGCTTTCTAGGTAGACATTACTCATATTTTGCATACAAGACTCAGATAAGCTGTTAGTGTCCCAAGAGCAAACATATATTCAGTAGCTAAGCCTTCATGTCATATGTATTTATAAGAGAAACTGGGTAATAGATACATTCGATTTAATTTGCTTAGTCTAAATATGTTAGATTCAGTATGTTTGAAGCATTGTTTTCAATGTTCCACAGAACATTAAAAAAAAAACCTGATTGTTATGTTCTATATATTTCCACAAGTAGGTAATGCAGGTGGCACCTGTTAATCCCAGGAGAAGGAAAATACAAATTAATTGTAGTAGTTGATGCTATAGCTTTGCAAACTTACATATTTAAAGCACATAGATTTATTGTCTCTCAGTATTAATCTGGTTCTCTGTAGTGTCTTCTGAAGACTGACTTGTGGATCAGCGCAATCAGTTCATCATGTTATCAACTAAAAGAACAATTATGTCAAAGCAATGGGTGCCGAAATGAATTAGGAATACAATTAAATTTCTGATAAAATTCAGCTGAACAGCATTAGAAAGAACCTGGTATACATTTTACAACAGGCAAATAACAATGATCAGTCTACATGCAAAATGCTAACACTGTATGTTGAAGTTGGGAAGTATATGAGGATGTCCATTGTGATTATCATTTATACTATAATATATAAATATACTATTTATACCGTAATCTAGGAAATGCCATGAAAAAGTAAAGTGTCTCTGGGTGTGGTGGCTCACAACTTTCATTAAGCTCTTAGGATGTAGAGGCAGAAAAATCAGGAGCACAAAGCCATCCTTGACAGTGAGGTGGAGGCCAGTCTGGGCTACATGAAATTCTATATTAAGAAACAAACAAAATCAACAACAAAGAAAAGAACTATAAGTATAATAACCACCATAGTGATATGTTTATTGATGATTATTGATGGTGTACTGATAATACGTTGAAACTAAAGTAACTTTGTAGAGTGTTTCTTCTGTGTGTGTGTTTATAGCTTTAATAAATGTAGTAAAGCCATGAGTTTCAGTAAATATTGCAAAGGCAATATTTATATTTTATAATAAACACACAGAAATGTAAATGTTGCAATTATATAATATATAAAATTGATTATAATGAGTCTTAGAAGAAAAGATAGGGTTGCTATAATTAAGACTGTATTATGTTTTGAAAACTACAAAAATACCCACAAGTGGAGTATCATAATCAAATTTTATTTTACTATTTTATTTATATATGAGTACTTTGTCTGCATACCTGACCGTGGACCATGTCCATGCCTAAGGCCAGAAAACAGTGTCAAGTCCCTTAGTAATAGAGTTATAGACTAGTATGAACCACCATGTGGAGGTTTAAAACCAAACCTGGGTCCTCTAGGAGAATGAATAGTCAGTGCATTTGACTGCTGAGATATCTCTCCACCCCCTAATTTTACTGAGTTACTAGATAGTGTATGTCCGTATGGCCTTTTTTATATACTCTTGCTTTTCATTAATCCTCCTGACTTCTTTATCTCCCAGATCTTCCCAGACCCCTTCCCTGAGGAAGATGAAAGATGAAAGGAAGTGTAGAAAACTGGGGCATGACCACTTTGGAGTTAAAGAAGGATAGCTCATGCAAATGAAGAGTTAAAAGAAAGGAACGGAATCTCCAAACCCAAGGTATTTGTTCTATTTAAGAAAAAAAAATGAAGTTGAAGTTAAATCTTTAAACTACAAACATTTTGGGTTTTTGGTAAATGTTTAGATTCATGATTCAAATTTTTAAATTATGTCAGTAAGAATTTTGAAACAAAGAATATTTCTGATACTAATTCATGAGACATAGTTACTTCACACTATATGTTGATAACATATATGTATGTATGTATGTATGTATGTATGTACCTTTTGAATGGCACATTTCCGTCATAGTGCTTTATTTACCCAGATAGGTGCAAAATGTATATGGAATGTTAATGTCAGCAGAGATCATATCTACCAGAAAGGGATAGAAATAGCCCTGCATGAGTAATGGAGGACCAAGTGTGGTTCACAAACTTCTCATTCAATGTTAGGGTTATTTGAAGATGACCCACAAAGGTATTTTTGAGCACATCATCAGAGGATCTTTAGTGCAGTGGTTGATAGGTTAACATGCCTTTCTAATATATTCCCAAATAACTTATACCTGTTGAACTTTAGACACTTATTCTTCAATAGAAAAGTTTCAGGAATATAATCTTTATTTCAGAAATAATTCAGGAAGCCATTTAAAGTTAAAAGCATTCTTTGAATTAGAACTGAAACAGAAGACTTCTAGTACATTGAAATGATTAAAAGAAGCATGATCACGGACTTCCTGGAGCTCACAAGAATATGCACTTAGTTTGACAATTTTATCTGTGATTGAAGTAGAAAAAAGATATAACTGTAGAGGTTGATGCTCTTTTTCTTTTTTCTCTCACCAAAGCAGAATAGCCATGGATTTCCTCTTGCCATATCTAAGCAGACAATGGCAAAATGACCTGATACTTGGAAAAGGTTTCATTCCACATTTGTTACATTGCAAAAAATTTAAATCATAAATTTTAATGTTTTTTAGATTTGTGTGTGTGTGTGTGTGTGTGTGTGAGAGAGAGAGAGAGAGAGAGAGAGAGAGAGAGAGAGAGAGAGAGAGAGAGAGAGAGAGAGAGAGAGAGAGGTGTGTCTGTGCCTGCAGAGTCCAGAAGAAGATATCCTGCATACCTGGAGCTAGAGTCACAGGTGGTTAGGAGGAGCCTTGTATGGGTACTGGAAATTCAGATCCTGTGGTAAGATGGAAAATGTTCCTAACTGCTGAGCCATCTCTCCAAACCTTTGAATTTTTCTCTAGAATGCAGCGTGTGGTTCCAAAATTTCACATTTCTCTAACTGATACTCTTCAGTTGTTTGACTTTTCTCCTCTTTATGTTGTGCTTAGAGACAAGTCGTTTAGATGATTTTACAAAATAGGTCTGGTGTTGTAGGTATTTTCCATATGTTAATTTTCTGATAAGATGATAAACATGTCAACTCAATATTATACATTGGAATAAGCCATATGATCGTAAGATTAGCTTTCAGTACTACTGACAATGATTATATTTACTAATGTGATATTGTACCAGCCTGTCATCCCGAATCTTTTGAAATGCTAATTTGCTTTAAGGTTTTCATAATCATAAAATATGCCCAATAGTACAGTAGTGGCACTAATGTATTAGGAGTAACTAACAGCTGTCTGGTTGGATTTAGGTTCCACCCAGAAGGTGAGATCTCACACCTGGTACTATAGAGCCAGCCACAGACCCGTGGCTGGAGAGATTACAAACCCTAGAGAAGAGCCCACCACTGCCATTATGTTAAATTTTCAACGCTCAACTGTCTTCTAAACGCTTGTCCTTATACTACAAATAAGTGCATCTCTCGTCTTCTGGACATGTAACACAGAGGTTGCACCATGAACTCTAAACTCTATTTTTGCCTGCATAAGACTTGCACAAGATCACAACCCTCAACATGCTAACATGGGTGAGGGAAATATTCACAAATAAGTCCCTATGCCAGTACAAGAGCTACAGTTAATGGCTGCTGAAGGAAGAACCAGTTTTCTTCAGGGATGAGCTCACTGACAGATTGCCCATGTCCTAGTGGTCATTAGAAAACTGATGGACATATGGACAACATAAACTGTACCCTTTAGGTTCAATGAGTGTATATATATATATATATATATATATATATGCACATACTCATATGTGTATATATACATGCATATGTATATATATGTATTTGTGTACAATAATAATTGTAGAAGCATTTATTATTGGTATGTACATTTCATAGAGAAGAGAACCTAAGTGACAACTCACTTTTAAAAGCTAGCCTGTGTAGACTTTCTCTGGCCAAGAGGATGGCTACCCTAGGTCGGACTTTTCTTTGTGTTTAGCAGCCCTTCCTCATAGTTTGGGTTCTGTAGATCGGCATTACTAAAATCGTGGTTTAGATTTCTGGTTAGTTTTTTCTCCTTGTTGCTTATGGATGATTTTCAAGAAGAGAAATATCATTTTAAATTAGATATTTCTTATATTTTATTTTGTGTGTATATGGTACATACATACATATATATCTGGTTTGTGTGTACATTATATATGGTCACTGTACATGCATGTATGAGCAGAAATGGGTGAAGGCTAGACAATGAAAATGGGTGCCTTCCTTGATCCCTATCTACCTTCATTTTTGAGGCAGGGTCTCATTATGATCTGAAGCTCACCAATGTCACTGACTGAATAGCAAGAGGGAGGGATCCTTCTCTCTCTGCTTCTATAGCACTGGATCCACAGGAATATGTCATAATATCAGGCTTTTAATGAGAGTGTTGGGGATCTAAACTCAGTTCCTCATAATTGTGCAACAAGCCCATATATTTCTTATATTTTAAACTATCATTATACAGACAGAAGTTTGTGATGCATACTAACTTATATGAACAGCATAGTTTGTTTAGGCAGAAGGTATTTTAAATGATGGTATTTCATATGATGGTTGTCCCAGTACCCACACGGCAGCTCACAACCATCTACTGTGTCAGTTCCAGGAGATCCATCACTCTCATCTGACCTCTGTGAGTACCAGACGTGCACAGGATGCATATATACATATGCAGGTGAAACATTCATAAACATAAAATAAAATATCTTTAAGAAAAAAGTAAAAAAAAGCAGTGTGTGAAGAAGCAACTTTAGGTGCCACTGTACAAAGGCAAAGCCAAGGAGGTCAACATTGCTTGATATGTTGGTTGGATTCCCTGCTCAGTTTGTATCCTGGCTGTTTAGCAACCTGTTTGTGATTTTCATTAAGCTTATTCTCCTTGTTAGCTCGTTCCTACAAAGCTCTAATAAATCTCCTCCTTGGTACATCACTTCCTTTGTTCCTTTAATGCAACTTACTTCTCCACTAGCCCCTACCTATAGCACATCGGTCTTTATTGATTTTCTTCTAATTTTGTCCACCAGTTATTGAGAGTCGAGTGTTTGAATATCTGAGTCCAGTCATGAGTTGGTCTATTGAAAAATTCATTTTGAATCCTGGTGAAAAGATTGGAAGCTATGACTATGTGTCATCACAGGTGTAGTAAACGATATAAAATTTTTCTTTAAAATGTGCTCTGATGTGTACTGTATATTTGTCTTTATTCTGGGAGTTTTCCTTATAGTATTTCACAGGAATATATTACTTTATATTTTCCCGCTAAAGTAAAAGCACCTGTACTTCAATTGGATTTTTTTTTAAATGTCAGATAATCTATAAATCTATATCAATTACTCCTGACAATCTGGTTTCCATGCAAACCACTTGTTTTATCTGGTCAAGGGGTAGTTTGAAAGCTGGTTGACATGGTGACAAAATTTCTATTATGCCACTGAATACAGTTTGAAAAATTGTAATGAGTAATCAGCATTCAAATAATCTTATATTCTTCACATATGAAAAATTCATAAATTCATTTGCATTGGCCTCATTCTATTTAGTAATAACCATGCAGAAGAAAGACATAAGGCCTTGTGTCTTAGATTCTATATCTTGTCGATCATCATTGCTACGGTGTTAACTCTGCGGTTGATGAAGAGAGCCCTTTTATCATTAAAAGAATATAACAAGGGAAGAGAAAGGAAAAACACAGCGAGATCCTGTCTACTTCTCCTCTTAGTTCATATACAGGGCTTTTGGCTGGATCTAATATCAGAGTGAATGAGGAGAAAGTACACACATTTAATCAATTTCCTTGTACATAACAATCTGAACAAGTGAAATACAGGTGAACGGGAGCTATATGCACCTGGGTAGGCAGAGAAAGCAATGGCAGCCTTCCCAAGTTTCTTCTTCCCAGAACACATTGCGAGGAGGATCCCTGGGAAAGCGCCAGGCTGATATGTAAAGGGAACCATTAAAGAAGGGGAGTACTCAGGAGCCTTATAAAGTACCCAAGGCAGCATTTATGTAACATCTTCTAGCTGTAGGTTTCTCTGATCTAGGAGAAATAAAGCCAGCGCTTTCTCTTTCTCCGCTGCATAGTCTTCTGACTTTCCTGGTTGTTCAAGTCGTTTTACCAGTGAACAAGCTGGGTGACAAACAGCGGCTCACCTATTACAGAGGGGATAACCAAACACAAAGCTTTTCAGGCTAGTCATAACAAATTCGTGAAGATTTGACAGAACAAGTAGCTGTCAGGGGTAAGAAAGTAGATTCTAGGACTATCACTCAGAGATAGTTGGACGGCAGATATAGAGAGGAATAGATGATTGCTCCGAAGAGTTTATTTTTTCTGGTTCATTGCAACCCTGTTACTATTCTCTGGTTGTCAAGGCCATTTTCTAGCCTCATTATGTGTAGGACATCCTTTCCAAGAAAGTCTTTATGATAGCATAGCACGGAGGCAAGAGCAAAGCAAACGGCCTATTCTGATGGGTTACCATCAGACAAGGTCTCTCCATGGTTCTGACGCTCACCGACTCAGCCAGAACGTCTGAACAGCAAGACCCAGGGATCCTCCTGTCTCCGTGTAACACTTCTCAGATGACTTTAGCTTGAAATAATCAACAAACTCCTTTATTATGTTCTCAGACGGCATTTTTAAAATTCCTTTGGGAATGTGGTTTTTCTAAAGAAAATATTTATACATGAACACACATGGACCTGGATATAAGCCAAGCAGGGGAAACAAAAAGTGAGATTCCAGAATCTTAAATTCCTGGATTCTGAGTATAAAGATGGGCATTAGAAACCAAGAAGAAGGCAGGAGATGGGGATACTGGGACTGGCTGGTGATTAAGGTTAGTAGTTACGGAAGAATAAGCTCTGGGTTTTCATAGCACAGTAGGGTAAATATAATTAATAACATTGTGTTGTACACAAATGAGAATTTCAATGCTCCTAACCTAAGGAATGTTTGTTGATTTCATATAACTAAAAATACCTCATCATGTCTCCTAAAGACAAACAAATATATCTAAATAGGAATTTTAAAATTAAAAGAAGACAGAGAGAGAGAGAGAGAGAGAGAGAGAGAGAGAGAGAGAGAAGCAGATTGTCTTTGTTGTTTTTCTCATTGTTTGACAAAATACCTGGTAAAAGTAACTTAAGGAAGGAGGGGTTTAGCTTGGTTTGGTTTAAGCAGATGCCTTCCACTGTAGCAGAGATTGAATGGCGGCAGGAGTGTTGGTGGCTTTTCCCATTGATTCCAATGTCAGGCAGCAAAAAGATGGGAATGACAATGCTCAGTCGTTCCCTTCCTTTATCCCTTTAATCCAGTTTAGGATCAGAGCCCATGGGATGGGGCTACCCACTTTCAGGATGGGTCTTCTAATTTAAGCCACTCTGGAAAAAAAAAAAAAAAAACCCTCAAAAACACGCCTAAAGGTGAGTCCTCTAGGTGATTTAAAATCCCATCAAATTGACAGAGCTTAACCATCACAATTCCACTCGACGTCAACTTGACCCCTCAACCATCACCTCAAATTGCAGTATTCTACCTGCCGCCTCACACACCACATTAGTTCTAGCTCTAAAAGCCCTGCTTTGCCACCTGCAGCACATATATGACCTCTCTCGAGCTGCGCCCACTCTGCTCATGTAGCTACTCTTTTTGAACATACCGTCACCCTGGAACACACGACATCCTGAGTTTTACATTTAGAATTCCACACAGTGGCCTTTCAGGGCCTCCTTGCAGGAAATCCAACCCTGACACACATTTCCTGGTTGCAACAACTTTCTGATACCTTGATGCAATCCTTTGTGACCCTATACCTCTTGAATTTTGCATGTCCGATACATTACCATCATGTAGACGATGCTCTGCCGTGATGCTGTCAGCTTGATGCACCTACACGGTGGCTTCCATGGATGTAGTGGCTTCTGAGATGCTTGGTAGCTGAACTGAAGAAAACACTCTCCCAGATACTTCATTAACATGGGACCTCTTCAGAAGCATTCTGAAAATATGATCTCATATTTCAGTTGGATTTGCATTTTTATGATTGGAACATGCAGTGAGTGGAGTCTTGTCCTCGGGGCACTGTTTGTATTGTCCCAGTGCAGAGCATGAAATTTTGTTTTTAGCGGTATGATTAACAATCACATCTGTTTTCTCCCACCTACTTTATATGCAGTTTTAAATCACTCCAGGTTCCTTTCTTCACTAGATGGAACATTTTTTCCATATCTTTCTTATTGTTATAAAAATATTTATTTTTATTTTGTACATATGAATTTTTGCCTGCATGTATATATGTGTGCCACATGCATGCCTGGTGCCTGCAGAAGCCAAAAAAAGAATATCACATCACCAGCAGCTGGAGTGACAGATGGTTTGGAGCCACCACGTGGGTGTTGGAAACTTATTCTGAGTCTTCTGCAAGATAATCATGCTCTCATAACCACTAAGCCATCTCTCTCTACCCTCCAGTAATCTTTTTGTTCTTTATCACTGTTGATACAACTAGGAACAGTGGCCAACAACCTTTCTATAAACTGAATGCTCTGCTATCATGAAATTTTCTCTGTCAAAACAACTTCATGGTTCTCTGCTCCTCCCTGTTCCAGAGACAGACACATCTTCTCAGATAGTGACAAACTTAGACTCGATGTAGTGTAGTGACATCCATTAGACTTGATGCTGAAGGCCAGAGTGCACAGATTTGGCCATACTGGGTGCCTGGTTACCAGGGCTGCGAGCTCATCTGGGAAAGTGGATATTTTTGCCATCAGTGACCCCTTCATTGACCTCAACCATATGGTCTACATGTTCCAGTATTACTCTATCCAGGGCAAGTTTAACAGCAGAATCAAGGCCGAGAATGAGAAGCTTGTCATCAATAGGGAGCCCATCACCATCTTCCAGGAGGAAGATACCACTCACATCAAATGAGCTGGTTCTGGTGCAGAGTATGCCATGGAGTCTACAGGCATCTTCACCAATGTGGAGAAGGCTGGAGACCTCTTGATGGGTGGACCCAAAGGGTTATCATCTCTGCTCCTTCTGCCGATGCACCCATGCTTGTGATGAGTGTGAACCATGAAAAATATGACAACTCACTCAAGATTGTCAACTTTCTGCACCACCAATTCTTAGTTCCCTTGGCCAGGGTCATCCATGATAACTTTGGCATTGTAGAAGGACTCATGCCATGCCATTACTGCCACTCAGAAGACTGTGAATGGCCACTCTGGAAAGTTATGGTATAATGGCCATGGGGCTGCCCAGAGCATCATCACTGTACCTACTGATGCTGCCAAGGCTGTGGCCAAGGTCATCCTAGAATTGAACGGAGAGCTCAAGTATTGCTTTCCGTGTATCGTCAGTCAGTGTTTCCATCCTGGATCTGCCATGCCACCTGGAGAAAGCTGCCAAGTATGATGACATCAAGAAGGTGGTAAAGCCGGTATCTGAGGGTCCACTCAAGGGATCCTGAGCTATACTGATGACCAGGTTGTCTCCTGCAAGTTTAACTTGCACTCTTCCACCTTTGATGCCTAGGCTGGCATTGCTCTTGACCACAACTTTGTAAAGCTTATTTTCTTGTATGAGGATGACTATGGCTACAGCAACAGGGTTGTGTACCTTGTGGTCTATGTGGCCTCCAAGGAGTAAAAAGTCCTAGACAACCCACCCCTGCAAGGAGAGCAGGAGAGAGGCCCTCAGCTGCCAAGGAGTCCCTGTTCCAACTGACACTAATCATCTTCTTCAGTTTCCGTCCCAGACCCCCACAATGATGGGAGGGTCCTAGGGAGCCCTACTGTCTTGAATACCATCAATAAAAACAAAAGCAAAAGTAGAATAATAAAAGCAGAATAGCTATGTCTGTTTGTTTATTTTATTTTAATTAACTCCCACTCAGGTTCTCAAGACAAGGACAGAATGCAGTTCTCTGCCAGAATGTAATCTGTGTTCATTTCTGAACCTTATGAACTGTGCACTGTGCATGTTCCTATTCCTATTTGGTTTCTCCACCCCTACCAAAAACGCATATTAACCTCTGAATTGAGCATTCGGGGGTTTCTAGGATGTTTCTATCGGAATAGCTCCAAACACTTGCACAATATTTCTCCCACAAAACATTTCCCAAGGCCAGTTAGACACAGGGTCATGTTTGTTGCAGCAGCAGCCGTACTGTATGAGTTACATTTTTCATTGCTCTGGAGAAAAGGCTGACAAAAGCAATTTAGGGAAACAAAAGTTTATTTTGGCCCAGGATTTCAGGAGATACAGTTCATCATGGCAGGGAATGCATGTCAGCAGAAACATAAAGCAGCTGGTCACCTAGTATTCACGGTCAGGAAGCAGAAAGATTCAGGAATGCTAGTCCTCAGTTCAGGATCCCAGTCCATGAGTATTAAGGTTTGAATGTGCTTGGCCCATGGAAAGTGGTACTATTAGTGGGTGTGGCCTTGTTGGAATAGGTGTGGACTTGTTGGAGGAAGTGTGTCACTGTGTAGGCAGGCTTTGAGGTCTTCTAGTGCTCAAGCTCCACCCAGTGTGGTAAGAAACCCTCCTCCCAGCTGCCTGTGAAAGATAGTCTCCTGCTTTGCCTTTGTATCAAGATTTAGAAATCTTGGCTCGTTCAGTACCATGTCTGCCTGAACATGAGTATTACCATGCTTTCTGCCATGATGATAATGGACTGAACCTTGGAAACTGTAAGCCAGCCCCAATTAAATGTTTTCTTTTAGGCAAGTTGCCTTGCTCATGGTGTCCCTTCACAGCAATGAAACCCTAAGACAATGAGACTGGAATGGTGTTATATTAATTCAGAATGTGTCTCTCCTCCTTTCCTTTCCCCACATTAAACCTGTCTGAAAATGTCCTAATAGACATTCCCAGGGGTATGTCTCCTTGAGGATTCTAAATCCAGTCAGGTTAACAATGAATATTAATCATCACATGAATCTATAAGTAAAATTGAAACATTATACTTTTTACCTATAGAGCTGCTTTAGAATTTTCAGAAATTATATAAAAAAGATATATTAAAATGCTATTCCTGAGGAATAATAGTCAGAGATTGACTTTTTACATATATATTTATAAGCTCCAACTATATTACAGTTGTGAGTAAGCAATGGAGGAGTGATTTGTAGGTCTTTGGTTTAAGGAAAAAACCTTGCTTTTTCTCATATATTTAAATAAAATACATAAACATTCGTGAAAACAAAATTTTAAATAAAATATTTTAAAATTCTGAGTGAAAACCGCAGGAAACAAAAGCCTTCTGTGAAACTAAATGTCACACTTCAATTTCTGAGATGACAGAGACATCGTTTTTTAAGTTAAGCATACTTTGGTGTGCATGCAATGCTTGAGGTTCAGGCACACTGTATGGTGATAACATTGGACAAACAATAAAACTAACAAAATCCAAATGTTTTCATGTGCAACCAAGTGGGAATCAGTGGTAAGTGCTTCTGGAGACAGCTTATCTAAGTTGTGTGTTTCATCCATGCAATGGCCCTAGATTTAAAACTGGTGTTATCATGTGGACTTCCTGTCAAAACCCTAAGAAGCATGCTGATTTCCTGCACTCAGTGTGCCATTTTGGTTCATTCTGAACATCTAATAAGGAGATCACTAAACGTCCATGTGGATTTCAGCCAGTAAATCTGATGAAGCCTAAGGAATGACGTGTGCTTAAATTCTCATTGCGCTACAAAAAAAAAACAAAACAAAAACAAAAAACAAAACAAACAAACAAACAAAAAAAACCCCACAACCCAAATATGTTTCAAATATTGAATGGCACAATTTTTAGTCTATTTCAAGTATATTCCCTAATGATGCTTATTGATTAAATAATGCAATGTATAATAACAGCCACATACTTACAAAATCGATCTTATAAGAAATTTAACATATTTGATCATACTGATATGATCAAGGGTTTCCCAATGGAGAAATTAGAGAGAAGACTGAAGGAGCAGAAAGGGTTTGTTGCCCCATGAGGAGAGCAACAATACCAAACAACCAGAGCCCCCCAGGGTCTAAACCACCAGCCTGGGAGCACATAGGGAGGGACCCATGACTCCAGCGGTATATGTAGGAGAGGATGGCCTTGTTGGGCATAGGTGGGAGAGAAGAGTCTTGGTCCCATGAAAAACGAACACAGAATGAGGGGTGGGATGTGAGGGTGGGGAGGGGGTAGTGGGGGCAGGGGTAGGTGGGGGCACAGCCTCATAGAAGCATGAGGAGGGGGGATGGGATAGGAGGTTTCTGGGTGGTGGGGGGAATGGGGTAAGGGGATAAAATCTGAAATGTTAATATAATACCCAATTTTTTTAAAAAGACAAAAAAAAGAAAGAAACAAACTTTCAGGAGGTACTTTCAAAGTGATACATTTGAATAAAGGATTTATATATGAGAAAAAAAGAAATTTAACATACATTTGGGGGATCTTAGAATTTCTCTTCTTCCTTTGTCAGATACTAGCAGTCTGTTATCTCAAGGAACGACTTACCATATAAAGTTAAAGTGACCTTTGAATCACAAACATGGTGCACTGAAGGACATAGCTCAAGGGTAGTTACATATGTGGGCTTGTTGGTTCTACTAATCAGAGTTCTGTGGTATGTATATCATAGACAGCAAAATTCAGCATGACAAGCAACTCCAGATCCTTCTGTCTGTGTATATACTCATTGTTAGAAGCCCAGAAAGAGGAACCGGGATATATACACTTACCTACAGAGGAAGAAGTGATGCTGACCTCGCCACTTTAAAGTTTTCACTTAAGTCACACTGTACCTAGAAACAAAATATAGCAAGCACTAGTCTTCCCTTGTGGGGTTAAGAATGGTTCCCTATGCTTTCTTAAAGGCGTAAGAAAAAAGTAGAATATGGGAAAGAGGCTTAAGAAAGACTGAGAACATCATTTCCTTTCTTCTTGGTAGCTCTATCTGTTACTTTTGCATTACTATGATAAAACTCTTAGCCAAACAACTCCAGAGGAGGAAAGATTTCTCTAAACTCTTGATTTCACAGGGTTCCGCTCATAGATTTTTGGGTAGAACAACAAGCTGGCGGGATCATGTGGTAAAAGAGCAGCTGTTCACATTGTGACAGACAGGGACATAGGAATGATGGGCCAGATATAACGTTCAAAATATTTTCTCTAGTTACCTAACTATGCTAGCTAGGCTTCACATTCTAAGAGCTCCTGTCTTCCAATGTGGCTTCATTGTCTTGGCAACATGAGTCTATAAGAGACATGTCATATTTAAATATAGTGTTCTGCTACTGGCTCCCGAAGGAGAGCCAGTACATAGTCATCTTATAATTCAGTAATAATTCTACCATTATTCATTCCTATGTTCAGCATTTCTATTGACCAAGGCAATCATTTAGTTGTGTGTCGCTATAAATCAAAGGGAAAGTATATATTTTCGATTTGCAGTGGTTCACAGTATGTATTCTCTATTCCCAAACAAGAGACATGCGCCACAGAAATGGAGAATGAGAACAAAACAAGAAGGGAGAATATTGAATCCTGCAGCTCCTTGTTCAGCATCCAGGGAACATGGTATCCTGATGTAATTTCAATGAACTAGAGCAACCCTGCTCCACTGGGCTATTTGCAGTCCACATGCTTCCATTCAGTGCCTTCAATTTTCCTTGGCAGGTATCCCATGCTCATGACTTCTCCATTATCCTGTGGCATCCATTGCCCATTAACTGCCACCAGGATAGCCTGTAGACTTTGTTTCCTGTCACCCTTCTTCTCTCACATGCATCATCAGGATAAAGCTATTGCTTTGTCACTAGCCTCCATTGCAGATAAAGACACATGGCTGAATCAGAGCTGGACAATAAGGACCATTTTTTAAATGGTATCCTTTCTCTTTAACTGTTTGTGTGAGAATTTTGCAGAGTATATTTTTACAACATTCTTTTGCAGTCCCTAATGTGTCCCAGACCCTCCTCCTACTTAGCTACCCAATTTCATATTCTTTCCCCATCTTAAAAAATAAAGCAAACAAACAAATCAATAGGAAAATACCACTAAAAACATGGAACCCGATTTGTGTTGGACATCTACTCATGAGGGTAGTAATTGCCCTACAGTGTGGTTGAGGCCCCCAGTGTCACTGTGTTGATTTGCCCTGTCACAGCAGCTATCATTTGTGAATAGCTTCTTAGCCAGGGCTGTGACCTTGTGTTGTGTCCACTTCCTGTCCTTCACATTGGAATTTTTGTCTGGCTTGATTTGTGTAACTGTCACAGTATCTGTGAGTTCATACATACACCTGTCTTTGTTGTGTCTGGAAATCATCCTTAAAATCATCCACCACCTCTGATTCATTTAATCTTTCCAATTCTTCTTCCACATAGAATCCCTAGGGGATCCCATTTAAGGCTGAGTACTCAAAATTCTCTCAGCTATGCATGCTGTCCAGTTATAGGTCTTTGTATTGATTACCATCTACTACAAGAAGAAACTTCTCTAATGAGAGCCGAGCAGTGCATTCAGCTCTGAGTATAGTGATATGTAACTAGGGGTTATTTTATTGTTGTCTTCATTTAGCAAAACAATAATAATAGGTTTCTCCCTGGGCCTATGCCCTCTCTGTTATTATGATCGTGGCCTTCCTAACAGCATCAAATGCAGGTTCCATCTCCTGGAGTGACCTTTAAATTCAATTAGAAGAAAGTAGTTGGTTACTCTTTAATGTTGTGCCACTGTTGTTCTCGTAGTCACATCTTGCCAACAGGCTGTTATTATCACTTGCAGCGTTCCTAGCTTAGTAAGACTGATGGTTATTTTTCTCCTCCAGTAATGTATAGAATATCATCTAGCACTATGAATGTTAACTGGTAGGGCTAAAGCTACCAGCTGAAGGCCAGCTGTATTTGCCTGCATTCTATGATGTATCTACGTTGTGTCTTCAGCAATAAAACTTAATGTCAGGTTGTAAAGGGTAACAAATAGCATTGCAATGGCCTATAGTATTTGAGGGATCTACAGAACCTTTTTTAGAACTATCTAGTTTTTTTAGGAATATATATATTTGTTTTTTGATCATTCTGTGTACTGTTAACTTCATCGCCCATCTATTATCATTTCTTACCTTATCTCTTGGGAAGTCTAACATGTCATTTTTATTGGTCAGTTTTCCTTCCTTTTCTTTGTATTTCATATTTCTGCCTTTTCCCACCTGGCTCTAGTCCCAATTATTACTCAAGATCCTTAGACACCAGTCTCAGACTCTCCTAGATGGTTCTTCTTTTTCTTAATTGTTTAAAATTATAAATAATTGAATATCAGAAATTAAAATAGCTCTAATAGAAACAGCTGTGATGGAATCTATATATCAGGACTACTGTTGTTCACTGGAGCTAAAATGGATTTTGTCATTTGTGATGGGGCTCCTTAGTCATTATGATCCCTGTAACCCCTACAATAGAGTGACACACTGGAGTTTCTTCACCTTAGTGAAAAATGTGAAAGTAAATTCATCAATTAATTTTAATGATGATTAATAGCAGCTGTTAGGATGGGTTGGCTCAAGTACAGAGAAGTGAATCTCAAACTAGGCTAAAATAATGATGTTTATCCTAAATAAAAGTAATGAAGAGGCAAGGCAATCCTGTGTGTTACAGAAAGACAATTTCATGAAGGAGTCAGGGTTTATCATTATTCAAATCTCCATCATTTTCAAGTCAGGTTCGTTTACTTAACTCAGGGTGTAGCATGGGTCCTGAAGTTCCTGAATTACTGGAAACCATCTAAGAAGATATAACACCATGTCGTCTGCATTTTCTTTTCAAAATAAAAGAGTCTGTTTTCAAGAAGCCTCTTTTGGGCTATTTTCTGTTTACCTTATTGGTCACCACATTATTTAGCTTGCTTCTCTATTGCTGTGTTAAAATATTGACAAAGACTGACTTAGAGGAAGAAAGGGTTTGTTTAGTTTTACATTTCCAAGTGACAGTCTGTCATTGAGAGAAGTGGGAATAGGAACTCTTGGCAGCAGAAATTGAAGCAGAGGCCATCGAGGAATGCTGCTTACTGGCTTTCTCCTCATGGTTTGGTTTTCTTGATTTCTTCTACAATTCAGGACAACCATTCTAGGGGTGACACAAGTGAGCTGTGAACAACTTCATCAATAGTTAATTAAGAAAATTTCTCACAGACATGCCTACAGGCCAATCTGATAGAGGCTTTTTATAAATTGAGATTCCCTCAACCTAGATGGTTCAAGTTTGTATTGAGTTGGCAAAACCCAGGCAGTATACCAATGAAGACTTTCATTGCCATGCCATTCACTGATGAGGAGAATGGTTTACCAACATCTGTTCTACTATAATTATTGAACAAAATGGTTACAGGTGCCTTGAACACTGAAATTAGCATATGATTTTTAAAAACAAAACACTACATTGAAATACAAGGAAATTGTTTATAAGATAAATCAATGTGCCGTTGATGGCTGTTTTTTGAAAAATATTTATTTTTGTTTTATGCGCTTTGGAGCTTTGCCTGCATGTGTATCTGTGTAAAGGTATCAGAACTCCTGGAGATGGAGTTTCAGACAGGTGTGAGATGCTCTGGGGTTGCTGGGAATTGAACTCAGGACCTCTGGAAGAATAGGTAGTGCTATGAACTGCGGAGCCATCTCTTCAGCCTGATGACTATTTTTGATGTTACAAAATCAATAAGAAGCAAAATTGCAAACATATAACTATTTCTTACAATGTATAACATTCCTAAACTCTAACACAACTATGGAACAAGGCATCAGTCACTTTTTTTAAGTATTAAAAAAACAAAACCAACCAAACAAAAATACATATTCAGCTGCTTGGTCTCAAGTTGCCAGTTGTTTAGAAAATTAGAAAGACTCAATTTCCCCTGAACTCATTTCATTTCTTGTTTCTTCTCTCCACAGTTCTATGTCTCTATCACTAAGACTGGTGCATAAGTAAAGCTTCTCAGCACAGAGAGGCTTCCATTAAGATTGTTGGGGGGAAAGATACATTATGAATAATATTGATTTTTTAACCTCAGTCAAGTGACAGGAGAGCTTAACCTAGATTCATCTTCTCTTCACATTCATCATAAATCTCTGATGTGCCAATATTCTATATTTGAATGCTTTGTGCACATTAGCAATATTGTAAAATCATACTGTATTGTGACAAGACACTAAATTTATTTCAGAGCAGGTCCATTTTATCACTATATGCTCTATGAATAATAAAGTAGTTATTGATTCTAATGACAGATTATTATAACATTAATAAGTTAGCTGAAGCAAGACCTTATTTCAGTTGAAATTGGAAAGTTCCTAAAGGAAAAGAAAGGGGAGTCCCGGTTATATTTCTTTGTGTTATAATGATGTTGTTCATCATAGTTATGTGGTCTCATATGTGTGTAAAGAATATTGACTCAGAAAGATAAGGATGTGCTCCGTCAACTGTAGACTAGGCATGGCTGCTTAAATTTTTTATTATATATATTTATAATAAAATATATATATATTTTTATTATATATAATATATATTTTATATATATGCAAATATATGTCATGCATGTACAGGAACCCATGGAAGCAAAAATAAAACACCCCTGAAACTGGAGTTACAGGCAATTGCAAGCCACCTGATTTGGCTTCTGAAGTTGGTTGTGGATCTGCTGCAAGAACAGTGAGTACTGTTAACTTCTGAGCCATCTCTCCAGCTCTAGTTATATCTTCTTAAATATTGAAGACTTATTAATAGAAATAGGGGCCAAGTTTGAAGATCTAAACCCAAAAATAAGATCAAAAATAATTACGTTGTGAATTTCTCTTCACCTTTGACAAGCCCCCTGTTACAAACAGTGGAGTGATGTCATACCGATGTAAAACTGATCAGCATGTCTATGAATCAGACTCGAGTGCAGTAGAGACAAGGCTTGGAGCAGCCTTTCCTTAAATAAATTTACTTGAAGGCTGAGGCAACTGTAGGACTCTGGAACACATTTATGAATAGCGGAATCACAAAATGACCCTTGGGAATCTTAAGGATATAATGTTTACTGTAAGTTATATTAAGTTATACTGAATTTCTTTACATGAAAAAAGGCCTATTTTTCATGTTGAACTATTTGCTACACTTTGTGCTAAAGTGGAGCAAACTTTATGTTCAAATTCAAACACATCACGACTCTATTTCGTTTACTATATAGTCTATATATATACATATATTACTTTGGTTTTTTTTCATTGCTATGCTCAAAATACCTGTATAAAACAATGTAAGAAAAGGGGATTTTTCTCATTGTTTCAGAGAGTTCCAGTCTATCCTGGTAAGTGGCACATGACAACATGGAACTGAAGCAAGGCAGAGAAAACAGGTTCTAATTAGCTTGAAGAAAAACTTGTAAGGAAATGAGAACAGTGTATAGAATTCTCAGAAGGCTGAAATTAGATTTACCACGTGGCCCAGATATACCACCTCTTGGCATGCCCTCAAACGGCAGATACCCTACTAGAGAAGCACTTGATATGTCATGCTCATTATCACTCTATCCACAACAGGTAGGACATAGAAACAACCTAAATGTCCACCAACCCAGGAAAGGATAATGAAATTGTGACATATACATACAACGGAATTTTACTCAGGTAGATCTAGTTTCAGCCTTTTGAGAATTCTACACACTGTTCCTGTTA
Source organism: Arvicanthis niloticus (assembly GCF_011762505.2). Taxonomy (NCBI): domain Eukaryota; kingdom Metazoa; phylum Chordata; class Mammalia; order Rodentia; family Muridae; genus Arvicanthis; species Arvicanthis niloticus. The sequence goes on from NC_047671.1 coordinate 32,815,013, forward strand.
CATTAAAAGGTTCCTTAAGTTAATTTGATTTTTAAATAATATATATTTATAAATAATATAATTTATAAAGAAAAACCAAAATCATGAAATGTGTAGGTAAGTGGATTGGCTAGAAAATACTGCACTTACTGAAGTAGCCCACACCCAGAAAGCTAAATGACATGTGTTCTCTCTTAGTTGTGGATAGTAGCTCTGAAACTTTAGATTTGAGCATATAACAGCAGAAGCCGGGGTTGGGGCAGGGTTAGAAAAGGCTGAGGGGTAGGCTGAGGAGAAGGAGCCCCTGAGAAGGAGATAATAGACAGAGACATTGTGGAAAGTAAAAGGCAAGAGTAGGGAGGTTAACTGGGGAGTACAGAGGGAGGGAAGGAAGGGACAACACTAAAGAAAAACATAAGGAAATACTTTTGTATGAACTTATATATGTAACACCTGTGTACACTTTAAGTAGAGTTAGGCCACATGGGTGATAATAATCTCTACTCCCAAGCAGCCATAAACTACATAAAATCTCTGGCCCCAGACCAGGGGAAAGCTTCCCTCGAGGGAGAAGTGAGCCAACAGGCTTTCAAAATAATATAGGCAATTACCATTGCCTTTGGCTGCTTCTCCAAATCTGAAGGTATCCCTATTGCTGGAGACCCCACACACACTGTATATAGGACTCATAGAAATGACACTTTTACAGACCTGGAAGACTTGACTCTGAGGACTAGCTCTCATAATACAAAAAAAACAAAAACAAAAACAAAAAAATGCTATGCCAGGAAAGCCTTGTCAAGGGAGAAAAATCAATCAGTAGTCCTGCTTAGCTGTCAAGCATGCAAACCATAACAATAACTGGCCAGGCAAGATATCCCCAAAGGCTCTATGGTGGCACTTGAGGGTAACCAACTGGTGTTAATTGGACTGATGGCACATTCAATATGAGGGAACTTGTGCTTATTACTTGGTAAACCTAGCTAATTATCCATGGCCAGAGATCATAGACCCTAGAGTAGAACATAGTTTCATTCAATATAGTTTGTAATTGTATTCTTAGTATTTACCCTTCCGCTCCACAGTTAAATGTAGCTCTCAACTTCTATCAATGAAGTTTCTTTTTACAGCATATTGAGATTACTATAGAGAGGCAAATAGTCAAAATGCCGCATTACTAAACAATGTCTACAGTGAAGGCTCCAGGAGCTTCATGGAAGAGAGGGTAGAACTAGAGTCAGAGGACCAGACACCTGCTGGGAGACAGGGTCTACTAAATGTGACCAAGACATTATAACCATCAAATCTCAGCAGACGTGGTTATGTAAAACAGATCCGCATAGCGACCAAACCAGTTGACAAGACAACATGATGGGAGAGATTTAAGAAACCCCACCCCTAGAAGAACTACAGAAGACAGTGGCTGATAAAGGAGGGAGAATCCGTTTTAGTTACTTTCCTCTTGCTGAGATAAATCCCATACCAAAAGGCAACTTAAAGAAGTCAGAGTTCATTTTGGTTTACGGTTCCAGAGGGAGGGAGAGAGAGTCAATAATGACAGGAAAGGCATGGCAGCAGCCAGCCAGGGCAGGAAACTGAGAGGTCACATCTCTGTCTACAACAGGAAGCAGAGACAGTTAACTACAAGTGAAGCAATGAAATCAGCTCTCAAAGCCACCCCCAGTGACAGACTTCCTCCAGTAAGGCAATGTCTTCTGAAGGTTCCATAACATCCCTGTTTACAGCATTACCAATAGGGGACCAAATGTTCAAATACATAAGCCTACTGGGGGAAACATTTTGTATTTTAATCACCACAGGTTTTAGTTCCAGTGGTCAGCCCTGAAAAATTGTACATATGAGAAATGTTAAATCGGGTTCTAATAGTAAATATAGCAGGGCAGGGCATGAATGAGAGAGACAATAAGGAGACATTAGAGGAGCTGGAGGGGAGTGCAGGAAGGATGTAAATGAAGTAAATTCAGTATGCTCATGTATGAAATTCTCAGAAAGATTCAAGCTTAAAATTGAGATTAAAAGAACATTTCAAGTAGGAAGCCAACATAATACCTACAAGTATATAGGTATTTATATAGGTATTATAAATACCTAATATATATATATATATAAAATATATTAAATATATACATATATATATAGTATTTTAAGAAATTCTTTGATAATTTTATACATGCATAGAATGTATTGTATACATATTCATCCCACTCCTTCCTGTAATTCTTCCCAGCCTTGCCCCAGCCTTAATACCTATTTTTTCAGGGTACATATTTCTCCTTTTAATTCATCAAGAAACAAGTATATTTTATAAAAATATATGTTGAAATATTTTGTTTAAAATATAAAATTATAAAAAATTAATTTCATATATTTCTTAGGATATTAAAATAAATCCCAACAACACTAAAGATTTAAACATAAAATTAACCATAGAAGAAAGTATGGGACATAATTTTAAAATCAGAGTATCTATTATTTCAAAAATCTCAGAAATTAGTAAATTCGCATAAATTATTAAACAAACTAAAATTTTGAACTAGAATATAATAAAATATCAAATAATAAGCTAAAATAACAATTCTGTGTTTAAAAAGACATTTAAAGTACCAATTTCCCCAATGGAAGTAATAACCAAAAAAATAGTTTAAAAATCCACTAAGGACATTAAAAAGTCAGTTGACAAAGCAAAAAACTTCTATATCTCCTTTAGACATATAAAATATACTCAATATTTCTCTTTCTTATTTATTTTATTATTTTGTGTGTTTGGGTGTTTTACCTGCACACATTTCTATGCACCATGTATGCACAATGTACTCAAAGGCCAGCAAAGAAGAGTCAGATCCTGTGGGACTGGAGTTATGGATGGTCATAAGTTGCCATGTAGGTGCTAAGGATCAATTATGGGTTCTCTGGAAGAGCAGCCAAGACTCTTAACTTCTAAGCCATTGCTGTACACCATCACGTATTTAAAAAATAATTATTTAAAAATGCAAAATAGGCAGTGTTTTTTTTTTTCACTTGACAAATTCAAATGATCCAGTGATGACCTTCTCAGCAGAGGACTACAGAGTCAATACAATGTAATCATTTGAGAATGAAATAAATCGAGGCATCTACCCCTTATTGCCCCATGGCTCTATGTGTTCTCCTACCTGTATATACAGAGGTTTACAAAACACTTCTAACTATATTGTGCAGTAATAAGAACAAAGGTAAAATGAAAACATCTGCAAAATGTTTTTAATATGGGAGAAAACATACATAGTTATATCTCTATATGTCTGTAAACATAAAAAAGCAATGGTGGCATTAGTTAATTGTTGGAGTCACGAGTGAGTAGCAGGGGAATAGCGTGGGTCATGGCCATAATACTAACTTAAAATACTTTTTAAATTTCTCAGTGAAAAAAATTAGTTGGCTGTACCTCTTGAGCAAGTTAAAGGGTCATTGTTTATCTTTATATTGTTTTTCTGAAGACACTTCCAATTTGGGCTTCTTTAGTCGCATTTTGCTGTGGTTAAGGTAGGGAAGAATAATTTCAAGTCTGAGATTCCTTTAAAAGTATTTACCCTAACCTATTTTTTTCAAACAGAAGCAATGCTGGAAAAAAAAAATCCATCTTGATATAACATAATGTATTTCCCCTTTTTGTAGAAGCATGTAGAAACAATGTAAAATGGCCTTATCCTCATTGCCCTGATGATAATGGAAATGGATGCCTTTTAAACCATGAAACTGTCTTTGCCCAGCTCCGAAATAGCCAATTAACTTACATTCCATTTTGGCTTAAGTGATTTGATAAAGCACGGCATCACTTCATCCATCCTTAGTCATGAACCCTTGCTCTCTAAAGGTTAATGCTCCATCCTACTTCATGAATTGGATGGTTTGCTCTGTTTATGTATTAAAACAAAATATACATTTTAAATAGCACTTTATTTAGTTCTCATTTATATAATAAGCAGTGAGAACACGGATGTTATGGAAATAGAGTGTTGTAATAAATAGTTTCATCAGGGGATTATTTTGCCCTTTCTCCCTCAACTGATAAGACAGTGGTCTGTGAAAGAAAATCAGTTATAAAATTCAGCATTTTGTTTCAATTCCTTTATTCCTAATGATCGACAAAACTTAATGTGCAGTATTGTTGAACTCTTGAGTCTGAGCTTTCTAAGCCATAGAGCACCACAGTGAAGAGTTAGCAAGAGCATCGTTTATTTTCTTTTGTGCTACAATAATGGGATCCTTGGCTGACTACAGAAGCTATCTCTTGGCTTCGTGTCTTCTTTCAGTGTGGACTGGAATTTCTCTCTTGAGTGTAGAATGACTTAATTTTAGGAACTGGAAGTAATAAAGTTACAGAGATTGCCTGCACATGACCTTCGTCCCTAAAGCCACTGCCTTGCTCAACCGATACTGTTCTCTTGGAGACTGGACAAACGTCCAAGGATGTAGGCACAAGGCAGGATTGCCTCACTCATGACAATTTGCTTAGCCAGGCCACTGCCATCTCATTAGAGATGTTGGTATTTTGGCCATATGGTGATTAATATAATAGCACCAGGTCCTGCTATGTCATCCCAGGTAATGGAGATAGACTTTATATTCTTCCTGGCCACTAACCATTTACTTCTCTGACATCATAGAATAAGCAAGCCAGCTGCAGACTTCACCTGGTCTAGCCTATTTTCTTTGATCCTGAGATGGGGTGATGCTGGTGATGCTGGTGTCCTGCTTAGAAGTACACATATTAATATAGTCACATATTCTCAGCACTTTGCCCATTTATGTGTCTCTGCATTAAGTATTTCCCTCTGCAAAAAAAATGGCTTAACTACCATATTTTATCATGCTGAAAAGAAAAGTAACTAAGACTGGAAGGTAGCTCAGTGGTAGAGATACTACCACACATGCAGGAGGCCCTAGGTTCAGTTCTCAATACTAGGGGAACAAAAAAGAAAAAGAAACAAAGCTTTATAAAGAAGTTAGAAACACTGTACTCAAAATATAACTTTAGACCACGTGCTCCCATTCTTCTAAAGTCTCTTTACAGAAGTCTGAAGGATGCTAGATAAAAGAATGGTTTTTTCATTTTCATTAAATTCTAAAAAGTCTTTAATTTCTTTCTTTATTTCTTCCTTGACCAAGTTATCACTGAGTAGAGTATTGTTCAGTTTCCATCTGTATTCAGTTTCCATCTGTTGTTCAGTTTCCATTGCTTTTGTTATTATTGAAGACCAGCCTCAGTCTGTGGTGATCTGATAGGATGCAAGGGATTATTCCAATCTTTTTGTATGCTTTGAGGCCTACTTTGTGACCAATTATATGGTCTATTTTAGAGAAGGTACAATGAGGTGCTGAGAAAAGGGTATATTGTTTTGTTTTAGGATAAAATGTTCTATAGATATCTGTTAAATCCATTTGGTTTATAACTTCTGTTAATTTCATTGTGTCTCTGTTTAGTTTCTGTTTCCATGATCTGTCCATTTCTGAGAGTGGGCTGTTGAAGTCCCCCACTATTATTGTGTGAGGTGCAATGTGTGCTTTGAGTTTTAGTAAAGTTTCTTTTATGAATGTGGGTGCCCTTGCATTTAGAGCATAGATGTTCAGAATTGAGAATTCATCTTGGTAGATTTTTCCTTTGACTAGTATGAAGTGTCCTGTCTTATCTTTTTTGATAACTTTTGGTTGGAAGTTGGTTTTATTAGATATTAGAATGGCTACTCTAGCTTGTTTCTTGGGAACATTTGCTTGAAAAATTGTTTTTCCAGCATTTTTCTCTGAGGTAGTGTCTGTCTTTGTCACTGAGATGTGTCTCCTGTATGCAGCAAAATTCTGGGTCCTGTTTACATATCCAGTCTGTTAGTCTATGTCTTTTTGTTGGGGAATTGAGTCCATTGATATTAAGAGTTATTAAGGAAAAGTGATTGTTTCTTCCTGTTATTTTAGTTATTAGAGGTGGAATTATGTTTGTGCAGCTATCTTCTTTTGGGATGTTGGAAGATTACTTTCTTGCTTTTTCTATGTTGTAGTTTCCCTCCTTGTGTTGGAGTTTTCCATCTATTATCCTTTGAAGTGCTGGATTTGTGGGAAGATATTGTGTAAATTTGGTTTTGTCATGAAATATCTTGGTTTCTCCATCTATAGTGATTGAGAGTTTGCTGGGTATAGTAGTCTGAGATGGCATTTGTGATCTTTTAGCATCTGTATGATATCAGTCCAAGATCTTCTGGCTTTTATAGTCTCTGGTGAGAAGTCTCTTGTAATTCTTATAGGTCTGCCTTTATATGTTACTTTACCTTTTTTTCCTTACTGCTCTTTGTATTTTTTCTTTGTTTTGTGCATTTGATGTTTTGATTATTATGTGACAGGAGGAATTTTTTTTTCTGGTCTCGTCTATTTGGAGTTCTGTAGGCATATACCCAAAAGATGCTTCAGTATATAACAAGGACACATGCATCCCTATGTTCATAGCAGCCTTATTTATAATAGCCAGAAGCTGGAAAGAACCCAGATGTCTTTCAACAGAGGAATGGATACAAAAAATGTGGTACATTTACATGATGAAGTATTACTCGGCTATTAAAACAATAAATTTGTGAAATTCTTAGACAAATGAATTGAACTAGAAAATATCATCCTTAGTGAGGTAAGCCAATTACAAAAGAACAGTCATGGTATGTATTCACTGATAAGTGGATATTAGTCCAAAAGCTTGAAATACTCAAGATACAACTCACAGACCACATGAAGCTCATGAAGAAGGAAGACCAATGTGTAGGCGCTTCAGTCCTTCTTAGAAGGAGTAATAAAATACTCATAGGAGCAAATATGGAGACAGTGTGGAACAAAAACTGAAGGAGGGCCCATCCGGAGACTGCCTCACCTGGGTATCCATCCCATGTGCAGTCACCAACAGCAGACGCTATGTGGATGCCAGGAAATGCATGCTGACAGGAGCCTGATATAGTTGTCTCCTTAGAGGCTCTTCGAGAGCCTGATATATACAGAGGCTGATGCTCACAGCTAACCATTGAACTGATCATGGGGTTCCTAGTGGAGGAGTAAGAGAGAAGACTGAAGGAGCTGCAAGGGTTTGCGGCCCCAGGGGAAGAGCAACAATACCAGCCAACCAGAGTTCTCAGGGTCTAAAACAACAGCCTGGGAGCACATAGGGAGGGACCCATGGTTCCAGCTGTATATGTAGGGGAGGATGATGTAGGGCATAGGTGGGAGAGGATGGTCCAGTGAAGTCTGGGATGTCCCAGTGTGGGGTAATTTGAGGGTGGGGGAATTTGAGGGTGGGGAAGTGGGAGTGGGTGGGTAGATGGGCACACACCCTCATAGAAGCAGGAAGAGGGGGGATGGAATAGGGGATTTCTGGGGGACAGAAGTGGGGAAAGGGGATAACATCTGTAATGTAAATAAATAAAATATCCAATAATAATAATAATAATAAAGAACAGTTTTTTAGAATCAGGAGCCGTTGTCCTCTTTTAGACAGTATATTCTTGCCCTAGTGCAGTGAGCTCTTGGTATCTGCACATGACCCTAATTTTTACGCTGTTGGCTCTAATTTCAGTTCTAATTAGGTCTTGAAAGTGCAGCAAACAGTCTGTGGACCTTGGACTGTAAAATCAGCACTTGTGGGAGAAAGCAATCTTGTGTTAAGGCTGATGGATCTAAACTGTTTTATAGGCACTGGAGATAAAGTGCTGTTTATGTATACATTGCATTGAATTCCATTTGTATGATTTTTTTTAAAGCAAGCAGGAATCATAGTCGCTCTGGAGGACTGGATCACAGAGATGTCAGGGGAATTGTGGCAGATCAGGAATTGTTTCATGTTTGAGCTGTGGAGTGCATCTGTATAAATTCACTGAGTGATGTACTTCACATTGCTGCACTTCATTTCATCTTTCTAAATGCACATTACGCCTTAGTATTTTTTTAAAAAAGTTGGAAACCCTGTGTCTGCGGAGCAGTCAGATCAGGGACAGAGTCTCAGCCTCACCACCACCGCTGCCGCTGCCCAGAAGCTGCCAAGCCGGGTCCGTGTGCCGCCACCCACTCCGCACACAGAATATCCAGTTATGGATAAAAATGAACTGGTGCAGAAGGCCAAGCTGGCCTAGCAGGCAGAGCAATGCGATGACATGGCAGCCTGCATGAAGTCTGTCACTGAGCCAGGATCCGAGCTGTTGAATGAGGAAAGAAACCTTCTCTCTGTTGCTTATAAAAAAACGTTGTAGGAGCCCGTAGGTCATCTTGGAGGGTCGTCTCAAGTATCGAGCAGAAGACGGAAGGTGCTGAGTAAAAGCAGCAGATGGCTCGAGAATACAGAGAGAAGATCGAGACTGATCTGCTAGACATTTGCAATGATGTACTGTCTCTTTTGGAAAAGGTCTTGACCCATAGTGCTTCGCGACCAGAACGCAAGGTCTTCTATTTGGAAATGAAGGGTGACTACAACCATTACTTGGCCGAGGTTGCTGCTGGTGATGACAAGAACAGAATTGTGGACCAGTCACAGCAAGCATACCAAGAAGCATCTGAAATCATCAAAAAGGAGCTGCAACTGACACACCCCATCAGATTGGGTCTGGCTCGCAACTTCTCTGTGTTCTACTACAATCCTGAACTCCCCAGAGAAAGCCTGCTCTCTTGCAAAAACAGCTTTCCACGAAGCCATTACTGAACTTGATAGATTAAGTGAAGCATCATACGAAGACAGCATGCTAATAATTCAGTAACTGAGAGACAACTTGACACTGTGGACATCGGGTACCCAAGGAGTCGAAGCAGAAACAGGAGGAAGGGAAAATTAACCGGCCTTCAAACCTAGGTCTGCCTCATTCTAAAATTTACACAGTAGACCATTTGTCATCCATGCTGTCCCACAGATAGTTTTTTTTGTTGTTGTTGTTTACGATTTATGACACGCTTATGTTACTTCTATTTGAATTTATATATTTCCATGTGGTTTTTATGTTTTAATATTAGGGGAGCAGAGCCAGTTAACTTTAGGGAGTTACTCGTTTTCATCTTGTGGTAGCCAATATAGGATGTGGAATTCTCACATGAGTTACACATGTTTGGCATAGTACTTGTGTTACATTGTGGCTTCAGAAGGGCCAGTGTTAAAACTGCTTCCATGCCTAAGCAAAGAAAACTGCCTACATATTGGTACGTGCTGGCGGGAAATAAACCAGAAAACGGGTTCCAGTCATGAGTGTAGTCTTTGTGGGTACTGTAAGGCTTGGAGCACTTGTGAGGTTGTGACACAAACAAACATCCTGTGGATGCACTCTAGGATCGTGTGTCTCTGAATGCACGCCCTTGACCACAGTTCCAGAAGCCGTCTCTAGACAAAGCTGTGACCCACTTTACTCTGATAAGGGCAGAAAAGGTTCACATTCTATTATTTGTAAAGTTACCTGCTGTTTGCTTTCATTATTTTTGTTACACATTTGATTTGCATTTAAATGTTTTAGGCAATCTAAGAACAAACGTAAAAGTAAAGATACAATAAAAATAAGTTGCTTGGTGTTCCCAGCTCCATGTGTATCAAGCACAGCAGTAAACAAAATCTCGTGTAGTTAACTTTTTTTTTAAGTCTTTTGTTTTGTTTTTGCTTTTGTGATTTCTTTTCTTTTTGATACTTGCCTAATATGCATGTGCTGTAAACATAGTTAACAGGGAAATAACTTGAGATGACAGCTAGCTGTGTTTTAATGTTTTATGAAATTTTAATGAACAATCCAAGCATAATTGTTAAGAACACGTGTACTGGGCTAGAAAAATGGCTCAGCGGTTAAGAGCACCGACTGTTCTTCCAGAGGTCCTGAGTTCAATTCCCAGCAACCACATGGTGGCTCACAACCATCTGTAATGGGATCTGATGCCCTCTTCTGGTGTGTCTGAAGAAAGCAATGGTGTATTCATATATATATATCTTTAAAAAAAGAACACGTGTACTAAAGTTCAAGAAGGTGGAATAGAAGTTTTATGCATGGGAAAAAACTGCATTCTACATCTTAAGATGTAATACTGCATGATTAGAGACCTTCACATCATGTTGGAGGGCAAAGCTTTCTGTCCCCTTTTAAGGACAGGGGAAGGAAGGCAAAACAATTTGCAACCCGAGAGAATTGAGAACAAAGGCCTTGAGAGAAGACAGCCAAATAGGACAGAACATAATACAATAAGACAAGGCAAAGGCCCCCATATTGAGGCTGGACAAGGCAGCCCGATAGGTAGAACTAGTCTCAAGAGCAGGTGAAAGAGTTAGATTCACTTGCTCCCACTTCTAGGAGAGGGAAGGAAGAGGTGGGAGGGATCTGGGAGGAGTGGGAGGGGAGGAAACTGTGGTTAGGATGTATTCTATGAGAGAAGATTGATTGTTGATAATAATAAAAACACAAAACAAGCAAAGAAACAAAAAAAAGGGAGAAAAATGAAGACTTTGATATTGTAATGTAAGATGAGCAAACGGGTGAATTCATTGGTTGAAAAATCCTGTAAATTAGTAAAGCAGAGGTCTACCCACAGTCCTCTTCCCTGTGCTGCCAAAGGACTTGATTTTCAGAGGTGTCAATCTCCCAAGAAAACAACACAGTGCATTTCGTGCTGGTCTTATGTCCTTTCAGTTTCAAGGAGGGCATCTGTCAGAAGTCAGGATTAAGGAAGGTGTGGTGTGAAAGACACACTCAGAAACATATACAGGGAGATTGGCGATTTCTGAAGGACTGAGTGAGACTTTCCCCCAGTATATGGAGAAGAGAAAATCTGAGTTGACAAGAAAGATGTGACATCAGTGACAATTGAAGGGACAAGGCCGATACACGCAGTAACAGCAAAAGCATTCCAGAAGCAACACTGAAGGCCAACCCCAGTTCAGAACTCCAAACCAGAGGTGAAGACCTGGAACAGCAGTTCTCAACCTGTGGGTTGCAACCCTGTTGAGGGTCACATGTCCTGCATATCAGATATTTACTTTTCAATTCACAACAGTACCAAAATTGAGTTATGAAATAGCAACAAAATAATTTTATGGTTGAGATTCATCACAGTAGAAGGAACTGTAGCTCTGAAGCTCTGTCCTAAAATATGGAACAGAGATTAATGTGGTTGTTTGAAACGGTGGGAGATTTAGAAAAAGGGCATTCCTCTGAATTTTTTTCACGGTGGTATAGATTCCTGGAGTATGGGGTACCAGTGAACATGAAGGCCAGAGCAAGTGCAGATGCCTGCAGTATCATCTTTGTCTTGCCTGTGTGGAAGCCAGTGAAGGCTGTTGCATGTCAACTGTTTTCTACTGACATTCAAGCCCGTTTTTTCCTGATGGGTAGTCTGAAATGATTAGGGCCCACATCATAACAAAAGCTTCTGTATTTGAAGTCATTTATTGAAATATCTCACGATTGATGCCTCCTCAGACAGCCAACATCTCTTTCTTTGACTAGTTTTCCATTTTGGAAATTTTAAATCGTTTGTGGTCTCAGAACTCTGAACATTCTCTCTCTCTCTCTCTCTCTCTCTCTCTCTCTCTCTCTGTGTGTGTGTGTTTGTGTGTGTGTGTTTGTGTGTGTGTGTGTGTGTGTTTGTGTGTGTGTGTTTGTGTGTGATTTGTTTTAGACAAGATATAGAATTTTAACCTTTGATGACCTACACAAATCATTATGTGCAGCAGGCTGACCTTTAACTCATAGCAATTCTTCTGCCTCTGCCTCATGAGTGCTGGAATTATAAGCATGCACTACCAGCTTAGCCACCTTTCTAAATCCCTTTTTATGCTAAATGGAGTCCCAAAGTAAATAAATTAATCTCAATGTATAATTTAAGAAAAAAATTTTCTCGATTTTCATTTTTGTTAACATCCTCCAAAATCATTAAATAAAACATGTAAATTAGTTGGGGTTTTTTGTTTGGTTGGTTTTTGTTTCATTGTTTTTGTTTTGTTTTTTCACTTTTCAGTTAACTTCAAATACCCTGAACTACTTCTACCATATGCATCCAGCAATTAATTTCATTATGTATGTAATTCTTATGTTTTCTGTTTTACAATTTATTTAGCCTAATAACTGTAAAATGATAGATACATGTGCTGTGTTTCCTTGTATTTCTCAATTACTGTCTTATCAGGAACCCGGGACAGAGGACTGCTCAGTCCTTGAGAAACAATTAAATAGGAAAAGCAGCTGTAAACCTACATAACTAATTTGACCATTGAGATGATAAAAGCACACCCTGCTTTCTAGCCAGCCATTCCTTATTTCATAACTTGTGTCTATGGTGCTGTTACAAGACACAGATGTAGCCCTGACCCTCTCCGAATCATTTCCATGCCCATTAAAGAACTCTCAAGAATGGAAGGCTAGTTTTACTTCCAGTAACCTAGAGAGGCTGTGTAGTAGAGGAGAATAGAATAAAATTGATCCATTTTCTGATTCTGGCTTACATGGCCTTATCATAATACAAAATCAGACAAGTTTCTTTGCTTTCTCAGACTTGCTTCTTCCATTGTAGAATGTTAATAATTCCCATGTGCAGGACTGCTGTGAGAACTGAGTTGTTCATTGTGCAACTAAATATGTGAATGGGTGTGCATGTTTTATTTATTTCATTTTTTAAAACTTCATTATTTTTTTCTGTGTGTTTGTAAGCAATTCTGTAAGGCACAGTGTATACTAGCTGTGTACCTAGATTTCAGAGGAGAACTTTGTGGAGCTGGTTCTCTTCTTCTACCTTTACATAGAGTCTGAGGATTCAACACAGTCTGTTCGGCATGTGCAGAGAGCGCCTTTGCCTGCTGAGCCATTTTGCTCAGCCCATATTTACATTTTGAATAATAAGATTCTGCATCAAAAATTAACATTTGAACTCTCAAGCCCAACATGCTGCCTTATTAGAATTTTTTATTATCTATAGGATTACTAATCTCTTGGTGCCATTTGTAGCTCTTTAATATCCTATATAAATGAATAGAGAACAGTACACATGGTCCTCAAATAATATGCATAGTAGCTCAAAATTTTCCACGCTAGGAACTAGAGAACATAGAGTGTCAATTGTTTTTTTCAATGATACCAATATATGCTACAAAGTATAATTCCAACAAAAACTCTTATTTCAAGGTAATTTTGTTTAACCCTATGGTATAGTTGAAGCAATAAAAAGATGTATTTATAATACAAAAGGCTATGTAGCCACCACTCTTTTATCTTCTTTCTTTTGTTAAAAGGGAAACTGAAAATCAAATAAATCATTCATTTAAATAAATCATTTATAAATCAAAATTGAACAACCAGAGTGTGCCAGACAGTGTAAGTACTTGGTAAATAAAACATAAAGGCAGATTAAATAGTATCCTTATAAATTTGACATTAGTGTCCCAAGTTATGTTTCCTGAGAACTATGTATCATGTAGAAACCTAAACCTCAAACAATAGAATCCAAGTCTATGCAATATGAAACCAGATTTTTTTTTTAAGGATACTAGATCTTAAGGGATGGAGGTCATTGAAACCTGGGTGGGACTGGAGTACTAGACTGGAGGTTGAAACATATGGATACAAAACCACAGAAGTGGTTGGATGAATTAGCCATTAAATCAAAACACAACTTTGTGCCTTGCTCATACCTTGTCTTTACTTGTGACTTATGAATTCTGCCATCCTGATCCTGTACAACCACCACCACAAGCTTCCAACCAAAGTCCCAGGTGTAGGTTGCTACTGTGGGGATCCCATATCCTTGCCTGCAAAGGTGGCTGGGCTTTTCAGGTTCTAGAATTGGCAGCAGTTGCTGACAAATTCATTAAAAGAGCAAGTCCTGTCATTGAAATGAACAAATGACCTTACAATTCAGGCTGTTTAATTAGTGAAAAACAAACACTACTCCATGTAAATGACACAGAATAAGTAAGGAATGTTCTGTGGTGTGTACAAGTTATGGTCTGGTCTTTCATCCCAGCCCCATGCTCCCAGAGATAAGACTCAGACTCAAAATAGGTCCTTGGCCATATAGCTACACTCTTCTCTGACTAGATCTAACGTAAACTATCCTATTTGCTTTAATCTAGATTCTGCCACGTGCTCAGGCACCATACATCCATCTCCTTACATCTTCAATGACAATTCCCCACTCCACCCCCGACTCTATCCCAGTATTATTCCTCTCTCCCAATATCCCACCTCTATTTTTTTTTTTTTTTTTTTTTTTTTGCCTAAGCCATAGGCCATAGGCTTTTCAATCGACAGGTTACAATATGCAAGATATTCTTTCCAAAGTGTTGGCACATGGTGGCCCCATTGGCCTGGGAGGACTTCCAATCAACAATCTTATTGAATCCTTGAACACAGAGGGGTTTTTATGAACACTCAATATGGAACAGTTTCTTCTTATTAGAAGAAGCCTTTGGCAAGCTGGTAACATTGAGTAGGTTATGTTTAGTTACACAAAGAGGATGGGCAGATTGAAGAATGGACTAAGAAAGAAGCACAAGCAGTTAGGAGGTTATGGCAATTGTTTGTTAGATTATGGTGAGTCCTGGAGCAGAGGGTCACGCTGGGATGTGAAGGAAAGGGAGATGTTGGGGCGTCTCTTCTGTGGAGATGCACAGGGCCTAGTGTGTGATTCAGGAGTAGAAGGTCAAGGAAGTGGGCATGGGGAGATGCCCTCCTGTGGGACCTTCCTCTATTTAACACTCTCAACCGCTCATGAGATTATAAACCACTCTACCACAGGGGGACTGTGGGAATGCTAGTTATTAGCAATAGAATGTTGTATGAACAAAAGTGGCAAATCAGAGAACTATGTATCAGAACTATGTATCAGAACATACATGCTTAAGAAAGTATACTTTTTCCTGAAGCACTTGAGCCATATAGTAGAATTGATTAAATATAATGTGAGGCTGAAGCAGGAGTCTGATTAAGTACCCAGACAAGGCATAGTGTATGAGAGGTATCTTTTAGGATAAGGCAAGGATGGGGTAGAGGAGGTGGTCACTCAGGAGGTAGCTCAGATGGTAAAGCCCTTAACAGTGCAAGCATGAGGAACTGAGCTCAAGCCTCTGAGCCCAGATTTAATATCTAGATACAACGGCATGGGAGTGTAATCTCAGAATTTCGTAGGTAGAGACAGATGTACCCCTTGAAGTCTCTGGCTATCCAACGGAGCCCACTTAGTATGGCCTAAGCCAATAAGAAATCCCCCAAGGCTCTGTCCTCTAAACCTACTTGGAGGTATGTGCACACATACATTCTCTCTGTCTCTATCTCTCTCTTTCACATATACATAGAGGAAGAGAGAGAATATGAGGGAGCCAAATAGATAGATATAAATGAAATAACATCTTCATCCTATACAGACAGTTCCACATCTTTTACCCAAGGCCCAAGCTTATGACCCTTTCCAGTGTGTCTTTTCTACATTCAGCTCTCTAGATAAAAATCACATACTGACTAAATCACGAATAAAAGAGGTTTATTTGAGTCCTGCTATGGAAACAGAGAAGGCCAAGGTGGAAAGGCTACATCCGTCAAAGGTCATTTTGCCCTATCACAACATGGCAGAAGGACAAGTGAGCCCATAGAAGGCATAAAGGGCATAAAACTGAACCCCTGTTTCCTAAGTTCGAAGCCTTATAATAAGAAGACCACTCTTATGGTAACCACAGCAATCCTTTTATGACCTAGACATCTCCAGTTAGGCCCATCTTTCAGCACTGTTGTACTGATGCTGAAGTTTGAAGTGAGTTTGAGAAGGGAAAAACCTTCAGATTGTAGCAGGAAGTCTTGTGGTTAATGGCTTATTGCTTCATGTGAGCTCCCCTTTGAATTATGTGGCCAAAGTTTCTTGAGCATGCGTCTCCTTTTTTGACTAAATCAAGCAAGCCACTGTGGAGCCCGACTGAGGGAAAGAAAAGAGGTGGCAATGATGTCTCTTGCTGCACCACACTACAAAATCTTCCTTTTTGTCCACGTCATGCTTATTGGATCAGAAAAAAAGAAAAAAGGGGCACTAGGAAATGTTAGGACACTGACTAATAAAAGAAATTCAGGCTTTAAGTCTGTAGTCATCTCAGTCGTATGGAAAAATAGTCATTTGAACAAGGAAGTAAGAGTTCCTGTGAGTTAGATGGAGAGTGATTTAATCTAGAGTATGTGAACATCATAGCCAGCACGAACTGTTGCCAGGCCCTTAAGAGAACCACTTAACCTTGGGAATCCTCTATGCATCTGTAGCATATTAGGCAGCCGTTCTCAACCTGTGGGTCGCAACCCCTTTGGGTCACATATCAGATCTTCTGCATATCAGATATGTACGTTATGATTCATAAGTAGCAAAATTATAGTTATGAAGTAGTGACAAAATATTTTTATGGCTGGGGGTCACCATGCATGAGGAACGGTATTAAAGGGTGGCACCATCAGGAAGGATGAGAACCGTTGATACAGAGGGACAAGGTGGATGGTTTTTAAAGTCTGTTTTTTGAACAAACAAAACTGGGAAATATCCTGCACCAATTCTGCTTTATATATAAAGACTAATCAAGACCTTCTGAACCTTCTTCTTAGCACATCATATCCCCCACAGCTACCTGCCCTGTGTTTTCTTCCATGAATTTCCATACCTTTAAACACTTCACTTTTGACCAATTTTGTTTAGTGATTCATTTATTATTTCACTCAGCGTATCTTTTTGTAATAAAGTCATACTCACATCCTTGGGTTGCCCTGCACACTTTGATCTATTCTGTAGTGGCTTATAAGCACAAACAAAGGCGAACTTATCTACTTTCAATAATAATATTATTTCCCAGTAATTGTAGGACTCGTGTAAATTCTCTGTAGCCTGGTGGCAAACATAGATACTCATCTAACCTTGCTGAGGAGTAAGGCGACAGTACTGGGAGGTTATCTAATTACAGAAGAATTTAAAATGAAAGCAGAAGGCACTGGGACTGTCTAGCCACCTCTAAATCCTTACCTTCTGAAGGACAGGCACGGGACGCCTGATCCGGGATGGAACAGTGAGGAGGATCCCGCCCTACTTTTCTTCATGTGCACCGTGCTCTATGTAAGGGCCCATTCTTATCGAACCTCTAGTTCTATCCCTGGAGAATATGTTGCCTGACGATGGTTACATGAGATCACATACAATTTTTCTGCTGTTTCCCTCTTTTACCACCTTTGCACTGAAGCCATTTGTAAGATGCAGGCCCTACAGAGCTGTCACTTGCAAACCGACTTACCAATTATTCCTCTATGACTCTCCAGGGTGCGCCACAGGAAGCAGCTTGTTTTAGGCCTAGAGAGTAAGGAATGCAAGACAGAGATACAAATTTTTTTTTTTATCTATTTTTTTTTTATCATCAATCAATACATTGACTCTAAATAGATGATTTTCACATACTTAACAGCAATTTTTAAAACATCTTAGAACATACTTAATTTTCATATGTGTTTAATTGAATATAAATTAGTGCAGATATATCTGTAGCTTGTATTGGTATAAATAGGTGGTTTTTTGTTTGTTTGTTTGTTTGTTTGTTTCTGGTAGACACCATGTTTAGAATTAAACATGGAAGAATTTTCTTTTTTGTCCTGAGGTCCCAACTACCTTTTAACATAATTAACATATATGACTCTGGAAGGATCATAAGCCTTCTTACACATTACAAGTTTTGTTTACAGAGAACTGGGACAAATGGATTGAAAAAGTTTGAAATGTATAGCATAAAACATGATGGAAAATGTTTAATAAAAATGTTTTAGGTTTTACTAAAACCCAAATATTTAGGCAGTAGCCTAAGGGATGACTTCCCAACCTCAAATTCACACTGTTGTGTCTGTTCCGTGGTTAATGAATTGTTGATCCGACGTACGGAATGGACGTGTAGTTTGGTGTTCTCAAAGCATGTTGTATTCTATGGCCAAGTGGCATTTAAAGAAAAAACAAAAATATTTAAATAAGCAAAAGGCATTCTACTTCACTCAGCATGTATAATGTGAAGCTCATTGTTCAACGGGAGCCCACACTATTTATAGTTACCTTGATGTGTGGGTTTGACAGGCAGCCATCTGGGGCACCGCAAGAGGCCACTCTGAAAATGCAAACCTTCAATAAGATGAAAGTGTGTGCATGAGTATTTCATTATCCCTGGACAGAAAAAATAGGTGTCCTCAGTCTTATGTGAAGTTCAACATTGAGACAGGCTCTGTGACTTTTCAGTTCCTCGCGAGCATTCACATAAAATCCACGCTACTGAAATGCTTGAGACAGCTGGGAGGTGGGGGTGGGGGTGGGGGCGTCGGGGAATCTAAACCAGGATCACATGTCCTCTCGGGGCTTCTGACTGTGGCATTCATCTGACATAATAGAGACTCAGAAACACAGTGTGCCTTCGCTCAGCAGGAGTTACAAAGCTGTTACAGTGTAGGAGAGCAGCACAGATCTCTCTTCCCCCAGCTAGCAAATGAAAAACACCTGACACTTGCGAACTGTTAGCACATGATTTGAATGCCATTAGGGGCTGCTCCTACACGGTTCCTATTACAGCTGCAGAGTGTGTAACCCAGGAATAGCACTTGCGTTGTGTTTGCTTTAGAAAACGCTGCTGATCCCTCCAGGCGCTCTGTTCCCAAGTACTCCCACGTGAGGCATAGAGACGGGAAAAGAGAAGCAAACAGATCTGTCTTACAGAGAGATTATTCTATAAGGAAATATTTTTCCAGGCTGGAGAAATGGCCCGTACACCTCCCACTCTGGCTGTAACTTGTAAAAGACTGCTTAGGAGATATTTTATGGACACATCAAAACAATTTGTGCAATGTGCTGGACTCAAATTCCAGGAAACTACCTCCATGTGGCTGAGAGTTTTAATAAAGTTTGACCTAGCCTTTTTGTTGGGGGTTGGGGGGGGGGTGTTGTAACAGAAGAACTTTCCTTTAAGAAAAATTGCTTAAGGTTTTGTGAACTACTTCTATACTCGTGAAACTCAGGGATAATCTTTCTGAGCATTATAAAGTCCTGGTTTCTCTTGGATTTTCTTCAGTGTGGTTTCAACATTTTAATTTTCTTCCCTTTTGCTTTTCCTGTTTTTGTTTTTCAAGTAAACTATCTTAACTTCTTTTTTTTCTATAGATACAATCTAGTCTGGGAGAACATTGTAGTTTTCTTTTTAGGACTAGCTAAGCTGATGACTGAACTTGCTTTTGAACAAAGGAATGCATCATAGAAATTACAGGTCTTCGTGCTTAAGTGACAGGCACTTTACCGACTGTGCCACCTTCTTAGGCTGGCAATTATGGTCTTCTTATGTGAATTTTCATATGGTGTATTAAGTAGGACACAAAAGGATAATATCATTAGTGAAGGAGTGAAATTACTTGTGAAATATGTCATACCGGTCAAATGGTTGCAAGGACAGGTGATGAGAATTACTCTTAGAAAATTGGGATATTTTGTAAATAAGCACTACTAAATTCCTGTGTTGAAAGGGAAGAAAGCTGGACATTCACTAAATTTATATATAAATACAACAATAAAGCACCATGACCAAAGCAACTTGGAGAAGAAAGGGTTTACAGTTCTGTATCACAATCCATCATTGAAGGAAGTTAGGAGAGAGAACTGGAGGCAGGAGTTCATGCAGTCAGTAAAGGGATGCTGGATTTTAGCTTGCTCCCCCTGGCTTGTTCAGCTTGCCTTCTTATAGAATCCAGGAATACCTGTCCAGGAGTGGCCCTACTCCCAGTGAGCTGAGGCCTCCCATACCAATAATTAACAAAGAAAATGTCACACAGGTATGCCCACAGGACAATTTAACAGAAACATTTTTTTTTCTTCAGTTGAGGTTCCCACTTCCCAAGTTGTATTGGGTTGACAAAAATTTAGCCAGCATATGGGTTTACTAGACATAAGGAAAACCACATGAGATGGTCTGTATAAATGAGAGAGAGCCTAGCATTTCAAATCCACTAGGGGAAAGAAAAAAAAGTGTAATTTGATTATTCTAGCCACATGCAAATTGAAATTGTCTTCTTGAGGATTCAAACTTCATCCAAAGGGGAACAGAAAAGGTGGAGGGGGGCCAGTGTGCAGATACAGTTCCTTTCATCTCTAAACGGTGATAAATGCACTAACATTTATCAGATGCTCAGTGTGTATCAGACATCCCTGAAAGCGCCTAAACATCAGCACATTGAATCTTCAAAGGATCTCAAACTCTTAATGCGTGTAAAACAAATTGAAGTGGCTTGCTCAGAGTAGCACTTTTGTGATGGAGCCAGGCTTCGAACTGAGATCTGTTGTGGACTAAAAGCCAGATGAGCTGCTAAAAGCAGAGTGGGCCTGGCTTGGTAACAACCTACTAATGGCTATAAAAGCATCTAAGTAGGTCATAGATTTTTGTCTTGTCCCCTCCCCCCCCCCCACACATACATACAAAGACACACACACACATTCTAAAGTCCACGATTCCAGTTTCAGTGGTGCCTCAAGTGTGTTGTAAACCACAGCTGGGAACTGACTTTTACCTATAATTATTGGCCTCTTACCAGTGTTTAAAGACACATTGCATGGATCAGCACTTTGAACTTTCTTTGGTTTTTATCAACAGTGTGCCATTACTTTCCTAAAGACCTCTGCTTCACCTTTATTTAGATCTTGCAGTGGTCTATAATTACATGAAACTAAAAATTCTCAATGGATTGATTTCCATAAATTACAAATATGTCATGCATTATGTTACTGTTGTGTTACTAGGCGAAAGGTCAGCAAGCCAATTTGTTACACCAGTGGCACAGTTACTGGGGCTTGGACAATGATCCTTTTGTTGAAAGCCTTCTTTCTTTCTCTCTCTCTCTCTCTCTTTTTTTTTTTCTATAATACATTAGCCCAGGTTTTCATACAAATACAAATTTGTGTGAAATAACATTTAAACCACTTGCTCCTTGTAATATGAAATAGCCCACATTAGATAGGCAGTCATAAACTGGTATGTTGCTTATAATGCATGTGTTTTTAATTCAATCTTCTATGTCAGAGAATAAATGCAGAGTACTTCACAGTATCCTCAATACATCAGCTCCAAATTAATTCTGCTGTCAATATAAAAACCAATCCCACAATATTAAATTATAGATTTGCTAAAAGGAATATACTAATAGCTTAGCTTTATCTTAAAATAATGAAATATTACATATTATACAACTTACAGATTATTAAGTTAGATTCTCTCAGTACCTCGAGTGGTCCTTAGCAATCAATTAAAACCGAATCTAATCAATAGGGTTTAAACAGCAGGAATGAAGTTATTAAGTTTCAACCTATGTGTTGTCTGGCAGCAGCTTGGTTGAAACAGTATCTAATACATGATTATGAAATTAGTCCTGCTGCCATTCTGAACTCAAAGAGTTTTTTCTGGTCTTTCCCTTCAAATTTCTTTTCCTGTTTTGAAAATCACAACAAATCCTATTTCTTCAAATAACATCGCACTTTCCCACTCCTCCTAGGTTTGAAGTCCATACCGATCTCTGGCATCCTTTCTTCTCTCTTTGTCCCCAGTGTGTGGCCATGTTCTGTTTTTCCAGTCCATGAGTCAGCCCTATCTCCATCCTCCTCAGTGCCCTAGTGACCAAGCAGGACTCCACTTATTACTTTGGTCACATCTTGATTTTCCTGACTTCCTTTCAAACACTACCAGTATCATCAAAGATTTCAGAGACAGGATAATTTATATCATAGCCATCATCCAAAACATTCTGTTCTCTATTTTCTGGAGTCCCAGGCATCAAAGCATGCAATTCAGACTGTGTGCTCTTCCCTTCTCAAAACACCGGGCCAAATTTACCTTCCACTCTTCCTTCTCACAATGGCTACATTTCTGAGCTTGCTCACAGCCCTTTCATATTTTGCCCTTTCGTGGTTTTGCTTACTTCTGAGATTGCTAGTTCCATGTTCACCCAGCTAAATCCCATCTCTCCTTCAAAGCTCAGAGTTTACACCTTGAACTTTTGCATAGCAATGATCCCATGACTTGTAACTTACTGCCAACTGTCTACACCTGGCATTATTGCTGTCAGCATGTAGTTGATGTCTCAGGCACTTTCTTGAGACTGTCCTTAGTATTTATTTTAAGATCTCCATATTTAACAGATGACAAACTGAGGTTCACAACTGCCAAAGATTCCTAAGGCCACATCACCAGCACTGACAGACCACAATAAAACCTGGAGATAAGAAAGACAATCTATTTCTTCCTGTACACAATAAAGACCTTGATCTTATAAAGCCTTCCAAATCTTTTAAAACTGGATTGGAATACACCACACACACACACACACACACACACACACACACACACACACACACTTGCAGTAAGATTATAGGTAGGTAGATGAATGGAAGAATAGGTAGATAGATAGATAGATAGACAGACAGACAGAGGTAGAGAGATAGATGGTAGGTGATTCTTTTTCACTTGGGGGGGGTTACAAAAGCTTTTTTATAAAGCCATTTCTAAACAAAACAAAAGGTTTACAAAAGAAAAGGTTACAGAAAAAGAATAACTTTTCATATGTTTATAAGAGAAAAAAATAAAGGAGAAAAATACCAACATGCACCAATAAGGGGTCCTTTTCCTTATTTCTTAATACAAAATACAATCAAAGGATACACACACTTAAAACAAAGTTCAGGAGCAGACACAACAGTCCTGGAAATCCTTCAATCAGAGCAAGGCAGGAGTTTGTTGTTGCTACTGTTTATGCAAATGCGTACAGACCAGGATATGTAGACATATGCAATGAAGTATCACATCAGACCATCACATGAGTCTGCCAATGCATGTTGCATCTATAATCCATGAACATGGCCAACAAAATCATTTTCACTTCGAGTTGGTTTCATTTAAATTAAATAGAAAAAAAAACCTTTAAATAAAGTGGTTACATTCAAACTTTAGCTTCCTTAGGACCACGCTGCAGATTTCAGCACTGCTAAGGTATTGCAAGAATGCCCAACCCTCGGTTGTGTAGCCGTGTATCAAGCCACACTGTGGTATGAAGAGAAGTATGCCAGCCTCTCAGCCCATGGCCTAAGACAGTTAGGCTAGCTTTCTGCTCAGATTCAAGACTAAACTCGAGGAAAACTAGGAGATTTTAGAACTGGCAAATTAAGTCTAAAAGATGAAGGAAGGCCAACTGATCCTGGCGGCTGGGCAAACTGGCAAAGTCTTATGCCTTGCAGGAATGAAGCATACAGTGTTTGCTGCAGTATGTTCATGGTACACGGACTATGTAAAGCTCTTATTTACAAACCTTGTAACAAATACTTCCATAGGAAAAGGGGAAAAGTTCACTAACTTCCAGAAGACAAAGGTTTAATTGCCAGACATTTACAAGTGCGCACTCACACATACCCACATCACACTTCAGGGTTTTATACATGTTATTTTTAGAACATAACGGAGTACTATACTCCCTAACCCTCCATAAAAAGCAAAAAGCAAAACCAAAAAAAAAAAAAAAAAAAAAAAAAAAAAAAAAAAAAAAAAAACACACAAAACCAAAAAAAAAAAAATAAAAAAAAAAACCAACAACCTCCCAAATCAATTTACCCTCCCCAATGATCTAGAAAACCCCTCTCAACCAATATACAAAGTGCCCACCCAACTATGATTCTCTACAGAGCCACAGAGCATGCTCAGATGTCACCAGTTCATTCTTTTTGGCATGGCAACAGGTAGGCATATGGGATCCTCCCAGTGGTTAGCAGAATCACACCACTGTGAATTATGCTTTGAACAAAAGTAAAATCTATGGATTTGATATTCAGAATCATGCATTTTTTTCTAAGACAAAGGGAAAGGGGGTTCAAATTAGCAACATGGCTATCGACAGCTTGACATTGCAATACTAAAAAAAAAAAAAAAAAAAAAAAAAAAAAAAAAAAAAAAAAAAAAAAAAAAAAAAAAAACCAAACAGCAACAACAAAAACCCAAGAACTCTCCATCTTCAAGTAACTCAGCAGCTTCCTCCAGAGAGAAAATGACAATATTCTACCCTCAGGAGCAACCAGTGGCTTAAACTTTCCCTCTCCTTTGGTCATGGTGTGAGGTAGGTGATTCTTATAATTAAATTTACACTGTTTTGGTGGGACCTGGATTTCAGAAATAGCATGACTCCTAGCAGTCAGTTATTCCCACATTTAATAGCTAATGCTTCTTTCATATTCCTAGAAAGGCTCCCTGAATGGCGACTGTCTCATGCTGCCTGTGAAGAAATAACTCCAAAACTTGACACGGACATAATATCACCAACATAAAATATTGATTTGGTTGAACACTTAGGTAATTCTGTCTTTTGTGATTGAACCTTCAGTTCAATGGTTGGATATTTAATGTAAAGAGACTCACAGCCGGTGGGTAAGTGTGAGCAATATCTGATGTATGAAATTCCTAAAATACTATATTTTAGAAAGATGCACACCGTGATACTGAAAAGTAGAGCTGTTCATAGTCCGGGTGCATTTAGAGCCTTGTTTTCCTTTAAGTGACATCCAGAATAGCATTCCATGGTATGCTGACCATACTGTGCTGATATGAAGATAAAGGTCAGTAGATGTTGAAGCACAGGGAATCTGAGGTAGCCGTGAGGTAGGGACGCCATGAGTGTAACAAACAGCTTGAGAAGCAGCTTCAGTCACCTCTTAATTTCTCTTCCAAAAGGAAGTGTGAGTGTGTGTTCCAGTCATTCTTTTTCTTTCAGTACTCTTTTCTGCTAATTAAAATTCTAATCATTCTGGCAGCTAGAGGTAGAGGGGAAAAAATCATTCTTCCATACTAGAGAAGATAATTTCAAGGTGCTTTAGCTACTAGGAAAAAAAAATGCTCACAGAAATTAGACAAAAGAACCTGGTTGTCACGTAATGCTAATGAATTGCATTTCCTCAATCTATCTAAAACTATGAAAGCTTAGCAAACAAAAACACTTACATTTATCACGTGTTCAATTCTAAAGACATGAAATTTAAATAACACATTTTACTCTCCTACAGTTAAGCTTTTCTGATAAAATAGCCTTTTATGGGTCCGTATCCCCAATGCTGTGAGTCACAGCCAAGGACACCCCCATTGATTCTTAGGCATTTCCCTTATCCCAGGTCTTTGTCTCATCCTAGAGATGTCCCCACGTCCCCACCCATCAGTTGCAGATTTCCATTCATTCTCCTGGCCATCTGCCCCCTCCATTCCCCTCTCTATCCCTTCACCCTTCCAGTTCCCTCTGTCCATCTGCCTCTTATGACTATTTTATTCCCTCTTCTTAGTGATATTCAAACATCCTTGCTTGTGCTTCTTGTTTAGCTTCTTTGTGTCTGTGGAGCATAGCATGGGTATCCTGTATTTTGTGACTAATAACCACTTATAAGTAAGTATATACTTTTGAGACTGGGTTAACTCACTCAGGATGATATTCTCAAGTTCCATCCATTTGCCTGCAAAATTCATGATGCCTTTGTTTTTAATAGCAGATTAGTATTCCATTGTGTACCACATTTTTTAATCCATTCTACATTTGAGGGACATGTGGGTTTGTTGGGCCTTGGACTAGGTAACTTCATTTAACCTGCCACCTTTAGTCACGTAGGACACAGGTAGAGGGCGTGATTAACAAGTCTCTACCTCCAGAGATTTAAATATTAATGAATTATCAAAAGACCAGGGGCATAGCTAATTAAGTTATTCCTTCCCCTTTCTCCCTTCCCTATAAGATTGGTCTCCCCTGGCCTTTGGCGGGGGAAGCTCGTACCACCCATGTCCATTCACCATGCCATGAACAATAAAAGCTTTGGAAAACCGGACTCCACGTCGAATGGTCTCTCCGCCAGATTCCCAGCCTTTGGAACCCTAGAGCCTTGCCGATACAGCTGCCGGCCCGCTCGCCGACAGCCGCATAAATGTGGGACCTTCCGGGCGGGATGGGAAGCCCACCGCCGGACTCCCTCCCCCCGCCCGCAAGATTCTTCCCCACATGGGTTGTTCCCGGTTTCCAGCTATTATATTTATAAAGCTGCTATGAACACAGTTGAACAAGTGCACAGTGTTTGCAAAAAGAAAGGCTGAGATGCCTCAATTACTACTATTTTCTTCTTGAAAGGTAGAACTTGATTTCCCAACTCAAGATTCTTTCATTCATTTGTTTGCTCATTTTCACATTGTCTTTAAAGGCAAAATTCAAGCTATAAATTGGCAGCAATCACTACTGGTGGTTTTGCTGTATCGAGGCAGGAACCCCATTGAAGCAATAGGAACACCAACCCACACACAAAACTTTTGACTCAGAATTTATCCTGTCTATAAGAAATGAAGACATGGGAAATGGAGCAGAGACTAAGTGGATGGCCAGCCAATAACCCTCCCAACTTGAGACCCACCCCATGCTCAAGCACCAATCAATCTCTGCCACTATTAATGATACTCTGTTATGGTTATAGACAGGAATCTAGCATGTCTGTCCTCTGAAAGGCTCCACCCAGCAGCTGACTTAGACAGATGCAGACACCCACAGCCAAACAGTGGACGGAGCTTGCAGGCCCTGGAGGAGATAAGAAGTCCCCAGGAAGACCAAAAGCGTCAACTACCAACCAAAGAACATACACGGCTAGACTTAGGATTTCCTGCACATATGTAGTAGATATGCAGCTTGGCCTTCATGTGGGTCCAGAACAATTGGAGCTAGAGGTAGGGGGCACTATCCCAAAAGCTGTAGCCTGTACTTGGGATATTTTCTTCTAGCTGGACTACCTTGCCTGGCCTTAGTGGGAGAGGAAGTGCCTAGCCTCACAGAGACTTGATGTGCCAGGGTTGGAGGGATGCACAGAGGGCCCTTCTCTGCTCAGAAGAGAAGAGGAGGGAGGATGGGGAGAAGGATTGCGGGAGGAGGTGACTGGGAAGGGGACAGTGAGCTGGATGTAAAATTAATTAAAAATTAATTAATTAATTAATTAATTAAAAGAATCCCCCATTCAATTATGATTATAGCTGTACAAGTTCAGTATTTTTGTTTTATATTCTTGTTCATTTTATACTCCAGTATCTAGTGTAATTCTTCACAAAAGCCAAGCTATCAATGGATTTAATAAAATGGTCTGTAATCTTTACTCTTTTTGAGTGTTGGTCACTTTATAACTTAAGGAAGTAATAAATCACTCACTATGTAAGAATTAAACAGTGTATGAATATCTAAGAACTGAATGACCTAAGCACTTCTAGTGGTTAGTGTGCGCAACACTATCTGCTGACAATTCTATAATGCATTGGAATGAAGTAGTTAACGCAGAAGATCTGCTTCTTATACTTGTAAAGTCATACAGGACCATGAATATGTAGTTGATTATTATGCTTATTACAAAATGATTTTGAAGATGTGGTACTTCAAAGAAGAGAGGTAAATAGACATTTAATAGATAGAGATTTCTAAATACTAAAACTAGTGGGTTGAGAAACATATGGAGTTCCTTAAGTTTCTCTGGACCGTAATGTGTATGATAGTCAATGTATTTTTATATATAATTTTATAAGTTTAACTTTATATTAGGGTATTTAGAGTTCAGGATTTGTAGCAAATGCCCGTGCTATCATAAATAAATCCAATTAACAGTTAAGACTGATTTCTTCCTCTACAACATGAAGCCAATTGAAGTCAATGATGAGTGCCCTCAAATGGTTGCTGTGGATGCTATTCTCATTCATATATATATATATATATATATATATATATATATATATAACATATTATACACAGTAACATATATTACTGTATATAATACAATATAAAAAAGAAAATATTACCTTAGGCCCTTTTAGCAAGGTCTGTCCTAGGTGTCTGCACCTAGCAGGTCTGCTCCTGTGAAGACACCATATCCTGAACCATCTTAGAGCAGTGGTGGAACCACTGCACTTGAAGAAGCTGAGGAACCACTGCACTCTAAGCAGCAGGATTTCAGGATCCCAGAGGAAGCCTGAGTCCCAGGAGCTCTTCCACCCAGGAGCTCAGGATCACAGGATCACAGGATCACAGAGACATCTGGACTCTGAGGAGTTCTGATACAAGCAAGATAACTGGAAAGACAGTCTTCAGTCACAGACAGTGAGTGCAGGTAGCAGTAGAGTTAACCAGATGGCAAAAGGCAAGCACAAGAATATAAGCAACAGAAACCAAAGTTACCTGGCATCATCAGAACCCAGTTCTTCTAACATAGCAAGTCCTGGATACCCCATCACAACGGAAAAGCAGGATTCAGATATAAAAGCACTTCTCATGAGGATGATAGAGGTCTTTAAGAAGGACATAAACAACTCCCTTAAAGAAATACAGGAGAACACAGGTAAACAGGTAGAAGCCCTTAAAGAAGAAACAAAAAAATCCTTTAAAGAATTGCAAGAAAACACAAACAGGTGAAAAAATTAACAAAACCATCCAGGATCTAAAAATGGAAGTAGAAACAATAAAGAAATCTCAAAGGAAGACTACCATGGAGATAGAAAACTTAGAAAAAAAATCAGGAGTCATAGATGCAAGCATCACCAACAGAATAAAAGCTATAGAAGAAATAATCTCATGTACAGAAGATACCATGGAAAACATTGACACAACTGTCAAAAAAAAATGCTAAATGCAAAAAGCTCCTAACCCAAAACATCTAGGAAATTCAGGACACAATGAGAAGACCAAACCTAAGGATAATAAGTAGAGATGAGAGTGAAGACTCCCAACTTAAAGGGCCAGTAAATATTTTCAACAAAATTATAGAGGAAAACTTTTCTAACCTAAAGAAAGAGATGCCGATGAACATACAAGAAGCCTACAGAACTCCAAATAGACTAGACCAGAAAAGAAATTCCTCCTGCAACATAATAATCAAAACATTAAATGCACAAAACAAAGAAAAAGTACTAAAAGCTGTAAGGAAAAAAGGTAAAGTAACATATAAAGGCAGACCTATAAGAATTACAAGAGACTTCTCACCAGAGACTATAAAAGCCAGAAGATCTTGGACTGATATACAGACGCTAAGAGATCACAACTGCCATCTCAGACTACTATACCCTGCAAACTCTCAATCACTATAGATGGAGAAACCAAGATATTTCATGACAAAACCAAATTTAAACAATATCTTCCCACAAATCCAGCACTTCAAAGGATAATAGATGGAAAACTCCAACACAAGGAGGGAAACTACAACATAGAAAAAGCAAGAAAGTAATCTTCCAACATCCCAAAAGAAGATAGCTGCACAAACATAATTGCACCTCTAATAACAAAAATAACAGGAAGCAACAATCACTTTTCCTTAATATCTCTTAACATCAATGGACTCAATTCACCAATAAAAAGACATAGACTAATAGACTGGATACTTAAACAGGACCTAGAATTTTGCTGCATACAGGAAATGCATTTCAGTAGCAAAGACAGACACTACCTCAAAGTAAAGAGCTGGAAAACAATTTTCCAAGCAAGTGTTTCCAAGAAACAAGCTGGAATAGCCATTCTAATTCCGAGTAAAATAGACTTTCAACCAAAAGTAATCAAAAAAGATAAGGGAAGACAATTCATACTCTTCAAAGAAAAAAATCTACCAAGATGAATTCTCAATTCTGAACATCTATGCTCCAAATGCAAGGGCACCCACATACATAAAAGAAACTTTACTAAAACTCAAAGCACACATCACACCTCACACAATAATAGTGGGGGGGATTTCAACACTCCACTCTCAGAAATGGACAGATCAAGGAAACAGACACTAAATAGAGACACAGTGGAATTAAAGGAGGTTATGAATCAAATGGATTTAACTATATAGAACACTTCATCCTAAAACAAAACAATATGTCTTTTTCTCAGCACCTCATGATACTTTCTCCAAAATAGACCATATAACTGGTCACAAAGCAGGCCTCAAAAGATACAAAAAGATTGAAATAATCCCTTGCATCCTATCAGATCACCACAGACTAAGGCTGGTATTCAATAATAACAAAAACAATGGAAAGCCCACATACATGTGGAAACTGAACAATACTCTACTCAATGATGACTTGGTCAAGGAAGAAATAAAGAAAGAAATTAAAGAAATGAGATGGCATTTTTAGAATTTAATGCAAATGAAGGCTCATCATACCAAAACTTACCAGACACAATGAAAGCAGTGCTAAGGGGAAAACTCATAGCTTTAAGTGTCTACAAAAAGAAACTGGAGAGAGCATACACTAGCAACATGACAACACACCTGAAAGTTCTAGAACAAAAAGAAGCAAATACACCCAAGAAGAGCAGATAGCAAAAAATAATCAAACTCAGAGCTGAAATCAACCAAGTATAAACAAAAAGAACTATACAAAGTATCAATAAAACCAGGAGCTGGTTCTTTAAGAAAACCAACAAGATAGATATACCCTTAGCCAGACTAACCAGAGGGCACAGAGACAGTATCCAAATTAATAAAATTAGAACTGAAAAGAAAGACATATCAACAGAAAATGAGGAAATTAAAAAAATCATCAGATCTACTACAAAAGCTTATACTCAACAAAACTGGAAATTCTGGATTAAATGGACAATTTTCTAGACAGATACCAGGTACCAAAGTTAAATCAGGAACAGATAAACCATCCAAACAGTCCCATAACCCCTAAAGAAATAGCAGCAGTCATTAAAAGTCTTCTCACCAAAAAAAGCCCAGGACCAGATGGTTTTAGTGCAGAATTCTATCAGACCTTCAAGGAAGATCTAATACCAATTCTCTGCAAACTATTCCACAAAATAGAAACAGAAGGAACACTACCCAATTTGTTCTATGAAGCCACAATCACGCTCATACCTAAACCTCACAAAGACCCAACAAAAAAAGAGAACTTCAGGCCAATCTCCCTTACAAATATTGATGCAAAAATACTCAATAAAATTCTCACAAACCAAATCCAAGAACATATTAAAACAATCATCCATCATGATCAAGTAGGTTTTATCCCAGGAATGCAAGGATGGTTCAATATTCAGAAATTCATCAATGTAATCTACTATATAAACAAACTCAAAGAAAAAAACCACCTTTGATCTTGTGTTTGTTAGTAATTGATTGTAATATAGTAGATTACATTATACTAGATGCTGAGAAAGCATTTGACAAAATTCAATATCCCTTCATGGTAAAAGTCTTGGAAAGATCAGGAATTCAAGGCCCATACCTAAACATAGTAAAAATCAATATACAACAAACAAGAAGCCAACATCAAACTAAATGGAGAGAAACTTGAAGCAATCCCATTAAGATCAGGGACTAGACAAGGCTGCCCACTCTCACCCTACCTACTCAATATAGTACTGGAAGTCCTAGATAGAGCAATTAGACAACAAAAGGAAGTCAAATGGATACAAATAGG
This sequence comes from Arvicanthis niloticus, assembly GCF_011762505.2. Taxonomy (NCBI): domain Eukaryota; kingdom Metazoa; phylum Chordata; class Mammalia; order Rodentia; family Muridae; genus Arvicanthis; species Arvicanthis niloticus. Next base: position 32,846,475 of record NC_047671.1, read on the forward strand.
AAAGGAAGAAGTCAAAATATCACTATTTGCAGATGATATGATAGTATGCTTAAGTGATCCCAAAACTTTCACCAGAGAACCCCTAAACCCGATAAACAACTTCAGAAAAGTGGCTGGTTATAAAAGCAACTCAAACAAATCAGTAGCCTTCTTCTACTTTAAAGATAAACAGGCTGAGAAAGAAATTAGGGAAATGACACCCTTCACAATAGTCACAAATAATATAAAATACCTTGGTGTGAATCTAACCAAGCAAGTGAAAGATCTATATGACAAGAACTTCAAGTCTCTGAAGAAAGAAATCAAAGATCTCAGAAGATGGAAAGATCCCCCATGCTCATGGATTGGAAGGATTAATATAGTAAAACTGGCCATCTTGCTAAAAGCAATCTACAGATTTAATGCAATCCCCATTCAAATCCCAACTCAATTCTTCACAAAATTAGAAAGAGAAATTCTCATACTTATTTGGAATAAAAAAAAAAAAAAAAAAAACAAAAAAACCCAAGATAGCAAAAACTATTCTCAACAATAAAAGAACTTCTGGAGGAATCACCATCCTTGACCTTAAGCTGTACTACAGAGTAATAGTGATAAAAACTGCATGGTATTGGTACAGTCACAGGTAGGAAGATCAATGGAACAGAATTGAAGAGCCATAAATGAACCCACACACCTATGGTCAATTGATCTTTGACAATGGAGCTAAAACTGTCCAGTGGAAAAAGGACAGCATTTTCAACAAATGGTGCTGATTCAACTGGAGGGCAACATGTAGAAGAATGCAAATCGATCTATTCTTATCTCCTTGCACAAAGCTCAAGTCCAAGTGGTTAAAGGACCTTCAAATAAAACCAGATACACTGAAACTAATAGAAGACAAGGTGGGGAAGACCCTCGAATACCTAGGCACAAGGGAAAAGTTCCTGAACAGAACACCATTGGCTTTTGCTCTAAGATCAAGAATTGACAAATGGGACCTCATAAAATTACAATGTTTCTGTAAGGCAAAGAACACTGTCAATAAGACAAAATGGCAACCAACAGATTGGAAAAAGATCTTTACCTATCCCACATCTAATAGAGGACTAATATCCAATATATACAAATAACTCAAGAAATTAGACTCCAGACAACCAAATAACCCTATTAAAAATGGGGTACAGAGCTAAACAAAGAATTCTCAACTGAGGTAACTTGAATGGCCGAGAATCACCTAAAGAAATGTTCAGCATCCTTAGTCGTCTGGGAAATGCAAATCAAAACAACCCTGGGATTCCATCTCATACCAGTCAGAATGGCTAAGTTCAAAATCTCAGGTGATAGTAGATGCTGGCGAGGATGTTGAGAAAGAGATCCTTGGTCCCATGAAGGCTGGACAACGTTTGTGTGGGAATACAAGGGTGGGGAGGTGGGAGTGGGGGGGATGGGGGGACACATCCTCCTAGAAGCGGGAGGGAGGATGGATTAGGGGGTTCCTGGGTGCAGAGGGAAATGGGGTAAGGAGATAACATCTGAAATGTAAATAAAATATCCAATAAAAAAGAAAAAATATTATTAGTCTCAAATATCATATTCTGTCTAAGCAAATATCATCAATTATTAGAATTGACAATGTATATCTGTATAGCTCAAAGCTGTATACAAAAAAACCCTGAAAGACACAAAAGTGAGAAAGTCAAAGAAACTGACCTCAAGGGTCATTTAGTTTACAGATTGCACAGAGATAATAAGTAGTATGAGAGGCGCTGAATGTTCACTGAGTATGAAACTAACTTCCATATTTAAAAATTCAAGTATTTGCATTATTGTTTTGTTTTCACAAATATTCTAAGAATTGATTTTAATATTACCCAGGAGTCCTGTTGGGGTCCACACTAGCCCCACGTTGGGGTGGCCAAAAACGTCGCAGCCCAGGCAAAATGTTGAGGCCCCGGGCCGACCCACGTTTGGGCGGCCACTGTATCCCGGCCCAAGCTGCCGCTCCGGTCTGCGGGTCGAGCAAGAGCGAGGGTGAGGGCAGACTCGAAGAATGGAGACCAGACAGGGTGTGATTCAATCCCGTTTATTCTTCAGTCTCTCTTCCTCTAAGTGTCTCCTTCTGTGTCTCCTCTGTCTGCTGTGTCTGATCTGATCTCAGTCTGATTCTGATCTGTTCTGTCTCTGCCTTTTATATGTCTCACTTCTAAGCCACGCCTCTAAGTTACACCTTTAATCATGCCCTTAGGTCTTGTCTCTAACTCTGATCTCTATACTTCTAAGTCATACTCTTAAGTCACACACCTTTAATCTCACACACCTTTAATCTCACGCACTTTTAATCTCAAGGTATCTAAACCAAGATTATCAGAGTGTGCTCAGCTGTTGTAGGCTATTGTAATCCAAGTCTCATGTCAGGGTATATGGCTCAAAATGGCTGCAAAGCTGATAGCCGCTTTCTGCTAAAAGTCAGCCCCCAACAGAGTCCAACATGACCACACCCCTTAAGTCATCTGGATAAGTGTTTCAAACAATCTGTAACCAAACAATTTAAACATTTACAGATGTTTCATTACAGTTGCTCCTCATCAATAAAGGATGTTTGAACATAGAGCTAATACAGCAACAGACTATCTTGCTGGAAGCTCAGAGTGTTAACAACTAAGATTACCTGGAATCACATTGATGGCCCAGTAAAATATCACTGATACCAGTCTTGGGCTGAGAGAAGAGTTCTCAAATTTATTAAGAATGGTAGAAATTTGTTTATGTGGGTTTCAATGATATTTTTGGCTAATATAAACATGGAAATATGATTACTCACTCATAGAACTCTACTAATAAATTGTATAAAGAAAAAAGGAAAAGATCTTACCAGAATGATAAATATTTACTCTTAGCCATCTATGAATCTAGCACTGTGTTCAGAGTAATGAGCACTGATTAATCTGATGGGTACGATGACTTGACTCAAAGACAAGGACTTTGACCTTCATTCTATCATCTGGTTCTTTTGTCACCTTGGGAAATCCTTTTAACATGTTGAGTCTAAATTTTTCACGTGATAGCGGGACATATACACAAGCATAATCCATAAACAGTTTAATCCCCAGCTGTTTTCCTTCTGTTCTTTCTTCCCTTTGCCATTGATTGTTTTCCCAGTTGTATTTCTAACTCTGTGAATTTTTAATTCATCTATCTACTGAAATGGAATTATTCACTCATATGCTTACAAAGATTATGTCAAGATTGTACATTTTTAAATACCTTCTCTTCAAGTAGATAAATATGGGCCAGTGACAGTTTTCTTATGTAATGTATATTGAAAAGGATTAATGGAGCTGGAGCTGCAGCACTCAGAGGAACAGGCACCACCTCTTCCCTAGCAGTACAGTGGAGTGAGCTGTGGATGTGGGGATTGCTAGTGAGCTGGCCCCAAGAGCATGAGTGTGGAAGACCCAGCTCTGCTTCTTGTCTGCTGGATGGTGGAATGGAGGAGGAAGAAATGCCCTCCTACCTTCCCTCATCCCTTGCCATCTATGGCAAGCAGTAAAGCTGGTCCCAGGGTCATGTGAGTGGAAGAACTGGCCATGCACCTCACCAGCTGCAACATTGCCGGAGTATCAGGTCAGAGCTGGCCCTGGTAGTGGGGTGAATAGTAAGCTGTCCTCAAGGACATGAAAGCTGGAGAGCCAAAGGGATAATTAGTTCAGATACTTTATAGATCCAGATCCAGGGCTTTGAATTGGCCCAGCTCAACATCTACCTCAGAGGTGAACTGCTGGAGTCCATGAAGGGGAGATTCCTATAGACCTAAAACTACAGTATTAAAAGAGTAGCAGAAGCCAGAGGCTTCGTACTTTATCAATGAGTCATTGCAATGAATATTTATTTACAAGCAAATAAGTATAGACAAAAGGGTACACTGGGGGTTACTTTGTGACACTACAGCTTCCACAATGAGATTTTTTTTCTCTGTTGCAAGGGTAAAGTGCAGGTTTGAGGGGATGGCAGATAAATGACATTGAGATGCATGATGTAGAATTCACAAAGAACTAATAGAAATGTTATAAAAATTAAACTCTTGGTAATAAGAACCAGGGATGTAAAAGAAACTTTCTGAATTATAAAATAAAACATTAAAATAGCAAAAGCTTGATGCTTAGGAACATGAAGTTTATAAAATGTAAACATAAAATGGTAAAGAGTTATGTGCTTCTTAAGGAGACTCTTTCCCTTCTCCCCAAATGAGATATAGATGAACAAATCCCAAGACAATTCCTAGATATTTACCACAATAAGCAGATGATTAAGTTGGTAAGCATGTTGGTTTTAGTGGGTAAGATTAATAGTCCATCGCTACTGTGATAGAAAATAGAGCTCGGCCTTCCCACTGTAGTCTAGATCTTAGTGCTTAATTCCAAGCTGAATTACAGCAAAATAAAGTTGATTTTTAATATCTGAATTGATGCTATAAATTTTGAGTAATTTATATTGTCAATGTTGATAAATTATTAATATGAAACAGGCTGTTCTGTTTCTATTAGAATATCTACTAGAAAAGTTTTATATGTGTGTGTGCATGTAATACATAATATATTTATAAAATATATAATGTAATTATACATTAGTATTTTTTGTTCTTTAGCCAGAGTATAGTTTTTATCCATACCATACAAAATATTCTATTGTGAAAATATATGTAAGTTATTTGGCAAGTCACACCAAGTTTCAATCATGTTTGAATTTAGACACTAGTTTATATCCGCTAGTTATTCTTTCCTTCAAATTGCAGCAAATTTCTAAGCAGAAAATTTTATACTTGACCAGCGTTTTAAATTTATTCTACCCATTTGTCTCCATTATCACCACCCTACTCCCTGACAATTACATAATACATTCTCTCTAGTACCATTTTTAATGCCATTGGGAAACCAGGGTCACTAAAACTTACATTGGAACGAAAGGGAAATTATGACTGAAATTGTCTTCTGGAGTGAAATATGGGAGGGATTCAGGGAATGGTCAAGATGAAGAGCCATAAATAAAGATAGCAAAAGGATGCTTCTATTACAATGATCAGAGAAAATCATTATCAGATATCTTGAAAGCATTGTGGATATCCTCTTATTTGTATATCCCATCCTACATTGAACATCTTCTTCTAAGCTGAGGGCAATAGTCTATTGAAGTTGACCTCCCTGACAGAGAGGGGCCTAGGACAAGTGCTGAGAAGCAGGACCCCCAGTGAGGCCTAAAGTCCTGGGATAAAAGGAGGACAAGAGAAAGAAAACCAATTCTATCTAAAGCCAAACAGACTCAATTTTCCCATTCAGCGGAATCTTTTGGGGGGAACTTGGGGTGGAAGAAAGGCCTGTTTGCCTCAGAAATCCAAATTTTGCAGTTAAGTGTAACAATCAAATTACTCAACTGTAAATGCTTGCAGACAGCCATCATGGCCATAAGAAAGGAATGCGCAGGAAGCATCAGCAGCAGCGAAGTTCTATACCAGATGCCTATAGTTATCTGTCTTACATTTCTTTCATGAGTGTGAACTTGTTGTATATTAAGGTATTTGTAAGAACTCAGCAGCATGGAAGATAAACTCCAAAGTAAACAATGGTACAAAATTACTTCTCAACAAACATCTAATTCAAGAAACCAATCCAGTCAAAAATTCTAAGTAAATATGGGGGAGATATGCCGTTCAAAGATAAATAGAAGAAGTTACACACTGAAAAGGAAATCAATAAATTGGAAGATGTCTTGGAAAACAAACATATAATTCAGTAAAAGTTCACAAAGAAGTTTAATACCACAAAAGTTAATAATGAAGGAAATGAAGTCAAGGAAAATTTTAAATACTGAGATGGTAAAAATATAAACCGCAAGTGCTATCATCCCTGAAATATTAATTCTAGATGGAAAAAAAATCCAGTAAGCTAAGAGGAGATAAAATTAAAGGGGGAAAATGAGTATTTATGCAAGACAAAGAAACTCATGAACCTATAATTAAAAAGCCCCAACTGAGTGGGTTAGCAAAATTTATAGCAGAACAAAGCTTAACATATCCTGAGACCTTTTAGAATTTCATGGATACATGGTAAATCCTTTTATAAAAGTATGAACAAGAAGTAGAATTTACACCCAAGAAGGACTTATAGTGATTTCACATGTTTCTTATATAACACTATATGTAGGGAATAAAAAGAATTATTTCAGGATAATTTCAATGCATATATCTTCTTTGTCTCTATCCAATGTGAATTATTTCCCTGATTCTAACACCTTATAATTTAGTGTCTTTGTTTTTTCTAGTTTCTTACAATGTGCTATGGTTTGAATCTAAAAATGTCCCCAAAAGGCTCCTGTGGATATGGCTTGTTTGTCAACTGATGGGATTTTGAGAGGTCACTAGATTATCCAGCCGATACTTCATAGATAGGTTAGCCACTGATGAATTCATAACTTGTGGGCTAAAGAGATGTGGCCTGGTTGGAGGAATTCAGGTGCTAAGGAATTAGCTATATCCTGTCCTGTTACCTGATGTCTCTCTGCTTTCTACCATCATGAGTACACCATCTTGCTTTGCAGTGTCCCCTTAGACCATGATGTTGTGTATCACCAAGTGACCGTGGACTTAACAGTGTAAATCCATGAGCCAGGAAAAGTTCTTGCTTTTAAATCCATGTTTTCTTGCATCTCTTTTGTGAAGATTTTTTTTTACTTTTTTATGTATATGTACATCTTGCCTACATGTATGTGTATGCACCACATGTGTACAGTACCTGTGGAGGTCAGAAACAGCCATCAGATTCTCTGAAACTGGAGTAACAGATGGGTATAAACAACCTTGTGGGTGTTAGTTACCAAGTCTAGGTATTTTAGTTGAATTTTAATTGATGTGACAAACATTATAAAGCTTTTAACATGGCTCGTGGTTTCAGAGGGCTAGATTTTGTGACCATCATGGTGAGGAGCATGGTAGCAGGCAGGCAGGCTTGGTGCTAGAGAGATGGAGAGCTGAGACTTCAGATTTTATCTACAAGTGTTAAGCAAGAAAAGCTAACTAGGAATGGCGTGGCCTCTTTAAAACTCAAAGCACACTCCCAGGGACATGCCTCTGCCAACAATGCCACACCTCCCAATCCTTCCCAAACAGTTCCACTAAGTGGGGAACAAGTGAGTATTAAATAGATGAGCCTATGTGGCCCATTCTCATTCAAACCACCATACCAGGTCCTCTGTAAAAACAGCAGATGCTCATACCCACTGAGTCATTTCTCCAGCTCCTCTTTTAGATATTTCGTTTCACAGATTACAATCTAATAACAGAAGGTACAAAGTCATATTCCTTTTTAAAAATGTTCACGAGTCTAATTTTCCCTCTTTAGCATTGCTTTCAGTACATCCCATGACCTTTGACATGTTGCATTTTAATTTTTGTGTCTTAAAATTTATTAGTTATACTTTCCCTTATGATTGCTTTGAATCACTGCTTATTTAAGAATGTCTGGAATCTGCATATTTGTCACTCTTCTAAATTTAATTTGGGTAAATTCTAATTTAGTTTCACTATAATAGTAAAGTTCTACATATTATTTCAAACTTTTTAACATATAAAAGTTTACCTTGTAACGTAACGAAAATTCTATCCTGTAAAATGTCCACGTGTATTTTATGTTGATGGGTGACATATTCTGTATGTACCTTGGTTCCAATTATTTCACAGTGGGCTTTTTAGTGGTGTGTGTGTGTGTGTGTGTGTGTGTGAATGCCACATTTGTGTAAGTACCCACAGAGTCCAAAAGGCGATGTCTGATTCCCTAGAGCTAGAGTTACAAATGGTTGTTTGGTGTCCCATTTAGGTGGTAGTTATGAACTCAAACCTTCTGTAAGATCACCAAGTGATCTTAACTGGTGAGTTATCCTCTTCAGGCACATTCAACTAATTTTAAGCCCTTAGTTTACTTATAGACCTTATATCAAATTGTTGACATATTAAAAGTAGAGTGTAGTAAAACTTTCCCATTATCATATATGCATATATATATATATATACATATATATATATATATATATATATATATATATATATATATATATATTTTCTCCTCTCAATTCTAACAATATCTGTAGGGAGCTGTGGCAAGCGGTGACAACATTCGCCATTACAAGATGGCACTGGCAGCCGGTGCTCCCACAAGTAAACAACTAAACTGCGCAGGTGCAAGAGGCGAAAGCGCGCCAAGTCACTGCCCAGCCCGGGCAGTAATATGGGGTGATGAGTGAACAGCCAATCAGAAGTGAACACGCCACTCTAGGGTGCATATAAGCAGTGCCTTTTCCGGGCTTGGGGTCTTCCACTTCAGCTGATACAAGAATAAAGCCTTGTTGTAGTAACTACCCAAACACTGCCTCCCGTGTCTCTCTTGCTGGCGAGGGGATTTGGAAGGGGCACAGAACATTTGGTGCCGAAACCCGGGAACTTCAAGGTGCCGCAGAGACCCCCCCGAGACTCGGGGTGGGTTAAAAGACTACAGGATCGAGGTACGTCTCTGAGAGGTATGTTTGGGGTGGAAGCCTTCCTTGCGAGCGGATTTTCACCCATTGCCGCCGCTGCACTAGTTGGCCTCTTGTTTGTGTTGCTTTCGCTTTTAGCTTATTTGTGTTGTGAAAATCCAGCTTGCAGCACAGCTATTAATGCAAGTCAAGAGGTTTTAGAAGAGGTCCACTCCAGTGTATCAGAAACAGAGCGTGTTAGCCGGCATCAGGCCAAGGAGCCTGGGGAAAAAGATAAGGCCAAGGAGCCTGGGAAAGGGAAGCAGGCAAGAAGGCCTGGACAAAAGAAGCAGACCCAGGAGTCTGGTAAAAAGGGAGAGTACTCAAAAGAAACAGAGGCCACTGCAGGGCCTGTTAAGAATAAGGACCCTTCACCGGCTGGTGAAGAGAGAGTGGAGGTCAAAAGGACCCCCCTTTACCCCATTAAGGAGCTTGCCGCCATAGACCTTAGCAGCTCCGAAGAAGATCTTACACAAGGAGAGGAAGAAAGCCTAGAGGAAGAGGCAACCTCCTATGAACAAAACAGATATGGACCAAAAAATAACCGTCCTGAGATAAGACTAAGAAAGACCTTGAGTCCCTCGGCCCCGCCCTTGCCTCCGACCTACGCCCCGGGCAGCGTCTCTAATTCATTTCTCAGCCCAGGAGATCGGAGACAGCTACGGTTGGCATTTCCGGTCTTTGAAGGGGCAGAGGGAGCCCGTGTTCATGCCCCAGTAGAGTATAGGCAGGTCAAAGAATTAGCTGAGGCAGTACGTGCATATGGAATTGGGGCTAATTTTACCGTATCCCAAGTGGAGAGATTAAGTGCAACTGCTATGACACCAGGAGACTGGCAGGACACAGTGAAGGCGGTACTTACCAATATGGGCCAATATTTGGAATGGAAAGCGCTCTGGCATGAGCAGTTACAAGCACAAGCCAGAGCTAATGCAAGCATTGAGGGTCAACAATTATAGACTTTTGACATGCTGGCTAGAGTTGGCGTACACGAGAATGACCAGACCACTCATCCCTGGCAGGTCTACGCACAGATAGCATCAGCTGCAATAAAGGCATGGAAGTCTCTCCCTAGGAAGGAAGGCAGTAACCATTATTTGTCCAAGATAATTCAGACACCTAATGAGTCTTTTTCTGATTTTGTGGCCCAAATGACTGAGGCAGCGGGTAGGATTTTTGGTGACCCGGGACAGGTGATGCCATTGATAGAACAAATGGTCTTTGAAAATGCCACAGCTGAATGCCGTGCAGCCATTGCCCCTTGGAGAGCCAAGGGACTACAAGACTGATTAAGAATCTGTCACGGCCTGGGGGGCCCCCCTTACTAATGCAGGACTTGCGGCAGCTAATTTAGAGATGGCTGCTGTCCTTCTCCAAGGTCTGGGACGTGATAGACCCCCGCCATGGCCTGCTATTGAGTGCTTTGCATGTGGTTAATAACAAGGTCACATCCAAACAATACCATGAAACCTCACCTCAAATTGTGGAATGTTTAGTGGTGTTAGAGGTTCTGGAAATTTTTCCAGGTCCCTTAAATATTGTTTCAGATTCCTGTTATGTGGTTAATGCAGTAAAAGTTTTAGAATTGGCCGGAATAATTAAGACATCCAGTAGACTTGTAGAAGTTTTTAAAAAGATTCAGTTTACCTTGGTTAATAGAAGAGTCCCTGTTTTTATTACACATATTAGGGCTCACTCAGGCTTAATGGGACCTATGTCCCGTGGAAATGACCTGGCAGATCGAGCCACAAAGTTGATTGCCATTGCCCTTTCGCCAAAATTGGATTTGGCTAAAGCCTTTCATAAAAGGTTTCATGTGACAGCTGAGACGCTACGATGTTGATTGAACATCACTAGAAAGGAGGCTAGAGATATCGTGACTCAATGCCAAACTGCTGTCAATTCCTACCTGTTCCCCATACCGGAATTAACCCTCGGGGAATTAGGCCATTACAGATCTGGCAAATGGATGTTACCCACATCCCATCCTTTGGCAAATTACAATATTTGCATGTCTCCATTGATACCTGTTCTGGAGTTATGTTCGCCTCTCCATTGACCGGAGAAAAGGCGGCCCATGTTATTCAACATTGTCTCGAGGCTTGGAGTGCCTGGGGAAAGCCTAAAATCCTTAAAACTGACAATGGACCAGCCTACACTTCTCAAAAGTTTGGACAATTTTGTCGCCAAATGGAGGTGACACACCTGACGGGTCTTCCTTACAACCCTCAGGGACAGGGCATCATTGAGCATGCTCATCGTACCCTTAAAACTTATTTGATAAAACAAAAAGGAGAAGTTGAGGAAGCTCTGCCCATGGTGCCACGGGTTATTGTCTCTCTGGCACTTTTTACACTTAATTTTTTGAATTTGGACAGTCAGGGCAACACGGTGGCTGATTGCCATTGCCTGGAACCAACTAGGCCAAAAGAAATGATAAAATGGAAAGATGTTTTGACTGGTCAATGGAAAGGCCCGGATCCTATTTTAATAAGATCCAGGGGAGCGGTTTGTGTTTTTCCACAGGAAGAAGACAACCCGTTTTGGTTGCCGGAACACCTGACACGACGCCTCACAGTTGTGGACGATGATTCCTCAGCGGGTTCCCCTACGAATGCTTTTGATCGCTACATGGATTCTCCAAGCTTGGGTTCCTAGTATATATAGTGAATTTAGATGGGCTATCCTATCTGCTTTTCCAAAACCTATGCCCTTGCCTTCTTAAAAGGTGCCGCTTCTGCTAAATAGAATTTCTCCTATACCTTTAACTATACCGAGGGAATTAATGCCTCACTCCAGTTTGTGTGTATCCTCCATTTCTTTTCATCTTATCCAACCACTCCTTTAATACTTGTACCAATGTAACTTGCTTTATGTCCCAGTGCTGGTCTGCTCTTGTCTATAAGCAGGCCCTAATAGCCAGAATACCACAATGGATCCCTATCCCCATTCAGACGTCTGGGACCTTGACTTTATTTCGACAGAAGAGAGATTTTGATATAACGGCAGCCATTGTCACAGCTATTATGCTCGGAGCAGATGGTGCTACCGTTGGAGCTATTGCCATGTTTCACCAAGTACAAACCACTGAATTTGTCAATATTTGGCAGAAAGAGTTAGCCAGGCAATGGCTACCCACTCTTCCTCCACAGCAGAATTGAAAGGAGGTATTATGATACTCAATCAGAGATTAGATTTGGTTGAGGAAAGACTGGATATCTTATTTCAGTTGACATAAATTGGCTGTGAAAGGAAATTCGGAGCTTTGTGTATTACCAACATTCAATACGAAAACTTTACAAAAGCAGCGTAAATTGTCCTTATATCTTTCAGGAAATTGGTCTGAAAATTTTGGTAATCTTCTTGAACAACTTCGCAGAGAAATTATTCTTGTCAACCCCACCCGCCTGGATCCCTCCATCGTTAAAGGACTTTCTTCTTGAATTTCTTCTGCCTTTTCTTTCTTTAAGGAAAGGGTGGGGATAGGCCTGTTTGGTGCAGCCCTATGTTGTGGATTAGTGTTCATGTTATGGTTGGTCTGCAAGCTCAGAGCCCAACAAACACGTGACAAGGTCGCTATCTCCCACGCACTCATAGCCTTGGAACAAGGATCTTCCCCTGAAATTTGGCTATCTATGCTAAGAAAGTAACTGATGACTGAGACCCTCAGTCGATGCACCCCAAGGGTTCAGCCCATTGCACTGGGTCGATGAGAGGTCTAAGTCTAGCCAGCCCTTGCCTGAATAACTGTGATACCTGAATATTTAGAGTTGTTTGCGAGTGGGTACTCAACAGGGAATATTCCACGAGTGTGGATAGATTTCCCGAAAGTATGCCTGATTGCAGAAAGGTTTGATGCCAAAAAACCTCCTCTCCTGGTGGCGCCCCAGGGCGGAGGCTCCCTTTTCCTGACAAAAGGCATCGAGATGGGTATGGGAAGTATTACTCATTGCACGACGACAAGAGAAGAAACCCATTACAATATCTCATTTTGCACAGGGGATCAGGCCTCTGCTTTCCCTCACTGAGTTGGTGCAGTGCTTGATAGGCAAAAGGCTGTTCCATCTTAATAAAATAGAAAGGGGGAGATGTAGGGAGTCTCGGTGAGCGGTGACAACATTCGCCATTACAAGATGGCGCTGGCATCCGGTGCTCCCACAAGTAAACAACTAAACTGCGCAGGTGCAAGAGTTGAAAGCGCGCCATGTCACTGCCCATCCCGGGCAGTAATATGGGGTGATGAGTGAACAGCCAATCAGAAGTGAACACGCCACTCTAGGGTGCATATAAGCAGTGCCTTTTCTGGGCTTGGGGTCTTCCACTTCAGCTGATACAAGAATAAAGCCTTGCTGTAATAACTACCCGAACACTGCCTCCCGTGTCTCTCTTGCGGGCGAGGGGATTTGAAAGGGGCGCGGAACAAATATCCATCTCCTATGTATTCTGTATCCATAATTATATTTTTCTGGTGAAATGTACCATTTATTACCATGGAATTTCTTGTAATGATTTTTACAGTAGTCTTTGAGCTTGTGTGACTATTTTGTCTGATTGAAAAGAATCATCCCACATTCTGGCTACTGTTTCCACACAATCCTTTCATCAAATCTATCTATGTTCTTAAATCTAACACATGTCTTCTGTAAAGAATATATAGCTATATCTGTTCTTTATATCCACTCACTCAATCTGTCTCTTTTATTTGGAAAATTTAATGCCTTCACATAACATAATTATTGAGAGGGAAACTTACCTTTGCCGTGTTGTTTTCTGTGTGTTTTGCTGTTGCCTATCTTTGCCCCGATTTCTGCCTTCCTTCTTGTTTACTTGACTTACTTTAGGGACATAATTTGATTCTCTCATTTCATCCTATAGATATATAGACCTATATCCTATAGATATTTTTGCTGTGGTTGTGGAGTTTACACAAAACTGCTTAAAGTTGCAACTATTTGAAATAGATACCAACTTAACTTAAGGTTTATATAAAATTCACTCTTCCTGAGTCAGTGTTGGGCATGTGTCCTTCATGGGCTACTGTATGTGCTTTTTTTTCTAGTGTCTCTGTGTACAGAGCTGCCTTTAAAAGCTACCCTGAAGAGTCTATTTCACCTGCCTTTTGAAATGTTAAATGCTCTATTGTGTTTTTATGCCTTTACCCTCTTGCTCCAAATCTCTAGTCACCCTTTACTTTTTCCCTGCTACCCCACGTCTCCCTTCATATAATATAAGGCACATCATGAGTCATAACATTATAGATTATATAATCATTGACATAAACTTAACACAATTCTTTGCTTCTTCTCTATCAACTACTTAAAAATTTAAGAACAGAATAATGAAACTCAGCTATACGAGTTTCTATATTTTCCATATGTTGATCTTTACTAGAGAATTTTATATTTTTTATGGCTTCCTATTACTGTCTAACACTGTCCTGGTTAGACCCAGACTAGAATATTTTAAAATGGGAATAGTTCAGTTGAAAAAAAAAGAGTCTCCACCACATTGGCCTGTGGGGCATTTTCTTGATTGATAATTAATATGGGAGTGCCCAACACATTATGAAAGGTTCCACACCTAGAGAGGTAGGTGGTCAGGAGTGGTATAAGAAAGCGAGCTGATAGGAACAAGCAAGTAAGCAGCGTTCCTCCATGGTCTTTGTCACAGTTCCTGCCTCCATGTTCCTGCCTTAAGTTTTGTCACTGACTTCCCTCAATGATTGTTGTATGCTGAAATAAAACTTGTTCCCCCCACCCCCCCCCGCAGTGTTTTGTCACAACAGTAGAAACCCCAATGAAGGCAAGCATCCTTCCAGTCTTTCTTAAAGTCTTTTTTTTTCCTTTTTTTATTGGATATTTTATTTACATTTCAGATGCCATCCCCTTTCCCCTCCCCCCGGAAAACCCCTATCCCATGCCCCCTTTTCCTTTTTGCTTTTATACACTTTTTTAGAATGTTAATCAAAGGGTTTATAAGTTTGGTAATGCTAATCCGAAGTGTAACCCAATACCCAAACTAGATATATCAACTATCTTTGACTGGCGGAGACATGTGAACATCTGCCTCCATGTCTGGCCACCCTCTCTCTTTCTCATCACCTAGCTCCTCCTCTCCAAACTAGATATTAGAAGAGGGGTGGGGGGAAGAGTAAATTGATAAGCCTCTGATGCTGTGTCTTCACTGCATCCAGATGGAATTCCAGGACATCGGAAGTCTGAGCCGGTCTGCTCAGTTTGCTTGATGAGTAGATACACCAAGGCTGTGTATTCTGCAATATACAATTCTCAAAACAAGTTTTAGTATCAAGATAATTTTTTTAGAGGGCTGACATTTTATTAAAGATGTTGGTTCTAACAACTTTTCTCTGTTTTTCCCTTTTTAAAAATTGGTTATAATATTTACATTTCAAATTTTATTCCCTTACCCCATTCCCCCCACCACCCAGGAACCCCTTATCCTATCCTCCCTCCTCCTGCTTCTATGAGGGTGTATCCCCACCTACCCCCGACTCCCACCTCCCCACCCTCAGATTCCCCCCTACTCAGTGTTCAGCCTTCATGAGACCAAAGATCTCCTCTCCCACCTATGCCCAACAAGGCCATCCTCCCCTACATATACAGCTGGAGTCATGGGTCCCTCCCTATGTGCTCCTAGGCTGGTGGTTAAGACCCTGGGTAGCTTTGGTTGGTTGGTATTGTTGCTCTTCTCATGGGGTCTCCAACCCTTTCGGCTCCTTCAGTCTTCTCTTTAACTTTTCCATTGGGAACCCTTGATCAGATTAATGGTTAGCTGTATCTGCCTCTGGGTATGTCATACTCTGGGGGACCTCTAAAGAGACAGCCTTATCAGGCTGCTATCAGCATGCACTTTCTGTCATCCATATCAGCATCTATTTCTGGTGACTGCACATGGGATGAATACCCAGGTGGAATGGTCTCCATACAAACTCTCCTTCAGTTTCTGTCCCACACTTTGTCTCCATATTTGCTCCCTTGGGCATTTTGTTACTCCTTCTAAGTAAGACCTAGGCATCCACACTTGTTCTTCCTTCTTCATGAGCTTCATGTGGTCTATTAGTTGAATCTTTGCTGTTTCAAACTTTTGGGCTAATATCCGCTTATCAGTGAGTAAATACCATGTGTGTTCTTTTGTGATTGGGTTACCTCACTCAGGATGATATTTTCTAGTTCCATCCATTTACCTAAGAATTCCTTGAATTCATTATTTTTAATAGCTGAGTAATATTCCATTGTGTAAATGTACCACATTTTTTGTATCTGTTCCTCTGTTGAAGGACATCTGGGTTCTTTCCAGCTTTTGGCTATTATAAATAAGGCTGCTATGAACATAGTGGAGCATATGTTCTTGTTATATGTTGCAACATTTTCTGGGTATATGCCCAGGAGTGGTATAGCTGGGTCTTCAGGTAGTGCTATGTCCAATTTTCTGAGGAACCGCCAAACTGACTTCCAGAGTGGTTGTACCAGCTTGCAACCCCACCAACAATGGAGGAGTGTTTCTCTTTCTCCGCATCCTTGCCAGGATCTACTATCACCTGAATTTTTGATCTTAGCCATTCTGATTGGTGTCAGGTGGTATCTCAGGGTTGTTTTGATTTGCATTTCCCTGATGACTAAGGATGTTGAGCATTTCTTAAGGTGCTTCTCAGCCATTTGAGTTTCCTCAGTTGAGAATTCTTTGTTTAGCTCTGTACCCCACTTTTAATGGGGTTATTTTGTTGTCTGGCGTCTAATTTCTTGAGTTCTTTGTATATATTCGATATTAGCCCTATATAGGATGTAGGATTGGTAAAGATCTTTTCCCAATCTGTTGGTTGCCGTTTTGTCTTATTGACAATATCCTTTGCCTTACAGAAGCTTTGCAATTTTATGAGGTCCCATTTGTCAATTCTTAATCTTAGAGCATAAGCCATTGGTGTTCTGTTCAGGAACTTTTCCCTTGTGCCTAGGTATTTGAGGGTCTTCCCCACCTTCTCTTCTATTTGTTTCAGTGTATCTGGTTTTATGTGAAGGTCCTTTATCCACTTGGAGTTGAGCTTTGTACAAGGGGATAAGAATGGATTAATTTGCATTCTTCTACATGCTGACCTCCAGTTGAATCAGCACCATTTGTTGAAAATGCTGACCTTTTCCCACTGGATGATTTTAGCTCCTTTGTCAAAGATCAAGTGACCATAGGTGTGTGAGTTCATTTCTGTATCTTCAATTCTATTCCACTGATCTTCCTGCCTGTCTCTGTACCAATACCATGCAGTTTTTATCACTACTGCTGTGTAGTACAGTTTGAGGTCAGGGATGGTGATTCCCCTGTAGTTCTTTTATTGTTAAGAATAGTTCTCCCTATCCTGGGTTTTTTGTTATTCCAAATGAATTTGCAAATTGCTCTTTCTATCTCTATGAAGAATTGATTTGGAATTTTGATGGGGATTGCATTGACTCTGTAGATTGCTTTTGGCAAGATGGCCATTTTTACTAAGTTAATCCTGCCAATCCAGGAGCATGGGAGATCTTTCCATCTTCTGAGATCTTCTTTGATTTCTTTCTTCAGATACTTGAAGTTCTCGTCATACAGATCTTTCACTTGCTTGGTTAGATTCACTCCAAGATATTTTATATTATGTGTAACTATTGTGAAGGGTGTCATTTTCCTAATTTCTTTCTCAGCCTGTTTATCCTTTGAATAGAGGAAGGCTACCGATTTGTTTGAGTTAATTTTATATCCAGCCACTTTGCTAAAGTTGTTTATCAGGTTTAGGAGTTCTCTGGTGGAAGTTTTAGGGTCACTTAAGTACACTATCATGTCAACTGCAAATAGTGAAATTTTGACGTCTTCCTTTCCTCTCTGTATCCCTTTGACTTCCTTTTGTTGTCTAATTGTTCTATCTAGGACTTCCAGTACTATATTGAATAGGTAAGGTGAGAGTGGGCAGCCTTGTCTAGTCCCTGATCTTAATGGGATTGCTTCAAGTTTCTCTTTATTTAGTTTGATGTTGGCTGCTGGCTTGCTGTATATTGCTTTTACTATGTTTAGGTATGGGCCTTGAATTCCTGATCTTTCCAAGACTTTTACCATGAAGGGATGTTGAATTTTGTCAAATGCTTTCTCAGTATCTAGTGAGATGACCATGTGGTTTTTTTCTTTGAGTTTATTTATGTAGTGGATTACATTGGTGGATTTCTGAATATTGAGCCATCCCTGCATTCCTGGGATAAAGCCTACTTGATCTTGATGGATAATTGTTTTGATGTGTTGCTGGATTCGGTTTGTGAGAATTTTATTGAGTATTTTTGCATCAATATTCATAAGAGATATTGGTCTGTAGTTCTCTTTCTTTGTTGGGTCTTTCTGTGATCTGGGTATGAGTGTAATGGTAGCTTCATAGAACGAATTGGGTAATGTTCCTTCTGTTTCTATTCAATGGAATAGCTTGAAGAGAATTGGTATTAGGTCTTCCTTGAAGGTCTGATAGAATTCTGCACTAAAACCATCTGGTTTGCTTAAAGACTTACCTTAATACTTCTCTGAGTAGGTCTCTACTGATTATGAATGCCCTAAGCTTTTGTTTAACAAGAAATGTCTTAATTGTTTTCCTTTATTTTGAAGGACCATTTTACTAAATACAGTGTTCTCAGTTGACACTCTACATAGTTTATACTATCCCAGTGCCTCCGGGTTTGCAAATACAATCCTGAACATTCCTATTTGATGACACTATTTTTTTTCTCTTTTCTTCTGTTGCTTTTAAGATTCCTGGTGCTTGACTTTTGACAAGCTGCTATTAATGTTTATCAGTGTAGAATTCTAGATTTATCTACATGGCATTGATGTTTTCAAAATTAGGATGTTTAAGACATCATTGTTTTCAAACACCACTTCTTCTTTGTCTTCTTCTGTTTCCCATAACACATTGATTGGTCCACTTGATGTTGGCCCATGAGCCTCTTAGGTTCTGTGTATGCATATTCTTTTCTTATTGCCATATAACTTGTCTTCAACTTCAGCTCTGCTTCTGTACACTAACATCTATCTACTGTTGAACTCCTAAACTGACCTTTATAATGGTTGTATTGTTCCTCTCTAGAGCTATTCTTTAGTCCCTTTTAATAAAACATGAGATTTTGCTTTGTTTTGTTTCTTTTTGCTTCCCTTGCTTCCATTATCTGTCTGTCTGTCTGTCTGTCTGTCTATATCTATCTGTCTATCTACTTACATTTTTTACTTCTTTATTTTTGTATGCTTTGTACTATATTTTAAACTTGATTGATTGATTTGAAAGCATGTTTTTTTTTAAAAAAAAAAAACATGATGATTGACTGATTTGAAAGCATGTTTTCTAGTTTTTGCAGACTGACTCTGCATAGGGCATAACCAATCTGGCCTGTAGGTTTCTGGTCTTTTTGGGTCAGTGTTGGGCATGTGTCTTTCATGGGCTAGCATGTGTGCTTTTCTTTCTAGTGTCTCTAAATACAGGGCTGCCTTTAAAAGTTAATTCCCTAAAGAGTTTCTCTCACCTGTTCTTGAAATGCTAAATGCTCACTGATATTTTCCCTTGCCCAAAGTGCCTGTGAGTGTGCAGTCACCCTGGGTTTTCCCCAGGCTCCTGCATGTGTCACTGTGTTGCAGCTTCTAATCTGAGGTTCACACTAGGTCATTTCTGCCTGAGTGCTGAGCCATGTGATTCAGAAATCAGTCTGTCAGCATCTTACAGAAAGGTCAAAAATTGCTAGCAGATGCCAGTGTTACCTTTCCATGTCATGCTGTGGGGGAGGGTCAGGCAACTGAGGAGGAACCAGGACACCTCCCATTATTTAGAGTGTGCCTGTTCCTTCATTGGTTGATTGGTTAGTTGCTATGGATCCTTTCTCAAGATTCCACACAACTGGCCTTTATTTGTAAGGATTTACTTGATTAAGTGAGAGAAAGAGCTTGAAGCTTCTCATACTGACTTTCAGGCAGACCTCTTAAAAGTGACTCTTATCTTTATATTTTATCTAACATTAAATTGGGGAATTAAGATAAAAGTTTCCTTTGGATATCCAAAGATTGGTAAATTTCTTATGCATAAAATTCCTGAAAAACATGAAAATACTGCAACAAAAAGTTAATAATGGCTTTGTTAAGAGATGTCAAAGACTATTGAATTTTAAATCATAAAACCTGAACAACTTTAAAAATATTGATGGGTAAAGAAAATCAGCATTTTGGGATGAAAAGTCCAAGATAATTCTGGTATAATGGTTGATTCATAAAACCAAAACTCAGGAAAATATAAAGAAGTGATAGCCTGTTGTGCTCTATGGAAAGTAAAAACTATAATTATTTTCAAGTATTGATAGCACATTAGAAGTTTATTTGTCTATAAGACCTTATGGGTCAGATTATATGACTCAAATGAAGTAGGACTTATCCCAATAAAAACCTGAAACACCAACCAAAAAAATGTTAGTGAATTACAGATACACTTACAGATGAAGAAGGAATAGAGATAAGATGATCCTTATAGTTAGTAAGAGGATGTGTTCAAGCCTTCTTAGTCAGTAATTGTGTAGTGATCCCAACATTCTATTTTGCCAATATCTGCCTATTGATTTCACTATTAGAAAATAACATGTGATGTCCTATGTAAAGAGAGATGTTTTCTATTTTGTAATAAAAAAAGAACCCTGAATGTTCATTAAGAAAATTATTATGAATTTAATAAGTACATATTATGAAGTTTCATGCATCAGTTCAGCAAACAAGGCTGATCTGCAAAGAAGCAACCTTCATACACATTAAAAGCAGAGATGAAAAAGGAATACATTATGATACGTAAGGTAAATAATAAGATAATATATATTTACAAATGTCTATTTTTTTATTTTTGTGAATTATATCCATTAGTACAAGTGTTTCTGTTTTATCAGAATACACTTATTTGTGATATTAAATAAGTAAATGCATGTTTAATTAAATAAAAATTGAAATAACCCAACTGTCTATCTATGGAGATAATTCATATCTCTCATTAATTAGGCAGCAAGAAGCTAACTACCTTTGTGTTTTGTTGATATGTTGGTAGTTTTTTTAACTCTGTGTGTGTGTGTGTTTGTGTGGTGTATAAATGTGTGTAACATGCAGAGTATTTGGAAGTTAGAGAGCAACCTTGAGTCAGGTCACCTTCCACCTAGTTTGAAACTGTGTTTCTCTATTGTTTCTTGCTACCGGACTCTGGCCTGCAAGTTACCCAGGGACATTTTACCTATCTTCCATATTCCTATAAGAGCAATGGTGTTACAGATGTGCATGCTACCACACCCAGTTTTATTTGGGTTCTGAGGATCCAAACTCATTCCCTCATGCTTATATTACAATTGTGTTACCACTGAGTCATCTCCCCAGGCCCCTACCTACCATTTAAAAAGTCTAAACAGTTCTCCTTATGCTTAGGCTTTGCACAGACCCAACATAAACTAGCTCCCAGGACTGAGCTTGATATTAAACAGAGATTAGGAGAAATGGGGGGATAAATTTGCTCCATTATAAGAAAAGGAAAAGGAGTTAAAACAAGAACTAGGCTGAATTAACAGAAGTATTGATTGATTAAAAATTATTTATTATTATTATTTTTTAAATTTGAAATAATGATATAACTGTATCATTTTTAAAATTTTGAGATAATGACATAATTATATAATTCCCTCTTTCTATTTCCTCCCTTAAAACTCTCCATATATCTATTTTTGCTCTCTTTCAAGTTCATGGCCTCTTTATTATTAGTTGTTTTTACTGACATATATATGTAAAAACATATAAATAAAACCTGCTCAGTCTATATAAGTGACTTGCATGTATGTTTTCAAGGCTGACTGGTACTGAATGAGCGTTCTTCGCAGGGAAGACTATTTTTCCTCTGTCAGCATTCCTTAGCTGCCTGGAGTTATTTGTGTGGTGTTGAGGCTTCGTGGGCTTTCCATGTTAGCATGACTATTGGTGCCGTCCTTGTTCAGCTCAGCTTTAAGTAGTCATGCTAGTCTTTATGAAAGTAACTTCTGATGTTTCTAGGAGGTGGAATATCACAGCAAACGTCCCGTTCCACTGGCTCTTAACATCTTTCTGTCCCCCTTTTCATTTTCATCCACAAGCCTTAGGTGCAGTCATTGTTCTATAGATTTAGCCATTGTTGGTGGCTCCACAACTTACAGTCTGCAGATGGCTTGCAGTTTTCTCTAATAGTCTGCATATCTTGCAAAGAGAAGTTTCCTTTTTGAGAAGTAAAGAGCTGACCTGT
The DNA here is from genome assembly GCF_011762505.2 of Arvicanthis niloticus. NCBI lineage: Eukaryota > Metazoa > Chordata > Mammalia > Rodentia > Muridae > Arvicanthis > Arvicanthis niloticus. The sequence continues at coordinate 32,868,310 of NC_047671.1, forward strand.
GAGTATGACAAATGTTTAAAATGTAGTTAGGAATCATATTGGTTTAGTATAGTGATGCTTATAAGTTCTCCAATATCCATGACCTCAGTCCCGTGTAGCTAGCTACATTTCTAGTACTAGGTATGATTTCCTCTTGTTGTAGGGGTTCTAAGTCCAATTGGTGAGATATCGGTTACCATCAATACCCATGCCATCAGCGTATCCTTAGGGTTGTCATGCCATGCTGGGCATGTTTGTGGTTCATAGGTGTCACAGTTGGGCGGGATTTATGGTTGCTTCCCTCCTTTGAAAGCTTGCATGGTACCTTTGTGTACCATGACAATTAGTCTTCAGAAAGGAAGCTTTCACATCAATTCTAGCTCAGGAGCGTCTGGGCCCTGTGTCTGAAGTACACATTGTTTTCAGCAAGATAATAGCAGGGTACAAGTGATCTGAAGGGGGACTGGGAAAATGAGGTACTCTGAATAGGGAGGGAGGATGGATATGCATATGAATATGAGATGAATATAGAAGGAAGAAGGAGGATAAAATAGCAGTAAGATGTCTGAAATATTATAAAGTATCATACTGTTAACTATTTACCTAAAAATACCTAAAATACATGTAAGACAGTGTATAAATGTACATAGAAAGTTTAAATAAAAATGTTCTCCTCCGAGCTGACAATGCCTCCCTCCATGAGCCAAAGACCTTCTAACAAAACTGCCATTACCAGGCATGAGAAGCCCTCTTTTGAGTTGTTGGTCAGGATAGTCTAAGAGATCCCCCAAACATCATAGGCTATTGCTCCTGGTTTCCTCCAGAGGTGATTATAATTTTTTACATAATAAATACCAAACAAGGCTAGACCAAAAATAATAGGTTCATGACTGTCTATCTGTCTATTTGCCTGTCCTATCTAATTAACTAACATCACTCTGACTTTGAAATAGTGTCAGTCCAATTTTTCTTACCTGGATGTCGTTAGTTTGTGATTGTAACATTTGGGAGGTTATAAATAAAAGCTCTGATTACATGCATGGTTGGGGAGAGTAGGGGCAGGATTGTCATTCGAGTGTTCTCTGCCTCAGAGCACACCTCCCTCTGGCTTCTCTAGCAGATCCGCAGAACAGGCTGACACCAGGGAAATGCCTGGCAGGGAACTTTGCTAGGAGGCAGTTTTTAATTAACAGGGGCCAGCAAAGGTGATAACCCCAAGGGGTAGTGAAGAGAAATTAACATGGAAAAGCAGTTCCACACTTCCCTGGGTCCCCAAAGGGCAGTCGTATTAGTGGTGTCTGTTCTGATTGAACTTTTGCTGTGTCTTTTTATTGATTCAGCTGTCAGAAACTGACAAAAGGACCAGTGCCCTCTGTTGTTTGCACATAGTGATGGGTTACGTGCTAGAAAAGGCTTCCTCATATGTATGACTGGCTGTGGAGTGAGATCCATCCCTTCCGTTATCCTTCTCTAGACACGATTAATCTTGTTGAGATGTATGTGAAAATTAGGTATGTATACACACAGACAGCTGCCAGCCTTGCCCTGGATTTGTAAACCTCTTTATGCACTTTGTTCGTTGTCTGGTTTTCCAGGAAACTTTAATTATTAAACTATTTAAAAATGCAACTTCAGGAATAATAATTACCCTGTGTGTTGAAAAATGCATTCCACCTCCTGCTCTGTCATTTACCAAAGCTTTAGCTTAGGAAGCGTTTTAAAAGAATAATATTCTATGAATAAATGTTTCAAGTTTCTCTCCCATGGCAGAAAATGAATAGTGAATAAAGCTCAGGGAGGGCCTCGTGGAGTCACAAATGAAGCAAGGAAGGAAGTGTGGAGGGATTGGATTCTCTATTTTGTTTTTCTTTTTGTTCTATGTTGTTGCTATTTTTTTTTTTTTTAAATAAATGGTTGGCAAGCCAGGGGTGCGTCCTAGTGTTCTATTCTTCACATTGGAAGAACAGAAATGTGTTTTCTTACAAACATTTTGAGAACATTTTGAACACTACATGGATCTTTCTGGTTCTGTGAACAATAAGCTTTCTCCAGAATTTCACACAGGCTTATCAGTTTCAAAATATGCCCTTTTGAAAATAGTGCCAAATGTCATACTCTGAAAAATGGAGTGCAAATGACTTCTGCTATACTCAAACATTTTGAATACCCTTCTTAAAGGTTACTTGATGAGAAAATGGTAAGTCATTTGAGATGATGTAGAAGGTGCACATCCCTGGTATCTCTTGTTTTTGTGGCTTTGTACCACTTGCTGTGAAGTGTGACTCACTCAGAGTTGTCATGTCTAAATTGAACTTTCATGAAGCAATTGTTCATGTGAAGCATGGGCCGTCTTGATCAGACAATGCCTCAAGTAGCAAAGCATAGACCACACTTCATAGCCATGATATGAATGTAAAATTGATGATACATGGGTATGATGATGTGGGTAAGTGATATTATTAGATTCGATTTTACCTAAATTATTTACTCTTTTATATTTTAAATGGAACCCCTATAAAAAGATGCAAATTCTTTTTCTTTTCTATTAAACTGTAGAGATGAGGCAAAATATTACTTAACATTTATTAAATCCTTATTATGGGATGTGTCCTAGGGCTTCATATTTATCCTTTATTTACACATTTTATATTTATCCTCTAATTTAATGTCATAATGCCATTGAGATAGGTGATTTCATTACCTCTGTTTCATGGGAAAGGAAATTTAATGCCAAGTAGTAAGAAATTCACCCCAAATTCTGCACCTATATCTTTTTCACTCATCTTTTGATGATGAATTATTTTAGAGTGTCTTCACAGTAGTGTGTGCGTGTATGAGACATAGTCTCACACATGAGTAATGGACTGTAATTAATTACCCTGTTATATGTGCTAACATAACGCTACATGGATTGAAGAGTATTGGAGACTGCCACATTAATTTTTTGCCAATTGTATTCAATTGGGTGTATCAGACTTAGGAGAGAAAGTGCTATTGTTACCACAGACAGTTCTTATTATGGTCTGTGGAAGGCATGGCTAAGATGCATGTGTTTTGTGAAAAAAGAAAATTAAAGTGGAGATACTACATGTGAGCAATGAACAAGGAGAAGTCAATTCAAAATGAACTACAATTTAAAGTCTGTTGGGAGCCGACTTTAGTAGAAAGCGGCTAGATCAACTTTGCAGCCATCTGGAACCATATACCCTGATGAAAGACTTGGTTGTCAAAAGCCTATAACAGCTGAAGCACACTCTGATAAATATATTGTTTATCCCACGTAGCTTGTTTTGCTGTTTAGTGACCCCAGCTGCATGATACACGTGGTAAAATGTTTTCACCTGTGTTCTCCTGCTTGTGTATATAAATATCTCAGACTTCCCTTCAATAGAAGAGACTTGATCACACCCTGTCTTGTCTTCATTCTTCGAGTCTCCTGCCCCTGCAGCCCCACTCTCTCTCTTGACCAGAGCACTTATCCCCAAAGCGTTGAGGCAGAACACGGGTCCCAACACAGTGGCCCCCAGAGAATGAAGGTTCTCAACAAAAGTCCCCACGTATATATGTAGCTCATGAGAAAGTCAGACAACAGAGTAGTCCTGGCTATTTACAATATTGTCTATAGAGTTCAAAAGATGTTATGAGTATAGAATACTACTTAGAGAAAAATGAGGAAAAATAATAATCAGAATTAGGACTGTGAGAAAAGAGCAAATGAAAAATACTTAAGTATATACTTTCTTACACCTCATATAAATACTGACATCTCTTCTTTTAATAATAAATCAGCTTTAAAAACTGTGTTCTAGAGCTGGTGGAGCTTTTGGGTCATAGATACAAATGTATGGGAGAGAGATAAGTACAGCTGAATAGCTTTTTTTTCCCCCCCATATGTGATATTTTAGAAACTGTAAGGCATGGACAAGTAATAAGGAAATAGCATGGCAAGCTAACCTGACTTACAGAAACTTTCTGGCTTACAGGGCCTAAAATTTCTTTCATTTTATGTAATTTTCTCATGCAATATATAGTTGTCATATTCTTCTCCTCCCCAAATTCTCCTAGATTCACCCTACTTCACCACCAGCTCAATTTCACGCTTTTTCTCTTAACAAACAAACTACCCTCACAAACAAACAAACAAACAAACAGAAAACTGGTCAAAACAAACAATGCCACCAGCTCTCCAAAATCCAACAAAACATAAAAGCAATCAAACCAACCAACCAACCAAAAAAACAAACCAACCAAAACAGTAAGGTAGAAAAATACAGAACAAAAAGTTCACACACACACACACACACACACACACACACACAGAGAGAGAGAGAGAGAGAGAGAGAGAGAGACAGAGAGAGAGAGAGAGAGAGAGAGAGAGAGAGAGAGAGAGAGGTTTTTTCTTTTGTGTTAGTTAGCCAACTACTACTGAACTTGGAGTCTGCCTTGGAGTTTGGTTGTCATACAGTGACATTCCATTGTAGAAAATGGATTTGCTCTTTCCCAGCAGGTATCCACTATAAATAACTTTCTGTATAGTGGTGGGACTTCATGTCTACTTCCCTTCTCAATGCTGGGATTTTGGCTGGTTTGAATCTGTGCAAGTCTTGTGCTTACTATCACAGACTCTACACACGCACACACACACACACACACACACACACACACACACACACACACACACACCAGTCCTGTTGTGTCTGATGTTATTTACTTAGAGTCATCCATCCTCTGGCTCTTAACAATCTTCCAATCTCCTATTCAGCATAGATCCCTGAATTTTGAGGGGAGAAGTGTGAAAAAGAAATCTCATGTGGGGCTAAGTCCTCCAAAGTCTCTCACTCTGCCTATTGTTTAGGTGTGGGTCTCTGTGTCAATTACCATCTTCTGCAAGAAGAAGCTTCTTGATGAGGATTCAGAGAAGTAGAGCTTATTTTTTTTTTTCATAAGACCCCATAAGTCTCTCTATAGTCAGGTCTTTAAAGTAGAAAAAAATGGTTTTTTATAACTTGTAAATAATTTTAAATACAAGAGAGTGTTTCCATTTCAAGCCATATTAAAATCTGGGCTAACACTGCCCCTATAGAGTAACTCATTTGTGTGCATTTTTTATTAATATAACTCATTTAGGAGAATTTATTACTTTTAATTAAGTGGTCAAGATCATTCTTTAAAAGCCAATTATTGGTATTTAGAAGACTTTAATATCATATATAATATATCTGACTGCTGTTGTGACAAAATAAGGTAAACCTATTTAAGAGGAAGATGTGCTTTTCTCTTTTTTTAATTATTGTTTCAGAGTTTAGGGACATGTGTCTACTCTTTGGGGCCACCATATACAGTGGTTGGAAATATATCATCATGGCAGACAAATGCTCACTTGAAATGCAGCTGGAAAACTGAGAAAGGAAATAAGAGAGGATGCTGGGGTAGAGAGAACTGGACTACATGGTACTGACTGCATGAGACAGAGAACGAGTATAAGAGAGAGAGGGGAGCAAGAGAATACTGTGAGTCAGAGTGTGAGACATGTAGGAAGAGGTAGAGAAGGAGACACGAAGGTCTCAAAAGCCTCTTTAACACACATCCCTAATGACATGACTTTCATATCTTTGTCTACTAGGGCCCATATCCTGAAGGACCTGCCATTTTCCATTAATAAAACAGGTTGGTGGTGACCAAGCCTTTAACATATGAGCCTCTCTGAGACCCTTAAGAGCCAAGCCACACAGTCTACCCTTGGTCTCAAAGGATTATGTTCACACGACAATACAAAACACACTTATTTTATATACAAGAATTCCCAAAGGCTAACTCAACCATGAGTCCCTGTAAAATCAGAGAAAAACTTATATAAGCTTGCAATGTGCAGTGGTATGATGTCACCAGGCTAAATACTCCTATTTCACTAAAGTACAGAAGCCCAGAGAGAGTCTTACTGAAGAAAGACCAGAGCCCAGTAGGGTATATTAAAATCCTACAGCTCCATTTTTGGCATCCAGCACACAGTAATGTGAAGGACATCCCTTAAGAGTCTTGCTGGCTGCAGCCTACATGGCTATGCCCTGGCTTCTTTCAGCTTCCTGGTGCCTGCAGGACAAATCTCTATCACATCTTATTAAATATCATTGGACATTGTCTGCAGGTCCTCTGACTCTACCAATGCTGTCTTCCAAGCCCTGCTAAAAATGTGGGGGAAGCTTCTATGACCTCATAACAATTGCATTCTGTATTCTTGGAAAAGCAGCATTATTATAGATGAAGGAAAAGTTCGTTTCTTGTTTGAGTTGTGTCAAAATCTCCTTGGAACATAGCTTCAGAGGTCTCTGAGGGTCACAATAGTTGAACACAGAAAAAAAATTATAAGGAAAAAAATCTCTTAGGCTGCCTTTGAGGAGAAGGTGCTATGAGGCTCTCTTGAGAAGTAAATATTTTTTAAAAGAATCTGTGTTTTAAAAGAAACTTTTAAAAACAATGTATGTTTACGTGTGTTTTGCCTGTATGTCACATAGCAGAGGAAACTACTCATTCCATGACAGCTGGGAAGCCGATGATGGAAGGACCCCAGAGTCCCCTTCAAGGGCACAACCCCAACGATCTAACTTACTTTTATTAGACCACATCTCTTGAAGATTCCAAATCCATTCCTATTACTACCCTTAGCCTTTATATCGATTTGCCACAAATTAGAATCCCTTGAGTAGAGAACTTCCACAGACAAAATATACTGATTGCTTCTATTGATGTGGCAAGACCTACCCCAACTGTGCCTAACACTTTGGGTAGGAACCCAGATAAAAATAGATTCAAGTAAGATTTTCTCACCTCTTTCAGCTTTGACTTTTCCTACTGACACCGAATCTATTTGCCTGGTTGCTGTCACTGCTCATTCCTTTGCTAAGTAACAGAACCAGGGATTCCAGGATTTTGTTGTAGACTAGGGAACAGTGGCTCGCAGGGAAGCTCACCAGGCTTCTGGTGTTATAATGGGACTACTGAGTATCCTCACTTTGTGAACTGGGTGACAATTGTAACCCTGCAGTGAGAGACAGCCATTGTAGGACTACTCAAATCTTGAGGCATCCTACTTTGTGGACCAAGTAACAGGAATCTTGGGTTCTCAGGAGGGATGAATAGCATTACTATCTTAAAGCTAAACACACGCACGCAGGAGCTCTCTCTCTCTCTCTCTCTCTCTCTCTCTCTCTCTCTCTCTCTCTCTCGCACACACACACACACACACACACACACACACACACACACACTCATCCCATTGATTCTGTTTTTCTACAGAACCTTGACTAATAATACACCTGGTGCTCCTAGAGGACACAAAAGAGAATTTGAATATTCTAGAACTGGAGTTACAGACAGTTTTTGAGATACTATCTGGGAATTGAACTCACATTCTCTGGACAATCGCAGCCTTAACCACTGAGCCATCTCTTCAACCCCAATTTTGTGGTTTTCTACCTTTGACCCTGGCATAGGTGGTGTATTGCCAATGTCTGAGATGCCTTCAAGTCATCTTCTTCACTGTTTTGGTGCCAAAGCCCTTGGTTTCTTTTCGTTGGAACTTACATGTCTCCACTTTGGATTTAGCTTCAAATATGCTTCTTTCATGGTAAAAATGCTTTTCTTTGCTGTTGATTTTTGTACTACGCTTGGCTAAAAGCAGTTAGTGCTGCTCACACTGGCTTAAATGTTGTGCTGACTTACACGGCTTCTTCTAAACGAATTTAAAGAGCACATAGCTAGCCCCTGCCAAAGTCTCAGAACATGTATAAAATTCAGACCATTTCTTCGTAATGGTTCAGAATGAGCAGACTTCAATCTACTTCCCAAGAGTGTCCTTTTCTTGAAAAGCTCTTCATCGTGGCCTTTACTGCCTACATTCTCATCTGTGTTGAAGTCTCCCAAATTCCTGCCAGAATCACCCCTTAAGTTCTGCTTACAGTGGCCTAGGCTTTCTTTAACCTACTGCCCTATACTTTTGCAAATTCATTCCGCAAAACAGTTCCAAATGCTTCTGAGCCACATGTTCCAAGTGTAAGTGTAGCAATGAGTTCACTTCTCAATGATATTTTCCTGTTAGATTTCTGTTACTATGCCAATATATCTGAGATAAAGTAGCATTAGGGGAATTTTATTTAGATTCATGCTTTCAAAGATCTTGATTGTTTGGAGTCAGTGCTTTTAGGTGTGTGGTAAGATAGTCTCCCACAGTATGAAGTGCAAAGCAGAGGAAAGTACTCATTCTATGGCAGCGGGGAAGCATCTCAGTCAGGGGCACACCCTCCAATGACTTACCTTACTTTTAATAACCCCCCTCATGAAGGTTCTACTATCTTCTTCTAGGGCTATAGGCTAACGATGGCCACAGATTATATGCCTTTGGGACATTAAAGATTGAAGCAATGACACATTTTTTTTAAAGTTGTTTCTAGTAGGCTATTCATTTCTTAATTTAAGCTATCCAAGATATTTATGGTGTTGATTTAACATGTACTTTAGTGCAACCATGAGTTGTGATATTTTGTTTTCACAATAACACTATCAGATAGTGTTCCCCATTTTTAAACAAACAAACAAAACAGTGAAGAACTAAAGCACACACATGTTAAATAATAGCCCGTGGACTTCCACACCAACAAAAGAGTACAAGTTTAAAGTAAAATTGAAGTTTAAAGCAAACCACTGTCTTTGGACTCACCAGAGCATTTGTTATTCTTGGCTGTGGTCATTGGTGAGTCTCCTCAGACCAGTTACAGGCTGCCCTATGGAACAAGGTTCACACAGCCAAGTTGAAACCACAGTGTAAATTCTTCCCTCTGTAACCTACACGAGCCCTCCTAAACTATTTTCTTCCATGACCCCAAGTTTAATTCTTCCACATCAAATTCCAGCTCTGCACATTAGTATAGACTCCTATGTCATTTGATTCCAGAATTTTCCCTCTATTATTCACCACCCATATTGCTATAGTAGCTACTACTCTAAAATACAGAATTGTACTTTCTCTGCTTTAGAATATTTGTGACATCTTCGTCTCTTTGGGTCTTAAGCTCTGACTCCTTGGGATGGTAGATCATGCCCCAATCTCCCTTCCTAGCTTAAGCTTTCCCCTTCTCTGGCCTAAACTATCGATTTTTCTAGTTACAATGAAAATATGCAGTAGCCTCTATCTGAGCCATTGAGAACTAAACTCTGGTCCGAGTCCTTCCATTAGAGTACCATTTCCCATGTGTGGTCACAGCCAGGCACAAATTCCTACCGGATCTCTCAAGCTGGATCTCTGAAGTGGGCTTTTCCCACTTGCTTGTTATTTGATTCAAATCCATACTGCCAAACCTTTGCAAACTAAGACTCTTAACCAGTAGAATCCTGAAGGGGGGGGGGGCAGGGATGCCTGAATGAAACTTGGCTTTTCCCAGCTTCTAGTCAATTCTGAAAGCCCTTCCCACTGGAAAGGGTACTTGTGGTTCCGGTGGTTTTTATTTCTGTAGTGTCATTGTTCAGGTCAAGACAATAGATTAGAGAAAATGTGTATTATTGCGGAAAACAAATCCTAGAGAACGTATTGGCAGATGATATTTTAATTGGTTCAGCCTCTCAAGTGATTAAATAATCATGAAAGCCCTTCTGTTTAACAACTGCTTGAGGTGCTTTGTATTCGAGCCTCAAAGTGGAGCAGTTTCTAGCTGTTAAAGCTGTGATTGATTTTTCCATATCAAATACAATGTTACGGTCTATTGTTTCCATAGCACACGCAGAGCATCTGTCTTCAAATTCAGTCTGTGATCCTGGGCTAGCCAGTAATACTTTATATGACCACATACTTCCATTACAAGTATGAGTGGATTAATATTGATTTTTTTTTCCTTCTCCTGTCTGAGACTGAAGGTCTGTCTTAACAGCAATCATTTACACAGCTGGTACATAAGGATCTGCTTACTCCTTCTTACTCTCATGGCAAGGATTATAGCTTTGTCTGAACTTCAATTTTGGCTATTTTTAACCCACAAATAAGTTGAAAAGGGTAACATACTTTGCAGCCCCAGTCATTTCTGTTACCACATGTTTCCAATAACATTTTAGAGTTATCTGAAAGCTTTGAACTTTTATAGTCTGTACAAAACTTGCAGGAAACCACTACAAACTGGAAGAAGTGTGAAACGTTGTAAATTCAAAAAAAAAAAAAAAAAAAAAAAAAAAAAAAAAACCTGACGTCATTAGGCATTGAGAGTTCTGAAGTTGAATGAGCGAGATGGACAGAGACCTGGGTTACGGTTTTAAAATTTGGAAGCCTTAAGTCAAAACTGTCCAGAAGACTCTCTGCTTTGCTCTGCTCTGCTGCAATTCCCCTAGCCCCTCTCCGCCACAGCCCCAAAGACATCCACTCCCGTCTCTGCAGTTTCTCAAGAATATTGCCCTGCCTGGAATGCTCTAGTTCTCCTTTATAGCTGCACTAAATTTAGCCACTCCTCAAAATCAAGATTAAATTTGACCTTTTCTCGGGCCTTTTGCAAGGATCTTGGTGATTTTTTTTTTTCCCTTCAGCAATCTTAGAAAACTGTAGTAGAAAATTTAACTTGTAATTATATTACTCACTGTGTTCAGATAATTCAGCAAAAATACAACTCAGGATACAGGAAACGGCGAGCTCAAATAGACAAAGAAAGGTTAAAACATGATGTCTTGTAAACCTTACTTATTTCTGAATGTGTGCTACCATTTATAATTATACAGTGTTTCCTCCAGCACTTATTATCAGGTAGTATAGTAGTTAACAGTTTAAAATGGCAACCAGTTCAGTCCCTCAACCCAATACTAGCAAAATATTAAAAAGGACTGATTTAGGGATTAAAAAGCTAAGCCCCTTTCCGGACTTTACTCCTATCCTATCCTATCCTATCCTATCCTATCCTATCCTATCCTATCCTATATAATTGGGATGTGTCATATCTGATGAGAGTTAGTTACTGTTTGGCTCCAAATGCTATGACTGTCTAACTACTACTATCTCTTTCAAATTTTCAATCTAAAATCCACAGGAGGTGTCAAAACTGAGTACCTAAATTCCACCTCCCAGCTCCTAAATTCACCCAAAGTGATTCTTCTGCTAGGGGAGACTGAGCGAGGGAATCCAAAGCAAACCATATACAATGTGGATTGTAAAAATGAAGAAATGTTATTTGTAGACTTATAAAAGACACATAAGAAAAAAAAAACACACTACCAATGACCCAGAATGCCTTTTCCTGTTCTGCTATGGTGCTGAGGGTTGGAAGCAGGATGGTACTCATGCTCACACTATACAGTGCCCTGAGCTCCAGACCCAGACCCAGACCCAGACCCAGACCCAGACCCAGACCCAGACCCAGACCCAGACCCAGACCCAGACCCAGACCCAGACCCAGACCCAGACCCAGCCTCTGCTGCTGGTTGGTTATAACACCATACTGAGGTCTTTAATGTACCTGACGTTGGTTTTCCTAGAAATTTGGACTACAGAGTAACTGTACGTAACTCACAGATGTTGCTACTGTGGTTGTCCAGGTCTTGAATAGTGCTTGGTCTACAGAGGAGCTCAGTAACTATTTATTGAATGGGTGAATGCCTCACACTTTTATATGCTTTGTTATATAGCTTGTTCATACTAGTTCTATTTAAACAAGCCAAGGACATCTGACTAATACAGTGAGGGCCTGATAGTACTTCATTCCCTGGAGATTTCTATAACTCCATACTTTCAACTCGACCTACTTGACTACTTCTTTTTATCGTGTATTCAAAAATTTACTATACAATCTAGGCACATTAAACTAATTTTGGCTTTCAAAAAGCAATAAGGTTGTCAGCAGTAAATGCTGTCAGAAGTCACTGATTTTCCCAAGCATTTTCATCTCTCTGTCTTCAGGCAGATGGAAAGAGCTGACAAGGCAGTCCGTGCATTTGTGCTTTACGCTGTTATTTTCCAGGATGCCTTTTGTGGTTCACAGTACATCTAAGGATGTTTTTGTGCAAAGTGAAAATTAATGAAAAACAATCCCTCGTCTTCATGTTTTTGCATGCTGTCCCATAGGTGTATTTTAAAGCATTTATGCATATACTTGATAATTCTAAGAGACATGGCACAAATAATTGTCCCACATGGTGTATATGCTTGTTAGTTCTATTTAAAGTCATTATAGACACTCAAGGAAGAGAAAGATTCAGAAAAATTCTTGTACAGAATAATTCTAATTCCTTCTTGGAAGAGGACAGACTGTGACAGTGTGGAGCTGTGAAGAGACGGGGGTGACTTCCATTTGGTTATTGTCAGGCATTGTGAGAAATACCAACCACTGAGTAACCATTTCTGTTAGTGTTTTCTGGCTATATACCATATAAACACATAGTTCATATGGTATATTTGTCAGAGTGTGTGTCATGGAAACTAACTATTGGATGAAAATAAAATCAGAATTTTGAGTAGGTATACATGCTCTTAAAGAACTGTTAGAAAACCTGGAGACGTGGTGCATGTTCCAGCGGGGTGGAAAGAATTAGTCCCCATCCAGTCAGATAGATCATGCTTGACAAAAGAAAATCCTGTGCCCATGATTATGCATTAATTGAACTTCTGCTAGTAACTACACAGTAACTAGTAGACACTGAATGTCCCTCCTCCATTCATATACTGAGGCCCTAACCTCGTGTGCAATGTTAAAAAATACAACCATAAGAAGAAATCAGTAAGGTGAGATTGTAAGAAAAGGACTTCGTGGTGGTCTTCTACCAAATGTGTTCTTTCTGTGTCTCTTTCCTGCCAAGTGAGGACACTGTGACAAAAACATTGTGTGAGCTGACAAGAGAACACTTACTAGAACCGACCAATGCTACATTTTTATCTTCATCTGGCAGCTTCAAGAACTGGGGGGGGAAAAAAAACCCAACCTTTTTTTGTTAGCTTTTTTGTTGTTGTTTTTAAGCCACCCTGTATCTAGTATCTAGTATTTCATTATGGCTACCTACTCCAAACAATTAAATACTGTTTGTACAGCATCTGAAGAGCATGGGTACAGAGAAACCATAGCTCCAGCTCTAAAATATTGGGTCTTAAAATACACAGTTTCTCCTGCCCACACTGATAATGAGTTAATCTTTCAATGTATTTAGTAGGATACACAGCTTAAGTAGCATTTTTATATCATTCTGTTGAATAATAACAATTCCCTGCTTGCTCCCTCCCTAGCCTCCTCCACTAGAGCTCAGAGGTAGCTGCTTTCATTTCTCTGTTGGGTTCTTCTTAGTTTTCTCCTTGTATTTAGCAATAATTTTATATTACTATTTATTCAGCTACTGGCTTAGGCAATTTCCATTGATTTCCTACTAAGGTAGCTAAAATTCTGTTTCACATCAGACAACTTCATTGTGTTCTACTCTTAATTTGTAAAGGATTTCAGCTAAATAAATATTGAGCCCAGAAGTATAATATGCATATCATTCTACTTGTCTGTGATTCATATAACTTGTAAATTATAGAATTGTTTTTTCAAACCTATTAAATACTAGAAATAACTTTCTAAATATTAAAGAAGTATGTCTTTTTTTTTTTTTTTTTTTTTTTAAATCACTAGAGACCTGCCACCTACAGGACCCTTACTTCCTGCTCCATATTTGGGAAAGAAATTGGGATATGATTAGAGTGACATGTGTCTGAGACACTCATACCCTATGTGTTGTGTTGTTCACATTGAGACCTGGATAGTTGCCCTTTCTCTTTTTTGATTTATAGTCTATCTCTCTTGTGTCTAATTCTCTTTACTGTGCCTATGTATCTTATTGAAAGTGTAATTTGCAACTGAACACGATGATGAAAGCAAATTTTTGTCATCATATGGGAAGTATAGTTCTCTCTTCTAACGTCACTGAACTTACAATTCTCTTACTACTATATTTTGGATATCATGATTATGTGGATATTATTTTGCTCTCTTTAAGGATATTAATTTTAGTTCTTTTTTAAAAGTTATTTTTCTTTTGTCTCCTGTAACATCTCTTGTTTCTCTGTGGAAATTTTACTTGAAATTAATATATCCCTGGTAATATATTTATAAACAAGAAAGCATACAAAATTGGGAATTGATATACCTTAAGACCAAGATATACCACTCCTGGATATATACCAAAATGATGATCCACCATACCACAAGGACACTTCCTCAGCTATGTTTATAGTGTCTTTATTCATAATAGTCAGAAACCAGAAAGAAACTCTATGTCTCTCAATAGAAGAACAGATAATGAAAATGTGGTACATTTACACAATGGAGTATTACTCAGCTATTAAAAACAATAACATCATGAAATTTGATGGCAAATGGATGGAACTAGAAAAGATCATCCTGAGTGAGGTAACCCAGACACAGAAGACAAGCATGGCGTTTACTAACGTATATGTATATGTGAATATTAGCTGTAAAGGAAAGGATAACCCTGCTACAAACCACAGACCCAAAGAACCTAAGCAACAAAAAGGGCTAAAGTGGGGTTGTATGAATCTCACTGAGAAGGGAAAATAGATTAGACATCATGAGTGGATGGGGAGAGAGGATTGAAAAGGGACAAGGGGTGGGGATGGGAACAGGAGAGATCAGGTGGGAGAGAGTACTGGGAGAGACAACTGGAATGGGGAGGAGGCATCTCTGGGATGAGCTAGAAACCTAGGGCATGGAAACACTCAGGAATCTCTGAGGGTGACTCCTAAGACTCCTAGCAAAGGGAGATCTGGAGCCTGAACCAGCTGTCTCCTTTTTTTGTTTGTTTGGTTTGGTTTGGTTTGGTTTTGGTTTTGTTTTTCGAGACAGGGTTTCTCTGTGTAGTCCTGTCTGTCCTGGAACTCACTTTGTAGACCAGGCTGGCCTCGTCAGCTGTCTCCTTTAACCAGGCAAAACTTCTACTGGAGGGAAGGAGACACCAACCAAACCACAAAACTTTTGACCTACAAATTTTCCTGCTTGCAAGATATGCAGGGCATGGGAGGGAGGGTGAAGTAAAGAAAGTACAGAAATTGAAGGAGTGACCAACCAATGATGGGTTTAGCTAGAGACCCAGGCCATGAGAGGGCGACCACCCCTGACTCTGGTAATGATGTACTGCTGTATTTGCAGACTGGAGCCTAGTGTAATCATCATCAGAGGGTCTGATGGAAACAGATGCAGAAACCCACAGCCAAATATTAGGAAAAACTTAGGGAATCCTGCAGAAGAGGGGAAAGAAGGATTGTAGGAGCCAGATAGGTCAAGGACACCACAAAACCCCCCCACAGAATCAACTAATGTGGGTCCATTGGAGCTCATAGAGACTGAACTGCCAATCGGGCAGCCTCCATGGGACTAACCTAGGCCCTTTGTATATATGTTACAATTGTGTAGCTTGGTTTCCAGGTGGGAATCCTAAAAGTGAGAGCAAGGGCTGTTTTTAACTCTGTTGCCTACTTTTGGGACCCCTTTCTCCTACTTAGTTGCCTCATCTATCGTTAATAGGAAAGCATGCACCTAGTCTTACTGCAACTTGATATGCCAGGGCTGGTTAATATCCATGGGAGACCTGTCCTTTTCTAAAGAGAAACAGAGAAGGATTAGATGGTGTTATAGAGAGAGGACTTTGTCCGGGGGGGGGGGGGGGGGGGGGGGGGGGAGGGATGTTTGGAGGGGGGGCAGGGGAGAATTGAGAACAGAGGAAGGAGGGAAAACTGGGGTCAAGGTGAAACTGAAGTAAACAAGTTTATTAATTTTTTAAAAGAGAGCAAAGAAATATGTGTTTATGAGCTTATTGGCTGGCTCCATTTTATTTTTGTCCAATAGCAAGTTTATTTAATGTTGCAATTCCAGTATCATAAGAAAGACAGATTTTTATTCTAATATTATGATTGAAAGGAGATGCCAATTGCTCTGTAAATTGATTCAGATATTCTTAAGACAGGCTTATGAGAATTGATCAAGAGTTTTGTTGCAGCAATGCATACATATCGAGTAGATGTATTTGGTTACTTATTGTTTTTTTTTTTTTCTGCTATTATCTGTCTGCTTGCTATATTCATTGCCAAAAAAAATAGTATACTGATGTCTCCAACTATTATTATGGAATTATTTTGCTTTTTAATCCTGTTAGTTTTTAATTATTAGAACCTGATATATTGTTATGCTTAAATCTTAGTCCAGAATTAAAACTAAAATTACTACAAAATATTCTTCTTATTTCTTATAACAGTTTTAGATTCCCGGTTTATTTGTCTGACAAGAGAATACTCACTTTTGGTTGTTTCACATGAAAGATTATTCTTCTTCTTTTATCTCCAGCCTCTTTGTGTTTTAGATTTAAAGTGAGCCTCTCGTAGACAACATGCCCTTGGACTATCATTGCATATTCATTGCTTAATATCCCCTCAGTCTTTGTCTTGATTGGTCTCATTTGATGTCAAAACTCTTGCTTTCTGCTGTCAGCCTGACTATGTGATTCCAGACTCCCTCCCCAGCAATACTTAGCAACTATGATATGAAAACAGAGAGGGTAGCCACAAGGATTCATCTAGCTTGAGATTGTGTTAGGGAGCTGGCCTCATTCAAGGAACAGGGAGTGAAGATGAAAATAGATATGAAGAAAAGGGGGATTCTTCTATGGAAACTCACAATTTTGAGAAATTGGCACAGGAACTGGTTGACAATATTACAACCATGGATGATTATAGAGTGCTCATTGGCCCTGGTTTTATTACATTTGTATAAATTATAGTCTGTACACTTACTTCTGTCTACCTAAAAGCTGTACTTTTGGAAAGTCCACACAGAAATACAAATAATCATCCTACTTCATGACATGTCATTGGATGACACAGAGTCTGCTTTGACATGAAACTTCATCTTAAGTCATATTGGTCTCCAAGACTACTCTGTCCCTGTATGTATGTAAGTATATACATATGCATGCATGTATATTTCTATCTTACCATACAGATCTCTGGATGTAGATGCATCAATATGACACTTGAAAATTGGCAGACTTATAAGAAAAATGCTTGGTTTAGTTATAGCACCACAGCAATTAGTTTTATTAGAGAATTTAAAAGAAAGATTATATTATACTAATAAATTTATATGGCCAGGTTTTCATAAATTTTGTTTAGGGTCATCAGCCAGCATAGTCTTTAAAAATTGTAATAACTGAACTCAATTCTGATCAAATTAGCTCATAATAGCTAGTGTCTTAGGAAGTCCTTGAAGATCTATAACAAAATTGTTGGAGTTACACATTGCTTTGGTTAAATTGAATACAACCTGCATAAACTATTTTAATCTAAAGGCTTCTTGATGTTAAAATTAAGAACCAATAAAACTGTATGATATGATTTATATGACATGCCCAAGCTTGACTCTCTCTTCAAGCTTAATGCTAGTTCATACTTTTATGAATTATCCAGTTGAGAACTAAATAATAGAGTGGTTGCAACAAAAGTCTCACTTGTCCGTAGGGTGGAGACTGTCCATTTGCAGGTAGAATAAACACATCTGGATTATTAATGCAAAAGCTAGGCTGATGTTTTTCCTTTCTTCTCTTGTGAATCATAAGGAATCCCTTATTTAGCCAAAGTATTAGCTGAGGTAAAACACATTGAAAGCACAGGCATAGGCAGCATACGATATAGGCTCAAGGAACTTCCCTCTGTCCTCCGGACCAGCCCATACCAGTTTTCCAGCATGTGCTGCATCACTGTTGGGATCACATAGACTGAAGACCAGCAGCTCCCCAGGAAACCTCCATCATCCATTCTTATCATGACAGAGTCGTTATTGGACTTTTTAGACAACATCCTGTAAAACACACATACACACACACACACACACACAAATGTGTAATATATATCATATACATATATTTATATTCTCTCTCTCTCTCTCTCTCTCTCTATATATATATATATATATATATATATATATATATATGATTTTATATTCATTATATCTCTTCTGTCCCTTTACTGGACCCTGACTGACATACCACCCTAAAATATGTTGGCATAGGATTATTTGGGGTTAAAAATTTAATTTTTAGCTGAAAGATAAGAACTAAATATCCCAAGAAAATGGCGTCTGTTCTATACCAGTAGGAAGCCATTCTTATCATCACAATTGGGAATTGAGGCCAAAAGAAACCTATAAGAGCAAATCTTATTAAACTCACTCTTCATAATTACTTTCCATCAAATAACTATTCTAGCCCAAACCTTTGTCTTGTCCTATTTTCATAGCCTACTATTTTTTACTTAATCTAATTTGTAAGCACTTAGCTTCAACTGCTTCTCCATGAGGTTCTACTAGTCTGACATTGACAATGCACAGAGCCTTACGCAGGAGTATGGAATGCAAAAGTAAGATTTTGCTCCCAATTCCACAGTCAAGATCATAATCACTTGGTATCAGCTTCTTTAGAAATGATTGTGATTTCTCTCTTACTAGTAATACCACCTTGTTTAGAACCCTGAGTGACTGCTTCATAGTCTCATATCCAGGTTTGTCAGGAGTACTGCATGCTGTCTTGACCTATCCCAGTGGTATCTATCCCCCTTACATCTGTTACTGATCCCTTTCTTTGTACTCCACTCTATAAACTGCCAGTTGCCAGTTTTTTTAAAGCTACCCAATAAATATATTTGAGAAGTAATTCTGAGTGTGTTGTGTCCTACTTCTGAAAGTCAAAGATACCTACGAAGGTCTCATCATTTTTTGCACATAGATGTGTAGAAGTTGCAAGTTTCGGTAACATTCCCTATATCCTGGAAGCAATATTACCATATGCCTCAGATTGAAAGATTGTTTAAAAAACGTATACCCATCCATGTACCAGAATGTATAAGGTTCATCTCTTTACAAATGTGTGCATTTCATGACTCCTTGCAGTTACCTTCGTTTTTCTTGATGCTATTAATACAATGCGTCAGAATGATACTTTGTAACATCAAGATGGTAAGGTCATGTAGAAAGAACCAAACAAAGCGTTTTTGGTCTCAGAATGGGAGCATGAATACAGATTCTCTTCTTAAGTGAGTATAGGAATACTCCTGATCCTCCTTCTGGACAGAAATTTAAAATAGTGCCACAAATAAGAACTGGAGAACAGAAAACACACATAGATGAACAGCTCCACTCATAATTTTATAAGCAGTATCTACCACTAGTTGTTATGGTTCTAGAGAGGAGGTTATATCAATGAACTTGACTGAGATGGGTTGGGACTCTCCATGTCCATGAAACTGAAGTCTTTGTTGAGGTCATTAAGTTCCACTGTTCTCCTCAAACACAATGTTGCCTTTCTGATTTTCTGCCTTGCCTGAGTAAATGTGGAGAGCCATTTCATTATATGTCTCCAATTCATACCTCAAGAAATCAATATGAAAATTATGTTAGCCACCAAGTGCACTCAGTCTCTGTATGTGTGCATATATTTATGTTTGTGAGATAGAAAGAGAGAAAAGGGGAGGGGGAGGAAGAGGGAGAGTAAGAAAGACAGAGGGGAGATGTAATAAGATTCCATTCATATAAAAGAAAGGATGTATTGAAATATGAAGTTTATCCTGATGCCAGAATTCAGACTGAAGACTAAATATACCTCAAAAAAAGATACAGAATTTTACTTAAAGTACATTTGCTATTTGAGGACCTGTTTGAATTGGTTGGAGCAATGTCAAGATTCCTTCCTATTGACTTTTGTAAACAGTGATATCAACTATGACTTATGAAGGACAGCTTCCAACAATCTCCTCAATCCTATACCAAGAAGTTCTAGCCATCACACCTGGTTTTGCCCACATCCCCCACCAGTTGTTGGGCTGTAATGTGCACGTGGGTGGGAGTGGGTCCTGTTGGGTTGAATTATAAGTCCTGAATCTGCAGCCCCCAAAGGGCTGTGGCTGTGGCTCAGAGAGGCAGAGACACGGGAATTTGACTGTGTTTACTCCACGCTGGGGCTAAACGTCTGGGTGTAAGAAGCCACGGGGCTCCGCTCCAGGGGCGAGGGAACACAGTCTGGGGACCCGTGGGGGCCCAGAGCTCTTGGGTTGGGAATCCCTGGGCCAAGGCAGCCAGAACCGACTGGTTCTCAGCCCTTTGGCTCTCAGGCGCAGCTGAGAGGCCACAGAAGGGTCGAGACAGAGCATACCAGCTGGATCAACCCACAGCCGAACGGGGAGGAGGAAAGATAAGCTTCAGCTGTGTCCTGTCCTGGGCATAAGACTCTTGGTCAGGGCAACTTGCTTGGCTGGGTTACGGCTGCTCGACTTGCCTGATTGAGTTGCTGGGCCTCCATGGCTAGAAGCATAGAGAGGTCATCCTCAAGAGGTTAGAAGGTGGCTTGGTAGGTGAAGACCCACTCCACGGTTCCCCACTGTGGGCCTCAAAGAAGAGAGATAGTCTATGGTCTTAAGATATGGTCTTAAGATATTTATTTTCAAGGCAGAAAATGGATGAAGCTATATCCTGTACTCTCAGGGCAGGCCTGAGTTAAATACCTTTTGCAAGGAGGAGGGTCTGGGAAGGAATGCTTAATTGGCTATGCCCTCTGGCCTTTCAGTATCTATCTCATTAGCATGGAGATCTGTCTTGAGGCTCTGTGGCCTGTAGTCACACCCTCTACCTGTGCTACGTGACCGATGGACACAAAGCTCTCTGTGGGAGGGGCTATAGCTATGTGAAAGGAGCCATGGGCCCAAGAGCAAGGTCGAACTCCTACCGTCCCTAAGGGTTCAAAGCCTGTTCTCGACCAGGTACCCAGCTGCTTCTCACAGGCCATTGCCCAACATTCACTGACTCTAGGTCATTACAATTTCAAATTTCAAAAAGTTTTCACAAATTATTCCCCTAGTTATGGCATGATATTAATTCTGGATAATACATCAATAACCTCTCTCATATTCAAGTTTTATTCTTCAAGCTCCTCAGAGACTTCTGGCTTATTTTGCATTAAGTGACACGTAGAATTCACTGTTCTCCCATGCTAAATAATGTATTTCTTGGTTGAGCAATGTTGATGCATGATTTTCTTCCCACCATATATTATGGTTTGAATATGAAATGTTCACCCTAGAGGCTCATGTTCTTCTTTGAAGGGATTTCAGGGCCTGACCAGTAGAGGTAGATCTCCATGGATAGGCCTTTGGGTACAGTAGTCCAGTCCTCTTTTGGTAGCATCTTCTGATCCCAGATGTGCCAAGTGATGGACTAAGTATACTACAAACCTCCACTTCTATGGACCAGCTGCTTCTGTGGTCATGCTATCACTGCCATTACAAATGGTTCCTTAAAACTGTGAGCAAGAATGAACCCCTCTTCCTTAATTTGCTTCATCTGGTATTCAATCACATATGTATCACATGCATTTGATTCAGGAGAAAACTTTGTATATTCTCTAAGCAACTGCAAAGTTTCTCCTTGTTTAAAGGAGATGGGGTAGCTTTTACCAGGACAGTAGCATCTGGAGATTAATGTTCTGCACTCAATTTTTTCTAACCTGGGTCTCAGTCTTCCCTTCATAGTCTGTAACTTTCTCCCAAAGCAACCAGAGCTCTTATATCAACTTCACTTCTAAACATAAAACTTTAAGGACAAGAGACTTCCTAAATTGTGTCCTAAAGTTTAGCTTTTGTGCTACAACCTAAGTTCATATACAGCATGTTAATGTTTGTTTGTTATATATTTCCTCTAAGGACAGCCAATGACCAGATGCTTTGCTATTGTGCATATCTGTGTATCTTCTTCATTTACATTTTACCCACACAACCAAGATGAAAGTCAAAGATGATGCCACAGAATGGGGAGAATGTCCCAGGTCACCACTTTCAGACAGTATCATTCTAACAACTAATTTAATTTCAGAGTGTCTCTTCAAAGGTGCCTTTTGTTGGGGCCAACTTTTAGCAGAAAGCAGCTATCAGCTTTGCAGCCATCTTGAGCCATATACCCTGACATGAGACTTGAATTACAATAGCCTACAACAGCTGAGAACACTCCGATAATCTTGGTTTAGATACCTTGAGATTAAAGGTGCGTGAGATTAAAGGTGTGTGAGATTAAAGGTGTGTGACTTAGAAGTATAGAGTTCAGAGTTAGAGACAAGACCTAAGGGCATGATTAAAGGTGTAACTTAGAGGCGTGGCTTAGAATCAGACTATAGAAGACAGACATCAGACGAGAGAGAGATTCATACACATGAGACATTAGGTAGAATCTGCCCTCACCCTCACTCTTGCTGAAACCCGACCTGCAGACCGGAGCAGCAGCTTGGGCCGGGATACAGTGGCCGCCCAAACGTGGGTCGGCCTGGGCCTCAACATTTTGCCTGGGCTGCAACATTTATTTTGGCCGCCCCAACGTGGGACTAGTGCGGTTCCCAACACCTTTCTTTTGGGTGGAGATGCTTCAAGTCAAGAGGCTGAGCATGGATGTTGTATCTGGGAAGACTCTAGTAGGAGAGGAGGAAGATGAGATAAAGGATGGAAAGAAACCAATCAGATGGTATCAGGAAGCATACTAGCACTGTGGGTCCCGAGGTTTATAACTGTGTCCTGTATGGTCCAGGGTGGAATACCAAATAGTTATTACAGAATATTATAGCTAGAGAAGCTAGCATGTGTGTTGTAGAAAAATTAGAAAACGTAGCAAGGACAGATGACTAGGTACACAGCTGCCAAGAGCACAGCCCAGGTATTGTAAGACCCCTTGATGGTGAAACCATGGCTTTCTTCTCTTTGCAGACTTTATATATAATAGATCTCCTGGAGTTATGGTTTGTCTGGGTCACAGGACACTCCTTGGGCTCTAATGAGATCTTGGGATTCAGTGCATATGGATATGACAACTGCAAGAACCGAGAATAGAACACTTCTTTGCTCTGAGGTGTGATAAGTGAATGTGGATCTCTCTAACAAGACAGCATACCAGTAAGAACCACATTTCAACCATTGCAGAGGAGTGGGGCAGAGTAGGAAACAAGAGCGGAGAATCTGCTGCAGGCTTCCACCAGAAGCTCTGCATCCACAAGGGAGGACATAGTAAACAATGGCTATCTTCACTAACAAAGCCATAATCAATGCCAGGGCTCAGAGAATAACCTCTGAGCAATACCGACAAATTAACTTGTCAGAAATGAACAAGGAAGAAGGAACAAAGGCAAAGGTTTAAAGAGAAGACAAGGCAATGAAATGAAGACTCAGAATTATGGTTGTTAGACTGACGTCCATTGACTTCCCTTTCTCAGGAAGTAGGGAGGAGGTGGTGGTGGTCAGGTGTTCAGTGAGCTTGAAGAGATCTCCCAACTATGAGAACTTCCTGCCTGCAATTTACCACTTCTTCCAATAATAAATATAGGCAGTAAACAGCAGTAATAAAATAACACACATAGTCATGATCAGTAGGCTTGGATATTTTTATGTCACCTGAATTAGTATAGATCTCACAATGTCATTTATAACTTACATTTAAAAGTCATGGTGTTTATGAACAACTATCAGCTCGTATTATTTAATTCATTAACATAGAACATATAGTTACTATTCTAACTTCATTACGTCTGTAATGAGTACCTGCCTTCAAACAGGGCCTCACAATGATATCTTTTAACTTATCTTCTGCTGGGCCACAATTCACCAATAGCACTTCCCAAAGGGCCAGTGAATCACAAGGAGATAACATGATTGGTGGGGTGGATGGAGCATGGTAATTCTTAGGATAGAACTGGGCTGCTTAAATAATACCATGCTGTGCTTTGAAAAGTTTACCTGGCCCACTAGAGGTTGTTTGCTGGCATTTCCTCCTTCAGGCAAAGAGCTTGCTTGCTTTCAAATGGCTGACTTCCTA
Source organism: Arvicanthis niloticus (assembly GCF_011762505.2). Classification (NCBI taxonomy): domain Eukaryota; kingdom Metazoa; phylum Chordata; class Mammalia; order Rodentia; family Muridae; genus Arvicanthis; species Arvicanthis niloticus. The sequence goes on from NC_047671.1 coordinate 32,892,180, forward strand.
GAGAACCCCCAGGGGTTTCCCCCATACCACCTGAGTAGAGAGAAGGAAAAACTGTAAATTCCAGGGGCCCTAAGTCAGGAGGGGAAAGCCTGTCTAATCTCCCCAGGTGGCGGCAGCTGAGTAAATTACCTAGCAAGCAGCTGTAAGGCATTACAGTGCAATTATCCCCCATGAGTTCTGAGGGCTTGTAGGCAGCTAAAGATAAAAAGCTGCCGGGCTTCAGGACTTGAGCTCTGAGAGAGGAAGGGCCGCTTCCTTCACAGTTTTACAGTGTTTGAGGAAATGCACCTCATGGGACAGCCCTTCTCAGACAGCCTTGAAATACAAATCGCCAGCTGGTTACGCAAGGGTCTTGTGTCTGAATGGACTTGGCCCATAAATAAGTTGGAAGGAGTCACATGTGGGAAAACAGCCTACATGAATCTTAGGGAATAAATATGGTATGGACTTCGAGAAGGAAACTTTCCGGGAGTTCCCACACTAAATACCAGAGTTGCCCGTTTATAGCTTGCTAGCAAAATTCATAAATAGAAAATGTTTACTAAGGGCTCAAGTGTCAAACACTATTTTCTACCAAAAATTAGGTGATTTAATCTACATGACAATCCTTAATGTTAATAATGTCATTATTAACCTGATCTTGCCAATCGGGTCACTGACTATCAGAGAATTATAAATAGAACATCCTTTTACTGTTGTCTTTTCTTTGACAGACCCCAACAGAACTGGAAGCTATCGACACAATCTCTTTCAAGAGTAGAAATCAATAGTTCTTAAATTTTTGCGGCACAGAGACTCAAAACTTGTCTAAAATGTCACTATGTTAAAGGCTCCAAACGAACACGCTTATCATTTATCCATTGTAACACAGACGTGAATAGATACACATGGACCTGTCCACCTCAGGAATGTCCCACAGACCCAGGGTGGCCACAGACTCTCTAGCTTTTTTACTGCAGTTGTTTTTGAATGAACAGGTGATTGAACAAATATGGGCATGACATCTTCTGCAATCAAATCACAGCACATACTTGGACCATAGCTTCTGATTCTAAGGTAAACAGTTTTTATTCAATGAATACAAACAGGTAGAAGCCTTCCTACTTCCTTTTCAGGGCAAATCCACTGTTCCTGTCCAATGGAATTTTCCCTCTCCAGTTTTTGCCTCTCTAAGCTACCTTCCCCAGTGACTGGGATGCAGACACTGGGCGCCCTGTCACAGTGACATACTGATAAAAGATTAGCCAGCTCTCTGGGTGAACACAAGCCACCCTTGTATTGGCCCATCTTCATGGTGTCAGGTTCAAGGTACAAACATGATGTCACTGCAGTCACTACATCTAGAAGTGGATGCATGCTCTCACACCATGATGCTGGGCCTCTACACAAGAGACACAAACAGGTACAAGAGCATATACCATATAGTAAAGTAATGTCTGAGGATCTTTTTAAAATTTGTTTGTTCATAGTTCGTGTGTGTTGGTGTTTTGCCTATATGTATGTCATTGTGAGGGTGTCAGATCCCCTGAAACTGGAGTTACAGACAGATGTGAGCTGCCACGTGTGTGTTGGGAATTAGATCTAGGTCCTCTGGAAGAGCAGCCAGCGCTCTTCTTAACTGCTGAGCCATCTCTCCAGCCACAGGTCTGAAGATTTTGCACATTAGATTTTGATATATTTTTATTAGGTAAGTTTATATAACTTAGCGCAATAAGGTTAAGATATAAATCACATGGCACACCATTCCATGCCAACTCCTTATTCTGCAACCATTGAAGTAACTATGTGAGACTTTTGATTTTTATTTTGTTTCAGCATTAATTCATTAAAACGGTGCATTATATTAACTGATTTTTCAAATTCTAAGCCAACATTGCATTCTGTGATTAAAAATCATAGTCAGGAAATATTCTCCTACTTATATTTGGCTGGATTTTATATTGTAAAGTTTTGTTTGTTATCTGGTTCATATCCACACAGAACGTCCCGATGTGGATGTTTCTTGCATGGCAGTGCCTGTTGGTGACCTGGTTAGGACAGTGGTGTTTCATAGACTAAATTTTAGACATGTTTCCTCCTTTTTACTTTCTGGAAGAGTTTGTAAAAAAATGTTGTGTATAGAATTTTTAGCCCAACTCATTTGATTTCCTTGTGTGAGTATTTTTAAGTCATAAATTTAAATTCTATTACAGATGTGAAGACTTTTAAGTTTATCAGTTTCTTCCTGGGGGACATTTGGTTGTTTTCTTTAAAAAAAAATGTTGGTGTGTGTGTGTGTGTGTGTGTGTGTGTGTGTGTGTGTGTGTGTTCCACATGGGTTTGGGTATATTCGGAGGCCAGAAGAAGGTGTCCTGAAGCTGGAGTTACAGGCCTCTGAGCTACGTGACACAGGCACTGGGAACTGTACTTCTCTTGAAAGCAACAAGTGCTCTTAACCACTGAGCCATCTGCCCCATCTAAGCTTGTTCAAAGCAGGCAAGCAAGCAAACAACCAGCCATCCAACCCACAAACGAGCCGTATGCTCAGGGGCTACTGAAATGGCTCTGGTTCGGGAGATGTGTATGTTTGATTTGCAAGCATGAGGACCTTTGTTCAAATCTCCAGCCCTCCATACAAACTTAGGTATGGCTGTGTATGCCTGTACTTTTAACAATGGGAAGCCAGAAATAGATGGCGCCTATGAACTTGTTGGCCAGCCAGCATATGCACAATGCTCTATTTCAATAATAGACCTCGTCACAAGGAAAAGAGGGGAGATCATGAAAAAGATTCCCAGAGTCCTGTATTGGCCTCCTCATGTGTTCCCTCCCACCACACCAAACTCCTCCTATACACACAAAGAAAATATAACCAAACTATGCAAATTTTGCCTAACAAGATAGCTCAGTGGGTAGAGAATCCTGCTACCAAGTCTGATAACCTAGCTGAGTCTAACTTTAGAGCCGAATCCTAGAAGCAGAGAAGTGACCCTTGCAAGTTGTCCTTTGATTTCCATATGCATATTGCATGTGGCATATGTGCACACATTATACATATAGTAATAAATAAATACATGTAATTTAGGAAAAAAAGATTTATTAGATTTCTTTTTAAGTGTGTGTGTGTGTGTGTGTGTGTGTGCAATCATGTGTTCATACATATGTAAGTGTGCATGAGCATTTGGAGGCCAGAGGTTAAGTTTGGGTGTCATTCTTCAGGAGCCTTAAACCTTGTGTTCTGAGGCTGGGTCTCTTAATGGGACCTTAGATTTGCTAATTAGCAGAGGGTATCTGCTCATTGTGCGCCAAGGATCCACTTGTCTCCTCTCCAGTGCTGGAATGTGGGGTACTGGGAAAGTTCAGATACTCAAGTCTACAAGTCATTTATTGACTGTGCCATTTACACAGCTCTGAATTATCATATTTCTTTATCACTCTTTTAGTGTCCATAGGATATCACAGTGATTAGGAAAACTATTTTTCTTCTCTATCCTCCCTTCCTCTCTCCCTCTCACCCTCTGTCTTGTGTCTGAAAGAACTTCTTTGTGGGGGTCATCGATTTTCTCTAATTTCTTTAGTTGTTTGTTTGTTTGTTTTCTGTGTTTTTTTTCTTTATTGTTTCTCTGCTAGAGACTCTAGCTTTCTTCTTTCTCACTTCTCTAAAGGGGATTCTTTAAGCCCTTGCCTTAAAGTTTGGCCATTTCATAATATAAGCATTCCTATTACAAAATTTCTCCTGTGGACTACGTTAGCTGCATCTAATTTTGGAATACCATGTTTTCATTTTAGTTAAGCTGAACAAACTTTCTGATTTCCTTTTTAGCTTCTTAACTGAAAGATATTGTTGTCTTGTTTTGGGTGTTTAGTTGTTGTGGTTTTGGTTTTATTGAAATGCAGGTATACCAGCTCCAACATATCAAACAGGAGAGTATAAAATACCCAAGAATCAGATATACATATAGAATTCATAGGAACTGATGTCTTATCAGGGGAAAAAAGCCAGCCAACCATTTCCTGTAACTCTTCTTATGGCCCCAGTCATTTTTTTCCTTGTTTCGTTCCCTCTTTTTGTTTTGTTTTTGTTTTTATTTATTTACTTATTTTTGTTTTTTTTTTTTTTTGTTTTGGTTTGGTTCACTTGTTTGTTTCTTTCTGTACTGAATTTCCACATTTCTTACTTGCAAGCTTATTGTCGGTGAGTATCAGATCTAGATGGTACCCACCTGGAATTTCTAGGTTCTTGCTTTCCGTAATAAGAAACTGGAATAGGGGCATGTGAATAGTTTTAGAAGCAAGCACTGTTTGTTAAGAAAAAGCACATCCAAGAAAGGAAGCCGAGCAGAGATGGAAGACAGGTTAGAAGCTCAATGGTCATGAGCCAGGCAGACTGAGCCCTTTGCGGTTCATTTGCATTGCTTAGGCTTTATCTGTGCTGTGCTGTTTGTCAGCCTGGTTGGGAACTGTTCTCTGTCTTGCTTCTGGTTTGTTTTATGCGATAATTTTGACAAGACTTTCCATTCTATCCTCCTGCTCATAATCCTCAAAGTCACCACAAACAAAGCCCTCAAGTTTTAGTTTTCAGGGTGTTTGGACTCCTTTCTGAAATCCCAGTAATTCTGGGAAGCTAATCTGATTGGCTTCCCAGGAGTCTCCTTGATGTCACTGTGACTGAGGTAGGAAGAAAGCCACTGCGCACAGGTACCTACCTATGCATTCACAGCCCCAGGCATCAAGGGCAGAACACATAAAGAGAGAAGAAAGAAACAGGATCTCAGCTTAGTGTAATATGGAGCTCAACCTTTGAACTTGTACTATGGGGCCTCAATGGTCTTCCTCATATCAAGACTTCTTTGTTCCGAAGTCAATACAAGTTTCCTGTCTTGTTCCTCCATTGTTTTTTTGCTAAGATAAACATATCCTGTGCACATCCCACGCAGGAACAAGTGCTATTTTAGAAGGAATTCTCTGCCACTGAAAGGTTCTCCTAGAGCCAGCTGTGCTTTATGGTCTGATTCTGCAAGCCCAGGAAATCACCAGCTGCAGATTTAGCATAATTGGAGTTAATGATAGGTTTGCTTGAATAGGGGTTTCAGCTTCCAGCTTCCTAAAGTGAGCATCAGGGCACATGCCTGAAGTATTTAAGGAACATAGATGTGGTATTTCTTCTGAATTCATATAGCCCTTCCACTAAGCGAAATTAGCCTATTTTTCCTTGATCTAGCCTCTAAATATATCTAATATAAATATATTTTTCTTGTTTCATCCAAGAAATGGTTCAGACTTTCAAACCATCTATTTCATTTATGAAAACAGAGTTTTAAAAAATCACAAGACCCATTGGGTCCAGCAGGTAATTCTACCCTAATCAAGTCATTATAAAATGCAAACAGATTCTAGATTATTCTGCATCTAGGGATTATGCTCCAAGTGGTTTTCCAAATCCTAGACTACTGTAAAGTCTGCTTTTAAAAGTGTGGAATGTGCACTTAAAAGTCATTAAATCTAAGTAAATTTGCTTACACTGAAGATTTATTGCCCCCTAGGAAAATACAATGTGTGCTTGCAATTACTGCCTTTTTGTAATTTCTCTTCTCAGGCCATTTGTTCTCTGCCAAAGCTTCACAAAGGTGGCTGTGCTGGTGCTTTGCAGTTCAAGCTGTTTTCATAGTGGAGAGAATTTCCCTAGGCCCGCCTCTCTCTCTTCCTGACCTCTCTGCTGTGGCATTCATTAAAGCCCAGATCCTGGCTCAAGTCAAAGAGTTCAGATCTCCTCCTTGGCTAAAGAACTCTCCATTGTGACTTCGCTTTGAACTTCAGCTCCTCCCGGTGCAGGGGTCACATGTGAATTTGTTATGCTTCCTGGCAAATGTTTCAGAGTAAATGGATCCGATGAAATTCTCAGGGAGTATTTGTTTTTTAGTGTTGCTCTAATACACAATAAATTGTAATTTACGAGGCATAATTGAAGAAAATTCTGGAGGAAGTTGTGTATAAGATTAGGGGGATTATTAAATCAACTTTATTGTGTTTTCAAAAACTTAAAAATGGTTTACAGCCATAATAAATTGCTTGAGAGTGCTATCAACCCATAAATTTTAATAATTTAATAAACATTCTGCAGTTAAGTTGGGCTTGTAGCCAAATCCCAGGGCTGGTTTTGTGTCATGTATAGTAATGTGTGTTTTAGCTTACCTGGGTGATAAAGGAATGAGCTGTTCTCATGCAGGACACGCAGTGATGGGTCATTAATTTTAATGAACTAAAACTGGGAACTGGAGTTTGAAGCCAGAGGGGGAATTGAGCTTTGTTGCCCATCCCCCACCGGGTACCTCATTGCTTCCATCTCATACTTTTAAGGATAGAGGCCAACTTTATTTCCTCCAGCCCCAACTCTTTGAAAAAGCATAAGAAAAACAATCTCCGCTCCACTTCCAGTTTGGGAGCGGCTAACTACATTGCTAAAATTGTCTTTCAAGATTTGTCTGTCAAATGTTTGTAATGATTTGTGTGTTGAATGCTCCTAATGTTTATGGCTGATTAAAATAATGCAAATTCATATCAGTTTACCCAGCAAATACAATATGAAATAATTTTTTGTCATCTCTTGTAAAAGTTGCAGGTCAAATTCTAAACAACTTACTGAGATGCCCCTTGTCTGTGTGAAGATTCTGCATCAACTTCCATTGTGTGCCTTACTGAGCTTTACACCCAAGCATCGTATAAACATTATTCACAAGTCTATCTCCACACACCTCTGCCTACATCTGAACCAAATTAATGGGTATCTGCTCAATAAAAAATGAGTTTATCTCTTTTTTATTTTATCTTACCAAAAAGAATTATATGCATCTAAAATCAGAAGTGATTGCTTTAATGATGTTTTGTATTTCAATGTCTGTTTTATAGTAATGATGAAATATTATAAAGGCCATCTTCATAAAAACTTAAACTATTGCCATCACACTATGTTCTGCGTTTTTAAAAGGCAAATTTAGATCCGTATTTTATCATAAAAAGTGTGATGGGTTTTAACTTTTCCTCTGATTTTTAGATCCTCTCATTCTCAATTTTTTTAATTGATCCAGCTGGAAAAAATATCATTCTTGATTATTTCATCAACAAAAGCATGTCCTTGGTAACTGGCTGAGTCTGTGCGTTTATTCACTCATACAAGATAGGCACATGCAAATGTGTGTACTTGCCCTGCCTACATTTTCGCTTAATGAAGAGCTTAATAAAAATCAGCATTCATAGCCTCTTCGTAGTCAGATAAATTAGTTAATGCACAATAAGCAGCTCTTATGTATAATGCAAAAGATTAGTCTTGTCATTTGCATAATGTGATACAAACGGCTCCCTGTTCCAAGAAGCAGCTCCCCCATTAAATTCAAGTCAAAAGCTGGATGACGTCAGTAAGGTAATTGGGCTTCATTTGGCATATCTCATTCATTGTGTGGCGTTCAGGGCCCTATCTGTGCTCAGTTGACAGCAGTGTTCAGAAGCCATGTTCAGAAGCAAAGCTTTCCAGTCTGGGAAGAAGTGTGCTTACTCTGACCCTGCTTCACTACCGGATTCCAGTAGAAATGCATTGGGCACTCTGCCCTGTGCACACATATACAGAGAGCTAAGTGCTGACAGGAACTTGCTGAGAGGGTGGAAAACCCTGCTTTTACCAGTAGCTTTTACCAGAATTTCTGGCACAAAGTTACTGCCTGGGACCTTCTCCTGCCCTCACAGAATATCCCATGTCTCTGAGAAAGAAAGGGACATTGTTTGAAAACTGATGTAGTTCTGAGTGTGTGAATTTTCATGTGCACAGTATACACCTCTCTCTCTCTCTCTCTCTCTCTCTCTCACACACACACACACACACACACACACACACACAGAGAAAGTTACATCGTTTTTCTACAATTTCACTAGAGTTTAGAAGACAAATATTTTGGGTTTTTTTTTCTTTGACCAATGCTTTGCTATGTTCTTTCACTGATAAAATGAGAGAAATGTTTCTTGTATTTGCTTCCCCATCTCAAGAATGGGGGAAATGATTTTAATTGCATGACAGCAGGTGGATAATTTTGTAAAGCTCCATTAAAACCACGGACATGGTGACTATGCAATTGTCACTGAAAGATGTTGGACACATTTTTACCTATCAGAGTCTTTTAATTACTTGCTCAAAAGCAGATTCAGCATGGCTTGGGGGGGGGGGGGGGTAGGAGTGCATGCTACAAAGACCACTCAGAGGTTAAGACCTGTACCACTCTTACAGAGGAGAGGACACAAGTTTGGTTCCCAGTTGGATGGCACACAGTGACCTGGGTTTACATCTGCCTCCTGACTCGAGCTCAAGGGGAACCTGATCACTGTGACTACTGTGAGCACCTGCATTCATATGCATGCACACACACAAGTCCACGTGAATACAAATCAATAAAGACTAAAAAAAACCTGACTATACATACTCCATTTTCAGTTTCTTTCATAAAAATGTATTTGGACAAACGTACACTAATAACTTCTGAAAATCATGGTGTTCCTTTTACTAAGGTTATTAAACTAATTTTACAGGAAGGTGATGGTTAGAAATGCAAGTGTTTTAAATCATAGAATCCACACAACACTTTCCATTGTCGTTTGCAGTATTTTGGAAAACATGATCTAAGGGTTTATGAGTTCTCAGACAGTCCTGTTCTCATCATGTTCTACGTCGAATTCTACTTATCTGTGTGTTTATATGCAGTCATACTGTCTTTGGAAAGGTGAAATGTACAGTGGAATGCTAAAATTTGGTTTAAACTCTGTCCTAGGAGTTTTTATTGTTGCTCAGAAGTAATAGGAAAGGTAAAATCCATTGTTAAAACATATCCAAATATGCATATATTCAAAATAACACATAAAAGGAGAAAATGGTCTTTTAGGAAAAAAAAAAAAACTTATTTGAGATATAGAACTCCTCCAAAGGAGACATGGGACATGCTTGTAATCCCAGTACTCAGTTGGGAAAGGCAGATGGATATTTATGAATCCAGGAACAGTTTTGTTTACATTGCAAATTCCTGGCCAGCCGGGGCTACCTAGTGAGACTTAAAAAAAAAAAAAAACATATTTCAGTTTGATAATTTGGTAATTTGATTGCAGTAAATGTAAATCATATATCGGTCATCTTTTACTGCAGCTCAATAATACAAGTAGTAGACAAAATGAATGCTAATTTGAAAAGCTTTAACTGCTGTGGAATCAAATTAAGAGTGCTGTTACTTCCCTCCTTGAACTGATATCATTTAGTCCTGAACAAAATGACAATAAAAACACAAGTCTGTCTTCAAATGACCAATTGGTACTCTGCTTGAAAGAATATAGAACTACTACAGCTTTTCTCCTTTGATATAGACAGATTCATTATGCTGGCCTCTGAGTCTGTGTGTGCATGTGGCCATGGCCATGGGAGAGAATTTAAATGGTATAAAGGAATTAATACAGACGCTTCAAATAGAATCGAGGCCAAAGTTTGATATGTAATGTTTGCAATTGAGGTCTATTTCATCTAAGGGTACACTCTCATATTGTAGCCTTGATGGCAATAGAGGTTTTTATTAGGCTCTATTTAATGGTCTACTGCTATGACAGTCTGTGTTATATCTTAATTAGTAGTATTCTTTCTAGTTCAACTAAAATAGCTAAAGGGTCCTCCTGGGATCTCTTCTGGGATATGATTTTGTTTAATCTTATTATTAATGATAATAAATTTTTTCTTTGTTGCAGTAGCGTCTGTATGCCAATGATGCCATTATTTAAACAAATAATTATTCCACATTACAACCCCTTTTAGAACACGACAATAACAAATCATAGTTACGGCTAATTCATAGTGAATTTAGGTCTACAACATTAATAAAATTAATTGTATGAAATCTGATTGGAAATCTAAGCCAGTTAAGGCAGGGTTTTTTTTTTGCTCTGGTCTTTGATAATGTGCTAGTGCCTGGAATGAAGCAACCAGCATAAAACAGCTCAGTGCTTGTTAGCAAACAAAGAGAAATGGAAACTTGGTTGCTAGGAGACGTTATTTTTCATTGTTGACAATCCCGATTTTCTTTGATTACTGCCACTATGGTTGTTCATTACACATACTGAATGATTTTATTTAACATTAGGGAAACATATTTTGGAGTTCAATTGTCCTGTGACTATCAAAATATGTACTCAAACAGTACTCATCCCCCACTTCAAGGCTAACTATCTCCGGTGAGCCCTTACTCTGGAGGTTCGACAATATGAGGGTTTTTAAATCTTTCTTGTCCAATGTGCATTTCAGTAGAATGTGATTTGGCAAATTAAAAAAAAAAAAAACTGATTTTGCATAAAAATAAAATTAAAAATTTCAAACAAGCAGAAACACAATCTTACCTACATAAATTCAACAATATTATCATTATGATTTCTTGCCATAATTAAGATTATTTCATTAGCATTGATGAAGATACAATAAAAGAACTTTTTTTAACTTTTGAATGGGATAGGGATTTAGGCATCGTGTGTATGTGTGTGTGTGTGTGTGTGTCTGTGTGTCTGTGTGTGTGTGCAATAAGGTTTTGAATTTCTTTCATGATAAGAACCTTGGAACTTAACTTTATGTGCACAGAATTTTTAAGAATATTTAAGTGTTGATACTGTAACATCTGGAGGAATGTCCAGTGGTTACAGGGCTATGCAAGAAAGAGCTATGAAGCCCTTTGGTCCAAATGGAGTTATCTTGGTTTTTTCTGGTTTTTTTTTTTTTTTTTTTCCTTCACTATACCTGCTGATTCTTGTCCTAACTGTGATCAGTACTCCTTCCATTCTGTGGCCCTGTAGAATCCCCCACACCTTCCATGTCTACTTCACACAGAGACAGAAACCAAGAAGCCAGTATGTCTTTCTTTGTACTGAATGACCCTTTGTTTCTGTCTAGCTATAGTTTATTTCTGGTTTTCTTCTGTTCTGAAACTTTATCCTGCTTCCATGCACTCCCTCTAAAAACCCTGGTTCCTAATTACTCTCTGTGCATTTTTTTTGTCCTGTTTTTTCATTCTTCTCCTTTCCTAGTTACAGATTCCAGCTTAACCTTACAATTTTCTGCTCCTTTGATTTTTACTTACCACCATAACGATCAACCTTTGTTTATAGATTGTCATGTTGTCTCACACCAAGTCACTTGACTTCTCTGGGATATAAATAGTATGCCATGAGTAAAATTGTTATCAAACTGAAACAATTATACATTTTTATAGTTATATTTAATACAGACAGACTAATCCGCTGAAATTATATTTTGTTCAGACATGTCAAGATTGTATTTTAAAAAGGAATAAGAGATATGATTAGTCAGGTGCAAATACACCCTTACATTACATTTTTTTTCTTACTTTTGAAAACAAAAGGTTATTTTGTAGTTGCTACTACACAAAATGGCAACAGGCTACTTTGAAGGAGATTCTAAACTTTTGTGAGAAGTACAAAGTTGACACACTATTTTGCATCTTGGCCAGAATGAATGACAGTTTCTTTTCCAGTCCTGGTCAGCCTTGTTTTGATTGTTCCAGTACATGTAGTAGTTCCTTGGTGTTATAATTTTATTTTCTAACATGAAAACAAAATGATCATCATTTCATGTTTGTCTGCTCTCTTCTATCTGTACAATAATGCCCTATAAGGTCTTAGCTGTTTAAGCTGATTATATGGTTATACTTGCTAGTTTGAAGAGTTCTTTATATACTGTAGATTATAGTTTATTAGAAAAATGTGTGTGTGTGTTTTAAAACTGATGTTTAGTTTACTAATTCTTCTTCTCATGGATTGTGCCTTTGATTTGATTTATATCTGTAAAAGACACCACCAAACCCAAGGTTATCTAGATTTTTTTTCTTTCCTTTTCTTTTTTTCTCTTTTTTTTGGGGGGGGGGGAATTTCATCTCCCAGAAGGTTTAAACATTGATGGATGGCTTATGGTTAGAAGCAATCCAGCAAAGCTTACTTTTATGTTAATTTAAAGTAATTTCATTTTAAAATTAAATTTTTATGAAGGGTGCATGCCCTGTATCTAGATTTGTATTTTCACATGGAAATGTCCATTTGCTTCAGCAGCCTTTGTTGAAGGCCAACGTTTTTGCCTCATTGTGTTACCTCGTATTATGTTTGCAAAGGCAATTGTAAGGCTCTTTTTTTTTTATTGCACTCTGCCAATCACTGCTGCAAAAGATAAAAGAAAAAATATTAACTCCTGCTTTTAACTCTCTGTGAACAAATGCTTCATGTCTGAGGTCAAGGAGGGCTGGCTCCCTGGCTGTCAATATTCAGACAGACAATTGATCTTCTCATTGTATTTAATCGCAGTAGCCATTTCCTGCTCTCCAGTCCCAACACTGCTTAGAAAACTAAATGTGTCTGCTGCCATTAGTGCACAGTTGAAGAACCATGTGACATGGATCAAAGACCCTTTGGGCCAAAGTCGAGACTATTTATTAGAGAGGAACTGGGGCTTTCCTGAAATTTCCTCCCATTCAGACAGATAAGAATGAATTTCCTAAGCAAGGGGCTGCAGGTGCTGTGGTGACATCTATGGACACGGAAGCTGAGAGGAAAGGAGTTTTCAGAGATTCTGCAGCTATGTAGGACACTTGTACTTCAGCTATGCTCTTCCACACAGGGAGGGCAGGCCTGCTGGTTGCCTCTCATGGTGTTCTGAGTACCAGCTTTTGTGAGTGTCCAGGATTGTGAGGAGCAGGCTGGGACTGGTGTGTTTCTGAAATGACAGGTGGTCTTTAGTCACCCAAGTTTTGCTTGCAGTCCTCCAGAAATGTCAGGGAGATCCGAGTGGCCTTTACACCATTCTTCAGGAAAGAAAAGAAAGGCCTCCCTGATGTGCTTCTGCTTTCTCCTCTGTTCCCTCTCTAAAAAAAAACTAAACTTCAAAGTGAATATCATATCACCTTTTTTTAGTCAGTGTTAATAACATGTAGCAAGCTAGATATGCTTGGCTTCTTAGAGAAATGACTTATAGAAATTCAGCATGCATTAGACTTTCTTCAGAAAGAATTTGCAGTTGGAGCCTACAAAGATGAGAGCTTAAAATTCTCTTTTCATAATTCTAAAAATTGTCCTTGGGTTTTTGTTTCTTCCTTGATTGTAGTTATGTTTTCTCGTGTAAATCTCTAAACAGTTAAACACTGTTCAGTGAATACTGGTGAAAAGTCTTTCTCCCTTTACTTCTTCCCCCTGACACAGGGCTTCTCGGTGTAGCCCTGACTATCCTAAAACTTGCTCTGCAGACCAAGCTGGCTTTGGACTCACAGAGATCCCATGCTGGGATTGATCAAGTGTGTGTCACCACCATCTGGCTATCTTTTGCTTTTTTTTTTTTTTATCTTGCTCTTTTCTTCTCTTCCTTTACTTTTATGTTTTTATATCACCCTGCAAAGGATCTGTTATAACTTATAATTAATCTACACCCAACAAAGTAAAATAATTTTGAAGTAGCTAGTGCTAAGAAAAAAAAAATGCAACTCTCTAGTCACCATGAGAGGAAAGGTAAGCAGAATAAGTAGATACTACTCTACTTGAAACCATTCCCCGAATCATTGGTTGCAAAGTCTTGGTGGATTCATGCTTGGGAAGATAGCCTGTCAATAAGTGCTGTATTCCCCCCTTTTAATACAGTGAGGTAGTTAACTTAGCTGTCAACTCTTAGAGAAACTCTTAGGAAAGTCATCAAGCCATGGTTTGGGTGTGTATATGAGAGTGTTTCCAGAGACAGTCACACTGTGAGGGTTCTGACTTAATGAATAGTTTACCCCGCTGTTGAATCCAAATTTGAATACACTATTGGAACTAATAGAAACTAATAGAAATATGGATGTAGGGCTTTGTTAGAGGAAACATGTCACTGGACTTGTCTTGGGGACCACAAGAACAACTAGAACCTTGACTGTCTCTGCTCTCTTTCTCCTGCCCAGCATGGTATAAGATGCTTCACAGAAGATCTTTAGGTTTTTTAGCACATCCCTTCTTACTCTCACCAAGAGAGCCACGGAAACTTTTGAGCACTCCTTTTGAATGCGGCTGTCCTGCAGGCTGCTAATAGTTCTCCAGCTCCAGCCAAGTACCTCATAAATCCACGATGTGAGAAGGGAAGAGCTTTAAGGCTGGAAAAGCTGAGGGGTCAATTCATCTGACCAACGCTTTGCCATTGGTCATGTCGAGGGAGCTGAACTCAGGTCAGAGTGGCACATCGGTCAACACTAATGAGGACGACAAAGGAGAAAACACAGGCTAAGTCGGTGACACGATTGTTTCTGCAGCTGCAGCATCTTCATATCTACTCAGGAGAGCCAGTTAGAGCTAGTAGTGACTTATTTTCCTGGAGCACAAGCATCACAACCTCCCTTATGCCAACACACAGGATACATTCAAACAAATTATCTTCGTTGTATTGTCTCCCCCTGAAATTAACGTAACAAGCAAGCATATTCACTATGGCTTTATACACACTTTATTATTATTATTATTATTATTATTATTATTATTATTATTATTATTATTATATCTTTTTTCACAGTCCAGTCATTATCCCCATCCCAGTCTGCCCTCTAATAGTTTCTCATCCCATTCCTCCTTCCCCACCCTATCTCTCCCCACATCACCAGACCACCCCACTCCCTGGGGCCTCAAGTCTCTCATTGAGGCCAGACAAAACAGTCCTCTGCTGTATAACACATATACTTTTTAAAAAGTGTGATGTATCCACATCGTCTTGGTAAATTCAGGGGATATACAGATGTGAGAAGTGTGTCAAAGGCCATTTAGTAGATACTTCACAATCAGTGTAAACAACATTTAGTAAAAGTCTATTGCTTCATTAATAGACTAACATAGCCTATGGGAAGAATAAAGTTATCAAAAAAGAAATACGAGTTTGTGACATTTTTATGGTAGTAGTCATGATAGCCATATGTTTGAAATGAGCACACAAGTTAAATCCAGTTTCTACTCTATTCTGAAAAATAATATCCAGAGTGAATTGCAAATAACCAGAGGCAGTCATATAACTGATGTTCTTTATATTGTTTTAATGGAGTACTTGTAAAAGCAACCTAAATGTCTGATCATTTATTTTGTAAGATAGATGCTGAAATAGATATGGCAGAATTTGTAATATACCAAATTGTTAGTCATGCCTGAAGCAAGTGCCTTCATCTCTGGAGGAAATAGCAGGTGTCCCTGTTGCTCCATGTCATGTCACATCTTCTCCTGAACTTTGGTCTCAGCAGGAGCTATGGTGGACTGAGACTATGCAACTGTAGTTTGAATGAGAATTGCCCAAAAGACACATATGTTGAATGTTTGGTCCTCAGTTGGTGAAACTGTTTGGTAAAGATTAGGAAGTGTGGCCTTTCTGGAGGGGGTATGTCATTGGGAATGGGCTTTTGAAGCCACTCCCAGTTAGCTTTCTCTGTCTAGTGGTTTTGTCTTACAGTAGGAAATCCCTCAGCTACTGGTGCAGGTCCATACCTGCCTGCATCATGTTCTCCAGCACCATGCTCATAAACTTCTAATCCTTGGAGACTCTAAGTCCCAGATCAACTTTATTCTATAAGTTGTTTTGGTTATGGTATTTTATCACAGCAACAGAAGAGTGACTAAGAGATGGGCTCTTCTGCCCTGACAGAGTCTTAGCAGATGGTTTCTCTCTCCCCTTGTTTCTGGCCTAGGAACATCTACAATTGGTGAGTAAGCCCAGATGTGAGATAAAAGGCAGCTAACCATAGGAGGAGGCAGCCCAGCTGGAGGGCAGTTCTTAAGCGATTGTCTTCTTGGTTGATATATTAGTCAATTTTGATTTTATTATTTTTAGTTTATTATTATCATGAGTAAACTAGGCAACTTTGTAAGGACAGAGGCTCAGTTATCTCACTGAATATCTACTCAAGGATGTGGTGCCATGTTGAATTGTCTCAGTCACAGTGTGGTGTGCCTACATTCCGCATTTGGGAGAAGATAACATGCAAAACAGCTGTGGGTGGGGCAAGAGGAGGGAGAGACCTTCTTCAGTATATCATGGAAGCATATCTTCAAATGACCCAAGGACCTGCCACTAGACCATGTGTTCTATATGTTCAACACTTTCCATTGCATCACTGAGGACCAGATTTCAGACACATGAACCTTGGGGACACATCTGAACATCTTTAGATCATAGTTGGTGACAACCTAGAGTACCCAACCTCTTAGGAAGAACTCTCAGAACTGAGTTCTCATACTGACCATTTCAATATTCGAATGATCACTGAGTATTCTTCCTTGTAGTCTTGTCCTTTCTCACTCCTCTTTTCAATCATCTCCCAAATCCATTAACTGTTTCTGGCTCTGCATTCTGAGGGAACATCTATCAGGACAATGACTAAGACAGTCTTCTTCTTCTTCTTCTTCTTCTTCTTCTTCTTCTTCTTCTTCTTCTTCTTCTTCTTCTTCTTCTTCTTCTTCTTCTTCTTTTATTTTTATAGGAAAAGGAGTTTTTAGAGCTGAGTGTTCACATAGAATCAGGACAATCTGAGGGGTGTAGAGTCCCTACTGTTTGACAGCTTCTTTAGTCTGAGCTGCAATATGATGAAAATAGACTTGGGCACAAGGGAATCCTGAAAAGCTCAGCTTGATCTTCTTATATTTGTTCCAAAGTATTGTGTTTAGTCCTACTGAGGTGGAAGATGTTTCTTAGCAGGGATGTGTGTGTGTCAGAATCACTGACGGTGGTCTTACTTGACTTTTTGATTGGCTGATTTTGGCTTTTGAGACAGGGTTTCTCTGTGTACTCCTGGCTGGCCAGAAAATGTCTTTATAGAGCTATCTGACCTAAAACTCGGAGATCTGCCATCCTCTGCCTCCTGAGTACTGGGATTAAATGTGTAAACCACCACACCCATCTATATATTCAAAATAATGTAGGCAGCACATGGTAAAACTGCAGAGGAATGTAAGACAGGGAGTGAATGACAAACTCCCTGTCCTTCCTCTTGTCTGTTTCCATGAACAATCAACTTTAATCACACTGGTTTTGGTGCTGCAGGTGACCACCATAATCTTAAGTGAACCACACATGTCGTCGTGATTTTTTTCATTTAAATAGATATTTAGGATAAATAGACATATTTCATCTCCTCAAAATATTCTATGTCTGTTACATATTTTGGCTTGTCTTTGAATGATGGTATTTGTAGATTTATGCACCATATTCTGCTTCCTGCTATAGATCTTGATGTCTTTTCTTTATTCTAGATATTACATAATTTTTATATATAATTAGTATAGTAGTACATTATCCTCTTATGGCTCCATTTACAATTGCCTATTTCATTCTATATCATTGAACTTACCACTTACACTTAATCCATGATCATAATTATATTTTACCTGCTTTGGTCATGCATTAAAAAGTTTAAGAGAAACAAATGATAAATCCTTATACCAATAGAATTCTGTTCACTGGGAAGTCAAAACTCTTCTGAGATTATAAATCTTTGCCTTGGGCCCCAAAGCACAAGCCTACCCTCCCTGTGATGTCATTAATTCAGCATCTGGGGAATCAGCCCAAGCATCTCCAGCTCAAATTAGTTCATGCTTGAACATAATTACTGCAAGAGAAAATACTTCAGAGCCAGCTCGGCACTTCAAAAACTCATAATGCATATGAAAAAGCATTTTTGTTGTTTTACAAGTAAAACTTGCATTTTTATGCTAGGATCTAGTCTAACACATTTTATATTTTTCTAATAATTTCTCTCTTTGATCCATGAGTTATTTGTCAGATGACTTTAACACATTAAGAGTTTTTCAAATATAAGAAGGTATTTTGAAAATTGTATTTACTTACTTAAATTTTCCTTTTATAATGATCTAAGGGCAAGCTTAGTATGGTTTCTACTTTCAAAAATTCATTGACATTAAAGAATACATTGTATATTTCAACAGTTGTAAATAGACTGAGGTTGCCCCACATTTAAGATATTTACTTTGCTGTTACTGCATTTACTGTTTTATTAACATCTCACTTTAAACTGATTCAAGTCTACATAGTTCCAGTCTAAGAGATAGGAACTCTCCAAATACTATTTGTAATTATTTATTTTCATCTTAAATTTATTATTTGTGAGCAGATGCATGTGGGCAAATAGTTGGTGTAGTATTTAATGTGAGTAGAACGTTCAAGTAGTTACCATTTTCTAATTAGTATTTTTCATTATTTCCAAGTGACCTTCCAAATTAATACTTTTATCTTGCCTCTAGTTTTAAATGAACGTCATTGTCTCGGTTTTGTACGGTTGCTGATATCTAAGGTTACCGTCACACACGTGCTATTCCACAGGCTCTAGCTCCACCTCAGCTCTGAGTCATTCAGTGTTCTTTCTGTTCTTCAGACTGGATACTTTCTGTTCACCCCTTGTAAACCTGACTACACGTTATGTCGGTTCCAACTCCAGCTGAGGACTTCTAGTAAGTTTTTTATTTCAATTATTGTGTTTTCAGTTGAACTTTTGGTTCTTTGAAGAATTTGAATATTTAAGTGATATTTTGTATTTAAGAAACCACTGATCCTATGCTTTCCTTTAAGTCTTTGATTGTGATTTATGTATAAACTTCTTTGCATCGCCTCTGTGAACTAAGTCTCATTTTCATCCAAGGATTAGAACCAGGCTACATTTTTGGTGTTTAATTGACCTATTGGGAAGCATTTAATTATGTGATGGCACCAATCAGTTGGATTAGGAGATTGACTTTTTAAAACAGTCTTTAACTATTAATATCAGGATAATGAGATATGTGCATAAAAGAGAATAATTTGAAAACTTAAACCAAACAACAAAAAAATAATTCAAAGTACACCTTAGCTCCAAATGCAAGAAATACAGTTGTAAAATATTTAGGAAAAAATACTGAGAAAGGAGCTGGAGAGAATGTTCAGTGGTTACAAACACTACTCTTGCAGAGGATCTAAGGTCAGTTTCCAGTACATATATCAGGTAGGTCATAATCACCTTTAATTCTAGTTCCAGGACATCTTGTACCCTATGGCCTCCATAAATATCTACATACATGTAATGTGCAAAACTTCATGCAAGCACACACACACACACACACACACACACACACATAAATAGAAAAAAATATTTAAAAAGTTAAAACCTCTAGAATAAATAATAAAGTTAAGGAATGGTTGTTTACATATATATCAAATATAAATAGTGAACAATACAATTGAAAAATTGCACTTTTCAAAGACTATCAACAATTTAAGGCTCTCTGTTCCTCTCTGCTCCAGAGACAGCCATATCTTCTCATGCCGTGCCAGCCTCATTCCTTAGACATGTTGGTGAAGGTTAGAATGAACAGATTTGGCCATATTGACCATTTGGTTACCAGGGCTGCCAGCTCATCTAGCATGGGGGTGGGGGGAATGAGGGCTCGCACACCAGCGCGCAGACGTAGATCTCTGATGTATTGAGTTGTAGTTCCCGCGTGTCTTCTGCTCAGGGCGGGCATCTCAGGGATGTGATCCTCCTTAGAGAAGCAGAAGTGTGTGTGGGAAGTTCGACTGGTCCTCTTTCACGCTTCACCGGCCTATGAGAAGCTGTCGGCGTGCTCCTGGGCGGGGAATGAACTCAGTCTGAAGTTTTGTGGGTGGGCGCAGGGCTCTCGAGTGGACCCGAGGTCCGTGTCTCCATTCGGGGCTCCCAGGCGCCGTTGTAGGTGGGGACGGACGAACAGAGACTGTGGGTGTGCTGCGCTGTGAGAAGTGGCCAGCACTAGAGAAAGGAGGGGGGAGAGAGAGACCCCGACCTCG
This sequence comes from Arvicanthis niloticus, assembly GCF_011762505.2. NCBI lineage: Eukaryota > Metazoa > Chordata > Mammalia > Rodentia > Muridae > Arvicanthis > Arvicanthis niloticus. Next base: position 32,912,032 of record NC_047671.1, read on the forward strand.
CCCAGCGGAATTGGTTACTCGCTTGGCAGGGTCAGCTAGCTTGCTTAAAGAAGGCCTCCACGGGAGAACACGATGGCAGGCCCCAAAGGCATGAAGAGGTCCATGACTCCAAAATGGCTTTATTTCCATAGCGGATGGTAGTTTAATCTGGATGTACACCCCCACTTATGTCAGGGTGGGCCTGACTTAAATAGGAAGGGTGGAAGGAGGGACTGGAAAAAGAATTGGTAATTGGCTATGCCCTCTGGCCTTTAGGTAACTCATTAATTTGGAAATCTCTCTAGGCTGAGGACTGTAGTCACACCCTCTACCTGTGCTCTTTGGGAGGGGCTGCATTGTTCTACATAACTGACTGGGCATAGATCAAATGGAGGTCTTAGTCCACATGTCAGGACCCTGGGTTCTGGGGGCGTGGCCAAACACCTGCCATTACCCCATTGGGGTCGGGGTTCGAGGCTTGTGCCACACCAAGAACCAAGGTATCCTTTTGCAGTCCCACAACCTAGGAAAGTGGATGCTGTTCCCATCAATGACTCCCTTCATTGACCTCAACTACATGGCCTACATGTTCCAGTGTGATTCTACCCATGGCAAGTTCAATGGCAGAGTCAAAGCTGAGAATGGGAAGCTTGCCATCAATAGGAAGGCCATCCCCATCTTCCAGGAGTGAGATCTCGCTAACATCAAATGGAGTGATGCTGGTGCTGAGTATATTATGGAGTCTACTGGAGTCTTCACCAACATGGAGAATGCCAGGCACAACTTGAAGGATGGGCCTGAAGGGTTATTATCTCTGCTCCTTCTGCTGATGCCCTTGTGTTTGTGATGGGTGTGAACCACAAGAAATATGACAACTACTCATTCAAGACCGTCAGCAATGCTTCCTGCATCACCAACTGCTTAACCCCCTGACCAAGGCAATCTATGATAACTTTGGCATTGTGGAAGGACTCATGAACACAATCCATGCCATCACTGTTACTCAGAAGACTGTGAATAGACCCTACGGAAAGCTGTGACATGATGGCAGTGGGGTTGCCCAGAACATCATCCTTGCATCCACTGATGCTGCCAAGGCTGTGTCCAAGGTCATCTCGGAACTGAATGGGAAGCTCACTGGCATAGCATTTCATGTACCTACCCCCAACATTTCCATCCTGGCTCTGACATGCCACCTGCAGAAGGCTGTCAAGTATGATGACATCAAGAAGGTGGTGAAGGAGGCATCTGAGGGCCCACTAAAGGGCAGCCTGGGCTACAGTGACAACCAGGTTGTGTCCAGCAACTTCAACAGTGATGCCTACCCTTCTACCTTTGATGCTTGGGCTGGCATTGTTCTCAATGACAACTTTGTAAAGCTCAGTCCTGCTATGGCAATGGATATTGCTACAGCAACAAAGTGTTGGAACTCGTGGTCTTAATGGCCTCCAAAGAGTAGGAAGCCTGGATCACCTGCCCCAGCAAAGACATGAGAACAAGAGAGAGGCCCTTGGCTGCTGAGGAGTACCTGTCCCAACTCAGCCGCCAAACACTGAACATTTTCCTCACAGTTTCTATCCAGACCCCTAGAATAACAGAAGAATAGGCAGACCTACTTTCCTGGATACCATCAATAAAGTTCAATGTAACCAACACACACACATGCACACACACACACACACACACATAGAATTTAAATATATGTGTCATTGTTCTGGAGGAAATATTTATTTGTAAAACAAATTTTTGATAAATTACTTATATCCAGACTATGTAATTGGTCCTATAGCTTAATAAGACAACAGATGGCCTCCTTTAAAAATAGTTTAAAAATAATAACTACACATAGGCATTTCACTATAGAAAATGTGAAGCTAAAAACTGAAAATTGGACAGTATCATTATTATTCAGGGAAATACAGATCAACATTCCAATACATGACATCTTTTACCTATTGGAACAGCTACAATAATGACAGAAAACAAAACGTTTCCAAAACTATGAGAAGTGGGTCCCCAGAGGCCCTTACACAATAGATGCTACTGTCATTATTTTTGATTGCCAAACAGAACTAGATGGTAAAATTCTGTGGCTGCATACTTTGGTTGCAGGGCATAGAAGAATTAACCTGGAAGTAATCTGTCAGCCTCCTGTATGCCTACTAACCCTCATGCTTCCGGAATGTGCTCTGTATACTGCTAAGAGAGAAAAGCCATCAGTGTTCTTGCCCAGTTGTGGATTCTTCATGTGGCAATAACCAATCAGCCAGAAAAATGTGCTCATTGGTACAATAGAGGTGTGACTGTTATGGAGGCTACCAAAGACTTTCTGATCAGCTTGTAGGACCATACTATCATGCCTACTACTGTACAGACTACTGTACAGTTTGTCAAAAGCCCATGGCTGGAGACGCCATGTGAGCGATGGGTGAACCTGTTATTGATGTTTTGCTGAATAGACGTGTCCTCACACTGCCTATGAAACATTTATGTTTATACCTGTAGTGCTGCTTGTAGCCTTGGTCAGAGAAGCTTCTTTTTTGCAGTGAGTGATGATTAGCGCTGAGACTAACAATGGATCAATCTGATGAGCCTAAGTAATTACTGAGTGCTCAAATATAAATGGAACATCTATTATCACCCCCTTTCAAAGCTCAGAGAACACCACAGAAGGGGAGGAATATAAAAGTCAGAAGGTAGGAAAGTGTGCTACAAAGCTGTGTCTTCTGGACATGATGTAACTATTGCACTCACCAACTACAGCAGTGTTGATCACGTGAATAAGACCTGCACAATACTGGGCCCATCAGCATTGCATCATGAATGAAGGAGAGGTTACAAGGCTGCCTCCACTTCAGAGGAGCTATAGGCAGTTCATAGTTATTGGGAAGTAGAACCTTATTCTTAGTGGTGTAATTATGGTCTTTAGTAGACCAGTGCCTTTGGTTGAGTAAGTAAACAGCATTCATAGTCATATAACCAACCCTAACTAATTATTATGAATCACCAACACACAAACAAAATCTATGAAATAGAAGGGGTACTTACCAGAAAGGAGAAGAGTTTATCTAGAAGGTTTAAGAATTAAGGGAGGATATTGGGTGTGTGGTATATGCTCACAGTCAAATACATATGACATTTGAAATAATAAAAAGAATAAGAGAAACTGAAGTCCTCAGGCATTAATAACAGGTATGTGAGCTGCCACTCAGGAAACGATCATGCAGCATGAATATAGTGTGTGAGCTGCAGAAGTAGCCCTGTCCCGATTTCCCATCTTGTATGCACTTTTGTCCCTTGTCATTGGACTTCTGCACTTTGCAATTTCAAGTCTTCCAGTGTTTTTCCATCACGCTGGAGCTAATGAACAAACTTTAGACAGTGTTTGACAAAGAACTGGAAAATGTGACCTCTGGCATTGAAGACATACCATAAGTGAGAGCTGTATTTCGTGTGTGAAGTCACTGACCTTCTGGTGGTGTTGGCTCATTCTGCAGATTTTTTTTTTTTTTTCAGTATTGAAGTACACGTCTAACCTCAAGCCTTTGCAGGTCTGGATCTTCCCACTTAAAAGACTTCTTTAAACTAGGTGACATACTTCTTTCTCTGGTTTACTAACTCATCATCTGGTCCTTTGGGAGAAATCCAACAGTATTGCATGTGTTCCTCCTGACTGTAGCCATTGTAGTTTTCTCTCTTATTGTTGTTTTAACGTTTGCTTTGTTTATGTAATTTATGTTTTACTTCTATCTGTCAACATTTACTGAGAGAAAGAACCATAACTGCTTTCCATCTTTATTGTGTTCACAATACTAAGACGAGCTTACCACATAACCAAGTCGGTGGTTGTGGCATACATGGATCCCTTTAGCACAGTCCCATACCTCATTTGGGATGGCTATAACCCAAGATAAACTACAATGGTCTGCCTTTACGATCCCCAGACTACTGTCTGTTACATGAATTTGGTGATTTAGAGTGTACTTTAAAAAATTGGCTTTCAACATACAGCCCATTGACAAGTTTTACCCAAATATTATGGTTTGAGAATTTATATACTTCAAGTGTGGGATAAGCCCTTGATACTCTACATGATGAATATGAGTGTATATATTAGTCAGAATATATATGTATATATCTGTGTACTTATAAATATGTATAAATGCTTATCAATTTACATATGCTGATTATCCTTGTGTCCTTAGGATAAATCCCACTTGACTTGGCATGTGATCTTTAGAGGGCTCTGTTTGCTAGTATTTGTTGAGAAGTGTAGTGTCTGTGTTGTTAGTCATGTACATAGTTTTCTTCAGTTACTGTTATTTTGAATCGCGTTTTGGAGTCAGGGTAATCCTGACTTTATAGAATGAGTTTGGGAGTACCCTCTTTTTCTATGGTTAAAAAGTAATTAGTGTTAATGCTTTGCTAAGAGCATAAAAAGTTCTATAGTAGTCTAATACATGGTATATCCTAGAAAATGTTCTGTGTGCTCAGGAGAAAAAAAATGTATATTTGGCATCTACAGGGAGGAAGGTTCTGTAGATACGCTAGGCTCCTCTGAGCTGTACGGACTGTGTTTGATGTTTTCTTCCTGATTTTCTCTTTGGTCTGGGTTCTCTACACTCTGGCAGCCGTGGGGTGTTGAAGTCCCACTATGACTACACTATTAGATCTAATAATGTTTCTTTTGTAATACAGCATCTGTCACTGAATTGCTGCATTTTTATAATATTTTTCCTTGCGTTTATCCCTTTATTATCATTCAGTCACTTTCTTTCCCCAGTTTTACAGTGTTTGATTTAAGGTCTGGTTTATCTGGTGTAAGTATAGCTATGTCCATTCAGTTTTGGTTTCCATTCCTACATATCTCAATTTCATTTCCTTTGTTTCTGTATGTGGGGTTTTACCAATAAGAAGTTTTATTGGTGTGGGAGGGAAATTGATATGTCATTTTTTTAAAAGTTACTTTTAAATACATTTTAAAATAAATGTTTTTATAAGAAGTATTTGTGTGGGGGGTATGTGTGACATGCTGCATTAGTTAAGGTCAGAGTACAACTTGCCAAGAACATATTATTTTCCTTTCAGTATGTGAATCTGTAAGATCAAATCTGGTCTTGGGAACAAGGGACTTTGGCTGCTGAGCCATCTCAATGGCTCTCATTAATTTGTCCTCAATTCATTTACATTATGTCAGTGTAAATATTCTAATGATAAAAATTAATACATTTGTATTCAGGGTTATATTTACCTTGAAAGGATTCCCCGATTGTTTTATGTTATTCACGATTGGTTTTGTAGAACCTGTTTCTCCCTATTGCTTCTCTTTAAAGTATTGGAGTCTCCTCTTGGTCTTTTGTAAAAATCCCACTTTAATTGGGTTTTATATTTTTTGATTTTTGATTTTATGATTGATTTTATCTTCCTTTACTTCTCAAAGCAAAGTGACTTTACTCATTGTTCTGTGTGTCTGGTCTGATAATGAGGAATTCCTTGTTTCTGCTTAGTTCAAAGATGGCTTGATTCTCCTTCATGTCTGAAGGGTAGCTGTTCTTGGTGTAATGTGCTTGGATGGGAATTTGATTCTTTTAGGAGTTTAAACATGGCATCACCCTCTCTCCTGTGTCTGAAGTTTCTGCTGGAAAGTCTTTCATTAACCCAGACTGGCTCTCGGATATGATTTGCCATTTTTTTTTCTCTCGCTATGTTAGAATTTTCTTTTCTTGGGCTTTGACAGCTTTGTTATAATGGGCCAGAAGTGGGAACTATTTACTCCTTTGAGACTCCTGTATCTGAAAATATGTATCTTTCCCAATAATGGTAAGTTTTCAGCCAGGCTTTCTTTCCCTTTCTTCATTGTGTGGCCTGGGCCCCATAGGCCTTGGGACCTGATGTCATTCTTTTTCCATTGTTATTATTTTTAATCTGCAATTAATTAAAAATAACATATATCTAAGATGAGAAACTCTTTCTTCTGCTTGATATAGTCTGTTATTAGGGTTCATTATATATTGTATCATCAATGAATTCTTCACCCAGGTTTCTTTTTCATTATTATCATAGTCATCTAAGTGTCTCATTTAGATTGTGATTTGTTACAATAATTTTGCTGAATTTTCTCTCATTCTTTTCTACCTTGTCTTTTTAATATATCATTTTTAATTTATGCATATATGTTTGTGTATGGACATGCACACATGAGTACAGGAGCCCGTGGAGACTAGAAGAGGTTGTTAGATCCACAGGAGTTGGAATTATAAATGATCATGGGCCACAAGACATGAGTGTTAGGAGCTGAACTTGGGTCCTGTGGAAAAGTGGACAGTATTCTTAACTACTGAGCCAGCTCATCAGCCACCCTCCAATCTTGTTATGTTTATTTTAAAACATTCATTTGGAATCTTTTACAGGTTTTTTTTTTTTTTTCTGGGATGTGAGTGTGTGGGATGGGGGTGTTACTAGAAAAATATGGAGTTCCTTCAGAGGCATCAGTTACATGTTTATATGTCCCTGGGTTGACATTGTTGCCTTTATCCATTTATAAGCATGGTTTTTGCAGTAAAGGATTTTCTTTTGCAGATATGTCTGTCTTATTGTCTGTATCCCCCCATGGAATAGAATGTGTGGATCCATTTGACTTTAGTAGTGTATTCTCTATGAAGTTTCTTCTGCTATGATTGATAGATTTAGGCTGGGTGTGGAGCAGTAGAGGCATAGAGCCCATCATTCTCTACATGTTAATTAGGTGTAGTGGAGGCAATATGCAGGTAATTGTAAGTGTAGAGACACTGATACATGACTACTCAGTTGTTACAAGTGTTTATGTAATTATGTTCACAGGAGTAAGAGGCTACCTTACAGTATTTCTGAGGTATGTAGTCTTGGGAAGTGCTAGCAGGTCAGGGTGGGCATACTACAGAATGAACTTACTGATTTTTAAGGACTGTTCAGAGTCTAGTTACTCCATGGCGTAAGTGTGACATGGCATCTAATGTCAGGAACTGGTACAGTATAGTGCTTTCTTGCCAGTAGTTAAGGGTACATGGGTGGCTTTGGAGTGACACACAGTGTAATGCAGGTAGAGTGGGAGTGGTGTTAATCTTAAATGGGCCCATGCTGCTAATGCCTGGTTATTGGTGTGTTTGTTATGACCTGGGATATGCCTCTGAAACCAGAGAAGCTTATACACTCCTCATCTTGCCATAAGTAAGTCTCAGCTGGAGAAATGCAGTAGTTAATATAAACTACTCTGTCTCCCTCTTTATATGCCATCGTTACCCTCCAATTTTTAAATGCCTCATCTGTACTATTTCCAGTATTTTTCCCTGAATATTCTACCCAAATATTAGCCATTCAGTCTTTGACTTGGGTTCTTTGTGCGGGAAAAAAAAAAATGGATCTTAGATCAGTAAGCCTTTTTACAGGAAAACTGTTCACTGACCCTGATATTTTGATGTTTGAAGTAACATTAAGCACGATGTATCTGAATGTATGCATAAAATTGTGTGCAACCTTGAGTGTCTGTGTACCATTCTGCACTGATTCTCCAAATCGTTGACCTGTGTTCCAGGATGAGGATTAAAGTATAGATAGCTAATTTAACTTCCAAACTTTTAAGATTTACACAACTAATATTTTCCAAAGAACACAGTAAAGCTGGTGCAATGTTCTGAATTACTTAACATGTATTATATTATTGTGGATTTTCTTATGACAAGGTTCTTTAAATTTTGTTTTAGTTGCATTTCCATGTTTTTTTCATTTTTTGTTTTTTTATTGGTTATTTTATTTATTTACATTTTTAATGTTATCCTCCTTCCCAGTGTCCCCTCCATCAACCCCCTATTCCATTCCCCCATCCCTGCTTCTATGAGGATGCTCCCCCCACCCACCCACCCACTCCTGCCTCACTGCCCTATCATTCCTCTACTCTGGGGCTTTGAGTCTTCCCAGGACCAAGGGTCTCCTCTCCCATTGATGCCAGATAAGGCCATCCTCTGCTACATATGCTACTGGAGCCATTGGTCCCTACTTTGCTGTTCTTTCAGTTCTTTGCAGTTTTTAAGATTTATTACTAGTGTGGGGGGCATGTGCATGCCATGTCACATGTGTGTAAATCAGAGGAGAACTCGGTGAAGTTGGTTCTCTTAATCTCTATGTAGGTGCTTGTGGGAACCAGCGGCTCAGACGCGGGGAAGTCCTCCACGATGGCCGCAAGACAACGGGCCCCAATAATACGAGAAAGTCCATGGGTTTCCAAAACGGCTTTATTGGCATGAAAGATAGTAGATGGTCCAGATGTGCACCCCCCACTTAAGCCAGGGGGAACCTGACTTAAATAGGGAGGGGAAAAAAAGGAGGGACTGGGAAAAGAATACTTAATTGACTATGCACTCTGGCCTTTAGGTAACTCATTAATATGGAAATTTCTCATGACTACAGGGCTGAGGACTGTAGTCATGCCTTCTACCTGTGCTGGTGACACCTCTTTGGAAGGGGCTGTATAGCCTACGTGACTGAATGGCGCCAATCAAATGGAGGTCTTAGACCCAGTGTCAGGACCCTGGATTCTGGGGGCATGGCCAAACACCTGCCCCATTGGGGCCGGGGTTCAAGGCCTATGCCACACCAAAAACAAAGACACCCTACACGGCTCCACAGGTTCTGGCGATTGAACATCAGGCTTGAAGGTGTGCACTTTTGCCCAATGTGCCTTCTCTCCAGTTATACTTGATCAGTTTTTATCTTGTTCTTCATTCCATGACTGTTGAGCTGGCCAGGCATTGTAGAGAGTCGAAGGTTAAAGCCAAAGTGGGAAGCCACTGACTGGTATAGTCTGTCTCGTCCTGAGTGGCCTCTTTACAATAGAACTTCTTTACCTTAGCTGTCTGACCTTGAACAGTTTTTTAACTTCTCAGAAAAAGGAAAAATCTTGCTAAGCTGCTTGCTACACCTCAGCTTTCTTTAATATACAATGAGATTTAGGATAATTTCTAGTGGCTTTGCTTCATTATTTTTTAATGGTTGTCAAAGCTATAAGATGAGGCTTGGCATCTAGTTGACACTCAGTTCTTTACTCTTGAATTCCTGGTTCTAAGAGGGTGTGGTCACAAAACATTCTTTCAGAACTCTGATGAAGAAATCCTATGCCACTGATTTGGAAGGAGATAACAAAATCAATAATTTGATGTTTCTATAGGTCACTTATTCCTGAAATGGGAGCCATGAGAGCAAGCAGACCATAGTGTCATGGAAGTGTCAGGGGAATCCAGAAACAGTGTGATTCTGTAGTGTGAAACAGCTCACAGCTACATAAGCCCTTCAGTTGCTTTGGCTTGTGAATACTGGCCAAATACAAAGATGATTCTCTTTCAAAACAGGGTCAAAATTTATCCCTTTAAACAATCAATCTAGTGGATATTGGAGAATACCCAGGGTATTCATCACCTGAAGTAAAAATGGGCAAGATTCAGACTCTGTTCCAGTTGTAGCTCTGTGATTTTCAGAAATATTCCAATTTATGTATGTGTCACCAGATTTTTTTTTAAAAAAGGATTTGATACATTAAGAATTTTTCCTGTTAACAGGTAGTAAGTTTGCAGGAAAGATGTTATACGGACTGTTCATAATCTGTCCTGTACCAGTGGTGGCATCAACAGGTCACTTATCCAACCATTTGAGGTAGGTTCAACAGACAAGTGACTCTGTGACTTTGGGTAGGATTCTTGAGTCATGATTGTTACCTGAAGTGGAAATTTCTGGTTGTGCCATGTGATGAAGATTCATGTGATGTTTTGTTGAAGCAAGACCCATGAGAGGACACATGATGTTTGGAGAGAGTCTAAATAGGACCCGATAGATAAGGATGAGGGTGCTTACATAGCTAGCCATGCAGTGCTTTGTTTGTCTTGAGGTTTTTCTGATCTTCACTTTGTTGAGAGAGGTATGGCAGAGAAATTTTCCTGGCTTTATACTGGTTCTGGTCGTTCCCACTGACTCTTGCTGATTGGGCACAGACCAGGCTGTTTCTTCTGGATTGTGCCTACACTGCTGATTCATGTTTGGTGAACTGGACTGCTGGTATCCTGACAATGGAGATTGAAATCACCCCAAAGAACTACTTATAAACACCTCCACATCCCTTTGTCCTATTTACCATTTTTTTCTTCCCTACCTTAGGACTGTAGACCAGAAGTGGGGAGCTCAGAGCGTTTGAGAACTTTTATTAAAGTAGGTGTTGCCTACAGTCACCTTTTGTCTCCCTTGCACTGAAAATTTGCAAGTCTTAGATTTACAATTTAAAAAAATGAAACAAAGATGTTGTTAACAAAGATAAAGATCTTACTGTGACTTTCCTTTCCTTTTCTTTTCTGTTTGAACATAAGAGCAATCAGAACTTATCAGTGTCATTTGTTCCCATAAAGAGTGGAGTGGCATGCCTTGTATGGTGAAGATAAAGGCCTTATGATTGTCAAATAAGGGGACTCTCAAGGGAAACTTTCTAAGTTTTTTAATCTCTGTTTTCTTATTTGTAAAATGGATATTGTATATCATTATTATAGGAAACAATATAATCATAAGCAGCCTTATTTTCTGTAGATAGGTAGGGACATGGTCACTAATCCTTAAGTGTCAGCTAACTGTTATTAAGGTTAAAAACACAAGAGGAAAATAAAATGAAAGAAAAGAAAAAAATAAAGCTACTGTTGGCCTACAGTAAATATCTACACTTGGAGACAACATTGTGTGTAGCACAATACCTTTAAACATTTATAGCTTAAAGACTATGGGACTGAGGGTGGAAAGATGGTTCATTTAATAAATTATGTAATGCTCAGTAAAATAGAAACTGACTAGGATTCCTAACACTCACATAAGGCAGAATGTCAAAATAAGCAGTAAGTGTGTTTGTAGCCCCAGAGCTCTGCAGATCCCTAGAGGTAGTTGGCCAACCAGTCTAACCAACTGGTGAGTTCCAAACTTAGTCAGAGACCCTGTCTCCAAAGATGGAGAGCAATTGAGTTGACATGTGGCCTCTGTGTGCACCTACAGCCCACAGGCACATATCACCATTAAAATAAATACTTATGTGTGTATGATGAACAGTTAGCTCTAAAATGTTCCTGATCAATGATGGGAATATGTTCAGAATTCACGCTGGCCAAGAGTAGTGTAAAACCAAGGTGGTATTAGTGCTACTTTCAGATAAATGTGGGGCCTATTCTGAAGCTATCTAAGCATCCCTGGGTAATTTAGAGATCTGGTTAATTCTTTGGGCACAGACAGCAACAATAAAAAGAATGTTTAACTTTTGCATAGTTCCTGAATAAAATTTTACATGTCCTGAAGCAGTTCTAAGATAATTTCAGAAGTGGTTGCTGGAAATAAGATAACTGAGTAGCTTTAGGCAGAAAATTTCAAATAGCCACCGTCTTTTAGTGCATTAGTGGTGATGTAAAGAAATGCAAATATGTGAAGTAATTCCATAGATAATGCATGTCCATGACTGTTTATAGTTTGTATACAGTTAGTAAATTTTTGTACAAGAGAAACCTTCGTCTTTTAGACATTTTATCATTAGAACATTAAGATTATGATGATTTTTAAACCTTTCACATTCAAGCTTACTGGAAAGAATAACTGAATTTTTAAAAAGATCATTTCCACTTTGTATGATGAATTATTTCTAAATTTCATGGGGCTTTGGCCAAAGTTTCCATCCGAATTTCTGTTCTTATTGATAACATATAACTGTTATATTCTTCCCCATAACATATCAGAATTAAGCTATTAAACCACACCACCAATAAAACACTGACTATTAATCAAAAAGTATCCGTATCAATGTCGGAGTGAGGTTTGCAAAAATGTCATTACTCCTGAGTTGTGTTGTTTCCACACAGTTTCACTGAAGGAAGTGGATAAGATTAATTCACCTAAATGTTACTCAGAGAAGATAGTGGGCACTGTCAAAATAGTGCTTGAAAATACATACTGTAAAATATCTATGAATTCATTTTTAAACGGAGATAAAATAAGACAAATATACAGAATACAAATCGGATATGTAAAATATCATTAACAATCTCATTTATTTTTGTAAGAAACCACCACAGACTGGCATCACCCTCCTGGCTGGGGTGGGGGGAAGGGGGAGGAACTGAGGGTTATGAGTTCACATCATTTTATCTGTGTGCAGTCTCCTTTTGGATTACAAATCACTGAAGACAGACCTAGTCATCTGTACAGTGTCTGAGGAAGACATTTCCTCTCTTCTGTTTCCTATTTACAATTCCACTGGGTTCATAAAATGGTCAGATGCTACGGAGCCATGAACAAGCTACAGAGCTTTTAATAGAGCCGTTCATCGGCTCCCTTGAAGGTTAGTGCTCTCTCCAGGGAGGGCTCTCAGATAATAAGAGGAAAATGAATGCCAGTTGAGCACCTGTAATCAAATTACTCTTAATTCCCTCAACTCTTGTCAGATACTGAGCCTCTCATATCGTCTCATAGGTGGGCATTTTACAGACGCCCGTGGTGTAAAGCAGTTGGTTTACCTTCTCACTTCCGTCTTGTTTTCCAGCCACCATCCATCACGACTGGGTAAATCCTGTCAGACAGAAAGTCCCAGCCGTTGGAACAGTCAGACATGGTGCCAGCCTCGTCTACATTGCACCTGCCATTTCCCAGCATTAAGCATGCAAGGAAGGGAGCCAGATGAGCGTTAGTGGAATGGATGCGGGCAATGTGCCCAGCGTGTCAGCAGGGTGGCCTCCACTGTGGTCTAGCAGGATGTGACTACTTCTGAGAAAGCATCACAGCCTCCACTTTGCAAAGAAGGACTGATCTATGTAAAAGCCTTGCAGCCTCAGACTCAGAGCAAGCCGTAATTTAGTTCAGACCCCACCTGTCACATGTAACAAAACAAGAACAGTACAAAACACCAAGCTTCAGAGTCTTTCAGCTGGGCGATAACTCATTCTGCTGGAAAGGCTGCAGAGGGAATTAGTGAACGGCTTCAACTGTTCCTTTTCATTTATAGTGCGTCACTTGGGAGCTGAGATGGATGCAGGATACAGCTACAGACATGCTTGAGATTTCACCGATTTTATTGTATTCGTTGAAACTTAACTTATGCTTATGGTTTTTAACTTGGACTTTTGCTGAACATATACCAAGCATAACACGAGGAAAATAATGGGCTTGTACAATTACTGAGGCATGCAAGACAGTGAAGGTATTGTAATTTTTTTTTTTATTATTATTACAAGGGAAATGACTTTCACCTTAGAAAACCTTATGAGCCACGGGCTACAGGTAAACATTCAACCTTAAAAATGATGCCGTTTCCATGAAAATGATTTTTATGGTTTAGTCTAAAGCTACCTATAATTGGTAGACCTAGAAATGCTTACCTCACTGGTTAGGCCAATAGGTTAAAACATCCCTTACTAGAAATAGGCATAAATAGGAATGCTTCCTATTTTTGTCTGGTCAGCTATCTAAACTTATCACCTCATTATCTTAATGACTAAATGTCAGTTGTGGTATTAAATTGCACATTAAAGTATGAGTGAAGTTACTAAACAGCTACGATCTCTTTGCTTGTCGTGCCTATAGCTTTATATTTGTTAAGTATTTGCCAGTGTTGAAAAGCATAGACAGATGGGCAGATAGGCAGATAGACTATTTATTCTCTATCACGAGAGACATGCACAACATTTTCCCATCCTTCCGTTAATGCTCTTGCAAGCATTGTGATGTTAATACGTTGCTCATTTTTTTCCTGTGGCCTCCTGGTAATTCTTCCCCAGGCCGTTTAAGGCAATTCTGTCTCTGGTGTCCTCAGTGTGTCTCACGTGGTCTGTTTCACTGTATTTTGCTGAAAGGTGCACATCTCATTCTAAGGCTTTCTTGACCCCGGTTTCATTCCTCACATTTGAAAATTGAGGCTTTGTCATTTCATTGTAGAGAAAGACGTTAATACTTCTGACGTAGCAGCCATTGAAAGGCAAACAACCCTTTTCTGTATCTCTGATCCAGTGTGTTTGGTGACTTTTACTACCTGTAAGCTGTATGGTTAGCATGAATATTTTTCACCTTCTGTGAAACATACAAGTGGTTATTTTTCTAACCATTGCTTCTTCCCTCTTGACATTATTATGTGTATGTGAGCTCTGGATCTGAGCTACTCATCTGAGAATCTGGAGAAGAATGCACCTAAGGAAACTCAAAATCCAAGGAAACTAAAAAGACACAGGAGGAGGTATCTTTGAGAATTCCTCATTCTACCAGCTCTTGAATTACCCTACTTCCTGTATCATGTGGATAACGCAAGTATTCGATGTTCAGTCGCTGTGTTTGCTGTTCTATATAGGCACAATATATCCACTCACCAACCCTCCTTAATGACACTTAGGTTTCAAACTGTAATGAAGGTCATGGTTAAATGTTAAACTTGAAAGACTACATGTTTTTAATTTTGAACATTTGGTAGCAATGTAAGAATTGATACCGCTTGCTTGCCACAAACCTATTCTTCCTAGACTGTATGAATGGTAAATAATAAGATACATCACATGTATTATAATATCTAAGTTTTTCTGGCTCCAGATACACATGTAGTACTTTCTATATGCTCTAAGCTCCTGTTCTCTTAAAGAGCTGTGGATCCAGGTCTGCTGTTCCTTACCTAGTAGAAATGAGATGCTTTCTACTCCCCTGGATGGGCTGTTTCGACATCCAATGGAATAGATTCCATGTTTATTTTACACTCAGCATGTCTACTCAACTGACCATGCACTCACTGAAAACTTTAGTGAACATTTTTCCCAGTATGTGGAAAAGGACACACGCATGAAGCTAAGACAGAGAAAGTGATAGAGATGACCAATCAGAGTCCTGTGGCTGTTGTTGAAAGGATATATTAAAGTATACCTGAAAAACCTCTAGTCACTACACTTTCAAACAAGGCCTGATAGGCAAATGTCAGCTACTCAAACATATGCAAACTTTAATCCCCAGACCTGGAAAAATCTTACATTACCTGACCCCCCCCCCCCCCCCAAAAAAAAACCTGCAAATGTAATTAGGATTATTAACTTTCAGATAGAGAAATGGTCCTGGATTTTATTTGTAGACTTAACTTTACCACTTGATTCCTTAAAGGAAAGAATTTCTCTGGTCATTGTTAGATAATGTGTGAGTCAGAAGAGTTGAAGGAGGGAGAGCCTAAGTACATGACATACTCAAGACATGGTTCTTGAGCTATAGATGCTGTGCATTGATAAGATGATCTCTGGAGGGAAAGGCTTCTGGGAGCCAGGTTACCACCTCGTTAACTGCTAGCAAAATTTAAGGACTTCATTGCTACCCTGTACAGAATAATTCTGCCAAAAGAAGCTGGGCTCAGCCTGAAGCTGATTGTCCTCTGGGTCCCTCAGCTCTGCTAGTGAAAGCTTTGACTTTGACTTTCTGAACCCTGTGGCACAGAAACCAGTCTGGATACTGTGGCCTCTGACCTGTGTAAAGTCCAGGTAATTTTGTTTTCAGCTACTAACTTTGTCATAATCTGTTACAGCTTCTGCAGAAAGCTAAAACCAATGCAACTAGAAAGAAATTTTTGGCTCTTCTGAACAACAACAACAACAAAAATGTCTTCATGTCCTCACAATTATAATCTTAGCCCAAATATATTGCAACATTAGATGAAAATATACTTAATTTTCTTTGGCATATAAAGTAATCATTCTCTGCCAGAAAAATATTGAAATGTTATTATATGAAACATAGATTTCTAGACTATTTTATTTGGTTTTGTTGTTCTCTTGTTAGGGAAGGAGACATCTTGAGACTAAGAATGTTGGCCTAAATTGGAAATAAGTGAAATAGCAGAGGGTGGGTACATTAGACTGCATTTGGAGTATTGATTTTGTTGCCAGAGACCTAAAGAAATACCTAGGGTTTGAAGTTAACTGGTCTAGGGTTAGGGACATCCTTCCTAGAACACTTTCCAAACAAAGAAGAAAAACAGAGACAAGAGGATAGGTTAAGTGAGATTTTAATAAGATGATGCAAGGTAGTGCTCTACCACCTGTGAGAATAGCAAGTCCTGTAGGCCTGAGGGACTTACTTGTTACCCTAGGCCTTTGTTCATCATAGTTGTTATTGGCATGAGCATGAGAACTGTAGTCTATCTTGTGACTTGAACTTCTGGTGCAACATCTTTGCACTATTATTTTAGTTCAGCTGCTCTGTACAGTGCTTCACCTGTAAGAGGTTTGAAGTAGGCACATGGGCAGAAATATTAACTTGCCCATATTCTCTACTTGGGAATGTCTTATCATGGATATCTGGCCCTGGCTGGGAAGTAGGACTCATGTGTGGTCCAAAGAATAAGATGTGTCATTAAGTAGGTGAAGAGGCATAACCACATTTTGTTGTTGTTGTTAATAGTTTTCCTGCTGAGATTTTCTGGGTCATGCATTGGACAGCTGAACATATTTTATTGTCATTGGTTTAACCTTAAGTGTTCTATGTAGCCCAAACCCAGGATGCATGTTTGAGAGAGGAAAGTACTAACCATATTCATTGTCTCCTTGCTTCCTCTCTAGCATTGGGTCACTGGTGAGCTTCCACCTGCTATTCTATTTTTAATCTTTCAATGGGCTGGCAGAGGTGGCCAATAGCTTGGAATTTAGCAGTATAGTTCTTAGAGTCTACCTTGTTGAAAATCTGCCTCCCATCTCAATGCCTGAACTGAGCCGGCTAACTCAACTGTTGACAAAAGAACTTGCTACAGGGGTGACTAAGCCCATGAACAGGTCAGAGGCAAGTTAATTAAAAAGGACTCGCAATGCCTCGGCAGGTGAGAGGGCAGAGGCAAAGGTTAGTAAGGAGGGAATGAGCAAGGTCAAAGAAGATGAGATCTTTCACTTGATGGCTGCTGAATGAAGATTTTAAACACAGAACTCAGGAGTGCCAAGGGAAATGTGAGATTTAGATTTATAACCCAAAGCCAAAATGAAATAAAGGAAATAGTTGGGAAGGAAAAAAATCAAGCTATGTCAGGTTAGATTAAAACAAAGTATTGTCAAGCAGTGAAGATTACCTGCATCTGAAATCTGTGTGTTTCATCTCAGACACTCACAGTGACATGTCACCCTGGTGTGACTGCCCTCACCCACTCAGATTCCAACCCCTCAGGAAAAACTAGATTTTCTTCATGAATCACAAAAGTAATCTGATAAAACTGATGCCTTAGCACAGGGACCTCAGGCACACAAAGACTATTATAGGACAGTGTTCCAAGGGGGCTCAGAGAGCATCCCCCCGGAATCAACCAAGTCCTTCTAAAAAATAGGCAGGCTCTGCTTGAACTAAACCTGCTGGATTAAGCTTTCATTGCACAAGGTGTTTTGTGTCCTGGCCCACTCGGGTTGTGTTCTAGTTGGTGTTCTGCCTCTGTGATGAAGCACTTACCCAGATGAATGTGGAGGGGAACATGGAGGTTTATTTTACAACCCTTCTTTGAGGCAAGTCAGAGCAGGAACATGGTAACAGCAGCTGCAGCATAACCACAGAGAAGCACTGCTTACAGGCTTGCTTTCCTCTGACTATGTTTCTTATATAGCCTAGACCTATTTGCTAAGGAATGACACCATCCATGGTGGGCTGGGAACTCCTACATCTAGCACAGTCAAGAAAATACTCCATAGACATGCCAACAGCCCACTCTGATGGAGACAATTCTTCAGTTGTGATTCCTTCTCCCCAGGTGTGTCTGGGTTTATGTCACATTGACAAGAAGTATGATAATCTGTAATCACTAGTGAACCTATTTGAAGAAGATGAAACACTTTTTACAAATAAATTTATAACAAGGCTATAAGCACATAAAGATATATTATTCTCTAGCTCTGAGATCTGCCACAAAAGAGCCTTCTCTGTTGATATACAAGCAAATAGAAAGTGTTCCCTGGGACAAGCTCTCTGGACAGGTATTACCTAAATTCTTACCCTGAATTGTTGCTATAACCAAGGGCTCATTTTCTGAAGTGCCTCAGTTACCAGTGAAAATCCATTGAGAAGCTTCAGAAGTCATGGGTACTGTATTGCCCCTCAGGAGTGCTTATTTTTCTTCAGGTTGTCACACACATAGAATGAGATAAAGATGTTCTTCTTTAAGAAGCTGTCATCTGAGTGGTCACCAGAACACAAGGCTCCAAATGGCTTACACCCTAATGAGAGAGGATGTATAAATTGTGAATTTGTCAAACATTCAAAGCTTTGGAAGCTCTGGCTCATTCTGAGGGCTAGCCTCCTAATATTTGGTATGGCAGCTACTATCCTACTGCTGTTTTCTCTGAGAACTTTGTTTTTTTAAAGCTAAACCATTCTATGTATTCTCTTATGAAATGATGCGGAAATCCTCTCACGTGTCGTATTCCAACCTTTTCACTCAGACAGATCCTACACACCCTTCGCAAGGTTCTAGCTGGAAGAATCTGAATGATCATCCCCTCCACACAACCTCAGCAGCTCCTCAGATATAGACAGGTTCCATGTCCAGTTCCCCATCCTAGTCTTGACACCCTTGTTTTCATGGCTCTCAACCTCAACCTTCATGGCTCTGGTCAAGACATACTCCATTAATACCTGACTTACTGTCCCTTCATGGGCAATATTTCAGTTTTCCAGATCCTGCACATCTTGTGCCAAGGTCTAGCAAGATGAGTCAGCCTGATTCTCTCTTAAGCACAGCCTCCATAGCCCCCAGAACTACTCCCAAACCTCAAGCTTAGACTGGTTCACACAGGGTGCACTCTCAGCCTCCTATGTATACCTGACTTTATTTCACATAATTCATTTTCAAACTTTAGACTCTATCTACTCTATTCATCCTGTGTTCTACCCTAACCTTCTTTGTTCCTATCAGACACAGAACTAACAAAGGAATCCCAAATATCCTGATCTCGTTACAAAAATATAAACAATATGAAATATCAAGGCAATTCCCATGTCCCCAAATTCACCAGTCCTGTAGAAATGTTCATTAGTAATAATTACCTAGACAAACTGTAGGATACAGAATTTAAAAGAACAATTATAAACTTCATCAAAGAATTCAAGGACTTTAAATGATTTATTTTGTGTCTACAAAGAACCATCTAAATGAACTTAAAGCAAATGAACTTACTTAAAAAAGAACACATGCTTAAATGCTGGAGAGGTAGTTGGGAGTTTTACCTCTGGATCAGCAGGCAGAAAGAAGAAGGACTACTGGTCTTGGTGTGAAAGCCTAAAGCCCAGACTGACTTCTTCCACAAGGCCACACCTATTCCAACAAGAGTACATGTCCTAATTTTTTCAAATAATACCACTCCCTAGGAGCACATGGGGACCATTTTTATTTAAATGACCACAAGGGAGGATAAAAGTACAGTAAATAGGTCTGAAAAAATTATAAGGAATCATATATATATATATATATATATATATATATATATATATATGTGTGTGTGTGTGTGTGTGTGTGTGTGTGTGTGTGTGTGTGTGTATGAAATGTTCCCATCTAGGATGACAGTATTACCTTCAAGATGCACAGAATACTAAACAAGCACCCCAACACTAGGAATGAAAAGTCTCCTTTTGAGTTGTTGATCAGGGTTATCCCAGGACTCTCAAAACATTGTAGGCTCTTGCTCTTGTTCCCATATTGGTTATTCAATACCAAATTGTCTTCTCTGAATTCATATGCAAACAAGTAATATTATATGAAATGAACAGGTTGTATTTATGTACTTAAGTATATATAATTTGTACTTATATTTATATTTACATACGTAGATAGTAAAAATTAAAGAAATAGAGGTTTTAAATTTGTGAGAGAGCAAGAGGCAATCATACGTGGGCAAGGGAGGGAAGGGAGGAAAGGGACAGAGGGGGAAATGTGTAATTATGTTAATTTTAAAAATTAAAAATGTATTTTTATAAAGAAGTAGAAACTTTAACATTCCTCTCCCTGGAAAAAAGTTTTTGTCACTACATTAATTAAGATAGGAATTGATTTCATCTTAGATGTATCTTATACCTTCAAAAAAACTTAGAGGTTAGTTTGGGATGGGCAAGAGGGAAACAGGGAGGACTAAGTTCAAATAAATGAATAATTTTCTTTCTTTCTTTCTTTCTTTCTTTCTTTCTTTCTTTCTTTCTTTCTTCCTTTCTTCCTTTCTTTCTTTCTTTCTTTCTTTCTTTCTTTCT
The DNA here is from genome assembly GCF_011762505.2 of Arvicanthis niloticus. Taxonomy (NCBI): domain Eukaryota; kingdom Metazoa; phylum Chordata; class Mammalia; order Rodentia; family Muridae; genus Arvicanthis; species Arvicanthis niloticus. Next base: position 32,932,273 of record NC_047671.1, read on the forward strand.
TTCTTTACCAGTTTAGTACTGGTATGACAACAAAAACAAAAAAAATCTGCTTCTACTGTTTTCATGGGGTTCTATTCTATTGGAGATAGTTTGGGATCAGTAGAAACAGCTAAAACAAAATTCAATGAATGTTACTATGGTATTAAGCACAAAACCATCAGATGGGAGGAAAGGCACTATAGCTTTTCTCTTATATAAAATAGTATAATGCACTGGTTCCAATTAGCAAATTGTTTTGTAATTCCTTTTCTAATTAGCTGCTATGAAGAATTTACTCTTTGAAAATGGCAAGATTGGTTGGTGGGGGAGCACCCTCATAAAAGCAGGGAGAGAAGGGATGGGAAAGAGGGTTTGTGGAGGGAAAACTAGGAAAGGGGATAACATTTGAAATGTAAGTAAATAAAATAACCAAAACAACAACAGTAGCAGCAGCAGCAGGAAAACGGGCAAGGTTGAGGCCTCTTTGGGGCTTATGCTTTCTTCTTTATGTTGTGAAGATGTTTTTGAAGTCAAGAAACACAAGGCTTTCCCATTTGGGAGGTACATCTTTGACCCATATGTCTCAGATAATACTTCATTACCAGAGGAACTTTTGCTTTCAGATCTAGACACCTTTACATCCATCATCAGAGCAATTCCCATTGTATGACAAAAATACAAAAATAGGAAATAAATGCTTGTCTGATAAGCCATGAGCTACCTTGAATCTTACAGTCACATACATGTGTACATAAATATTCCCTTTAAATGTTCTCCAATCTATTATTGAACTCATCTCAGCTGGTAATAGAATATGGAAGTCTGTCAGTCCAGGCTATCTCATGTATTTACAAATGCATTTAAACTTGATCAATTCTGAAATTTGAAGAGATTTTTCAGAATTTATATTCATTGATTTCATTTATCTCTCTCTTCTGCCTTCTGTTAAAAGTGAGCTCAAGTACTGAAAGGAGAAGCATATCTCATATTCCCTTGCTTTTTAAGGAGAAGGGCTGCATCTAGTCACTCTCTTGACTCTCAAATAGCAGAAGAGAAGTAACTCATCTATTTTGGTCCTCTTTTTCATAGCGTGATTTCCACTACTAGTGTCTGAGGTTCACACGTACTACACTTGTCTCATTAATGACTCAAAATAATATCCTACTAAAGGCAACGTGTTAATTTATTTTCCCATTGCTGTGACAGAAATATCTGACAGAAACCACCTAAGGAAGGACACGTTTATTTTGGCTCACATTTCTGAGACTTCAGTCCATGGTTGCTTAGCCAGTAAATGTGAGAAGCTTTCATGGCAATGAGTGTGGCAGACTGCTCTTCGTTAATTGACACCTTCCCTATTCTAAGCCTTTGTGAAGTATGTCATGCTTAAGGACCAAGAAATTACTCTTCACAGCACATGTGATGTTTTGGTGTTTTCTGATCCACATCCAACTGCTATAGATCTGTAGCCCAAAAACCACTAACCCTACTGTCAAGAAGAGAACGTGTGACATTCCGAGTGAGATTGTAAATAGGTGGGCTTAAGATATTGAACACCCAAGACACACATGAGAGCTCCTTTATTATTACCTAATCTCACCTTGTGTTCTTGGAGAAATTTCTGTTTCCCCCTAAGCAGCCTGTGCTCACTCTATTGACGTTCACTATACTTAGGGCCTGGAAGAATAATATGGCTGCCGTCAAGGAACTAATCAAATGTATACGTGTTAATGGCAGGGTTGTAGTATGATAATGTTCACAAATCAAAATGTAAGTAATAAATATACATCACACACACATATGTATGTTACAACTAAACTAATGTGAGTCACACATTTATTTAAATTAATTACTGACCATAGTCTTTTATAAATATAAGTGAAAATGTGAATAACATGTGCCCACACTTCAGAATGAGTCCTCTGATTAGTACATGATTTTGCTAGTGACACTTGGCTCTGCACAGACAGAATCTGTTTTCAAATGCAAGTTATTTTCTTTCAGCAAGGATTTAAGTGTTTGCTTTGTAAGACGCAGATAATATATACTTGTATGCAAATGTCTTTATGAAGCCTATCACTATGTACAATGAATATAACATATGCCCAATAATAAATTTGCTTTTTGAGCTGTATTTTCTGACAGTAGCACTGTCCCGCCTTTATTATGTGCAAGCATTCATAGACAAAACATAAATTACCAACATGGCTATGTTCCTATGAAAACATTATCGACAAACCTAGGAAACTGGATTTGACACAAGAATTATTATATACAGATACTTAAACTGAGTTAGAACACAGTATTTTCCTGGATTTTGTCCCATTGGAACAAAAATAGATTAGAAATGTATGTTTGGATAAAATATGTTTTTGATGGGTATTGATGAGGGGGTTGTTGGAGTATTAGTTTAGGAAGGAAGGCCTTCCTGCACAGTGTGCAACAGCATCTAACAGGTAACCCACATTTGAAGAGTTTTGAGAGACAACCATTGTGAGGCTGGCTGCCCTTAAATCTTCAGCGTAAGAAAGTATATTTAATAAGTGCTGCTGCCATCAGACTCCAGCTTCTTCAGATTTCCTATGTGGACTCAGTCTCAGTAACACTCTGGGAAACATCTAGGGTTTCAGTGCTGGGTTGGACTGGACTCATCTAGCCTTCAGGAATGATAAGGTAGTTACTGGGTCCTCTGCCTTTGCAGAATGCAGATGGTCACCTTTGGCACTCCCCCTCTTGATTTTCAAGCCAATATCACCAGTCACCATTTGCAATATATGCATTCTGTTGATCCTGCTCCTTTAGCAAACACTTTTTAATACAATGTCAACTAACAATATTTCTCAGTGGTGAAGGTCAGAATGTATCTTTCCTTTCTGTAGGAAACACACCCAGTATAATCTTCCATACACAAGATGCAGTTGAGTTCTTTTTCAAAACTTAGTAAACTTTCTTGTACTCCGTACAGACGAAAACACATATTTATTCTTATTGGCAAAGGTCTGTGGTCAAAGGCAAACCTGTGACTTATTGATCACCACTCAACAAAGAGGTAACACACTCCTATGGTCATCTTTCACATTTGGAAACTGCCCAGAGTCCAAACACAATACGCTATAGTTGAGTCTTTTCTGGACTCAATGTCTTCAGGTGTGGACTTTGTAGATACTTTGTGACAGTTAGCACTTAAGACCTTTTTATAATATTGTCATTTCCTATTTTTTATACCCCCATTTGGTGCCTTCTCGAAAGCAGATATAATTATATTAACTCCAAGAAAAGAACGGGGACCTATTTGGGTTTTATGTCCCTTGGCTTTGTTCCTCTCATTACCACTGCTTCTATTAACATCTCAGAGGGCACTTACATAAGAAATATATTTCTAACATATCTGCCCGAAAGACATATTGATTTGTAAAGGAAATGACAAACAATTGATTATATTGTCACAGTGGACTTTCAGTAAGACTAAAACTGGCAAAGGAATATAAGATGCTTAAATGCAATGCTTTATTCACAGGGGACATCAGCATTCTCCACTTGAGGCAACATGAAAAGTTCCCTATTTTCTTCATTGTGATCCAAATTAAAGCAAAGTTTAATTAAAGTTTCATTAAAGAAAGATCTTTTGTAGTCCCGGGTAGCATCTTTTCCTTTGAGCCAAATATGTTGTAGAATGGCGGGCTTTCATCTCCAGTTTTTTAATGTTGCACAGAGGGAAGAAAGAGAATAGATACACCATTAATGAGGCATGATGCAGCTCAGCCAAGAGCATAAAGCGCCAGGTGTTCTATCAGTTCTCATTGAGGCTGAATGTTCTGCAGAGCAGCACCTAAGAGATCTTCTGATTGGCAGTCTCCTAACACACCACCACTGCGGGACTCTTAAAGGGAGTTGCTTCTTTAATCAGGCTTCCCTTTGCATGCTCATCCCTTCAGCTACTCTTCTTGCACATCAACCTTTTGGATGCCAAGTATTCTTCCCATCTCTCTGTTTTGTTAGTTTCTCCACCTCTCTCCTCTGGACTCCCACCTTCTTCTCCTGTAAATAAGCTTACCCTGCTAGTGTTATCCTCCTTTAAAACATCAGGCACCTCTTCAGATTGTAAAGATGTGGCACACATTCAGTTTTCTGCATGGCCTCTGGCAGAATGGTATTACTAGCTGTAAATGAATTTCAGTGTCAAAGGACAAATGAAAGGTACATGGTTTCTTAGCTTAGAGTCCCGGAGAAAGACACCTTGAAGGAGAAATGTGCATTCAAGGACATTCATTGCACAGAAGTGTCTTAGGAAAGAACATGTAGGAACATACAAGGAAGCCAAGGCTGGCCAGATCAAGAAGCTGAAATTCATAAGTGAAGCAGAGACTTCTGAAATGGTCCACAGGAAACTCAAGTACTGAGACAGCTCTTTAGAGATACAGCCTTTGCTAACTGGTCAGTCGGTACAGGAAGAGTCATTCTCACAGCCACGGCTCTTGAGTAAGAACAATTCCTAGTACTGTCTGCACTGATTGATGAGAATGTCCACCTCCAATAAATTTATAACCTAGGTTGGGTCAGTATTTGATCCAGCTAGGATCATGTGGACTCCATAAGGAAAGAGACTGAACTCCAAGGGAGCTGTAAGAACTAGCCACCACATGTTTGAAAAGACTGGATTTTGAGTCCTTGGTTCCTATGAAATTAAATATAGAAAAATTTATTTGAGAGCATTCTCTTGAAATGTAGATGACTTAATATTCTGGGAAAGACCCTAGCAAATGATTGAACTAGCAACTGGAAGGACTTCTGAAGACATGGGAAAAAGATGACTCACATCAAGAGCCACTGATGTGTCAGAATCCTTTTAGCAGATAGGATAGGAAGGAATTGAAAACCCCAAAGACAGTCATGCTAGAATAGATTCGTAAGTCTGGATGATGCCCCAAGTGATATTTCATGGACTGGTCATCAGGAATGAGCTTATCAGAGAAGCACACATGTCATTGCAAATCTAAGAGCCAGCTCTCTTCTTTTCTACAAGGCTGACAGGAAGAAAGTCCATTGTAGAACAGATGTGAATCTGAAACAGCGAGGGCCATGTGGCGATCCTTAAATGAAGGGAACCAAGTGTGCTAATTATTGTACTGACTGAAAGAAAATCTTATTGTAGAATATTGTAGAGATGCAGTTTTAATTTTTTAAAAAATTATTCTTCTCTCATAAAATACATTCTGACTATAGCTTCCCCGCCTCCCTTCTCCCTCAGATCTACTCCTCCTCTGCTTTTATTCAGAAAACAGTAAGACTCCCAGTGATACCAACCAAATATAACATAACAAGATGCAATAAAATTAAGCATAAACCCTCATATCAAAGCTGGATGACTAAAGCCAGTGTGAAAAAAGGTCCTATGAGCAGGCAAAAGAGTCACAGACCACTCCCATTGGTAGGAGTTTCACACAAACCACACCCTACGCAACTGTTATAGCATGCATGCAGAGGACCTAGTACAGACACATGTAGGCTCCCTGATTGCTACTTCAGTCTCTATAAGCCTGTTCCTATAATCAGAACTGGAAAAAATGGGCAGTGCCTTGGTGATCTGCTTTTTCTCAATCTGCTCTTTAACTCCTGTGTAGTCCTACCTTGGACACACAGTGCTCTCCCTGTTCAAGGTGACAGACTCACATTCAATAATTCTTAAATTATTTTATATGCCATACTCATCAAGGCTAAGTCTGAATTCCATAGGTCCATTGGTTAGTGTAACAATTATCTCAAACTACATTCCCCACCCTCTGACACCACTGTACCCCAGCCCACCTTATTTTTCTTTTCAGTCTTGACTTTGGCCATTGCATAAGTTGCCCTACCCCCCTAGCACAGTAATAGTGAAGCCAGCACTCAGTCTAGTATTTGCCACAAATGTGTTCTATTAAATGTGCCCCACAAGATTTGACTAGGGAGAATGAGTCCCAAGATTTACCTAGGGATTTTCTATGAAATGAACTCAGAAAAATATTGAGTCTCTCTTACAGCTGCACAATTTTGAAATGATGCTTGAGATGAATTATGAAGGGTACACAGCAATTCTCTAAATGAAGAAGATATCTAAGGACCTTCAAAACCCATAGAATAACCTGAAGAAAGCTCAGAAAGGTGAAGATACCTCAAGTATCTGGATATTATTTAAGTTTCTGATCAGATCAAGTGACAGATCTATGAGGGGAAAATGGAGAAGCAATTTTCTAAATAAAACTATAAACACATTTGTGGAGATTTTGGCTCGTTTGCTATGTCAATTTAAAGTGATAATATACTTGTGGCATATGAAAACAACAGTTAAAATTAGCAATGAAAGTAATTTTATAGTTGTGGGTCACCAGAACATGAGGAACTATATTAAAGGGTCTCAGCATTAGGAAGGTTGAGAACCACTGGACTATCGCATCATTTTCAGTCAGTCTGTTTGGTGCTTCTCCAGTGGAATGCATCAGTCCTAGAGCTGGTGAAGTCCAGGATTATGGGTTTTGATACTGTATAATAACAAGCAGAAAGTACTACATAGGATTATAGCAGATACAATAGTCCCAGGGTTGGGGAGGCAGAGTCAGGTGGCTCCCTGGCACTCACTGGTTAGCCAGCCTAATCTACTAAGCAAGTACTAGGCCAGTAAGAGGCTGGATGTCAAAAAACAAGGTGTATGACACCTGAAGAATGAAGTCTAAAGTTGATCTTGCCTACCCATCTTCCTCCCTGTCTCCCTCTCCCTCTCTCCCTCTCTCCCTCTCTCCCTCTCTCCCTCTCTCCCTCTCTCCCTCTCTCCCTCTCTCCCTCTCTCCCTCTCTCCCTCTCTCCCTCTCTCCCTCCCCCTCTCCCTCTCTCCCTCTCCCTCTCTCCCTCTCCCCCTCCTCTTCCCCTCCCCCTCTCCCTCTCCTTCTCCCTCTCCCTCTTCCTCCCCTCCCTCTCCCTCTCCCTCTCTCCCTCTCCGTCTCTCCCTCTCCCCCTCCCCTCCCCCTCCCCTCCCCTCCCCCTCTTCCTCTCCCTCTCTCTCTGTCTTTTTTACACCCTCCTTCTTGTGATTCCACTTAGGTAGATGGAGTTCATCGGGAGTGGCCTCTATACATACTCCTGACTTTATACTGAGGAACTTCCATTTTTCTACTAATCTTATCTCACAAAGGTTTATCAGCTAAACTTTTACCGGATTGCCTGATCAAATGTGGTCTAGGCACTGCCACACAGTTGTTCAGCTGATACCTCAGTATCTACCAGACTAAGCAGAGTACATTCTTACTTAAGATATTCGCTCAATTGCTCTTCTTTATACCTGTACTTACGGTAGATCTGCACCTTGGCTGTATCTGCATATGGAGTTGCTGAGTGCTATGATTCAAGCTTTTAGTTCATTTTACTATTTTCATTTTATCTTACATGGAATTGGGCATTTCAACATGAATCCGAAACTTTCCTTTTATCCAAGCAAATCTAAGTTGTGTGGTATTTTCTCATTTCCATTTGTACTGAGAAATTTCGATCATTTTTGTCTCAAACATTATTTAAATTTTTAACGCAAAGTAACCATTTTTTAGGCTTTTCTTTTATGTACCTGGTTTAAGGCATTTTCTTCTTTACGGAGCAAATAAAAACATTGTAGTAAATACCATAATAAATATGCTATGTCTCAGTTCAGATGGAAAAAAAGCTATGATGTGTCTTGCAGGCCACATACGGAATGCATTTGTGTTACACGGTTTTCATTTTTCTTCTCATGTAAAGAGGCCATATACATTTACAATGCCATTAGCACACGAAAACGTTTTATAGATTTTACTCCCTATTAATAAGTTTGAAGTTAAATTTTAGAAAGGTTCAGCATTAAATGAATTGATAACACCAGGAGTATCAGAAGGAATCCTTAGTGCAGTGGACTAACCCACCTCAACAATCCAGCTTGCTTCCTGAGGGCTTGTGCATGCATATTGTGAATTTACCTTTGAATCCCTATGTTGTGCTTACCAACTAAGCCTAATAGTATTCAAATAAAAACCAACTAACCCACAGTCATCTGAAACACATGAATATTTATAAGCAGAATGGCTTTAAAAAATACACAGGACTATAACTCAAGTATGCTAAAAGATAATCTCTGCATGCTAAAATAAAGTAACGTTAGTTATACAGATGTAAAGAATAAAACATCTGCAATTTATATCTTTCAGACTATTCAAGCTAATAGGTGTTTGGTTAAGGTATCTGGCAACATTTTTATGTCTTTCATTTGGTGATTGCTGGATCAAGAAAGGCTAGAAAAAGTCATGCTATTGTCAAATTAATTTAGCATTAAGGCATGAAAAGATGTCTTTAACTGCTCAACGCATATATTAATAGTTCAGCAAATTATGGCCTGAACACACCAACTGGCATTATAATATGGTTATTTAATTTGGAATTTTATCTTTAAACCTAATTTTTCCATGACTTTATTCTGTGTATCTTTCCACCACATATAATAAATAGTTCTATTGCATAAATATGATTGAATAATAAAGGTAATATGCATGCCCACTGTATGAACATCTTTATAAACTTGTATAAAGAATATAGGAGTCATTTTCCATTGAGGAAATCTTGGTTTTCTGTTACCAATAATATTTACTGTATTATTAAATACCAATAATATTTTATCTGGTTTCAGTAATATAATTTAAATATAAAAAGGTTAAATGGATGCCTTCCTTAATAGTTAAAATATAGAGTGACTTAAATAATAGAATAAAAGCATGGGGAGAGTTGGGATAATTCCTACTGTCAACTCCACAGCTGTCACAAACTGATTTCTGATGACTCTTTTGTGCTTGAAGTCCTTGAACTGACCTTACCTGAGGTTATCACCTTTCAAGAAGGAACTTGCTGTTCTCTGGCCCACCTCCACAAGTACCACTGCTTCTAGACCTCTTTCAAAAGTCTGAACACACTGAGAGCTCTAGGGGACCAATTATGAACCTTGGAGGAGGCAGCTTACATCAGAGTCCTTGAGAGGTTTCTCTTCTCTACTTCAGTACATCAGCAGACATTAGGAACCTGACTGCAAGAAGTGATGCTTAGGCATTAGATGCAGGAAGGAAGAATGTGATTTGGGAAGTTTTTGAAAAGTTGGCATAAATAGCCTACAGCATCAGTGTTTATAGCCAGGCTTGAGTGTTGGGCATGCTTTACTTAGGTGACGATTGGTCAAGCTTTCCCTCTTGCTTGGTTGGCCTATGCAGAAGACATAGCAGCTCGTGAGGATGGCAGTGATTGCTGCAGACTTACTGAGGTGACATCTTTTCCAAAGCTGCTGCTGTATGCTTGAAGAAATCCAGAGCAAGCCCAAGCAACTGTTGTTCTTCAGTTAAGCTGGGGGGTGGGAGGGGCAATTTTCTCTTCTCTTCTTCCTTCTTTCTGTTTTTTTTCCCCCATGTTGTTAACAAGTGAAGAGTTCTAGAAAGCTTTTGCTTCCCCAAAGGGACTGCTCTTTGCCTCATTGATTTGCACGGAAGCTCCATCAGGTAGATGAATCTGTAAGACATAGAGAGCAGTTGAGTATTCTAAAAGCCATAGACTGCCAGAGGGGAGAAAACAGGTTAAACAGGATTCTGGGATATTGTTAACATTTCTAATTGGATACAACTGAGGTGTGTCAAAATGGAGCCTTGAAAATGAAAGGCATGTACTGTAATGCATGTGACCTATGTTAAAAACACATGTGCAAACAAACAAAAGAATGCTTGGTAGACCACTTTGATATTTGGAAACAACTTACACATGACAGACTTTTGGAAGAGTCTTAGCTGACCTCGCTTGCAAGACAAACAAGGAAACTACTATTCTATGCCCTGGTGAGCTGGTGCCAGAAGTGTTTGTAGTAGATCAAGAAACTACCTATGTTATAAGGCAGAAAAAAAAACACTATCACATTGTAGTTTTACACTATTATAGGGACTTTTCTATTATTTTGGAGTAAAGCCATTTCCCTTTACCTACCAATCCTTCTGGTAAGAAGTAGCTCCTGGTTTTGTCCTGGACATGTGTATAGAATGAATGCTTGGCCTTAGGGTGATAGTACCTGAGATGGCCATTTCACATTTCTAGGAAACTATAATTAGAAGCTAGTATTAATTACTATTGACATATACAAACCTTTGCTTGGAAGTACAGGTGTACTGTGTAGATTCTCTACTAGGTTTTCACATACTGCCAGCTTTCATTTACTAAAGACGAGGAGTTCATTAGTAGTATCCTTGATCTAGAAGGGAAACCATTTAAATCCAGATAAGATCAGAAAGTGTTAATATCTAGAGTGCTAAGATCTACAGAAGTAGATGTATATGGTATTTGTGGGTATGGAATTCTCAATAACTCTCGAAAGAGTAACATGTCTGGGTTATAGTCTGAAGGAGTGCAAGTCATTGTCTTGTTTATTTGGCAAAGACATATCTGAAGGTACAGATCTTTACTAATATAGATGTTTCTAGTGTGATTGAAAAAAAAAAAAACCCGAATTTTCTATAGAGTGGTGGTAGGAGAGTTGTTTCATGACAAAGAGACTGAGTACAAGTTGTCTGGATGAACTTCCAAAGATTTAAGAATATGTTTTTCTGTGTGCGGTGCTCTTGACAAGCCTTTACTGTGGAGGTGATTGTCAGCAGGGTGATCTGCTCTATTATCAGTCATTTTTCTCTAGAAAAGAAGTCTTGTCCATGCTTTTTCTGAACAGCATGCTCATGGTATAAGGGATGCATAATTGTCCATAGGCTCTGGTAATGTTAGTTCATTATCATCAGTCAAAAGACCCCTTTGTTAGAAATGACTGATACTGCAATCTTATCAGCTGAGGCCAATCATCCAACTATATGATGATAGTTTGTACATTTCTAATTTTCTTCTAGAATTGACGAGCATACACATTTAGTTTCCATTTTCTGTCTGTTGTGTTTTTGTTAATAAATGTCTAATATATCATATATAAAGTCTGTGGTCTTATGGAGCGATAAGAGGCCTATTGAAGCCTTAATTTCTTCAGTAATTGGAAAACCTTCTTAGAGTGACATCAGTCCTATAGAAAATGTCTTATAAGTGGCCTTTGTCTCAATGCCAGAAAACATAGATTGTAAGAACAAGAGAGAAGAAATGAGAATGGCTTCTTCATTCTTGTAGTTAATGACCCAAGTCTCCCAAGTCTCTGTTCCTTTTCCCTAGACTCTATTGGGTTGAGGTATGAGAACCAAATGCTGGGATATATCCACTCAGGGACATACCAATGGCTTCATTAATTTATAGTTGAAGCTACTTTTGTCCAAATACATGATATTTGCCATTTATTAAAATAGCAGAGATAAAACTCTTATGCTTGCTGGGGTTAGTTTTCATAGTTATTGGGAGATGGAGAATTGCTGTTATGTCAGTTGTAGGAGAGAGCTATTTCTCACTGGCACAGAGGCAGCTGTGTCTGTAGAGAAGTTCAGAAGAGCCACACAGGCAGACACAAGTGAATGAGGCCTTAGGTGACCTCATCAGACAAATACCTGAATATCAGGTGAAGAATTACTAGAGGAAGGCAAGAGGTGCAGAGAGGACAATGGAGGAAGGAAGTTATTAGTTCCAGATGTGAGCTCATAATTATTATAAAAACCAAGATTATGATATCATCAATGTTTTACTTATGTGGCAATTCCATACATACACAATTACCTTCTTTAGCTTTTTTACTTTCTTAGTTAAAATGCTTAGTAGATAATTAATACCAAAAATTTATGTCAGATTGGTATTACCTTCTTTAGCTTTTTTACTTTCTTAGTTAAAATGCTTAGTAGATAATTAATACCAAAAATTTATGTCAGATTGGTATGTAACCAATACCACACCTAGAACTAGATATATAGAACTAGATAGATAGAACTAGAGGAAGCTTATTGATATATTAGGCAAAGGACTTGATTGTTCTTTGAGGAAGATGATTAGAATGTATGTGTTCAGTAGTATTATTGTTGGGGTGTACAATAACATACCACAAACTGTGTAGCTTCTGAACAAAATATTTATTTTTCTGTTCTAGAAGCTGAGAAATCCAAGATCAGGGATCGCATCACGGTGAGCTTCTAGTGAAGGATCATTTCTGACAGACTTAATCTTCACTGTGTCTTCACACTGCAGATATGAAGGATCTCTTTGGAATTTCTCTTCAGAGGACTGTAATTCTTTGCAAGATCCCTCTACCTTTATGCCTAGCCACCTCCTGGAGGCTCTTCTTCTTAATGCAGTCTTGTGTGGGAAGATTTCACTGTAGAAATTCATGGAGGGAGTAAACATTGAGACTGCGTCATTTAAGAACAAAAAAGGGAATACAATGACATCAGAGCCAAAACATGCACCGTCATTGGCACCTATCATGTGTCCCGATTTGCTTCATTCTGTGCTTGGTAATGGTCTCTCCCCACTACGACTGTATCTCCCTGAATCCACAGACCTTTCCTGGATTCTTTTTGGCAAGATGGTACTCATGCTTTTTGCTACTGACCACTCAATTACCAATATTGACTACTGCATACTAAATTAATCATTTTCACAATTACTTTTTAATGTCTTATGTTGGAAACGTCTAACATATTTCAATTGCTCTAAATAAATCAAAGAGAAAGTTATTCTCCATTAACTCCTCAGGGAAGGAGTGTTTTTTTTCCCCCTTATTAGAGGCTACAGTGCCTCTTGGAGAAAAGACAATCACAAGAACTAGACCACAGAGGATCTTTATACTACATAGGGACTAGGTAACCTATACATCCAAGATGGGGTTTTTCTGTTATACCTTCTCCTAAAAGCAAGGCAAATGTCTGTCAAAATCAGACTATCTTTCTCTGAATATAACTTTTAATTCATAAGTAGAAGTATACCAATAGCAATAAACCACTGTCTCCAAGCAAATGTTCAATCTAGAGCTATATTAATTTGCAGATATTTCCTTTCTCAGTGATAGCTTTATTGCAAAGAGTCTCCAAAGCCCTGTTGCTACATTTGGAGATGTCTAAGGACTGAGAGTGAGCATGGACTCACTTTTGAGCTCCACTAAGAAGAAGTCCGGTATTTGTAGATTCCTGTATAAAATAATTTCAAAGGCTCTTGGATGGATACAAACATGAAAGCAATATGTCCTTTTATTCACTGACCTGACAGGACTATGGAAGCTGTTTCAGAGAAAACAAAAAACATTTCAGAAACCTCTGAGCATTTCCCCATGTTCCTTAAGCCTGCTCAACTGGTGTTCATTGAAAACTTTTCTTTGAAATGACTAATATTCACCTATTTATCATTTTTTTTATTTTACAATAGAATACCAATGTTTCTCCAAAAACCAAAAAGTTCTTTTAATAATATTCACAGAAAAATCTAAAATATAAGGTGATAACAGCGCTGTGCAAAAGCTAGTTCTTATGCTTATTTAGCAGGGAAGAGAACAGAACCGTGAAATCAGTTCTTGAATGTGACTAAGACCAAAGTTAAAGATTACCCATTTTTTTTTTTTTTTTGCCCCTCAAACAAAATCTTTTTTTCTTCTGGAATTAATCATAAAGGAAGAATAACAATACCAGTAGATGTGGTGTAAAAACTCAGAACCGAAAGAAAAGTAAAGTGAGTTCAAAGTGTATGTGGTGGTTTAGAAAGAGACATGCCTGTAAGACAATAGCAAAATAAATGAAGTTAGTCTATTATTTAGACCTAATAAGTCAGAGTCACAAAGGTCTAACCAATACCTTTGTCTTTGTCTGACCTGTTACTCTTGCTTTGGTCCTCCTACATCTGGATTAACCTGTTGTGAAAGATTCTTGCTCTTCAGCTACCCCTCTGACCTTCTCTTTTCTCTTTCCCTATGTCTGGCACTTTCTGTCTCCTCTGGTAAAGCTAAGCTTTTTTATTTGTTTTGTAATCTATTTCTTTGTGGAGTGCATGTTGGGAGCCAGCTGTGGCTCCTCATCCTCTGCTTCCTCCCTCTCAGCGTGTCCAGATGCTGCTATTTGTTGGGCTAGAACAGCTCTTTTAGATGATGGCGTTTTCCAATGATGCTCTGCAGTAAAGCAGCTCTCTTAGACAATCTTACCTTGTACTATATACTTCACTGGAGGTGGAAGAGTGCTATATATAAACTTTGGAGAGTAGGAAGGAGTGTTCTGGATAAATGAAAATCATTGGTTGGCGTTTAAAATGTTATGAATACCTCATTTATATGTGGAGGCATTCCAGGAATCCCAGGTACTTGCTGGGTGGGTTCTTATTGGGAAAAGAGAAAGTTGAACTTGTAGGTCTGCCAAACTACTCATTCTTCCCCAGAAAGAGAGAATGAGGGATGAGGACCCCCAGAGAAGGTCAGAGAAGGGGAAGTCCTGCTGGTAAATGGAGTCTTCCATTTTGCCCAGAGCTTATAGGAGTTATCTGGTCATGGTAGACTGTGACTTTAATTAACAGGGTTTCCCCTCATTTATTTACATTTATTATCCATTTTACTGGAATCTATTTGTTGTACATGACGATAGGCTACATAAAACATTTTCATAAAAGTCTACGTGACTTTGATCATATTTATTCCGCACCCGATTCTTTCTCCTCCTTTTTCTTCCATTTAAATATTTTTGATTCTCCTAGACAGTCGTAATTTCATGTGCTATGTAATTGTGTGTGTGTGTCTGTGTGTGTGTGCTCGCGCACACGTGCATGTGCACGTGCATGTGTCCAAATCTCCATAAAATCCAGGACTCATAGATGAGAAAAAAAGTATGTGGCATTTGTCTTTCTGAAGTTTAAAGCCACCTTTGAGTTAAATTCAAGATATTTCTGTTTAGACACATTTGGCTTACAGCAAAAATTCATATTCATTCCTTGGCTCTGAGAAATTCTGTTGGACCGTCCTTTCCTGAGCTGTCAGATTGCCTCCCCTATGTCTTCCTCTTCCTGGTTCACAAAAAAGTGGGCAAGCATCACAAAGATGTGCATGCTGAGAAGCCAAAACTCAGCTTCTGGTCATTAATGGGTTGAGACAGCCAGGGTAAGTGTCAAGTTGCTAGGCCTTATGTTTACATCTTTTCCTTCTAAATAAAAGCTCTTGCTTAACACAAATTTTATTTTTGCTTCATTACAGCCTCTTATGGCATAGATGGAAACCTTACCAATGCCATGTACAAGGAATATTTGTTTAAATGGTTGTAAATATACCTGAGATAATCAGACTTCTTTTATATCATCTCCTAGATGTCCTAGGAAGGAAGCTTAAGAAATTGAAGCAGGGGAGAAGATAGGAGAATTCCCAAGAAAGTATCTTTCAAATATAATCTTTCATTCCTAAGACTAAATACAGAGGATTGTATAGGAAATTGTGTGGCTTTTGTAATGAGTTATTTTGTACTTTTTCTTAGTTATACTGTGTCTGTGAAAGCATCTGTCTCCACGTGTTGGTAATGTGTCCGTGTTTATTAGTCTGCTTGGGTCAGCCGTGATTTGCAATGTTTATGTTCACAATAACCACGCCCAGTGCATGTTCCCAGGACAGGAACTCTGACAATGGTTCCCATTTACTTTCAATCACTAACAGATGCACAGTGTATGATCATGTCCTTTTAACCTGCCAAAGGGATTAGAGGAATTCCGAACTCTAAACCAAATGATTCCTCTGGGTCGCCTGACTTTACTTCTTGACCTGAAGGATAAGAGTTGCAGGTAACACTATCCGACTCTCGTCTTAATGTTTGACCTCGTTTCCTTTGTTTTTTTCTTCTAAGTTTCAGACTTTGTAAACTCATGTCTTTTTTTTTTAAACATTTGTCAGTTGGTGTGGGGAGTATTAACAAATTCAAAGCCCATCTTGAAACCTCTATTACTACTTCAGGTGGCTTTTTAAAAGATCCTGTAGGATCATTTAGTGTCCAGGTAATTATAGTCCAGAGGCTGACAGAGTGGTGGGGTGGTAGGGTAGTGGTGGTGGTGGTGGTGGTGGTGGTGGTGGTGGTGGTGGCAGTGGCCACATTATGATTCTGCAATTAGCCTCCAGGCAACTTAAAGCCAAGAAATCCCCTTAGTGTCTAGGCTGCCTGTCAATAAACAGCAGCTCTTAGATATCATGGCCAGGCCCTTCCCACAAGTGGTTACTTTGTCTCAAGTTCTACCACTCAACATGATCTAATTTTCAGTCTGGGTGCATGTGCCTGTATGCATGCACACACGCTCATGTCCATTTGGCTCCATAATGAACCTGTGTATAGAGAAAGGGAGAGGGACAAGCCGTTCTTTGAAGAAAGACATGACAAAGAAGTAGGAGAGTCTGAGCATACTAAACACAGAAAATTGGAGAACTAAGGAACAAATAGAGATAACCAAGGAATTGACTAGAAAAAAATGTAAAAAGGAAAGAAATGCAACTCCAAGCATGACATTTTGTACTGGCTAGCCTTGTATCAACTCTATACAAGAACTAGAGTCATCAAAGAGGAAGAAGCTTCCTTTGAGAACATGCCTCCATAAGATCCAGCTGCAAAGCATTTTCTTAATTAGTTCCTGAAGGATAAAGGCTCAGCTCAGTGAGGGTGGTGTCGTCTCTGAACTGGTGGTCCTGGGTTCTATAATAAAGCAGACTGAGCAAGCCATGTGGAATGAGCCAATAAACAGCATCCTTCCATGGCCTCTGCATCAGCTCCTGTCTCCAAGTTCCTGCTCTGTTTGAGTTCCTGTTCTGATTTCCATCCATGATGAACAGCAATCTGGAAGTATAAGCCAAATAAAGCCTTTCCTCCCCAACTTGCTCTTTGGTCATAAAGTTTGTCATAGCAATAGTAATACTAATTAAGACATTTTCCTTCATGTTTTTCCTCAATCAGGAAATCCAAGTATAGAGATTTTAAGTGGCTAATCTTCACTTGAATCCTGAGCTCAATTCTACCCAAGAAAGAAAAATCTGGCTGAGGAGAGAACCAATTTCTTTGCTACAGCATAATGAGTTAGATAGAGAGTGTACTGGGGTCTCTATGACTTAAATCATTTCCTGTGGTATTTTCCAAAGCCATTCCAGGATTAGGTAAGCATTGAATTGAGATTAACCCCAAAGTTCTATGATCATCACAAAATAAGTTTTTGTAGTTTAGGATGCACCAGCATGAAATTTTGTTATTTGGCTAAACAAATTGGCCCTTTACTTTGAAATCTTCCTGTATTTATAATGAACAACTAATGATAAATCTTTTACTTGTTACCAAATTTATGGGTCATAGTCTGTATCCCACAAGCCAGGTTTGACCATACCCATCTCAAGAAACCATGTAAAAGAAACAAATTTATAATGAAGAGAAGAAAAGAGCAATTTGTTCAATGTGACCACATTGAAAAGAATGGCAAAGAAGTCTGGGGACGTCTTCACATTTATCATGGAGGAGGCCATCTTCATCTAAGGGTGGGGTTTAAACAAAAAGCAAGAGGTGTGCATATCTAAGCCCACAACTGCCTCCGATCTCAGTATCTCCTACAAGGAGAGATAAAGCTTAAGATGTTTTGCCAGTTCTCTCTCTCTCTGCCTCCTAATTCTGCCCCCAGGGATTTAGCCCTTTCTTCTCCAGCATTTGATCCCTAGGGAATTCTAATTTTGGGGGGGCTATTCTTTCAAAAGTCTTGTAGCCAGAGAGGGAAACACTCTGCCTTATGGGTTACATATTTATTTGCTTTTAACTTACATGTGAGTGCACCTTAGATATTGTTAGAAGACATAGAGCTGTTTTGTAAGTTTTATTTCAAAACAATAAGTGTGCTTTTGCTGTTTTGGGTAAGAGTTGTATGACTACTATGGTTGGTGCGTCCAAATTCATACAATTAGTTCGTATTCCAAATTAAAACTAACTATTTCTAATCAAGATTGTTATGGTAATCCAATGGCACTTTCTAAGTTCCAAACAATTACCAGTACAATAAGATATTATCTTTTGTGTCCTTTAACTTATATTTTGAGGAAAACTCATTTTAAAACACATTCTATGCCATTTTCATCAGCAGGCTTGCACCTGCCCATCTGAGATCTAGTGTCTAACTTCCCTGCACCCATTGAAGCATGGCTCTTTCTCACTCTTGTAGAATTTACAGGTAATTAATTCTGACCAGGTATTAACCTAGAACTCTGGGTGTCCCTACTAGTTCATGGATTTACTCCATCAGACTGCAGTTTGCTGAGAGTGTTCCATTCTTCCTGTTTCTCTGGCAAGTGTGGCCATCTTGATTTACCAAACCAGACAAGATTAAATGGAAACAAAATGGTGTATCAAAATGTAAGACTCTGACAAGCCTTAGCTACCGAGGACCCCCTGAGTGAACCACATGGAGCCAGGAATCGATGTAAAAGCAAGTATAGTTTAATGTCCAGTACACTGGGGTCATCCTGCATCCAAAGGAGAGGCAACCCCAAGCAGCTTGGTCAGCAACTTTTTATCGTTTCCAGGGGCAGAATGGAGCAATAGCAACTAGGCACAATATGATTGGTGGAACAGTATGACTTTTAAACTGATTGGCCCTTAGGGAATGAGGTAGTAAGGGCTATCCATATTTGCAGGTGGCCAACGGGTGCCTACATGTTCCTTTGACCTTTTCCTGGTGTTTACATGCTCTCTTAACCTCTCCTTTTGGGAAGAGAGGGGACCTGGTGGAATTTTCCATGCTGATCTCTTCACAAACATAAATTATGCTTCCTGCTCACAGGTCCTGTGCTTTTCTGAAGACTGCCAATGCCCAAGTTTTTGTTTTGTTTTGTTTTTAATACCAAAGGTATTTCTTTTTAAATTTTCCTGTTGAACGATGTATTGAAGTCTGTTTGGATGCAGGTGATGTCTCTCAACACAGAGTGAACTGAAACACTCTCTCCTGGAGGGAGGATGGAGGTTCACCAGACTCAAGATGTAAACTACACAAGTCTGGAAAGTCTGGAACTAGTGAGAGTCATATAACCCTTTTCTAGCTAAGGAGGTAAAACTCTGACATGTTGACTTGCTTAAAAATCATTCAGGAAACTCCAGAGAGGAACCATCCTTGAGTCTGCACCCAAGCTTGGATGGGCTTTTCAGTGCGACACTGACATTTGAAGCTTCCTTACTCCTCTAAGTAACTCCTTTGCTCATACTCCCATGAACAACCCCAGTGATTGGGGTTTCTTATTGGTTTGCCAGGGTGGACCTTGGTAGAATCAACTGTTGGATCTGTCACCAGTGTCCTGTCTGAGGTGAGTATTTGTTCACGTCTCTCCAGGTAAAATTACACAACAGCTTTAAATGAAAAATATAATGTCTACAATTAAATATCTTTGTGGAATCCTGTAGCCATTTGTGGCATGACATTATCTAGGAAGATATAAACATACACAAGTTTGTCTCACACAGGGCCCTGACAAAGACCAAAGAAACAACAGCATCTAACTCCAGCTTCATAAAGCACTGATTTTTATTGGAGTTACTTACAGGAACATGGGTAAGGGGTTACTTATAGGAACATGGTCACCTCAAAGGCTGTAGCTCTGAAGAGCTCATACAGCCATGAGTCACAGAGCGTGAAGGTCACGTCCTTTATGCTCCCTGTACCACCTACAGCCAGCTCCAGGAATCTCCCTAGCAGTAGTAGTGTGTTGCTCTTGTAGACTTGTAGTGGGGCCTTGTGACTCTGTAACTCTCTGTCTAACTGTGACTGTGTAACACTCTGTACTGAGGTGTCTAAGCTTCGGTAGCCCTGGATTTCTGAGCTTCCCCCTTTCTTCCAGGATGCATATTTCAATTGGAAGGAAGTAGCTATGCAGTAGATTATTACTATGAACTCATGCAGGCATTCTAAACATTGCTGGCACACAGTATGTTCACAAATAATGTTAGCTACTCTTTTTATATTATGTCACTATTTACCTGATTCTTTCTGTGCAGCATTTCTCATTCCAAGAAAAAGAACTAGCTGCACTTCAGTCTGCTCCGCCTGCAGAGCAGAGTAAAATGAAAGAGTGAACCCCTGCTGGGATGAATCCAGTTCATTGGGGCATTTCAAATCACAGCTAATAATTTTTGAACATTAATATGTGCTTTTATAAATTGTATCAAAATATTCTCCTAAAAGGTTGAAGAAGTTGCTATTATTATTATTATTACGTTGTATGTGTATGTGTGTGTATGTGTGTGTGTGGTGTTTGTGTCTGCCATATGTGTATGCTCTCTGTGTGTGTATGCGTGTATGTGTGTGCATGTGTGTGTGTTATGTCTGTAGGTATGTGTCATGTGTGTGTCTATGTGTTCTATGCCATGCATGTAAAGGTTAGAGGACAAATTTTGGGGCGATCCTCATCTTTCCACTCTGCATTGAGAAAGAAACTCTCTTGTTATCTTTGCCCTGCACATGCCCAAGGTTAACAAGCCCCAAGTTTCCAAATGTTTGTCTTGTCTCTGCTTCCCATTTTCTCCCAGAGGATTATGATGACACGTGCACCAATCATAGCCAGCTTTATGTGGTTTTTAAGGACTGACTGCAGTAAGCCCTTGAACCCAGATATTTCCCCCAGCTCTACTTTTATTTACAAAATGAGGAAAGTGTAGTTGAGAGCAGTTAAATTGCCTATACTTGCAATTATGTATGGAAAAGATCTGAGCTCATGTGCTTCCCTTTGGAAGTGAGCTTCAGGGTCTCAACTCCTGATGTCCCAACAAAGTGTCTGGGACATAGGAGGCCTGAGTGGACTTTGGTTGAATGATCCGGGTTGTTGCGGTCTATATGGTTGTATACTTGCTATCTTGTGGGACACAGGAAGAAGTAGGAACAGCTTTGGAATACAGAATCATCATCATCTGCCAAATATGGATCTCTTCCTTTTGGAGATTTTCCTTCACTTGTTTACTATATTCTTATAGAAAAGGTGTCATTATACTAGTATTACAACTGAGAATCTGAGATCCAGAATGGTATAATTTGTGTAAAGTACAGCCAGTTTGACCCTATGGGACCTGAATAGCTATTTGCCTACTTGTTAACTTCCACAGAGACAGACTGTTTTCATGTTTTAATCTATAGCATCTCTCTTTTTTATGGTCCCACTGTCTCCAGCCCCCATTATTCTTGTACACCTATGTCTTTCTTCTCTTACATTTTCTTGATCATTATTTTTGTTAATTGTTTTTAATTTTTATGACGTTTACATTTTTATTTTGTGTGTGTGTGTGCGTGTTCGTGTGCGTGTGTGGACATGAACACATGCCATGGCACATCAGAGGACAATTTACAGGAGTCAGCTCTCTACTTCTACCAGGTGAGTCCTGGGGTTAGAACTCAGGTCATCAGTCTTTCCTGATAAGCATCTGTATTTTCCTGTTAAGCCATCTTGCCAACACTGTTTGTTTGGATAGGGGGCCTTTTTGTGTTTTCCAGACTGGCCTTGAACTCATGGTCCTGCTTTTGCTTCATGATTATGGGGATATACATATATATAAATATAAATATAAATATAAATATATATATATATATATATATATATATATATATATATATATACATGCTACCATACTCTGCCTTTCTCTAACTTTAAACTCTCAACCTATCAGCTGCACGAAGGCTATCCAGGCCACTCAGACTTAAACCAATGCTTCCTCCTGTGCAAGCCGCTTCCTCCACACCACTCACTTAGCACCTCTTGCTGACTTTGGCTGGCAGCTCACCAAGGTCTGTAAGTTTCCCCTTCCCCCCCTCCCCCCACTGGTTACAAGCTCCTTCAGGGCCGGAACTATTTTATAGGAAAGTGTGTTTAACATAGTCACCAAATTAGTGCTTTTTTACATAGTGAGTTTTCACTTTCCTACAAAGACAGCTTTATTACCTGCTACATTTCTCTACAGAAGAAAATCATTTTGTCCATGTGGCAGTTCAGTTAACTCAGGTGCAAAATGAAATTTCCATCTCGTGGGAGACTACTTTCAAAGTGAGCCGGTGCGTGGATAAATATACCAAACATATGTGTTTTTACTTAAAAGAAAACAATCTAAAATTGCAAACGTTTAAAAAGGAGCTGGTGATGAATGTCACTTTCTTACCTGAAATTGTAGCTTAGTGATGGGAGAGAGCTGACAGGGGATAACAACCCTAGTGATGTGGAATTTGACTCTAGATGCCAACATTTACCCTGCCAATAATCACAACGGATAATTCACTACTAAATGTAGCGAGAATGTGGCAAAGTACCTTGTTACTATAACAGGCAGATTTTGAATTGAGAAGCGACAAACATTTGGCTCACAACACTTAGTGATGCATTCCCATAGAGGCCCTTTTCAGGGTTGCCAAAACCACTGCATTAAGGACGTGAAATCAGAAAGTGGAATACATAGGGCATGCTGATAACTGCCCAGCTCTGTAATATAGATTGCCTTCTGGGCTTGGTGCCATTTGCTTTGATTCATCTGTTTAGTTCCCTAGGGAGGAGACTCAGAATTCAAGAAGAAAGACTATTTGAAAACATTAAATCCACACATTCTGTGAATCACCCTCCAGCAAAGTCTTCTACTGACATCTTTTTTTTTTTTTAAATCCTTTGTATTCTCTTATTCTGCATTTTTTCTGTTCTTTTTTGTCTACTCTTAGCTACTAGAAAAGCAGTGATTATGTCAACCCTCACTTTTAAAGGAAACAGAAGATTTCATGGTTTGATTCTACTTCATCGGTATACTTTATATCTAAGTGTATTATGTAAAAGTTGTCTAAGCTTCCTTCTACACTGAAAAACATCATTAATTATGCAAAAGGGTAATGTTCCACACTTGTTGTCTATATTTCAATATTATCAAAAAGCAAATGTTGGGGCTGAAAAGATATCTCAGTGGATCAAGTGCTTGCCAGGTAAGGATTAGGACCAATCCCAAGCATCCTCATAGATGCAGGATGGATAAAAACTCACATGTAGTAGGAGGACTTGGAAGATGGTTGTATAGGAGCCTTGAAGCAAGCTGCCTAGTTAGACCAGCCTTATTGTCAAGCTCTGTGTTCAACTGAAAGATCCTATCTTAAGAAATAATGTGCAGCCTTGAACCTCCACATGCACATCCACACACGCCCACACACGTGCCTACACGCATGCAAACACACTGCCCACACAGACACATGCCAAAGTAGAGATACAAATAAATAATTTTCAAGCAAGCAATTCTTCACTTACAAGGAACAAACATCAACCCCAGGTTTTAAATACCATCTGTAGAAAGTGTTCCCCACCACATGTCATCCACATTGATTCATTTGAATGATTGCCCTGCTTTCTTAGTTTAAAAGACGACTGATGCTCTCCACTGGCCTCAGCTTACCTGTTCAAGCAGAAAGTGTGTTACTCTATACTTAATAGTTTACACTCAGAGTTCTCCCTTAAATTGGTAGATCTGTTGGTCTGTCTCTTCATTGGCCTACGTTATATATAGAAACAATTGTCCATATTGTTTGTGGTCTAGAAAACTGCTCAGCTTTCAGGCCAACATCTAAGTGTTTTCTTTATTTCTCAAAGAGCTTCTTACAGTGACAGTGGCTTCCTGGGTCTTTGTGCCTCACAGGACTCGTATATTTGTATTGTAATTTCCTCAATAGTCAATAGTGGCTGTGTGTGCTGCTTTGAGAAAGCATCACGATTGCGAGAGTCTGTTTGATCTATTCTCCTTCTTTGCAAATTTCGGACCTTTTGGAAAAGAAATAAAGAGAAAGGCTGGAGAGGCTGCAAATGATCGTCTGCAGAAAGAATGGAGGGATTAATACAGTGCACTCTGGCTAGCTTTCTTGTTTTCCTCTTATAAATTTCCCCCAAATTGTAGTTATAATGAATTGCATTGCTCTTATGCTAAACCATAAGGAATAAGCTATTATTCCCATGCCGGCTGTGAAACCCCAGGGAAACATCTTTTTTCCTGTATGTAAGTACCTCTCTCCCATTTGCCCAGCAAAAGATATGCTGAACTGTTTATAAAGTTAGTAAATCATTTCTCAGTAGTGTCGCTGTGGTTGTTGGATGTATGGGAAAGAAAAAAAGAAAAGAAAAGAAAATATCATTCTTTTGTTACTGGATCAAGAAAGGACCACACTGACAAGAGGTAACCAGCGCACAGGCGGAGCTAAAGCCCTGCTTCTTACAACACAGCACTTTACTTTTTCTTCCGCAGCGTCTACTGAGATCCATCGGCTTTGGACCAGAATCAAGATTACATAAAACCACAGGGAGATATAAATGCTAAAGTGACAAGATCTACTTTGGAGATGTTCATAGGCCTAGTGGGGAAGGAGAAGCAGATTCTCTGCCAGCATGTATCTCTCTCCCCCACACTGTGGCAGTCCTAATAACTGAACACAGATG
The DNA here is from genome assembly GCF_011762505.2 of Arvicanthis niloticus. NCBI lineage: Eukaryota > Metazoa > Chordata > Mammalia > Rodentia > Muridae > Arvicanthis > Arvicanthis niloticus. The sequence continues at coordinate 32,956,634 of NC_047671.1, forward strand.
CGGAGTCTCAGCCTTTCTCTCCCTTTGTTAAGTGGTTTGATTTTTTTTTTTCCTCCCCTCAACACACTGGCAAAAGACATCAGTGTGTTTTTCGAAGTAGAAAGGGGGTTTCTCCTCTGTGGCTGCCTTAGGCTAAACTGCATTCAGTGAACTTGTATGCATGGCTGTACATGACATGGGGCATATTTTACCCAATGCACACTGGAGGCAAAGACAGTACCAGGAGAAAAGGTTTTAGAGGCCAGAAAAAAAAAAACATGACTATCCTTTGTTTTGTTTTGTTGTTTTCTGAAAATATATTTGAGGCCCATAACTGCTCACTGAGACACCTTTAAAAGAAAAAGAAGAAAACCTTAATTGAATCACATTCCAAAATGACACCTCAACAACGCAGTGACGCATATCAGAGTGCTGCATGTAACAATGGCTAGGAAGCACCCCACCTTGCACCCCCAACTCCAAAAGAAAGCAAATTCTTGATACAGAGGATAAGGCCTGCACTCCTAAGCGCACTCCACAGTGCCCTGGCTGATTATTCTTTTCACCTTGACTCACAAATAAAAGGAAGAATAAAAGCCTGTTCTCAGGATTAAGATGGTGAAGAGGAGGCAGGAGGCAGGGGTTCCAGGAGGAAGGATTTGGAGTTCCTGTCAGTCAGGACCAGAAAATGGCATTTTTATGACTCCAATACTCACTGAGGAAACAGAAAGAGAAGCTTGTGATATGATGGCTCCACCCCCTCCACCACCCTCAGTCATTACAGCTTTCTTTAAACTGCGGGGTATACAGCTGGCAGCAAAAGCCCCGGAGGAGGGGGGGCGGGGGGTGCATATAAATTACGATTGCATTTTACAGCAAAGGTAAAATAAAACTGCAGGGTTATAGCCAAAAATGGCAGGGAGGGCAGGCTCCAGCAGGCCTCTCAAAAGAACAAGGAATAGAAAATGGATAGAGTTATTCAGGGAATATGGGATCATGAAGAAAGGAGGGCGAAAAAAAGAATCTAAACAAGTTGTGTAAAATCTGCTGCTTTAGTGGGTCTTAAAGAGCTTATGTCAGCTCAATTCTATGTGGTAGCATAATGTAAATCTATGGGAAATGGGGCTTTGGGCATAGCTACTCGATTGCATTTCTGCAGATTGCCAAGCATGGTAATAAATGTCAAGTGGTTATTTATTTGATTAGAAACTTCATTAGATTTTGATTTGATGCTCTACAACCTTCCAGCCCCCCCCCCCCCGCCTCACCACCCCCCCAACAAAATGAACGCTCAGTTTTGAAATTCAATCCAGCTAGCTCAACTTGGGGGTGGGGTGTGGGGTGTGTGTGTTACGAAATAAAAACTAGCGAATACCCTCATCTAGATGGCAATGTTCTGCATAAATACAGAATCTCCTCTCCAGCAAGTCTGTCGCACTTTGCTAACGCGATGGTGATACATTCTGGCAACGGAGTGATTTTTTTTTTTTTTTTTTTTTTTTTTTTTTTGCCTCTCTGAGTCTTTCGCTTGATGGAAGGCTGTTTCCAAAGTAAGATGGAATTCCTCTGGCTTCAGATAAATTCTGACTGTGTGCTCTCTGCTCAGCAGGCTCCGCAGGCTTTTACACTCTCAGTAGCTATCTTGGATTTGGCTTATTTGCAAATTTCATTAGCAGGGGGAGATAGAGAGATGGAGAGCCTTCAGTTTGGCCTCGGTAAATTGGGACTTGACTAGCTGGTGCCTGGGTATCTATTTCAGCTCTGCTTAGGGCGTGGAACACGAGTCCTATTATGTTTACAAAAAGGGGCTCCTTACTGCAGCCGGAAGGGTCAGGTATCCTGCTCGCAGTCGGATTTCTCAGGGCTCCTTCAGTTTCTCCAGTGCCTTTTCACAATACAGTTTCCCAAAGACTCCCTGTGTTAGGTTTGAGAAACAAAGAGAGGATAAGAGAAAGTGAGGGAGCCAGCTTCCCTCCCTCCACAGGGAACGATACTTGCATGTCAAAAGACCCACCAAATAGGAATTGGGCTGGCTTTCATAAAACCAGGGATTTAAGCACAGTGTGGGGTATGTATTATTGCCACAGAGCACATGCTGTAAAGAAGCATAAAGAGACAAGCTTTATCTCTTTGCCTGAAACCCTCTTGGAACCTTCTGGGAGTGCACATTCTAAATCAAGAATCAAAACGTTTTCCCAGCACAACTGCAAATTGAAAATAGGCACTTGAACAACACAGACGGGGATGGGGAAGAAGCGTGCCTTTGAAATGCCTACAACCCACCCCGAGCCACCCTGGGTCTTTCTGTAGAGTATTCATCTGCAGTAAAGGGTGTGCGGCTCGGGCGAGACAGCTGACAGCTGACAAAAAGATACATTAGATGCCCACATTTGCCCCTTGCCAGCCAGCCCTGAGTATTTTTTTCTTACACTGGCCTCAGAGAAAAAGAACAGATATTAGATTTCGAGAAGCAACCTAGTAAGCTATAGATTTTTGCTTTTCTTTCCTTCTGCCTCTCCCCGCCCACAGCAGCCTTAGTAGATTGTAATGGAAACCAAAGGCCAGAAAGATACAGTTCTTGCATTAGTCTAAGTGGCGTGAAACACTGGAGAAAAGAAACTTAGAAATTTATTATGTGCTGGATGGTAAGCAACAGCACCTCACAGAGCAGCAAGTCTTTCCTCCTTTTGTGGAAGCCACTATCTCAAAAACAAAGCAAGCAACTGAACAAACAAACAAACAAAAACAAAAACAACAACAACAACAACAAAACGCCCTTCTGAGTACCAGTTAATGGTATTTGAACCCATTCCTGAAGAACTCTGCTCTATGTGGGTTTGGTGCGGTAAAGAAACAACAGACCTCAGAGGGCTGTGGTCTAAGCTCAAAAGCAGTCAACCCCTGGCAGGAAAGGGCACCCTACTTTCAAAGTTGGTGAAAGAGGAGAAATTGGAAGCTCAGGATGAGGCTTTGAGAGCCTGCGGAGTAGAGGGAGTGGGGAGCTACAGATCTGTGGTTTTTTTCTTTCAGCAGGGGGACTGAAAAAGGACAAGGAGGCTTGATGGAGAGAAGGGGAGGGGGTAAAGTGTGTGAAGCACAGAGGGAGCAGCATATGCTGGGCCATGAACTGACAATGGGCTGAGTCCATCTGCAATTCTCTGTAAGAGGATTGGAGGACACCAGTAAGCCCCGCTTTGAGAAGAGAGAGGCTAGGTTTTTGGCAGAAGGTAACAATGGTCAGATTAGGTAACTGGAAGCAGTTACATGACTATATTCAAGCAACACAGTTTTAAACAGATTACTATCTTGATGCCAGAGAGTAATATACAGATTATGAGATATTGAACTAGCTGTTCAGCATCCACCTTGGCTGTTGTGTGTGCATTTAATTCTAGGTAGCTTGATAATACATGGGTTATGACCCAACCTTTTAATTTTAGGAGATTGAGAGATATACAGGAAGCAAACACAAGGTGATAGATAAATAGCAAGGGCTGGGAACAGAGCAAAGCAGGCAGTAAGGGCTTCAAGAAAAGACTTTATAGCTTCTGGTGAGCCTTGAGCTTACATGGGCCAATTTATTTCTTTGTAAAACTGAACAGAAGCATTGTTAAAAGGCATGGCTTAATGTTGGCAATGGTCAGTGGGTTTGTGTGTGTGTGTGTGTGTGTGTGTGTGTGTGTGTGTGTGTGTACATAGACCTGCTGGTATTGACAGATCTAAAGGTTGTATGTCTAAACAAGAAGAGGCACACAGCTGCTGCCCTACCTGAACAGTGTGCCCTGCCAGAGAGAGAACTTTTCTCCACCTGATTTAGTGTATTTTCTCTCTTTAATAAGGGACACTGCTCTTCGATGTTAGGTGATATCAAAATCAGAGAATGATCTTGAGATAAACATTCTTGCTTTGTGACAGGCTACTAGGTCATGGTTTTACGAAAGCAGGGAAGCATACAGGCCCCAATGTTTTGGGAAAGCCTATTGACAAGGTAGTTCGTTTGAATGACTTTTTGAAAGATTGCTTCATTGATTATAACTTTTGAAGCTAAACAAAGAGTATGTGAAAAACTACTGTACCATCCCGATGATATGCTCATTTCTAAGGAAGCATTTGTATCTGCATATAAATGTGTCAACAGACATATTTTTTAATTATAATGGGATAATTGATTACTAAAAGACAAAGGGTGGGAGATGCTGAGCCTTGGAGCAGGTTTTCATTTGGTATAATAAGCTAGAAACTCCATGTTGGAGTGGCAGAACTATGTTAACATACTCAAGCATGATGCACAGAGATTTCCCACTATCAACAAACGGCTCCTGTCTAAAACTTTATATAGCAAGTGTCCTGTGAAAAAACACTGTGGAGAATTTATGTATAGCAACTTAGTCCTTCTCTGTCCTAGACTTTGCTGATCCACACCAACACTATGGTATTATTACTACCAAACAAGCCTCGGAAGACACGGAAAAAGAATCAGAAGAGCCTTATCCTGAGGGGTTCCCAAGATCTGGCTATACCCAGAGTCCTGAGAACCAGCCAAAGTGGGCACAGAGTTTCTCCTTGTGCTCTGTGCCCTGTGCCCAATTATTTTCATCGATCTCTTCACCCCATCTCTCCATCTCCAGAGTATTCAAAACATTGTTGAAGTGTTCTACATCATTGGATTAAATTTAGCTAAAAAAAATTATGACTAAGGAAGACACCAAGAAAATCTTGCAAGTGAAGGTTGATGTCTTAGCTTCAAGGTTAAGCTAAAACAATACTTTTAATGGGACTTTTTAATCAGTCATATAAGGTGGGATTTTTGGGAAGGTTTAACCTTCTTCTCACTGGCTCAAAGGCCCAAATACCTCTGTCATGACTTGTATTTCTTCTTTTTTCAATGATTTGTTTATTTTCATTTTATATGCATTGATGTTTTGCCTTTGTTTATGTCTGTGTTGGGGTATCAATTCCCTTGGGACTGGAATTACAGACAGTTGTGAGCTGCCATGTGGATGCCAGAAATTAAACCTGGATCCTCTGGAAGAGCAGCCAGTGCACTTAACCACTTAGCCATCGCTCTAGTTTCTTGTTGAGACTTAACCATCTGCCTGCTTGTAAATACTTGACCTCAGAATCGCAAACTGAACAACTTCATACAACCCACCATCAATGGATAATGTGCACTTGGTCCTTACAACAGCCTAGACACTATGCTAAGCACTTTTAAACTGATGAATTCACAGTTCCTCAGAAGTAATTGATATTCTTATCCCTGTAGATAAAAGGACTGACGTATGGAGAGTCTTCTAATTTGCCCAAAGTCATAGAATAGGGTGCACACAGCATAGCTTCAACAGATACGGATTGGATAGATATAAAGGGGCTTGTGATAGGTTATGATCTGATCAAGGCTCTGAGATGGTGTATGTGTTTGTGTTTATTTGTATGTGTGTTTGTGATAGAAAGACAGGGAGAGAGAAACAGATACTCAGACACAGAGAGAGATAAAGACAGAGATAGGAGAGACAAAGAGATAGAGACAGAGGGAGAAGAGAGACAGAGAGATGAGAGACAGAGGCAGAGAGGAAGACAGAGACAGAGAAGGGATCTATCTCAGAAAACAAACAATAACATAGAATAATAGATTTCGATACCCCTGGACTATGTAGCAGGTCAGAAATGCTCGGAGTAGGGATAGGTGCAGCTTCTGCGTCCGTTCCAAGAAAGCAAACTCTTTAATGAAGTTGTCTAGAAATGAGAAAGGCTTGTGTTAGCATTGCCAGGAAGTTAACTGAGCCCCAGATTCAGCCTTGTATAGATTTACCCACTGTATCACCTGTGTCGATCAGATGTATTAGTGGACACCAGTTTCTCATAGGTATGATTTGAGTACTAAACAACAAAAAGTAGACTGAATATACTCAGTCACCAACACAGTTCCCATTCTTCTTTCTTTAGGTATATTTTAATGTAGCTTTAAAATTATGTGAACATGTATGCATCTGTGTGTGTGAGTTCAGGAGTCCATCAAGGCCAGAAGAGGGTGCCTGATGCTCCAAAGTTGGAGTCCTGAGTGGTTGTATGCCACCTGCTGTGAGTGCTGGAAACTAAACTTAGGTTTTCTGCAAGAATGGTATGTACTCTTAAGTCTTAAGCCATCTTTGCAGCCCCTCACACTTGCCACTCTTTATGCAAAGACTTACAGAAGATTACACCACGAGGCCCACACATTTCTGAACAGAGATAGGAGGCAGGAGCTAGTGTCAGCTACCCCAGCACCACTGAGAATTTTAATGACAAACCCGGAAACCGATGGAATGCTGGCTCAGCAACTTTTGATCAGCTTGTCATTTATTTTCTTCACCCTGCTGCACACTGCACTCTTGAATACACATGCCTCTTCAAACTCTCATTTCTTGCTCTCAGTGGACCAATTTTTCCCAGTCTCTTTGCTATCGTTTGCATGTGAAAAATCCCTCCTCCCACCCACAAGTTCCTATGTCTGGATACTTGGTTCCCAGCAAGTGACACTGCCTTGGGCAGTGTTAGGACTTTTAAGAGGTGAGGTCTGACTAGCAGGAGTGGGTGGTGGGAGTTCCAGCCTAGTCTTGAGTTCAGCCCACTTCATAATCTCTGAGATAGTGGATGGAACTATGTACCTGTCTTCCTACTGTTATAACTATGAGTGGGTCACACTGTCACTATACCTTCCTGGACACAATGGCTTATATATCATCAAATATTAAGCGCTTAAACAAATCTTTCCTGGCTTGACTTGTTACTAATAAGACAAATAACTAATGCCAATCATTGGTATCAGGAGTGAAGTCTGACCCTGCAGTCACTTTTTCTATTGTCCTTCAGCAGAAGGTGCACTTGTCTTTAATGGGCACCGTTAGCAATCAGAGCTGCACTGTCAGCACCTGCTCCAGCCACAGATTTAACTGTATTCCCATTCAGTTCCTTGACACAGTGCAACGTTTTCATATCCTTCTGCTCAGTCACTATAAACTTTGGTCCATGCTGTTAGCAACAGCAATGTCATAGCCTGGGCCAAAGCTCCACTGTGTACAGTTGCCTCTACTGAATGAATCTGTTCTGTTGGTTTTCAGTGTATCTTCACTAAACATTTCAGGACATGGGCAGAAAGTAGCCAGATCCTTGGCTAGAATGCAATGCTAGTGGTTTTTCTATTTTCTGCAATTTTCAAAGGTGTTCTTACCCCTCTCTGAAACCTCATAAACACACCTTCACTGTCTCCATTCATGTCCGTATTTTGATCTATGGTTTCTTTAAAACTTCCATTAAGCACTGCTTACCACACTCAAGGCCTTCAGGAAACTGCAGCTCCAAATTCTTCCACGTTTCTTCAGGGCACCAGTCCCCAAGCCTAAGAGTCACATGGCCAGCTCTGTTACCCTACTTTCTGACATCAGATTTTTGTATTAGTCGATTTTCTTGTTAGTCGGATAAAAGATGTAATTTTAAAAGAGGGCTGACTTATTTTGGCCCATGGCTTGAGAAAGTACCATTCATCATGGCAATGAAGGCATGCCTAGCTCACTATGCTCACAGTTCTGGCAGTGGGAACGTGAAGCTGCTTGTTTATACTGGGATGATCAGGAAATAGAGAACCTGGGCCAGAACTGGGGCTGGGCATCAAGCTATAAGGCCTGCCTCCCAGCTGCCTACATTTTCCTGGGAAGGTTCTACCTCTTGAATATTCTTTAATGTCTTGAAACAGTGACAACACCTGGGAATCAAGTGGCCAAAGACACAAGCCTATGGGGGACATTTCACATTCAAACTATAATACTTACTACATTTACTTGTTATGAGTTATTCTGTCTGTCTGTCTGTCTGTCTATCCTCTATCTATCTGTAGGAGGAGCTAAGGTGGGAGGAGTAAGGAGAGGAAGAGGAAAAGGAAGAGGAGGAGGGAGGTGAGGAGAGAGAGAGAGATGTAGGAGGATGAAGAGCCATGCATGTATGGAGAGCAGTCCTGGGTAACAACTTATATTTAGGTTAGCTAATTGGGGAACACCTCTAATTGTATGGGCATATTGTTATTGAACATTACCAAACATATAAAGCCTTTGATTAATATTTAAGCATTAGAGTCTTATTTTCTACTGGGCCCACATGGATGGCAGGATGGTCTGGGCACAGCCCAGCCTTAAGGTGACAGCATGGAAGATTGTCAGAGCCATCTTCCTTGCTGGTGTCTCATGGGTGGAAGGGCCAGTGTCTCTGGCCACCTGAGCTGGCGGTCTGAGCCTAGAGGCAGTGAAAATATGCTGCTGCCACTCATGGCCACAGGCCTTGCCTAGTTGGGAACGTGGCGACCCTGATTCGCAATACAGATCAGGTGCTACTGTTTTAAAATATCTCCCGCAACATCCATCTATCTATCTATCTATCTATCTATCTATCTATCTATCTATCTATCTATCTATCTATTTATCTATCTACTGTGCGTGTGCGTGTGCGTGTGCGTGTGCGTGTGTGTGTGTGTTAGAGGACAACTTTCTGGAGCTGGTTATTTCCTTCTACTCTGAGTTTCAGAGACCGAACTCTTTTTGAGATTTTAGGCTTTGCAGTAAAGCTTTTTATCTTTTGTGCCATCTTCTGGACCAATAGAATTGTTTAATTGACAGAATTCTTTTTGTTATTGTTGCTGTTGCTCTTTCTTTCTTTCTTTATTTTTGTTTCTAGACAGGGTTTCCCTGAGTAGCCTTGGCTGTCCTGGAACTAAATTCTATAGACCTGGCCAGCCTCAAACTCAGAGATCCATCTGCCTCTGCCTCCCAAGTACTAGGATTAAAGGGATATGTCACCACTAGCCGGTTAATTGGCATGATTCTTAACTGCTAGTGAAACTGGAAAACTGCATATCATTTTTCTGATACCTGGAACTTAGAAAGTACATTGTACGTGTGCTCTCACTTGTTCAAAGTTTTATACCAGACACTGAAAAGGCAGAAAAGAGTTTTGTACACCAAACACAGAACTAGAACGTCAAGAGCCTTTGAATACTCAGTCTCCCTGGGTTCTTTTATGTAAATTCCATGGGAAGTGGTCGTCTACACTTCTTAACCAAAATAGGAATAGAAGTTTTGATATAAAAGATAGAAGCATATACTAAGGAAAAGGCCAAACATCTAGAAAAGTGGACATTACATTAAAAAGGATGAATGTCACCAGACCTTCCAAAGCTCCGAAGGACTAAACCACCAATCAAAGAGTACACATGTGGGACCCATGGCTCCAGCTGGAAACGTAGCAGAGGATTGCCTTAATGGGCATCACTGGGAAGGCATCCTCTTAGTCCTCTGGAGGCTGGATGCCCCAGGATATGGGAATGCACGAGCGTTAAGTCAGGAGTGGGTGGGCAGGTAGGGGGAGCACCTTCATAGAGGCGGGGGGAAGGGGATAGTTGGTTTGTGGAGGGGAAACCAGGAAAGGGATAACATTTGAAATGTAAGTAAATAAAAAATAAAAAAAAGATGAATGTGAACACACTGCACAGATTTAAGGGAGACTCTTACAGCAAACATACAAGCTGGGGAACCAGCCTAGGAATACATCTCACCAATGATTTAGCTCACACACTGCTTCTCTTGGTCTATGGTGGATTCAAAAATCTTCCCTTTACATATTGGAATCTCATAACCTTTTAATATCCCAATCAAGTCTTATATAGTTGTAATGACTTGCATCATGGGTAAGCAGAAAAGACATATGGGAAAATGTACTCAGCAGAGTTGAAACGTAATGCGCAGAGCAAGATGAAGATGCTTCACATTGGCACTGATGTGCTTTTGTATCTTGCTTTGGTTTGCCTGCCAATATGTACAACTGCACAGCCTCTCTTGAAGCCCCAGTGGAAAGATTATCACGTTCTTGCTGACTCCCAAAACTTATGGTCACCCTAAGCTCAGCATTGGGAACATCTCTATCTACACACTCTTCTACTTCAGATCAGTTTCTTGACTCTCTCACTGCCATGCAGCTTTGTTCTTCCCTAAAAACTCTGTATTCACCGAGTGACTCAAGACAAGTTCAAACTATTCTTCATTCTCTCACATACATCACCAAACACTTGCAATTTTATCTTGAACAGTTTGCCCCTTTCACCATCTCCTCTGCATTTCTTCTGTCCAGCTTCACTTGCTCTCAAGTAGACAGTTCCTGCTGCCTCTGCTATCTCGATCCAGAGACTGTCCATCAACGTCATGCTCCTTGCTCACGGTTAAACTTGAGTGTAGCAAAAACAAAGTTTCTATGTAACAGATAAGAGTTTGCTTAGCAATGTTCATCAGTTCCCTCCTCTTGTTTCTGATTCTCTTCTTCCCAGTTTCAGGCGTTAAACCCCCAGTCCTGTGCATGCCCTTCTTCTTCTATATTCATTCTTTATGTTATTGCTCCATGATTTTGTTCATGCCATTTATTTATTCTTCGCATTTCCTTAACTTCCTTCTTGGGTCAAATGTCAAGCTATTAATTGTCTCACAAAACCAAATTCATGCATTACATCCTCTGGAAACAGCTTCCTGTTCATTCTCAGTAAGTCCTGAGAAAAGCCTCTCTGTTTCTGATACCCACTACCAATACATTGGGATGCTCTCTATACATTTTGTGGTCAAGGTAGGCACATTTTTTTCTAGTAACAGCTTTCTGAGTTTTTACTACCTTTTAAATTTGTGTCTCTACAACCCAGCACATAATACTTGGTATGTAGTGGGTCCCCAATAAAATAACCAAAGACAGAGTAAAGTTAGAACCAAATGAAGGTCAAGAATTGAACCACTACTAAAGACATTTTGTTGTTGAATAAGGGAAAATTTTCACCCCGCTCAACCTGCAAGGATTATGTACCAGTGCATAAAAATTCTCTCCAAGGTTGCCTTTCATTAGCCAGTAGAGTCAGAGACACAGACCATCTTTCCAGCACAGATGTCTAATTTTATTTAGAGTTATTATGCATTTTTTTATCCACAGACAGAAACAAGCTTTTCACCCAGGGTTGCTAGTGAAGGCATCAGTGACAGATTCAGCTCACTGTACTTTCAGCAAGCAATGATTCATCTCCCTACATCTCACCCTGGGCCTGTTGTAGAGCTGGAGACTTCTCTGAAGTTTCTTTCATGTCCAGCAAGGCTGGCAGAGACTGGACATGAAAGCTGTCTAAACACACTAATCTATTCCCAACCCTCAGAAATGCAGGCTTCACACTCTCTCTGTTTATGCTTATGAATCATAAGGCTGACAAGTCAAATTCATAACATTCAATGCCAGCCAATGGGAGTCAGCTCTTCCTGCATCTATGTGTGGAAGACACGGGTGTTCTTTTGCATTTCTGAACTGCGTCTACTAATGTGGATGTAAAGTTAGAGGAGACTGAAAGATAGCCAATGTCTATTTCATTCTCCCTGGGAAAAACACAATTCATTTCTTGCCATTGAGAAGTCCTCATCCCGTTTTCTTTAAAGCTGCTTGTTGCCTCCGGGAGATGCCATTGTATCATTCTTAAAAAGTCCATTAATATCCTATTATTGGGTTGTTGTTATCCTGGCCTTTATTATAATGAATAATAACTCTCTGTAGCTACACAGCACCTTTCTTCGAGGATCATCCTGCTAAGCCTAATAAAAGAAATTAATCAAGCTACACCTTTAAGGAAAGCATTAAGCTATTTCATTGCAAACGCAAATTGTCTTTGTTTGCTCTGATTGCAATTGTGTACAGTTTTCTGAAGAGGCATGTTAAAAATACCAGGGGAAATTTCAAAGACGGCATTATTTAAACAGATTGACATGTCTTTTCTCAAACATCTTTAAAGTGTTTCTGAAATACTTGCGACAAAGACAGATATGCACTCCTGTGGCACAACAAAGAAATCTGTGTGTGCACTGTATACACGTGTAAGGGTACATGTGTCTTAGTGCAGTGCATATTTTCAAACACTACAGGAAGACTACAGGGTGATGCTCCATTGGCTCTCTTAACCCCTCAGCTGAGGTGACCCATGGAAGCCACGGCCAGGAAATATCTCCTAATACCTCACACGGAGCCCTTTCCTATGCCCCGTGTTCTCCATAGCATGACTCAATGAAAGAAGGAAGACGATTACGGCCTTAAATGTATTTGTAAAGGAATTTCTAATATCTAATTGATATTAGACTCTTTATATTATCTAAATATGACTTCTGTCCCACTTACCTGTTTTTTCTAATCATATCTTGTTGGTAGGTTCAGCACCAGGGTCCACATGACTCATGAGAAGTAAGTCTTGTGAGAGACTTCTTCCACACTAGACATTTTCCATGAATAAGCTGCTACACACACACACACACACACACACACACACACACACACACACACACACACATACACACACACACACAAAGAGAGAGGGGGGTGTATGATCTTATGGTCTGTATATTTATAGAAGAAAAATCTAATAGTGATCTTAGACCCATAACAAACCTCAGTGGATGAAGGAACTTGCCACTAAGCCCAATGACCTGAGTTTGATTCCCCAGAACCCAGATGATGGAAGGAGAGTCATCTTACAAGTTGTCCTCTGATTCTCACAGGCACTGTGATGTATGCATGGCCAGGCACACCACATGTGGTGGGCAAAAACTCTAGAGAATAGTTTTCCAGAAGTAAGTTTTAATCATGCAGCCATACATGCTATCAGAACTTGGCCTGACTGGTTACAGCTATGCATTTTTATAAAATAGTGTGTGAATATAGATTTAATTTTGTTAGAAATGTGATTCACAATTGTGAAAAGTTGTAGATGACTGAGTCTCACATTTATAGCAGACATTTCTAATTCCCTCATGAAATCCAAACACTGTTCTGTCAAATTAAGTAACTGTTACTCACCAGGGTATGGAGACAAAGACGTCAATATTCTAATCCCCAAGCCTTCTAGACATCTAGACTATAAGATGACAAATTTACATGGTCTAAACTATACTTATGGTAATTTAAGTTACAGCAAAAGGAGATAAGTAACTTCATTAACAATGACTTAGGAAAGTTTGGGGTTAATCTTGCATCAGTCAGCCTATGTGGATTTTATATTGGGTCAGCAGGTGTTACCAGTTAGGTGACCCAGAATTCATTTTTCATCTTATTTCTGTGACTTACTTTCCTATTCCTTAAAATAGGAGCACCTATATTATATCATGTCATCTAAACACTGAATTCATAAGTACACCAAGAGAAAACAGCGCCTGTTAGTTGGCAAGCATTAACTAGTACATGAAAAAGGAAGAATTTGCTGCAGCTAGTAATTAATAATGAGGATTAAATCTGAACTTCCTGGCCCCTTGTCTTTGCATGAAGTATACAGGTGCTAAGTTTGTGTGTTTCCAGCTTTCATGTTAACTCTGCTTTTCTGTGCCCCGGATAATGATTTATTTCTGTTCATCTTTTTAGCTCACATCACAGGAGTTGCTTGGCTTCTAGCTCTAACTGACAAACTTAAGTCAGATCACTTTGGGAGTATCTATTTTGTGTTTGTATTTACTACGTCAGAACCTTTTGACTTTGTCTTCTTGTTTTTCTTAGGAGTGTTTCTCTGGCACCCAAAACAAAACACCCACCGACTACAACTAGATCATGAAAAGCTTTTAAAATGTTGGCCTTGAAACCAGGCAGAGGGTCAAACTTCTATTTCCATTCTTGGCCAGTGTAAACTCTATGATGAAACCCTTTCACACACCTTGGAGACTGCCTGCCTTGATACTTGCTTGTTGGGTACAGAAATGTATCTCCAATTTTATTCGTGCCTTTTACTTGAATGGTAGTCTAGGCCACTCCCTTACAAATTGAGAATTGTCATTTTCAGGAGAAGTATTTAGTTCTGAGACTTTTAACCCATTAAGCATGTAAAACTTACATCCCAGATATGATGATTTTGTTTTGCAGTCAGAAAAATTGTAATGTCACAGACTTTATTTGAACACATCTGCTGTCCATTCATGACTACATACCTGATCTTCTGTCCTCTGGATTCATTCTCAAAAGTTCAAAACTAGGACAAGAAATTTTGGAGATGTGACAGCTGGGAATACACAGAGAGAGTTGGGCACCATCCTACACTGATTCAGAGCTTAGGATCTGGGAGCTGATTCTGTAGACAGCATTCCCCCAAAGTTAAAGAATTATGGGGTTAGAGAAATCACTTTCATCTGAGGAAGTGATTTGCGGTTATAAATGAATTTCACTTAATTCTTTCATGAGGTTCTTTGTAATTGCTGTCTTTCAAACCTCGGCTCTCTTTTGATTTGATTAAAAGCACTTCCTTTTCATCTCAAACTCCCCGACGTTGTGAACACTCTTATTATGGTACCCTCACACTTGGTGACGCTCTGTGGAAAAAGCTAATTTTCAATTTCTGTTTCCCTCCTTTTCTGTATCCATATGTACAGAAAAATTACAGGCCTGAGGTTTTGAAGTCAACTGAGTTAATTTGGTGGTCTTTTTATAAAAGCATATCACTTCTGTATCATTTCCATCAAAAGGATGGCACTGGAATTCTTGAAGCTTCAGAGGGAAAGCAAAGCAAACGTTCCTGGGAGGACCTGTAACCAATGAGAAAAGAAGTGGGCTTAGCAATTACAGACACATAGGTTTCCTATGTATCTTTTTAAAAATTTTAATAGTTCTGCAGCTGTCATCAATTATTCAAAGCCCAATTTAGATGTTGTTCTTTAACTCTACTAGCTAGCAAATGGGGATTAGTATGTTGGCACTGGCCATAAGTGCACTCAGTATAAACTGTTCTCTAATTTGTAACACCCAGATCCTTTGGCTCTTAATGAACTGGCCATCCTGTAAGGCTAAGCAGGTTGATTAGCTCCAATGTGGAGCCATGGATACAGGGATGGCTCTTTTTTTTTTTTTTTTTTTTTTTTTTTTTTTTTTTTTTTTGACATAGATGTTTAAGGACCCCAATGGCTATACCAGATGTTTCAAATCTGCCTTGTAGCAGTTAAATTCTTATTTAAAAGATTTTTTCTTCTAAAAAATATTAATGCAAATGTGTCAAAGTTGTCATGAAATTTGACTCATATCATTTCAAGGGGAAGAAAATAAAGTAAAAATAAAACAGAGAAAAAAAATCAGTGACCCATGAAATCCCTGCAATTTTGGGTTATCTAATAATTTCATAACTGAAGCACACCTAGTCAAGGTCCTGTAAATAATGTTTTAGCCTTTACTCTCAGGTGCATGGCTACATTACCAAACACTAACCGTATTTAACTGTTGTCATGTCACTAATAGAAATTACTTTAAAGCATTGCGGTGTCTGGCACTGTGCCTGACCCTGAATGCCACATAGCCAATTTTCAGTGAAAGAAAACACCATTCTTCTATCAGGTTTTCTGCCTTGGAAAGTCCCTGTAACAACATAGCAAATTAAATATGGCTTTTGAGAATAATCGAGAAAATAATTAGGGTGCTTTGATATAAACCCCTGAATGCTTTTATGCAAAGGTTGGCTTGCTGTGACATACAAGTGTTTTACTTATTCTTGTGTGAGCTACTTTTCTCATGGTCATTCAGAACATTGGTTTGAAGAATGACGTCCTGCTTTCAAGTATAAGGTATTCTCTGGAGAGGATTAGTTATGTGGTCTGGGCATCATAGGTAATGCTCACATCTAGGAGATGCTCTGTGCCTGGCATTTTGTTCTTCCAGGTCTTTGGTGTGACTGCCAGTTTAAAGCAATGACTTATCTCTGTGCTAAAGGAGACAGACACAACAAGAAGAAAGTGATACCAGGCTTTCTTCCTGCCTTTACTCATCTAGGGAGCCCCAGGAGGAGCCAAGGCTTTTAGCAAGAGGAGCTTCTGAGTCCCTATTTCAAAAGCAGCCATGTTTTACAGATCTTGGAGGAGTATGTGGGTACTAGTCATGAGGATATGTTTCTTACAATTATATTTTCCTTGTAATTTGAAGGGATTTTTTTTTCCCCATGTAAGATACAGCCTTTTGGCTAGAATGTAGATAGAGGAATGAGGGAATTCTTTTCTACCTGCTGTGCTAGTTTTTAATAAGAAAGAATGGTGGAATAGGCAATTTCCTTGCAAGAATGTTAGCAAGGGGGAGAGATTAGGTGGGTGACAGATTGGAAAATTGTATGAATTAAGGCTATGAGGAACTATGTCTCCCTCAGACCATTTTATTATAGCCCAGTGATAATTGCTAGCCTTTCCTCCTCATTGGATTTAGTGAGCATTTTAAAAGCAGACTAGGCATACTCGAGAATGCAAAAGACATCTATATGTTGACCTACAAAGAGCACTGCCGTGCTTTAGACCTGAATTTGAACATTTTGAGAATCAACTGGAAGCTAAAAATAATGAAAAATTGTCTACAACAAGTCATAAACTGGGAATTTCTTGAGCCAAATCGAATATTTACCACATTAAAATAAAATAGCAGGAGCCGAGAGATGTCTCAGTCCTTGCCACTCAAACCTGATGACCTAAGGTCTATCCTAGATGCTACATAAAATGACACACATCAATAATCTCAGCACTCTAAGATGCGATAGAAGGAGGCAGAAGCAAGAGAAATGCCCAGACACTCACAGGACCAGACAATCTGGACATGCCATGCATTAGTACACAAGAGAGGCTTGTCCTAAACAAAATGTAAGGAAAGAACTCATTATTAAAAGTTGTCCTCTGACTTTCATACGCATTACATACACATATGTGCACTTGTGTGCGTGCACACACACACACACACACACACACACACACACACACACACACACACAGTGTAAATTTTCTATTGGTGTGGTAAAAGCCATGCCCAATAGTAACTTGGGGAGAGATTGGTTACACATCCCAGGTCACAGTCTATCACGGGGGGGGGGGGGGGATTCAAGGCAGGAGCTGAGGCAGAGACCATGGACTGACACTGCTTATTCATTTTCTCTACGTAGTTTGATCAGCCTACTTTCTTATATGCCCATATCAATTGCCAATCAAGAAAATGCATACAGACTTTCTCATAGGCCAGTCTGATAGAGGTTTTGTTTGTTTGTTCATGTTTTTCATTTCTAGCCCCCTCTACCCAGGTGACTCTAGGCCAAGCAGCACAGTCACAGACAACTTTGTAGAACTTTCTCCTAGAGAAAGAATGAATGAGTCACCCAGAAAGATGTTGACAAATCAAAAAAGGAGGAAACCACTATTTGAGTGGCTTCCCAGTTAGTATAGCTCACAAGGTGTCTCACTCAAAAGTACAGGCAACCTACCATTCATAATCTAAGATGATTTAAAACGAAGCTGGAGTCAGAATGTGATTTTTATGGAAGCCTGACCTTTGGTCTTGCTCATTTCATTACCAAGTATTTTACTGGTGACATTTAATCTAGGCCAAAGTTTGTCCCTCTGCGTTTTGAAGCTGTGCCATTTCATCGTGTGGTATTTTGCTTTTGATTAAGGTGCCAGAGCATTAGTTGCCTCATAAATTCAATAGCAGTTAAATATTTTATGTAAGCATGCTATTTTTCAAAAATCCTGACTATGGAAAGGTAATGTCTAATTTGACATAAAATATTAAAATAAGGACTCTCTCAAGTGTGAAAAGTTGCCGTTATCAGTGGTGGGCTGAGGTGCATCTTAACTAGGCCTTACAGATGTGCAACAGCAGCATGCATACCAGATCACAGGCTTAGTGTGGTACCGTTCCTCTTGTTCCCCAAGTCCTGAGGATACTGAAGGACCCACATCTCCAGAGAGCTGAGGCCAAGCCAGCTGAACTTGAGTGGAGATAGTCAAGATGAATATCCTCACTATTCCAAATGTTGCCAAAGGAAAAACGCAGACTAGATAAAAATAGAAATACAGACAAAGACACACACAATTTAAACTGAGAAGAGATTGTAGTTTGACTCGAATGCTTCACTAATGGTCCAGACCACCTGCACGCAGGTTACCTGGGGAGCACATTTAGTATACGCAATCACAGGCTTCCTGCCAGATTGCTGAATCAGTGTGCAGGCAGGGTTTGCAAATCTGCATCTTTGATAAGTCTTCCAGGTAATTTCCGTGCATACCACAACCAGGGAATCCTCATTGCATGAACCACATCCGGAAGTAAAACATCCAGGTTTACAAAAGGATAAAATTAAAATTAAAATGATATAATTACAGGATATTTTGGAGGGAGTTGCTTGCTACTGTGTTTTTGTCTTGTATTTTGAGCTTGAGGGGGTTTGTTTTCTTTTTGTTTTGTTTTAAACTTTTGTTCTTATTGTTTCTTCATTTTTCCTTCAAAGGACTGCAAATCAAAAAGAAAGAGAGATAAAGAGATATCCCAAAGCCCAGAGGCATGGCTCATTAAGTCAGAGGAAATGGATGTCTGGGAATTAGACAAATAATATTTGTGGGATGGCAGAACACTGGAAGCAGGGCCACCAGCTCTATGAACTCTTGGGACTGACTTCACATTGCTATTTTGCCACTTCTACACATCAATGAGAATGCCTACCCCATGATAGGACAGGCTCAAAATAATTGCTAGTGTCCAGACCAGATCTTTCTAGGTGTCAGCAAAGCATCTTGGTGACGCTTGTCAACATACATGCACTCTGTTCTGTCACTTTTATTTTTCTGAATTCTCAGCAAGGAGAACTGATGCCCATATTAATAACTAGAGGCCTGCATTTAAGCCAAGAAAAATAAACCCACTGATAGCTCTACAGACAGCTGGCTTGTTACAAGTGCAGCCAAAAGAAAATCTATGGCGGTTGGAATATCTGGAAGGACTATAATATTTGAGAGCAGGGCGTGATAGAATATGGATCATCTGTCTTTGCTTAGGAAACTCGTTTGCAGAAATAATCAGATTGTTGTTAAACATGATATTTTGCTATAAACAGTAGAGAAAATGGAAACAATATTATGATAAAGTCATGATAGGTTTCAACCCCCTAGAGAATCTAATTATGATACAGACAGGAAGTCTGTGTGTCTTCTTTTTTTTTTTTTTTTTTTTTTTTTTTTTCCTAAAAACCAATGAAGAGGTTACAATACTGTTCCTTTGAATATGATTCTGATTAAAGGCTTGAAATTACCCTCAATGAGAAATGAAGAAGTTCAGCACCTTGAAGAGTGTTCTTTTAAAAGAAATAAATGCTGGCTATAATCAGACCTAGAACTAAGAACGTTTTTAAAAGAATATTACAAAAAAATTTAAAAGCAGGTTTGTCCTTTGTGTGAGCCTTGAAGGAGAGTGATTTAAAAAAAAAAAGAAGAAAGAAAAAAATGAACCTCACATAATCTTTATTTGATAGGGAAGAAAATATGTCTAAAGAAACAGATTCATCTGCAGAGAAGGCTTTCTTTACAGCTTGGAAAATAAAAGGACACAGAGGAGAAGAGTGAGAAGGAACAAAAACAAGAACCAAGCCTGCACTTAGAGCAGCAGCCAGAATTGCTGGGTGTCCTGGGAAGCGCTGGGAAAAAAGAAGGGCCTTGAAAGCGATGCTCAGAGACCAGCTGTGAACAAAGACCAGATAGGATGGTCACTCAAGGAAAATGGCACAATGTGAACAGATGATAGAAAACTTTGCCAGATTATCAGTCTATTAATCTCTATATCCCCTCAGGCTGACAGTGCCTGTCACCTATCAAAGGTGTCACAAGTGTTCAGTATCCAGACGGATGAAAAATTCAGAAAGTGACAGTAATTTTTGAAAACATGAGAGGAAGGGCTAAGAGACAACTCACAGGGTAGAAGAGCATACCATTGTTGTCGAGGACCTGATTACGTATGTGGACAACATGCATACCTGGAACCTGCAGAGGGCATTGGACCCCCAGGATCTGGAATTGCAGATAGCTGTAAGCCGCCATGTGAGTATCAGAAACCAAACCTTGGTCCTCTGTACGAGCAGCAAGTACACTTAATCACCAAGCCATTCCTCTAGCCTCAAAATAAATCTTTCTTTCTGAAAACATGAATAATATAATAAGCACAGTTTTTGAAGAGGACATTTTAATATCAAGATAAAAGTGAAATTGATAAAGGAATCTAATGATAGTTCATCTCTCTTAGGACTATAAAGGATAGCTTTTCAAGAAATAAAGAATCTGGAAAACTGATGTTAGATTGGTTATTACCAATGAATGTTCAGGATCAAAGCAGCCAAGTTCCAAGTCAATTGGAGTAGTGGTAATGCAAAATTTCAGGAGAACAGAAAAAAAAAACACATTAGTGGAATTTCAAAAAGGTTTCAATTTCTGCCATAATTTTTCTATACTATGTCTTACAAAGCAGATAACTTTAGAATGATTTATATAAAATTGCTATTTAGATTCTACATAAAAAGACTAGTGTAATGAAAAACAGAGAATTTATGTCTTATAAGAATTAACTAGGTTAACATAATAATGTCATGGGCATGGCCTTTAGAGAACATTCTAAAGAATTCCACCCTACCTCTTGGAAAAAAAATACAGAGAAAGATGAACTCAGTGGCAGTTGAAACTAATTGGTTTTTGATTCCCAAGGGTGACCCAAGAGAACTCCAGTGATGCTGAATGACTTTGCCAGGCTTTGTCTGATCAATCATATACATTAAAAATCTCTGAAGCAATATATAAAATTTGGATATGACACAAAGCTGGATGCAAAAGTAATACTATCCAGCCACCCCAGGCAAGATGGTGTGTATATCTCTCTTCCTCATTCTCTCCAATAAGGGTAAATATTAACTCTGAAAATAATGGGAAACTACTAGAATTTTAAAAGGTGACATGGAAGGCTGAAAAAAAAAAAAACGTGGCCTTATGAAGATGGTCACATGTAATTTCTGGAATCTATGGATTCCTCTTCCTTAGTCAAAAGGAACTTTAGAGATGTGATTGCAGATCTTGAGATTATCTGGAGTTATCTGGGAAGTATGCGCATAAGGGTTGTTGCTGTTATTATTGCCGTTGTTGTTGTTGTTGTTGGCAGTGGTGGTGGTGATGTCTGTGTTTGTTTGTGTGTAAGAGAGAGAGAGAGAGAGAGAGAGAGAGAGACAGACAGACAGACAGACAGACAGACAGACTAGCTAGAGAGGGCTTTTGAAACCTCAAAGCCCACCCTCAGTGAAACATCTCCTCCAAGAAGGCTATACTTACTTATTCTTCTCAAGCAATTCCACTAGCTGAGGACCAAACATTCAAATGTATGACCTTATGGGAGCCATTCTCATTCAAACCATTACAGAGAATATACGTTAACTTTGAATGTAGAATGATGGACCAAAAACTCAGACATATGGGCCACCACTAAAAAACTGAATAAAAGCAGAAAATGGATACTTTCTTAGAGTTTCCATAAGGAACCACTCAGGTTGGACTTCAGCAAAGGAAATTAAATTTGCTACCTACAGATATCATAGAGCATGCAAACATTCATAACACATTCTAACCTAGTAAATAACCTTTTCCCATAGGTTAGAGGCCTTTCCTATCAAATGTCACCAGGTGCTCAGTTATGAAAAAGCTACTTCCATAAACTCAATCAGCATGAACTGAGACAGGTGAGAGTCCCAGCGACATAAAGCACAAAATGAAAAAATAGCTGTTCCTAGGTTCTAAAATAGGCTGTCATAAGTTCTAATAGTCAATGGAGACCTACATATTAAGAGTATACAAGGTCACTACGTGCCAAAAGAAACTAAATAGAATTCAGAAATTCTTAGTGTATTAGTCAAAATGTCCCTGATCTGATTGAAAAATCACCCTTTCTTTCAAAAGCCATGCAAATTATAAATTGAATGAGAAAAGGCAGTCAGCTGACCTGAAAGCTGAGGTGAATCAGATCATCTGATAATGGATTTTAAAGAAGCCACCATAAAAATGATTTTTAAAAGCACCTTATAAATTCTCTTGAAATGAGTGCTACAGTAGAAAAGCTTGGTGAACTACAGAAGTCAGACAAAGGAGACGAGCAGACAGTGCAGAACCCAAAACGAGCAACAGTGGCAGAAGAGAACACAACAGGGAAGCAGAGATGGCAGGAAGGGTGATCTATGAAAGTAAGGACGTGTGCATAGAATGAGCAGAAGTCACTGTGAGGAAAAGGAGGGTGACAGAGTCACAAGGACCTGTGGGAATGTGGTAATATGTCATCTCTAATGTCAGCGTCTAAGGTAAAAGGAGAAAGTGTAAAGTCGTTTGAACTCTTAATCACTAGAAACTTGTCTAATGTTGGTGAGATATGCAAACTAGTAGATCTAAGAAGTCACATAACCCACAAATAGATAAAACAATCAAACGAACCCAGAACAACAATACCAAGACAGAGTTTCAGTAAACTTCTGAGAACATCTAAGAAACAGGGAGAAAAGGAAAACTAGAGAGAGAAGACACATGCTGTCTAGAAAGGGATGCCAACTTGATTGCTGCTGGCAGATTTCTCACTTAAACTAGTTTTTCAAAGGCAGAAAGTAAAGAACTGTCTGCCATGGATTCATAGGCAGTAAAACATTCATGAAAGTAGAGGAAACAAAATCTCAGATGAAAGAAAACTAAAAGTTGTTTTGAGTAGACGTGTGGTTAAGAGATGGCCTATGGAGTTCTCATGTAAGAAGCACATGGTAAAATGAGCTACCTCTGAGTGTAGGTGTTTAGGACTTCCCATTGCTGTGATAATCTGATAATAACCACCATGAGCTGGTCCCTTCCCCATCAATCACTAATTGAGAAAATGCCTTACAGTTGGATCTCATGGAGGCTTTGTTTTTCAATTGTGACTCCTTCCTCTCTGACAATGCTAGTTCATGTTTTGACTAGACATAAAAAAAAGCATTTAGTACACCTTGTGTACTTATATATAAATGTTTCAAATTGACCAAGTAACAAAGATTTCCAGAAGCTATCATAAAACAACACAACAATGCAACAGACACTCAGTAAGACAAGCCACTATTTAGAGGTATGGTGATTCTATTTATTTAATATTTGTAAACTACCAAAATTGTAGAAGTAGCCGAGAACTTTTATTGGCTAAAGCATCTCAGTAGCCCAACCTATAATAATCTTTACTCTGAGATAGATTTATACAGACTTGTAAGAATAACAGCTACTCAAATAAGATACACAGAGGTGTATAACATATAGATTCTGCTTTAGGTTCTCTGCATCTTTTCTACAATCTGGAAACTCTAAGTTGGCATTGGTTTGGAGGAATAAGCCCTTCATTTAGCTGTTTGCCAAGCTTAGAGTCATGCTTTTAAATAGCAGGGTAGAAATTCGGAGATGTGTGAAAGGGTCAAGAATAGCGATAAATAAAAACACAAACATTTCTTTTCCCCTTGAGCTTCTCTAGTTAAGCAAGTATTAGAATTTAAGTGCATTACTCAAGTAAAACGATGTTTGAGTATTGGTATGATTTGCAAGTTAATGTTGCAGGATTGTGTCCAGCATGGCCACATGTGCCTATCCTAGTGTTGAGGGCACATTGGCCACCCAGGCTAACCAAAAGGGTGAGCCCCATGTTCAGTGAGAGATCCTGTCGGAAAAAGTAAGGTAAAGGTCTGGCTAGCTGGTTGAGAAGGTAAGGGTGCTTACAGCCAGTCCCAAGGCCCATATAAAGAAGGGAGAGAACTGACTTCCACAAGGTAGTCTCTGACATCTATTATGCACACCCTCCACCAGATAAATGAATGTAAACATTTTTAGTTAAAAATAAAATGAGGAACGATGGAGAAAGACACAGATTTGCACACATGTGTCCTCTGTTTGGCAGATGTGCGTGCATAGCTGTGCTGCCTTCATACACATGCATGCACATACATACACCACACAGACACACACATGCAAATCAATAACAACAAAAGTAAAATGATCAAAGACATCAATTTGTCTTAGAAGAAAAAAATTTGAAAAATCATGAATTTTAAGACCTGTTGGTTAAAGATTCCCTAGATATGACAGAAACATATCAAATCAAATTAAATCAAATTAAATCTGATCACAGAAACTGATGAATCTGACTTCAATAGAACTAAAACTTCTGACTTACAAGCATTATTGTCAAAGTACTGAAAAGGCAAACTTTATACTGACTTAAAATAGTGCACTCATTATACTGGATAAAAGGTGTGTATCTAGAATTTAAACAAAACAAAACAACAATAACAACCACAATTAACAACAACCGAACCCAAATCTTAGTAGTGGAATTGACCGGCTATTTCTACCAATAAGACAAGTGGCTGACAATAAAACATGAAAAGACATTCAGCATCTGTCCTTGGAGGGATAATATTGAAACTGTAACAAGAAAATTATCATATTTTGTTAAAATAACTAAAATTGGGGAGGAGGATCCCGCAGACTGTGAAGAGTGACGGTATGATTGCAAAGCTACCGGAACCCTCAATTATTTGGAGGGGGGAGGAAGGGCAAACATAAAATGGCACATTCACTTTGGAAAACAGTTTGGCCGTTTACCATACAGTGAAGCATATGCTTACTACAGCCTATAATCAAGTCCTAGGCATTTCTCCAAGGGAAGTTCAAACGTATGTTCTCATAAAGTCCCCAATGCATATGTTTATAGTGACTTTATTCACAATTGGGGAAAACTGAAGACAACATACGTGTCCCTCAACAGGTGAATTGCTACCTCTGACATAGAAAATTGCTCAACAATAGTTAAGTGGTAAAAATTGGTATAGATAAAGACAGGGATGGATTGAAACTCTATTTTTCTAGATATGAAGGACCAGATACATTGAAAAAGTTTATCTAGTATATAATTTCAATCACATGACCTTATCAAGAAATATACATACATAGAGGAATGAGGGTTTATAATTAGTCGTAGGATTTGGAATTCACGAAACTTTAACACAAAGGGGCTCAAGGACATGGTATTGTATGAAGAACACAGTGCATCTTGTCACTTGTTATATGCGAGTGTTGCTTGCATATTTGCATGTGTGAAACTAATTGGATGAATGCTATTATAGATAAATGATATTCAATAACTGATACACAGCTGAGACTAGCAACTGAGACACAGAGCTATCATATGTTGCTCTGGCAAGTATAAAATGTTACAAGCACTTGAAGAAGAGTGTTTACAGCTTCTTCAAAGCTGAACACGTACCTTCACTTCAAGAGTTTATACTCTTGAATTATTTCAAGGGAATTGCACATCAAAAATGACTAGAACTATTCACTATATTTTCATTTTTTTAATTCACCAAATTAAAAAATGGAAATAACCCAAGTAGAAATATTAGAAAGATATGCTAAATTAGCAGAATAAACTATGTACACTTTTTTAGTTAAAAGAATTAACTACTGATACAACATAAGTGAATCTCACAGACATAATAATGGGGAAAGAAGATCAGCATTGTAGGTAACACAGCCATGACTCATCTTAGGCAAAACGTTTAAGAGGCAAAATGATTCCATTGCATTAAGAAGAATATTAAGGCCCTCCTGAAAAATTTATAAGAAAACCTACTACTGTAAAAATTTTGTAAAATATATCCTAATACATAAATAAAAGGTGTATAGATAGAGTAAACTTTGAACCAGGTGAAAAATAACACTGAACACCTTAGACTAACAAATCAAAAGCTCAGTGCAAGGAATGGGTTAACCACTTTGAGATGTTAGCCAGTGAGGTTCCATAGACACCAACCATTACAGTCTACACCTAAATACTCTTGGTTGCCCACCAGAGTTTGACAGTGAGACCCTATTGCTGAACACACTACTACATACTTGAATCAGAACATGGAAAAAAAAATCAAACTGTTACTTACCTGGAAGTTTCCTTCTTCCTAGCTAGCTTGCACAGTTCTGGAAAGTGTGATATGTTTGCTAACAAACAAAAATGTAATCTTAATTCTTGTCTAGCTGTGAACTTTGCAATCTGTAAGAATGACCAGCCTGACATGACATTCCCACTGGTGCAAGAGTGGCACTAAGGTCATGGAAGAAACCAACAACTTTTCACTTTGAGTCCAGTTTCACAAGTTGAGATTCACATGTTTATCATGGCCAAGAAACTATGGCTATACTGGCCATAGACTCTAGGGGAGAGATTACTACCCTTATTTTAATAAATGTACACATATATACTTATATACTCCTAAATATATAAATACAACTTTCACTCTTTGTGTTGAACTACTTGTATGTATATGTTTTCAGGGCTGATCATTTGGTATTGAGTAATCAATTGGGAACTTTTTCCTAGGGAACGCTATTTCTTCTGCTCTCATTACTCCTCAGTTTTTTATAGTTATTGGTGTCTATTGCTGGTTTTGTTCAGCTCATGCTTAGGTTGTCATGTTAGCCAGACTTTCAGTATTGTGTTTTGCTTTTTGTTTTTCACTATGTAGTATGTAGCCCTGGCTGGCCTGAAATTTACTATGTAGACTAGACTGGCCTCAAACTTACCCTGTATAGATACACCCACCTCTGCCTCCCCAGTGCTGGGATTAAAGACGTGTACCTCCTCACCCTGCGTCATCTGTGTATTTCACAGTGTTTGATAGTCACTTATAATATTATAGAACAAGAATGAGTATGGCTTTGGGAGCCCTTAGAACCAAAGATAACAAAAGAGTGGTAAAAGGATGGAAACCATGGAAAGTGGGTTCCTAGGTCAACTGCAGTTCATTACAATATCCTGTTATGCATCACAGGTCAACTGCAGTTCATCAGAATAGCCTGTTGTGCATGCATTTTTTTTTGCCATAGAATACATTTAGAAAAATTTTAAATTGTACTTACTGAATAAGAAGTAGTGAAAGAAGGAGGAGGGGGAGAGGAGGAGAGTAAGACAGAAATGTAAGAAGTGAAGGACCATGTAGCTGCTGTGCTGACAGTAGAGCAGACAGGTGAAACCAATGGGCAAGAGAGTAGGGGTCCAAATGGCAGTAGGAGCGTGAAGAATAGATCACATGACTGACTAGGCAGAGGTTCTTTTGCAGATGTTAGTAATCATAGGTTCAATGTAGTATAGAGAACAAGATGCCTCGTTAGAGAGAGGATAGAAGCAATGAGGGAAAGAACTGCAGACAAGTTCTGTTCTTTACAGCCAAGAGGTTTTTTTTGGCCACGGACCAACTGGGTTCACCTGAAAGGGGGGCTGGAAATGAAGTAAGGGACAGAAGGGCAAGAGAAACATGAAGCCAAGACAAAGTTCTCTGATCAAGGCTCGAAGTTTAATATTCAGCTCTTCTAATTTAAAGGGAAAGCCCCAGCAAACCCCTTCTTGTTTCAGCCAGAGATGGGTGGAGGAACCCATCCTTAGTCATGGCCAGAGATGTCTCAAGGAAAGCTCAGCGGACAGTTTATTCTTCTAAGTTCCTGTAGCAGATTTTACATGGAGCCAAGGTGGGTAACGCCACCTAGTTCCCAAGTTGGTCTATTGTGGTAAACAAGGTCTTTCAGGCCTGCTCAAGGCTGGGGGTAGGGCACAGTTTTTGTTTTGTTTTGTTTTTTAATTTTATTCCCTCCATATTCTTTGATGTGAAAGAAAACCCTCAGGATGGACTGCCACACACATAGTAAATTGCTTGGGAGAAGAAAGCTAACACATCTTTAATGCTACCATTTTCAAATCTGTCATCCACACATGATTGCCTCTAAAGTGAATTCTAAATTGACCTTTATCTTTTTGAGTAAAAATCAGAAATTCTAGACTTTTGAAATCAGCATTCTTCCTTTGGCCAAAGAGAAGGCTGCCATTTTCCTGGTCCGGACACCAATTCCATTTGCACAGTGGTGTCAGAGGATTCCAAATCCCAGATACAGCGTTCTTCAAATGAGGGATGTGGTGAGCTAAAGAAAAACATCTTTCCATTTGGTCAGTCTTGTCAGACTCAGCCACACGTGGGCTCTTAAGTCTTTCACTTTGAGCTAGTTACAGTTTTTTAGAATAATAAAAAAAAATTTAACTTGGATCCAAAATGTTCCAAACACTTTTCCATTTCATCTGTCTTTCCTTCCTTGATGTTCTCCAGACAGTATTGGCAAGTGAATTTTGTGGAGATCTTATCTAAAAGTCACGCAGCTCAGCATAGTCTTACAGAAAAAACTGAAAGGAATAATTCACAGTGGTCAAGGCACGAAAGACGGAACTTGATCCATAATTAAACAGTTTGCTCACACGGTTGGGCAAAGAGCTTACAGCGATTGCCAATCTCTGATGTTCTTTTGTGAGCCTTATCTACATTTGAAAGCTTGTTTTTAAAACATTTCTTTGGCAAGTAGTCTAAATTATTCACTGCCTCAATATTAATTTTAGTTATATATTCCTGTGGCAGATTCTATAGAGTGGGATAGAATCATTTTATAAAGATTTTTAATTAAGACAAGTCAAAGCTATTGTGCTAATTAATAACAATAATAATAAATAGACACTCCACACATGTACACTGTGTCGTTCTGGCTCATTAGGTAGAACATGTAGCAAATAGCAATCAAAGCATCACTTCTTTGAACATTTGCTTTAATTATGGTACACCATAGTACATATAATATTTATTCTAGGGGTAGAGAAAGGATTTTAAGATGAAAAAGTATAATTATGGTAATTACATGTTGGAGCTTTTCTTTCTTGAATATTTCCTTTGGAGGTATGTATGCCATAAAAAATAGTAAGTAAAAAGGCTCTGGGCATGAACAAACACTTCATTTTTAATAATCCTCATCCGCTCAACGCTGCTGCCATATTAGCATACTGTCATTTCTGCTTCTTACCTTTTCTTTTAAAAATCTATTTGCATAATTATGTAGAATGCAATCTCTCTCTCAGGTTGTTCTGGGGTATGAGGCACTTAGCATTGCTTATTACAGTAGAAGAGAAGCCTCTGTAGGTATTCATGACATTTTCCTAACTGAAAAGAAATTATATGTATGCTTTTCCTCCTGGTTTTTGTTTTTAATTTTTAAGGTTTGGATTTTTTTTTTTTTTGCCAGCTTTTTTTATGAAGAGGAAGGCTTTGGCACATTAGAAGAATGACTTTAACACTGTCTTATTTTCCTTCTGAAATGCCATGTATGTCATATAAAAATACGTGTGCTCATGGGGTTTAATTTTTGTGATGAGAAATAGTCAGATGAAAACAAGACACGTATATTTCTCATTTTTCACTCAAATATAAGTGAGATAAGAATAAATAATAGAACAATGTTGGCAAAATAGTGGACAAGGTCCTTAAGACTCACATCAGGCACATAGAGACACACTCTTCAGATCCCATGACTTGCCCATATGAAAAAACTATTTAGATGATAGGTATTTGTTTACATCAATATTTTATAGAATTGTATTTTATGAAAAAGTATTCCTTTCTTTACAAGATCAAAGAAAATGAGATGAGGTAGAAAAATACAGGGAAAAAAAAAAAGAAAGAAACCAAGCCAAAATTTCCACAAATTTCTCTACTCTTTACTGAGAAATTTGTTTTAGATGATATTCTATTCTCCCTTTATTCACACATTAGCAGTCTTCAGGATAAGTTAGGACATAAAAATAGTAATTTAAATTATACTTAAAACTTCAAATTGAATTTCTCTTAACTTCAAAAGAAAAGAGCAGAAATTTAAAAATCCTTGTTCTCTCCTCTCTCTCTGTCTCCCTCCCTTCCTCCCTTTCTCCTTCCCTCCCTCCTTCCCTCCCTCCCTCCCTTCCTCCTTCCCTTCCTTCATTTTTCCCTCCCTCCCTTTTTTTCTGTCTTTCTCTCTCTCTGTCTTTCTTCCTCCCCTCAGGCACCACACACATTTATCTATACAAGACATATTTCTTGAACACAGTTCAAGTATTTAAATTAGAAATAACAAAATTTTATAATGTTTCTTTCTTAAGCAGAAGTTTTTAGTGTGTTACAATTTATCACACAATAGTAGGAAGAGCTGTAGTGGTTTGAAGAAACATGTCTGTAAAACCCAAGAAGATTTATTTAAAAAGGACCACGCCTACATCTGGGAGAGAGGCTGGAAGGACAACTGTACCAGCTGGAGGATGGGAGGGGTTCTAGGAAACACTGTCTTCTGAACGTCACGTGTCACGTGGTCACTGCAATCTTGAACCCAGGCAGGGCTGCTTGTGAATACCAGCCAAAGACCTGCACAAGACTGGGTCTGTCAGCTTTTCGTCATGGATTGGGGGCAGGGTGGGGGGGAGGCGACACTCAGGGGCTTCATTCCTTACTGTTTTGTCAGAAAACGGTTCCTGGGCAAAGGGGAACCATTTTCTTCAGTGATGTAGCTACTTTTAAGTTGCCAATGATCCAATAAGTAACCTCTACAGTCACACTACACCCCTAATTAAACAAAGAGCTAGTACGAGCAGGGCTAGTTGCAAAGAGGACAAAAGGAGTGGAAGGGTAACGACAGGTGAATCCAGTCACAGTACATTGTATTGTATACACGTATGAAAGGGTCAAAAACAATTAAAAATAGAAGGTTAATCGTACAAAACAAGCGATGATCCATGCTTCTGTCGGTCGGAGATGGTAGAAACGCTAGCTGATTGCTGGCATCTCTCTAAAGCCTGTACTTACCTAGCTCTGAGTGTCCATTCTGAACAGCACAGCCTAAGTCAGTTGGCACCACTTCTTCCATGAAAGGAAAGGCTTGTGGGAAGCTTCGGGAAAGCTTCAGATAAGCATTCCCTTTGGTCCTGGGCCTGCATAACAAAGCTAGCATTTCTGTAGCTCACCTCAGAGCAAACAAGACCTGGGAGAGGGAGGCTGGGCTTGCTGGAATTTGAAGGATTGAGTAGGAAAGGAACAGCTCCCTGCAAATCTCGCAATTCCTACTGCTCTCCAGTTTGATTTTTCCTTCCTGCCTTGTGTGGAACAAAGCCAATGTTAGCAAGAAAATGTATGTAGGAGGTAAGATGTGAAGACTTACATGTCTGAAGGGAGTTATTTTTAAACGACATATTTCAGATTTTAAAAATATTTTCCTCCCTCCTAAGCACTGTGAAGGAAACATTGCTATTTCTTCCCACATTTGCTCTCTCGGCCTCCGCTTTAAATTATGTTGTCATTTAACACGTCGAAAAGTGAATTATCTAGAATGAATTACATAAGCATGACTACTTTAGGTTGTAACCGATATTGGCGTAAACGACCCCACCTTCGCTTACTGTGGTTCACTATAGTTCTCTTTTCTTGTTATTTAACTTGTGTCATTTGTTTTGGACAGTTTTTATTACATAGGGTGTTCTCCTTTTACCTTAAAAATGAAAAATAATTTCACTAATTATAAATGTGGGCTAATGCTTAAATTCATGGAAATATATGATTACTACTCTCTCTCTGAAGTTACATATTTCTTTGGAAACTTCAAAAGACTACTTAATCCTCCCCCCCCCTTTTTTTAAAATAAGGCTTTACCATTTATTAGCAAGGACAGCTGTGATTTTCTCTTGTGGAGACTAGTGACTTTAACCACATGAATATATTGATATTGATCTTTGTGTGTCAATTTTCCTAGAATACTGTAAAACTCAGTTTACTGACTTAAGGCTGTAGTATTTCCAGAGAGCTTACTATTCTTTTGAATTTGTAAAACGTACTCTCTTTATGAAAGAAAAGTTATGTATGGTTCAATATCTTTTTTCTCAACAGTAATTTTCATGTTTGCTTTGCATATATGTGTATGTAAATATGGACACATATAGTGTGTGTATGTGTGAGTGAAAGAGACATAGAAATATTATAGTATACACTAGATTTACTTCATTCTATCCACTATAATTTCTAGATTATCTTCAATAATATTTATTCAAGATTTATTTTGCTTTTAATCATCCAAACTACTTTCGACAAAGTTGCTGAAACATTTTCAGAGCTTTCCTATTAAAAAAAAAAAAAACAAAAACTGAAGTTATTCCCAGGAGGATGCTTTTAAGACATAAACAGTAACTGTGTTTTGTTTAAACATTGATTAGAACATTCAATATTACTAGAGTCCTTCTTCAGTTAGAATCAATTGATAAATCTAACAGACTTAACAGACCTCCATTTAAAACACCCATACACACACACACACACACACGCACATGCACACGCACACGCACACGCACACACACACACACATATATATATATATATATATATATATATATATTGGCAAACTTTCTTAAAATTTGTTTGTGAAATTGAAAGATGTATAATTCCAAAGAGGTTTTTGAAAGAGGAAAACACTAAAACAGTTGTACTCTTTAAAGACATCTACAGTTAAGGCAACCTGGGTAAATGCTATTGAAGTGGGCATATACTATTAATAAAGCACACTGGAGCCCAGGAATGAAGCACATGTCCTTGGCTGAGTTTGTGCAGAGCATCAGAACAAGCCTGCGTTTGCTCCTCTATCCCTTTCATGAGCTCTCCTCTTTCCTAGGCGTTCACTGGTAAGACCGTGAGACTGCCATTTCCCTCCCTCTATGTATAGTGTGCATTTAATTATTTTCTGGAGCGTTAGCTGAATTGTCATGAAATGTCACTTTATTTATTTATCTTCAGATTTTTATTTCCCAGAAATTTTAAGAGATAACTCTGATGAACATAGTAATCTTGTCTGACAGTTTTCTTTCGGAGCTTAAAAATATCCTTCCGTGGTTTTGGCTTTTGCTGGACTTCCTGGCTTGTAGGGTCGCTGACAAGAGACTGACGCTATTCTGCTGTTCTTAACTTTGAATGTGGTTGGTATTTTCCCCTTACGACCTTGCATATGGTTTCTTTCCTTTCTGGTTTCTGCATGTTAACAGCAATAGATTGTGGAAAAGTTCTCTTGTTGTGTCTATCTGGGGTCCTTAATGCCTCTTTGGTTTTGATGCCCATTTCTTTCCCTAAGTTTGAGAAACTTCCTGACATAATCTTATTGAACAAAATCTGTAAGCCTTTAGACTTTGGCTTAGCTCCTTCTACTCATGGGTTCTTCCTTTTGGTTCTTGAATGTATTCCAAATTTTTAGAAGTTTTGATCGTATTCATTAGTACTTTTCTTTATATGTATCTAAATGTATTACTGCCTTGACCTTACATAAATTCATTCTTCTGCTTGTTCTTATATGATGACGTGCCTCTCCACTGTGTTTCTAATTTGATTGAGTTTTTCATTTCAGGGAATTCTTTTGGCCTATATTTCTGAGTATCAATTTCCTTGCTGATTCTGTTTCCTCTGTGTATTTAAATTTCTCCTCCAAGTTACTCATTGGCTTGTTGGCTTTGATAACTTTAATGTTTAGCTCCTGGATTGACTTCCTTTCCTGACTCGTCTTGTTGTTTGAGTGTGCCATATGGTCATTAGTCTGACATTTTTTTTCCAGACTTTTCTGCTATCTCCTTATCTTTTCTCTAACACTCAGCAGTTAGACCTTTGTAGATGTGTCACAGTGGGGATTTTACTCCTTTTGTTTGCATGTGTTTTTAATTAATTAATTAATTAATTAACTTTTTATGTGGCCTGCTGGCCTGTTTAGAAAAAGGCATTCCTTACTTTTTATGCTGTCTCATTACTTCATACCCTTGTTTTAAATCAGTCCTGTAGTTAGTTCCCTTCACTTGGAGTTATGTTTTTTACTACTATTTGGGGTAGAAGCAAGGAACTCTAGTGATAGAGTTTGGTTCAGCTGCAACCATGGCGTTGATGGTTTACAGAGATGACTCTTCACTTGTGTTCCTGAGAAGGTTTAAAGACAGCAAGCACTGTGGGACTGAGTGTGAAAAAAGTCCTAGCTGGGTTTTTATTAGAACTAACTGGGACGGTTATCATTCAGCTTGATAAGATTTAAAATCACTTAGGAAACATGACTCTGAGCAAAGGTTTAGCTCTGTGAGGGATTCTCTAGTGGGTGATAACTAACCTTGGACCTGGGCAGCACTAATTCTTGGGCCGTAGT
Source organism: Arvicanthis niloticus (assembly GCF_011762505.2). Classification (NCBI taxonomy): domain Eukaryota; kingdom Metazoa; phylum Chordata; class Mammalia; order Rodentia; family Muridae; genus Arvicanthis; species Arvicanthis niloticus. The sequence goes on from NC_047671.1 coordinate 32,990,527, forward strand.
CTAGGACTGCATAGAAGGGAGAGAGCTGTCTGAGCACAGGTGCTCACTGCTCTCTACTTTCTGACTGCAGATACGATGTGACCAGCCACCTCCCACTCCTGCTCCCATACTGTCTCTGCCACATGGGACCAGATCCAATGAGACTGAAGCCAAAACAAAGCTTTCCTTCCTTGGGTTGCTTTTGTCAGGAATGTTGTCATAACAACCAGATGAATACACTAGGGCTATAAATATTTGAGTAGTGAAAAGGGAAGGATATGAGAAAATGGGGAGAAGTAGCCATTGAAATGGGAAAGATGGTGTCTGGGTTATATCTGGGAGATAGGATAGATCCACTATTGCTGGCTAGAAAGAAAAATATTGGCTTTTCTGTGACTAAGGTTCTGTCGGTATTGTGGAAGTCACGTTCCCACCAAATTTGCCTTTCTTACAGTATCAACGCACTGGTCCAGGGCCCACAGCACACTTCTTCCAATTCCATGCAGCTGACCCCTGGCATTTGTAAGTGAGGTGGTTGCTTTCTCTGTCAAATCACTCTGTGTCTTAACTTCAAGTTCCTGAGCCAAACATTTGGTTCTCTGTCCCAGGCCTGCTTTGCTTTACCCTTCCCCATACTTGCTTTTTCCAGGCTTTGCTTGCTGTTTCTTCAGCCCAGCCCTTTTCTCTCCAGCTTATGTGCAATCTACCCATGAGATCATGTTCTGTGGCCACAACAGAGCTGATACCACCTGGTGGGAGCAGTCTGCTGAGGTTGGGTGTGGCTGGTGAGCTGCTGCCTGGTGGAAATAGTCTCACTTTGTCCTTCCTTCCATCCATCCTTCCTCCCTCTGTCCCTCCCTCCCTTCCTTCTTCCCTCCCTCCCTCTCTTCCTCCCTCCCTCCCCCTTCCTTCCCTCCCTCCTTCCCTCCCTCCTTCCTTCCTCCCTTTTTATCCCTCCCTCTCTTTCTGTCTTCCTTCCTTCATTCCTTTCTCTCTTTCTCTTTTTTCTTTCTGCTTCCCTGTGTCCTTCCCTCTCTCCCTCTCTGCTTCCCTGCCTCCCCTTTCTCCCTTTTTCTCTTTTTGTCTCACATACCCCAGTGCTCAAGCTCACAGTAGACCATAGCCTTGAATTTCTGATCTTTGTGCTTTCACCTCCTGAGCCCTGGGATTATAAATGTGCACATAATTTATGTAGTACTGGAGATGAATATAGGGGCTTTTTCTTGCTAGACAAATGCCCTATGGGTTATAATTTCCTTATATGAGTGAACTGTACTTTGTTTTTATTTTAACCTCTTTTCATCTGATGGCAGACAGTTTATAATCCACCATCCCACCCAGAAGTTTTTAAGACTGTGTAAGATCATCAGCTTGCAGGACTGGAATGGCTGAGACTGGCAATATGAAGTGTTTGCTTTATGTAGAATGCTTGGCACTCAGAACTACATTGGTGCTATCATTTTGAAAGCAGATGAGAACTAAACTAATGAAAAACTATTAGTGAAGCTGTCCACACAATGGCTTGTATGTGAATCTATTACCGTAATTAAGGTTATAGACAGATGGAAATACTTCTAATGCTGATCAGTGAGTGAATTGACTGACATCCTGTGGAAATACCATAGTTTACATCTTAAGTAATATTTGTTCATGTGGTAAAGGCTTGTTACTAGTTTTGCCCTTTTGGAAGGTTGTGGAAACTTTTAAAAGTTGGTAGCCTCATTGGAGGACTTAAGTCATTGGCAGAGTGCTCATAAATTGGGTTGAGGGACCCTGATCTATTCCTCTTCCTGTTAGTCTCCTAGCCATGAAATAAGTAATTTTGTTCCATTGAATGTCCATCAGGATGATTTTCTTGACAAAACTCTAAAATAATGGGCACACATAAATCATGAACTGAAAGTTTGACAAAATAGGTCTTTGTTCTGTATAAATTAGTTATCCCACCTAGTTGTTAAAATAATAGAAAGCTTGTAGACACAAATGCACATTTATACTATAGAATACGATTTGGCCATCAAAACAAATCACTGATACCCAGAAGGACATAGATCAACTAAGGCCTATGATTTTTTATATAGAAAGGAGACATAAATGATTGCACAAGCCCATCACTAAACACCTCTCTTCTTTACTGAGAGAAATCAGGCAATATTTGCCTGGCTTGGGTGGTAAAGGAAATGACCAAAAATATTCAAAAAGTACTTTCTAGGATGTTCCCTATTTAGATTGATATGGTAATTACACAGATGTATAAGTTTGTTATCAAATTTACTACTTTAATCGACTATAATCAAATACATCTAGATCATACCTCATTAAAACTGATTGAAAACTAAATGTAAAAAATTACAATAATTCTGCCAATATATATATGCTGGCTAATTTTTTGTGTGTATGACAGATCAAGTGTCAATGAACATGTAAAGTAAAACTAAATGTAAAAAATTACAATAATTCTGCCAATATACATATGCTGGCTAATTTTTTGTGTGTATGACAGATCAAGTGTCAATGAACATGTAAAGTAAATTTAACTGTTTTACAATACTGGTGAATGAACTGGTAAATCATCTGCAAAAGAATTTGGAAGTATCTACTTGAACCATCCCTGTGCCTACATAAGAGTATCAACTGAAGAAAATGTACAGTGCTGTTCATTGTAGTTGAAAGAAGACAATTATCCAAATATCCACAGAGAGTAGATTAGATAAGTGAATTAAGATAGTATGCTATACAGCCCCGAAGTAAACCACAACAATGTACACCACGGACAAACATGCTAACCATCAGTATGATGTAAAAAATGATGAACATGAAAACATTCCATGCAACTCTCTATACAACTGTGTGCTTTTACAACTCATGATGATGTTGGATTTGTCAGGCACAATAGCTGGCACAGGCATGGAGCAATTTGTGTGAACAATATGCAGATTTCAAGTCAGTTAGCAGTTATGTTTGTTTGGCAAAAGTCAAGTTTTATCCTTATTTTTGCATATTTACCTATGCTACTAGTCAGGGAAATTGTTTGAAATATCAAACAACTTAATAAAAAAATAAAATAGCTAGTCAGTTTTGTATCACAATGTTTCTAAAAATTCTAAGAGGTCTTATAGGTGCTGTGGGCCATCAGGAGTTTATATGGAGTTACTTCTTCATACCAGAACTCATAGTCCTTGAGACCTTGTATTGTTTCACACAACACACACATAAATAAAAAAAATGGGTTCTTAAGGCCAGAAAATAAAATTAGCATAATATTTTTAAAAGTAAAGTACTCCCACTATTCTGTGTCTTTTGTTGAGTTGTATTTTCTGAAATACTATGAGAGAAGAGCTTGTATAAGACTCATGATGGAATGATAATTACCAGTCAATTATGGCCTTCACAGTAGCCTGCATCCAGCATAACTCCAATTTGAACTTTGGCGTAAATATGATAGTTTTTCAATAAAGCTTTATGGACCCGGTAATTAAGCACATGCACCACTTAGCAGTTGCAAACCTAGTTTGAAGACTTGAAAAAAGAAAACAATCCGATATTACTGAATGTTTTTTTTTTTTTTAAGCTGATTGCTGCAGAAATGCCAATGAAGGCACCCGAACAAGCAACTCCAAGGTTTACAGATGTGATTTATGCCCGGCAGCATCACCAAAGGGATCTGCTGCAACCACAAACTTCTGCCAGTTATAAATTTGTAAAATCTTGTGAACAGCAGTTTTCAGATTGTGCTCTGCATCATATTAGCTTCATGGGAGGTTGGAAGAGTATAACAAAGGAGAAATATAGGCATACTGGTCCATAAACTGGGAACAACTCAGCAGGTTTAATTGTCTACTCCAGTATCTATAGTGTAGGTCTTCCTGAAGAACCACATGGTTAATGAATGATGGAGCATGACGAGTCCTGCTTCTCAGGCCTATTGGGCTAGTAGAGGCAATTTCCCTATTTCATGATGCTTCATTTAGGAATATTGTTCTGCTGTGTGCAATTTGGGATATGTTACTTAAAACCACACGATGAAAGACTGTCATTGAGGATTTTCTCATCTTATTTAGGAATGTTTAGTGAGCTACTTTTGATTTTTAAATGCACCTATTTCTAGATCCCTCTGACATCCGTGTGGCTGGTAACCAGCAGGCAGTACTTACACTGGGAAACCTCAGCTATTCCCCTGACATCTGGAATTTTATGATCTGCAGAGGAGATGAAGAAATATAATTTTGAACCTTTTACTTTTGATGTGCAAGGGATTTCTCCCGCCCGACTTCTGACCCTGTGAGCAACCAACTATTCAATCAGAATAGCAGGGCACAGAACACAAAGCTACATCATTTCTTCCTGGCATTAGGTTGATTTTTTTGGTCACATCCCTGCTCCAGGGTCTTCTCTTATCCTCTAGAGATGCAGGTATGTAACTGTATCTACGGACAAACAATCCTGAATGTAGCTGCAGAGAGTGAAATGTGGTGGAATTAGAAGGAAAAAGCACAAATACCATCAAGAGAAAATTCCAAGTGTTTCAAGTTAGGACAGCCAGTGTGAAGTCAGTCCGTTGAGTGTGAGATTAGACAGAGTGAGGCCAAGGGATCTGAGGTCCGTGATTGACTGTGAGGCTAGCCAGTGTGAATCCTCATGTGGAAGGCCAGGCACTATTCGGGCTAGCCAATTTGAGGCTGGTGAGTGTGAAGACCAACAAGTGGGAGGGCCAGTTCAGTGTGAGGTCAGTGATTGTAAGGTTTAGGGTGAGGTCAATAGGAAGTGAGTTTCACCTCTGGAATATGCTCTCGGTCTATAGGAGGGTTCTGATAGGAGCAGCATCACACAAGCCCATTAAACTTTATTGGTGAAATAACTTTCTTCCGTGTGGATAGGGACTTTATAAACATCGAGGAGTTGGGTGGGATCCAGGGGTAGATGCTTCCCACTGGCTCAGTTTGAGATGCTAGGGTTGCTTTATTTGCATGGGAAATGACTCCAAGTATTTGTCCTATGTGACAGATTGTCAAGGTCTTCTCACTAGGGTGTCATGCTTACATGTTTCAGAGCAAGTAGAGTTAGGCGGGAAGTTGGCCCCATTCCTACCATTCTCAATTCTGAGCTTCACTGGATATTAAACCCATGAACAATTAAACATTAATAAAGTTCATTGTGAAAAGATTGAAACTTTAGAACCATTCTCCTTTCTGTCGTGTAGGACAACTGATTTTGTTTCACACTGAAACTTGTAGGTGGTTGATAGAATGCAATACTCACAGCATAGGCACCTGCGGTACAGTGGCTACAGGGACTAGGAAGAGAAGTGTGACTTTCTCTCTGAAAGAGTCTATACCACAAGGCCCATTATATGAGCTGCACACACAATCACACATGTGAGCAGGAACACATGAAAGGAATTCAGTTATTAGACTGTTATCCTTATTCTAAGAAAGATTTACATGCCATTAAATGTAAAATGCAATCATATCATTTAATGTGATTGACTGTGACTTACACACATAAAAATTCATTATGAAAGGAAAACATACAAGTTACAACTCATTATTCTCTACATTCTGTAACTCTTAGTAATCTTTACAATGCTGGCTTGGCTTCTACTGAGAACACTTAAAACTTATTCTCTCTCTCTCTCTCTCTCTCTCTCTCTTTCTCTCTCTCTGTGTATGTGTGTGTGTGTGTGTGTGTGTGTGTGAGTGTGTGTGTGTGTGTGTGTGTGTGTGTGTGTGTGTGTGTATGTGATATAAGCATGCATGTGCCATGGGATATGTGTATGTATTAGAAGAAACTCTGGAGGGTGAGTTCTCTTCTTCTGTCATGTTGGTTCTAGGAATTGAACTCAGCTCCTCAGGATTCACAGCAGGTACAACATACCTGAGGAGCTATCTCACTAGTCCAAGAAAATTTTGTATTGCTCAAAAATTATCAGGACTTATGAAATGAATTATGTGTTGGTATCCCCTCTATTTACTCCTCAGCTTTATTTGGAAATAATAGAGAAAAATAAGGATGTTAGCATAGATACTGCCACTAAGCAAGAGAGAGTGCTTAGAGGTCAAGAGCACTAACTTCTCTTCTAGAGGACTTGGGTTTGATTCCCAATACCTACTTGACAGCTCACAGCTGACTGAAATGTGAGCTCTGAAGAATCTCTAGAGAACAAAGAGAGAGAAGGGGGGGGGCATGGAGGCAGATGTTCACATGTCTCCACCAGTCAAAGATAGTTGATATATCTAGGTTGGGTATTGGGTTACACTTCTGATTGAGCATTAACAAACTTATAAAGCCTTTGATTAACATTAAAAAAAAATTGTATAAAAGCAAAAAGGAAAAGGGGGCATGGGATAGGGGTTTTCTAGGGAGGGGAAATGGGGAAAGGGGATGGCATCTGAAATGTAAATAAAACATCCAATAAAAGAAAGAAAAAATATTAAAAAAATTTTAAAAAATTAAAAAAAATCTCTAGAGAAGCTTGCAAAAGAAAGTAATGTATACATTGGGGAAGAGGAATCTTAGCCAGTTGGCGTTTAAATATATTATAAAGTTACAATGATTAAGACAGGTTTGCAACACCTCAGTCTAGAAACAGGGATGCTTACCTTCACATGTTTAGTGTGTAATGGGAGACTGCATCTCCAGGCAGCAGAAATGAGGATGTCTTCATGGTGATGATTTTGGGAAGAAGCCCAACCACCTGGAAAGGTAAAAGTGCCACAGTCCTCCTGTCTCACACTGCGTCCACTCATAAATAATCCAGAATGTAAATATTTTAAATGAAGTAACTAAAATGATTAGTTAAATAACTAAAATAATAAATACATAACTAAAAATAAATAAATAAATGATAACTAAAATGTAACTCTGAATATATTTATATTCCGGAAACAGGGATAACACAATCTAGAGGCAAATGGCAAGGTTAACATATTTGACTACGTGAGGTTTTTTTAAAGATAGCTCTTGTACAGCAAAAGAAGCAGAGTAAAAAGCTAGTAACAAGCAGATGAAATTATCCACAGCTTATGTGAGAACCAGCGCCTCTTGCCACAGAAAAGAGCTTTGACAAACTGTGAGAGGAGAGTCAAGGAGACAGCAGGAAAAACAGTCAAGTGTGATGAGCAGGCAACCTGTAAGAGAAGAATTCAAATGACTTCAAGAAAAATGATCTCAGACTAATACATAAGACAATGATTTAAATTAGAGATTTTTTGGGAAAAGATCATCCAAAATCTTGGGGTTTGGTTTTCAAATATGATTTGCTTCTGTTTATGCACCTTCCCCTCTTCTCCCTGGCTACCCTGCACCTCCTGAACCCATCTGCCCACATAACCATCTTTATTTTGTAGTTTCATGAGCCATATCTACCCCTCCACTTAAACAATATATAATATATATGTATATATACATACATATATATATGTGTGTGTGTATATATATGTACACACACATATATACATACATACACACACACACACACACACACACACACACACACACACACACACACATATATATGGCTCCCAGGGCTGAAGAGATCACTCAGCAGTTAAGAGCACTGACTGTTCTTCCAAAGGCCCTGAGTTCAATTTCCAACAACAGCAACAGCATGGTGACTCACAACAATCTGTAATCAGACACCCCTTTCTGGTGTGTTTGAAGACAGTTACAGTGTATTCACGTAGGAAGAACTTAGGCAAACAGGCCCAGCCACAACGCCCAGCATGCCCTGCTGATACTTCCTCCCTGAGCCAACCTAAAATCTGGCAGCCCAGTTAGAGACCTCTGACGCTGGATCAGGCAATGGAGTAAGCCAATGAGAAAGAGACGGCACCACATCTGTGTGCTTGAGAGCCAATGAGATACTGGGAGGAGGAATAAAAGGTTGCTCAGTTTCTGCAATAAAGGATTCTGCTTTTGCTGCTTGCCTGACCCCCAGAGTCTATGCCATTGACTCTTACCCCTGCCCCAAGGGTCTTGGTCAGTGTCGCAAGCAACATACTCATAGAAATGTTTTGTTTTGTTTTAAATTAGGCTCCTGTAAAATGAGGTCTTTCTTTCTATGGCAAAAATATTGTAAATTATTATCTGAATGCGCTTTCTTACTTGTGAAATTTGTAGCTATCCATGGATTTTTAACAGTGTGCTAGGCTGGCAAGACAACAGAAATGACATGACACATGATTTTCTACTATAATGCAGCATGTTACAGGCCCTTCGTGAGTTTGTCAGTGTCTATCAAAATTCCAAAGAGTGTCTTTACTCTTCTATGTAGAATCTTGCATGTATAGCTGTTTTTTCAAATTGCTGCAGGAAAAAATACCTAGAAAATATGAATTTCAGTATTATTTACATTGTAAAATGTTCAAACTGAGCCCAAAGCTGAGCTCTGTTTTACACATATCTTATCCATCTTTGACTGGGATGTTTCCACCGGAAAAGTAAGACAGAGAAGATGAAGGGAACCTGCCAGACTCTAAATACCAAAAGCGTAATTAACTTACAGGCAAACTGGTAACTCCACTGTGTTTGGATCTTTGTTTTTCCATTCCTTTCACTGTGAAAATGAAGCAATGGGTTCTATAATCAATAGCCATGTCATTTCTGTAGCATGGCAAGGATCTTGCTTTGCCATTTCAGTTAACTTAGGACAAGTGAGGTGTTTGAGGTGGCTGGAGTGATAGCTCCATGGTTAAGGCATGCACTGTTCTTTCAGGGGATCAGAATTCAGTTTACATCACTCACATCAAGTGTCTGACAAACTGCCCAGCTCCACTGTATTCATCACCCTCTTCTGGCCTCCACAGTCTCCTGCACTCACTGCATAGACACTCATCTTTCTCTCTCTCTCTCTCTCTCTCACACACACACACACACACATATACACACACATGCACATGCGCACACACGTGTGCACACACACACAACACACACTACATAATTTAATAGGGCTGGAGAAATGGCTCAGCAGTTAAATACACTGTTGCTTTTGCAGAAGAATTGACCCAAGTTCAATTTCTAAACCCACTATCAGGATGCTCACAACTGCCCATAACTCCAGCTTCAGGGGCACACAATACATCTGGTCTCTGTCTAATGTGCCCATTTACACACACACACACACATTCATACACAAAGCTAAAAATAATGAACTAAGTATTAAATAAAATTAAAACATGTAAGAATTAAAAAAAAAAAATAAGGAAGAGCTAAGACACAGGTAACATCAGCCATATGGACTTATCCCCATCCTTCAAGGATAACTTCTCTTACAGAAAGCTCTATTCTTAGGCATTTATCTAGAAATCTTCTAAACTATGACCTGCATATGACCCATAGTCCTCTGCAGGAGTACTCCCTAGGGCCTTTACAGAGAAAGGTCAGCCAACTCATGCATGCTGAAATGATCTTTAATTAGGATGATAGTTTAAGAAAACATGTGTTCTGAACTGTTTCTCTGTCCATGTATTTCCTAAAAAGTCTAACTTCACCTTGCTTCATATATTACTACCGGTGTCGCTACCCAGGCCCCATGTCCCTCACAAACATTCTTTACATATATTACTTTAATCCCTGAAGTGAACCTGAGAGGTAGGGCTCTTTGGAGCTCTGGGAAAGTCCCCTATTTGGCATTAGCATCATAGTCTTTCTCTTACAAAGGAAAAAAAAAAGGATCCTTTTTTTCCATTGTATTCCATGGTTTTCTGAAGGTATGAGACAGAGATGCAAAGCAATATAAGGGAAGAGGATTGTCTATGGATAAAATTCCACACAGCAAAAATAAGGTAATGGTCACCCATGTCTCCATATGATAGGTTTAATATAAGATTCCGTAATACCCCTGTTTACCATTGAGGCAGAAAGAATAAGGGCCTTCTAAGGATGTCAGTGTTTAAATATTGACATTTCTGACTTAAAAAAATGAAAAAAAATTTTCAGGATTATTTGGGAGAGTCTTTCTAATTCTGAAAATCCTTAAGCAGAGGGACCTTGCTTTGCTGTAGTACAAGGGATGCGAAGATGGAAGAAAGGTCTTGTCAAAGGATACAGTGGACAACAAGAAAGGCGTGTGAGCAGCACGGGAAAGCTGGAAAGGTAAGGAAATGGATTCTGTCCCAGGGCCCCAACAAAGGAATGGAACCCATTTTAGCCTTTCCAGGCTGGGTTGGATGGTTGACCTATGGAACGTTCATATACTGAATGCTATCATTCAGCCACCAACTGGTAACATCAGAAAAAAAAAAAAAAAACTTAAAAAACAGTTGAACTTATAACAGCAGTGAAATATGAAGCAACAAGGGATAAACTTAACAAAATATGTTTAGAATCTATAATGGATGGAAAAGTACATACCATTTCTGGGAGAGTGAGGAGGGAACCCAAGTAAAAATTCTGGCTTGAAACATGGTAATTTTAAGAGCAATAGCATTTCCATTGGCTGTAACCAAAATCTAAGATACACAGCAATAAATTTAACAAAAATACACAAGGTATTTACCCTAAAAGCTGAAAGCACTTCTGTAGGAGAATGAAGGGTGTCTAAATAGAGAAATCACATTGTTTGTGAATTGAAAGACCACTTCTCTTGTATTATCTAAATTCCCTCACATGTTTTATAAGTTCATAAAATCCAACAAGAATCCATACAGATTGTTTTCTTTGTAGAAATTGACAAGGTAATTATAAAATTCTTACAGAAGGCAGAGGTTTCTAAATAGCTAAAGTGATTTTATATAGAGCAACACTGTATCTGGGAAGTTGGCTCAGTTAGTAAAGTACTTGGGCTTGAGTCTGATCCTAGAACCCTCATAAAAATTGTTGGCCAGGGTGGTACATGTTTGTAATTTTAGTCATTTGAGAGATGGGAACAGACAGGTCTCTAGGGCTTGCTGGTGAGTTTCAGGCCAATGAGAATGCTTGGTCCAAAAAAGGATGTGGCTATCATCTGAGAAACAACAACTTAGGCTGCCTTGGCCTCCACAAAAACATTCACATGCACACACATGCATACAAATGCATGAGCACATGAACACACACACACACACACCCATGCACACACATAAAGCAAAGTGAATGACTCACACTGCTTGAATGCACATGCACACACAGAAGTGCATGCACACATGCAGACAGGGTCCTTTGAGCCTAGGAAGCACTGCAGTGTAAACGAATGGATGACAAGGACTGCCTACAAGCCAGCAGAGGTGGGCTGCACAAAAGAAGTATGCAAATGGAAAATTAGCAATGAAAAAAAAAACCTTAAAAATTCTCATTAAGAAAATGTTAATCAAAACCATCCTGCATTCTCTGAACAACAACAATTTTTTTTAAAAAAATTAGAACTGTTATCAAAGACAGAGCTCGAGTAGAATCCTCACTCATGGCTAGAATGTCAAATTCTACTGTGTGATAACTGTGTGATAGTGTCTGTAAAATTAAAGCTAAGCCATCAAAATAAAGGAAATATAGACTATAATCAACATGCAGGGATTTTAAACACGTCTGGTATGTGAGAAAGCCAAGCATAAAGCCGGGGGTGCTCTATCATTTCTTCTACCTGGATTTCTAGAAAAGCCAAAGCTTATTAACAAATTGATTAGTAAGAACCAGTGTGTGGGAGCAGCCTGCTATCCCAGGGGGCCTCCATTCTCCCTGCCACCTCTCTGGCCTTCAGTGTGCATATGCATGTTTTTGTGGAGGCCAAGGCAGCCTAAGTTGTTGTTTCTCAGATGATAGCCACATTCTTTTTTGGACCAAGCATTTTCATTGGCCTGAAACTCACCAGCAAGCCTGTCTGTTCCCATCTCTCAAATGACTAAAATTACAAACATGTACTAACCTGGTCAACAATTTTTATGAGGGTTCTAGGATGAGACTCAAGCCCAAGTACTTTACTAACTGGTTCATCAGACCTGTGGATCCTGAACCATACAGACAGGAGACTAGCATGGTTGTCTGTCCTCTGAGAGGCTCCACCTAACTGCTGATTTAGACAGATACAGACAACTACAGCCAAACAGTGATTGGAGCTTGGGGAAGAATAGGAGGAAGGACTGTGGTCCTGAAGTGGATAGGAACTCTACAGGAAGAGGAACAGAGTCAGCTAACCTGAACCCTTGGGTCTCTCAAAGTCTGAACCATCAACCAAAGAACATACACTGCATGAACCTAGGTCCCCTGCACATAGGTAGCAAAATGAGCAGCTTGGTCTTCATGTTGATCCCAAACAACTGGAGCACAGGCTATCCCAAAAGCTGTTGCCTGTATGTGGGAAATGTTCTTCTAGCTGGACTGCCTTGTTTGTTCTCAATGGGAGAGGAAGCACCTAGCCTTGATGAGTGGGAGGATATTCAGGGAGCCCCCTCCTGCTCAAAGGAGAAGGGGATGAAGGATGGGGGAAGACTGGGAGGGCGACAGTAGACAGGATGTAAAGTGAATAAGTAAAAAGTAATAATAAATTTAAAAATGACATTAAAAAAAGAACCAGTGGGTGAGAACTGTTAGAGAAATTTTGTAGTAACAAGAATGGCCGACATCATTACTGTAGTGTAGGTGACATAGTTCCGTATGTCTACCAAAGTGTATCAGAGGTCACAAACTTAGCAAATGCTGCTGTCTGTAAGATACACTTCAAAATTAAAGCTCTAGGACTGGGCATGGTGGTACACACCCTTAATCTCAGTAGTCTGGTTGAAGCAGTTGGATTTCTGAGAGTTCTAGGCAAGCCTGGTCTACATAGAGATTTTCGGGTCAGCCAGGTTTACATAAACCTGGTCTCAAATATGATTGCTATAAAAAGCCTCATCTCATTTTTATTTTACGTACCTACCTAAGATTTCAGGTTCATGGGCATAGCAAAATGTCCTGTCAAAACATCAATGTTAATATTCGTTTCTTGATGGCAGAGTTGGAGGGCATTTTTATTTGCAATGAATAAGGAAAATGCTATGCATCCTTTTACTATTGTTAGAATATGCCTTAAAGTCTGTGTTTTGAATCCCAAGATGCCAGGACACCCAGGGAGGGAACTCCTGATATGGGTTATTAGTCTATGCACTAACCAGTTTTTCTTTGAGATAAGGCCTGGTATTGGTTAGGTGAATTATCTTATTTTAGCCTGTATTGGTAATATTATTTTATCAAAATACAAATGCTTTTAAGCATTACTCATAGGAACACCTTTATCTTTGAGAACATCATTTTGCTCTCAACTCAGTCCTAATGTAGATCATATCTCATTGGTCCCATCAATATGCCGGGGGGGGGGGGCGTGTTTTAAAGATAATCTATAGTGAAGTTTATTTGAGTGACTGTCTTACAAAATAGAACATATGTCTTAATACAAACTGTATCACTCAGTATGACACTTCTCAGTATCAGTTAGTGTGCCAGATGGTAGCCTACACCAATGGAGAATAAGTGTATCTTGAAGTTACTTACAAATCCTGGTCTCCATTGCACATTAAATTTCTAAGATTATACTGTGTATAGTGAGCTGTTTCTTTGCTTCTTCGCCTCTAGGTTGCTATTATTTTGCTTATATCTCATTGTAGCCCAGAGGTTTATTTACCTAGTGGCTATAGTGAGAAATTGTACCCTGTAGGAGGAACTTTGCCAAGCAGACCCAGCAGCAATACTGGCATATGTGCCACTGATACTTCCTCCCTCCGTCAACCTAGAATCTCCCAGCATGACTAGAGACCACTGACAGTTGCATCAGGTGATGGAACAAGCCATTGAGAAAAGGACAGCTTCACATCCGGCTACTTGAGAGGTTTGCCCACTTCCTGCAATAAACAAGTCTGCTTTTGCCAATTGTCTGACCTCCAGAGTTTGTGTCTTTGACTCTGTGCCCTGCCCCAAAGGGGTCTTGGTCAAAGTTGCAAGCAACGGCACCCATTGTAAGAGGTTCACAGTTCCTTTTGGGCTTTCCAAAGGTATATTTTCTTTCTCCTTTTAGTGATTCTCTTTGGTCAAACACCATGTTAGGTGTCAAACACAGCGTCATTTTCTTTTGCTTCTTTCAACCCTTCACCAGTTCCCCCAGTTCTTTGTAGTTTCCAATCCTGAAGTTAAGATATCTAACAGAGAACATTTTCTAAAGTAGGTTATCTCCTTCCACCAATAAAAGTCAAAAGAACTCGCATGTCATTAGTTTTGAAATCTTTCTCCCATGATTTAATTTTTAAAAAATGAACATGAAAATGCTAAGATATTTTGAAGTATTTTTAAGTTTTACCTAGCAAACAATTGCTGGAAACCAGAGTTTAAGAATCAATAATGTCCATAGGCGCAAAAATAAGTATACAAACATACACTCATATGTGCATATACAAGTATGTTATGAATTCCATATGTATATTATGTACTGAACAGGTTTACAGCGTAATTGTGTGAGTATGGGATGTAGGCACATCAAGGTTATTACAGCATTGCATCGTGTCCCTATGAAGTGATATGTAACAATGTAAATACTGACTTGAGTAGCATCCACACATTAATAACTTTCTATATTCCTCTAGTTTAACTTCACATGTTGGTATGAAGCTTGCATTTCTTAGTCCGTTCTTCCATCCACTCCATCTGCTTAATGTTTAAAGAGAGTTCAGGATCTCAAACAAGTTTCTTTTAGTCTTTTGCCGGGTTTGTGTCCCCAGCTCTGACGAAATAGATACATCTTCTGCTGGGCTGGAAGGGATTGGGGCGGGGGCTCTCTTTCTTCCAAAACTGACATTCAAAAGTAAAGGTGACATAATTTTATGTTCTCAAGTACTAGATTTTTGATGACAAGACAGGACATCAATGCTAAGCCCATGAACAATTATCTTGTGGGGCTTTAGACCCTGTAAAACCAGTAGAGAGATCAAGTGTATCTAATGTGGTCTGCCAGCCTGGTATGTCTCTCTCCATTGACTTCAAAGACTGATCAAGTTGAAATTGCTATTGTAAAAAGTGGGAAGGTGGCAGATCTTTGCTTAGTCACAGAAAAAAATGTGCCTAGTACTGCTGGTACTAGATACCCCAGGGTGAGGTGGTGCCCAAGGGGAGCTCCCTTTCTCTAAGAAGAAAGTGGGGGCAGTGTGGGGAGGGCTGTGTAAATGTGAGACTGGGAAAATAGCTGACCCAGGATCCTGTGGTATATTCCTTAATCTAGACACCCTTAACATACAGGCAAACTGTGTTGTTTTCTGTTTGTTTGTTGTTGTTTTTTTTAAAACAAAAGCAACTGTCAGTGGTATAAAACAGTCTACAAGGCAAGCATGACACGAATTCTCCAGCTGTGCAAGAAGACAAGTGTTATACTAAAAAAAACCAGGAGTATCAAGTTAAGGCAGTGTCTTTGGTGCTAGTTGTATATATAAAGCTTTCAGCAGGGAAGTGTTCCACTTTATTGACAATGTGATGCCCAGTCCATTGAAGCAATCATCACCAGGAGGTGGCTCTTCTCGAAGGACATTTGCAAGGTAGCCACTGTAAAATTGTACAGATCAGAGCTGGGAAAAGGGCATGGTTGTCTAATTTAGTTGTCAAATAAGGAAATAGCTTTCAGAGAAATGTGAAAGCAGCCAGCAAAGATGGATTTTTTTCTTTCTTTTCTTTCTTTCTTTTTTTTTTTTTTTTTTTGAGGGGTTCCGTATATTTGCCTCCAAGCAACTAACAGGCGAAAAGCATAGATGCTAAACTTATAATTTTACATTTTTACTTTTATTACTTAATTTTATTATTTTTAAATTTTTCTTTTACTTTTTGAGATGATCTTCATTTTTGTGAATGTGGACATCTCTGTGAATATGCATACAAGTACAGTATCAGATCCCCTAGAGCTGGGATTTAGAGTCTTTGTGAACTAACCAGCACGGGTGCTGGGAGTCCAACCCCTGTCCTCTGAAAGACAGCAAGCACTCTTGACTGCTGAGCTCTCTCCAGTCCCTAAATTATATTTTAAATATCCAAGTCCTGTTATGAATTAAAAGTCTCCAACTCTGATATCCAGGGACATCTACATATCCAAGCAAATCCAGGAAGAAGTGATATAATTCAAATTAGAAATCTGTATTATAAGGTCTCCATTCATCCCAACACCAGTGAGGTATAAAACTCTTATTGTAGAGAAGTCAAATCAAGTCTTGCTTTCTGACACTGTGAACGTCTCCAACTTATTTTACTTATTTCAACCATGGTTCTGTCACTCTGAATGAGTGACAGCAATTGTTCAAGGACCCACTGCTAGTAAAGGGCAAATACCTGCTAAGTCCATAACTGCTCCAATCTGATGTCTTGGGATTCTTTGCCCAGACCTTTGTGCATTTCCATTTTTAGTTTTTGAATCATATAGTCGAGATGGAAGAAAGCAACAAACCACTCAAGTTTCCTAATAGCTGACCCTTAAAAATCAGATTTACTATATTTCCAAACATCCTTTTTTTCACATGACTTTTTTTTATGGGAAAAAAATTAATAGTTATCTCTGCTACTGACCTAACCCTGTAGCAAGTGCTGAGCTAAGTGTTTTACACTCACTAAGTCAGCTTCACAGCCATGTCTATTGTACCAGGCCCCAAGTTGCTATTTTCAAATAATAACTGCCACAACTTGGTTTCAAGTGAAGTACATTTTCCAACAGTCAGGGTCATATTCAGAAGAGCAGCCAGATCTCACGTGGTGTATGTTGTGGGGAAAACAGGCTTTAAGATTAAAACAGCTTAGTGCAAAAACTAGTGTTTTTGATGAAAAGATGAGCTGATTGGCCAGTTCGGGAGATAGCTAGTTTTTTTTTTTTCCAATCAACAATTGAATTAGATCCAATTTGCAATTACTTAATCAATTTCTCAGCAGTCAACTGTACAGTAGCTACAACCTATTGGCCATTTTGCTACATTGACAGGAGTTATTTCAATCATACATCACCGGCTCATTTCCCAGCATAGAATTTGAAGGATGGGCGTGGGAGGCTGGTCTCATGTATTTGTATTACTATAAAAAAAAAAAAAACACCTCACAATTTAATAATTTCATGTTCTAGTTAAAGCAAATAGAAAAGAAAATAATGTCTTTCCTAATTGTTTATTCTAATTAATAGCTAATTAATGAATACACATTACATTTACCTTGCAACAAATGGCAGGGTCTCAGCTTTCCTGTTGCCTTAGACTAGTGTCTAACAAGTATCATTGACTTTCTATATAATCACTGGAAAGTTCCTTCCCAAACCAAAACAAGATGGATGAGTCTGATTCCCCCTTGTTTTCAGGACTAAAGAACTTTAGTGTTAGTGATCACTGGTTCTGAGGGAATTTCTATATAGCGTTCTGCTCTTTATCCAAGTGGACTTTTTTTTTCATAGAAAAATATTCAATAGGACATTTAATCTGTTTTAGAAAAGGGGTTTCACATTGTCGGGTAAAACAATATTATAAAGCTAGCTGTTCAGCGATCATAGAGACAGTAGGAATTTCAAGGGCTTACTGTTTAAACCTGAGAAGAGAAATAATAGCACTTAAACCCATTGTACCTTGTTCTTTAAAATCTGCAAGAACAGTGTAGTTGGTAACAACAGGACAATCTCCCTTATACTCTAAATGCTCTTGTCAATTTTCATGAATCTCTGTATGCAAATTCATCATCCACATGGACCTCAGCAGAGACCTGAAATCTTTATTTTCCAACAAAGAAAATCTCATTGTTCCTGGACTATTTTGGACAAAGCTACTGCCTCTCTGCAACCAGGCACCCACTTTCCTTTTTAAACTTCTATTGGGTCTGCCCTCCCTATAAACCAGTGAGTGGTTCTCAACCTTCCTAATGCTGAAAGCCTTTAATACAGTTCTTCAGGTTGTGAGGCCCTCCAACAATAAAATTATTTTTATTGCTACTTCATAGCTAATTTTGCTACAGTTATGAATCACAAAGTAAATATCCGTGATATCTGATGGTCTTCGATAACCCCTGTAAAAATGTTGTTTAACCCCTAAGGCCTAGCAACTCAGTAGTTGAGAACTACTGCTCTAAATGAATCCCAGGCAGCATTTTTACTAGTATGCTACATATGTTTATCTAGTCTAGACCTAGGAGACTTTTGCTTCCCGTTTCTATGCCATCTCCTGTGTATGACTTCCAAGGTCACAGAGTGCAGAGTAGCTGACATTCTACACATTTGGGTCAATGTAGGCATTGCTCACCATGTACAATGCTATATGTCATTTGACTGCAATCTGATTGAAGAGGTAAATACCCAGACATGCAGGAGTTAAATCACCATTTGAGTTAAAAGCATAGTTAAAGGAGGGATGTAACCAACAGAAGGGAGGTGACCATTTTCTGAAGATGGCTTCCTTTGTAAATCAGAACATAATAAGAAAAGCTATTCTTGCTCCATCCAGCAAAGAGGGTGGTTATGTTTCTTCAGAATTAATCTATTACTAATATCAAGTTGGTAAGTGTTAGTTTCTGGGATGACAGTTGATGAGCACAGTCTATGGAAATCTCTTATCAGAATTCACATGGATATTTGGTATGAATGACATTTGAGGCATTAGTCCAGATCTCCAAAGCAAACTCCCCAAAATTATACCGAATGAATGTGAAATTTGAATAAGTACCTGTGCTATCTAAATAATTCTTTCAGTCATTGAAAACTTTTGTAAAGTACAATTTTAACTGAGCATTTAAATCTGTAGATGTTGTAAGTGGTTTTTCTCCAAAGGCTTTGTGCTGAGACACTTTTAGAGATGTTTATGTTAAAGGCACCCAGAAAGGTTTACCACAGAGCATGTCTGAGCTTTAGTAAGCCTGGAATCTCAAAGATCTTAAACAGGGCACAGCTTATTCTTAACTGTAGCAAGCAACATTTCTCCTACTAGTTTCTGGAAAAACAAGCTTCTAGATATTGGATCTAGAGCACTTTTCAATCCAAATGTCAACCAGTGTGACATTTGTACTGTGTGACTTGCTGTACCAGTGGATGATGAGATATGCTGAGCTCCCTAAAGATCTCTGAGGGTGGCATGCAAAGCACATGCAAAAGGCGTGCTTTCCATCATCTTCTTGTCTTTTACATAATTTCTTTCTGTTCCTTAATAATGTCATTTAAAATATTTTATGTTTAAATTTTTATTTGTATTTATTATTTCTCTGTGTGTGAGACCGTGTGTGTGTGTGTGTGTGTGAGAGAGAGAGAGAGAGAGAGAGAGAGAGAGAGAGAGAGAGTGTTTGCATGAAAGAAAGCATGTGTTTGTGTGAGAGAATGTGTGTGTGAGAGAGAAAAAGAGATAGATAGATAGAGAGAGAGATAGAGAGATAGAGAGATAGAGAGACAAAGATAAATAGAGACAGAGACTTGTAGATACTTGTATTCATTCCTTATAGCCCTACTAGTATTGAATAATATTTTAAAATAGAAAACTATACTTACATTCTTCAGATACTATGCAAATAAGTTCAACTCAATAGCTCTTTCACCTCAGAGCAAAAATACACAACCAAAACTAATAACCAACAATAGGAAATACCAAATCTCATTTGATAGTCCAAAAATAGAATAAATGTAATTCTCAAAAACAGCCAAGTATGATGGAGAACACCTTTCATCCCAGCACCTGGGAGGCTGAGGCAGGAACATCTATGTGAGTTTGAAGCCAGCCTTGTCTACACTGAGAGTTCCAGGACACCCAGGGCAACATAGAGAGACCCTACCTCAAAAACAACAAAAACAAACAAACGAACAAAGAAAAATCAGAATAAGCTTCTTGAATCTGCTGATTCACAGCTGTTCCATGGTTTTAATGTACACACTACAAGCATCTCTAGTGGAGAGTGATGAACTGGGCCAAGTAAAATTGGAACCCATTAAAATCCCCAAATGAACCTTAAAGAAACAGAGGAGCTTCACTGCCCTCTGTATTTGTGATATACTATACATGCCATACATGCTAATATTTGTGTCTTAGTTTCCTGTTTTTCTCTCTAAACAAGAAAATGGAAAGCTGGAAGTGGCTCCCTGAAGCTCCTCATGTTGTCTATTTGAGATTTTAGACAAATTCTTGTCAAATAAAAATGTTAAGTGATCAGTTCGTAGGCTCAGTCTTTGTTAGGAGACCGGATCTCATAATGTAGGTTTTCAAGGTCATTTTGTGTGCATTAAAACAAAGGCAACAGAATGAGTCTGTGTTTTGCCATCCATTCAGAGGAGATCTGCATGTTCCCCACTTGTTTAGAACAATGTGTTTCCAAAGATGTATATTTCTATGCAGAAAGCAACATCCTCCAATTACAATTTATTTTTGTCTATTCAAGAAAAATACAACAGATGTATTTCTACCAACTCTAGGACTGTCACATGGGCAAAGAACAGTTGCATAAACACTTCAAATAAATGTTCAGGAACTTAGACATAAATAGCCCCCCTCACATCCTTGTTGCTGTGTTATCACGTTTAACCCTAAAGCTCTCTGCACTTTACTCTTTCCTAGTCAGGTCTCTCAGCTGTAAATGGTAAGCATCAGAAACAGAATCATCTACAGAGAGCAGAGCACTTGCAGTTTAAATGTCACATAGCTGCCTTTATTATTCCAGCTGGCGTCTAGAAAGAAAGGTCCCTCTATTAATGAGACTAGCACTGCCAGGCCCATTATAATAGATTTAGGCAAATGAATAACAGGCTTGCCATTCCATCTCTTGTTTGTCAAGTACTATTTCTGTCACTGATCTCATGGCCACAGACATTTGAGTGGGGTAGCTATAAATGCGGCATGCCTGAGGAAATGAAAACCGCACAGGGAACCCTATTTACTACAGATAAGTCAGCACGTTAACCCAACGCCTGTCCTCCCTGTATCCGTGCTCACCCTTGCCTTAACTCTAGCATAACATATGATACAATAGCTCTTGTGGTTCCTTAGTGGACAACAGTACCTACTGTACTCTCAACACAAGAGGGATAATAAAATAAAAATTGAATAGTGCAAGATCTGTCTAACATATTCCCTAAATTGATTCTAAATTAGAGACCACCAATCTGCTTTTGTGTAAACCATAAAAGTCAGAAGGCAGCTTTCACATTGTTTCCATCTATACTAAAAGCCTACAAGTAGGATTTTATAAGTCATGTTTTTCCTAATTGCTCATCATGGTTAGACACTAACTCTGGGTACATGAGACACACTATATCATCCATACTCTCTCTCTTTCTAAACCCCCATCTTTGAGTTACATGTAGTTATTTAATATATGAGCATACTCACATGTTTAAAAACTATCTATACTTGATCTCATAAGAGAACACCTTAGCAGACCTATGGAATTCTTTATAATTGGGGGCAAGTACAATTCCAAAAAAAAAAATTTGTAGTAACATGCCAAGCTTACTTTTTGTTAGTTCCGATTACACTGTTACAATATTAGCTAGCTAATTATTATGTAAATAAGATGAACATTCTGTCATCTAGCTGGCATTAAGAAAGAAATAAGCCCTACACAGTTATTTAGTTCTTACCTGGAACTCACTGAGATCTATCCACCTCTCCCTTCTACATGCTTGGATTAAAGCATGTGTCACCAGGTCTAGAAGTTCTAAATATTTATGGACTTTCATAGTTATATCTCTGTCACTTAATTGTGAGAATCACCGTGGTTTCTCAACTGTCTTCATTGTTCAGTAATTTAAGAACTAATGTAACTTGTAATTGATTTTTTTTTCAAAAGAGAGTGCATATAATTCCATTACCTGAAATCATGGAAATGTCCAGTCAGTTTGCAAAGTGAGTATAAGGAGGCAGTAATAACAAATACTTATTGTGCTTTTATTTAGTAATAAAAGCATTAGATACTTTATATTGTTGTAATAGTTATGTTATTTTGAAATATTTGTTCTAGGCCTCTTATTAATTTATTTTTGTGTGGGAGGCTTAGAGGGATGGAGGGAGGCAACCCAGAAATACCCATGTTTGTACACGGTCCAAAGCTGAGAAGCAGCACCACATTGCTGCAGAAGAGACTCTGCCCGTGTTTATCTTTGCGTATTTTCTTCTAAGAATCTTTAATGAACCTCTAAAACTGTTATAGTATACACAGATAATAATCAGTAAGTTTTTTATTTTTTTATTTTTTCACATTGCTTCTGGAAAAACTGCTTTGTGCTCCAGTTTTAATTAGCATACGATTATCCCTTGCTAATTTGAGGGGTTTAGTCTAGAATTAGCACACAGCTGCAGCAGAGAAGGCAGGAGCATGATTTGCTGCTTTAGCTAGAGTCGGGCCAGAGGGGAAGGAGGAACCCGAGGAAGAACCCGGGAGACGCAATGAACCATGTCCTACAAACAGCTCCCTAAATTTGTCAGCGGTCACCTGTCATTTAACAATGAATCCTTCTACAGGAAAGACACAGTTTCTATACTTGACTTATTTTGTAACATAATCAAATATAGAATGACCCTCATAATCAAAGATTTAAGCCATTCATAAAACTAAGCTTTTAGCACAAATTCCATCACTAGCCACATTAAGTAAATATCAAAAACACTACCATATTTTCTTTCTTTCTTTCTTTCTTTATTTTTTTTTGTTTTTTGTTTTTTGTTTTTTTTTTTTTTTTTTTTTTTCGAGACAGGGTTTCTCTGTATAGCCCTGGCTGTCCTGGAACTCACTCTGTAGACCAGGCTGGCCTCGAACTCAGAGATCCGCCTGCCTCTGCCTCC
Organism: Arvicanthis niloticus; assembly: GCF_011762505.2. Classification (NCBI taxonomy): domain Eukaryota; kingdom Metazoa; phylum Chordata; class Mammalia; order Rodentia; family Muridae; genus Arvicanthis; species Arvicanthis niloticus. Next base: position 33,013,194 of record NC_047671.1, read on the forward strand.
CAAGTGCTGGGATTAAAGGCGTGCGCCACCACCGCCCAGCAACACTACCATATTTTCTATGTCTATTCCTTTTAAAAGTTCATTTCTTTTTTCTTTTTTTTCTTTCTTTTTTTTAATTTCATGCATGCCCGTGTCTGTGAGTCCTCTTGGAAGCCAGAAGAGCGTTGGTCCTCCCTAGAGGTGAAATTACAGGCAGTTGTGAGGCACCCATGGCACCAGAAACCAAACTCAGATCCTCTGTGTACCACTTCCCCAGCCCCACAATGAATTTTTCTAAAATCAATAAAGCTCAAAGAAGCAACTGGAGATCATCTTTAAATCTTACACGTGCTGTACCATTCTCACTTTCTCTCTCCCCAGAAGTGACCACAATGGCACAGGTGCAGTACGTTGTCCGTGTTGAAACCTTACAAATATTACATATATTGATATAAGCACACACACACACACACACACACACACACACACACACACACACACCATGCTGCTTTAACTTCGATTTTCCACTTCACATCTACATTACGTGGAATGACTTCTGCACTGTGTTATCCTCTAGACACAATTGAGTTTCTGTATTTAATAGCTGCAGCAAGTATATCTTCTCTTCCTAGTGTCCATATCTGGCTTAGCGTTTCTACATGCAGGGATTCTTCTCAGCAACCCTTGGAAATTCGAGGATTCTTCTTTCTACTACAGTATGCTAGTTATCTAGGCTGCTCCAATAATGTACCACAGCCTGGAAGGTTTGACCAAGGTTATCTTCTGCTCCAACAATGTACTACAGCCTGGAAGGCTTGACCAAGGTTATTTTCTCACCATAAAGGGTTTGGAAGTTTGAAATCATGATGCCTATAGAATTTATTTCTTCTGAGTTGTTTTTGTTTGCCCTGTAAATGATCAACTTCCATCTGTGTCATCACAAGTTTTTCTGTCTGTTACATGTAAATATCTTGGTCTCCTCTTCTTATCCATTATATTGTGCAAAAGTCCACAGTAAAGATGTTCTTTTGACTTAATTACATATTAAAGACCATATCTCCTAATATGGTCATATTCTAAAAAGTAGAAGTTAGGATTTCAACATCTGAACATGAAGTTATAGATACTATTTGGTTCTAAACAAGTTGATATTAACCAGAGAGAACAGGAGACAAAGTCTGAATAGTCAGGCTGAAAGGAAGCATGGTCTGTTGCCTCAGAGTGAAACAAAATGCTTTATAACATATACCAGACAGGATTTCTGTCCTGGGAAGACATGGAGTTCAAATCTCTAACATCTTATCAAAATGCTCTTGAAGTAATTATATCAGTTTGAATTTTGAAAATGGGGCTTAAAATTCCCCAAGTCTTAGAAGCAATTTATATATTCTTAGACTTCAGAGATAACAGTTAATATCATGAATGAACTGTTGTCCATTGTTTCATTTATGTGATTTTAATGAAAGTGGTGGATATATAGTCTATGTATATGTGTTATTGGATATAATACATACATATGTGTGTATGTGTGTGTGTATGTGTTCAATAAAATACATATGTGTGTGTGTGTGTACTTATATCAATACATGAAATTTTTGTAAGGATTCAACATGAAAAATTCATTGCACCTCTACATTATATAACATTTGTTCTTTTATCCCTTTGAGATTTATTCTTCCTCTTCTGTGCCATGTCTATTATTTCTGAGTTTTCCCCAGCACATTCTCCCTGCATGTGACTTACTAGACTCTACAACTGGTGTTGTGCTAAAGAATAAATACAATCATGCATAGTCAAATCTGTCAGTACTTTAATTTGTGTAATTGCTGTTATACCATATGTTAAAAAAGCCCTCTCTACCCAAGGGTCATAAAGAGACATTCTGTCCTATTTCTTTCTAAAAGATATAAAGTTTTCTTTTCAAATGTAGGTCTTTATCTAAATTGTATTTCTACTCATATGTGAGGTAGGGATTCATACACTTCTTTCAGTCTGAATAACCAGTTGGCCTATCAACATTTAGTGAATATGTTGTCATCCCTTACCTCTCTCAAATAGCATTCCCATTTTGACTCATTTTCTGCATGTCTTTGCCACCACCTGAAATATTATAACTGCATTGCTTTTTTACTGTCTTGATATCTCCTAGGGAAATTATTACTTCTTATTGTTCTTTCAAATTGCCTTAGTTTTCTTTAACCTTTACCCTTCTGTCTGAGTGTTTTAATTAGTTGCTGAGTTGGTGAAATAAAGAAATAGATTAGAGTTTCCTTTAAGTATGTTAAACTAACACATTAATTCAGAAAAAAATTTATCTCTAAATATTGAGTCTTCCCATCATGAATTTGTTATATTTCATTAATTTGAACTTTAGGAATAATGATTTTAGTTATATGACATTTTTAATACATTATTCATCTTTGATTAGAGGTTAATTATATTTATCTTAAATGTTGGTGCCGTTGTAAATTACATCTTTGTTATATTATTAAATTCAATATTAAAGGGTTAATCCTCAGTGGTTTTGCTTTTTGAATGTTGGTCTTATATTCTAGCAAATATAAAATTCTCATTTTAACTCTAATGGTTGATATTTCAGAGTTTACTTTTTTAAAAATCTGATGGGCATGAGTGTGTATGTGTGTGTACGAGTGTTCCTAGGTGCATGCCACTATCCAGAGGAGCTCAAGAGAATGTCATTTGACCCTTTGGTGCTGAAGTTTATGAGCCAGTGGGTGCTGGAAACCATGATAGGTGGTGTAGAGCCATGATATCAAGAGTACATTAAATTTCATATGTAGATTATCATATCATTCATAGATGATCATAAAGTTTTTCTCTTAATTCCCTAATTTGTTTTAAAAATTTTTTCTTTTCTTTTATTGAATAATAGATTTTTTTTATACAATATATCTTGATTATGGCTCTCCTCCCTCTATTCCTCCTGGTTTCTCCCCACTTCCCCTCTCATCTAGCTCTACCTCCTTTCTGTCTTTCGCTAGAAAACAAGCAGCTCTCTAATGGATATGAATAAAATATAAGATGAAACACAATCAAACAGATTAGAATAGTACAAACTAAGCAAAACAACTAAAACAAAAACAAAAACCAAACCAAAACAACAAAACAAAAGAAAAAAGAACCCAAGAAAAGAAATAAACTCATAGACCCACTGAATGGCCTCTGCATTGGTAAGAGTAGGGTATTGAAGTCACTTACTATCAGTGCGTGAGGTCAACATGTGACTTAAGTCATAGTACTGTCTCTTTTATGAACTTGGATGCCCTTGTGTTTGATGCACAGATTTTAGGAATTGGTATGTCCTCTCGGTACATTTTTCCTTTGATCAGTATGATTTTGCCAGATATTAAAATGGCTGTCACACTTGAGTGTAAGGTCTATTTGCTTAGAATAGTGTTCCCATACATTTACCTTGGGATGATGTCTATACTTGCTGTTAAGGTAAGTTTGTTAATACAGCAGGATGGATCCTGTTTTCACACCTATTCAGTTAGTCTGTGTCTTTATTGAGGGATTGAGACCATTGATGTTGAGTGTTTTCAGTAAGCAATGTTTGTTGAGTCCTATTATTTTGTTGTTGTTGCAGTGGAGTTGGTGGTGGTAGTGTGTGTGTATGTGTGTGTGTGTGTGTGTGTGTGTGTGTTTATTTACTGATTTTAGATTATTTATTTCTTGTATTTTCTTGTGGTTACCTTGTGCAGGTAGAAGTTTTGCTTCTAGCACCTCCTATAGAGCTAGATTCAAAGATAGTGTTTAAATTTTATTTTAATAAGAAGGGTTTCTTTTCTCTTTGTATTTTGATGGTAAGTTTTGCTGAATATAGTAGTCTAGGCTAGTATCCGTAGTATCTCAGAGTTTCTTAGTCCAGGCTATTCTGGATTTTAGAGTGTTCATTGAGAAGCCAAAATGATATCCTAATAGACCTTCCTTTGTATGTTACTTAGTCTTTTTCCCTTGTGGCTTTTAATATGCTTTTTTTTGTTCCGTATGTTTAGTGTTTTGAATATTGTATGCCAAGAAGAATTTCTTTGGTTTTCTGTATACTTTTTGTGCCTTAATAGGTATCTTCTTCTTTCGATTAAGAAAATATTCCTCCACAATTTTGCTGAAAATATCTTCCATGCCTTTGACTTGGGTTTATTTTTTTTTCCTATACTGCTATTATTATCAGATTTGGTCTTTTCAGAGTGTCTTGGATTTTCTGGATGTTTTGTGCTTGGATTTTTTCTTTTAGATTTAATATTTAGTTTGACTAAAATAATCTAGATCTTTTTTTGTCTTCAGTGCCTGAGATTCTTTCTTCCATCTCTTGTATTCTGTTGAGAAGGCTTGCCTCTTATTTATTTATTTAATGTATATGAGTACACAGTATCTATCTTCAGACACACCAGGATAGGGTGTTGGATCCCATTACAGATGGTTATGAGCGACCATGTGGTTGCTAGGAATTGAACTCAGGACCTCTGGAAGAGCAGTCAATGCTCTTAACCTCTGAGCTATCTCTCCAGTCCAAAGACTTGCCTCTTGAAGTTCCTGTACAAGTTCTTAAGTTTTTACTCCCAGATTTTCCCCTGTTTTGGTTTTCAGTACTGATTCTATTTCCACTTTCATGCCTTGAACTGTTTTATTCATTTGTGTCCACTGTTTGCTTTTCTAGATTTATTAAAGGGTTTATTCTTTTCTTTCTTAAGACTATTTTAAAGTCCTTAGTTTATGCTTCAGCTATGTTGCATTTCCCAGGGTAGAATTGCTAGCCTATAGCAGAGATATTGTCCTTGTTGTCATTGACTGTGTTTTTTATGTTGGCCTCTAAGCATCTGGATTTGGGATGATTGTAATTGTAGATGCTTATATTTGGTCATGTCTTTGTTCTTTGAGAGTCTTGTTCCTTGTTTTCTGTTGCACTTTCTGGTTCCTAGGAGATTGTGGTGCCTCTGTGTTTCTGGGATTCTGCCAAGTATGGCCCATGGGGTTTCTGGGCAGAATGTTTTTAGGTATTGGGAGCTTGACAGTTTTGAGGATGGTGTGAAAGATGGGGGTTGAAGAGGTCCAAAAGAGGTAGAAAAGCAGGGCACTCCAGCAGGATCTGTTTAGTCCCTGTGGAATGTAGATAGAGAATGTGGAGAAGCCATAGCAAATAGTCTGCAATGGAGCATGAGATGAGACTGTAGTATTGGCTTTGGAGGAAAAGGGAAAGCATGAAGATATAAGGCTCCCCTACCTGCTTTGATGGCCAACTTCTTCCTCTAATAGGCTTGGCTGGTGGGTTCCTAGGGAATGCCTGCTGGAGTTTAGAGGTCGGAGCAAGGGATATGTGGGGAGGAAAGTTAGAAAGAAGGTACGCATGATGTGCTGGTGATGGAGGCAGAGTGGTAGGGTAGGGGCTGCAGTCCGTTGTTTCACAGCAGGAGAGGAGACTTGGTGGGGTGGCGGTGGGGGGCTAGATTTGGAGGAGAGAAGGGAGAAGTGAAGATCTGTAATTAGCCTATCTGCTTCTTCCCTGACCTGTGGCCTGCAGGATTCCTGGAAATCTATTTCTTTCCCACCCCCTATAGTGTTTCGTGACTATGTTTTAAAATGTAACTATTAATATGATGTGTGTGTATGGTGCTGAGAATTGAACCCAGGTCCTTACACATTCCTAGAACTCTATCGCTGATCTGTATACAGCCCTTTTCTCACTTTTTGAGGCAAGGTCTTACTAACTTACTCATGCTGGCCTTGAATGGGCAATCCTCCTACATCAGCCTCTTAGGTAACTGATATTACAGGCTTGAACCTTTAGGCTAATATTAATATAATATCTGTTGTTTGTATTTTATTTATTTCTTTTTTACTTTTTATCTTAATTGTAATAAAATTATACCATTTTCCTACCCCTCTGCTATCTCCAAACCCTCCCATGTGCTCCCTCTTTCCAAACTCATGGCTTCTTTTTCCCTTGGTTATTACTACTACACACATGTGCACATGAACACACACACACACACACACACACACACACACATCTATCTATCTATCTATCTATCTATCTATCTATCTATCTATCTATCTATTCATCTATCTCTCTAAGTCTTCAGTGTTGGTTATCATATATGTCAGGATGGACCACATGGTATTGGATAGCCAATCAGGGGACTTGTCTCTGCTGGAGACTAATTCTCCTTCTCAGCAGTGGCTAATCACCTGTAGTTTTTTGTCTAGAGTTGGGGTTCCATAAAATTTCTCCTTTCTAGTCAATAAGAAATAAAGCAACAGACTTTTAAAGCATAAAGTACAAAGAAGATCATGAAGCCACCTGAACAAGTCAGTGCCAGTCAGAACTGTAACATCTTTGTCTGCAGTTGACAACCTTGTGGTCCTTTGTCCTGGTTGATATATAACTGCCAATATCATGGTTCACTGTTACCTTCCTCAGGGCATCCCCTAGAATACTACATTGGGTAGTAGTCCTGCTGTAGTACCTGGGCTGTGTTAAGGCAGTGTTGGGGACAGCCCAGGGATTAGCTGTCAAGACTTGCATACTCAGAGATGCCATTCTCTGACTACAGATCCAAATTTTCATTAGATACTTTGTTATATGTTTCAATGTTATATGTTTCAATAGAACAATTTTATATACATAACATACACATACTATCTCAGATATTTCTGTTGATATTATAGCCACTATTAACGTGACTAGTAATTATATATGTTTAATGCTATGCACTATGTTTGTGTTTGTGTGTGTTTACTTAATGAATTAATTTTTGACTGTTACATGAGCCTGTGTTTTGGTCATAAGTTTCATTTGATCTATCACTAGTGTTACCATACGTTATCCAATATTAGCTATCATGAATGTAATAAATAGGATTCCTCACATGTAAGTAAGAAAGGTTTTTAAATTTTCAAGTGCTTTAAAAATATGAAAATCAATTATTTAAGTCATGGTTTTACAATCAGACAGATTCAACCTGAGTTACATAAATGAACAAGATTGTTCATGTCAAACACATGGCAAGTGCACAAGATGTTGAGGGCAAGGAAAATGAAGGATTCATTGTAACAAAAATGTCTCTTGTCTTCCAGTGTCTCGGTGAAAATACAGAAAACATATTTCAGTTCCTCTGTGCAGAAAATATGGGTACTAACAAGATATAGACTTATTATCTTTATTCTCCTCTATCAAAACCAATTTTAATGGGAAATAAGGCAGAAAGTAAAAGATTCCAGGTCTTAAAATTCTTACAAGTCTTCTTGGGAGATTAGATTGTGTCAAATACAAGTATGGGGCAAGGCATGATGGGATGAGTGTACAAGCCAGAGTCTACTTGTCACAGAAGAGAGTTTCAAGTGCCACTCTCACTTTGGAACAGTCTTTGACTGTGCTCTCATCACAGACACCTGGCAGCTCTGAGTTAGAGCAAAACTAACAACATGGGTTGCCCTTGTAGTGAAGAGTTACTGGCAAGAGAGGATACTGACCGAAACCTGTCAGCCTTCTCTTAGTATTCTGAATTCTGTCTTTAACTTACTCTGAATGTATCATGCATAGATCTTTTTAAAATTATCTCTCAGCAATCATATAATGAAGAGTCTTTTCAAGTCTATTCCCAATGTCTCTCAATTTTCTTCATTTTCATTGAATTATTTCTTTATGGGTTGAATAATGATGACATTTATTTTTAAAAGTATTGCTAAAAATTGGTTTCCTAACAAAACACTGGGAGAAATAAACCAAGAAGCACAGAAAAGTGATTTTAAAATCATGTTAAATATAATTTATTCCCTAAATATAAAGTTGTTTCAATATTTTTAAAAAAAAATCAATGAAATATTGTACCAAATTACAAACTAAAATGAAAAATCACATGATTTCACTTACAAGAAGCACAAAAGGCACCTGAGTGAATATATATCCACTAATGATGGTTTTTAAAGTTTCTTAGCAAAATAGGAAGGGAAGAAAATTTCTTTAACCAAATAAATGCCATTAACTTTTAAAAAATACTTGCCACTGACATAGTAAAAGGTGAAAAACTGAATGCTTTCCCTTTCAAACTGCTGCAAACACACAAAAAAATGTATGTTTTTCCACTGTCTTAGCTACTGTGAGAAAATGCACCTTGAATGGCAAAGAAAAGATGGCATAGTCTATATACAAATTACTTGCTGATTATCATCAAAGAGTCCTAGATAATTTGTAAATAGTTACTGAATACCAGTGGGAAACATCAGCAAGATTGTTTGGGTAACAAATCAATTCAGAAAAATTAACTTTTCCAATACTCAACAATACTAATTAGAAACAAGTTAGATAACACAAAGGTTTTTTGCAATAGCACCATTCTAAGAAAGAATGTTTTCAAATCAACACTGTTAAATTCCATGTATTCAAGAACCAGGTGGTCAGAACCATAATATAATATAATATAATATAATATAATGTTATTATAATATAATATAATGTTCATAAATTGGGAGAGTCAACAGGTTAAGCAAATTTCATTCAAATATTGTTCTATAGATTTGACGCAATCTCAATTAAAGTGCCAAAGACATTTATGCCAGTGTAAAGATCTCTCCCCTTAAAAAGCTGACTATAAGCACTCCATGAAAACAGCCAGGAAACTAGAGTAGCCTGCCAAACTGTAAAACAAGTCAGGGCAGTAAGACTCAGATGCGAAAGCTGTAATAAATCTGCAGTGTTTAAGACAGCAAAAAGAGCAAACGAGCAAATCTCTAGATAGATGCACCAGACTAAACAGTTCAGAGAGAGCCACGGTGTGCACTCAATTGACTTTGAAAAGTTCCAAGGCAGTTTAATAGAGAAATTTATATTTCAAAAAATCAAAATAATCAATATTTTAAAAAGTCGATGCCACTCTTTTCCTTCACATGATGAGTGAATATCAACTTGATCAGTCACAGGCCTGAATCTAACACCTAAAATTAGAACATTCTGGAAAACAACAGAAGGATCTTATGAACTTTAGTTCTGTGAAGATTTTTAAATCACATAATGCACCAAGTGATTGATAGGGCTTCTGCAAAATGAACATGTCTGCTTTGAAGAACACTGAAAAAAGACAAGCTACAAATGATGGTAAGACAGGCTGAAAACACACACCTGATAAAGGACTTATACGGTGAATATCTGGAGAATTCTCACCCTCCAAACAGGAAAATCATACGAAAGAGATTAAAAACAAATTTCAAAAGGTAAATTGATAAAAACACATTATTATTAAAATTATTAATCTTGGGGAAATTGAGAACTTTGAAGCAATACTAGTTTACACTTAAGATGACTATGCCTCTTTTCCTTTGTTTTAATTAAAAAGGAAAGAAAACCAGCCACAAGTTTTATAGGGACATTATAAAAATTAAACACTAGTAGGTTGGTGATATCAATACAAATGGTGCAGACACTTTGATAGTTCATTTTCCATCACCATGAGATAGTGATGAAGCTGGGAAACTATAAAAGAAGAGGCTTACTTAGCTCACATTTTGGGAGACTGAAAATCCAAACAGATGCAGTATCAGCTCGGCTATGTGGACTCCACCTATAGCGTCTCATGAGGACAGTACCATTGTCATGGCAGGAGTATGTGATGCACATACTCTGCCATATCACATGATCATCACATGATGACATCACATGATCAGAGAAAGATCCAGATGGGCAGTGGGCAGGCTTCTCTTTTATGTCCACTCTTGCATAAGAACTATTTTAATTCATAGAAGAAAGAATTTCCTTAATCCCCTTTGAAGTGATAACTAGAAAACCTCAGGCTTTCTCAGTAGGCTCCATTTCTTAACATCTTTCCAACTTCACATAGAACCACAGAGGAACCAAGCTTTCAGTATGCGAGATTTTGGGACAAATATCACCCAGGACAAATAAAAATATATGTTTATGCAAAGATCTACAGAGAGATGTATAACATCAGCTGTGAAATTTTTAAAGGCCCATCCTAGCAGTCACTTCAATATCCACTGACTGATGAAAGATAAACTGTGATATATCCACACAATGAAACGTTACTCAGTCATGAAGTAAGATAGTGATTCACCTAAGCGAACATGGACATATTTAATGTACTATTGCTGAATTAACATATCCTCAAGAAACAGTATGCTGAGCTAGGGATGTAGCTTAGTGCTAGAATACTTGGCCAGTAAGTACAAGATCCTGGGTTCAATTCTCAGTGCATAGATAGATGGATGGATAGATGGATAGATAGATAGATAGATAGATAGATAGATAGATAGATAGATAGATAGATAGATAGATAGATAGATTTCTCATATACTGCATGAACTCAGTTATACAACAACCCAGAAATGACAAAATTATAACGACAAATTTGAGTCTGTGGTTACCATGGGCAAAGTGCAGTATATATGGGCTGATTCCAAAGGGATATGAAGGAATGCCTGGAGATGATACAAACACTTTAGCTCACTGGAAGAATGCCTACTTAGTGTAAGGCAATGCCTTGTGTTCAGCTCCAGCAACAACAAAAATATCCTTGGCATCCTAGCAGTTACATGACTGTACTTGTCAAAGAATTTAGCTGAACGTAAAGTTTATCTCAATAAGCTTAACCAGAAAGTAAATTGCCCAATGAACTCTCACTAAAATGGAATCTTCACAGGTGATGTTCACTGACAACTGGTGGCACTAGCAACTGAAAGTAAGTGCAATCACCAAGAGGGCCTCAAAGGGAATAGATGTTGTTGTCAGTCTCTGAACATGAGATCCATATCCAAGTCTGTCTTTAGTGTCCTAGCACAGTGTACATGCACATGGGTCTCCTAACCCTTAGTAGCCCTTAGACTTTCAGTTTTGTCTCTGGGGTTTTGCAAACTGCTCACACAAAGTCTCATTCATCTTTGGTACTTCTCACTAACCCTCCTCTGGGATTGGCAGCTCTCTCAAGAAACCACCTTCATATGCAACAGTACATCTACATGGGAGTTGTAACACAGTACATCTACATGGGAGTTGTAACACAGTACATTTACATGGAAGTTGTTGGATCTTTTCCTGAGTCCTTTTCCTAGAGTAATTTCTATCTTGTTTCGTTGGCTATCAGGTGTCTTTGAACATATAAAACAGACATTATAATAAAAATGGTTCCTATTTTCTAATCATTACCGTTGTGAGAACACATGACAACTCTGCTGTTCTCATTTCCTAAGAGCATTAAAAACAAAACAACCACAAAAGTCCAAAGTCCTACATCCTCATGTCTAATTAACAGGGAGGAAAAGAGAGATGCCTGTGGCAAGAATAGGGGAAGTAGGTTTATTTGATTTTTTCTGCTTTTATTTTGTTTTGCTTACTTTAAAAAAAAATTCTGGTCTTACCCATTTAGCCCTTTCTGCAATCTTGAACAATCCTTAATCTACCTACCACACACCCACAGGGAGTGTGAGAAATGTAACGAGAGAAGTTTGGCAGAGGAAGCAGGAGGCAGCACCTGACTTTAAGACCTACCAGCAGGATTCTACATTGACATCTTACTTCTTACAGCCCATCAACCTAGGAGTCTGCTATTTATTTGATACCTTAATATGACAGTTCTTGTGTAGTATTTTTTTCATGTTCTTCATGATGTATTTTAGAATTTTTATCCTATAATAAAGAGCTGGCTCTTAGGGCTTATCCTTTATAAAATCTCAGGACTTGCATTTCTCCTTGACTTGGAGAAATCACGCCTGGATCCTGACATGATGATTCCAGGGGTTAGCAGTCGTTGTCTGTTGTGGTCTGATTCACTGCATCTGTGGATTGGTTCTTGAGTGGGTACCACCAGTGCAAGCAGCCAACTGATGCATTCCTGGTGTGCTTGAGTAAACCATCTCCTTCCAGCTGCCCTCAAAAATCATAGGGCATGGGAGGAAGGAGAAGAGAGCACTGAGCCCTCACTCTTTGGAATAGCTGCATAAGTTCGTTAGTATGCATGATTTTCTGAGCCACGAGTGAAAAAAACATTAAAGAAAGGAAGGTTTTGAAAACCTAGCAACTTCCAAACACCTCAATTCCCTTTTCCATCAAGTGGAAGCCTTTCCTACAGCTACAGCAATCAGACAAACAAGATACAGGGAATCCAAAAACAAAGCAATGGAATGTGAATCACATCGCAGAGAGAGTGACCCTGTGGGAGGAATCAGAATAACAAAAGCCTTGATGTCCTTAGAAGTTCCGAAGTGACATGTATGTCACAAACAAGATGGTCTACACTGTGTCAGCCAAGCATCAAAAATGTCATTTTCAAGCATTAAAAATGCAACAGAGATGGAATTATATGGTGTTGTATATATAATTTTTTTCTTTTGTGTCGGTGCTTTATTTCATATCTCTAAGCCTAGTTAGTTGAGTTAGTTAGTTAGTTCAAACTATTTTATTAAAAGTAAGAGGAAAAGGAACCCACAAGAAGAGCTGAGCTACTTGCCACATTCCATAAAGGGTACACATGTAACAAATTTTTAACTTTCTTACTTTTTGTAAAGCCATAATTATATTCTCCAGAATAATCATTGTAATTCATATGACATTCAGCTACTCTTGGTCCTTTGCAGCATAAAACATAATGATTCTTTTTATTTCAACATAAATAAGCCTCACCCATCTTGTATCTCCAGGAATCAAGGGGAGTCTATTACAAAACGAGACATGCCATTAAATTGACAAGTAAATAAATGGAAAACATCTGAATATTTATAATAATTTATATATTACCTAGGGGTTTCATATAGCCAGACTTGTTTGTAACACTTCCAGGCACCCACTCACCTAAATTAAATAAAATTCATATATTTGATAGGTGGCATATATTATTTACATTTATCCATCAGAGACTACTTCTGTACATATGAATAAACCTCTCTCATATAAAACAAACAAAGTCTATGACCACCCCACTTCTTCTGAAAGCCCACAGATGAATGCATTTGTAGAACCCAGCCCCAGTATATTGGCAGAGTCTACTGTGAACTGGGCAAGGAGATGGAAGTAGTATTCTTGATGTTTAAATGGTGCCTGTGTTTCCTTGGGAGGTTTCTAGAGATTGGGTTCTTCTTTGGATCTTGATTATTTTCTTCTCTGTGAATTTGATCCTTTGGTTTGTGTTCTTAATACTAACGGGCTGTTGTCAAAAAGCTAGTTTACTAAAGTTCCGTAGGCTGTTCCAGAACCAAGTTTTACTTTGTCGCTGAGTTCGTGCTCTTTGTGGTTTCTCACACATGTTCCTTGAGCATGCTCTGAGAGCTGCAGTCCAGGATTCATTTTTCAGATCTTACTCACGGAGAAGTTTTTTTCCCCAGCTCTCCAGACTGAGGTCACCAGTACTCTTCACAGCATGTCAGGAGCCAATTAGAGCATTTGTTTGGCCTGGAATGCCTCTTCTCTCCGAGCCTGCTCTTGCTGAATTTGCTAGGCTTTTAATGTGATGTTGAAATCTGTTCTTGTTTGACTCCTACAGCTGGCTCTGATCAGCCTCCTCTAAAGAGGAAGTTTCAATTAGCACAGTTTCAAATGTGCGCTGGAGGTATATTTTTATGGCTACTCGACTAATAGCACTCTTTGTTCCTAGTGGTGTGTGACTCCTTAGCAAACACAGCCATTCGTGTGAGTCACAGAGTGACTTTATAGCAAGGCTAAGCTTTGCCAAAGCCAAAAGAATGAGACAGCCAAATTGAATTAGAGGCTGAAACACATTAATTTATGCTAGATAAATGTTATTGTGGTCCCGTGGGCAAGTGCTCAGGTCACAGGCTTTATGAACTATTTGCAGCAAGAGGGCTTCCTGGCAGTAAATCAACCCGAGCAGGACTTTTTGAAGGTCTTACAGCTACTTACTCTTCTTCTGTTTCCTGAAATGGCCTCCGCCTAACCCCACCCCTCAACCCTTTCCATTAAGATGGCTTGTCATGTTGTGCCCATTTTGGGATGTTTAACATAGAGTCAGTGGGATGAGTGATGTGTGTAGGCTCTCCCTGACTCTGGTGAAGATATGGCCATTTATTATGCCTGTGATCCTCACCACCAGCAGCTGCCTGTTCATCACTCCGGACTCCAGATCTCCGTGGGTACAGAGCTCTGGCCGAGCCCCAGCTCCTGGAGTCCTTGCAGCTGCGTGTAAATGGAATCCTTCATGTTTCTGACGCAGAATACACAACCAAGTCCTGACAAGGCTGTTTCTCTTCTGGGAAGGAATTAGATCCACTTGAGGCTGGCTTATTTCTCAAGTAAGAAAAGTAGGACTAAGTGTTTTCTGGCTTCAAGTTTGTGTCAAATGTGAAATGTTGCCAAGAAAGAATTATGCATAAATGATAGTGTTTAAACTCGTTTTCATGTGTTTAGATGTATTCTCTGCCAAAAAAAAAAAAAAAAAAAAACCCTGACAAGGCCTCTCCTTGGCATCTTTGCAGAGGGAGACTACTCACACACTGAACATTTTCTTAATAAAGAAATAACTGTAAATGACTGGTGTCTAGGCAGGTGATAACCAGTTTACCTCAAACATAGTCTTCTGTAAAACTCAAAGAAATCTGGCTGGGCAAAAGGTGGTGGATTCGTCTCCTGCTCCATAACCACCTCTGTTTCTCACATGTCAGCCAAGGCCCTGGCAAATGTAGAGCTTCGTCGAAGAGCAAAAGCTTCATAGTTGGTTCTAGGTTTTGGTTTGGATCCTATCTTGTATTGGTTTGGAAATCTTGAGCTTATTGAGACCTTGTGTATCCTCATGTAGATGACATAGAAACAAAGGAAAGGGCTACTTTTTACTGGTATTATCATTATCAAGACTGAAGAACAGGGAACACAAGCCATCAACAACGGGGATTGACTAAAGAGCTCTCAACAGGCAATGGTGTGTGTTCACCACTGGCATTGCTGTCTTACTGGCCTGGTTTAGAAGGAGAGAAATAAACAACCTTTGTTTATTTCACAGTTCTCCAGTGGCCAGCAGGAAGAGGTGCTGGAAGAGAAGAGAGGTAACTTCTTTCTGACATAATCTATGCTTCTCATATGAAGAGCATCGTAGGCTGGTCAGCATGCTCTATCTAACTCATCAACCTTGACCTACAAAAGCCTTGTGGTTGTGCTTCAGTTCAATGCTCCTTTACTCTGTTCAAGGACATGGCTCTGACAGTCATCTGGGCTGATTAGCAGGCAGCAGGCAGGCTAACACATGACCGGTGCAAGTCATATAGCTCATGATGACTTCAGTGTCATGTTGGTGAATTCTCAACTGTGTACTTGTAGCCAGATGTGACATTTGCCCCAAATCAGCACAGATTCCAAAGACTTTCTAAAATCTTTTTCGGATTTCTAAAATACTACCATTTCCTTTTATTCTGGGAATGAGGGTAAAGAGGAAAAATACAATGTGGCTCCAGAGCCTTCAATTTTTTTTATTAATAAGTTCAAATTTATTTATATTTCTATAGCTGAGTTCAGAAATAATCAACCTGTCAGTTGCTATGGGGTAGTCACTGAGATGATTTTTGTGACATTTTTTAAAGAAAATTCTAATTTATGTGTATATGTAAGAATTTTATCTGTCTACATTCATTTTAAATTGGAGTTCATTCAGACCTACCAGATCCTAAGTCTTACTAAACTCTAAAAATGAATCTACAGTAACATTTAAAACATGGACCTACTGAATATTTTTGTATGAGTGATATACAAGGCCTAATTGTCCATGGCTAGTTTAACCTTCTAAGCCATCAAATAGCATTTCTTGTGCTATGAAACCTTTACTGAGATGCTAAAAATCGGCATAGCCTAGACTGGAAGTGGTCATTGGACTCAATATCTAGACTTATAAAGAATGTGACCATTTGACAGATTTCAGAGGAAAAGCTCCCTGAGAATAGGGACACAGTGTCCTTCCCTCTCGATCCCGACCCTTCATCCCAGGCCCTAAACAATGTCCTGCCATCTGCTTCCCAGATTTCCCCAAATGTTTACCTGGTTAATGAAAAGTTGAACAGTAAAGTCACTCCCCCAGTGATTCCAACCTCCTTCATCTTGGTTTACTTTTTTTTTTTCTTCCATTTTGAGAAGATATCTTTTCTTCTGCTTCCTAACTTTAAAAAAAAAACAAAAAAAACAATTAAAACTACTTCTTCATGGGTCAAATTCTGTGTGTGTTTGTGTGTGGGGTGGGGGCGGCTTCAGTTATATTAAGGTAGTTTTACTGTAAGTAAACATGCACGTTTTCAGGAGATGTTTTTGTTGTGCCAAGGCCACTAATTTTAATTTATACGTTAGTAATGCACCAAATAATAAAAAGCACCAACGGCACTTCGAGTAGCTCCAAGTACCAAGACAAGTCCTGGTTATATTAACAGACTGAAGCCCCTTGTACGACGTCATGATGAACATCTGTCTGCAACAGGAGCCATGGGAGTTCAGAAACTTCTCATGAGAAGACCAATCAATATAGGTTCTGTGCTTAGGAGTTTGTGCATTTTGTTAATTAGGCCAAAGCTATAGACCTGTGTGGCAATTACTCAGACAATGATGTAAAATGATAGCCTGACAAACAGACTTCTGTAATCCACTTACATCTCCCAGTAGCCAAGGGGTTGGGAAAGCCTATTAACAAGCTCTCTGCCTGCCTGCTTAAAGATGTTGTTAAAGCCAGAGGCTTCTCAGCACCTGAGGCAGCTGTGAATAAAGATGGTTCTATTCTACTAAGGATGGACATAAAACATCATAAAACATGCATCAACCCAAGGCAAAACAAACAAAACCAAACCAACCAAATTCTTTATAAAATGAATGCACAGGAACCTCCCAGATGGCACCAGAGACTGAACATGGTGCCTGGTGAGGATTACTGCCTTCTTTCCAACAACACTGAAGATCAGCGTGTTTGTCTTTTTGTATAAAATTGAGGGATCTTTTCTCCTGATGAACGAATGATATTGTTAAAAATTATTTATTTATTGTTATATATGGATGCATGTGTGCACTCATATATGCCACAGTCCACAGGTAAAGGGTAGATTGCAACTTGGTGAAATCATTCTTCTCTTTTAACCTTCATGTGGGTTCTGGGGACTGAACTCAATGTGGTCCCCGATCAGCCATCTTACTGGGGCCTATGAGTGATATTTCTAACTTTCTGGTTCTAAAAGATTCTTTCAAATCCATGCCTTTTGTCAGTTTTATGAATTAGCAACAATTTGGGAGTTTTTTTTTCAATTTTGCCCTTGTTCTTTCTCTTGAGTATCACTTATGGACCATTTGGGAATAGTGCTTTCTGGATAGCTCAAGTAGAATAAGTATGTCTTAGGAAAATTGGAAACCACCAGACACAGTGCCATTCTTCATTGCATACTTCTGATCAAATATGCCAGACTACTTTTAATGACTGTTGTATTTTTAATTACTAGGGATTGGTAATTTACATTCGTTTTTACAGCATTTATCTTGGCACTTCTTCTACTCTCATAGCAAAGGCTACTAGATTGTGTGTGTGTGTGTGTGCTTCTGGGAAGTCAGACAAAGGCTTTTAAGGAAGAGCTGACAGGACCTTGCTGCAGATTCATGTAAAATCCTGCCATGGTTATCTGGCTCACGGACTAAAGCTTCACACAGATACCTTTAAGCCACTTCCTGTTTGGGTGGATGGTTTGTGCCTTCGAGATATGACCTGAACTATTCCAAGACCTCTCATGAACTGAGTGGTGGTTTTAATTAAATCCAGTATGTTGAGACAAGTGGTTTGGCAGTTTCCATTGATTTATTGTGCCTGTGACATCTGGGCCTGATTTATTGTATTGACTTACATAATTGTTTTTGGACAATCACCCTGCATATTTTGACTCTGGTTCCATTCTGGTTTGGAAGACTCACAGGCTGTAAGCATGGAAGACTTCATTCTCCTGTGACTTCGGTTTCCCCTTTTAGTTTGGCTTTTCCTTGGTAGGATGGTAAATTCCTGAGTCATCTTGTAGAAATCCTGTGGGCTGGGCCCGTCAATAGAATTACTTGAACACCAGTAATAATTAGAGGTTGAAGTTCATTATCATCTATCTGTCTGTCTGTCTATCTATCTATCTATCTATCTATCTATCTATCTATTATCTCTTGCCCTGAGACAAGCTCTCTCAGTAGCCTTAGCTTATCTTAAATCCACAGAAACTTGAGCCAATCATCTTCCCTCAGGGCCCCCCCACCCCATGTCATTATACAGCTGTGCTTACCACATCCTGTTTAGTTTTCTAAATATTTAAGTTTGGGCCATAGGTATTAATATGGACACTGTGTCATAGATAGCTTATTTGCAATTATCTGAAAGTTGTGGATATGTTTAGCAACACATTGTAGATGAGTCTTCCCCCAAACCATTTTATCATAAGAAAGTCACCATTGAAAAGTTCATCTCAAACTCCACGAAGCCTGTGTGAGGCAGGAAGGAAAGGAAAGGAAAGAAAGAGGGAAGGGAAAATGTCTGACAAAGAGAAAGAAAAAGAAGCAAGCAGATCCCAAGCAGCGGAAATGGGTAAATTTTCTGCTGTGGAGTTGAGTATCCGAGTTATAAAGTATATAATGATGTTCTAGAATCACACTCCATCTCTCTCAACTTCCCAAAGCTGAAGTCTTCTACCTTAACTCTCTGACATCAGTCTGGGAAAGGAAAGCCAAGGCAAGACAAATTGAGTTTAGCCTGTGGCTTAGCTCAGTTTGACACTCTGCCTCAGTGTTATTAGGCAAGTAGAGCTTGTCTTCTTTCCTAAAAGCCTCTAGTTAATTAATTAATTAATTAATTAATTTTGGTTTGTCTGTTCTGTTTAGTGATACTAGAGTTGGATTAGGGCCTTGCAAATGTTCTACCACTGAGCTATGTAGGTAGCTCTCCAAGTGTTATTTAATTCTCTTAACAGTGGTTCTCAACCTTCCTAATGCTGTAACCCTTTAATATAGCTCCTCATGTTGTGGTAACCCCAACCAAAAAATTATTTCATTGCTATTCCATAACCATCTATACTATTATTACTGTCTTGAATCATAATGTAAATATCTGATGTGCAGGATATGCAATCCCCAAAAAGGTCGTGACCCACAGGTTGAGAACCACTGTCTTAAAACGACATTGTTTTTAATTCTTGTACCCATTTCCCTATCTCGGTAGACTATTGCCCCAGTCTTCCTAGATTTCTTCCTTCAATAACAATATGATGCTCTCCTCGAATTGGGGACATACCTAATTGTCATCAAACTGGATGTTTACCTAATGTCTGTGACTGGAGTCCCCAGTAACTACCTACTCTTCAGATGTTTTCTTGCACTGCTGCTTATGGGCCTGTCACCACGCTGTCATATATGCAAAAAAAAGGGCCCACTCTTTTAGCTGATGCACTAAACATCTTAACACATGGGTCATCTATTTCCATCTTTCCAAAGTCCTTACTCTGTTTTATTGCCTCTATGAAGTTATCAATCTAAATAGGAAAAGGTTATTTACCACCACATATTTTTATTAGCAGTTTAATACAAAACCTTCCTCTGTTCATGGCACACAATGTTTTCATGAGAAAACTTACAAACTATTTTATTTTTCTGAGGGTTGCTTGGTGGAATCCTGTGAATAGAAAGAAATTGAGTCATAAAAAATACTTTATATTTAACCTAGATCTTAGCACATCTATAAAAACATCCCTCATAGCAAACATGTGAGAAATCAAGCCAAATTAATGACTTTCTAAAAATCAGCTTTGCTAAGACAGTATTTAACATATCAGTAAATCCACCATTTTAAAACCATAATTCAATGTTTTTACTAAATTCTTAAAGTTTATGTAAAAAAATACCCAAACATAAGGTCAAAAAAATTTTCAGCCCCAAATAGCCTAGTCTTAAAGAGATAATTATCTATTATTTTGTACATGAATCATCTTTAATTAAATTAATCATAAACCCATATTCTATTTAGAATGTATGAACAAAAGCATAAGTATGATTAAGAAAAGCATACTGAAATGCTTCCATGGCTATCTAATTCACAGGATCCAGTTGGTCTGCTCCAGGATTCAGGCTCTGCATGGCCTGCAGGCTCTGCAAGATAGATAGCTCATGAGCTAAGAGCACTTGGTCCCTTTGCAGAGGATTAGAGTTGAGTTCTTAACATTCAGGGTGGATGGCTCACAACCACTTCTCACTCAGCTTCAGGATATCTGATGCCTTCTCTGGCCTCCAGGGGCATATGCATACACCCAGAGAGAGAAATACTTATACACATAAATTAAAATAAAATAGTTTTCTTCAAAAAGGAACTAGTTCTTCAATAACTTAGAAACTAGCTCATTGTAAAGAACAGTGCTGTGCAAGCATGTGTGACAAAGTGCATCTGAAAAGGTAGAAGGCACCATGGCTTCTGGGCACAGTTCACATGACGAAGTACTTCCTTGCAGCACAGCTTCATCAATCTGCTTCAACTCTGCTGTAGTCTCCCGGATACTGTGCTTGTAAGATAAACACTGAGATTTCTGGAGCGACGTTTCCTGAGAGACTGACCAGAGCTGCCCTTGAAAGCATAGCATCAAGGGAGGCAGCAAAGAGCATCCTCAGATTGGCAAGTGTGTGCTTCTTTGCTGTCAAGGATAATGATCCTAATGGTAGTCTCCATTTGTGATGGTCACTTTCAGTACACCACAGAACAGGCTATCAAGACATCAAGTCTTTAAAGCTTTAGTCCTGGAGCTAGGTGTAGATTTAATGAAGCTTTCCTTCTGAGACACTAAAGAATTCATTTGAATTATTCAAAATAAAAGCATGACTGTTTGCTTTTACTTTCATTAAAAGATAATATGACACCAAAGACCAGCAGTGATGGAGAGGCAGAGTTTGGTGTGGCAGGCTCTCCGATCTAATTTACAAGTGTTTCAGGCAGTTATCTTTTGATGAACAAGCCGGTATTACACCATGGGGGGAAATGCTAATTAGATGTGCAATGTGGAAAGAAAGCATGCTTCTTTAAACAAATTATGAGAGCCAATCCTAGCTCTGGGAAACAGCAACCTTTAAAGGATCACGCTAGTGATTTCCCATGAACATTATTCAGTAGGATAGACATTAGGTAGTGTATGATTAACATGAGGAGAATAAGATGCACTTGCTTCAATGCCTCATCTCTTCTTCTTCTCCCACTTAAGTTCTCTATCACCTTGACAGAGACAGTCTATCTCCAAGTATTGAAATAATCATAAGCAGTAATTCTCTAATTTAATGCATTACAGATAGATTTTGAGTAGAAGAATAGAATAGAATAGAATAGAATAGAGTGAGTGGGATGGAAAGGTTTATTAAGAGTGACAACTGTTGTGAAACAAGGACCCATTTTTCCTATATAATGTGCATCTTCCTTCAGAAGAATGAATAGTGGCAAGAGAAAAGGTAGTTTTGTAGTCCATATAAAATTCCATCCTCCTATGACTCAAAATACATACTTTGTCTATATAGATTTTCTGTGCATACTATCCCCTTATTCGGTATCGGACCCAATATGATTGTGTACTGTCATCCAAATGTATTTCTATTACAATTGTGCTTTCTCTTATCTTATCCAACCACTAAAGTGTTTGTTTTAAAAGTGACAAATGATACATATAGGACTGCAACTGCAAGGGCCATGTATTACAGTGGATGTGATTTATGTGCAGCCTTTTGTCCCATGGACCACGTATTTCATACCAAAATGAGACTGACTGGGGTCTGCACAATATCAAATTTTATCTCCATTAGCTGCAAAGCATAGCTTTCTCAGGTGAAGTATTTACCTTAGTTCTTATTAATGACACACAGGGGTAAAGAGCTTATCTTATCTCTAATTTTGTTTCCACATATCTCAGGCTCAGCGCAAATATTTTAAGGAGTATACTCTCTTGATGAAAGACATTTGTGTGTTTTCTTCCTTGGTTGATGCTTTTCCTTCTACTACCTCCTGATTGCACTATTTCTCCTGTTCTCGGCTTCAGTGGGCCTCCGAAATGTTATTTGATGGAAGAAGCCTCAAATTAATTCGATTTGAATTCAGGAAGAAATTTAAACTTAGAAATGTGTCAAACACATGTTCGATCTGACTGTTACATGGCTGTCACCTGATTTTCTCAGAAACTTTCAGGTGTTGTTTTAAGTTTCAGGTTCCCCAAAAGCTTGTGAAGTACATGAAACCTATGTTAAAGAACTTAACTGGAAAATATACGCATCATGGGGCAGGAATGGCTCAGTGGGTCAAGATTCTTGCTGCTAAGCTTGATGACCCTAGTTGGGTCTACAGAGACCCACATGGTAGAAAGAGAAAACCAGTTTCTGCAGATTGTTGCCTGGCAACCACAAGCAAGCTTAGCCATGAGCATGCCTACAGGAACGCACGTGGGAAAGCACACAAACAAATAATTGCTATAGAAAGAAAAAGAAATGAAGGTAGTTTGAGAGGACAGATAAAGGCTCTATGTATGTTTTCAGTAATGGCGATGTAATGAACCTGTGGCCCACAAATCTTTGTGTCTACAGCATAATTGAAAAGATTGATCAGGAAGTAGAGGTTTGTTTTGGGTTATGTTTGGCTGACAAACACCTGAAACTTGGTCAGTCAGGTTAGGAACATAATTCCCAAGAGGCAAGAAGAAAGGTCCTTTTAGAGGTGGTTTTCAGGGAGCCATCTTCCTGGAGACAACTAGAAACTTGAACTTTTCAACTATATTCTTCTTGCCCATTGTCTCTTCCTAGGATCACTATTCTCTCTGTCCTCTCTGCTACTCCAATCAAAATCTGCCATCCTACTCATTTTGTATTTCCTTTTTCTTTTCTTTTAGCCTGCACACTACAGAAAACCATCGCCATCTTTGAAAGGCTCTGAGAGTATCTTCTAATTCGTGGAAGCCTTTTTCTCACTGATGAGTGTTTTTTCTTTTCTTTTCTTTTTCTTGTTCTGTGTTTTGATGGTCTCTGTAGCTATTTGTCAAGTAGCTTACCTGTGAAAGTAGGAAACTACATTCAGCCATTGGTCTGTTTGGGAGAAAGATTTATGTTAGAGCTAGGCTCACTTTCTAGCTCAAAATTCTTCTCTTCTCACTTAATGTCCTCACATTGCAATTATTCTTAAGGAGTAAGCTTCTTCCTTGACCTGTGATTTTATCTTTCTCCCAATTAGTAAAGGAACTTGATACAACTTTGACGTGTTTACTGGCTCACATCTCTAATCTAATGCTATGTGGTAATATTCCCTTTTTCATTTGCTTAGGCCTACACTGAACTACATAAACAATACATAAACCAATAAAGCCTCTCTTTAGCCTCATGCCTCCCCAAACCTACAAAGCACAATTTCATCTTTTTCTTCAACCTTATTTACTATATTTGGGTAATTGAAATGTTTTGCATTAATCTTTATAGGCCATATTGATGGTCCTATTTAGCATTCTATTTAATTAGCTTAAAATAAATTTATTAATAATGGACTGATTTTCAGAAATATGCAATGGTCAAGTTTGATAAGACTGTTATAAACTAAAACATTGGTAGTATCATATAGATAGATACGTATATATATGTATGTATATACACATATACATACATTTATATATACAAATCTGTATGCATAGGAATAATCTAGGAAGTTTAAGTCTTATGTTACTTTTAAATAACACACATCAATAATAATTATAATTGTAATAATAAAATAATGTCACATGTAAATAACATATTGCCTCTTTTAGTTATACTAATGGGATGGTTGAGTAATACACTATTGAATTATGTTACAATTTATTGAAATGTTTGTGATGAGCAGAATATGTTAATATGTTACAGTTTAATAGGAAATTCAGATACTATATAATACAGCCATTGCTCATACATGTGCCGTAATGGAATGTCTTTTCTTCACTCATCCATTTTCTTCTTTCTCATCATTAATGAAATAAACATCTTGGTAAATATGTGATAAAGACGCAGACTTCATTATTATCTAAGTGGTAAAAATAAGTAATGATCAATATCTGGGAAGATATCAAAAGGTTTATTTTGTGGAAGTTACTCTGAATAACAGAAAAGTCTAAACTTATCCCACGAAGTATAATGAAAAATTTACCATCCCATTCTTAATAGAAAAGAGGTTAGGATGGACCTGTAGAGGCAACGGTGAGCAATGCTTTCCTAAGTCAAGTACGTCTTTCTAAAACAAGGCAGTGGAGACAGAGCATTGATCTTGATATCAGAATAACTTTTTGTTTTACAGAATTTCTAAGAAGTTCTCATGCATAAGAAAGAATTTTGATGTGTGCAAAATATTTTATTCTTTGATCATTTAAGTCTTACAATTCTTCGGTCCCTAAATGTGTCACATAGAAAAATACATAATATAGCGTATGCTAATAAAATGCATTTATGCAGTACATATTAAAAATTCTGTGACATTTTTCCAGGTAACTTTATGTTTTCATGTTTTAACAGATTTCTATACCTCACAGTGATGTTTTAGAGTAGCCTACATTATGAGTACCACAGAAAATCAAGTTGGATTAAATCACTTTTTCTTGATAGAAGAAAACATCATTTAAACCTTTCTGATTTGTGACCTATGACTGCACTCTGTCAAATGTGATTCAAAGGTCAAATCTAGCTGAAAGCCATGGAACACAGCACAAATTCATTATTCTATTTTAATTCATGTAGTGACACTGCTAAGATCTCACAAATGCCTGCACTTCTGACCCAGAACTAAGATGAAATCCATCTCCCTGAAGGAGATCATGAAGCCTCCAGCAAGGAGAAGGCCAGGGGCCATGGAGGAAGGGATCATGCTGGTATCTAGGAAACCCTTGGAAATGCATCACTGCTGTCCCATGATAAAGTGCAGACTACACACTAAAGTAAAGTGCCATGCATTTCTCATCAGGCAAAAAAGTCAGCAATACATGCCTCAACTCCACCAAGTATGTGGCTTTAGAGCAAATGGGAGTCGTAGTGGCCAAGAAGATTCATGACACGAGTTCATGAGGTTTCCCAACTGAGGGATTTTAGAGCTTACTCAGTGAGGTCCTTCTGTGTGAATTAAAGGTGACGGAAGGCAAAAAAATTTATATCACTCGACATTTCATATAGCTCGTTAGAGGCAGAACTAGGACAAGAGCTCAGGGCTCCTGAACTTAGTCAACTCACTCTACTAATGCATTTCTGTCACAATTTTATATACGGAAGATGTTTTTAGGTTTATAAAATCATCACAGGATGATAGTTTCCTGGACCATGAGGCATGATAACACTCTCAAAGGGTGGTCCCTAAAGATTAAAAAGTCTTTAAATACTAGATATTTTTACAGTTTCACCCCTCACATAAGCCCTAAGGGGAAATGTATATGTACACACACACACACACACACACACACACACACACATATGTATATATATATTTACATATATATGTAAATTTTGTCTAACTGTATCATCAAAGTTTCAAGGTAAATCTGGGAAGGCCAAGTGTTGAGAGAAAGAAGAATCAAGAGAAAACCTGGAAACAATACTAAGCAACAATGTTCAAAGGCCTGCCCGGAATCTTGGTCACATTATATGCAGTTGATTTCATGATGTAATTCAATAAACTGGAATCTGGAAGCATGCTTTACTATTCCCATCCAAATCTGGGAATCTGTAGTAAAGTACAAGGTGTGCTTTGGATAGTGTCAAGTTTGTGCCTTTACCATTGTAGACAAAGCAAACAAATGAAGAAGGCTATTGTTCTGAGCTTAGAATGTGAGTGACTTATGCAGAGAGAGCGGGGGGGGGGGGAGAGCGCTTTAGGAACTCAGAAACAAAAAATGTCATATGGACAATGATACTCAGATAGGGTCTGACTCCTTTTCTATCAACTGCAAATGTTATTTCATGTTGTTCTAATGAGGTCCTTCAAGCTCCAAGTTTCTTTTCCTCTCAACTTAGAACTATTTATTACACATGGCTTAGAAAGAAGTACAGAAACCAATACATAAGAAACAGTAAATTGGGAACTTAGTGGACCCTGAATAATAATTATTATAACAGGAACAATAATAAAAGCAGTGTTAAGCTGCTGTTCTTATCGTTGATAGCTTCAGAAGCCAAGAGACAGGCTAGTTGTACAGCAGTAGACAGTTTGCTTCTGAAGGCTTTCCCAGCTGGCTTCTCTTTTGAAAGGGTCTCCCTCCTGTACGCCACCTATGCCCACTTGAGTTTTTTATTATTTTTTTTTCACACTGAGCTCTCCTCCACTTTACCTTTGTCACTCTCATTGGGCTGTGTTTGTGGAATATATTATGCTATGAATGTATGCAGGCCCCGAGATAACCCAGCTCCTTCAAGTCGGGGGTTCAGTTATTTAACGAACATATATATATATGTATATATATATATATATATATATATATATATATATATATATATATGTATATATATATTACAACATCTCTTCTGTACCAAGTACTGTTCCAAGTGAACCATTCCAAGTATTATGCTACAGCTGCGAACAGAAGAGAAAGTACCTGCTCTCATGGAATCTTTGTTTGTCTAAGGGCAAAAGACAGAAAACTAGTGAATACACAGTTTACTAATAGGAAATTTCTAAGAGAAAAAAAAAAAGTAGTCCTGGACCTAATAAGTAAAAGTAGCAGTATAAGAATTGTGACTGATTTTTAATGGCATTTGTAGACAATTCCAGATGTAGAAAAATTTTAAGAGCAGGAGCCTCAGACAAATAAATGAAGCAAGTATTGGTAAATGTAAGAAAGGAAGAGAGAGTGAGAGTGAGACAGAGAGAGTGAGAGAGAGAGAGAGAGAGAGAGAGAGAGAGACAGAGAGACAGAGAGAACAGCTCAGGATGATTAATCAAGTTTGAATTTCAGCCCAATAATAAATTTTTAGCCTAAGTGTATTCTATCAATATTTAATTGACCATTCTGTAGTTTGTCAGGCAACCCCACCCTAAGCAGATAAGAGCCAAGAAGAATTGGTGGTGGATGCTTATGGCCTCAGTATCTTGAAAGTCTAATCTAATCTAGCTACATTTATATACGTAATGTGCTACATTATTGAGATAGCACATAGGATAGTATGCCAGTAAATATACCTGACATTTTATGTACCGTTTTTAATCTATTATTTGATATTTATAAACTATCACGCAGATACATATATAAATGGTGTATGATGTATTATATATGTATAAGTATAGCAGCATGTATTTGTATGTAGTTTATATATAACTCATAAATAAACGATGGTTGAGAATTAATGAAAGAGGAAGCAGAGATGGAGAACTGTTTCAGTCAATAAAAAGAGTAGTGAGCTAGTCTGTCAGTTGTTTCGTCCTTAAAGCAATATTTAAATGAAGAGACTCCTTGTTTGCTTAATAAAATCTCATTACCATGTTTCATTTGGGGAATTGGTGAAACTGACCAGATGTGACAAAACATGTTCTCGTGCCACAAAACAGCTGATGATCCACTAACATAAATTGCTGAGGTAATCACAGAGACATGATGCAGTTAATGTATTCTGTTCCTCACTTAAGGAAAACAAACATGGGCTAGGGTTTGATCCTTGCACTTCTGATGGCCAATCAGCGCTGCTCATTTCAATCAGACAACTGTCTGTTCATCTTGAAACCTGGAAAGGAAAGAGTGGGGAGAAAGCAAGAAGCCCCACTTCGGCCCCACCATGTAAACAGGCGACACAATGCTCCCAGAGAATCTAGAGACAGATGGTGGCTTATAGCAGACATCCATCTTAAATGGAAGTGGATTGAGCATAATGCCCCCCTTTGGTAATGGACATATCTCCGCAAAGTTATTGCTGGCAGCATCTTCTAACATGCTGATTTGCTAAGACAAGATTTTTATTGCATCTAATCTTGTTGTGAGGCAGAAAAATATGGTTGGGTACATGCTTTTCATGTATCGTGTTTTTTTTTTTTTTTCTTTTTACCAGAACTATCTGCATTAGAGAGTGGCTAAATTGTTTTTCATATTTTATGGCACATTTCTGATGTTCCACCGCACACAACATTGATCACTAAGTCCATTAGCTGATTATGATATCCTGAAAGGAGACACTTCCTTTGGGAAAAGCCATTATTTGAAATGAAATGAAGATTCAGGCTACACAGGACTAGTGGGCTGGAATTGTGATAGCAACTGCTTAATTCCACAAAGAAAAATAATTAGCCTGAACAAAATATGTAATTGTAAATGTATGGATAATTCACTTAGATACTTCTCAATAGCTCAATGTCCCCAGGAAGGATGACAAGAGCTTTTAGGTCACAAAACAGTTTTCATTGTTAAACACACCTAAAAAAACATACTCACAACACTATGAGTGCTCTAAGAGGGTATCAGAGAAAGATAGTGGGGTGTTAATGAAGGGACTTGTTGACACAGGTTGAGATGAGTGAGAGACACATAGTGACTGTGGAGTATTCCCAGAAATTAACAAGAAAAACTGTTGCCACTGCCAAGTGTAGCTTCCAGAGGTAGGCTATTAGCAGAAGATAGACCATACTCCTTCTGGGATTATGCTTATGGGAGCCAGGACCCTAGGAGTTCCCATTGGCTTGCAATCCCTGTGCATGTTCAACCCTTGAGGGAGTCACCTTTCAAAGCTTAGTGGGTTCCTCACTCATAGACCCTCTGACTTCCAACAGTTTTTTCCTTTGTAAGCAGAGTCTTGTAAACAGCGAAGTAATACAGAACAAAGCAGGGAGTGGATCTGCAAGCCAATCGGTGACCCAATATTTTTTTTTTTTTTTTTTTTTTTTTTAAATTAGAGTAGCTTGCCTATTTTTTGGAACTTCACTGCAGCTGCTTCTGGGCATGGCAAATTCTGGTGCACAGAGGCACAGTGTTATGCACACCAAGTAAACATCAAAGCCTTTGCTAGTAAAGAGAAGAGTTAACTGCTTCTCGAAACTTCTTTTATAAGCTACTGTGGGAATCTGCCTGACATCTCTCATGAAGACAATTGAGGAGAGGGGCCTGATGGCCAACAGCACCCCCTTGGATCCACACCTCCTGTCTACAGATGATTGGCGTGGCTTTTCTGTACATGTCCCCCTTTTCAGAGTATCCTAAAAAGAATTTGCACCTCCATAAGACTGTGAGCTACAATATCTATATAAACCTCTGACAATATCAACTCCTCTATTTGGAGAGAGGTTCCAATTGCAAAGGAGTCCTTTGTATCTCATGCTGAAGGCCCATGCCCTTTCTTGACAACAATGCACACAGCTCTAGTCATGAAAAGCCAAAAACTTCCCAGCATGTGAACTGCTATACTGACTCAGGCTTTGGTTTCAGTCAATTATGTTGTCTCTAATGTTAACACATGGTTCATGTCTGTTGTCTAATAAAATCCTTAAGTACAGGGAGTAGGGATGGCTCAAGTGGTAAAGTTATTGTTCTACGAGGATGAGGATACAAGTTCAGATATCAAAATCAACATAAAAATTGGGTGAGTCTGTACCACATTACAGCCCAGAATTCTGGAATAGAGACATGAAGATCCCCAGCCTAGACAAAATAGTGAGCTCCAGATTCAATGAGAAATCCTGTCTCCAAAAATAAGGTACAAAGATCTTTGTTGTCAACCTTTGACTTCCACATGTGTACACATCAGCAAGCACCCTACGCCTATATGCATAACACACACACACACACCACTCACATACACATACACACACATACACACTCACACACACATATAAAAATCTTAAGTATTTTGTACTCCAACTAATAATACCCTTGTAAGTGTTTCTAGACACTAGAGATATAGGTCCCAGTATGAGCTAAGCGCTAACTAACCTCATATTTCTAGAAGCCCGTGGATTGCTTTTATTATTATCTATATCTTACGAGTTGTGAGATACAGGCAAAGGGTGTCTAATACATTTCCGAAATGTATAAAGTCAGTAATTGGTGCTGTTGAATCAGAATCCTGTATTTCAGGATTGTTTGGATGGCCTTTACTCCATGATGACTTTGTAAGGAGCCCTGGCTCTGAGGTTTGTTTCTGTGTATTCTTTGCACTGAGTATTGAACTCAGGCCTTTCCTTATGATCATCCACATTCCTGTTTTTAGACTTGATAAACAATGGAATTTCCCTGAGGGGCCCAGAGGCTGACTACTTGTTCCTTGCTGTCCCCTACTGAAGACAAAGTGGAAGACGTAGATATGGTAGATATGTCCCAGTCAGCAAAATATATGCTATGCAAGTATGAGGGCAAGGCTGGGATGCCCCCCAAAACTTAAAAGAAAAGTCAGGTCTAGAGGTACACATGTGAGAATCCATGGGGGTCACTGGCCAGCAAGCCCAGCCTCCTCAGTGAATTCAAGAACAGTGAGAAGTGCTGTCTCAAAATAGCAACAAGGTGGATAGCAACTGAAGAAGATATGTTATCTTCTGGCCTATGGATGTATGTACACCCACACATCTGCACACTCCCACATGGACACATACACACACGAGAAAGAAAATGCAAACATTCAGGAAGAGTGAGCAGAAAACAGAGCACAAAGGTAGCATGTAGGTAGAAGACTTGAAGACAGACTGTGAGATGTAGCCAGTGCAGGTGCAAAAGGCTCTTTGCAAGAAGAAGCCAATTCAGATACTATTGATCCTCACTTTCTCTCTCTCTCTCTCTCTCTCTCTCTCTCTCTCTCTCTCTCTCTCTCTCTCTCTCCCTCCCTTCCTTTCTTTCTTCTTAACAATTTGATACCAACTTTCTGATTTTTTTTTCATCCAAGACTTCTATAGTTAAGAATGTGTCTCATTATACCAAAAAGCCCATTGCTTTTTGTGCCAAGCAGCCTGGCAGGAAAAACCACAGAACTGGATCTAATCACACAGAGCTGCTGTTCTAAGGTCAGAGGTTTAACTTCCTTTCCTGTGCTGTGATAAAATACCCCAATGAAAGCAACTTACATGGGAAAAGGCTTATGAAGGCTCACAGTTCAAGGCTATCTGTCATGAGACTATCTATCATGGTGGGAGAATCAAGGCAGCAGGAGCTTGAGGAGGCTGGTCATATCACATCCACAGTCAAGAAGTAAAGAGTTATGGATAAATTCTGTCTGCTCTCTCCATGTATTTATTTCATGATCCTTGTCCCAAGGAGTGGTACATCCATCGTATGGCGGTCTTCCTACCTCGATGAATGGAGTCAATCACACACAGAGGCTTAACTAGCTGCTGATTCTGGAGGGTGTCAAGATGACAGCTTTATCATAGTCCCAAAAGACTAGTTTTACTTATTTTATTTTAATATGTGTGTGTATTTATAGGGGCACACATTTGTATGTGTGTGTGCTTGGGTGTACATGTGTCTAAGTTTGAGTAAGGAGGACCAGTGTTGATTCAGAAACTCATCCTGAATCTTCATACTAGTCACTGAGGCAGCAACTTTCACTCAAACACAGGGCTTACTGACTTTGACTTGTCTAGTTTCTCTTGCCAGCCTCTTCTAGAGAGCTCTTGTCTCCCTCTTCTAAGGCTGCAACTACACTCTGACAGCCATTCCCACCTAGCACTGCTAAGGGTTCTGGGATCTGAACTCTGATCCTCTCACTAACCAGAAAGTATTCTTAACCACTAAGCTACCTCTCTAGCACTAAACAGCTAGTTGTAATATCACATGGTAAGTTCCAGCTCATTTGTTTTAAAAAACAAAATTTATTGGATATTTTATTTATTTAAATTTCAGATGTTATCCCCTTTCCCCACTCACCCACCCCAGAAACCTCCCATTCCATTCCCTTGCTCCTGCTTCTATGAGGGTATGCCCTTACCATTCCACACACTCCCACCTCCCCACCCTCGAATTCCCCCACACTGCGGGATTCAGGCTTCACAGGACCAAGGACCTCCTCTCCCACTAACGCCTGACAAGGCCATCCTCCACTATAGATACAGCTGGAGCCATGGCAGTTTAGACCCTAGGAACTCTGGTTGGTTGGTATTGTTGCTCTCCCCATGGGACCACAAACACCTTCAGCTCCTTCAGTCTTCTAACTCCTCCATTGGGAACCTTGTGATCAGTTCAATGGTTAGCTTCAGCCTCTGTACATGTCAGCCTCTGGCAGAGCCTCTCGGGAGACAGGTATATCAGGCTCCTGTCAGCACGCATTTCCTGGCATCCACAACAGCATCTGTGTTTGGTGACTTCTCATAGGATGGATCTTCAGGTGGGGAAGTATTTGGATGGCCCCTCCTTCAGTCTCTGGTCCACATTTTATCTTCATATTTGTTCCTGTGAGTATTTTGTTACTCCTTCTAAGAAGGGAGGAAGCACCCACACTTTGGTCTTCCTTCTTTATGAGCTTCATGTGGTCTGTGAATTGTATCTTGGGTATTATGAGCTTTTGTACTAATATCTACTTATCAGTGAGTGCATACCATGTGTGTTCTTTTTATCACTATTGCTATGTAGTACAGCTTGAGGTCAGGGATGGTGATTCCCCCAGAAGTTCTTTTGTTGTTTAGAATAGTTCTAGCTATCCTAGGTTTTTTGTTATTCCGAATGAGTTTGCAAATTGCTCTTTCTATCTCTGTGAAGAATTGATTTGGAATTTTGATGGGAATTGCATTGAATCTGTAGATGGCTTTCAACAAGATGGCCATTTTTACTAAGTTAATTCTGCCAATCCAGGAGCATGAGAGTTCTTTCCATCTTCTGAGATCTTCTTCAATTTCTTTCTTCAGAGACTTGAAGTTCTTGTCATACAGATTTTCACTTGCTTGGTTAGATTCAAACCAAGACATTTTATATTATTTGTGGCTACTGTGAAGGGTGTCATTTCCCTTATTTCTTTCTCAGCCTATTTATCCTTTGAATAAAGGAAGGCTACTGAAGGCTATTAATTCAAAAAATTTGTTTGAATTAATTTTATATCCAGCCACTTTGCTGAAGTTGTTTATCAGGATTAGGAGTTCTGTGGTACAAGTTTTGGGTTCACTTAAGTATACTATTATATCATCTGCAAATAGTGAAATTTTGACTTCTTCCTTTCCTATTTGTATCCCTTTGACCTCCTTTTGTTGTCTAATTGCTCAGGCTAGGATTTCCAGTACTATATTGAATAGGTAGGATGAGTGTGGGTAGCCTTGTCTAGTCCCTGATTTTAGTGGGCTTGCTTCTAGTTTCTCTCCATTTAGTTTGATGTTGGCTACTGGTTTCCTGTATATCGCTTTTACTATGTTTAGGTATGGGCCTTGAATTCCTGATCTTTCCAAGACTTTTAACATGAAGGGATGTTGAATTTTGTCAAATGCTTTCTCAGCGTCTAGTGAGATGATCATGTGGTTTTTTTCTTTTAGCTTGTTTATATAGTGATTATGTTGATAGACTTTCATATTTTGAACCATCCCTGCATTCCTGGGATAAAGCTTACTTGATCATGATGGATGATTGTTTTGATGTGTTCTTGGATTCGGTTTGCAAGAATTTTATTGAGTATTTTTGCATAAATATTCATAAGGGAGATTGGTCTGAAGTTCTCTTTCTTTTTTGGGTATTTGTGTGTTTAGGTATGAGCATAATTGTGACTTCATAGAACGAATTGGTTAGTCTTTCTTCTGTTTCTATTTTGTGGAATAGTTTGAATAGAATTGGTAATAGGTCTTCTCTGAAGCTCTGGTAGAATTCTGCACTGAAACCATCTGGTCCTGGGCTTTTTTGGTAGTGAGACTTTTAATAACTGCTGCCACTTCTTTAGAGGTTATGGTACTGTTTAAGTGGTTGATCTGCTCCTGATTTAAATTTGGTACCTGGTATCTGTCTAGAAAATTGTCCATTTCATTCAAATTTTCCAGTTTTGTTGAGTATAGGCTTTATTTCCTTGGTTTTTGTTATTGTTTCTCCCTTTTCAGTTCTGATTTTATTAATTTGGATATGTCTCTGTGCCTTCTGGTTAGTGGGGCTAAGGATTTGTCGGTCTTGTTGATTTTATCAAAGAACCAGCTCCTGGCTTTGTTGATTCTTTGTATAGTTCTTTTTATCTCTACTTGGTTGATTTCAACCCTGAGTTTGATTATTTCCTGCTGTCTACTCCCCTTGGGTGTATTTGCTTCCTTTTGTTCTAGAGCTTTCAGGTATGCTGTCAAGTAGCTAGTGTTTGCTCTTTCCAGTTTCTTTTTGTAGACACTTAGAGCTATGAGTTTTCCTCTTAGCACTTCTTTCATTGCATCCCATAAGTTATGAATGATAAATCCCATATGAAGAGCCTTCATTTTCATTAAATTCTAAAAAGTCTTTAATTTCTTTCTTTATTTCTTTCTTGACCAAGTCATCATTTAGTAGAGCACTGTTCAGTTTCCACATATATGTGGGCTTTCCATTGTTTTTGTTATTATTGAAGACCAGCCTTAATCCATGGTGATCCGGTAGAATGCAAGGGATTATTTCCATCTTTTTGTATCTGTTGAGGCCTGCTTTGTGACCAATTATATGGTCTATTTTGGAGAAGGTACCATGAGATGCTAAGAACAGGGTATATTCTTTTGTTTTAGGATGAAATGTTCTTTAGATATCTGTTAAATCCATTTGGTTCATAACTTCTGTTAGTTTCACTGTGTCTCTGTTTAGTTTCTGTTTCTATGATCTGTCCACTTCTGAGAGTGGGATGTTGAAGTCTCCCACTATTATTGTGTGAGGTACACTGTGTACTTCAAGCTTTAGTAAAGTTTCTTTTATGAATGTGGGTGCCCTTGTATTTGGAGCATAGATATTCAGAATTGAGAGTTCATCTTGGCAGATTTTTTTCTTTGACAAGTATGGAGTGTCCTTCCTTATCTTTTTTGATAACTTTTGGTTGAAAATCAATTTTATTTGATATTAGAATTGCTACTCCAGCTTGTTTTTTTAGGACAATTTGCTTGGAAAATTGTTTTCCATCCAGTTACTCTGAGATAGTGTCTGTCTTTGTCACTTAGGTGCGTTTCCTGTATGCAGAAAAATGCTGGGTCCTGTTTATGTATCCAGTCTGTTAGTCTATGTCTTTTTATTGGAGAATTAAGTCCATTGATGTTAAGAGATATTAAGAAAAAGTGATTGTTGCTTCCTGTTATTTTTGCTATTAGAGGTTGAATTATATTTTTGTGGCTATCTTCTTTTGGGGTTGTTAGAAGAACATTACTTTCTTGCTTTTTCTAGGTTGTAGTTTTCCTCCTTGTGTTGAAGTTTTCCATTTATTATCCTTTGTAAGGCTGGATTTGTGGAAAGATATTGTGTAAATTTGGTTTTTTATGGAAGATCTTGGTTTCTCCATCTATGGTAATTGAGAGTTTTGCTATATATAGTAATCTGGGCTGGCATTTGTGTTCTCTTAGGGTCTGTATGACATCTGTACAGGATCTTTTGGCTTTTATGGTCTCTGGTGAGAAGTCTGGTATAATTCTTATAGGTCTGCCTTTATATGTTACTTTACCTTTCTTCCTTAGTGCTTTAAATATTCTTTCTTTGTTTTGTGCATTTGCTGTTTTGATTATTATGTGATGGGAGGTATTTCTTTTCTGGTCTAGTCTATTTAGAGTTCTATAGACTTCGTGCATGTACATGGCCATCTGTTTCTTTAGGTTAGGGAAGTTTTCATATATATATATATATTGAAGATATTTACTGGCCCTTCAAGTTGGGAATCTTTGCTCTCTTCTATACCTATTATCCTTAGGTTTGGTCTTCTCATTGTGTCCTGGATTTTCTGGATGTTTTGGGTTAGGAGCTTTTTGCATTTTGCATTTTCTTTGATTGTTGTGTCAATGATTTCCATGTTTCTTCTGCACATTAGATTTTCTCTTCTATCTCTTGTATTCTGTTGGTGATGCTTACGTCTATGACTCCTGATTTCTTTCCTGGTTTTCTATCTCCATGGAAGTCTCTCTTTGAGATTTCTTTATTGTTTCTACTTGCATTTTTAGATCCTTGATGGTTTTGTTTAATTATTTAACCTGTTTAGTTGTATTTTCTTGCAATTCTTTAAGAGATTTTTGTGTTTCATCTTTAAGGGCTTCTACCTGTTTACCTGTGTTCTGTACTTCTTTAAGGGAGTTACTTATGTTCTTAATAAAGTCCTCTATCATCAATATAAGAAGTGATTTTAAATCTGAGTCTTACTTTTCTGGTCTCATGGGGTATTCAGGATTTGCTATGGTGGGAGAACTAGGTTTTGATGATGCCAAGTAATCTTGGTTTCTGTTGCTTATGTTCTTGTGCTTGCCTTTTGCTATCTGCACTCACTGTCTCTGACTGGAACCTCTCTCCTGTTATCTTGCTTGTGTCAGAACTCCTTAGAGTCCAGCTGTCTCTGTGGTCCTGTGATTCTGAGATCCTTGGTGTAAGAGCTCTTGGGAGTCAGGCTGCCTCTGAGATGCTGAAATCCTATGTTCCTGGGTCTGTTAGAGCTCCTGGGAGTCCAGCTTCCTCTGTGTTTTGTGGGAATTGTTGCAGAGCAACTGCTCTGAGTGCAGTGGATCTTCCTTTAGGATGGGTCAGAATATGGTATTTTCATGGACACATACCAGCTTGGAGTTTGCCTCAGCAAAATGGACCAGGTGGAGAGGTGGAAGGGCAATGGTATTTGGGAGGGCATGGTTTTGGTGAGTCATGGGTCCTGAGTGAGCAGGGCTCCCAGCTGCAGCTTTGGGGCTTCGGGTTGTGGGGGAGGGTTTTTAGCCTCTGATTTCAGTGCAGTGGATCCTCTAGGATGGGCCAGGATATGGTGTCTTCACAGGCACAGATCAAGTAGGAGTATGCCCCAGCAGAAGGACCAGGCAGAAGGGGCGGAAGGGCCCAGCTCATTATTTTTAAGTGTAATTTGTAATAAACTACAAGTTCACATAAGGTTATAGAATAATGACTGTGCAGATCAGTGTGATTCCATAAAGTAAACATTATTGTGTAAACACCACCAAGATTTCAAAAGGACCAGGAATGGTGGTTATTTCCTATTTTTCTGATGACTACCTACACAGAACTAACAATCCTGATTGATAATACAAAAGTGATTTACCACCATTACTTAACTTTGTATAGATGGTATCAGGAGAGTATATTCTTCTCTTCTAGCTTTTTGCCATGTGTTATGACACTCTTTTTGTACTATAGAAGTTTCTTTTCCAAAGCCAAATATTTATTTGTGTGATTTACCATAATATTTCAGGTTTAGCTCAAGGAGCATTTCTGTGAAGCTTATTATATATGTTTACTATTTCATACATGTACAGAATTGCATGTGTACCATGAAGTAGAATTGCTGAAGCATGGTAGATGGATAAGTTCTGTTAAATCCTCTAAAATGCAAATTATGTGAGAATGCCAGTTGTGTCATGCTCTTGTTAACAGCTAACATTGTCAAGCTTTGTTCTTATTTGTTTTGTTGTTGTTGTTGTTGTTTTTAGCTTTGTCCATTCCTAGGATATATGGACTCTGTGAACTGCCTGGCTGATTCTCTTGTCTATTTTTCAACTGTGCTTTCTAAATTTGAACAAAAGCTAGCATTCTAATGAAGTACCATTTTTTAGTGAGCCTGGCATTCCTTAACCATATGCTCCTCCTTCCATGTCTTTCTGAAGCCAGTCTTTCTATACCATTTTTCTGCTAGTCTCATCAGTGATGTGGAGCCCTCCATCTCACACATTTATGAGTTTCCCCTTAAATGTCATTCTTCATCCATGTGCTTCTCAAAATAAATTGTAAGCTCCCACTCACAAGCTTGAAAGCTTCTCTAGTAATTGTTTCATAATTAGTCTTAAATCACAAAACGATTAACTACCCAGACAGGTTTATCAAATATGTGATTTTTTGAGTCTTCTCTCTCTTTCTTTACAGACACAAGCAGTGTGACTGTTATATACTCTACCATTTTTCCACACTGGAGTTGTTTCTCCCTTACAACATTCAAACTGCCTCACCCATTCAGAACTGTAGCTTAAGCATTATATAAGATGGTGGCATGTGATGGTAAGTACAGTTGGACATGGTGCACACCTTTATGAAGCTTACAGGTTCTCTACATCTATAGTCACACACTCTGATAAAGATATAACTGCATTGACTATTAAAAAGACAAGCACCATGATATTGGGGTGGAACAGGGGTGTTTCAAGGTCTTCATTCTTCCTTGAGGATCAAGCAAGGGCTTGATGATAAAATTCTTGTGTTTTATCGATCCTGGGATCTTAGAGACAAGAAAAATTATAGAAGCTCAGTAGCTGGACAAGATAATGGCCCTATAGGTACCTGTGGTCTTCAGAAGTAAGAAAACATGAGGACAGAAGTCACACTTGAAAATTACAAGTGGCCAAAGTCCACTCTGGGAAGTGGATGTTCATTTATTTATTTATTTTTTTAATCATGTTCTAATGTTGTAGTAATTATTTTAAAAAACACCCGCTGGTCAGGCTGACTATCTAGGCTGCAGCAGCTTTGCCTAGCTCAACCACGTGGCCAGAGGCCACGTGTGTGCTACAGCTAGAAACAGCCAGCTAGAGACACCAGCCTTGCCACCCACAAGACGCCAGCATGGGAGATGGCTCTGCCAATCTTCCACACTGTCTTTGCAAGGCTGGGCAGTGCCCAGACCATCCCGCCAACCACACGGGCTCAGTACAGATGAGACTCTAATGCTTAGATTATCCAAAGGCTTATATATTTAGTAATGATCAATAACAAGATACCCTTACAATCGGAGGTGTAACCCAATACTCAACCTAGATATACCAACTACATTTGACTGCCCAAGCAGTCAAACAACAACATCAACAAATCAAGCCAAGACAAGGGAACATCAGCCTCCATCTCCCCTCTTTCATTCTCCATCCCTCTCTTAGCTCCTCCTCTTCCTTTTCCTCTTTCTCTCCTTTCTCCTCTTCTTCTCTTTACTCCTCCCACCTTAGCTCCTCCTACATCCTAAAGCATGAGTTTTCTCCTCCAAATTGCTTGGATAAATAGTGTTTCACAAATATTAGGACCTGTCTTTTCCATCTTAAAAAAAATCAGACAGGAAGTTTGATTTCTTTGTTACTGGTGCTCCTGTGCAGCATGCCCCCTTCACATTAATGTTTTATTGGAATATCTACAGACATTCATAGCAGTAACCTTGTTAGATTTGTGTCTTTGTAGAAGTGAACAGTTCCACAATCTGCTTCATCTCAAAGAGGCCACCTAATTACTTTCATCCAGCAATGCTGGGGTGTCTGGTCATCTTAGTATTAATTTTTTTAAAAAAGTCTGCATTATAAGAGGATAAATAATACTGTCTAATGATCTGCAGAGAATGCTTTATTTTCAATATAGTTGTTTTAAAAGTTTGTTTGTATCATATTTTAACTGTCTTTTATTACATTGGTTTGTTCTGTGTTTATTTCAAATGACTATGGTATTAGATTTCCTTGAGCATGTTGGAATAAACTAGAATACCTAAAACATACCTAAACCAACAGCTTGCTTTTTCATTATTCTCTTTGTAGTCAAAAATTAATGAAGTAATTGGGAATTAAAGATTCTTTGCCATTAGAATGCTTTTATATGTTTGCATAGTTGTCTGTTTTTCTACATGACTATAATTTTTTCAAAGACATGCCATCTCAGGTCAGCAAAATGACTAAGCGGTCAAAGGTGATTATCATGCAAATTTAGCAACCCAAGTTCACTCCCTGATATCCACATACAGAGCCAGATGTGGTGGGTGTTCCCCTGTAATCTCAGAACTCCTATGGGGAAATAGAAGATGTTGACAGGAGACACCTGTACAAGTGCAAGCCAGCTAGCCTGGAGTACAAAGCATGGCAGAAACAAGAGAAGCTCCTTATCAGACAAGGTGGAAAAAATAAGCTGACTAACTGACCACTCATTGTTTTCCTCTGACCTCCAAATATGTAGCATGGTATATATGTGCCCATATTTACACACACACACACAGAGAGAGAGAGAGAGAGAGAGAGAGAGAGAGAGAGAGAGAGAGAGAGAGAGAGGAGAGAATAAAATTTAACAAAATAGGAAATGGTATTATAGTGCCAGGCATAGTGGTACACACCTATAATTCCATCATTCTAGAGACAGAGGATGTGAGGGTTTGAGGCCAACCTAAACTACATAGTAAGAATCTGTTTCACCGCTCTACCCATCACTGTTTGGTCTGGAAATTAACATAAAGTAATGAATGTCTTTTCATGCTCTTACTTAGATGGACAGTAACAAATTTGTGGCTCTTACCGAGTCACTTATTTAATACATTTGACCTAGAGTTTCTTAACCTACTTCTACAAGAAAACAGAATTTAGAATGCTGTAGGGCGGGAAGCCAGTGGAGCATGCAAGAGAAATTAGAGTCAGAAAATTGACCAAGATGTGACTGCATGGCAATGTATTTTTAAATGCACAATGAAGGAAAAAATAAAGGAGGCAAATTATATTTATAACTGTAGAAAGAAAATAAAATGTATCAGTTGCGTGCTAAAATTATGATACTCAGTTGTATGAAAGATCACCAAACTAGTATCTGAACTGAAAAGAGCTGGGAATTGAGTTATATACTCTTGTACATGGGAAGCAGCATGTATTTTATTTACTTGAACTATTACATAATTTGTTGGTAGTCTACAATCTGGTAGACCCTTTCTCTTACTTTCTTTATAATTTTTTTTAATATTTTATTTTATGTGTAAGGGTGTTTTCCTGCATGTGTGTTGGTGTACTGCATCTGTGCAGTGCCTGTGGAACCCAGAGTGTCATAACCTCTGGAACTGGAGTTACAGACAGGTTGTTAGTCACCATGTGGGTGCTGGGAACCAAACCTGATCCCTCTGGAAGATCACCCAGGAATCTTAACTACAGAGCCATCTCTCTAGACCCTAGATCCCTTTCTTAATGTAGACTTTTTCTCAGTTCAAACATTCCTTTTTTTTTATGCATTCAGTAATTGTTCACTAAGGATCTAATATCTGTCTCTCTAGTACTACCTCAGTAGACAGTAATACCTGAAAATAATATATCTTCTTCCATGGGTTCACAACGTACTAAAACTTGTGAACTTAAATGTGTATGTAATTCCACAACCAAGTGTCTAAAGAACCTACTCCCCTCCTCACACTTTCCTCATCACTGTTTCTCTTCAGTACTGATGCAAATGCATCACTTGGGAATACATATCCATGCTGAAGGATAAGTCACATCCCACTGAGGTCAAAGCTCAAGGGGATCTCTCCTTTCCTTCACTGGCTCTGTCGTCCAATCCATAGCCCACTTTCCTGCTCTTTTCTCTCCCCCAGATGTGACAATAATCAGAGGACTTCATAGGTCACAGGTGAGCTGTAAAACAAAGGACATTCTATTTCCTGTAGAGAGGCTGAAGTTGTAGATCAATGTCCCCATGAGCTTGGATGCTCAGATTTGAGGGCATAATGACCTGTGCATGTTTAAAACCTTTGTGTATGATGTTTCTTTTTCTCCCATTTACTTAGTTGTGTGAGTTCCAAGAGATAAGGTTTAGCTCCTTCAAAGATCTTAACATGCATTATACTCAAAGAACATCAATCATTTTACACACAGTTTTCCCGATATGTAATTGTATCAGCAAATATCTGCACAAGTGGGGATTTTGCAATCATCTTAGTTATGTACTGCTATACCTGAGAAGGCCCTGAGCCTGATAGGCAATACATTACAATCAGCTGAGTAGTTAGTTTCTAAAGCATCTTGCTTGCCTGGTCTGGAATATAAAACTGATTGCTTAATTATGTACATTCAAGGATAAACCACTGGCCTTGAACAAATAGGATGGATTAAGAAGAGACAGAAGCCTGGAAGAATGGTATATGGCTGAAATTCCAACTTCTTGCAAGGGTTGTGTGCTCAAGACAAGACTGGGTAATATAATAAAAACTTGACTAAAGTACAATAAAATGCATAGGAAAATATATTGTATTTGGAGCTTAAATTCTGCAAGCAAACATTGCTTGTTTTCCCCAATGTATCTGAGTTAAAACTGCCCTCAAAACCTTTTCTAGTTTTATGCTTCCAGTGTCTTGTTGAAAGACACCGACTCTTTAGAAGTTTGACATTTGTGCTTAGGATGGGCATCAGACATCAGGTCATTTGTGCAAGTAACTTATATACCTGCTGAGAGCTTTGAAATATCTGGGAGAATTAAAGCAAGGATCCCACAGTGACAGTTCTATTGGCTCATGCAATGGTCTTTTGCTGCACCCACATTTGCAGAGGCTTGCTTCTGCTTAAGGTGAAAATCTGTAAGTCTGATTTTCAGAATAGAGATGAAGTTATACTCAGGGCACGTATTTAAATAACACATATGAAATGACCTAAGGTGAAGAAATCAGCATTTTTCCATTTACCTTATGGCATCTTTTGCACAAAATTTGAGAAATGGCAGATTATTAAACTTCAAATAATGCTTTGAGTATCTCTTCTCTAATAACTGTCTCCTTGAGGTGAGAATGAGAGTTTTAGGCTAAACAGGGGAACTTGATTTCAATTTCTATCTTGACATACTCAAACTTAGTTATTAAATTGAAAGTCAGTAGGTTACTGTGGGTGATGGACAATTCCATAGACCAGCTAGAGTTTTTTCTTAAAATGTTTGCCACATTTCAAATGAGTATTGCCTTAGATTTGTACACTATGCTAAAATATCATGACCAAGGCAACTTACAGAATGAAGTGTTTGGGTTTATGGTTAGAGAGATAAGAGACCTTCCCTGTTACTGTGAGGAAGAATGGCAGGCCTCAGGAATAGTAGCTGGGGCAGTAAGCTGAGAAATCACAGTTTACATTGCAAAGCAAGAAGCAGAGAATGCAAACTGAAAAAGACATGTGGCCTTTGAAACTTCAAATTCCATTCCTGGTTACACAACAATTCCACACCTCCTAAACCCACTCCAATATTTCCACCAACCCGAGGCCAAGTATGTCAATACCCTAGAATATGGGGGAAGGAAAAGGATCTCATTCAAACTACCACAGACATGAATAGTTAGGTATTTAGAATTCCAAATAATCTCCTCTCTGAAACTTGAAATGGTATCAAATTACATTTGCCCATTTTTTAACTTTTTATTTCACAAATATATAATCAATCTCTGCTAGATAAAATTGAGCACCGATGTACCAGACTAACTCACAAAACTCTCATGGAACTCATGGGTTTGTAAGAGGCACTAGGTTATAAACCAAGAGATATACAATGTCAGAAACAACAGTTACTCTTAGGGCATGTATGCAGAGAAAAAGAAGAAATCTTGGACCTTGAACATGAAAATGAAAAGGAGAGAAAGAAACAGCACAGGGTAAAAGTTCCCTGACATGAATAAACTTGGTGTTTCCATGGACCAGCAGGTCTTTGAGCTGCTCCTGAGTGAGTGACAGCTGTAGCTGAGAGGTGAATATAGCCCTGTAGGATACAGTATTCTCGGTTCTTATATTTTTAAATTCTAAATAGAGAGGATATTCTGTGTTGAATTTTTTTAAAGCATGAAGCAGTTCGTTTTTGTAAAACTTCATAATGTCAAAAGCAGTATTTAATGCAAGTAGAATAAGAAAGATGAAATACTGGTCTATAAGAGACAGGGCATCCAAGACTGTGAGGAGACAAAAAGGATGGGTTCGATTTTATTGTGATAAGTATTGGAGAGATGTCATGATAATGAACTAAATGAGGGGCTTGGAAGAGGCATGAGTGTGATGGACTATCCCCAGGTCTCTGGGCTGAGCTGCTTAAAGCTAGTAGAAAGTGGGTGGAATTGCTCCTAGGTCTATTGTATTTTAATGTGTCTTGAGGAATTCGAGATGCGTTTTCCATATGCTAAGTATATTTCTGGAAACCATACCTAAGTGTCAAGGCACATACCTGTATGACTTCAGTGTTCAGAGAAGAATGGGGCACATAAATGATAAAAGTTCAATCACCACAGTATTTATTTTTTCATTCATTTACACACATATACACATGAACACATACACACATACAGGCACAGATGTACATGGGTGCACACATACAAGCACAAATACAGGCACATGCACAAATACACATGCACACACACATACATACAAACAAATGCATGCATGTTCACACACACATGCACACACATACAAACACACGCATGCACATATGTACATATGCACACATGAGCACATACACAGAAAGAGACTTTGTATGAGTGGAAAGCCATATAGAAGAGACTCAGTTTCATGAGATCCTATGTGCCTTTTACCTAGCCATCAGTTCATAGCCAGTCTTGTCTCAGCATCACTTACCCTTGTCCCACTCCCACCATTACCACTACTAACTTATTTTAAACAGTTCTTCAATTTCTAGTTTCCATCATTAAAGTCCATATGGGTTCCTAATAGACAAGCACTTCCTTGTTTTTATTTTAACTTATTCTTTTTTCAATACATTCCAACAGCAGCTTCCCCTTCCTCCATTCCCCTAAACCCCCACCAACTTCTCCTCCCTCCAGTTTTCCAAGTTCCCCTACTCCCCTGTCCCCCAGATCCATTGATCCTCCATTTCCCTTTAGACAAGAGTGGGCCTACCAGTGTTATCAAACAAACATGGGATAACAAGACGCAAGAAGACTAGGCACAAAGCCTCAGATCAAGTACCAAAATACATTCAATAGCTACAAGTACAATGAAAAGAATTTTTTAATGTTGTAGGTCTGGTCAATGGTTCAATGTTTTGATTACCCATAAATTATTATAGACTATATTTTAATCCAAATATGAATAATGTCTATATATTGTAATTTGTTCATTTTCCATGCTTCTTTTAATCTGCAGGCTTTCCTTTCTGCCAGTTTTCCCCCCTTAGTGATTTATTTGTTTATAAACTAAAATCGTAGTGCTTTCTACATTCTACATTGTGAGTTACACTTTTTTGATTTCTTTACCTCTGTCTTCACTTGCTTTCTCTTACCATG
The DNA here is from genome assembly GCF_011762505.2 of Arvicanthis niloticus. Taxonomy (NCBI): domain Eukaryota; kingdom Metazoa; phylum Chordata; class Mammalia; order Rodentia; family Muridae; genus Arvicanthis; species Arvicanthis niloticus. The sequence goes on from NC_047671.1 coordinate 33,058,171, forward strand.
ATAAACAAAAGCTCTACCCAAAAGCAACATGGCGAGGTTGATGGGTTTTTTTATAGTTCACCATGACTGATGGGCAATCAGGACCAGAACTCAAGTCAGGCACTTGGAGGTAAGGATTATGGAGGAACATGCTTACTGGCTTGATCCCGATTTCCTGCTCAGCTACAGTTTTGTACAACTCGGGACTGATGTGGGCTTGGCCTAATGTTGCTTGTGCTATAATGTTAATTTTAGTCCCCAAAACTGCTTACATAAATGTCTGCACAAAAGACACTGACGAAACCTGCCCCTAGTTGGCTCCAATTAGTAAATAAAGATGCCAGCAGCTAATGGCTAGACAGGACAGACAGAAATGGGACTTTTAGAATTCCCAGGAGTAGAAGAGAGGAGAAGGGAGAGAATCACTATGAGAAGGACATAGGATAGCCCAGCCATTTGGGTAAGTGGCTCTAGTGGCCTTTTTCCAGATTGGGTCTGGGGTAGCAGAGATAAAATATAGGTTTTAAAGGATGTCAACTCTGGAATACCAGAGGGGAGTGTTTGCCAGCTACAGGAAGGAAGGAAGGATTAAAATTGCCCAGCCAAGTAAAGTCATATTAAAATTAACTGGCACATGCATGTGTGCGTGCGTGTGTGTGTGTGTGTGTGTGTGTGTGTGTGTGTCTTTCATTTTCAAATCCAGATAGCTCTTGAGCAGGTGCATGTGTGGGACCCATTGGGAGCACACAGCAGATTAATTAACTATGCTACATGGGACCACATTCCTAGGGGTAGCACTGCCAACAAGGGGCTGGGCCTCCCACATTAATCATTAATTTAAAAAAATATCCCATAAGCATGACCATAGACCAATATAAAGATGGCTGTTCTCTCAACTGAGGTTTCCTCTTCCCAGAAGATTTTAATTTGTCTTAACTTGACAAAAATATAAACAACACACTTCTATCTTACTTTGTCAGTCATTTTCTTTTCTTGTTCTTTCCTCTAAAATAATTCTGAGATCTACAAGGTTTTACCTTATTTCTATTGTTGTTTTACTAGGTTCAGACTTGATTCTTTTTGGTCATGAATATTACATGTGTGGGGATATATGAAAATTTATTTCATCATGACTCTTCCCATGATTTTATTCGGCAACCTGGGAAAATTTCTGCCACAACCTGGAAAACCTAAATATTGATATAGTAGGGGCAAGATAGAATGAAGAACTATGGCAGACACACATACTGAAAAGCTAAGACTGAATGGGCTACCCAATATGATGGAGACTCAATAGCTGCTAAGAAGTCAATGTGTTTATTATAGACAGCATGGATGAAGAAGAGGGGCTAGGTAATTTGGATGGGAGGTCTCTGTACGGAAGCTGTCTTAGCTTGTAGTCATCCAAGAGGAAAAAGCTGCAGTCAAAAGTTTTTGCATTCATTCCTTGTATTTAAAGGTCAACCATGTAACCAATACCTGTGCTTGAATCAGGAGAGAGCACTGGCATTCCTCTGAGCCTGACCTGGGAAAGTCCTTGGCTTTTGAGACATTGAGGTCCTTGACATGGACATGTCCTGTGAACAATGTACACTTATTCAGGACCTTATCCTCTCCCAACAAATTTGAATCTTCAGTGAACCTTAAGCACCCAATGGAATGATAAATCATCACTGTCCTCTATTTCTGGTACCCTAATACTCATATTTTCTACTTAAGTCCTGATCCCTCCTTCTACCTAATAATACTATCATTCATACTGCAGAATCATTTACAGGGTAGAGGAAAAACTTCCCAACCAGCTTTATCCATGTTTTGTAACAGAGTCACCTAAAACACTCACAGAGGCTCTCCCCTGTCGTACCTTAGCTAAAAGGTGTGCTGTTTCTTCTATATCCCATGAGTTTATTTTTGGCAAATCTCTGGGATTTCTTCAACATCTCACCAGTGAAGGGGATGAAGGCCAGATGCTTTCTAGGTTAATGATTTCTGAATCAGTAGTTTTGAAACCTATGTACTGACACAGAAGCAGCACAGAATAAAACAAATCAGCAGATAGGGGAGGAGGGAGTCACTATTGGTGGTTATAAAGCTGCTTGCTTCAAGAAAAGAGCCAGGGCAGCAGAGCTCCTTCTCATAGTTATGCAGTAATGGATGTGAATGTGTCTCGTGCTGGCCTGTTGCTTCAGAGAGACTAGAGAAGTAAAGAGAAATGATAACATGGTAATTGTTTTTTTCGAATGCTCTTCAGCTTTGTGAGATAATTTTTATATGCCTAATTTCATTCTTTGACAATTTTGTGTGTGTGTGTGTGTGTGTGTGTGTGTGCATGTGTGTGCGTGAGTGCATGCGTGCGTGCGTGCGTGTGTGTGTGTGTGTGTGTGTGTGTATGTATGTGTGTGATGTATTCTGGTTTCTCTCCCCAGCCTCGCCTATCTTCCTCTACCCCTATCAACCCCCTCACTCCCACTCCCACTTCCAGTCCCTTTCCTGGAATCAAGACTTTTGGGTTGGTTTTGTGACCCATTTAGCATAACCAGAGATATCCATGTGGTCATTGGATCCCGGTGGGCACGTCAATGGCTACACAACTGAAGGCAATGATTTTTCTTTCCCCTGAATCTATCAGTAGCAAATAGTTCAGAGGTGAGGGAAGGGCCCATTGGTCCCTTCTCTATCCATTCCTCAACATGGGCCCAGTTTGTGCAGGGTCATTGAAGTCATCCTCAGAGATTTTGAGTTCATGATTACAATGGCTGTGTCTTTCCATGAACATGACATGTCTTAGCCCTTCCCCATATCATCTGGGTCTTACATTTTCCCACCCTCTTCCATAATGCCCCTTAGGCATTATAGGGAGTTGTGTATGTGTCTTATGTATATGATGAGCTGAACACTCATTTCTCACTTTATTCTCTGTATTTTATATAGCCATGAACCTATGAATTCACCACTGTTCACTGAAATAAAGGTTTTTCTGATTAAGGCTGAGGGTAATGTTTATCTATGAGTAGAAACGTAAATATCTTGAAGGCAGCTCAAGTTAAATCAATTTAGCTAAATAACATCACTCAGGGCTTGTAATTCCCCTTTGACATGTTTGTGGTGTTGTTGGTGGTGGTGTTTACCAAGTTTACAGTACCAGGCATGGATTCTGTCCTGTGGAGCAGGTCTCAAAACCAATAGAGATCACTTGGTTATCTTCATACTATTAGTGGCACCATTGCTCAAATGGTCAATCTTGTCTAACACATTGTATTTGTAGACCTTAGTATTCACAGCAGGGTGAAAACACTCATCCTTTTCCCTCCTAGCAGTGTGCACAGCAACTCCCAAGATACTGAAAGCTAGTAGACAGTGAGGAACGTACAGTGAGGAACACTACCAGGTTGGTTTCTGTACACCAAGCGTAGTGGTATGTCTTCTTTTCCACAATAAGATGTTTCATCAAGTTTGTGACCAATTAAGAGGAACAGCAAAAGTCTACAGTATCTTGTAGTCTTAGGGGTCTCCACCACCACCAACTCACAAAGAGATATCCTCTGTCTGGTACTAGGGGTTTCAATTAATATTCTATGGCTTCTAGGAATAGATTTTTCTAGACTTTCAAGTTTTGATTTAAAAGGAATGGGGCCATATTGTTGGTTAAGTTTTACTTTTGTAACATATTGTCTATGAATAATTGTACTATCTTTTTAAGAAAAGCAATCTTTTATATCAGAATGCTCTATTTAAATAAACCTACCTTAATGGCAAATTATTTCTCTGGCATAGGGCAGTAGTGTTTGTTTTAACAGTTATAATTCCAAACAAATGCTTTACCTAAAAATAATACCTATAAGACATGTGTGTCTTTCTTGTAAAGGTAGGTCTCAAAGGAAAGAAAACATGAAGGATTAACAGTGCACCTTTGATCTGCATTTCTTTTCTTCAGTCAGATACAAGGACAGTAAGAGCTCAGTCTGCCTGCAAATTCCTTTCCCTTTTATCCTGATTATTGCTATCACTAGAGGGCTTCATTGTTTGAGCAGTGTGTAGAACAAAGATCAAATTAAAACACCTTAGGCAGAAGTGGGGTGGAGAGTAAGTACATAAGGCGAAACTGCCGTGGCCAAGGATCACTAATAGCTATAATTTTCTAGGGAGGAAAAAAAAAATCTCTTTCCCTCCAGCTTTACATTTATTTTTGAATTTAATATGCCAGCTCTCAAACTGATAACTAATCTGAAAGAGGAGTTGTACTGAAGAAACCATGAACACAGGTTAAGCACTTTGAAGAATAACCTTGAACAATGGCAACGTATCACTGCAAATGTCTTTCTAATTAGCTGAAATCTTGAGGCATGTGTAGACTGGATTTACAGATGGGCAACAGCACCAGCTCTTAAGTCTATGGAATGAGTACGGGAGAGTAGGTTCTGCTCTTAACCGAGAGGTTGTGAACAACTGTTCACCTGGTTTTAGCTGCCTATATAAACCTCATATGAATTTAAAGTGACTTACTCAAAAGATGTCTTCCACTTGAAAACCTTCAGGTTGTACAGATTGGATTATAAATCTATGTATTTAAACATCTTTGTTTCTTCCTTTAAAAACGAGAAGCTCCATTTAGGAACTATATCTCATTCTTGACTTCCCGTATTTAAAATATTTAATCTGAACAAGCATTGTATCGTGCCCCACGACACACTATTTCACATTTAATGTTTTTTGAAATAATCACCTTTTTTTTAAATGTGTAAAGATGTCCATTTTAAAAGGAGAGCCCTATGTTGTCCTTTGTCTTTCTTACTTAGATATTCATTCCAGAAAAGTGAAAAATCTCTTGAACTTTCTAATTCAGAGCTTGACATGTATAGGGCGAGCCTATAAAATGATGGCCAAAGGGTTTGTAGTTTCTCAACTGTTTCAGCAATACTTCAGCTTGTACTATTTCAGAACTGTTTGCTTTTAGTCAGCTAATTGCCCTGAGAAAACCAACACAGAAATCTTTTTTAAGCAAACCCAACTTTTTTGATGCATCATCACAGAACAAAAACCCTTCAACTTTTTGAAGTTTCACATTTGAATCAGGTCCCTTATTTATTTATTTATTTATTTATTTAGATTAGGGTGGGGAACAAAAGCTACTGTGTCTTCACTTTCTGAACTGGGAATAGTTATTTTTCCCCCATTTGCAGAAAGTTTTCCATTTTCCCTGTGGAGCCACTGTTTAATAGCATCCTCTCACATCTGGGGCTCTTATCTGTTTGTGTTAGCTTTGAGTAAGCTAGGTGGAAAATGAGAGGAAAAAAATCAAAGTTGGGAAACTGAGCCTCAAAAGTATGTGAGAAAAGTTCAAAACACATAAGCATGTGTGCACACGTGCGCATACACACATAGACACACAAACATACATGCACATACAAACACACACACACAAATATGCACACACATAGACACACACACACACACAAACATGCACACACATAGACACAGAGAGAGAGGGAGAGGGAGAGGGAGAGGGAGAGGGAGAGGGAGAGGGAGAGGGAGAGGGAGAGGGAGAGGGAGAGGGAGAGGGAGAGGGAGAGGGAGAGGGAGAGGGAGAGGGAGAGGGAGAGGGAGAGGGAGAGGGAGAGAGAGAGAGAGAAGCTGGGATCGGGTGGGCTGGGTTCTCTAATAGAGAAGCTGTAGGTTCAGCCCTGTTTTTTTATATACAGTTGAGAACTGAGACAGATTATTACATACAGCTGAACCAAGAGACAGATTTTATGTTTAACAGTTGAGCACAGAGACAAGTTTAAATCCTCTTAGTTAAAAGCCATTCGTTTCTGTAGGGGAGCAGTCTTTGGGCTGTAAACATCTGGGAGAGAAATCCATAGTGAACACTTTATCTACATACTGTTGGTATAGCCACTCAGACCCCTAAAGAAAGCTTTGTCATTCCTCAGAGCCACCTTGGGTTTGGGGGATGTTTTGCCTTTTATTTATGGGTCAGGGCATTTAATTTCTTGTCATTTCTACACCATGTCAACAGCACACATTCTCTCATGGCCTCCTCTAATACCCTAAACATAAAAACACACGTACAAAAACACACACAGCACTTTCCTACAAACACTGGAAATCCATTTTCTTCCTGAAAATTTTCTCTCCTCCATCTGCTCTACAATTTTCAGACACCCAGAGTTCTACTAGGCACTCCTGTTCCAGAAGCAGAGTGGATGACCCATGGCTATGTACATACACAGAACAGAGAGTGATACTAAAACATACCTTTTCAATTAAACCCTAAATTGCATTTTTAACACTGTTTTTTTTTTAAGCTAAAGAATTGCATGTCATACAGACTCATGGTACCACTGTATTCTCTTTCTAATTAATACACAAATAAAGGAAACATAATGGGTTAGCTGGCTATGACACATTTATCCTCACTAATGAGGCCACAGAGTGAGGATGCTCACTTTTTGCCCAAGGCTATGCTGTTTCAGTTCTTCCTCTTGTAATTGAGGAATTAAATAGTTTGCACTGGCCTTTGTGATTAGGAAAAGAAAAAAAAACATATCTGAAGAGGTTACCACTTGGATATGATTTAGTTACAGTTTCTGGTTTTCACCAAGAATTTAAGGGCATTTTGTTGGCCCCTCCTCAATCTCCATCATTCCCATGTTCCCCCGAATAAAATTCATTGGTTGAGAATTAAGTAGCAAATTTTTAATGGGTCAGTAAGGAGTGCCAGCCAACCGATGATTGAAAAAGAGTTGTGAGAGGGTGAACAAAGGTGCCAAGCCGGGGTTTGGATGGAGCAAAACCACTACTTCTCTATTTGGATGGTAGGGATAAGATGAGACTTATATTAGTGATTGTATCTCGGGTGCTTTGCTGCATATGAAACTGAGCACAGTAGTAATGATGCAATTCATCAGGTGAATGGCAGATGCAACAGTAACCCTGAAATATAAGGTCCTCCAAGTTTAGTCAATAGTGTGGCCAACTAGGGATGTTCAGTAGAGCATGGGCAAGGTGGGAAATCAGGCTGGGGTGAAGGTTTTCCTGATATTTGCTTCAGAGGTGGATGCCTTGCATTAAGGAGAGGTTTAGCTTACTATGAAAGTAATTGCTTTTATCAGGGGAGCAATGGTTCAAGGAAAAGCAAGGAATGACAAAGCTCAGGGATTCAATAAGGACAGTTGAAAATGGAAGCTGAGAGGTGAGATTTACGAGTCTAGAAGTAGAGGAGGAGGAAGAGGGACCTCAAAGAGGAAACAAAGAAGGAAATCAGCAACATCTCACTTTTCAAGACCCCTTGGACTATGAACTTCAGAAGTAGGAGCATCCTTTTATTCTCTCTAGTCACAGAAATTACAGAACTTAATCAACAAAACTGTGTGTCCTGTGGAAAAATACCTAAATAATCTCCAAGTAGAAAGATAATTACGTATCTAAGTTACTTCTTGACATAGGTTATAGATTTTTATGACAAAAATAGTTTTGTTTACCTTTTAGTCATGTTTTATTTAGCAATAACAGGTGTGAAATATACACATAAAGTCTATTCATATGAAAATACTGGATGATGAAAACTTATTAGTCTATCTGTCTGACTTATGACAGCAATACCCACTGGTCCTGAATATGAGGTCTGCTCTTCAGTGATTGATATACCCAGTGTTACTTTATTGAAGACACTGATTTTCCCTCTCCCAACATGTATAAATGTCAGTTTAGTTGTTAATTTTTACCTTAATAGTAGGTTTTCATTCAGTTAGTCAGTCATTCATTCTATCAAAAATAAAATATGATAATAAAAGAATGTTCATTTATCACATCAAAGTTGGATAAGACAAACCAACAAAAGAGAAAGAGCCCAAGGGAAGGAACAAGAGTCAGGGACCCACTCATTTACATCAGGAATCCCATAAAATTACTTAACTGAAAGCTATAATATGCATGCAAAGGACCAGGCGCAGAACTCAAGCAGGCCCTTTGCATGCTGCTTCAGCCGCTGAGTTTATATAAGCTGTGCTTGTGTTGCTTCAAAGACCATTGTTTTCTTGGAGTTCACCATCTCCTTTGGCTCTTAAACTCTTTCTGACTCCCCTGCCCCAGGGTTCCCTGAGCTCAGAGTGAAGGTGGAGGGTAGGGAGAGGGGTGCATGAGATTTGATGGAGACATCCCATTTATGGCTGAGTAAAGACATTTTTATAAGGTGCTTTGGTTATGTTTTGTCACAGCAATAGAAACCCTAACTAATCCACATTCCAAGTCTAAAGTGGGGAAATAGAGGGGTAACTAAGAAAACTAAATCAGTATAGTCAAAACATAGCGATATAAACCTTACACCCTATAATTCCATGTTCAGAATCTATGGCTATGGTAACATCCTTTGGGCTTCAGTGGGCTTGGGTTGCCCGCACCCATCCAGCTCTGCTGGCTGCAATACACACAGCCTGTATTGGTCTGCTACCTTGGTATCCACAGGGTTTTTTTTTGTTTTTGTTGTTGTTTTTGCAGATGTTCCATATATCTAGCAATGCCAGTATTGTAGACTTTCCACTGTGCTTAAATTTCACCTTTACAGATGTGTGCTCAGGGCACTCAGAGACTCCATGTGGGAAACCCAAACCTGCAATACAATGCCTGTGCTTAACAGCTGTCTGAATCTTTATGCAAGCCAGCTCAGCTCTCTTGGACTTACATTCTGTATGTCTGCAAAGGCAGCCTTGTATGCATGATTATTCCAAATGCTGCTACCAGCTAAAGATGTAGCTATGCTTTCTTTCACCACAGCTGCTCTGGCTGCTGCATGTTTTCTTGGTTGAATCTAGGAAACTACTTTGCTAGGAGGTTATTTTCATTCAGGAAAACTGTGCAGACATTGTCTCTTCATATATGCTTCTTTCAAATGAATTTACATTTTTACACCTTAGAGTCTTTGCTAGGTCTTATTATCAATTAACCTTTCTCATTATTCCAGAGCAGAGTGTAAATTTTCTCTTTATTTATACTAATCTATTAACAAGCACCAGTATTTCATGGGTTTCTGTCCTGTCTGCAAATTCAATTGGGTTCACTCTCCTTTTCTTACAAAATAGCACATTGTTTAAACATTGTGCTTTCTCTCTCTCTCTCTCTCTCTCTCTCTCTCTCTCTCTCTCTCTCTCTCTCTCTCTTCCCTTCTTCCCTCCCTCCCTCCCTCCCCATATAAAAGTCAATGAACAAAAACTTCTGTAAATTTTGCTAGGTAGTGAGAAGCAACCATACTAGAGGCCTAGCAGAGATGAAATAGGCTAGAGGCTGGACCAATCGATTACCCATAATGCTCATCCTCAGCCATTCATTTCACTCTAGCTTGTAGAAGTTCTGCAACCCTCCAAAAATACCTAAGTAGCAATTGTTCAAACACATGAATCTATGGGGAGTATGTCGCCATAGCTCTCCAAATTACAGTCATCAAAAAAGAAAATCATCTGAGATAATAATATAGGAGACAGCAACACATTTCATGTTCAATTCTTACTGTGCTCATTGCTCTGCTTCAGAAGATTCTCGATTTCACTTGAATGTTCAGTGGTTTGCTGCACTTTTATTACCTTTGCCCTTCTGATTGCAAAGTGTTTGGAAGGACTCTAACATTTAAAAAAAAAATGGACTCTTTTCCATATTCACAACACCATGCCTGTGTAAGTACAGATTAAATTTTATGGTCATGAGGGAATAAGCAAGCCTTTCAAACTCTGTAAAGAAGAAAAAGGAGGAGGAGGAGGAGGAGGAGGAGGAGGAAGAAGAAGAAGAAGAAGAAGAAGAAGAAGAAGAAGAAGAAGAAGAAGAAGAAGAAGAAGAAGACACATACTTTGAAAACATAGCTTTTCATGAAAAACACAGTTAATGCACATATTTTCACACAGTGATTAACTGCACAACCTTTCCATAATGGCTTAAATATTTTCTTGAATAGCCCATTCTAAAGACAAATGAAATAACTTTTCATCCAGATGGGGAACATTTGATTAATGTGTCCAACTACAAAGTGAAGGGTAATTTGCTCTACAGCAATAGCCACTTAATGCAGAGTTTGGTAACGGGAATGGATTGCTGCTATGACAAATACATAATCATGTGGAAGTATATCTGGAACCAGTTAGTAAGGAAAAGATGGAAGGGTTTGGGGATGAAGGGAGTGAACATCTAAAGTTCTTTGAACAACTGTAGGAAGAAGTCTAGTGGCTTTTGAGGGGGCCTACAATGAAGCCTTAAAGGACACTGAGGAAAAGGAATCATTTTGTTTTGTTAGATGGTTTAACAGCAATGATACCATCAGTTATATAAAGAAAAAAGAATGGCTAGTGGATCAGATGACCTAGATACGATTTCCCAAATGTTTTCTTGATGACAGCAAGATGAAAAAAAAAAAATAATAATAGATAACCTAAAGGAAGGGTTGCTGAGCAAAAAGAAGATGGAACTTAATGACCTTGAGATTTCTAAGCCTCCTCATATGACCATGCTGTGCCTAGTTTTTTGAGTCACCTTGATACAAGATAATGTCATTTGAGAAGAAGAAATCTTAATTGAGAAGATGCCTCCATAAGATCGGTCTGTAGGGCTTGCTTTCTTTGTCTCTTTCTTTCTTTGACTGACTGACTGACTGACTGACTGACTGACTGACTGACTGATTGATGGATTGATGTGGGAGGGTCCAGCCCATTGTCAGTAGTGCTACTCCTGGGCAGGGGACACTTGAGTATATAAGAAAGCAGACTGAGCAATCCATGGCGAGCAAGCAAGTAAAAGGCGTTCCTCTACGGTCTCTGCTTCAGTTCCTGCATCCAGGTTCCTCTCTTGACTTTCTTCAATAATGGAGCATGACTCAATGACCCAATAGTTGTAACCAACAATAAACCCCTTCCTCTCTAAGTAGCTTTTGGTAATGGTGTTTTACTACAGCAATAGTAAGATAGTGGCAAACAATGCTACAATGAAGAACTGGTTTTGTAGTACACAGCACTTAGTATGTCTCAAAATCTAAAACTAGATTACTTTTCATGCAGAAGGAAGGATAATTAAGAGCACTAATCCAAGAGCACAAATCCAGGAGCTAGGCTGAAGCATTTCTAGGCAAAAGCAAGGTAAAGGAAATTTGTCTGGTTGAATTAATGAATTCTGTGTGCTTCCCATTTTCTACTGTCTTAGTAGAAGTAAGCTGTCTTCCTATAACTAGTTCACCATTGTTAAGGGCTATGAGATCTTATGGCTATAGAATAAATATACCTTATGTTATGAAATGAGAATGAGAATTTAGAGAATGTGGTGGAGTGTTATTCAAAAAGGATAGGTTTAAGTGTCGAGTTAAAAAGTAATAGACTTAAGATGCCTAATGTTGACAGTCTATGAGGATGGTTCCAGAAAATGTGGGACCTGCAAGATGGCTCAGTGGGTAAAAGCACTTGCCTTGAGAGCCTGATGACCAAAACTCAGTCCTTGGAATCCACACAGAGGTCAGATGCAGTGCCAAGCATCTGTAGTCCCAGCACTCTGACAGTAATTGGTCAAAAACAGGAGAACTGACCAGAAACTCAAGGATCAGGTAGCCTGGAGTAGGTAGCATGGGAATAGAAAGAACAAAAGAGATCCCACTTCAAACAAGGAGGAAGGAGACAACGAACATATTTCTGAAAAATTGTTCACTGACCTCCACAGGTACATAATAGTATGCAAGTATGCAAGGATCTCTCTCTCTCTCTCTCTCTCTCTCTCTCTCTCTCTCTCTCACACACACACACACATACGGAAAAAGTGAGTTAAGTACCAGTATTTCCCTCTATTTATCTTCTGATTATGAATGCGATGTGACAAGCTCCCACTCCACCCTCCTGTCTTCCCTGCCACAATGAAATATATCCTTGGACTAGGAGATAAAATGAACCCTTCATTGTTTTGTTTCTATTGCCAAGTAATTTCTTATAGCAATAGGAAAAGTCACGGAAATATAAACCAGGGTCTCAAAGGTAAAACATAAGGAGAATACTCTTTTTATATGAGTACCTTTCAATTGAGAAATTAGTTATCAACTCTCTTCTTTTGTATGCACATGCCCTGTCTTATGCTTTAGTTATTATGTATGTGATACTTTCCATGCAATACAGGTGCTTATACTTGTACCATTGAACAGAAGAAAGCATAGCTTTGTTGTTCGCTCCCAAAGAAATTCAATATCAGATTTTATAATAGTCTTGTGTATCAGTTTTACTCTGTGGGTCCTTTTTTTTTTTTTTTTTTTTTTTTTCCCAAAAGAAAAGCTTTCAGCACAGGTAATTTTGTTACATTTCTTTGACCCAGTACAATATTTTTGCCCAGCTTAATATATATTTTGTCAAAGTTATACGTTGAATAGCTTGGGGCTGGTAGTAAGTATTTGAAATATTAGATATTTTTTCTAGGTATTTGTTATTATCCAACATTCTTCCTTCTTACAATTGAACAGAGTGAAGCACAGATGCAACTGTCCCATGGGTCTAAGCAAAAGGTTTAACACCTTCCTAGTTAAAGCATTACATATTAAGCAATATTTGGTTTAAGGAATTCTAAGTGTCACAAAGGTATGTGCCCAGTTAAAAAGCAATTGCCTGGTGGAAATTCTTTTCTCTCAAGGCCTTTACAAATTTTGTTGGTAAAGCCATGAAAGACAAATTGCTTTGATGTCAGAAATCACAATGAAGCCTACTGTATAAAATCATGGCTGTTTGCCCAATCTTTTTTCGGGGAAAGCTGTACTGCATGATGGGTTTTACATTAAAGGTATAATGATTGTATTGATTAATTGTATTTTTTTCTCTTATGTGTTATTCTGCACTACATCTTGTTCACTTCCTATAATTTTTGATTCACAAATTGTGTTTCTTTATAAATTCAACCCTCATCTCATAGCTTTTCCTAAACTGATTCTACCCTATGCTTGGCTTCTTCTTAATGTTTTTAACATAGCATATATATATGTATGTATATATATTATATATATATATATATATATATATATATATATATGTGTGTGTGTGTGTGTGTGTGTGTGTGTGTGTGTGTGTGTGTGTATGAGTGAAAGGACCTTATAAACCATAATTCTATAAACAAATGGATTCCCTATGTCTTCATTTACCCTTTTGCCCAAACCATGTCTTTTTCATATTCTGTTACAAATTTCTTCTAGAATGAGGATCTAGAATGAGGATCTAGAATGAGGATTTCAATGTCTATGGTTTTCATTAGTAGTTTTGAAGGATTGAGAGCCCAGTAACACACAGGAAGCTTCTGGCCCTGGAGATTTTTATCACCACCTGGGAATAGCATTACCTGAAATGTGTGTGTGAAGCAGCCTGTTTGTGCTTTTAGAGGAAGTCACTGCAGAATAAACTTGTGATATGAGATGGAACATCTTTCTGAATAGGAACTGTTTGGAATCTCTTTCCCCTTTCCTCTGCCCTAGTATGCTAAGGAGAAATTTGGAGGACTATGTTTTAAGTATATGAAATTTTGAAGTAAAAATAAAACATGAATTAGTTATGTAACTCTATTCCAGCTTAGGAAATAAAATAAGTCTATTTTATAAAAGCACCCTTTGTGGTCTGCCTGATGACATTTCCCTCAAGGATAGCCAGCAGCATGAATTTTGTGTATATAATCGACTTACTTCTGTAGAATTTTATTGCCTATAAATTGGCACATGTCTCAAAGCAGGAAACAAGACACAATGTCGTGTTCATCATAATGAGATTTCCTTTTCCTAAGGCCTTTCACCCTTCAAGACATGGCTGTTTCAGGAGCTCCTCAGGCATTCACATGGGCTTTGTGTTTTTAATCTACTTAGTCCCATTATTCCCAATGAGACAACCAGCTCAATATAAGCTAGAGTGTCAATTCTAAAGGCAGAATACCTCTATGTATTTACTAAACAGGACAAGTACATGTCATGTAAAAACACATAAACTAAGGTTGATAGCTGCTCACTAGAAAGCATTGACCAGGTTTAAGGTTTACAAAGAGCAAGACAGAAGTATAGAATTTTAGGCCAGGTTATAGAGCCATGGGATGATCCCACTGGGAAGCTGGAAGAGTACTCTTTTGTTAACAACCCTTTCTTTGGAATACTGATGTTTTTAGCTTCACATTGTCTTGGATGTATTCCTTCCTTTCCTAGCAGGAGATGTAAGTTTACTTTAAAGAAGGCCTGGACTCATAGCCTAACAGCATCAGCTTCACTAACAGGTGCTGTTTACAGCTCCTGCTTGCTGCCTCTCAAGTTCTGTTTTACATTCCCTGAATGTAAATCCCTGAATGTAAATTCTTCACTCATCGTAAGCCTAACCTTGGTCTATTTAAGCCCCACCATCTGGTTAAGGATCTGCTGTGATGCACTTCTTAAAGTCTTCTGGACTTTAAGAAGTTCACTGTGAACCTTGGCAGCCAAGACCTAATCCTCCCCAAAGCTAACTCACTTTAATAAAGAATCACTATACCTAAGACATTATGAGCAATGCTAATTCCTGAACTGTAAATAAAAATATACATGGATGTCAGAAAATGTGTACATGAGTTCTGTCAGTGTAACAAAAATATTGAGCAAAGTGCGTTTTTTTTTTTTTTTTTTTTTTTTTTTTTTTTTTTTTTTTTTGAGTTGATGGTTAACAGTCCCATAATCACTCCAACACTGCAGGTTTGCATTTTATTTGGGTAGCCCCCATCACTTGATGGTAAGCCCTTATTGCTGAACACACCACATATTTGACATATAAGACACAGAGAAATAAAACCGGTACTGACATAAACATGTTTCCCCTACTGGCTAGGTTTCATAATTCTAGAAGCTTCTGTGAGCACTACCAGGCAAAAAATTCAACAGTCTTACCCATCACCAAACCCTACAAGCTACAATTATCACTAGTCTGGCAATATATGCCCACCAATACAATAGTGATACTAATGATACTGATGTTATCAACCACTTTCCAGCTGGATTTAAAGGCTTCTCCACAAGATGAAATTCATGCATGATAACGCTAATTGGGGCAAAAATCCATGGCAAACTCATGCCATAGGCCATAGGGAAGAACTTGATACTTTATTCTGCTAAATGGAGGTAGTACTATACTGTCCCTCAAGTTCTTATCTTTATTCACATAGATTACTGCATTGCATAACTCCAACCCATTTTCTACAATAGAGGTTGAATACATAGACCCACTGCTAGCCAACCTACAGAGAATAAAAGATGCCCAGCTCTGAATGGGACAGCCATATACCATATATCATATACCATATACCATATACCATATACCATATACCATATACCATATACCATATACCATATACCATATACCACATACCATATAACTAGTGTATACCATATACTATAAACCATATATAATCATATATCATATACCATATATCAATCATATATACAGCTTCTCCCACAAGTTTTAGAATTATCATGGAAGAGGGGCTAAAATGACCATAAGAGTCAAAGTTAGAGTATGTCTGTAATGAAACAGTATTTGCTAGAGAGAATCGTGTTGTTCATATGGAATCACAGTGACTGTGACCAGATGCACAAGCTCTGCACAAAATTAAGCATCAATGAAGAATGGGCTCATGAAATTCTACTCCTATCTGAGAAGCTTTTATTCATTGTGAGGAGGGATTATTATAATGAATATCAATACAAAATGTATATAATAATATTGATCATTGTGAAGATTGTTAATGTACAGAATATAATTTGGAATCTTGCAACCTGTGGCTCATATTATCACAGTAGCCATGTGAATTAGAGATTATGATTATCTCCATTTCTTAAAGGAAGAAACAGAAATTAACCAGTTACAGGATGTGTCACAGTTAGGTGTCTTGACAGACTTCAACACTTGTATCTCAAAGCTGTGCCATCTTGTTTTCTTTGCCTACTTCTGATGCTGTCAGTCTCCTAGGAGGAGGGAGAATAGTGAGGTATATGAGAGGGCTCCGTTTTTATTAATAGAAAAAAAAGAATATATACAGCAAATTAGACATGATAATGAAATTTGCATTATCTCAGGGATCACGTGTTAATTTCCATCTTATTTCAAAAGTTGCAGTGCAATGGAAATCTTTACTATTAATAAGAAATGGGCTTCATATTAGCTAAGAGAGGAAACCATAAAATAAAACCAATATATTTGGTGGAATGTCAGTGTATAATTATCAAAATAGTGTTCTGGACCTTTCACAAAGCATCATTACTTTATAATAATCTGTGTAGGTTAACTATGTTGAGATATGTTAGTAAACACATGAAGACTTACTACTGTCTATTGGTGAAAGTGTTTTGTTGTTAAACCAAACACTGATTGGGACAGCACTCCTCTTACAAAAATGGTCCAGAAACACACAAGCACTGTGCCTAAAAGAGAGAAAAGCCAGTGTGTAAAATGATAGCTTATCTATTTTCTGTGTATATCATAACACTTTGTTTTCAAGCTGGGTACTATGGCTCACAGCTGTAACCCCAACGACACTCAGGGGGAAGCAGCAGAAGAATTTGATGCCAGCAAAATAAAAACAGCCAGAAGGAAATGGATGATGTTTCTTTTTATGTTTATCATAAATTGTGAATTCAAGCATGGAGAACACGCCCAAGGTCTTCAGTGTTTCTCAATATCATGACTGCCACCACAGCCAAACAAGAGTGGGACCAAAAAGCATATCAATATCTTTAAGAACAAATTTTTTAAATTTAACTTTTGCTTCCTGGGGAGTTAGTGTTGTTCTCACATACACGGTGGACTGGTTGTATCACAACTCAGCTTTGATCAGATCAACTTGGTGGCAAGAGATCGTCTCATTTTGAATGATTGTCTCATGTGCCCAGACATAAAAACTACAAAGTGTCCTCTTAAATATTTAGTATAGGCAGCACAATTACAGTAAAATGGCAGTGCACAATTCGTTACATTCAACAGTAATGTGGAAGGTCAATGTGTTGACACTTCAACTTTCAAAGTTTACCTCACTAGTAGTGTATTTTGTAGGAAAGTTTAAGGTACACCCAGTTTAGAAAAAGTAGCTATAGTACTAGCCTCTTCTATAATCTTAAAAAGCACATCAACATTATCAAGCAGGGAGCAGGTTTTTTTTCAGAGTAATGAACACTAAAGTATTACAACTTTATGGAGTGCACCAAAAAGTAGATGAGCTTCAAAAACTCCTCAGGGTATTGTGGCTATGCCAACACAGTACAACCCCCAAGAACCTTCCTTATTTGCTGGTTACTCACATTTTACAGAATGGAGCCACAGAAGATCAATCAACAATCTACTAGTGGGATCATTAAAGTCACATAATTTCAAGGTCTAACCCCAAAACCTAACATTAGAACAAAAATGCATGAGTAAGCTGAAAAAAACAAAACAAACAAAAAACAAACAAACAAACAAACAGTGTCCTCAACCTCTGAGATCACTAATGTTCCTTTTGATCAAGGTGTAGTATGTATGAAGGAATTCCTAGAAAACATTTAAACCTGGGAAATCCCAGGAAGAATTGAAACATACTCTCCAAACTTCTAAGAGACATTGAATCTATGGAACTGTCTAATTTCATAGCTGTTAGGCACGAGTAGTCATTAACATTTTAAATCTGGTTCATTAAAGAAAATATTTTAAGAATTCAGATCCATGACCAAACTACCGATAGTTTAACTACTCAAGAGTCATATGTCTCTAGTTACTATCATATTAGAAGCAGGAAGAGAACATTTTTATTCTCATAAAAAATACTGTGGCATAAACCCTTATTATTCCTAGAATCCAGAGTCTATGTTAGTTTCTTGTTTTCCTTTGATCATGGTGCAGTTTGAGCCTTGTTAAGGAGGTGAGGAAGTCCCTGGCAGATATCTGCCAGCAGGGGAAAGCTGAAAGACACAAACTGAAGGCAGCTCTTGGATGGGATCTACAGAAAGACTGATGAGTTTCAGAGTGGGAGTAACCTGGCTTTTGCCTTGTGCTGTCACTAGAAGAAAGGTCCAGTTGAGTGATAGAATCTTTTCATTATCTACTGAGCTCAAAAATAAACTTATCTGAGGGTAAAAAGGTGTCGATTGTCAAAACGTCTTTCCTAGCTATCTAGAATATAGAGAGGAAGGTACCCATCTTCTATCCTGCATGTCAAGAAGAGACTGTAACGACAGGAATGGCATGTATGCAGTCCATAAGTTTAAAATACTTGACATTGTCTATAATACATCTCAGTGGCTTGAATCGGCTACTGTCCAGTAAATGGACTGTTCTGAATATTTGCCTTCATTAGCTCAGCTGTCACAGAGACCATGTTGAGAGCATGACCTCCATTTTCATTCTGAGCCTTGGCTACTTAAGGAGCAAGCAGACCTTGACCACATAACCAGGGAGTAGGTCTCAGCCTGCCAAGTGTTCATCAGCACTTCTCTCTTTTTGTCTTATTGTGCTTTTCATTTTCCTGAAGAAATGCTTTAGGAGTCGAAGAAAGCTGTCAGATCCCATGCGAGATTAAAAGAACAAGTCTAACAGAACAAGAAGGGAAGGGAAATCTGCTCTTGCAGAATGCCCTTGTTTTGGCTTGCAGCTGTCTGCAAAAGGGGAGCTACAGCATTGGTGGAAATGAGTATTTCCTTTAGCTCTGCAGAGATAAGATTTTCTACGAAAGGAGCCATTTCCTTGGGCATACCCATGTTAGACCCTTTGAAGAGAATATCTCACTAAAGAAATTTGGCATTGTTTTCAAATTGCTATGATTAATATTCAAGCTCTTTCTAACAAATACGTGCCTTCCAGCAGTTCTAACCCCTTTGCAGCAGCTGTTCCAGTTACATTCAGTACCGGTGACTGTGTGTATTTCCTTTGGGCTATAACTGCCTCTCCTTCACTTTTAGGACCAAGAATGTTGCCTTCAGGACCAATTCTAATGTCAAAGCACCCTTTCAGTGTTAATATGGAGTGTCTGCAGGTGATGGCAGAGGTCTGAATTGATTCTGATTCACTTTGGTGACAGGGTGAGCTTCAGAGTTAGGCATACCTTATAGATGCCCTGTTGTTTGAGATAAGGTCTTCTGTTGTTTGTCCCTGTGTATAACAAGATTGCTTCTCACCTTGCTGGAGAGCTGGGGTTACAAATGTATGCAACCACGTCTGACATTATATGGACTCTGGGAACCCAAATCAGGTCCTCAAGTTTCCATGGTCAGCGCTCTCTCTCCATATTGAGACTTCTCCCTAGCATTGCCTGTTTTGCTATACCTCGTGAGGCAAGCCACAATCAGCCAGTATAGAAAAATTCCCTTAGACTTTCTCAGTGTATTCATCTCATGTGACAGACTTTTCCTGGGGAGAACCAAAGCACAGCAACACACATGTCTTCAAAACCCAGAAAGGGAGTCTGTAGGCCGACTGGCCAAAATGGCATGGCCACCGACCCGACTCGGCTGGCCAAGATGGCGCCGGCCTCGGCCTCTGGTACCGGCTACTAGTGCACTGTGCATGCGCAACTCAATTTTGGGGCCAACCCATCCCAAATGGGGTATGCTAATGAGGCACCACAATCGAGCAGGGTATGCTAATGGGGTATCATGATCCTGACCAATCACCCCCTCCTGGGTGGGGTATGCTAATGTGGTATGCTAATGAGGCGCTGCAATTCTGACCAATCGCGCACCTCCACGCACTCCCCACCCCCACCCCCCAGGGCTGAGGGTATATAAGCAGCTTGCCCTGGGCATTCAAGGTCTCCTCCTGAAAACTAAAGAGTGCTTCTGCAATAAAGGCTGTTGAGAAGGATTCGGTTGTTCGCGTCTTCCTTGCTGATCTGGTCGAGTGGGGCGCAACAGGAGTCCAAGACAAACCAAAGTAGAAATTCCGCCAATGTTCCAATTGCTGATACAATGAGTCATTATTGGGTTACTGACAGGAAGATGAGTGAGGTGTTACTTACGGTGGGCTGGGTTAGAGTCTCTGCCTGCAATATCTGTTTAAACCCTTTTATACTGTAGATAGGAGCCCTCTGGAACCTTCCAAGTTTCTATTCTTTCTGCGCATGTGACATTTTGTTTTCTGTTCATAATTTGAAGCTTGAGATCCTCTCCCTTCTTCCTGGGGCAAATACTGTAGTTTAAAAGTAACGTAATTTGGGGAAACATGCCATATAGTTGCTCACAATTTTATAAACATATTCGCAAACAGTAATTTTATATGTATTTTTCTCATATAAAATTATCATTTAGATGATAGTGATGTGTTCCACATACTAGTAAGAAATAATATAAATGGGAAGCAAATTCCTATCATCTCCTCCTGAAAGACTGTAAAGAGCCAAACAACTCATAGGCATGTAAAAGCCCAGAAGGATGCTGTTATACTTGCTGTGATTCTTGATGAGTATTCTGTTCATCTGCTTTTCCACAACCCTCTGTAGACACTTTAATCTTCCTGGACCAATTTTTGACTTCTTGGTAGCCTTCCAATTATAATCCATTACACCATTTTTTCTCTCAATACAGGAATATAGAACACTACAGGGCTCCCCTGCAGAACTTTTGCCAGTACTCACAAAATAGTGTCTCACATTTGTGGATTCTTAGTTTTTATCTATCTTTAAATGTTGTCTATATAAATATTTGAGAATCACCAGATTCTCTGCAGACAGATAAGGGGGCATGAAGACCTTGTGATTTTCTCAGTGTGATGAATTTAAGAAACTGAGAGGGTAGGATTTGAGTCCAGGCCCAAACTACTGTGGGATTCTGTTCCCAGTGAGGGCCAGATAGCCAACAGATCTGGATCCATGTGGTCTCCTAGCAGGCCCTCCTCCAATCAGGCATAGCTCACTGCACTACAAGCACACAGGCATACTTTCTGCAGAAAATACATAAAAGTTGATATCTTTCCTCAGCAGGGTTTTCCTGAGCCCTCAGACCTAATGTTAAATCCTCTCTCTTCGCAGCCAGTGATTTTCCTGTGCAAAGTTAGCCACAACTCATGGATTTGCTTATTTGTTCACACATTTCTTTTCTCCACCACTATGCTATCCATTTTCTTTAATGCAGCTCGACCCAATACCTACCTGCTTCTTAACATTGTTGAATCCATTCACAGAGTTAATGTGATTTAATCTCCATCACAAACCTCAAGGAAATACTATTCTTCCTTGGCAGGAATTTTATAAACTTGCTTATACAAGGTCAAAGAGCTTGTGTGCTGAGAAAATGGAGTGTGTCCCAACCTCCCTGTCCCCATTACACAGGCAGGCTACCCATGATGCTCAGGACTTGAAGACCTAAGTGTAGAGGCTGGTGCAGCAGCTGGTAGATGGGTTCCATAATGTCCTTTATAATTATCTGTAAATCTGTAAACCTTGAAGGGAAAAATAAATCCTCCCTACTCCTGTTCCTTTTTAGAGAGAAGAGTGGATGGCGGAGTGAAACCTCATCTTAAGGGCTGTGTGGAGCAAATCAGTGCAAGGAGACAGCTAATTGCCCAACCTGATTGCAACTGCTAATCACAGTCACAGGGAAAAAAAAATATGTTGGGAATTAATTAGGCAAGGACCTTCTGAACAGCAGCAGGAAGCCTCCAAGTGACCTTTATTTACAGTCAGTTAAACAGAAGTGTGGCTGAAAATGCCACGGAGCAAATCAGATTATTAATATTGATTGCTTAAAGAAAATGAATAATTTAGAAGCTAAGTCGGAATAAATAGCCAGTGACAGAGATGAAAGAGCTCAGTACACCAAACTTGGAACATTTATCTATCAGGCAGTGGTATTCCCGGCTCAGAAACAGAGAGTCCCACCCTCACAAAGCACAATTAGTTTCTTGACCCAGCGTGATTTGCCACCAGGAATGGTCCCATTTGGCTGAGCAGACAGGGTATTGGGCAAGAGTTTTTGTCAACATTTTGCTTGGTAAACTAATTAGAAGTTCAGAAAGGTTTCTTCCTGATTTTTTATCAATAAAACATCAATTAGAAGTTGGATTGCATTTTTTCTACTGACTGAATGAGGCCCCAGAATTTCCAATGTTGATGTCAGTTGTTGTGATTCCCAGACTACAGATGTTTTTAATGAAGAGGGTAGAGGTGTCCAATTGTTTGTAAATAGGGATTATCAGAGGCAATCACCTCTCACATAATGAAGTGAGTTGCACACCAGCTTTCAATTGCCACATGCCTTTATTCTAACTCCATGCAATGGGAACACACGAAATCCATCCAAACATATATGATCATATCAAGATCTCAAATATGGACTTTCTGGCTAAAGTAGGATTTTCTGTAAGTAATGAGCTTGTTTTCATTTTGTTTGATGAGATTTGGGGTAGCCATTTTGAAAGTCTTAATTTAAGCTCTAATGTCTTACTGACCTGTACCTGAAAATGCTAATGAAATGTTCTAGTGGGAAAGTTACTGTTATAATTAGGGTTTAAGGTAGTAGGTATTAGCAGTTTTATTGACATAGAAGCCTCTCAGAGTGGCCAAAGAAAGAAAAAACTCGAGCATCTTTATTTTGAATAAAACGCTGAGAAATCAAGATTCTTACTCTTAGATTAATGTGACAAATTAACTAGCCAAGTTCAAGACAGCCACAATTTCTGTAATGATAATAAACATAACCTGTAAACCAATCACTAAAACAAGCCAAATCACTCATTTTTTATCCAGTAAAGGCATAAATATTCATGTATACCTATATTAATTCATATCATCCATGTGATATGAATCATATTGAGTATTGAGCATATTTCATACAGCTATAGGAGATATAGCCATTCCAATAGTTACTTTTCTGTTGCTGAGACAAAAGCCATGCTACCCTAACAAGCTTTAAATTGACTTTGTGAAGTCTACATGCCTGTTTTCTATTCCTTTGTATAGCGAGCCCCTGCATGCAGGGTCTATGCAGAATAAATACTCTTTGCTGTTGCATACTATTTGGGGTGTCTTTCTCTGTGAATCACAGACCTTTACAACTAGTGGCCTTGAGGTTTTTAGACCTGTTTGCAAGCCTCTTCTCTGCTTCCTGAGGAGAAAACATAGTCATCCTCTTTATGCGCCTTCCCCACATTCCCTTTAAACTTCCTTACGTTGATTCTTGTCAAGTGGTTGGTCATGGCCATGATGGAAGTAATGAACACACAGACCAACAACAGCCTTATGTTCTTCTGGTTAAAAATATAGACAGCTGGCTGCTCTTCTAGGGGACCAGCATTGGCTTTTCAATCCATACCTGTCAGTTCACAAGTATTTTTAACTCCAGTTCCAGGGCCTCTGACATCATTGCTGGCCTCTGTGAACACCAGGCTCTCATGCTGGACAGACACACGTGCAGACAAAGTGTTCTTACATATAAAATAAAAATAAATAAATCTGTCTTTAGGAGGAAAAAAAAATATAGCCCAAGAGACAGAAAAACTGCACCAAGCAGGGCTCACCCTTTCCATCTGACTGGTTGCTGATCTAACCAGCAATGGAAAAACATTCAAGCACTGAAGACTTCTCCATTCTATGTAAGACCAAGCCCAGGGCAATGCTGAACCTATCTGATTGGTGATTAGTTCATCAATACAATACTAATCACTAGCTGGCTTTGGCCCATCTGGTGAACCAGTAAATGAAGGTCATCCAGTTACACACTTACCTGGTTATGTGGCTATATTTTTGTAAGAATTTAAATTAACTTAGCACTCCTGCAGAGAGGAAAACATTTATGTAAAATTCAGACTCTAAAGCTCTATAGTCAAATGCCTGCAAGCTAACATGGCAGACTGGTAATGTTCAGGTGAAAGTGATCGATCCCCTTCACTCAGAATGTTGCAATTATATTGCAAGATCATTAAAGCCAGAAGGGGCTTTGTCTCTGTCCTACAAATTTGAGAGGAAGAAAGTATTTTTATGGTCCATATTATGCTATGTCTCGTGTCTCTCCCTGAATACTCGAAATCACCATATTGTTCTTTTTTAAAATGTACACATCTAATGCCCTCATCAAAATCCAAAAAGCTTTAATTAAGTAGCAATATGAGACTATAATCACACTCGATGTCAAAGTAATATGGTTTTTATTGAGGTGCTACGGATAATTCAGGTAGCTGGAAGGTAAGTTGCCACAAGTCATTAGACAGCGAGGGAATTTTATAGAATCTTGTTTGCATCTAGATTCTGGGATTCTAACTGTGGCAACCACTCTCTCCCAAATCAATTGTCGTTTTTTTTTAAAAAAAAAAAAAAAACTTACAGGACTATGGTCTCTCATTCAGACTCCAGATTCCATAGGAAGCCGAGCTCACTTCTGATTAGGTTTTACCTATTACAGTCAAGAGAATGAATCAGGTTCTCCCCAAAAGCAATGATGAACAAATGTGCATCTTTGTCACATGAAAGCTGTCGTCGAATACCTGGCTGTACAACATTCTTGGGTTTCTCCACTCTGCTAGGAGAGGGTAGTGATTTTCACATTACTTGTGGAGTTCCTGATGGGGCTGTCTGGCATTACACACAGATGCATCCCCTTCTCTACCATTATGGCGAACAACTGACATGACTGCAGTAATTGCTGGCATCCGCTTAGAAAGCAGAGCATCTTTTGATTTTGTAAATGTGATGTTTTTATTTTATCACTTGGTTTATATACAGATTAAAACAGGATCCCTCATGGCAATAGATGATAATTGAGCAGTGTTCTGAGCCTGCCACAGAGCACAGGAGTAACGCTTGGGTGACTTGGGAAGAGTCAACACCTGAGGAATATATTTGCTGCTTCATTTTTCATCATGGCTTTCAACTTGTAAATAAGACACCTAGAAAATATTAAAAAGAATAATGTTAAGAAGACACATAGAAAATGACATTTAAAAGACACTATTTGGCTACTACAGAAAAAAAGCTTTGTCAGTAATATTAAAGGATTTGGTATGTAATTAATTTCATCGGAATTTGCTTTTGAGTTCTGTTGAAGATCATCAGATTGAAAACGCAATATGTTTCTTTGTCTTTTTTATCCTCCTGAAGTCGCAGCTTAATTCACAAATGAGGAAAAGTGATTCTGTGGTACTTTGCATGCAAGTCACAGTTTCTTTACTGGGTTCCAGAAGATCCCTGGTCTCCAAGCTCCAGTGTTCAGCTGCTGCTGCATATGTTTCTGCTGAAATGTAAAACTGGCAGAAATAATCATTCCCTGGGTTTTTAAGAGGCTGCATTTAAAGCACTACTTGACATATCTTGTTTCTTTGGGGAGCTTAAAATTGTACTGAAAGACAACAAAGGCAATAAAAGTGTGTCAGGGGAGGGGGAGGGGGTGAGGGAGGGATGTTCTGTTCAAAACTGAATATTACGAACCCTATTCTAAATTATCAGCAATAATCAGAACTCTTTTTAGCTTAAGGCATTGCATCCACGTTGGCTTCTAAATTGCAAAATACGAATATAAGTTAACACATACCCAAATGGAAAATGGAGATGCTTTTCTATGGTAATGATGTAAAATCATAAATATTTTGTATCCACCTCAGAATTAACACAGCTTAGTATTTTTGATGCAAACTGAAGAGAATTCGAGGTAGGATGGAATTTGGTAACTGCAGCCCTTCAGCTGAGAGGCAGTTTCTTCCCGATGTGCCCTCATTCATTAACTTTTCAAATAAGAAGTCAAAGTCAAAAATGAGCATCTCAAAGATTTCACTTTGGATTTGCTTCTCTTTCAGGACTGTGGCTGGAACCTAGGTAGACAAGAACTCTACCAGTGTGCTACATTCCCTAGCCTAAAACTAATGGTTTGTGCCGTTTGCCTAGCATATCCTGTTCATAGCTATTATACTTCATGGATACCTAGTATGGGAGATATCTTCATAGAGATGGAAGTGTTTCCAGCCTTGGATTCCCACAGTCTTCCACTTTCTTAACTACATGCATAAAAAAACAGTATTTTTCAAAAACTCTGACAGAGAAATATCTGTTTAGATACAAATTTTAAAGTTAGAGCATTGTGGAAAATACTATTTCTCAAAATAAAAGGTTCTGTTATAAGGAACCCTGAGATGGAAATTAAATATGCATAGTAATAAAAAATAGCTTGAGAAGCTAGCTGATTGCCTGAAGAGAACATTACATGTAGGTTTCCCAGTTTTGATTTTTTAAAAAATAAATATGTATACCTAAGCAATGTTCTCAAAATGCCTAAGTATGTTATTCGTTGTTTTTAATTCCAACTTCCCATTGTGGGTTTTGGGGTCATCAAATAAAAGCAGGAACTGGGCCTAAATGAGAAAATATGTTAAGTATGAGTTTCACTCAATTATGATCATCACACTGAATTGCAAAGATGTTAGAGAGAAAGATCTGGAGGTAATAAGTGGCTTATAAATAATCTTTATGTTTAAATTTGATGGCAAAGTACATAGAGTATGAAAGCTAGACAGGAACTCCGCAATTACAGGGTCTCCTTGGTCTGAACCTGCATGTGGCAGATCTATTCTTTGTGTCTTTGCTGCATTCAGATGATGTCCACAGAGCAAGAGGCAGATACATTGCCATGGGTTCCTTTAAAGTTTTTCTTGGGAAAGTCAAAAAGATATTCCTCTTGGAGAATATATTTCTCTTTGCCTACTTAATAAATCCCTGAAGACGTAAGAACTATCCAGGATCTCTATAGCTGATAAATTTGTATTGCCACTCACTCTGTTTAGTGAATTATTTAATCTTTTTCTTTAAAAACTTTTTAGAATTGTTTCTTTTATTATTTTATATGTATGAGTGTTTTGCCTATATGCATACATGTGTATCCTGTGTGCCTAGTGCCCTTAGAGGTCAGAAGAGGGTAATAAATATTCTCTGGTTGGAGTTACAGACAAACATAGGCTGTGGTATAGGTTCTGGGAATCAAACTCAAATCCTTGGCAAGAACAAGTGCTTAGCTAACTTTCATATCCCTCTCCTTAACTTGTTTTCTTAAATAAAAGGTTATTAAAATTTTTTTAAAGTATCATGTCATTAACTTTTTAGAAGCAAGGACAGTACAACTTGACCAATAGGCTAAATGCAATGAGCAATACTCAAGATTCCTAGCTACTAACTTGGCCATAGATATAGGCTTTTCAAAACCTACTTTTAATAAGGGTTCTTTAAATGCCGTAACTTCCTGTCTCATTCATCACCCACCAGAGGTAGTGAAAAAGAAAGGTTAATAGGGCAAAGGAGGATGCGGACCTGTTTAGAAATAGTTTGGGGGGACAATTCTAATCCGTGTTGTCAGGATATCAGCAGTTCAGTTCACACAAATCAGCGGTGGCAGCTCTATCCATTCACAAACACTACTCATGAGTCAACAAGAACAGTTTGATCCAGAAGAAACCTCAAGGCTCTGCCAATCAGCCTGGGTCTGCTAAAGCAGGAAGAAGCCACAGGAATACCACCAGAAGTTCTTCGGTGGTATTTCTCTCTATAAAGTCATGAGAAACAATGACCAGCAAAGTATGGTAAGGCATCCAATATCTCACATCATAGTCCACTGTCTGTTGGGTTATATCTATACCCGTTCCAAACATCACATGTTGTCCCAAACATCTATCTATCAAAATATCAGCTCTGTCAAAATATCACCTGACCTTTTCCTGGCTGCTTCAAGGAAAACACTACATGTCTGTTCTCAGTAAAACATCCTCCCACATACCTGCTTCAGAAAAAAAAAAAAACCCTTTCAAAAGACAGTTTTTATAAAAAGATCACATGACACAACTGAGTCTCCAAAGAAACCAGAAAATTTCACTTCATATTGAAACCCACTTAGGCCATGTATGCTGTGTCTCAACCCACTGTTTTAATCCATAATTGATTCTCAGTGACTCCATCTTACCTCATCAAATCCAGTGAACACTGAAACGTTTTCAGTTGTCAGCATTACTAATTCTGATAGGATGTGGTAAACAGAAGTCCTTTAGTTTTGCTTTGATTCCCCTTCAATTTTCTTAAGTTCAAGGAAGCAGTATAAAAACCAGCAAAGAACATGCTAAGAATCATAAGAGTAACAAACCCATGCTGTGTGGAGCTGAATTTTATGTGGGCTTTGTCAGGTGATATTTTGACAGAGCTGTTATTTTGATAGATAGATGTTTGGGACACCATGAAAACCACAACTGGACACAATGATACTGAGCATAGAGTAAGTTCTAGATAGGAAGCATTATTTACTATTACTTAATACATCCAATGATAGGTCATTGATAGTATGTTTAATTATCCCCAATTGAGGTAGCATAAGCCCTTTTATAAATCTATCAACTTGAGAGGAAAAACATGTCTTAAAAGACAAAGTTGACAAACAGATTGCTTATTATGGCAAACAGATTGCTTATTGCTTTATTAGCGTAAAGCAAAACAGAAAACTGGGTATTGTCCCAGCAATTATTGAGAAAGGTGGATTTATAGACTCAGAAGCTACAGTACCCCTCTAGAATTGATTAATCTCCTCTGAGAAGCAAGAGACTAGGAACCAAGAATGGTCTTAGGTTGGTCACTCTTTATATTTGAGTAGTTGAAAAAAAATGATATGTAAAGAAAGATAGGCGATCAGAAGAATATTTGCATATTATTATGAGTTTATCTACTACACATCCATATAAGGATACATAAATGATGGAAAGAACTATGAGCTTAAAGATATTGCTACTAGAGACATAGGCTTATCTCTATTCACCCCTGCATGTAAAGGTTGGAAATAAAATCTGAATTAAAGTTAAACATAATTCTTCTATTAATAAATAAGCAAATAATATTATATATTTTTACACCTAAATACATAAGACAATCATAATTGTACTTTTAAGCTATAACTATTGTTCACGAATGTGTAACTATTTTGCTCTTTGAAAGCTTGTAGGCAGGATCTAAGACATTTTAGCATCAACAGGCCCCCAAAGTACTAGAGTTAATTCATCAGCTGGTGGCTGCTTCTAAATTTAGTAATGCAAAGTTGGAAGAGCAAGAACAGATGGGTAGAATATTCTTGCAAACTCAAATATTTTAAATGGTAGCAGTTTTCTTTACCATCCCTGATTCAAAGGGCATTTGAAGATACCACATATATACACACACAGACACACACACACACACACAGAGACACACTCATACATACATACACAGACACACACAGAGACACACACAGACAGACGCACATACACAGACACACACACACACAGAGACATACTCATACATACATACACAGACATACACAGAGACACACACACAGACACACACACAGACAGACGCACATACACAGACACAGACACAGACACACACACACCTACCTTTAGAGCTATCTCTATATTTCTGTCCACTTCACCCATCAACCCAATGTGGTGTAGTTTATTACCTCTCACCCTCCTCTTTTTCCTTTTCAGGCTTGGCCACCGCTTTCAGCCCAAGTAACTGTAAATGCTGATTATGATGATCTCGTAACGATCAGCAAATCAAATATCTCTTCTTACATTAAGGAAGGGAGAGCTTGCTTTAAGTTCATATGCATCACAATTAAAATCGCTCCATTTCGACTTATGATAATTGTTTCAGACATTACAGTCCTGAATTACTTAGCTTCAGGGGCTCCAAGCGGAATGGCCATTTCGAGGAATGCCCTAGGACAAGTACAACTGGAACAACAAACAAACAAACAAACAAACAAACAAACAAACAAACAAAACACCTGCTTTTATATTCATGGCAATTAAAATCTAGAAATACAAAGACCAGAATGAGCCTCTCAAGTCTCTACTAAGGAAGGCATCCAGAAGTTCACAAAGCTCAATTGTTTTTCCAAAATGTCTGATTAGGAAAATCAATTAACTCAGCATAATGGGCCCTACGGAGACATTGCTGCATTTCAGTGGAACAGAATGAGAAACTGTGAATAAATCCATTTTCCCTCCGAAAAATGAAGGAAGCACAAAGGGAGGTGGGGGACAGAGGAAGAGACAGAGAAGATGGGTAGGAGGATGATGGGAAGATATCCCATGGGGTTCTACCTGCTTAAGCCTCTGCTGCCAGTTTGAAATGCCAGCTACTATTTTTTTTTAACCAGGATTCTGATATTTCATATACAACTCCTGAAAAAAGTTTCCCTCTTGGCTATTATCACTAACTTCTTAGGCTTTTGTTGTCCTGAGACTAGCTTAGGATATAATCTATCATTTATTTCGAAACCCTGAAAATGACAGTGACACTTTTCATTTTCAGTTTGTTTGCATGCTAATGACAGCTGAAGGACATACCACAACATTGCCCAAATGAAGCATGAATGCACACATTTTAGCATTTTTCATCCAGAAGACTTTACTGATATTGTTACCCCAGGATATAGTTTAGTTCAAACTTTGTTTTCCTTACACTCTGGACCCTCTCAGGCTGATAGAATGCTATGTATTTTCAAGTCCAGTGGATTGAGCAAGGAGGTCTGACCCATTGAGGTGGGGAGTAACATGCACTATACATTCACAGAACCTTTAGTTAACTGGAGTTTTATCAATTTTGCACACTTCTGGAAATCACAACCCCCTGATCTTCCCTCTTTTTGGTCTCCTTCTTTTTTTGTTTTTGATACTGGGGACATAACACATGGGCTTAAGTATCCTAGACAAGCAGTCCTTTACCAAGCTATATCTCCAGTTCTCAAAGCTATGACTCAATTTGTCAGTGTCTTCTTCTTTCCAGGGTCAAGGTCAGTAAAGCATTTCTTCATTGTGACAGATTTAAATAACCTAAACCAGAAACTATGAACTGAATAGACTCATAGTTTACTTACTTAGATTACATTATCAGCTTTGCATGACACTGGGTATTTAATCTTCTGACTTTGTTTACGGTAGTTTTCACTCAGTGTGATAAAATACCATGAATAATCAACTTAAGATTTATTTTGGCTCTTGGATTCAGAGATTTTAGTTCACAGTCACTTGGTCCTGTTGCTTTGGTCTATGAAGGATACATCATGGTGTAAGGATATAGTGATGATGAGATAACAGTGTAAGAATATAGTGAAGTAAGCCTACTTATCTCATAATGGTTAAAAAGCAGGGGGTGGGAGGAACTAGGGTCCACATTACTCCTTTAAGAATGTGTCCCAATGGCCTAACTTCTTTCTACTAGGATTCAACTCCTCTATCCTTTACCCCATCCCAATACTACCACAGCCATGGGAAAAAGCCTTCAACACTTGGGCATCTAAAGAACATTAAAGATCTAAACTACAGAAGTATTGGCCATTTTGTATCACTATCGTAGTAAAATATCTAGGTTGTGCTGGTTAGTTTTTGTTAACTTGACATAAACATAATGTCTTTGTTACTTTTCTATTGCTGTGATAAAACACTATGGCCAGTGCAATTTACTGAAGAAAGGGTTTCTTTGGCTTACAGGTTCAGAAGGGTAAAAGTCCGTGATGACCAAGTAGAGGTAGCAGGGGGCAGACAGCTGGAAGAAAAGCTGAAAGCTCACATCTTGGACTACAAACGGGAAACAGAAAGAACACATTAAAAACAGCATGAAATTTTAAGCTGTCAAACTTTCACCCCCTGCTCCAATCTCATCTCATACTTTCTCTAGCGTGATCATGCCTCCTGAGCCTCCCTACCTCTGAAGGTTTGAATAAGGGTCATATGTTCCAATACTTGGTTTCCCGTTTGTGGAACTATTTGGGAAGGATTAGGAGTGGCAGCCTTGCTGGAAGAGGTGTGTCACTAAGGGCTGGGTATGAGGGGTCAATAGCCCACACCATTCCAAGTTGTCTCTCTGTGTCTCATATTTGTCTCTCACACTCCACATTCAGCTATTGCTTGACTCACGTCATGCTCCCTCTCATGATGGCCAGAGGCTCCCACAAATAAACTTTTCTGTAGGTTGCCTTGGTCACGATGTTTTATCACGGCAACAGTAAAAGTAACTAAGACACTCTTCAAATAGAACTACCCACTGGAGGCAAAGTATTCAAATGTCCATCCCTATGGGGACTATTCTTATTCAAACCACCATATATAGACATACATAGGAAGAGGAAATCTCAACTGAGGAATTGCCTCTATCAGATTGGTTTGTGAGTGGGCATCTTTGTGCACCTTTCTTTCTTTCTTTCTTTCTTTCTTTCTTTCTTTCTTTCTTTCTTTCTTTCCTTCTTAATTGTGAATTTACATAGAAAACTCCAGCTCACTGTGAGAAATACCATGTTAGGTAGGTAGCCCTGGGTTGGTTGCTGAGAAAAAGGGTAAAGAGAAGGAAAGATGTCACAGGTTAGGTGTCCAATTGGAGTTAAGAGTAGCCCAGATGAAATATACTAAGTAACAACTGGGGTTTATCAACAGGAAAGTAGAGTTTAACAATACAGGGTAGATATCTTATAGCTTTAGTGTTGATTAAGGCTTATTACTAATATAAAGGCTGTGAGTGTCCAGGAACTAAATGGTCAAAGGAGGAGTAGAAACCCTGGGTTGGGACTAAATATTTGCAACAACAGACATTGCCATGTTGCTGTTTAGTCTTCTGGAATCCCATTGCCTCTTTATAGTTCCTCTAGCCATTTTCCATTGCAAGTTCTTAGCAGGTAATCTTCATGTGACAAACATCTTCATGGTGTCCTCAGTTTCTTTTGACACTCTTGAGGAACAATGACCCCTGCTGCAGAAACTACAGCACATGAATAAACATAGACACACTAGCATTGTCTCGACCAGTTTTCATGATGGTTGTAGCCACAGAGCACTTCATAAGAAAAAAAGAAGTATCCCAAGGTGATACTTCAGAGATCATTTCTTCCAGGCATGATTGTCATCATCATGGAGTAGAGATGGCTATGGTGACCTAAAATACTTTAGCCTCATAGTCATGCGATAAAGTAAAATAATACAATGTCTACTAGGTTTGTAGTAATGAAAGCAGTTATAGTTTCTTATAGGACAAGGTAGATGAGGACATGGGCTCTTACCTGACAGTGTAGTTACTACTTACTCTTGTTGCAGCTTCCTGTGGTCTTGTAGCCTCTGAGGTATACAGGAGGTGGGAGTTCTACATAAGGTGGGATTATAGTGATGAAGCTTAACAGTTGTCACTCATTCCAATATGGGAACTTTTGGTGGTACAGCCATCTTCGAGTTATTCCTGATCCTTTTAGTAACCCCTTACTCATGTTACTATAGCCCCAATAAAACAATAATTGACTCATCAAGCTGGATATGAGTAGAACTTTTTCCGTGATCTGCCATGAAAGCCCCATGGAAAGCCCAAAGTCATTTCTTCACATCTCCCCAGTTATACCATGAAAGTGTGGCAAGCTTGAAGACTGTGCTCCGAGGTCCCATGAAAGATCTTGAATCTCTTAGCCTGTAGTGGGTGAGGAGATACCCCAGAATTGACATGTTCCCATGCTTCTCTGCCATCTATAGCGCCTGGTTCACTCACTTCTGTGCATGTGAAACCCTTCAGATGGACAACACTGCTCAGTTAAATTTTCTTTACTCTCTCTGGCCAGGTCATAAGTTTCTGTTTCTCCTTGGTTTCCACTCTACCCCAGGTTTCACTGTAAATCTGACTCAAAGCTCTAATTCTCAGGATGTATTCTAAGTATATTACTGGGTAAAAATTTTTATTTTTTACCCAATAATCAGGTCCATCCTTCTTTAAATGGGCCTTCCATATAGCTTTAGGGCATGGACAGAGCACATCACTGTTTTAAAAATATTTTTCATATTTATTTCTTTGTGTGTGTGTGCTTTCACAGGAGCCATTACTTCATGTTTGACAACTATTTTCAACAGCATAGACATATTTACAATTTTTAAACAAACTTGGATATCGTGAATACCATGTCTAAACATGGTAATCAGTGGTGGACTTGACTAGGGTCGCAAGGGAACAAAAAGAAATGACATACAAATGGACATATGAACAGAAGGCTGAGATTGGATGCTCAGGGCTATCTGCTGGAGAAACTGCAGCATGCTGGAAGCACACTGTGTCTATAATACCAAGTTGAACAGACAGGTGGATATTATTGTATAGAGGCGAACAAGGAGGTAGGATTATCACACATAAATAAATAAGGAACTGGGGTTTGTGGCATATAGCTAGATTAAGGAAACAGGTTTAGTTAATCTTGTTAGGAACAGTCTCTGTTAGGCCATAACTATCTGGTGGAAGAAAGATATCATGGATATTTTCTGTAAACATTCTTAACATTTGTGCCAGATCCCCTAGAGAGGCTTTGCCATCTTTTTGAACCTCATACCAAAGGACTTTGTCTTTTTCTTATGGGGCTGAAGCTATACTTCTTGGCATGGCCATGCCTATGCCAAAGCACACGTTCACTCCGGGCTTTATTCACTAGAGGCTTCCTCTGCTGGCTACACATTTAGACATAGCCTTCATTTTCTACTGGGAACTCTTCCATTTTCCGAAATGTGGCACCATCTTATCTAAGATGCAATCAAATCACCAGTAAGGCGGCCAGCCAGTGAGGCTCTGTGGTGATCATATCTTGAGATGTTCATACTGAGGGCCATGCTTGTTTGGAGGCAGTTCTCCAGGGATTGCAGCTACTGGTAACTAGGAGTATGATCCATATCAGCTGTGGGCTGGTCCAAAAATGTTGGAGAGTTTTAGTTTGTGTTTTGTGTTTGTTGTTGTTTGAATAACAAGCTGTAACTCTTACCGACTAGCCAAATGGAGGGCATGAGTAAAGGAAGCATGCCCCAAAACACATCAATAGGCAAGTCTTGAAGTACTTTTAGCTTAACACTGCCTAATTAGTGATGGCTTGAAATGGAGCCCAAAGCATGAAGACTACAAATGTTTAATAATGAAAGTTAGTCAGTTATAATGAACTTCCCAAGTGGGTGTGTATGTAGGGCTGGCTTCAAAATGTAATTAAGGTAAAGGAAGATTTCTACTTACCCCCTCCCCCCATTTCTTAGTATTTGGACATTCTCTTTGCTTACCCGAGGGAGAATAAATGGGTAAATCTCCCCCCCCTCATAGCGTCATCAATAGAATTCCTATTATGAAAACCTCTGAAGGGGCTTTGCAGAAGAAGGGGATGTGGTCGCAAGACACTCCCAGTGAGCATTTGTCTCTGTAAAATGACAGCAGACAGTAGATATTGGTGTGGGGCAGGAGGGAGGGGTTGCTTGTGAAAATTCGGCTTGCCATAAACCCTCTTTTTATGTCTAAATCCAAACCATTTTTTTTTAAAAAATACCGTGACCCTTTAATAAAAAACAGCCAATAAGATAAGATCTGCAGGAGGAAGAGAGTTTTAGGAGGTTTCTGTTTTTCTCTCTTCCTTGTGCTTGGTTTTCTCAGTTTTCTATTAATTACAGCCGTCTTTCACTAGCAAAGATTATTTTTGTCTAGCGTGGTTTAAAGTCAAAGCAACCACAAGAAAGGGAGGAACCTGATGTTCTGCAAACTCCCCTAACCACTTCACAGGAGAGAGAGGGAGAGAGAGAGAGAGAGAGAGAGAGAGAGAGAGAGAGAGAGAGAGAGAGAGAGAGAGAGAGAGAGATTGAGAGAGATTGATTTGCCCTGTGCAGCAGGCAGCAGCTAGGAGAATTCCACTTTTAATCCTACCTTCTTGTGTTTACATGAACTTTCCTTTGCATTTCAGAGACCTTATGGAGAGATTCCTCTGGCTGACCCCGGGAGGAGTGAGGAATTTCTCCATCAAGTGCGTATTGATGAGCTGCAAAGTTCAGTGAACAGGAAAATTCTGCTCCTTTTATTGTCGATGTGACAGGTTACTTTATTACCATGCCTTTCACAGCAATTTAACAGTTACCCTGGTAACGGATTCGGTGAGGTAATGTGATCACAGGCATTAGAGCCCAGGCAGGCTGGCCGCTCACTCCCAGCAGCCATCTGCTGGCTGATGTTCCAAGGGCTGGGTGCCTGGAGGGGCCCTGGCAGCAAAGGCCTGAATGGCAATAAGCAGGTGAAATAGGCTGGTCCTATTTAGCTGCACTCTGGTGATTTCTTTCTCTAATTCTATTGAAATAATAATCAGGATTTGTTTCTGATTAATTAACTAACCTTTTGGTAAAAAGATTAGATAACGAAATTGCTGCCTATTCAGAGATAATGAGATTTTTATTACTCTGTCAAAAGAAAAAAAAAAAAGTACATTATGTGTCACCAGCCGCTGTGTCAAGAGGGGGTGGGAGGTGGGGTGGAGATTTAAGTCTTTGTCAGATGCGGATATTCCTCACCAGAGGAAGGGTGTGATTCAGTCTCCGGGAAGTCCCTTGTCTCCTTGGAAGCCATTAGGAGGGGTTTTAAAACAGCAAACAGAGTAATAAACACCGTTAGGGTGATGGCTTTGGGGGAGGGTGCTGATATGTTTTAAAATGTCTCCTAATAGAAGAGGACTGCTCTCCACTGTGGGCAGCTTGATGTTCAGTGTGGGTGTGTTTATATGAGCGTGGGAGTGTGAAGAAGGCAGTGAAACCTCATGCAAGGCTTTACAGTGACATATGCAGACAGCCGGCCCGTCCTCTGCTCTCCAGATCTGTCCTGGGCCTCCAGAGCATTTGTCTTCTGGCAGGAGTTGCACTTGGGCAATGGGAAGGGGAAATCACCGGAGCTGAGCAGGCTGGAGGTCACCTGTGACTGTCACAGGTAGGCAGCCTTAGGGAATGAATTATTCTAACTGGCTGAGGAACAAAAAAAAAAAAAAAAAAAAAAAAAAAAAAGAAGAGGCCCTTCTTCTGGATTCAATCCAAGCCACAGAGCTGGTCCATTTAACCTTTTCTTTCAGGAAGTCAGGGCACAACCCTCTGGAGGAGGGGTGGAGGGGAGCAGGGTGGAGGAGGGGGCAGGGAGGTGGGCGTAGGTGGGGGGAGTGAAGATGGGGGCGAGAGGCGGGGTGGGGGTGGGGACCTTTTGTTTTCTATCTCCTCTGTGGCTATAAGGATAGGATGTGATTTACATATTTCAACCTTAGGCTCTTCTTGTATATAAAACGCTGCCAAATGAATCCAACAGGCTGTGTGAACCAGTCAGCCTTGTAAAGCACAAAGCACTGTGTATTTCCAAACAAAATCCCACAGTTCCAATACTGTTTTAATTACCACAACCTGAAGAGGAAACCCAGGGCAGGTCTCTTCCTGCAGTGCAGTAAAATAGAGGAGGGGAAGGAGGGCAGAGCGAGGGTTGGGACCCAGTGGAGCATTTTGCATAAGTGTGTTTGTATCACTGTCTTCTCGGAGCCATGCGCTCGCACATGAAAAGATTTCAAGTTCTAAAAATGGAAGTTGCTGTTCTGAATTTCCTATGGTTCACAGACAAGTTGAAACAGATCAGGCAGGGGGCGGGGGCAGGGGTTGGGGGTTGGGAGAGCTGCCTCCGAAGTGAACATTCTGGAGCCCACTTTTCTGTCCTGGATATCCGGCTTACTCTTAGCTCCCTCCCACATCTCCTCTTGCCAGCTACCACGCTCCATTTCTGATAACAGATGCTCAACAAAGAAAGAGAAATAAGACATTAACAAGGAGAGGGGGGTGGGGAATTCTGAGACCTCTTTGCCAAGAGCTCTTACAGGAACTTGCCCTCCTTGGCTCACTCCCAACAGAATGGGGGAGCACTGAGAAGCCTTTGTCTTTAAGCTCCCGGTGAAACACGGGGTTAATATTAGCAATTATTATTAAAATTAGCCAAATGTTATTAAATGATCTTTGTATAGAAGAATAAGTATAGTTTTCCCTTTGGCAGACAATGACATCTGCAGCTCCACGTTTTCATGAAATGACTATACTTAACAAAAACATGACTTCATTTTCCTGGCATTTCTTTGTGCCTAGGAGCAGCCCTGTAATTGTTCCCTTCAATTACAACATTACTATTTTAAACTGAAACCCATTTTATCTGCACGCCAGCGTTTTATTTGTTTTACCAACTATATCTATTTCCATTACTGCGAGGCTGATGGTTTGTCTCAAGAGGAAATCAAATCCATTAATTCAGAAATTTCAAGCCCGACTAGGTCTGCCTTAAGCAGCATTTCTTATGCTAATAGCGAGTGTGCTGAGACTGAGAGGAACTGACATGGCCCTGTTTTCTATCATAACTTAAGCATTTATGTAAGGAGGCAAATCTAATACTCCTAGGAAACTGTAAGTGTTATTATATATAATTCACTTTCCTGAGATCTGGACAGGGCTCTGGTTTGTGGAGCCATGGTTTAAATCAGGCTGCCAGGAGATGTTAACTCACCTGACTTGTCCTATTTAGCCAGCATATTGCTTCACAACAGACACAGCTAGCACAAACCAGATTTGTGCACACGCGCATGCGCATGGCGTGTGTGTGTGTGTGTGTGTGTGTGTGTGTGTGTGTGTATTTGTTCAACAACACCCCCCACCTTCCCATCCCCCATCCTGCTGCCACCTCCCATTGAACTTCTGCCAATGCAAGAATATAAAATTGATTTTGTATTCAGGAGATGTCTGCAACTTAACCCTGTAACGGCCCTAGTCTGAGACAAATCTGGTCCCTCTGTTTCATTTTTAATATACTCTGAGCCTGATCACATGATTTGTGTTCAATTAGATAGCTTGACTCAATAAAAATCTGGCTCTGACCTAGACAGAGGGAGGGAGAGAGAGATTGCTCTGACTCCTCTGCAGGCTTTAGCAGACACTGTGACCTGTTTATGTCGATGGCAGAGTAAGAGATTCTATCACAGGATCTTATCATCTGGAATCTAAAAAATACAGAAGGCATTGGAGGACCTGGCCCTCCTTTGTCACCACAAAGCTCTCCAGTGCTGTAAATCAGCTCTCCTTGGGAGCTCTCATGCACCAGCCCTCACTGATAAGCCCTGTAGAAGCAGACAGGGCTTTTAGGAGTTGCTGAACCATGTAGTTGACCTGCTTAGGGTTTTGTTGTACACTATTAAACCCAGGATGGCCATTTTAGCATGGTTCTGCTTTCCTTTTTCCTTGACCTGGTTAAGCAACTCTATGTCCACCTCATTATTGGGCTGATTTAAGAGAAAGGGTGGGGGGGGGGGAGAGAGAGAGATCGAGAAAGGGTCAGTTGGCTGTTTAAACATACCACCTTCATACATGAACTTATGAGTGACTTACACTGATGTAGTCGACAGACTTAAGTAACTTGACACGAATTTTGCAGCTAAGAACAGATTTACTAACTGCACATACTGCCTGGTTTTGGTTGGCATGGGCACTAAGGTCCTATTCTCCAAAAACAAACTCTAAATCTTTTGTAAACATGCATTATTTGGTTAACACATTGTAAATGGGTCCCGGTTGCGCCACATAGCCTCTCCATGATAATGTAAATAGTTATTACTGAAAGGCTGGTTTTAAATTGTAAATGAATATATTTCAGCTGTGGCTTTGCTTCCAGACCTGACCAGTGATGTAAATCTGGACCTTTGGGTTTTTCTTTCTTTCTTTTCCCACTCTGTCCATCGCTAGCCAGTTAGGACTGTGCAGAGTGTTTGAACAAGGTTTTCACATGGCCAGCACAGTTAAGTTGCTGTTTTATTTTTCCTGTGTTTGATGAGTGTTAACAAGTACAACATTCCAGGGAACCCAAACCAAATGTAACTCTATAATTGGGATAGGAGTGTGAGGGCAAAACCCACCTGGTAAGTAATTCTCCAGTTTAGTGTTTGAAAGTTCACGAATATCACCATAGGTCTTACAGAAAGAGTCATTAAAAGGACTTGACACAGCCAGGCAGTGGTGGCACACGCCTTTAGTCCCAGCACTTGGGAGGCAGAGGCAGGCGGAGTTCGAGGCCAGCCTGGTCTACAGAGTGAGTTCCAGGACAGAAAGGGCTATACAGAGAAACCCTGTCTCAAAAAACCGGCAAAAAAAAAAAAAAAAAAAAAAAGGGACTTGACACAAAAATTTAGGACCTTGCTCCACTAAACTCAGTAACTTGAAATATTGTTTGCCCAGGTATTGGGATCTAGATCCATGGGTAGAGTGGTTCCTCTCTGTCCTTTCAGCCTCTGCCAATTCCAAACAAACCTACATCGTGACTGGCCATCTGGTATATGATGTGTCTCAGAGATAATTTACATAAGAAGCATTCAGTATACCTAGCACCATAGCATGAGCGTTCTCATGCTATAT
The DNA here is from genome assembly GCF_011762505.2 of Arvicanthis niloticus. Taxonomy (NCBI): domain Eukaryota; kingdom Metazoa; phylum Chordata; class Mammalia; order Rodentia; family Muridae; genus Arvicanthis; species Arvicanthis niloticus. Next base: position 33,098,313 of record NC_047671.1, read on the forward strand.
GCATAATTATCTTCTGCATAGCACTCACCCAGAAACTGTGAAAGTCTGATAGTCTCAAAGAACCCTGTCTTTTTTTATTTCCATAAACAATTACTTTCAAAGTCTCCCTACTTCCTGTTGTTTAATATTTCCATAATGTGCTGGTCTACAGAGTTTGAACACAGAAATAAAGTGACCTCAGATGGTCTCCTGGGTGTGCCAGAATAAGGGCTGTGGGCTTACTGCCCTTATGAAATCTCTATGCATTAACTTGGGTACTGCTGAGTTCAGGTCAAGCCTAGGGTAACAAGAAGATGTAGCTTCTGGCCTCAGTTCATTCCTGATTTGGGGCCACTTTTCACCTCTGTGGGTCTTATCTGTGATGTGTTGAGTTTTGGACAGGCTAATTATCACCCTTCCTTTCCAAACACAAGTTCCAGGGTAAGGGTGGTACAGAATTCTAGTCCAGCATTTGCAACCATGAATCAAAGAGATTCGGCAGTCAAGACTTAGGGTAGGAACTTAGCAGCTAAGATTATGAGACTTTTCCTTTCCACAATAAATCTATAGTTACTTGGTTTTACAAATTCTGGAGCCATAATGTAGATTAGATATGTGTCCTTCAGCATCAATTGCTTTCATCCCAAATGACAATACAACCACTGAGTAAGTCATACAAGCATATATTTTAGACCCACAATTGTTTATAATGATATGATTTGCAATTTGTTTAATGCATGGTACTTTCTACCTAACAGTTGACTCTTATTCCTATGTACTATTTGATATTTTAAACTTAGTTTAAATTAAAGTTAGGTCCACATCCATTTAAACCTATGACAATACAAGTAGAACTGTCTCCGCCCCCCCCGAAACTTTAGATATTGAGGCAAGTTATCACTCATGATAAACTGGGATCCTAACTCTTCAATACAAAACGTCCATTTAAGCACGAAGATTATCAGCTTTGTTAGAAAAGCAATCTAGAGTTTATTCAGTTCCGTTGCCCTGCCAAATAGAGATTTTTAAATAAGGAATAGGTTTTTTAAGAGGTTTTCTTTTCCCTACCTAAACATATTTAATATTCTACATGCAGTTCTGCACACCAAATGGAAATGCTTTTCAACTCCATATGTTTTTGTTAGGAAAAAAAAGAAAGAGAGAAAAAAAAAAAAACAAAAAAACAAAAAAACAAAATCTCGGGGGGAAAAAGAGACTGTAAGCTGTAGTTTGTAATAGTCCTGATAGTTGGCTTATTTCAAAATTCAGGATGTTAGACCAAATTGAAATATTAGCAGTATCTCAGTATCAGAGTAAAGATCAGTTTTCCCATCTGCCAAGACTTGCATCTCGCACTTGTGAGGAAAACACATATCCACCTACCACTGTTTGACCTTGTCTTGTCTGTTCACTTTTTACCTTGTGCAGACAATGCAGCCATGATGACTTTGTTTTTCAACTCTCCACCTCATGATACAACGCCCAAGGATGCTCTGGCGAACAGAAGCAAGCCCTGCCCAAGCCAAACAGGAAAAGCATTGACAGGGTCAGTTGAAATCTGAAATCTGTGAAGTGCTCCCTACCGCCCCCCCCCCCCTTGATCTTAGAAAGCCACTGGAGGATGAATGGGCACATCTGATCTTTGCTGTAGGCCTGGCTATTTGATTAGAGCGGGCCAAGTCATATTTGCATTGTCTATAAAGTAATAATAATGTAATTCCATTTGTCCATTCTTATGGTTTTCTGAGCAATGGAAATCCTGTTTAGAAAACTCTTGTGTATGACATATTGTGAATTTCAGAGTTTTGGTTATTACATTAATGTCTTCCATTCATTCTGAATGGGTTATTTTGTCAGATGAGTTTTATTTTTCTACATATTGCAACTCAGTTTTCCCAGTTATCATTTGACTAAGAGTGTATTGTTTTTTTAAATACAGTATTTTGAAAATCTAGGTGGCTGTACTTGTGTGGGTAAAAAAAAGCCATACAGCCATCTTTTGTCTATGTATAATAGCCGTAGACGTATAAAACCCCTATGTGTAACAGCCCTGGAACCCTGGATGGGTAAATAGATATAATAGCCTCTTTCTTGAAGAATTCCAATAAAAACCTATTGTTTCTATGACTGATTTCTCATGTGCTGAAACAGTGGTGAAGATTCATACCCATAGTTCTAGAATCATTATCAACAAGCTATTGGCCCCAAAGAAGATGCAGCGAGAGACCCCTGTATCTTACAGTGGCAGGCAAAGGACATATTTGAAGTAGAGAGGAAGTATTCAAAACTTCAGGCAACTCTTTCTATTTTCATTCTCTGACCTCATCTCAAGTCACTGTATATTTTGTAGTCTATAAAGTTGTTTATTACAACTTAATGACATCCCAAATGCCTGGAGAGATCAAGTCTTTCATCAATGTAATAAACGAGCTGAAAAAATTCCAATATTCTGTGTCTAAATTGGTACTGTTAACTGGCCAGTATGACCTCAATGACATTATTATGAACATCTTCCTAACCAGATGAAATCCCCTTGCCTTTACTTAAATCTTCTATGTGTAGTGCCTAAGGGGTCTTTTAAAATAACACTTTTGAGGGTTTGGTTCATACGTTCCTCTACCATTGCTCACACTCCAAATGCTTCAACAGTGAACAGTTCCATTCTCTCGTTTTTTCCAAGCGCCTAGCCTGATTTTGAAAGGCTTCATTAAATGGTTATTGACCTAAATAATTATGGTAGCCTCAGCATCCTTTCTGTAAGGGAATAGAGAAATCATATAACTGTGTTAAGTTGTATATAACTAATATAACTTACATGTATAGGAAGATATTCCTCCTCACAGAATACTCTGTTGATGAATTCATTTAGACCTAGACGCCATTTATGTCACAAAACCAGAGATTTCCTGACACATTTTTTTAGTTAAAGCACTTAAGAGGGGAGAGAAGTCCTTGCCTGTTTACTAAAGATAGACTCTTTCCTCATGCAATATGATCTGAACACAGTGCCCCCTCCCTCTACTCCTCCTGGTTCCTTGCCACCTCCTCTTCCATCTGGACCTTTTCTGTCTCTCATTATAAAAAGGCAGGCTTCTAAGAGATGACAACAAAATATAACAACATTAACTATAATAAGATAAAACAAAAGCTATCATATTATAGATGGACAATCCAAATGAACAGAAAATAGAAGAGCCCCAAGAGCAGGCACAAGAATCAGAGACCCACTCCTTCAACTCATTCAAGTATTCTGAAATAGTACTAAACTAACAGCTATAGCATAATACAGGGAACTTGGTCCAGATCAGTCTAGGCCATGTGATGGCTGCTTCAGTCTCTGTGACTTCAAAACTTCATATGAGCTTTGCTCAGGTTTTTTTTTTGGGGGGGGGGGTGATGTTGGTGTTTTGTTGTTTGTTTGTTGTTTTGCTTTGTTTTGTTTTATGTTTGTACAGAGGACACTTTTTCTCCTGGCGTCCTCCAGTCCTCCATGTCCTTTGTCTCTTCTATTCTTTGTGCCCCCAAACGGGAAGATTTTCAGATATATAAAAATGAGGCTCTAAATTCAGGTGAGCTTCAAGATGTCCATTGTCATGTACTGTTAGTGGGAATCCCCTCCAACCAGAAATTTGTCAAAGAAACTATAACTGTATCTTCTGTGTTCAGACTTATTGGTGCAGGGATGTCCATTAGATAGTCATTTCAATATGTTAGTAACAGAAAGCAAGGTTTCAGAAGCCGTTGTCTGAATACAGTACTTCCCTCTTCTCCAATATCTTACAATTGTAAGTATAGCAGCAATAATTTGAAAAAGAAAATACATATGATACTTTTCTAAATACAGTTTGGGAACAAACTACCTGGAAGCACCCGCTCGTCTCAACCTCTCTGCAGAGGATGCCACAATTGCTGGATCTTGAACGACAAAGGAATTTTGCCTGGGAAAGAAGCAAGGGCACTTCAAGCAGGAGGAAAAAATTCATATCCCTGCATGGTTTGGGGCTTAAATTGGGTCATCTTAAAAATGCCTTCCCTCACTCTGATATAATTGTTAATTATATTTCATAGGGACTTAATAATTAAGGAAAATTCTCTACCTCTTCTCTCAAGAAAGCATTTACTCTTTTAAAGTGAAAAATTGAAATTTGCAATCCAGCTTCTAATAAACACCCCAACTCAACCTCATTAATATTAACCTCAGGAAAGACTCGTCTTGTTAACTTGTTCATGGAACCACAAAACTCTATGCGCAATGTGTGTAAACGGGAGAGCACCTAAGGACATCAGAATAACATCGGCAAAAGCAGCCACATGTTCTCACGGCATTGCCAGTGTTTGAGGCTCTCTTCTTAGTCATAAATAGTATTTGTCCATAGGAGAAAGCCTCTGAGAAATGGATCCTCGTTCATTAGTAGATAATTATTATTATTTGCTCATTTGTTATTATTTATTATTTTGGTTTATACTTTCGTATCACAAGTCCTAGTTTCAAAAATGATAAATGTTTAAGGTACTTGGTATGATAATAATCCTCATTTGATCATTACAAACACACATGTATCGAAACAACACATTGGACTCCATGAGATGTACAGTTTTTGTATGTCGACCGAAAAATATTTAAAATTAAACAAGCTAGTTGTAATTCTTGTCTCACATCTTTTTTTTGAGTCGAATGATTTGATGTAGGTTTGTTGGACATCTCTGGCTGGGGAGAAGGCATCTCTCATGAAGTTCATCAGATTTTGATTGAGCTATTATTACCTTCTAAAGCTTAGGTCTTTTAAAGTTTACCAAGTTCCCAGATCTACATCATTCAAACATGAGCTATGGGAGAGGGGTACTTCAGCTTCCCATTACTGGGGCTTCTTCATATAACTGCTTGTGTGTCCTGGTGGAATGTTCTGGTCTCCTCTAGACAAGATGACAGAACAGACCAAACTGGGACCCAACTCATGATCCCATTCTGAGAAGCCTTACTTTTAAGGGGGGAATATTCTAGGGGGTGAATAACAAAAGGCAAAAATTACTAGCTACCATCATGCCAACTGGCTACCACAGTGAATGAACCTTGAAAAAAATCTCCACATGACTGGATATATTTCTGTGGCAAAGTCATTGGTTCGCAGTGCTCATTTGTTCATTTGTTTGTTGACATTGATAGCTCTTTTACTTAGGGGTCAAAATCTGAAGATTTATGGAGCACATTTTAAACGAATATTGGGTTTTTGTTTCTGTGTTGTTGGAGGTGGTAATGGTGGTGTTGCATGCATATGTGTGTGTGTGTATCTTTTGTTTTCCACTAAATAGCCCTTGCAATGTCTTTGAAATTGTTATTCTCAGTCAGAGAGCCATAGCCTAGTATAAATGTTCACTTTGTTCTCCGAGAGGTATTAGGTACCCCCAAAGATACAGGAGCAGAAGTATGTCAAACATGGCACTTCCTCTCACACAGGGAACATCCTAACTCAACAACCAGTTCAGTTTTGTTATGTGTTAACTTATGTTCTGAAATTTCAGGTAAGATTTCAGATTTTTCAAAATGTCCATCACAAAGCAAAACATCAAAATATGGATCCAACTCAAAATCTTACCAAGTGAAATATTGGTTTCTTTCCCCAGCACCCCTCCCTTACATGAGTCAACGCTTTAGATCACATCACAAAGAGGTTCACTTCCTCATTGAAAACAGTACATTTGCATTCCACATAATGGTATGTCAACCCCATGGAATTTAACTGAGCTATTTGGAGTCATGTATTACAGGTTAGACCCCCTTTTAATGGGATAGCTCCTTCCATAACTGAATATAAGTAACAAGTAAACAAGCATAGAAATTGACACCATGCCTATATGGCATTCCTATCTTAGTTAGTTCCTATCTCAGTTCCCCCAAGCCATGTTTCTCTTACTGAATTTCAAGTCTTCATCATTTATTAATAAGAGTTTAATTCAAAATACATCTTTTTCCGTCTAAATTAGTGAAGTTGTATTAAATGCAAAAAAGGACATACTCGTTACATTTTTTCAGAGACTATGAATTTAACCTTATAAAAAACACGAAGCTTAACTGTCACAACCTCTTTTACCTTCACGTCTATTTTGCCACAGAAGGGCCTGCGAGCAGATTGTAAAACCTATCTGCTCCTGTCTTCTGTCTGGCTAACAGGTATTCTTCTGGTTTACATGGAGTCAGTAAGAAGATTACCTTGTCCCAAGAGTCCCATTTTCCCCCGTTTGCCTAAAGCTTTCCTGCTGTTAATTAGGTGTAAGAAGAGATGCAGTGTTAACTCTTTCAGGGGTAGTGGTTGCTTTCCTGTCATTAAGTACACAGCAGCAATAAAGATGTAATAATGGCTTTCATTACTGAGGTTACCTCTCCTGAAGAGTACCCCTCCTCCCCCCAGTGCACCAGAGAGAATTCATACAGCTAATTCCCTAGCACAAAGATTCTGGGGAAGGACTGTAATTCTGTTACCAGCTTGTTCAATATTATTATTCTCAGAGATTAACTATGTTCAGAGAGAGAGAGGGAGAGAGAGAGAGGGAGAGAGAGAGAGGGAGAGAGAGAGAGGGAGAGAGAGAGAGGGAGAGAGAGAGAGAGAGGGAGAGAGAGAGGGAGAGAGAGAGAGGGAGAGAGAGATAGAGAGAGAGAGAGAGAGAGAGAGAGAGAGAGAGAGAGAGAGAAGAAGGAGGAGGAGGAGGAAGGGGAGGGAGAGAGAGACAGAGGGAGGGAGACAGGTGAGGGGGAGGGAAAGAGAGAGAAGGAGGGAGTGAGAGGAGGGGGGAGAAAGAGAGAGAGAAGGAGGGAGAGAGAGATGAGGAAAGAGAGATATGAGGAAACGATCTTGCTGTTGGTGACTGGCTCCAGGTCTCCTCTCTGAGCTTCCTGAATGGTGGGGCTGTTTGTCTGGTGATAACACTCGATCCATCTGTCTCTGTGCTCCTTTGAACTGTCACCACATGGAAAGATTTTTCTCTTTCTCTATATTTCTCAATAGTCAAGATGGTTAATTCAGCCTTTTCGGTGAGCTTTAACAATGCCAAAAGCTCATCCTGACATTGCACAAGTGACAGCAATTGCTGTATTTTTAAAGTGCACCATTGTATAAAAGTCTTAAAAGCATATTAAAAAGTGACATCCATTTGTTGTAATACAAACAGTGTCTTGAACTTTCAACGTCAGTGACGCATGCAGAGACCATAAGAAGGTAAATATTGTTACATGTAATTTTGCAGCATTAACTTTCTCCTAGAATCACTTCTAAAGAAAGGGTTTGAACCCTTCAAGCAAGAAGAGAAGAAATGTCAGAGACAAGGAAATTTTCACTTCCCTTGGATGCCAACAATAAATTTATAATAAGGTATGCTGTTTCCCAAACTTAGCAAGCCATACTACTTCGGCCAGTGGAGAGCTGGGCTGCAAGAACGAGCTTCAGCATTGAAAGATAGATAAACTAAAAGGGACTTCTCATTTCTACCTGTCTGGCATATTTGTAATTAAAATTTATTAGCAAAAAAGATACATTTTATCTTCATACTTTTCTAAGTAGCATAAAATCTTTTTAAAGGGGTATAAGTATTAATGTAAAAAAGTCAATAGTGTGTGTATATGTGCAAGATATGGGAGGTATACACGTGTGCACGTGCATACAGAAGATGAAGGTCATGCTTTTATGCCATTCATCATATGCTGTCTACCATTTCTTCTTGTGATCTAAGTCTCTTACTGGCCTATAAGTTTCTGATTAGGATAAGCTGGCTGACCAGTGAGTCCCAAGAATTGTCAGTCTTTGCTTCCCCAGCACTGGGATTGAAAACTCAAGACATTACACCCAACATTTTGTTGTTTGTATTGTTTTTGTTTGTCTCTGTGTGTGTGTGTGTGTGTGAGAGAGAGAGAGAGAGAGAGAGAGAGAGAGAGAGAGAGAGAGAGAGAGAGACTGAGCGAGACAGAAAGAGACAGAAACATAGACAGACAGACAGAGAGATAGAGACATAGATGGAGACACAGAGACAAAGAAGTGGATATGAGCATGTCCATTCAGCAGTGTATGTATGAAGGTCAGAGGACAGCCTCAATTATCATTTTCTTTTGCCTTGTTTGAGACAGGGCCTCACTGTTGGTTGACACCACTTATGCCAGGCTAGCTGACTAATAGTCTTCTGGGTAGTCTCCTGTCTCCTTCTGATCACTGAGATTACAGATGTAGGATTCAAACTCAGGTCTTCAAGCTTGTGTAGACACTGAGTTATCTTCTCAGTAACAATATCTGGATTTTTTTTCCCCTTGTGGGTTCTTAGTATCAAATTCAGGTCCTTGAGCTGGCATGACAAGTCCTTTACTGGCCAAGTTTTCTTCTCAGCTCCCCAAATCAATACCTTTTCTATATATGAATAATGAAGTTTCTAAGAAATAAATAGGAGAGAATTCTATCCACAATAGCTTTAAAGGGGCAGAGTACCTAGGAATAAACTTGATCAAAGAGGTGAAAGTCTTATAAAATTAAAAATTCAGGACACTAAGGAGTTAGAAAAAGGCATTAGAAAATGCAAAGGTCTCCTATATTCAAAAATAGACATAATTAATATTTTACACTATTTATATTACCAAAAGCAACATATCCAATGTAATACCAATGGAAATTCAAATGATATTCTTTATATAAGTATGTAAAATGATCCTAAATTTAACATGAAAAGATCCTGAACACAAAGCAACCTTTATTCCAAGAACAATGCTGAGGATTTCACAATGCCCATCTCAAACTATATTACAAGGACCCTAAAACAAACATTGCATGGAACTAGTTCAAAACAGATATGTAGACAATTAGAATAGAACAGAAGACACAGAAATAAACCCACACAAGTACAGCCACCTAGATTTTCAAAATACTGTATTTAAAAAAACAATACACTCTTAGTCAAATGATAACTGGGAAAACTGAGTTGCAATATGTAGAAAAATAAAACTCATCTGACAAAATAACCCATTCAGAATGAGTAGAAGACATTAATGTAATAACCAAAACTCTGAAATTCAAGATATGTCATACACAAGAGTTTTCTAAACAGATTTCCATTGCTCAGAAAACCATAAGAATGGACAAATGGAATTACATGAAAGGAAGAAGTTTCTTCATAGCAAAGAAAAGAGTCATCAGAGTGAACAGACATCCTAGAAAGTGGGGAAACAATCTTTGTTCTTTATGTACCAGACATAAAGGGATTAATATCCAGGATATATAGAAAGTACTGCAAAAATTAAATACTAAGCAAGGTTATACTTCAATAAATGAATTGATAACATTCTCAAAAGAAGAAATACTGATGGCCAAAGATTACTTTTAAAAGTGTGTAATATTATTTGAGATTCCATCTCGCTCTAGTTGGAATAATACTGTCAAGAACACAGATGCAGGTATGGATTTAGGGATAAGAATGTAAATCAGTATGAGTTCCTCAAAACAAACAAAAGGTTGTATGCTCAGTCACTGCTATAAAGCTAAAGCCATACAGCCATCTTTTGTCTATGTATAATAGCCGTAGACGTATAAAACCCCTATGTGTAACAGCCCTGGAACCCTGGATGGGTAAATAGATATAATAGCCTCTTTCTTGAAGAATTCCAATAAAAACCTATTGTTTCTATGACTGATTTCTCATGTGCTGAAACAGTGGTGAAGATTCATACCCATAGTTCTAGAATCATTATCAACAAGCTATTGGCCCCAAAGAAGATGCAGCGAGAGACCCCTGTATCTTACAGTGGCAGGCAAAGGACATATTTGAAGTAGAGAGGAAGTATTCAAAACTTCAGGCAACTCTTTCTATTTTCATTCTCTGACCTCATCTCAAGTCACTGTGTATTTTGTAGTCTATAAGCACAGTTTCCTTTTGTCTGTGGACTTTGCTGTCTCTCCCCAGCATTTCCCCACCGTTAAAAACCAAACTAGCTGCCTTGCCTGCTCCAGACACCTCTTTCTCACCTGAGAAGACAATATGTACCTGACAGGATCCATATAGCCATTCATCGAGAATCTCAATGCAACCTACTGAGATCCAACCAGCTAAGAAGGGTCTGTTGAGCTCAGTTCTCCAGAGGGTTTTGTTTATTTATATAACCTACATATTGTCGTGGAACTCCTGATTAAAATAAGGAAATCCAGTCTGAGAACCACCATATTTCAAAAGTAGATGTGCTGGCATGAGAGGATATCCAGCATATCCAGAGGAGACTTTTACCAATGGTGGTGTACAACTATGTTAGAGTGCATCAGGAAGTTGAACATCCATACCTAGGATTCATTCAGCAGTATTCACATTAGACGAAAAAAAAAAAAAAAAAAAAAAAAAGAGCTTTTCACTGTTAAGAGGGAAAACTGAAGGTAATGTAAATCGTCATCATTGGCAGAGCATCATGAACTGTCATTGACAACAATAGAGGAACGCTATCCATCAGATAATGAGTGGACCACGACTACTGGACGTAACCAAAAGGAATCTCCATAGGTAGCAACGAGGGTAATGGAGGAAAGTAAGCAGCAAGCAGCGGAGCTGCATGGGAAGTTATTTGCATAGCTTAAGAACATGGGAAAGCAGAGAATATTTTGTTTATGGCTACACAATTCAAAGATTCTACCAATTTGGGGGAGATAATAAAAAAGACTGGAGAAATGGCTCTTCCTTGGAAAGAAGTGATTGCGCTCTTGGGTAAGGAGTTTCAGTTGCATCTGTTTCCCCATTAAGTAAGTGATGTACACACTTTCTGGTCATATTTCTGTTGTTCTCTTCTGTGGTTTACATGTTATAATAAAAGGACTTGATTTGACAGTTTTTCTGAGTCTCCGGTGAGAATGAGATTCATCTCTTCACCAGTTTACATTTAATGGCTGTGTAACCATCTGAAGGCATTTTAAGTGCATTTGCAGCTATTTCCAATTGCACCTTTAGCATAGCCCCAAATTTGGTCAGGAAATCCTCTCACTTAGCTAGTAGATAGGTTATTCCAAACTTCAACAAATTTGCCGGGGCTCCAAGTAGTGAGAGAGACAAAACACTGAGGTGGCGGTGGTTGGGGGCGAGGCTGGATACAGAAATAGAGGGATAAAGGAAAGTGACAGCTGCGGTTCATCACAACTCCTCCTCCTCTTCCTCCTCTTCCTCCTCCTCCTCTCCCTCCACCTCCTCCTCCCCTCCCCTCTCTCTCCCCTTCTCTTTCCCCTCCCCCTCCTCCCCCTCCCGCTTCTCTCCCTCCTTTGTAGAACTTTTAAACCATTATTTCTGCCATGTGGTTTAGGATGTGAATATCAAGAAGGTGATCGGGAATTATCCTAGAGGATGTTGCCACACACAGTTACTCCCACGCAGCCCAAACTGCCAGCCTCTTCCTTTCCACTGGAGAATCTCCCTCCATCCTGCAAAGTAGCCTCCATTAAAAGAAAAAAGTTCATAGGCCTCTCATTCCCCTCCCCCATCTGCCTCCCAGTCTGCACGCCAACTCCTTTTACCAAACAATTCTGGAGCATGCCTGCTGCCTGCCATGCCAACTCCTTTTACCAAACAGTTCTGGAGCATGCCTGCTGCCTGCCATGCCACAACATTTCTCATTCATCGTCTCATCTCTTCCTGTGCTTTCTCACCATGCCACCCCTCAGGGGGAAAAAAAATTCTTGTCAATATCAGCAATAATTTTATCTCACCCATTCTAATGATCCATAATCTGCTTTCATCTTATTGAGGCAACATTTTACAATGTTTTCCCTCTCTTGTTTAGGGGGGAGAGGTAAATTCAGAAGTGATCAGATTTAAAAGTAGGGATTTTAGATGTGCTGTGCCAGATTGTGCTTTCCGTTGCTGTGATCGAAACCAACTAAAGTAAGAAAGGCTTTATTTTATCTTTAAGGTTACAGTCCATCCTTGAGAGAAGACAAGGTGGGGACCTGGAGATAGAAACTGGAGCAGAGACCATGGGTTAATGGCACTTACTGGCTTGCCTTCTATGGGTTTGCTCAGCTTGCTTCGTATATGTCCTAGGACCACCCGTCCAGGGATGGCACTGCTTCAGTGAGCTAGACCCTCTCCTGTCAGTCATTATCAAAAAGACCAAACCAAAACAGTAACGACAACAACAACAAAAACATCTCACAGACATACTTACAGGCTATTCTGATGGAAGCAACTCCTCAAATGGGATTCCTTCTTCCAGGTGACTTTGTGACTTATGTAGTCATAGACACATACTTATTTTTATCCCATGACTTTTTTTGCATTGAGTTGAGTAAAAGAAAACGACCTATTCTGCATATACAGAAAGCTAAGGGTTTAAACAGCATGCTGAACAATAAGATGTGGGGATCATGGTGCCCCTGAAACACTACCCATCAACATCTTGAGTAGACACAGAAAGCATATAGAACAATACTTGGCATGTTTTTAAAAACATGTTAATTAGTTTACAATAATTTGCATATATCACCAAGGCTCAAAGTTTCTACTAAGTAATGAGTCTACTTTTGGCAGGAGCAAATGAGACTTTTAACTGGTTCAGGTTCCAAAGTCACATTAATTGAGCAGGAACTTGAACTTGGCAAGCTTCAAATGCTACTTGATTGTTCTGTGATATTAGCTTCCTTTAACAGCACTATGAGGCTGATGTTTTGTGTTCTTTGAAGGAGCCTATAAATAGCAGCGCTGCTGGTTCCACATCTTTAAGCATGAATTATTCACTTGGAATGAATTCTGCACCTGCCACCGGTCTACAATCAAAACGCATTTTCATCTTGACATATCTTGATTCATCACCAAATCTCCCAAGTTCCCAACTCCAAAGACAGTATGGACTTTGTTCCATCTCTTTGTAGATACTTGAAGCTGAAATCATATTTCTAAAAATCCAGCCCAACTACAGATGTTCCTCTCATGAACTCTTCCTCATGACTGCACAGGTGAGTTCACATAGAGCCTCGCTGTTAAGCTGTAGCTTTTTAAATTCTAAGATTGCTATAAATGTTTTTTTCTTTACTATCATTATCCAGGAGGAACTCTGATATAAGCATTCCTTGTTATTAAAACCTTTACCTTCTACATGCATATGCCCTTGGATTTAGAGGCCATGTTTCTAAAACATAAAAAGTACAGATGTTTTCACTCACCCATTTATATTACTCCACACAGCAATGATATTAGCCTTTTAGCTGTGTCCGCCACATTAGCAATCTGAGTGGTTTCTGAATCAAAGCAGAAATCTGTATTGTCTCTAATGTGGAATGAAGTTGCACTTTTTGCCATGCATTCACTCAAGCATATGGGTTTCATAATTGAACTCAAGAGATTGTATTTTGGATTCACTTCTGCTCTAATAAAAATGTACACATATTAATGTGTCTGTCCCCGCTTGCAGACACAATTTGAGACAGTTTGGCTATCTGTTACAGTGTGGATATGCTTTCATGTCTCTGTTGGGAACTAAAGTCATGATAACTTAATTACATAAAATAACACCACAAGATAGAAAATAGTCTATATTATATTTTGCATAGGTCATCTAAAAAATAATTGTATAATGAGATGAACTACCAGGTCTCCTAACAAAGATGTTTAATAATTTTAGGAGACATGAGGTTGAAAAGCACCAATTTGGTTGTAGTGTTACAGCTGTTAATCAGACAAGCTTTCAAATAAATAGTCACACTGACCTAACTGTGTAGATAAGGGACTTCAGGTATGTTTGTACAAATTACCGTTGGAAGCAAGTCTTCACAAATTGTATGCAAATTGCTACGTGTGTAGTATACACTTTTTATTCCAATTGAGAGTGGTTGTATCACATCCTCCAAGGGAATGCATATACTTCATTAAATCATTCTAGAAAGGCTTTAAAGATTTGAATTACCATTAAACCTTTGGTTCAGTTCTTACTTAATGGATATCATCTGTGCACACTATAATTTCAAGGCAGAAATGATCTAAGTTTAATTGAAAAGTCTGTTGGTTTATTTGTGTGGTTCCCTCTGCCCTCACATGGAGATGTTTACACATGTGCACTTCATGCATGATCAAATCAGTTCAATCATTCTAACAGCAGTGTTCTAACATTGGAAAAAAAGATGGCTCAAATATGATGAATGTTTTCAATTGAAATTGTTTCCTAGAAGGTAGTTTGTAGGATGTTATGATAATTCATCAGTAGGTAAACAAAGGCTAAGATTGATATTTCAAGATGAAAGCAATACTCACTGAACTTTATTGACCACTTCCTTCTCCAAGTGCTCATGTCTGTGCTAATTACTTCTCTATGAGTTAACATATTCCTTCTCACAGCATCCATGTAAGGGAAGCACCTTTATTTTCCTTATATTAAAGAAGAGGAGACTGGGACATGGGGAGGGTAGTGAAGAGTATAGAGGTAAAACTGAGGTTCTATCTCAGGAGTCCTGGCCTGTAATTACCACCCCGAGACATCTTCAAGGTGTCAGCACAGATTTGTAGATTTGATATAGTCTTCTAAAGTCAACTTAGTCTTAAAAATAAATAGGACCTTACACCAAACAGGCTATTCTTAAACTGAGTACATAGTCAAGAATGTCTTTAACCTTCTGATTTCTCTGCATTCATTTTTCAAGGGCTAGGATTGAGGGTGGAGAACTGTCTCATATTTAAAGATAGATTCTTGCTCTTGCAGAAGACTCAAATTTGGTTCCCAGCAATACACAGGGGTTTACAACAGTCTGTAACTCTAGTTTCTAACACACTTTTTTGAGGTCTGCAAACAGGAGGTTCACATACATACACATTCATACATACTGCCAAAATATTCCTACATACCAAAAGTGAAAATAAAACAGATATTCCAGTGCTGGGATTACAGACATGCAGTCTGAAAAGGTCTTTTGAAGAAAATGTTTTATTGAATTAAGACTATTTTATCCTACAGATTATAGAGTTGTAGAAAAATGAACAATGGTTGTATTTTTATCATACAACATTCCTGTATGAACTCAAGTTTTCCAAGTTGACTCTTGGGCTTTCAGGCTTCTCCCTCAAAGGCTAACAGCATCAAAATCTGTTTCCTCTATGTTGCTGCCCACTTCCCTGCCCCACACCTTCATTAATGACAATACACTTACACAGCCAACTATTTTGCTCAGTTAGACTTACTAAAATAACCAAATTGATTTTCTGCCTATAGGAAAAGTCATTTTGAAATCTATATGTTTCTTGGCCAAAGGTTATGTCAATAAAATACTCAGTAAAGTGAAGATTTGGAAATCATCCAATTAATTTGGTCAATAGAGAAGCAAATTCATACATTGAATCCTAAAGTTTTTTTTTCCCCTCTCCTTTCCTGACTGTACACTACCCTGAAACAATGGGCTGGAAAATCTCCCCTCCACCCCCCAATGCAGTAAGCATCCCAGGGCAGCCTCAGCTTAGAAGCAAATGCAGGTAGGGATTTCCTCAGATGGTGACTGCTTCTCCAGAGCTGGTGAATGTCATGGATGTAAATCAGTTTAAAAGAAATGGGTGTTTTAATTAACTTCTAACTAAACACTCTAATGAAATACATGGTTTTTAAATACAAAAGCATGCCCTATAAATGCCCAAAATGACCTTAATACTAAATTTTACTATTTGCTTAACATTCTCCCCAAATAGTGTTTTTATATGAGAATTCTCTCAAATATTTTAACCTTTAATATTTTTTATATGTGTGGGTGTTTTGCCTGTGAGTATAGGTATGCAGGCATCTGCAAGTGCCTTTGGAGGCCAGAAGAAGGGGTCAAATCTCTGAGAACAAAGTTATAGATTAGATCATTGTAAGCCACCATATGGGTGTTGGGAATTGAACCTGGGTTATCTGGAAGAGCAGCCGATGCTTTTCACTGCTGAGCCATCTCTCTAGTCCTTGCATGAGAACTTTTGATAGCATCAGTTTTTATCAGATTCTAAACTTGATTTTGCCTGTGAATTCAGGAGCTCAAAGAACTGAATGACACACTGATTTTTAAATGCAGACCTGACTTTCCAACAACAGCAGTAGCCAGAAATTACTGCATTCCATTGTGGAGGGTATCACAGAACCACATGTTATAGATGTATTTTATACATCTATCTTGTATTGTGACTCATTTGAGGTCATGCTTTGTGCTAGGATACAAATGACATGTGACAAAGAGCTTACTGCTATTCTATTAATGACTATCTTTTCCTGTGGAAAATAATTGTTTCATACAAAAACATTGCAGCAATTCATTTTGTTTAAGCTAGCAACTACTGTTACAATCAATGCCATGGAGGAGATTTGGATACTAATACATCCTTTGGATACTTTGAGGTTCAGACTTTAAAATGAGAAGTCATTTGGCTGCTTGATTATCTATTTATGAATGCACAAATCACAAAATGACAACACCGAGAAAAATCTACAAATACAAAAGAAGAGGGTAAGTGTCACGGACCACTCTGTCCCACATTTGGGGGCCAAAATGTCGGGGACTGCTCTATCAATGTTGGAACCCATACTGCCAAAAGCCTTAGGGGCTGAACTGTTAGAGCCTGCACTGCCCCAAGCTGCTCTGGTTCAGGTCAGGGTTCAGCAATAAAGAGAGTGAGGACGGACGCAAAGAATGGAGACCAGACAGAGTGTGATTCAATCCCGTTTATTCTTCAGTTTCTCTTTTTCTCTCCAAGTCCCTAGTTCCAAGTCCAAGTCCCAAGTCTCGAGTTCCTAGTCCCTAGTTCTTAGTTGCTAGTTTCTTCCAAGTTCCAAGTTACCTTCCAAGTACTAAGTTCCTAGTTTCTTTCCCAGTTCCAAGTTACCAGTCCAAGTTCCAGGTTTGAGTACATTTTTCTGTCTGTCTTTTGCCTTTTATATGTCTCACTTCTAAGTCATGCCTTTAAGTCTGACACCTTTCAGTCTCACACACACAAGGGAAGATCCTGGGTATCTAAAACAAGATGTTATCAGAGTGTGCTCAGCTGGTGTAGGCTGTTGTAAACAAGTCTCTTGTCAGGGTATATGGCTCAAGATGGCTGCAAGGATGATAGCCGCCTTCTGTTGGCTCCCCACAGGTAAGGTAAGCTTCATTTGCTTGTTTTCATGTTCCTGTGGCATTTTATAAATTAAGCTGATTCATGCCTGTAGAAAGAGCTGAGTCATTCCTGGGAAGCTAGGGTACCTAGCAATTACAATGAGACCCACAGAAATGCTCTGGGTTTGTTAATGAGCCTTGGATGACTTCCTAATTACTTTTTAAAGGTTTTGTACAGGTCCTCAAAGCCTGCTAATACATTTGATGAATGCATGATTAGCTATAAATATGGACGTTACATACATGAAAGCCTTAAGATATGGAGGGACTGAATAAATATGAGCTATAAAATAGTATGAGTTTTTCTATGCAGAATCATTCATCTCTATAAAACTACTACAATTTGTAAAGCTCACCTAGAAAAATAGAATCCAATTTGGTTTTGTGTTTGTTTGTTTGTTTGTTTGTTTACATTTCTACACTGGACCAGAATTATGTCAAAGCATTTGTCTATTCTCCTAAAAGTGAATGGCCATTTTTGTGCATAATATTTAGACCTTATTAAATTACACATATGCCTTATTTTTCTTCTATAATACTGCCTGCCATGTTGAATTTGTCTGACTTGAAGGTAATAAGCAAAGAGCTTTTAATGACATCATCTAAGGAAGAAACGGCTATTTTTAAGTTATCTTAAGTAAGCTCCAAGTAAGGCACACACTTAAACTTATATCTAGAAAAAAATGATTTTGAATAACATATTATCCATTTTAACTTTTGTCCTAATTTCAATACAGTACTCTCTGAAATAACTAAATTAGAGACAAGGGGATTCCTGTATCTTATTTTTTTTATGTTATATTAAAGATAATGAATTAGAAGTAACTTGTTGTTCATAATATTAGCAAAATTTTAAACTAAGGAAAAGTCCAAAAGAAAATTTAATTTATAATGAATTTAACACACCAATTTTATTAATATTTTGTAATATATCACTACATGTTTATAGGTCAGAAGAGTAGAAACCATCTTAGGTATAGCAAGCAAGCAAAGGAGGATGGGTGGAGTGGGAACCCAGGTGATAACTGGTCCTACTGGTAAACCCAAACAGGAATCATGCTCATCTCTTGCTGTCAATGAGCTAGTTTCCCAACTAAATCTGCTTATAAGCATGTGCAAGAAGAGTCTAAACTTTTGAAGAAGAACAAAAATCTGGGAATTTCTTCTATCTGGTAACACATTATACTGGAAAATAATAACTAAGATAGGATAGATAGCAATATTCTGAGTTAATAGAGTAAGATAAATCCAAATACACACACACACACATACACACACACACACGCTTTGTTTAGCTTAACACAGAAATTCCAATGATCCTGGCAAATGAATGGACAGCACATTTCATTGAGACAGTTCATACTTTTGACTAGGAAATAATTGTCATCATCACATACTGTTCACACATACACAGTTCCTGGTGGATTTCTGACCTTGGTGCAAAATAAGAATTATGTTCTTGGAGTGAGCAGATGTGAATACATGCATAATCTTGGAATCAAAAAACCGTCTTATTAAATAAGACACAAGACACAAAAGGTTCTGACTGGAAGAAAAAAAGATCCATTTGATGATATTATAATAAGCCAGAAAATGAAAAAAAGAAAGGAAAGAAAGAAAAAGAAAGGAGAGAGAGAGAGAGAGAGAGAGAGAGAGGTCAGAGTATGATAGCATAATGTACAAAGGACAGGAATGGGAGCCAATGAGTTTGCTTAAAATCTTGGCTGAGAAACCTTTTCTCTGTGAGGCTCCTTTTCCACATACAATAGGGCTTTAATAGCATGTACTTCAAAGGCTCATTCTGATGATTAAATAAAATAATCCATGTGAAGTGCTTAGCACATTGCCTAATGCATTGTAAGCAGTTAATTGTAGCTAAACAATTTCTGTTTTTCTATTGTCTCACTGAAATTAATATTAGAGATAAATGTTGGCAAGACTTACTATACATTACAGTCTCTTAGAGTTATTAAAACTTATTCCATATCGGGATTTGCAGAGTAAACAAATGACAGCTCCTTTATGTTTTGACAAACATGGAATTAAAGAACATCTTTGGCCCTATCATCATATGAGTCAGAGAACAGAAAGAAGTATGGCTAGCCTATGAAACTTCAAGATCCACTCTGTATGACACCGTCTCGAAGGCTTTACAGCTATCTACCAGTTAGGAACCAAATGTTCAAATACATGAGCCTATGGGAGACTTCTCACATTCAATCTACAGCCCTGATATTTTTCTTTGTTTCTCCTTTGGTGTTGTTTTCTTGAGGACGAAGATGCACCACAGTGCAGCCACAGAGGTAAAGGTACTTTGATATGTAATTTTTGAAAAAAAAATCACCAAGAAAATGCAATCAACTCACCACCCCCCCATCAAATGTCTAAAATATCATTTTGGAAATTCTTATCTTAGGATTTTAAACTTGTGTCATCTTTAAACCTTCTGAAAAACTATAAATAATGCTGCTGGTAACAGACACAACTGGATTAGTTTTAGCTACCAATTCTGAATGAATGGAAGTGAACTTTAAAGAAGTAAATGCAAACTGAATGAGTCATAGTGGAGAAGTACTTGGCTTGTCACAAACTAACTTCATCTATGGTTTTTTTTTTTTTTTTTTTTTTTTCCAATCAACACGCTTTTGTCAATAACAATCTTCATTAGAGTGGCAAGCAGAGATTCCATGGTCACAGTGATCTTTATGATGGAACAATACAGAGGACACTAAGATACTGTCTTCCTTTATTCAACAGCAACTTACTGATGTTTTAAAGAGCAAACCTTTGTGATGCGCCTTCTCCTAGGATTCATGATGTTATAACAAAATATTTGAGACTGCGTAATGTATAAAGCACAAAAATTTATACTTTGCAGTTCTGGAGATCTAGCTAGACATTAGCAAGCTTGGTGTCCAGAGATAGCCATTTTTCATAGATAATACCGTGTTTTAACAGTTCTAGCCTCAAGGCCCTAGTGTAATGAGAGTAGCAGCTTCCAAGAGAGTTGAAATGTCTCATATTCTGGAAGGGACAAATGGGTACAAAGGGGGTAAATATCTCCTCCCATCAAGCTCTTTAGCCAAGGCTTGTAGACTCAAATCATCTCCTGAAGGCCGTATCTCACTGAGGATAAAGTTTTATTATTCAGTTTTGAGGGAACAACATCACTTGAGCTATAGTTTTCTGCTCCATGTTCTGCCCAAAGCCACACTTCTCACATAAAATTACATTCATTCCATCCCAACATTGCCCCAAAGGCTTAAGTCACTCTAGCATTAACTTTAATGTCTAAGTCCAAAGTAACATCCAAAAGAGATATAGTTCTTGCATTTTAATATCAGAGGTTGAGAGAAATCACGTAGTAACCTGAACATTTTGCTTAGAAATTTCTGTCAAATATCCTGGTAAATCACTTTTACCTTCTTTTCATAAAACAGTGGGACATAGGCACAATTCAGCCAATTATTACTGATTAACTTTTGTCACTGTGTAAAATAATAGCCTTTTATACAGTGCCCACTAAGACAATTCTCACTTCCATTGAAGATAGCATTAGAAAAAATGGTCTCAGCTCTTTGTATTTCTGCCAACATTTTGCTCACATCCATTTAGGTGATGCATGCCCAGGACAGAGGCATTTTCTGCAGAGCTTGTGTGTTCCCTCCAGAGAATCATCCCTTAAGCAGAACTTCCCCCAGTGCTCAGTTCATAGCTATACAGGCCTTTGCCACCACTCTCGTAAGAATTGTTCTAGCCCTTTCCGTTACTCAGGTCCCAGGACAGTTCCACAGTAGCAGGTGTCTGCTAAAGAAAAAGTGCATTCCCTAGCACCAATTTCTATTTTAGTTCATTCTGTCTGCTGTTACAGAATTTCTTAGACTATTGGCAAGAACTGAACAGTGATGTGCACACAGTGCTTAGGATAATTACTCCTCAAATATCTGCTTTCTTAATTAATTTGTATGAAGAAGAACAAGCAGACAATACAAAACACAAGATAAATACAAATACATGTACACAGTACAGTTATAAAGTCTTAACACTCAGTATACTACTCACTTCATAGCTCTTAACAGTGCATATGATATAATTGGGATTTTTTTTACCCTGATCCAGTCAGGGTAAATTCATGGGTCCACACTCCTCAGAACCTCTGTTGAGTACTAACTAATCTGCTTTCTATCTTTATGGATATTTTCTTCTTCTGAACACTCTGTACAAGTGGAATCTACAGAATGACTATCTTCCTGCTTTATATTCACATAATCACTGGAAGTTTTGCCCATGTTCATAGTGTGTATCAGTACTTCGTGTTTTATGCTTAAATAAATAATGTTCTTTGTATGGTTATGCCCCATTTTGTTTATCTGTTCATGAACAGATAGACACTTATGTTGTTTACACCATGGGGCTACTGTGAACAGTGTTATAAATGTTGTTTCCAAGTGTGCATATGGACATGCTTTTAGTATTCTTAGTTATATACAACTGTAACAGTCATTTGAGAAACTGACAAGATGATTTGCAAGGTACATGGGTTATTTTACATTTCTACATGCAATGTATGTTTGTATTCATTGTTTATCTTTTCTTATAGGCATCTGTGGTAATTAATACCTATTATCTTGACAGAATTACCTAACAGCCAGACCTCTAGTCTGTGAGGAAGTTCCTAGATTGGATGAATTGAGTAGGACAGAACCATCATGAATTTGGTCATCACTGTTTTTCAGGCACAGGGTCATAGTCTGGACAACAAGCTGAACTGAAAACCTGGCTAATAGCTCTCTTCTTTCTAACTGTGGATCCACTGTGGCCAGCCATGTTCTACTCCTGACAATGTGTGCTCCCAACCACCATGGTCTGTGTTCCTCACACTGTTACAAGAGACCTTTGCTTCTTTAACTTGCTTTGTCAGGCGTTGTGTCACAACAATGAAAAAGTAGGGGGTGGGGACAAATATATCATCCCAGTGAAAATCAAGTTGTGTCTCATTTTTACTTGATCTGCCTAGTAGCTAATGATTTTGGACATTTTTGTCAGCCCAAATCCTCTTCACAGTTTTAATTGGGATTTTTGTCTTTGTTGAATTAAGTTATTCTGAATAATAAACTATTACATGGTTTGAAAATCTTTTTTTCCCATTTTGTTGCCTACCTCTGCAGTCCTCGAGGAGTGTATACGTCAAAGAATGAAAGCCTTCAACTGGGATAAACTCAGATTACCCCACATTTTCTTTCATTGCTTATCTTTATAATAGAGCCATGCAAGCCTAGATTGTGAAATTTCTCTCCTAAGGATTTTGTGGCTTGCTCTTCTGTTTATATCTGTAATATGTTTTGAGTAGCTTTTTCTGTCTGGTGTAAAGAAGGTATTTTACATTTATTTATTTATTTATTTATTTATTTATTTATTTACTTTTGCCTATAGATAATCCCTTGTCTCATCCTATGATGCAATCTGTAGGATTTACTTCAAAGTAAACCCAGACATATTTGAGGAATATATCTAGATATAATTTTTAAAATGTCAGCTATATTTTAGGCATTGGGAAACTTGTTGATGTCTCCATTGAAGTTTTTATAGGGGTTAATTTTCATACATATAATGATCGGACATGTAACAATTAGAAGATTATTTCCTTTAGAGCTTTGGAAGCAATCAAAGAACAACCAACTATTTCTTATCACCAACAAAAATTAATTCGATGGTAAAAACAAAACAGCTTAAATGGACATGAACATCACTGGTTTTGTTGTGATTTAACTACTAGTTCATTGTAGTGATGCCAGCACCAGAGATGTCTGAGCAAAAACTGAAACTTATTTCTGAGTGGTGATGTTAGTCTGTATGTAGGAAGTGGGTGGAATCGTTGTATACATTCAAAGTTATTAGTCTATCCAGTCTTCTTAGAGTCAGAATTGGAGATTTTATTGACTGTAGGCTCCAGGCATTAAGATCACGTTATTGTACCATGATCAACTAAGAAATGAATCCACATAGTAAGTACACTTAAGTCATCTTATAATTGAAATCTTAACCAGTAATGAACTTAGTATGAGTACTCATCTCCTTTCTTTGACTATTAGTGGTAAAAAGATTAAGGAGGGATGGATACATAGAGATACACTCGCACACCTGTGTGTGTGCATGTATGACATGTTCTTGTGCATGCTGTTCTTGTGCATGCTGTGTGTGTATGTGTGTGTGAGTGAGAGAGAGAAAGAGAGAGAGAGAGAGAGAGAGAGAGAGAGAGAGAGAGAGAGAGAGAGAGTGTGAAAGTGGGTTGGCCTAATATTGAGCCTCAAGACCTGGTTGTCCCAGAGACAGGAGAATCTGAAGGTAAACACAAGTGACACTGTGACCTTGCCCCCTAAGTTATTCTGATTAGTAAATAAAGATGCAATAGTTGAACAGCCAATAGTTGGGCAGAAGAGACATAAGTGGGGTTTAGGATTCCTGGGCTGGGGGTCAGAGAAGAACCACTAGGGACAGAAGAAGGAGAATGGAGGAGGTGGCCCTGAGGACTGGCCAATTGGAGTTAAGTGCAGCCCAGATAAAACACAGTAAGTAACTATTTGAGGTTATCAATGGGAAAGTTGATTCTAATAACATAGAGGGTAGATATCTGCCCAGGTCTAGTGCTCATTAAGGCTTATTGTAAATATAAAAGGTGTGTGTGTGTGTGTGTGTGTGTGTGTGTGTGTGTGTGTGTGTGTGTGTGTGTTATCTGGGAACTGAATGATCAAGGTGGACTAGAAACCCTAGGTTAGGATTAAATAATTTCAATAATGAGAGAAGAAAAAGAGAGAGAGAGAGAGAGAGAGAGAGAGAGAGAGAGAGAGAGAGAGAGAGAGAGATATGCAGGTCGTGGGAAAGAGGTAGAGCACTCACACACCAGCTCCCTGTGTGGAACATCTTTCTAATAACTAAATCTTTCTAATAAAGGAGTAATATTTGTAATCATGAAAGATTCTCAGTACCTTCCTACAGAGGCACTGCTTTCACTGTTGACCAAGATTGGGAGTCTCAATGTCTATTTCATGGAACAGCTGATATGTACAAATTGAAAACAAGCATAGGGTGTCTTCTTTGTTTACAAATGATCTCCATTTGTCAAAAACGAGCACTCCACTCACAAATCTTCTTGCTTGAAATAGAAGAGGACTTCTATCATTTCCTCTCTCTCTCTCTCTCTCTCTCTCTCTCTCTCTCTCTCTCTCTCTCTCTCTCTCTCTCACACACACACACACACACACACACATACACACACTAAGTTTTGGCAGTTGAACTGAGGAGAATTGATGTTAGTAAGTTTTTGTTTGGCTTCTGGCACTTGCTGCTCTCTTACAAAAGATAAAACCCTAAAAGATCACTTAAGCATATTATACTATTTGAAATTATGTTGCATTTAACCGAAAACCTAAAATCAGTAATGCTTTTCAAGAATGGAAACAAGGTCTAAGCATCCATTAGAAGCAGGGCTTTTGTATCATTAAGGAGAATCATTATGTGCTTTTGAATGAGAAAACACAGTGAAAAAACTGCGTTTGATGGTGAATGAACATTTGGTTAATAGTTATGCAGCGTGCATTCAAAAAGAAATTAAGATGTGTTTGTGACTAATAGACAAAAGAATTTGAAGCATAAGTTTTGTGTTCCATTAAAGCACAATTATTCCTGGAAAACCCATAAGAGGATTTTATACCAATTTGTATCATTATGTAAATACACATTTTTCAAAGATATCACTTTTGAAATGTAATATCCTGTTTTCTCTACTATTAAAATGTTACTTTTCTTCCACTGAAGAACTTACATACTTGCCAGGTGCTGCACAATTCTTGAAAACACAGGTATCTCGATCACAGCCTATATGTATACTTTCATCTTTATAAATTAACTGTGAGACCTGCGATGTGCACTGCTCATTGAGTGGAAATACACAGAATTGTATGGAGTTGGAGATTGTTGGCAGGATCTGATGTGGGTGCTCATAGCACACACCCTTTTAGATAAATACGCGTAGACCATTGTTTTTGTCTCTTCTATTTACTATTTATTTATTTGAGCCAATGTTTCCTTTCCTTATGTAGACCTAGCTGGCCTGCAACTCACTGTGTAGACCAGGGTGTGCTTGACTTCCCAGAGACCCACCTACCTCTGCTCTGGTGTACTGGAATCAAAGGCAAGTGCCAAATGCCTTGCTTCACCTCTGCTCTTAATAATCAAATTAAATATCAATTATTTATCAAATTAAGTAGCAATGTGAGATGAAGATTTTTATAACAGTGAAAAAAAATTCATAAAGATGACATGACGGGGCATTATTTTCTACACTGAGAAATTAACTTATCACTTCCACTAAAGTGATCAGTGAGAACTCATGGAAGGCTTAGAGCCTGAAAGGAAAGGCAAACCAGCTTCTTAGTGTAATGGTTTTTGACATTCTCTGTCTCTGGGTCTCTCTCCTGTACACTCATTTACATCTGCATACAATAGCATGAGTAGGGCTAGCAAAAATCTGAACTGGAAAACTAAGATTTATATTCAGTATGGAAGTCCATGACAGGGCTTTGCCTGTGCTAGGTTAGGATTCCGCCACTGAGCCCTGTCTCCAGCGCAAGATTCTCTTAAATGTTCATTTGTTCTCTGACTTTGAGTGGCATCTGGAGACCATGTCCTTGCAGATGATTTTTTACTTAGCAGTTTCTAAATTGTATCATATGTCCTCCTAGTTCCTACCATCTGACCATCCTCTAGAAGCCATGCCTCTGACGCTATATCGTTTTGGCTTCTGATTTCTGATTTTTTGGGAAAGCAAATGCATCTCGCGCTAACCATGTACAGAGTCAAATACAAGGGAATAGTTCTGGAGTAACAACCTGGAGGGTTGTGCTGTAAAAGTTCATGAACTGGACAGAGATCTTCACATGGCTCTGGAAATCCCGACCACTCTCTGAAGCTCAGTTTCCTGTTCTGCAAAACACAATGTTGGATTTAACAGTTTGCAAGTTCCCTGATTGCTCTGGGATTTATTCTTATTCTTGGGGAATTGTTTATCATTGTAGTTTTCTGAGGCTTCAGGCTGTGTTGTCTTAGTTTTCTTTGAGGAGGGAGTACCTTTCCAAAGACTGCTGTGACTTATTCCCCCAAATATTGAATGGTAAGATCTTTGTCTAAGTATTCAATTAGAAATGAAGCTACATGATTAGATAATGCAATATGTCACTTGTGACACTTTAAACACTCATTGTTGTTAACACAAAGCTATATAGTGACATGTCTGTATCACTCTCATCAATGAAATGCTAGATGCTTGAATCAGTGAATGAACCTATAACCAAAGGAGGTCAGGTGATGACATGTGTAAATCAGAAAGCCAGCTTGCTCATCGCTTTACATTCTATATTGTGGCTTTTACCCTTTATGGACAACAGTATGCAATGTCCCCATTTCCAAGGTGCGAATACAAACAGCATTTGCTAGTCCGGACTATATAAACAGAGGATAGTTCTTTTGACCAAAGTGATTGTGATACTTTATTATTTTGCTTTCCAAATCTCTGAAAAACAATAAAACTGTGAGATATAGCCATTCTCACATGTTTAGTCAAGTACCCGTATGAATGAAGAAATGGCCTTCAAAGATTACTGGCTTATTAAAAGGATTTTCTTTATTATTAACTAGCTGTGTACTATAAACCTGTTTTTTTTTTTTTTTTCCCTTCCTTTTTACAACTTCCCTTTCTATTCCAAGCTGTTAAACTCAGGACCTATATCAGCTAAACAGCAGATTCAGTAGCAGTAAATGGAGTGTTGTGAGCTTACATCAGACTAATTAGTCTATGGTATAAAAAAAGGGGGAGTGGGGGAAGGGCTTGGGAGGACTTTACAGGTTGCTTTGTGGAAGGCAGTTTGCTTAATTAAGCCAACCACTAATTGTTAAATATTTTTCAGGCATTAACAGAGCTACTCTGAGTGTAATTAAATTTTGATTTTAGTGGTATTTGCAGGGATTAAAGTCACAATCTGCTGAGGCACGGGGGTTAGTTAATATTCACTTCCCTGCCACAGCTGTCCTCCATTATAATACAAAGGACAGGAGCAGGGACAGCAATGTAGGCGTGAAGTAATGAGAAAGCCAGTCATTCATCTCCACTGTGTCGCTCTCCACAGCCTTGTACAAATGGATCTAAGCTGATGACACATATACAGGCATTAAATCCAGTTTAATTTGATACAATACGGAGAGGTCTGAACCCTGACCCCCCCCCTTTTTTTAATTTTTATATATGAGCCTGCAGAAAGTATAGGAAAAAAAATCAAAATGATGATTGTATGTATCTATCCCAGTGGTATTTCTGGACTCAGGAGTTCCTCAAAGTCTATCAGGACTGCAAAGCAATTCCCAAAGAGCCCTTGTTCTGTTTTGTTTTGGTCCCAGCTGAGAGTAGGGGTCCTGTCAAAGGCAGTGATGGCTTTAAGTCTGTGGCAAAACCACCAGGCAGAGGTAGTGCATGCCTTTAATCCCAGCACTTGGGAGGCAGAGGCAGGCGGATTTCTGAGTTCGAGGCCAGCCTGGTCTACAGAGTGAGTTCCAGGACAGCCAGAGCTACACAGAGAAACCCTGTCTCGAAAAACAAAAACAAAAATAAACAAATAAAACCAACCAAGCAAAAACAAGTCTGTGGCAAAACCAAAACCAGATTAACGTGTTTCGAGTTTTCCTTTTTGGATAAAACTGATAAAATAAATAAATAAAATAGAGCTAAGCCTAAGATCTTACATGGTTTGAAGTGGACACACTGACCCCTATACCTCCTTGGCTGACAAAAACAGTCCTACTTCTGAATTCTAATACTGCAGGGGTGGATTTGTTACTTTGCTTTTGTCTTTGTTCTGGGTTTTAGGTTTTTTTTTTTTTTTTTTTAATAGCTTTAAGAAATGTCTTCCAGTTAATATATATATTTGCTTTAGGGTTCTTCATGTCAACTATATTTTTAAATTAGAACTCTAAATGTAGCAAATTTATGCTATGTTAAGAATTGTCACCACTCCTGCCCCTTAGACGCAAAGAAAAATCTTCAACTTACCTTCACTGGGGTGCATGCTTTTACTCTCCACAAAACTTACATGTGAGTCTGGTAAGATAGTTGAGCAGCCTCGCAAGATTGGCAAACCTGGAGTTCTAACCCTAGAGCCTCAAAGTCGTCTTCTAACTCTGTACGCCTACCCATACATGGATATCATGCACATAAGTCCACAATAAAAATAAATAAAATTTACAAACAAAAGAAGCCTGCATGTATTATATTATTCAAGCACAGCTCTCTGCTAGGTTCTTGCGATCAGCAAGTGGACAGTTTTCGTCTGGTTGGTTTAGTAACAGCTGATACCATAACCATGAAGAGCAGCAATGGTAAGTTAACCACGCAGCTACAAAGGGATCATGCGTCAATAAACTGAGCCTCTGCTGGTCCACTTTGTCCACATTCGTGAACAAAAATTTTCCCTTTGCCTTCAGAAACACAAACCTACCTAATGTATATGTTCAGTTATTATCATGAAAAAAATGTAGCTATTTGGCTTACCAAGTAGAGTCTCCTTGTTAGTTCCAGATCATTTCCAATAGTTACACTAGCAGTTTAGATTGGTAAAGCAGTCATTTGCCAAGACATGGCTACCTATTCTTTTCAATAACAATCAATTTAGAGGGCTAGGGATACAGATCTATAATGAAGAACATTTGCTTAACATGTATAAGGTCCTGGTTTTGATGCCTAAAACCTGAAATTTCCCTCCAAGGATTATGAAATTGGGAACTAGGGTCTCCTGGACCTATTGGATCTACTTTTTCCCCACACCAAAAAGACAACATTTATCTTTACTCTTTTTCCCCACTGGCCCCAGATTTAAAATAAAGACTTACTGTAACATGGCCAATAGTATGTTTAGTAATAATTTCTCATTGTCATTAATGGGTTGGATAACTAAAATGTACTTCATTGTAAATCAATCAGGGAAACAATACCAATTCGGCCTTAGGATTGATTTGCATTTTGATGTTTTTCTCTTCTGGATTCTTCGGCTCCATCACCCAGTCTTGCCCTCCCTCTGTGGCAAGCATACCAGGTGGTGTTTGAAATGTCATGATCATTGCTCCCCAGCTAGTCACTTCAGATTCTAAAGAGATTGTTATCATCTACATCTGCTCGATTTATGAAGCCCTATAACTCAGTAAACTTGGAACTAGAATGTACCAGCCCTCGAGTAGCACACATGTTTTGGCAAATCACTGGAAGCAGGCTTTCAATATATCCTTAAAGGTTTATTTTATTTATGTTCTTACCTGAAGCTTTTTGTAACGGTATACCTTATGATTTAGGCAAAAAGGTCATTCAAGAAATTCTTAGTAGGAGCTGAAGCCTGATCAGATGTTTTTTGGCATCTTAATCGGTTGTTTGATTCTTCCTACAAATTGTCTCTGCATAATCTAACAGAAAAAGGCTTCTTCCCTGCAATGTTAACAAATGGCATCTGTTACTTCCTGTTTTGCATCTCAGAGAGGGATGCGGTGGCTGAAGTCATGTGCTGACCTGTCTTAGCCTTGTATATTCATCCTGCTGTTTTGTGAAATGCAAACATACTACGCAGAGGTTTGTCTTTCTAACTCAGGATTCTGGAGTTAGAAGACCACACTCAGTAAGTGACTGTAAACAGCACAGTACCAGTCTTGTGGCCACTGCCGATATCAAGCTGAAGAAATTTAGACTGCAAGAAAGGAAATATGGGTTTATATACATGCATGACATAATTAAAGCAAAACTAGGAAATTATCCAAAGCCCGTAAGTAACAAACAGTCTCATGGTAGCAAGAACAAGAATCCATTCTAACAAAAGCTTTCTGTGATTTGTTCTTGTAAAAACTGGGGGTAGGGGCTAGAGATTATAATTCATCCTAGAACTATATAGCATAAGTAAATTAACAATAAAAATGATAAATTGGCCAATAAAAAAGATTACAGAAATAATGCTTTCACATATTGGACATTCATTAAATTGACTTCCAAATGTAATTACTTTAACATTTCTACTTCTTATTCAGTACAGATTTTTGGATCATTAAATAAGATAGTAAATATTATACTTCCTTCATGGAAGATAATTTATGGCCTAGCAAATTTTCCAACAGGGACTAAAAGTGATGACAATCAGACCAATTTTGATCATAATAATTTCTTGGACCTAAGATAATTCTTCAAAATTATCTTAACAGATATATATTGTACACCATTCTGTACAGGCCTCTAAAAGTAGTACATACATGACATATTGAGAATTTCATTCTTTGGTGTTCCATAGGATTTTACAGATTTTTTT
Source organism: Arvicanthis niloticus (assembly GCF_011762505.2). Lineage (NCBI taxonomy): Eukaryota > Metazoa > Chordata > Mammalia > Rodentia > Muridae > Arvicanthis > Arvicanthis niloticus. The sequence goes on from NC_047671.1 coordinate 33,128,773, forward strand.
GCCTTATATATTATTTAATATATAATCTATCTTTATACATCATACTGGATATTTTGAGCATGAGTTTTTATTTCCAATTAAACTTCAGTGGGAAAGTTAGGCCCTCAAAATTACACACAACTTAGGCAGAAAAAAAATCTGAAAGCAACTAAGTATCTCTAAAGGGCTATAAGAATGTGGTATTTAGGAGTCTGCCATTCCTACGGTAGGCATGTGGGTGCCACCCATTGTACCCTAGAATACTTTTCTAACAGGCAAGAGATTGCAATAACTCTCTGACCTGAAAGAATGGCAATAGGAATTGACAAAATGGAATGTGTCACAGTGATATGACTTCTAAATGATGGCTAGGGCTTTTATAACAGCTGGAAGAGGTCCTGATAGAGAATGGGGACTGGGCAAAACTAGTGCTTCAGAAGATACTGAATTACAACACAAGCTCTATTCCTTAAGTTTCCAGTGGGTAAAAGGCTCTTAGGGCTGTTAAAAAAAATATGTTTCAAAATGGGGACACCAAATGACCCAGCTGCCATTTCAACACCATAACTTATTTGGTTATTCATTCTTTTATTCTGATGGTTGTTAGATATCTGATAGCCTTATGAGAAATAAGGAAATTTGGAGTTTCTAAGAGACTCCTGTTCTACAAGAAGCAGAAGACAGAAAAGTTAATCAAAAAATACATAATACCACCCAGTGCAACTGTTATAAGGACAGGTATCACCGGTTCAGCTGCAAGTCAAAGAGTATTGTCATGAGGAAGGGAAATGATGAATGTCTTCAAGACAATGGGAGAATGTATTGTGTTGGGAAACAACTTGAGAAATTTTACTATTTTTAAGAATACCTGTATTTTGCTTTATTGTTTCTCAGAAGAAAATGAGTTATCTTGATAATGTCTTACAAATCTGCGATTGTTTTTTTCATGGTTTTGCATTTTTACAAATTCAAACATCTCTTTCATACAATTTTTCTAGAAGGGGTGGATCAGACTTTACAGATAAAAAAAAAAGCAACTTTTAAATAGGTCTACATCTCAAATCCACAAATTGTAGATGTCTGATCTTTCAAATCTCACTGATTGATGGCTTAACTATTACATGATATGTTATTAATCAAAATTTGCTATGGCCATAAATGTGACAACTTCATACAGGTCTCAGAACATAAGCTTAGGCTGGTTAGGCTAAGATGGTTGGGAGTTCATTGTCAATCACCCTTGGATCTAGGTTAGTATCATGACTATATGAACAAAAACTATGGAGACATTGATAAACAATTTTCATAACACTTGTGATTGAGGCTTACGGGACCCCACAGCTTATAGATTTTCTATTTATATTGCTTTGTCTATGGGCTAGCCAGATAGTAGGTATAACAGTGGACCATGACAACCTCCATATTGTAAGGAAGTCCAACAACAAGACATGCTGAGAACTGCATGGAAAGACATACCCAAGCATTTTCCAGCTGCTCTATACTTGCCAAGAGCTTACACAAGAAACCTGAGTGAGGAGGCCTTCAAATCTCTCCTCACACTCTGGTTTCCACTAGTATACCAGCCTATGATGTCATTACCAGAGGATCACTGGATTACATTTTATACTGCCAGATTAGTCCAAGTCTTAGAGAAGTCAGACCCAATATTTCAACACCCCAAACAGTACTATTTGTTCTTTCTGCTGTACTGAATTACATGGCATGTAGTGCAATCAGATGTACTCACAGGAAAGCAACAGTTATTTGATTATGTATAGTTAGAAACCTTTGAGGGGAGATTGCCTAGTAGCATCTAACCAAGTTGAGAACTGCTAGAGATATTAATAAAGTATTGTTTTGAATGAATGAGTAAGTAGTGTTTCTTAAACTGCAACTGTGGGGGAGGGGTGTGTTGTTTGCTGGGTTTGTGGCTGGTTGATTGGTTGGTTGATTGTGTGTGTGTGTGTGATACTTTTTAAAGCCATTAAGTAAAATAAAATGGCTAAAAATATTTTTTTTCTTTTCTGAGTATCTTATTATATAATAATCACATAAATTTCCATGTAATCCAAAGGACTATATGAATTGTTTTTACTTTGTTTTTTCAGGAGAAATGTCTTTTGTTTTTGAGTTATGGTGTTCTGAGAAAACAACAGAGAGTGCTTCCCTGTGTTAGAGGCCATTAGTCCAATGCTCCATTTCTGTGAATGAAAAGAGAAAAGAACAAAGAGAGTCCATGATTTATAGAAGCCCATACAAAGTCTGTAACAACATCTGAAACTTCCAGGTACCTAGATTTGGTGTTTGAGTTTCTCAGAGGGCATTTTAAAAAAATCAATATTCTAGAAGATGACAAAATTGCCATTGTATCATCTGACTTCTGGATTATATTTTATATAGTCAGATTAACACAAGTATTAGGGAAATTAGACCCAAAGTTACAATTACAAAGGCAATAGTATTTATTTTTCTGATGTGTTATATTACACTATATTACCTGGAAATAAAAAAGCAGACATGTTCTGAGGAAAGCTAATCCATAGAAATGGTAGACTTCAGGGTGACAAAGGGAAGGACCCAAAAGCAGTGTGAAAGATTTTTTTTTTCTGGAACCATTGGAAAGACATGTGCTATGATTTATGCATGAATTACATGTGTTTACATATTTAATGAAACTCAGAACTCTGCTCAAGATTTTAGTGTTTTTCTGCATATAAATTACTATTTTGTTTTGTTTTTTCTAAAAAACAGTAATAACAGTTGCACTGCAGAATTGCTTTCATGGTAAACGCTTGCTGGGAAAGCACGAGACCTGGAACTCAGATCCCCAAACCCGTGTAGACGCTGAAGGGGTATGGTAGTCCAGTTCCAGAGAGGCAAGGACAGGGGATTCCTTGGCTAAGCAGGCTAGCCAACCTAGGAAATGATAAGTTCCAGGTTCAGTGTGAGACTCCTATCTGCTCAATATAGACAATAGAGAACAATCAAAGAAGACATCTGATATGTCTTGACCCTCTATGGACATGCACAAACATGTCTGCCCACAGACCCATGATTATTCATAGGTAACATACATGTACACAAAACGTAACAGTAACAGCAAAGGAGCGTTTGTTCTTCCAAATGAGGAGATGACTTGGCAGCAATTGTTTTGCCAGTGGAAGACGGCTTGTGTCACCCAGGTTATCTGTTTTCCATCGTTGGATGAGGGATAAAGGCCAAGGATATACATATGAGGCTGGAAGATAAAGTAGCATTAACAGCCACTCAGGGGTTGGACATACGTGACCACAGAACATTAGTGTTAGAAAGGATAAAATAAATCATCCCCTTTAACTTCCTTTCTTTTATAGATAACCTTGGCCTTGATAACAAATCTAACAAACAATCCTGCTGGTAAATGAACACCATGCACCTTTTTTTATAGAGTTAGAAACTCATTTATCTAATAGAATCAAGAAGGTATATTTAAAAAGGAGGGGGATAAATCTGATGTTCAAAGAGTAAGCAAGCAATCCAGATAACATAAGCATTATAGCTGAACTGAAACATGATTCTGACTCATTCATTCTTCAGGGTATTTTCTTTCTTTTCTTCCTTCCTTCCTCCCTCCCTCCCTCCCTCCCTCCCTCCCTCCCTCCCTCCCTTTCTTCTTAAGCAACCAAGGCCTTTTATTCCCCTCCAACAAGTAGATGTGGTAACTGGAGATTTGAACAGCTTACTAGAAATAAGGAGAGACATGACAGCACCATGGAGAAAGTAGAAACTGTACTGAATTTCACCTGTGTGTTACCTTTGGGGCAATTGCAGAGCTCCTCTGTGCTTCCATTTCTTTGTCTGATGGGATCTTACCTCTTTCTCAGAAAATTATGAGGATTAAATGGGATAATATTCTAAAACCTTTGGAATAGCATTTGGTTCATTGAATGTGCTGGATTCTGGGCTCTCTTTACTCTCTGTAGTAGTTTCAACGAGAATGGGCTCATTTATCTGAATGCTTAGTCACCAGGGTATAGAACTCTTTGGGAAGGATTAGGAGGTGTGGCTTTGATAAAGGAAGCATGTCATTGGGAGTAGTTTTTGAGATTTCAAAAGCTCATACCCAGTGTTTTTCTCTCTGCTTAGTATCTGAAGATCAAGATATAAACTCTCAGTCCCAAGCCTGCTGCATGCTGCCACGCTTCTTGCCATGATGATAATGGACTAACCCTCTAAAACTGTAGGCAAGCCCCCCAATTAAATGCTTTCTTTATAAAAGTCACCCTGTCATGGTGTTTCTTCATAGAAATAGAACAGTAATTAAGACACACTCCTTCCCTTTCCACAGTCACATGCAAATTAAGACTTGAACTATGGGCTAAGGAAGGTTACCATTTTTTGATGCTGTGTTATTTCCTTAGTTTCTTAAAGAAATAAAAACTCCCATAGTAAACCAGCCTTCATTCTTGGCTTTGTTTCTTTTGAAAATTAAGGATTTAAACAGTGTTTCTTTCCATTTGTTTCAATGTTTCATCCACCTAATTTGAGAGCATATATTTGGCTTTGCTTTATAATAAATTAATAGTATTAAATCTTTATCTTTGTACTCTATTTCTTTCCAGAGGAATAATATCATTTCCTGATGTTCATATTGAGTCCCTTGGGGTAATATTTATTAAATAAAATAATAAAAACAGGAAGTAAAATTTGCTCATGTATCCGAAAGAATCAAGTAAGCAAATAGAAATAAACAGAATACACAGAAGAAATGCTGGGTAGTGTGAGTCAAGTCCCTTGGAAGTGGCTCTCCTGCTAGTACCTGCAAGGAACTGTTCCTTCACCCAGCTCTGTGTTCTGTAAGGATATGGGCTTAAAGTCACTTATGGCAGGAAACTGCTTTCCTGAATACAATTGGAACTTTTCTATCATTTCAAACTTTTTAACCTGTAGGACTTAATAATTTATAAACTAAATTCTTATCCTCTAGTTGCCTTTGTCTTCCAGGAGACACCACTGGTATCAAATAGTGTTAGGGGGAAAATCAGAGTATACTCAGTGAACCTTTCATACACACAGGGTGCACTTCACAGTGCCATTGTCTCTAACTGAAGCTTAGTGGAGTGCAAGACTCTGTTTTTCTCAAGGGCTAAATTATACAGTTTGAAAGCAAATGTGATCTGCAGGCATAGAAATACAAAAGAAAGAAAGAAAGAAAGAAAGAAAGAAAGAAAGAAAGAAACAAACAAACAAACAAACAAACAAAAGAAAAGAAAAATGACTAGAAATGGACACAGGAGAATCATCCTGTGTCATGGAAACACTATGGATTGCCACCTGGGTGACAGAGTGAGTGTGATCCACATAATTCCCCTAAATTCCCCAGCACTGCTACTCTCTCCTGCCTCCTAAAGATGCCCAGTGCCTTTTTGGTTCATTTCCTTTTCACTACAGCCCCCTTGCCCTCGGAATTCTCTCCCAGTAACAAGTCAATCAAAGTGATGTATAGGCTTTCTGTATGCATATCTGGCCAGCACAGACGCAGGAGCTAAATCTCTGATACAAATATGTTTTAGGAATTGACATTGACATGATCTGGGACCCTGTGTTTTAAAAGCATCTGTTGGGCTATTTCATACCAACTGAAGGTTGACGGGTCACATTTTATTTCTTCCATTCTGTCACAGAAAGTGGTAGCCACAGAAGGCCATGGCAGTAACACTCCCAGAATTGCACTGACGAAGCATTCCCAAAGATAAATACAGAGGTCTCCGAGCAGTGCACACATTCCCATCCATACAGGATGATTGCAGCCTCTCCAGCAGGGCAGATTGCTCTCCCACATTCAGTAACACTTGGGATGCCTTTGTTCCAGCATCTCCCAGCAGTAAAAACATAATGGAAGAGAAGCTGACAGTTGACAGCTCGCTGGTGCCGCTGCTGCCGCTGCTGCTGCTTTTTTAACAGAAGAAAAATAACTGAGGAGAAGAAAGTGAGCAAGCATTTAGGGGAAGGCAGAGATGTGTCGAATTCAAAATGAGATAATGGAAACTGGAAGAAGAGCTCACAAACATCTCGTGGGTTTCATTCCTTCAAAGGAAATGGACAATAGAACAAAGCTACATTTAAAACAACAACTAAATTAAGTTCACGGGTGCCAAGGCTGCTAAGTGTAAAAGGAAACTTGCAGCTTAAATGTTCCCTTCCCGCATATTCCGAGCATTTCCTAAGGGCTTGTGGGCAAAATATGTGAGAAGGGCATCTTTGAAAGATAGTCCACTTTTAGGATAAAAGGAATGTTCTGCCTCATTTAAATCAATACTCCCGTGGAGAGAAAACTATGTATGTGAGTCCTTAAAAATTGACATATAAAACGCCAAACCAGCAGGCTCGCATGCTGCAAGCAAACGGATCTGTTACCATTTCTGGGCAATTCTGGGAGAGAAGACTTGTCAGGCCTTTCTCTGGTTGCTTCCCCTACATGGTAGTCTTTGTTATTGTACTCAGGAAGCCCACATAACCACTAATTGCATTTATTACGGCCTCCACTGAGTTCCAAACAAGATCATCTTAAAAGTATATATCATTGTTCAAGACCGATCCCTGTGCTTGCCCTGTTTGAATTGAAAACACACACACACACACACACACACACACACACACACACACACACACACACACACACACACACACACGCTAAAACCCACACAGAGAGGAGATCTGAGTCCCTAGGGCTCTGTGCTGTGAGGATTGGGGGAGGAGCTGTCAGTAGAAGGCTCTCAGAAAAAAAAAAAAAAAGAGGTGGAATTCAAAGCCAACACCAGTTCCCCTGGGGTCTGTTGTAATCAGGAGACAAATGGTCTATACTCAGTAGCGGTGCATTCATTCTGCTGCAAGAGGCTGCCAACCCGAGCTTTCCTATGCTTTTGTGAAAATCCAGTATGAGACTTTCCCCCCCTTTCAGTTGCTTTTACAACAAGAAGAATCAAAAGTGCAGTGCTGACAAACACTGCTTTGGGCATTTGACATTCGTCTTTGATCTAGTTACTCAGACAGTTCAAAATGAACAAATTAGGTGTTTACAACAAAAGACATTTCATTTCAGTCCATTCAAGTGCCAAGCGGGCTGGACAGCCTTCTCAGGCAGAGCTGGGAAATTTTCCACTGCCAGACCACAGGGCCGTCATTAAAAGTTCATTCCCTACATCAATTAATAAATTATGATCCTGTTTTTGTTTTTGTTGTTGTTGTTTTTTGGGGGGTTTTTTGTTTTGTTTTGTTTTGTTTTAATTAAAGAGAAAAAGGAAGGAAGAAAGAAAACACAGGATTCGGGTCAACAAAGTGAAATCTAAGCCATCTGGAGTTTGGGGCGGAATATTACAGACCATTCAAGCTGGTGACCCACAGGGATACTCTTCATTCTTGGCGGGACAGCCACACAAAGAGCATCATTTTTATTCCTGCCTAAGGACCATGGCACCCGTCCAGTCTCCCCACCGAAAGAAAGGGGCAGGGTTTTTATTCTATTATGCAAATTCAGCTTTTCAAAATATCCTCCCATTGTTCTCAAAGACAGGAAGAATATCCGGGTATCTCCGTGTGACCTCGATTCATAAAAGAGAATGGGTTTGTTCTCGTCAGTCCCGTGTTGCTTTACTTAGAAAAGTGCTTCCTGCCTCCATTTCCCCTTTTGGAACAGAGTGATTGAGTCAGGAATTGAACTGTGGAAGCTTAGATATCCATGCTCAAGGGAAGACCGGAAATAGCTTATGCCATTTCCGCCCTGTTTCTCTTGTGGGAAAGGCTGACAAAAATCTTTTTAAGAGCACTTGCATTGTTTAGAGACACAGACAGCCCCTCAGCAGGTGTCTCCAGTGGCAGTGGATTGAATTCTGCTGTGCATTGTGAAAAGTGTGCACGGAAAATCGGCGCAATATAGGAGGGCAGGAAGGGAGACAAAGTGAACATTAAAAAAAAAAAAAGAAGAAGAAGAAGTTAGCTAGCACAGACCCAACTATTCCCTAGAATCGAAATGTCAGCCTTGAAAATACCAAGTGAACCCAGCCCGTCTCATCTGTTACCATCCTCCCTTATAATTACCGGAAAGTAGTTATTTATCTGTTGTGTTCAGCTACTCTGTCAGGACTCTTGAGTTTAATTATCAGACTTCACTGGAAATTCCATTTCCTCTGTTCCCTCTTCTTTTTTTGCAGCAGCATTAACCACATTTCTTCAGAACTCCTGTTAACTGTATCGGGGCAGCTTCCTAGTTATCCTCAGTTTCTGCCAAGGAAGCATATCTCCTGGTATTCATGGCCAGCAGTGGTACAGAGGGCAGCTGTTCAACATTTTCAAGCACTGGGAGCATGGCTCTTGGTTATATCAAAGTTCACAGCCATTTGACCACCAGTTCAGTGGAAGAGAAATGCTTTGGATTTAAAATCTTCCATTTTGAACAGAAGCTTATTAAGATGTTCTAAGGCAGTTCTCAACCTGTGGGTTACAACCCCTTTGGAGGTCAAAGGACCCTCTCACAGGGGTCACCTAAGACCAACAGGAAAACTCAGAATTTACATTACGATTCATAAAAGTAGTAAAGTGACAGTTATGAAGTAACAACAAAAAATAATTTTATTGTTGGGGCGGGGGGGGTCACCACATCATGGCACCTGCAGTAAAAAGTGGAAGCATTAGGAAAGCTGAGAAACGCTGTTTTAAGGGGAAGTCAATGACCACCAAGTGAATGCAGGATTTAAACCCTACTTCTGACACTAAGTTAGTGACTTTTCTCATAGTAGGTTAAGAGAAAGGGTTTATCTTGACTCACGGTTTGAGAAGTGGTACAGTTCATCATGCCAGCATCCCATGGCTGGTCATATTGCATCTGTAGTCAGGAGGCAGTGATGAGGCAGAAAGAAGGCTGGACTCTACAAGCTCAAGGCCCATCCCTACAGCATGCCCTGTTTTTCCTAAAGGTTTGTGAAATGGTGTCTCCAACTGAGGCTCCATCAACTGAGGAGCAACACATATGCCTATAAAGAGGATTTCACTTTCAAATTGTCATAGCTCCTTCCCACTTCTGGAGTAAGTCATCCACCATCTCAAAACTCCATGCTCCCTGGACCTTGGGATTATGAAGATCCAGCCTCTCGGGGCTGCTGGAAAGGTGATGCATTTTATTTGCCAAACCTTTAAAATGCAGAGCACACAGTGAGCCTGTGTGTCATGTGCTATTATGCCTACTTAATGTTTTCCCTACTCTCTCCTTCATAGCTTCTGACGTATTGATTTGATTTACTCAGAGTAAGCTTTCAATAATACAAACCTATTGACAATGTGCAGTATGGCATTACAACACTTCAAGAGAACTAGCTCTCTTGGTAAATACTTAGAGCAGACATTCTAGGCATGGCTTCTCCTGACGGGAGCGCTAAGTTGCTTGCAGAAGAACATCTCCATTTACAAACATCTTAAATAGATGGAGTTTTGTCTTTTGCAAGATTTTAAATCTTAAGGACATGGCTGTGTTAGTTTTTGGCAGCTGCCATAAAAACTACCACTCTCTTGGCTTCAATAACCGAAATTTATTTTCTCACAGTGCTAGTCATCAGACATGTGAAACCAAAGCCACTCCTTCTGCAGAGGCTTGGGGGAGAGTCTGCACTTTGTCTCTTCTGGCTCCTGCTTGCTTGAAGTATTCTGTAGCTTGTGGTGCATCATATCACTCTTTCTGCTTCCTTCCCCTGCCTCCTCCTCAGTTTGAGTCTTCTGTGTTATCTATGAAGGTTCAGTCTTATAAGCATCTATTCCTGAGTCCAAGGCTCACTCTTCTCATCTGTCCTTAGGACTTCCCTTGCTAGACAGAGTTAATATTCAAAGGTTCTGGCAACTAGCAGGTAGACACATGTTTTTTTGAGGGATACTTAAGTCTTCCATCTTTTCTATCACAAAGAACATGATAGAAAAATTTGTAAAAGTTATCTGATTTGTTGTAACCAAAAACAAGTAAGTGATTGGTATTCATAGATTTATAAGGACTATTTGTACTGATCCCCATTTATAATCACACACACACGCACATGTACATATACAGACACAACACACATGCACATACACACACACACAAGCACCTTTGTTTGTTTGTTTGCTCATTTTGTAACAAAACACAGTTTTTCTGTAGTAATGAGCCACGGTAAGAATATGATGTAGGAAGCTGCAATGTCCTCCTCTGTGGCCCATGCACTGGCTTTCATTGTTTCTCCAGGAAGATGATAGCACTCGATGAAAGACAATAAGGAGTGTTCCTGAGTCAACACAGAAAGGGAAAAGGACCTCATAAACTTGTGGAACCCAGGGACCATGAGTGGAACAGAGACAGAGTCTTCTGTCTTAATTGGTCCTTTTGTGAAAGTCAAAGCTTTGGGAGAATCCCAAAGAATCTCCTTTACCTTGGATGCAAATTATCTCATGATGTTTTGAAACATCAGCAAATTGGCAGACAAAGAAAGGGAGGGCAAAAAATCAAAGAAACCTTGGTAACTAGTATAAGGATATACAATGAAGAACCCCACAGAAGTCTGCGGGGTTTTATTATGAGAGTTGATAGTTGCATAAACATTTCCTCATTTAAGCAAGTAAATATTATTGGCCACAGAACTGAGAAAGAATAAAAGAAGCATTTTGAGAATCTGATTATATTATTTTTCTATTGTTAATGTAAAATATCATCAGAAACTTAAGAACATAAAACAATACTCACTTATTAGTTCAACTTCCACATCCCAGTTAAAATTTGAAATTGGGATACTAAAAGTCTAGGGGAGGGTTGTTTGTTTTCATTATAATATTGGGGAAATCTTCCTCCAGGCTCATCCAGTGTTAGCAGAACAGATTCCTGCTTCCCTGTTGGCTATTGGATTGAGTGTCGGGCAGCTTCCTGTGATCCTACCTCAGTAGCCCTGAGTCTCTAGGCTTTCAGCAGTCATTTATCCTTCTTTTGCTTCTATCCGATTTCTCTTCTCCTTTTAAAGAGACTGTACTGGACACAAGTAGGCCATACAAAAAAATTTGTCCGTATTAATGTATCTGATTAATCACCTTGACTATATCTTGAAGTCCCTTTGGCCCCTCTGGGTGCAAAGCAGAAGACCAGATTCTAGTCTCATGTCTCCTGCCAGCTCTTTTGCTGATGATCATAAGTGACCACTACTCTGACCAGGACTCAGCTTCTGGTGAGTATATAGTAGGAGTCTAAGTAGATGCCATGCAAACTCTCTACTCACTTCAAAATTCTGTAACTCTGCTTCACTGGTAGTAAAAGGCTATAACATATTATCAAATCCACAGTGTAAAATATATCTTGTGGGATGTCTGTGAATTGCCAGCTATTTCCAGCACCATTACTGGGGTCAGAGCCGTGGGATGCTGTCAGCTTACATTTGAGCCATGCTTTCAAAACAGATGATATTGTGAGTATATGGTATGATAAGCATACTAACCAGTATCCTTTAGGAAATCACTGAACGAGTTTGTAATGGAGTCATTCCAAAATAAAGGGTCAAGCTATATGAATCTAGGTTTTATGAACTTTTGCTTGACTATTCTTTAATATAATATATACCAGCAGCTTATTTATAGAGTGATGTAAAGTTCTAGTTTTATGGTTCTCATAATAATTTATATTGTGTACATATTGTTAATGCTAGAAAACAAATTTTTTTTTTTAACAGAAAGGGTCATATGAAGTAGGAATTTCTGGTTTCTTAACAACTCAGTTGTGTCACGTGATGTTTTTCTGGAAGCTGTCTTTTGAGAGGGCATGTGATGCTTTGCTGAAAACACATTAGAGAGGCACATGAGGGTTTAGAAAGAATATTAATAGAACCCCACAAACAGTGAAAAGATGCTTTTGCATTGCTATGCCATGCAACGCTTTGCTTCTTCACTGGTCTTTGCTGGTCTTCTCTGGTCTTCGCTGGTCTCACTTCATAGAGAGATACCAAAGAATGAGATATTCTGACTGACTCTGGCTGAGTCCGCTGACTGAAGTTTCAGCAGAGCCTTGTTGTTTCTGGATCCTGCCCCTACTGGTTTGTGTTTGGTGTTTGCTATTGAACTGGACTGCTGGTATCCTGGCAACAAAGTGGAATCATTCCCAGATAACTACTACTAAACATGTCCACAACCCCTTTTCATATTAACCTTCTTTCTTCCCCATGTCTGGTTGGTGGGCAAGAAGGGTGTTGAAGCCTTTAAACCCTAAATAAAGTAGTTTTGAAAAATCTAAGCCTACAACTAACACTCCTTTTATAAAACTGGTTACATGTGGAGTTTAAATGTATCCAAGTATCCAGAATAAAAACCATTGAGGTCTCAGCTTCCAGCATGACTTAAGTACAGTGCTCAAACAAAACAACACCACAACTGCATGAATTCCTTCTGCATTATTCAACTTCTTGCATGATTCTAGCGGGATTAGTAAAATATATCTTTCCTGACAAAGGGAGCTAAAGGGAGGATAATTTTGGCTTACATTTCCATAAGATTCAGTCCATCACACCATGGATGGTATAGCAACTCGAGCAGGGAATGGTCAGCTACACTGCATCCATAGTCAGGAAACAGAGCAATGAATCTTATTAGGTCCAGGACCCAGCTAACGGAATAGTGCTGCCTACATCCAGAGTGGGTCTTCTCACCTCAATTAACCTACTCTAGAAATTCACAGAGATGCCCAAAGGTATGTTTCTATGTTAATTCCAAATCCAATCAAGTTAACCAGGAATATCAACCCTAGCCCTGGTGCCTAGGGTCAGGAAAAATTTTTTTTTTGAGTGATTCCAGATTAGCAAAACTTCTAAGAGTCCCACATTGGAAACATTGCCTCAAATCTCTAGGCTTTTATATAAGGCATAAAAAGACATAAGTATTGAATTCTAGTATGCATGCAAGTCACGCTAACAGGATTTTGTTGGATCTTGAAATGCAGATCAGTGCAGTATTATTTATTGTTGAAAACAACAAAGAAAGGGTCCTGTCTTCAAGTTTCTGTCTTCCTCAAGCACTCTCTCAGCATTGCCGTGTTCCTGCAGCTAAATCTACTTCCATACAGTCACATTCTTCAAAGACTAAGGAAATGAATATCCCTGAATTTCCCCAAAAATGCAATGGTTTCTGAAGGTGAGGCTTCAGGACTCACAACACCAAGAAGCATCATGCTATGTTTTGAAACTTATACCAGGGGTCTATGAGTAAATTGAGTTTTATTCACTCAAAAAATATTTATTGATTTTCTACTTGGTGTCATATTTATCTGCTATCGGTAAATTGATGAACAAAAGAGTCCTTGACTTCAGAGAGTTAACATCTAGTATAACACAGACAATAAACTGATAAATGAAAAACCTGTGGTGAATGAGTAGGCATGTAGGTAAGGCAGGGAAGGGAAGGGAATATAGCAGGGAGGTGCATTGTTATACAAGGTAAGGCTTTAGACATGTGTGACAGATTGTGCAGGGTAGAAAAAGGCAGACTTTGAGGGCAAGTATCAAACACCTGGAATACGAGTGTATTAGACACATTCAAGAAATGTCAGAGAAGCCAGAGTGTCTCCAGTGGTGTGAACAAGTGATGGTATAGTAACAGAGTTTGAAGGGACAGCCAGGGTCAGCTCTTAAATGGTTTTGTTATTGATTTTGAAGGCATTTAATCTCACTATCAAATGAGCCAGGTGAATTTGTATGGATTGAAAAAAAAAAACCAAAAAACAAAAAACAAAAACACAGCTACACAAATTCCTTTAAATGTTTTCATTTTCAGAATCAAGTAAAAGTCCTAGGAGCAACTATTTTATTAAGGGTCAAAAATAAGCCAGGACTGATCTCTTAGTTTAGACCAGACCCCAGTGCAGGTCCTAGAAATACATATACAGTTATTATGGCCACGGTCTAGGAATACTGAGACAGCAGCTACTAGTTAGTACTCTTTGGTTGTGGGTCTAAGTAAAAGTGACTGAAGATGGACGATCAGAATTTCAAAAACAAAGGAAAGGGGGAGAACACATTACTGATCTGGTTGCTTGCTGCCAATGGGAGTAGTTCAAGGTCACTGTGGAAAGGGGGAAGTGTAGTCCAGTAGTCAAGACGATCCCTGCCACTGTAGGTCCATCTTACATTTTTGTGACGATGGGGATTGAACCTAGGACCTCTCACTCAAGCTCTACCAATGAGTGCTATCTCTTTCCCTGAAGCCTCATCTTGAACCCTCAGTCTACCGTGTACTGTGTGTCACTGGGCAAGCTACTGAAATCAAACAATGGAACCTTCTATGGACCTCAGTTTACCCACTTGTACTGCTTCACTAGCACATGGGTATTTGTAAAGAAAACTAGTTTAATCTCGGTGCCTTCTTGTAAGAAGTTGTGGTGTGTGGCACGCGGTGTTTCTATCAAATTAAAAAAAGATAACTCTTTTGTTGTTGATGGAGAGGGAGGCCTGACTTTTCTAGAATGATTCGCACTTTTAAAAACCAGGTGACTTTTCAGCTCTCTGGATATGGAGTATAAAGCCTAAGCTTTCCAGGGTGGGTACTTTACTTTGTAGAGATTACACTTGAGCCTACTTATTTCTGATGGGGTTGAAGTGACAAGCTTAATGAAGACATGGGTCACATAACTTCACCCTGCTCTTAGCCACAGATTAAACCCTCAGCCCTGGCTAAGCATGAGGCAAAGGGATCATGAACACAACAAACCACATAGTTGAACTTTGTATATCACTCATCAGTTAACCACTAGAAGGATAACTCAAAGGCATCTCTTAAAAGCACTGAAATAGTGGTTGTAAATTGACCAGTCTTCATATTCTTATGCCTGTAAGACTGAAAGAATTAAAAAAAAAAAAACTTTATTATATTTTTTGGCTGCAGATGTGGGTATGACTGTGTGTTCCTGTGTGTATGTGTGTTCCTGTGTGTGTGTGTGTGTGTGTGTGTGTACGGTATGTGTTGGAATCAGAAGACAACTATGGAAGTTGGCTCTCTCTTTGCACCATGTGGATCTCAGAAACTGAGCTCAGGTTAGCCACAGACAACTTTGTAACATTTTACTCCGTTCTGAATTTAAATTTTAAATGTTACCTAGGTAAGAATATGGCATGTCCCTTGCCTGATAAAATCTCATATTTGTATGGTAACATATATGATGATTCACAAAATCCCTTCAGTTGGTCTAATCATATAATTTCCAACGTGATACAATATAGACCTTGAAAAACGTAAGCAAAACATAATGTGGTTCCGGCACGCGAAAATGGGAGGCAGGGCTTTTGGCCAGGTGATGCTCAACCGGACAATGCCAATACAAAGCAAAGTCAACGTGTAGTGGTCACTCCTCAACCTCTTCATCTAGGCCCCACCCTGCTTTGCCTGGCAACCATCTAACCATGTTAGATGCTTTGACCACAGCAGAAATGCAGCTGGCTTGCCTGTGCCAGAAATGAATCTAAATGACAAGGCAATACTTGTCAGAGGAGATCAGCCCAGAGGATGGTAAACTAAACTCGCCTCGCCTCCAGCTTCTTTGACGTGTTTAGACAGTTCTCTGTGCATCTGAGGAGAGCCGGGGACAAACTGAGGAGAGTCTGACTGTTGAGAGGGGTGAAGGAATGACATTTTATACGGCAAACACTGAGCTTTCTCCGTCAGAAAAAGCCACAGCTGCTACACATGCTGACATAATGGATGGCACTGGGAGCAAGGAGCAAAGGGGAATGCCAGTTCAAGATGAGAGGTTGCTGAGAGAGAAAACAATCCACTCAAGATGAAAACCGAGGTGCCCAGACAGTGGAAAGGGGGCTGAGTCTCAGCAAGAAAGCTGGCGGAAGGAAAAGCTTAGTACCAAACAAACACTGCTGTAAGAGAGAAAGTTGGAGATGTGGAACGCTTCGGTGTCAAGTCCAAAGAGACATCACAGCAACAGCGATGCCTAGGAAAATGTAACCCACAAGCTCCTTTTTCGAAGCAAGCGATGTTTGTCGCCTTTGGAAGCTAAAGGAGCTAGCTTCATGTTAGATGACCTTCAATGACCTCTGCTTGGGTGCCTTTGATTCAAGAAGTCTTTGCCAACCCCTGTGGTTTTCACATCATTACTAATGACAGGGATAAGTACTAAAACATTTTGAGCAGCTGACCAAAGCATTTGAGAGTTTAAAAATACAGTTTAGTTGATTGAAAATGCCATTTAGGTGTCAGCTATCCTGGAGGTATTTCTGACCCATATCTAGAAAGGTCCGTGAAAACAGAAACAGACTCTAAGGGTGTCTAACTCTGTATCAGCGAATTCTGTGAAATGGCAAATGAAAACCTAACTCAAAGACAGCATGAAGTTTGAAGAACGGTGGGACTTAGATCCAGTAAGATTTCAAAGGAAGTCGGATGATCACAGCTTCACCTGGCCTTTGTAGCCAAAGAAATGATGGGAAATCTGAGGCATCTGTCACCCAGTGAGCTCAAAGCAAGTCCAATGCTTCCTATTACATAGAACTTACAGAAACCCTCAGCCTGGACTGGTCATTCAAACATCATTTACTGAGGCACCCGTATGTACTGTGCACCATCCTGGGTACCACAGCAGAAGACAGAATACAGCCCGTGGTCTGTATGAGTACCACAGTGATTTCAAAGGATTGCAATATGTATCCTAAGATGGGCAATGGTGCTTTAGGATGTCAATTGGTTATGATCTTTTTTAATCACTAGAGGACTTTAATAAATAGCAACCAAAATATAATCATGTGGGTGGCCAACTGTATTTTTGGTGATGGAAAAAATCAGGCTGTTGCATTCCTTTGAAGGGATATATGAGGATTGTGTTTAAACAGGAATCCTCTTTAGATGAGCATGGCTTGTCCCAAAATAACAAAACAGCCTGAATTGAGTTTGTTTCTCCTTTTCTTCTACCACACCACCATCACAGATGACATTCTGACACAAGACAGCAAAACAAACAGATAAACAAATGAGAGGGGAAAAGTGACTTGGCTGTGTTAAGGTAAAGTGTGCAGGGTACGTCCTTGGGTGTGTGGCAGTTGGTAGAGGTGGCCCAGACTTCTGGCTTTTACCTTTTCTTCTGCCATCATAATCTGTAATTTAATTGGTAGGACTATGAACTGTACACCTACTTAAGTTCACCCTGAGGTTGCTGCTAGTGGTGCTGCTGCTGCTGCTGGTGGTGGTGATGGTGGTGGTGATGGTGGTGGTGGTGGTGATGGTGGTGGTGGTGGTGGTGGTGGTGGTGGTGATGGTGGTGGTGGTGGTGGTGGTGGTGGTGGTGGTGGTGGTGATGGTGGTGATGGTGGTGGTGGTGGTGGTGATGGTGGTGGTGGTGGTGGTGGTGATGGTGATGGTGGTGGTGATGGTGGTGATGGTGGTGGTGGTGGTGGTGACAGTGGTGATGGTGGTGGTGGTGGTGGTGGTGATGGTGGTAGTGGTGGTGGTGGTGGTGGTGGTGGTGATGGTGGTGGTGGTGGTGGTGATGGTGGTGATGGTGGTGGTGGTGGTGGTGGTGATGGTGGTGGTGGTGGTGGTGGTGATGGTGGTGGTGGTGGTGGTGGTGATGGTGGTGGTGGTGGTGGTGATGGTGGTGATGGTGGTGGTGGTGGTGGTGATGGTGGTGATGATGGTGGTGGTGGTGGTGGTGGTGGTGGTGATGGTGGTGGTGATGGTGGTGATGATGGTGGTGGTGGTGGTGGTGGTGATGGTGGTGGTGGTGGTGGTGGTGATGGTGGTGGTGGTGGTGGTGATGGTGGTGATGGTGGTGGTGGTGGTGGTGATGGTGGTGATGATGGTGGTGGTGGTGGTGGTGGTGGTGGTGATGGTGGTGGTGATGGTGGTGATGATGGTGGTGGTGGTGGTGGTGGTGGTGGTGGTGCTGCTGCTGCTGCTGCTGCTGCTGCTACCTGAGTAGTCCTGATGACTTGCTCCTTCTTTTTATGCCTTTCTTCTAACTCTGAGAGATAGTGATGAGATCTTGGAACTCACGGTCGATAAGAGGAATTTGAGCCCAAGCTTTAAGGGAGTGTTGGTGGCTCAGCGTGCACTCATTACACACCCTAGTATACATTCCTGGTCTCCTGCTTAACATTTGTGGTCCCCATAACCCTTTCTCACTTTCCTATAAAAACTTCATAAAATGTATTTAGGGGCGGGGGGTGGTGGTGGCAAATAAGTAAATTATTACCTGTATGCTCTTGTGGAAAGTCTCCAGAACCTTCTAAACTCAAGTTTTCTTACTCAGAAACCGTAAGTGTCAATAAGTTTTTTCTTATGGAGATGTGCTAAGGAGTGAGAGACAGACAACCTCCGTTTCTCGTTTCTCCTCCGATACTTTCTCAGCTTCTACATTCTACTCCAGAGAGCTCGCACTTGTCAAGCAGATCACTGGGCAGACTTGCCCTTCTGGCTTCTGACCTGGCTTGGAAACTAGAAGACAACAAAAGGCTGTGAAGAGGGTAAAGTTTGGCCGAAGTGTTTGCTTGCCCCTTTCTCTCTGGAGTCTCATGTAAGCAAATGGTGCAAGTCTACTGAAGGCCACAGCTCTTGTTAGGGAGCTGGATCTCTCCTCTGTGCTCCCCTGGTGTCTTCCCTTATGGTGTTCTACACTTGGCATAGGCTTGTTCCACCCCTCTCCCCACCAAATATGACTACTTTAACTAAAACAACCTTGCACACACCTTTGTGAACAGTTTATTAGATTCCCCTCAGTTACCCCATTTCAGTTTGCCATCTGTTTTCGTTGTGCTGTTGCTGTTTTCCCTAGGATCCTGGTTGCTATAACACGGTGAAGCCTCTGACACGCTTGGCTTCTTTAAAGTGATGACTAAATATTTTAGGAATTGTAAATCTCACTGGCCAGCACATAACAAACACTGATGTCTCTGTTATGCTTAAAGTCCGTGAACCTGAATGCTTCTTTGCCTTCTACCAACGTTTCTTATAACTGAAGGCTCTGTTCTCCAAGTGCCTCAGGGAAGCAGTGTAATGAGTGTTTCTTCATACCAGAACCACAGTAATGGCAGGGCAGATTCACTACTTTCCTAGTTAAGACATACCATTGGTCTGATGAGCCTGCCCCTTGCCTTAGTAAGTCCGTTCAAATATGTCAGCTGCTTCTGATGCTCTGCTTGATGCTGACGCTGACAGATGAGGGAAGAGCCACGAGGAAAGAATATTTTATTTTCGATGTGAACCTCAGTGGTTTCCTGTACTGGGTGATATTTAAATCTCCAACCCAAATAGGACCAGTCAATGAAAGCACAACTCAGGAATTATGAATATATTCTGTAAGTCTAGATTGGCCAGATACCCCTATACTACTCTGTTCCCCAGCTATGAGACCCTTATAACTTGAGGGTTTTCCAGACCCTGCGTCTGTCCTTCTATCTCCTGCTTCCCACTTGTCCTCCTCAGTCCTCTTCTCTCTTTTCTCCTACCTAGTTGTCCTCCCTCTCTTCTCTCCCCAGCCTTTATTTCTCCACCTCCCCTTCCTCTGCCCAATCACTGATTTCAGCCTTTATTTTACAAATTAAGATGGGCAGAAGGATCACTAGAAACCACCTGTGTGATGATTCACATCTCCTCTGCAGTTCTTCACAGGAAAGGGGAATTAGTATTACAATACAAGGCCGGGGCTCTCCACAATGGTTTTCTTTTTAAAAATCCCTTTCATGTCCCCACAGCTACATGGCCGTGGGAGGACCTCCAGCCTTCTTCTGCACTTGGTCCTCTCCTGTGTTTCCAGCTCTGATCGATCAATCTCTGTCTCCAGTGTTTTGCTGTAGAGTACCCCTAAGTGATTTGCAACTATGTGCAGTCAGGGAATTTCTCTAGGGAGTCGGATTGATTCTTTGCAGAAAGCCGTACCTGCAAACTTTTGGTCCATCAAGTCGGTAGAGTGATTTGCTTGGAAGAATCTTACAAACGTTGTCAAAAATGCCATCTTACAAACAAAGGGTAAAGAGAATTTATGTTTCATAAACTTCAGTATACTACAAAAAATGTAATTCAGTAAGTGGTTTATTGGGGTGACATTTGCTGTGTATACCTCTAAAACATGCATTCTGTCATCCGTAAAGAGAATACTACTGGGCAGTGATATGGATGGGAGGGCTAATGTTGGATAAAGGCAGAACACGCTTATCTGTGTCTGAACATTGGCTCATTGGCATTCTCTACACACTCAGGAAGAAATCAGCACTTAAAGATCATCTGGATTTTTTTTTTCTGCTACCACTTCCCACTGCAAAGACTCTTCTAAACCCTCTTAAAAAGAAAGCACATCCTCTTGTATGGGCCTGATGATTGTGGTCCTTATTCCCTGTCAAAACAACATCTATTTTTTTTTTTTATTTTTTGGAGAGTGAAATTACATTTCTCCCTTCCCGTTCATCCCTCTAAACCCTCCCATAAACTCCTCCCTGCTTCCCTTCAAAGTCATGGCCTCTTTTCTCATTAATTGTTATTGCAAATATATATGTATTTGTATTTGCGTATATATGTATATATTCCTAATATATGTCTGTTGAGTTCGTACAATGTTATTCTATGCATGTTTTCAGAGCTGATGGTTTGGCATTGGACAATCAGTTAGTGTGCATTTCCCTGGGGAAGGTTCCTTCCTCACTCATAGGTTTACTCAGGTGCTTATAGTTTTTTTTGGGTTTAGAATTGGGGGCTCATAGCTTTGTCCTGTCCAGCTTGGAATGCTCGTTGATGTCATCGTTGTTCAGCTCATATTTGGGCTGTCATAACAAAAATATATTCTGAAAATGAAAGAAAACTGCCTGCAGAGGGAGGATAAATGTTACCACCAGGTCTTGGAAATTCTGACTCTGCTCTCTGTTTGCTATGTGGTTTTACACACAGCCATTGGAGTTGAGTGACATCTTCCTCATCAGAAGATTCTAGCAATGTCATAGCCCATAGAGCAACACACCTGCAAATTCAGTGTAGAGACTGGCCAATGGTGTTACCTAGTAAATTATTTCAACACACTTGATTTGGTTGTCTTCCTCTCCATGTAGTATAGGAAAGAGGAAAGTACCAAACCTAACAGGAACTTGGCCAATTGGAAATTGAGTTTCTCTGTCTTTCAGTATATATATATATATATATATATATATATATATATATATATATATATATATGTATTTCCTCGGCTCAGGATAATAGTTTATCTTCTTATTTTTTTTAAATTTATGATGAGGAAGAGCCTAATATCCTCAGTCAATTTAACACCTCCACAGTGAAACAGAGTTTCTACCAATGCAGGAGAGACTGCATCGCCTCCCACATCAAGGATTCAACCCATTCTTGCCCTGTGTGTGCCTGAAGAGTGTTTTGGCCTCCTGGCTCAAGAAAATCTTCTAGAGATGGGAGAGAGAGACTTTATGGTTTTATTTAAAGGAGGGGGAATAACAAACTTTAAGGAGTATTTTCCTATCTTATTTTATAATTTAAATAAATCTACAGCAAAACAAAGAGATGCACTTGCGTGTACTTTAGTAGTTAGCTGGTCTAGGTACTATGCAGCCAGCCTGCTGGTTTTCCTCAGCTCTCATTTGTTGGGTGAGTGTGGAGAGGTGATTAGATTTACCTTACCTTCCTCACCTGAAACAGGGGTACAAAGAAATAATTCTGACCTCTTAAAGTTACAGGGGAAACTTAAATGAATTAATATATACAAATGGCTTGGAATAATCAATAAACCAAGTGTACATGTTTGCTGTAATTTCCCACATTTCTCCACGAAACCATTTTCATAGTTGTCTCTCACTTGGATTCTTTGGCAAAATTGTGCTTAGTTCCCTTCATGGTAATTACGGGTTGGAACTGAATGTGTTTACATCATACTGACAAGCATTTTAAAGCCAGAATCTTCACCACTGTTTGCTGCTTCACACAGCCTATCTTGCTGCCGTAGGCAGCTCTTGAAGACTCCATACTGTTTAAAACCTGTCCTAAAAAGAATTATTTCTCCTCCTCCCCCTCCTCCCATTCCTCTGCCTTGTCCTGTTTTTGCCTCTTCTTCATCTCTTTTTGATTATTTTCAGCTGCAAGAACTAACAGCAAGAACGGAGCCTAAGCAAGAGATGCCATCATGTTCATTCTCAATGTTAAAAGCCCTAAATTGTTTGCTTAGATACCTAGTGGTAAGACAGAGTTCATTTTCTAAACACTATAATGCTTTAGAATTAACTTTCGGAGTAGAGTATGGTCCTGCAAGCCTGTAATGCTAGCACTTTGAGGCAGAGGCTGCATTAAAGCAGTAAAGGCCCATTAAGAGAAAACTCTAGCTCAAGAGAGTCTCTGGCCTGAGTAGAGAGCTAACATTCCAGTTGGGATGGGTCAATTACTCTACCAAGGGGCAATCCCTAAGAATGAAGGTTTACCTGAAGTCAGTCTAGAGACAGGTGGGATGATTTATTCTTTGCGTTGGGGCATAGGAGGCCCTTGTCCAGAGGCTTCCAAGACCTCTCTCATCGAACAGTCACCAGTCACTTATCATGACAATAATTTACTGTTAGTCCACCCTTCAGAAAGTCAGTGCACGCTGGCTGAATTTGAAGTGGGGAGAGAGCTGATCCTGAAAATATACTTAAGAAAGAGGAGGAATTGTGAGAAACATATTTTTCTGTGGAGGACAACTAATCAGTCAAAAACTATTTACTGTCTCTAAAGCTCCTCCAGCTTGTGAAATTCTGGCCTGTTTGCTCAAGTCCTGCATGCCAGGCATTCCTGAGACTTGACTCCACACACCCTTTCCTCCTTGCCAATCACTTCACAGTGTGAGATCAAGCTACCACCAGTGTGCTAGGGCGAGGTCAGCTCCCTGCAATAGAATAGTAGCTCAGTGAACCAGTCCTTGTGCTTCCTCAGCCAGTTTGGGTCATGAGTACCCTTTAGCAAATGTAAAAATTACTTTACAGACAGACTTACTTTTGCTTTGTTTGAGCATGTCTCTGTACAACACCAGAAATATTCTTTCCAATAAAGGCATCAGGAGTTCAAGGCCAGCCTTAGTTATACAGAAATTTGAAGCTAACCTACATTATAAGAAACTCAGAAAAAAAATCACTATCTTAATAATTTCTTGCATAAGTGCTCAGTTAGAAAGGTTTCCAAGTTAATCTACAGTTGATTTACATGCAGTTTTAGTTAAGAAAACTGACAGAAACTTTAAATGTTTATGAAATAGTTTATGCAGATTTTAACCACTTTTTCCAAAACTATGTTTTATTTTCCTTCGTGACTTTACCATAGTTAATTGCTAAAACAATAATTCTACCTATGACCTCTTCAAAGAAATCCAACTGTATAAAGGAAGTGCATAAATGAGTCATTTTTTATTGAAGTACACCGAAAACCAATGCATGAAGTTCTTCTAACTCTAACAGGCTCCTCCAAAGGCCCTCTGGTTAATCTTAAGGAGATGAAAATGCCTTTAAAAACCAGCCCTTTCACGGAAGCAGAAAGTCCTATGCAATTTGCTTCGTATTTATTTAAATAAAGTAAAAGATAGCCACCCTAGCCACAGACTACTGTTAACCTTGCCTGGAAGGGAGTGATGATTTTTAGAGTTATGATTGTTAATGGCGTTTGAATGCAGCCTGTGTAGTCCTTTAACTCCCCAGTGTACAGTAAAGTTCGGCCCCTTCCAGATGGGAAAATGATAAGGACCCTGGGAAGACAGCGGGTCATTCTTGGACTGCTGCCAGGAACTCAGAGCCAAATGAATCATGTGGGGCTATGGTGCTTTAGCCAGCATTTTTCTGTTTTAATTTATCAAGCCAAAGCTTGTTGACATGAAAGTGAATGGATTTGTTATACAGTGGGCTCTAAAAAGCCAGCTCAAGGGTTTAGTGTGGAAGAGCACTGACTATAAATAACAAAGGAAATACAGGCACTGTTTCCCCCACTGGCCACCCCTCCCCCCTGTGTGTTTGAGATGCATCTCATTGACAATCAACTAAAATTTCAGTAACTCCTACAACTGGAAGGAGGCCAATTCTCTGAAATATTACTGAGGCTCCAAAATCTGCTGCAGATGATTATCAAAGGGTTAATTTTTAAATTTTTTTATTGGATATTTTATTCATATTTCAGATGTTATCCCCTTACCTCATCTCTCCCTGCCCCCCCCCCCTGCCCGCCCAGGAACCCCCTATCCCATCCTCCCTCCTCCTGCTTCTATGAGGATGTGCCCCCACCCACCTCCCTACTCTCACCTCTCCACCCTCAAATTCCCAACACTCCCTGTCCAGCCTTCATGGGACCAAGGATCTCTTCTCCCACCTATGCCCGACAAGGCCATCCTCCCCTACATATATAGATGGAACTATGGGTCCCTCCCTATGTGGTCCCAGGCTGGTGGTTTAGACTCTGGGAGCTCTGGTATTGTTGCTCTCCTCATGGGGCCACAAACACTTTCAGCTCCTTCAGTCTTCTCTCTAGCTACTCCATTGGGAACCCCTTGATTAGTTCAATAGTTAGCTGTGAGCATCCATCTCTGAAAATGTCAGACTCTTGCAGACCTCTAAGGAGACAGCTATATCAGGCTCCTATCAGCATGCACTTCCTGATATCCACATCAGCTTCTACCTTTGGTGACTGCACTTGGGATGGATACCCAGGTGAAATGGTCTCCAGACAGCCCCTCCTTCAGATTCTGTTCCATACTTTGTCTCCATATTTGCACCCTTGAGTATTTTGTTACTTCTTCTAAGAAGGACCAAATCACCCACACTTAGTCTTCCTTCTTCATGAACTTCATGTGGTCTGTGAGTTGAATCTTGAGTATTTCAAGCTTCTGGGCTAATATCCAATTATCAGTGAGTGAATATCATGTGTGTTCTTTTGTGATTGGGTTACCTCACTCAGGATGATATTTTCTAGTTCCATCCATTTACCTAAGAATTTCTCGAATTCATTGTTTTTAATAGCTGAGTAATACTCCATTGTGTAAATGTACCACATTTTCTGTATTCATTCCTCTGTTGAGGGACATCTGGGTTCTTTCCAGCTTCTGGCTATTATAAATAAGGCTGCTATGAACATAGAGGAGCATATGTCCATGTTATATGTTGGAGCATCTTCTGGGTATATGAACAGGAGTGGTATAGCTGGCTCTTCAGGTGATACTATGTCCAATTTTCTGAAGAATCCCCAGACTGATTTCCAGAGTGGTTGTACCAGCTTGCAACCCCACCAACAATGGAGGAGTGTTCCTCATTCTCCACATCCTTGCTAGCATCTACTATCACCTGAGTTTTTGATCTTAGCCATTCTGACTGGTGTGAGGTGGTATCTCAGGGTTGCTTTGATTTGTATTTCCCTGATGACTAAGGATGTTGAACATTTCTTTAGGTACTTCTCAGGCATTCTAATTTAGTCAGTTGAGAATTCTTTGTTTAGCTCTGTACCCCATTTTAATAGGGTTATTTAGTTGTCTGGAGTCTAATTTCTTCAGTTCTTTGTATATATTGGATATTAGCCCTCTATCAAATGTAGGATTGGTAAAGATCTTTTTCCAATCTGTTGGTTGCCATTTTGTCTTATTGACAGTGTCCTTTGCCTTACAGAAGCTTTGCAATTTTATGAGGTTCCATTTGTCAATTCTTGATCTTAGAGCATAAGCCATTGGTGTTCTGTTCAGGAACTTTTCCCCTGTGCCTAGGTATTCAAGGGTCTTCCTCACCTTCTCTTCTATTAGTTTCAGTGTACCTAGCCTTGATCCACTTGGACTTGAGCTTTGTACAAGGAGATAAGAATGGATCGATTTTCATTCTTTTACATGCTGACCTTCAGTTGAACCAACTGGTTCAGTTGAACCAGTTCAACCATTTGTTGAAAATGCTGTCCTTTTTCCACTGGACAGCTTTAGCTCCTTTGTCAAAGATCAAGTGACCATAGGTGTGTGGGTTCATTTCTGGGTCTTCAATTCTATTTCATTGATCTGTCTCTGTACCAATACCAAGCCGTTTTTTATCACTATTGCTCTCTAGTACAGTTTGAGGTCAGGGATGGTGATTCCCCCAGAAGTTCTTTTATTGTTGAGAATAGTTCTAGCTATCCTGGGTTTTTTGCTATTCCAAATGAATTTGCAAATTGCTCTTTCTATCTCTATGAAGAATTGATTTGGAATTTTGATGGGGATTGCATTGAATCTGTAGATTGCTTTTGGCAAGATGGCCAGTTTTACTAAATTAATCCGGCTAATCCATGAGCATGGCAGGTCTTTCCATCTTCTGAGATCTTCTTTGATTTCTTTCTTTAGAGACTTGAAGTTCTTGTCATACAGATCTTTCACTTGCTTAGTTAGATTCACTCCAAGATATTTTATATTATTTGTGACTATTGTGAAGGGTGTCATTTCCCTAATTTCTTTCTCAGCCTGTTTATCCTTTGAGTAGAGAAAGGCTACTGATTTCCTTGAGTTGATTTTATATCCAGCCATGTTACTAAAGTTGTTTATCAGGTTTAGGAGTTCTGTGGTGGAAGTTTTAGTATTAGTATTTAGTTTTAGCACTTCAGTATACTATCATATCATCTGCAAATAGTGAAATTTTGATTTCTTCCTTTCCTATTTATATCCTTTTGACTTCCTTTTGTTTTCTAATTGCTCTGGCTAGGACTTCCAGTACTATTTTGAATAGGTAAGGTGAGAGTGGGCAGCCTTGTCTAGGCCCTGGTCTTAGGGGGATTGCTTCAAGTTTCCCTCCATTTAGTTTGATGTTGGCTACTGGTTTCCTGTATATTGCTTTTACTATGTTTAGGTATGGGCCTTGAATTCCTGATCTTTCCAAGACTTTTACTATGAAAGAATGTTGAATTCTGTCAAATGCTTTCTCAGCGTCTAGTGATATGATCATGTTTTTTTCCCTTTGAGTTTGTTTATATAGTGATTATGTTGATAGATTTTCATATACTGAACCATCCCTGCATTCCTGGGATAAAGCCTACTTGATCATGATGGATGATTGTTTTGATGTGTTCTTGAATTCGGTTTTCGAGAATTTTATTGAGTATTTTTGCATCAATATTCATAAGGGAGATTGGTCTGAAGTTCTCTTTCTTCTTTGGGTCTTTGGGAGGTTTAGGTATGAGCATGAATGTAGTGTCACAGAACAAATTGGGTAGAGCTCCTTCTATTTCTATTTTGTGGAATAATTTGAAGAGAATTGGTATTAGGCCTTTCTTGAAGGTGTAATAGAAGTCTGCACTAAAACCATCTGGCCCTGGACTTTTTTTGGTGGGAAGACATTTAATGACTGCTGCTATTTCTTTAGGGGTTATCGGACTGTTTAGATGATTTATTTGCTCCTGATTTAACTTTGGTACCTGGTATGTGTCTAGAAAATTGTCCATTTAATCCAGATTCTTCAGTTTTGTTGAGTATAGGCCTTTGTAGTAGAATCTGATGATTTTTTTTAATTTCCTCAGTTTCTGTTGTTATGACTCCCTTTTCAGTTATGATTTTATTAATTTGGATACTATCTCTGTGCCCTCTGGTTAGTCTGGCTAAGGGTTTATCTATCTTGTTGATTTTATCAAAGAACCAGCTCCTGGTTTTGTTGAAATTTTATATAGTTCCTTCTGTTTCTACTTGGTTGATTTAAGCCCTGAGTTTGATTATTTCCTGCTGTCTACTCCCCTTGGGTCTATTTGCTTCTTTTTGTTCCAGAGCTTTCTAGTTGTGCTGTCAGGTTGTTAGTGTTTGCTCTCTCCAGTTTCTTTTTGTAGACACTTAGATCTATGAGTTTTCCTCTTAGCACTGCTTTCATGGAGTCCCACAAGTTTTGGTATGATGTGTCCTCATATTCATTAAATTCTAAGAAGTCTTTAATATCTTTCTTTATTTCTTTCTTGACCAAGTCATCACTGAGTAGAGCATTGTTCATTTTCCATGTGTATGTGTGCTTTCCATTGTTTTTGTCATTATTAAAGATCAGCCTTAGTCAGTGGTAATCTGATAGAATGCAAGTGATTATTTCAATCTTTTTGTATCTGTTGAGGCCTGTTTTGTGACCAATTATATGGCCTATTTTGGAGAAGGTAGCATGAGGTGCTGAGAATAGGGTATATTCTTTTGTTTTAGAATGAAATGTTATATTTCTACTTGGTTGATTTTAGCCCTGAGTTTGATTATTTCCTGCTGTCTACTCCCCTTGAGTGTATTTGCTTCTTTTTATTCTAAAGCTTTAGATCTATTTTAGATCTTGTTCTAGATCTGTTAGATCCATTTGATTCATAACTTCTGTTAATTTCATCGTGTCTCAGTTTAGATTTGTTTCCATGATCTGTCCCTTGCTGAGAGTGAGGTGTTGAAATCTTGCACTGTTATTGTGTGAGGTACAATGTGTGCTTTGAGCTTTAGTAAAGTTTCTTTTATGTATGTGGGTGCCCTTGCATTTGTAGCATAGATGTTCAGAATTGAAAGTTCATCTTGGTAGATTTTTCCTTTGATGAGTATGAAGTGTCCTTCTTTATCTTTTTTTATTACTTTTGGTTGAAAGTCGATTTCATTTGATATTAGAATGGCTACTCTAGCTTATTTCTTAGGACCATTTGCTTGAAAAATTGTTTTCCATCCTTTTACTCTGAGATAGTGCCTGTCTTTGTCACTGAGGTATGTTTCCTGTATGCAGCAAAATTCTAGGTCCTGTTTATTTATCCAGTCTGATAGTCTACGTCTTTTTATTGGGGAATTGAGTCCATTGATATTAAGAGATATTAACGAAAAATGATTGTTGCTTCTTGTTATTTTTGTTATTATAGGTGGAATTATGTTTGTGTAGCTATCTTCTTTCAGGGTTGTTGGAAGATTACTTCCTTGCTTTTTCTAGGTTGTAGTTTCCCTCCTTGTGTTGGAGTTTTTCCATCAGTTATCTTTTGAAGTGCTGGCTTTGTGGCCAGATATTGTGTAAATTTGGTTTTGTCATGAAATAGCTTGGTTTCTCCATCAATAGTGATCCAGAGTTTTGCTGGGTATAGTAGTCTGGGCTGGCATTTGTGTTCTCTTAGGGTCTGTATGATATCAGTCCAGGATCTTCTGGCTTTTATAGTCTCTGGTGAGAGATCTAGTATATTTCTTATAGGTCTCCTTTTGTATGTTACTTTACCTTTTTCCCTTACTGCTTTTAGTGATTTTCTTTGTTTTGTGCTTTTGATGTTTTGATTATTATGTGACAGGAGGTATTTCTTTTCTGGTCTAGTCTATTTGGAGTTCTGTAGGCTTCTTGTATGTTCATGGACATCTCTTTCTTTAGGTTAGGGACTTTTTAATCTATAATATTATTGAAGATATTTACTGACCCTTTAAGTTGGGAATCTTCACTTTCATCTATACCTATTGTCCTTAGGTTTGGTCTTTTTATTGTGTCCCAGATTTCCTGGATATTTTGGGTTAGGAGCTTTTTGCCTTTTGCATTTTATTTGACAGTTTTGTCAATGTTTTCTATGGTATCTTCTGCACATGAGATTCTCTCTTCTGTTTCTTGTATTCTGTTGGTGATGCTTGCATCTATGACTCCTGACCTCTTTTCTAGGTTTTCTATCTCTAGGGTAGTCTCCCTTTGAGATTTCTTTATTGTTTCTACTTCCATTTTTTAGATCCTGGATGGTTTTGTTAATTTTTTCACCAGTTTGTTTGTGTTTTCTTGCAATTCTTTAAGGAATTTTTATGTTTCTTCTTTAAGGGCTTCTACCTGTTTACCTATGTTCTCCTGTACTTCTTTAAGGGAGTTATTTATGTCCTTCTTAAAGTCCTCTATCATCATCATAAGTGATTTTAATTCTGAATCCTGCTTTTCCGGTGTGATAGGGTGTACAGGGCTTGTTATGGTGGGAGAACTGGGTTCTGATGATGCCAGGTAACTTTGGTTTCTGTTGCCTATGTTCTTGAGCTTGCCTTTTGCCATCTGGTTAACTCTAGTGCTACCTGCACTCACTGTCTCTGACTGGAGACTGTCTTTCCAGTTATCTTGCTTGTGTCAGAACTCCTCAGAGTTTAGATGTCTCTGTGATCCTGAGCTCCTGGGTGGAAGAACTCCTGGGACTCAGGCTACCTCTGGGATCCTAAAATTCTGCTGCTCTGAGTGTAGTGGCTCCTCTCGGATGGCTCAGAATATGGTGTCTTCACAGGAGCAGACCACGTAGGTGCCTACTGTTTTGAGTGCAGTGGTTCCTCTAGGATATCTCAGGATATGGCTTCTTCACGGAAGCAGACCAGCTATGTATCTGCTCCAGCCAACAGAGGGTTAATCTTCACATTGGTCATGTTAGTGCTTTGCTTGGTGAGGCCATATAACAGACAGATATGGTGGGGATGACTGCATACTGCTGAAACTTGGCACTGCAGACAGGAAAGGCCAGTACCACCTTCTTTGAAAAAAAAATTCTTTGTTAGTTGCACTGGCTAATATCCATAAGTGAAATATCTGCATTTAGCTGAAGCAAATTAATTGGTTTGTATAGGAAAAACAAGGCATCTACAATTTCACTGTGAATGAAAGGGGAAAAACAAAACATAGCTGTTCTGAGAAGATTTAACATTTATGTTCATATGCATACAGGGACAAAGAGATTTCCTTGATGATGGTCATGTAACAGTCACTGTGCACTCAGTTTTGTGGGAGTTATGGCTCCTGACTTCTTTCTGATAACCTTTCTCCTGTTAAAAGATGTCACATACACTGTAAACTGCTTGAGTGGGGTGATGTCTCTTATCTTGTGAGGGTGGAATGACATGCATTGTGCATTCATTTGCTCTTTGAGATACTAAAGTTTATTAAATTTGGTGAATTTCTTCAGAACTTGCTTATCATCCATTATGTCTTCAGAACTTGATTATTTCTGTGTGTCTCTATTCAAAGAATATTTACCAAAAGCCTATCACGGGCTATGCATGAAAGGAAGTTTGATGAGTTTGAAAATTTGATAATGCAAACGAGACTACCAAGCATTCACCAATCTTTTCTATGCAAAAAGAAAAGGAGGGTAAGTGTAATGAAGTACTTATGACATAAAGATAGAATAGCTATTTCTGTCATGAGGATCAAATGTAAATCAAGGTCTTGTTCTAGCATTGTTCTTTTTCTAATTTACAAAATCTTTAAGATATTTTAATATATATACTTAAGTGCAATCTAGTTAATCAATAATTTATTGCCTTATTTAAAATAATGAAATTGAAAATACTGTAGCTCTGTCCAATTTAGAGTACATGTTTGCTCTACTATGATATGTATACTACATACAAATCACAGAAAATACATACATGTTCTCAAAAATATGGAAAGATATATTCCAGTAGTCCTAAACAGAAAATCTGCAGTAACATGCTTCATAAGGAAGTCTATAAGGTCACATTTTTTTTTCAGTCAGCCTTAAGATGTAAATAAAAGTCCTCAATGAATTGTAGAACCTATTCTTACAAACACAGACTTAATGCTGTCTGCATTTCCTATAAAAGTAAAACAAAACTCTTAAGTTTAAAAAATAAAAGCACAGGACTAAATTAGCCTGGAAAATAAAGACTAGCCAGAAATAGTCTCAGGAAGAAGATTGATCAGTCCTGTGAAGTAATAAAGCATGCTGACACACACATGAATTTCACCTGGCCTAGAAATACATGGAAAATATCACCGAGAGGACAATTCAGAAATGTATCTAGATACATATGGCCATTACCATAAAGAGAGTACTTCAAGCTAGTGGGGATAAAGACAAAGTTTCCAATAAATCTGTGATAACTATTCAGTCCTTTGGAAAAAAAAAGTAATACCCCATCTCCAAACACTACTCAGATAAAAATAAACTCCAGATGGATCAAAGATTTAAAGTAAACAATGAAGCCATAAAAGTATTCAGTGAGAATGTGCTTGAATTTATTTATAACCTGGAGATAGAGTTGGTCTTTCTACACAGATACAATATTGGGAAGCCACAGCTTCCACTGTTTACTCTGCTATGAAAAAAAAAATGTCAGCACAGCTGAAGACCTTATGAACAGAAAGACCTGGGAGAACACAGAAAAAGTGACCACTCCCTCCTAATTTCTTACTTTAGAAACAGCCTTATGAATAGATTTTTAATAGCACTCTTATAAAAATAGGGACACACACATAGGAAGCCAGACATTATATGACACATGCCTGTAATCTAAGTGCTGGGGAAACTCAGCAAGGAGAATTAAGAGTTTAAAGGTAGCCTTAGATATGTAGCAAGACTCTGCATCAATGATAATAATAATAATAATGATGATGATGATGATGATGATAATGAAAAAAGGGCATTTTATAAGAAAAAACACATTTCTGGTTATCATATGAAAAAGCTTCAACTTTCCTAATCTAAAAACGAATTAAAATCAAAACAACAAAGAAAAGATATTATGTATACAAGACCATGTAATAATTGTAATAGTTGTAATGATAATTCAGAAATGTAATAAAATATAATGATATAAAAATATAATTTAAAAGCAATCACTTAAATACTAGTTGGTGAAAGATTTCTTAACTAAATTATAGTACATGTAAGTAATGAAATAATCTTTAGCTAACCAAGTAAAGAATCAGAATTGATCCAGGTATGGTAGAACATGCCTGAAGTCTTAGCACTTGGGAAGCTGAAGGAATAGGATACCCTAAGCCATATAGTGAGTCCCAGTCTCAGAATGAAAACATTGCGCTAGATACAAATATCATGAAAATCTTACGACTTAGTCAGATTTGTGAAAATTATCATATAAATAATTAGTAAATATCAATATTTATTAATATGAATAATTGCAGAGGGTGACACAGAGCATTGGGCACAGTGAAAGATGATTGTGGTAGGAAAGATTGCTTCTTCCATAAACATTCACAAAAGCTGAACCTTAAGAAATAGATATTTATAAAAAACCATGATCAGAGGAGGAAATGTGATTGCATTTCAGTCTAAGAAACGGCACATCCAAGACTGAGATTTTTGAAACTTTTATCTTAGAGGAAGACACAAAAGGCATACTGCTTGACCAGTGTGCTATTTGCTAAGGATATTCTGATGGAACTCTACAGTGTTCCTTATAACAGCAATTCCAATTTATATTCCTATCAAAGATGTATAAGAGTTCCTTCCTTCATAAGTCATTTGCCAATATTTATATTTTTTCTAAAAGCTATTTTGAAAGGTATGTGTCTAATCTTATCAAGATTTTAATTTGCATTTCACAGGTTTTTTTTTTTTTCATTATCCACTAGCTATTTCTATCTTGTCTTTTAAGAAATGTGTGTTTAGAAACTGGAGGTAGGGATGAGCTGAAAGAGTGTTTGCCTGGCATGCAGAAGACTCTAGATTCCATCCCTAGCACTGAAGAAACCAGACATGGTACATTACAGGTGTAAATTTCAGTAGACTTATGCCTATAAATCCAGAATCTGGAGGTGGAGACAAGAGGATGAAGATTTGAGGTCATCATCCACTCCACAGACACTTTGAGACCAACCCAAACCACATAAGACCCAAAAGAAAAAGATAAGGAAAGAAATGTCTTTACCACACACAGTGGGCTGCGCACTCTCCCCCCACCCCCATCAATCTTTAAACAACACAAGGTCCCACAGACTTGCCTACAGGCCAATCTGATGAAAACATTTTATAAACTAAGATCTATCTTCTCAAATGACTCTAGCTTTCTTCAGGTTGACCTAAAAACCAACCAGTACAGGCTCTGTTCTAAAACTTCAAACTTGAATAATACTTAAGTAAATGAAAAGACATACATTTGGAGGCCATGCGTCTGTGTCATCCCTAAACATACACTGAAGCCCTAGTTCCCAGTAGGATGGGGCCTTGAGAGAAAATATTAGACAGGCAGAGCCAAAGGATGGACTTGTGAGTGTATAGGAAGAGGAAGAGAACCGTCAGCCCTATAAAGGAACTGCTATATGCTTGTAGAAAAGGCCAGAGTTGTCATCACCACGTTAACTCTGACTTAAGGAATATTATGAGAGGGGCTAAGAAGTAAGGAGTGTTTTAAGTAGCCATCTGTTATCTTATTTTCCCTTAACAAATGTAGTATTAGCTTTTGTGCTTTGCTGAGCATAAACACTCCATAAATGTCCCCTGCTCTTACCACTTGAAAGGTTTCTTGAATTTTTCAATAAGCTGTCTGCTGAAATGTTGACTTAGTGGGGAAGACCCGCGCAGCCATGTTAAGAGTATAACTCAGCCAGCCTCACCTGGGGAAAAAAATTTCCCCAATGGACTGGAAAATATGACTGCTTAAAAGTCTAAAGACCTAGGTGGTGAAACCGATCTGGAGAAGGTTGGTGACAAGAGCCTTCCAGTGCTGTGAAAATTCTTAATGCTTCCGAATGAAACCTTTGAGAAATTGGTGAAAATGGTAAATGATATGTTTTCAGTTTTACCACAATACAAAGGTTGACAAGATTGTACAGATAGCAAAAGCCATACGTGAAAATATCTGGTAAAATGCCTTTTTAAAGATCATAATTTAAAAGCATGAGCATTCAAATGTAGGTTGGTCTGTCATTCCTAATTTCTGAGCATAACAAAAAAAAAAAATGTAAGAGAAAATGAGGCAGAGTTTATTTCTCTTCCACTTCCACCATCTGTTCACATTAGCCACAAAGAAACACCCTTAAAAAATCCATTAAATTGCCACGTTATAATTCAATGCAGTAATAAGTCTTCAACACAATGTACACAATCGCCAAATGACTGAGGCAATGACATCATTGTAATGGTCATAATTACGCGACAATTTGGATATCTGAACATTCAAAAACATCAGTAAAATAACGATTCTTTCTTTATTTTTTTTTTGTCAGCCTCTAAATACATCTATTCATTCTGTAGTCAAGAGTCTACGGCTTTCATAGAGGAGGTAGGAGCTGGATCCAGCAACCAGGAGCCGAAGCTAAGGGAGGGGAGCACGCGGGGCTCCGAGGGGCAGCAGAAGGAAAGCTGCACCTAGCACTTTGTCAGCCAAGAGGAAGAGATGAATGCGCACCGAGCCAGCCTAATTATGAGAGGGTGGAAGGTCATCAAAATCAATTTGCAGCATGATGTACAAAGGTCATTATCAGCCTCAGATTCTCTCTGCCCGTTTAAAACACAATAAAAATAAAGGGAGGGCTTTAATAACTATGATTAGTGAAGAAAAAAAGCATATCATTGAGCCATCTGTTTAAATATTTGTGCTACCTTAGTTTTACTCAAAACAGCATGAAAGATGAACGGTGAGATTTTTTTTTTTTTTTTTCTATTTGTTTGCTTTTAAAAATCCTGACATTTTCTCCGCTGGTTGCCAAGATTTATAACACAGATGAAAGCGCCTTCGAAATGACTGCCCTTTGAAATCAATAGCACGGTATTTGTAACGACTTTCTTTTTATTATAGAGCACTTCATTATTATTATTATTATAATTTTATGGGACAGTCTGGAACAGAATTCATCATTCACTTATTTGAAGCACCTCACTTACTCAATGGCACAGATGGCCTAATCCAGGAGACTTAATTACCCTGTGTTAGGCAGCTTTGAAGCTGACTGAATGTAAACCATGGGGGAAGGGGAAGCAAGGGCCAGTAAAGAAGGCATCCTAGTCAGCAGGAAACGTCTATGAAAATCAGTGCTTTGGGAGATTCAATTTCTCAATGCCTTGAATTATAAAGCTGGATCTTTTTTCTAAAAATTAATATATTAATAGCTTATGGGGAAAGATTTTTGATGTTTTTAACTGTGTCTATTTTTAAAAATGCTTTTTACATTGACTTGGCTTGTACACCCAAGTACACACACACACACACACACACACACACACACACACACACACACTCACATCATAAACACACCTGTATGGGACATACAACATTGACAATAAGCATCTTCAGAAACAGTCTTTGTCATTACTGAGTGTATGATGCTATTTTCCAGTCTCATCTTTGTTTTCAAATGCCAGTTGGAATTCACTAAAGTGTTTTAATAAATAGGTCTGAACCCTCAGTTTGAAAAACAAGTTCAGGAGGTTCTTCTGTGTTTTAAAGGAAACAAGTGTGTGTGTATTTAGCGTAGCATCTGCCACTGGGTAAACATTTGATATTTATAGCAGTTTCTACAAGAAATGTCTTAAATAGATTATTTCCAACTTATTAGCTTTAAAAAAAATCAAGAAATGGTCTGCCTAAAAAAAAAAAAAAAAAACCGCTATCTCTATTTTTTTTCTGTGTCTATTATTCTAGCCATGATAGAATTGCCTGATATTGAATCCTAGGGATATTAATGCTTTTAGCAGGAGGGCCCTATTTCTGGACAGAGGAAGCACACAAACACAACAGGAAAATTTCAGCTCTCCCTGCCATTCCTAGCTTCTAAGTTCCCGTACTAGCCAATCCTGGTCGATTTCAAACAATGTAGGCAGAGGAGTAAATGTGTAAACTCTGTGTGATGTCATCTATTTAACAGAAGAATGGGAAGGATCAAGGCCTGCAGAACTGCATGAGGTCTTCCCTAACCATTGATGGGCATAGGCCCTTGTCATTCATCTACTCAGTTCAAGCCTCAAGGGGATGCTGGGAAATCTTGGTGTAAAAGAAAACCTACATTTTTACTTTGTTCAAGTACAGGGGGGTGGGGTTGCGGTGGGTGTGTCTACCATGAGACTGTAAGTTTCATGGATACTTGATTTAATTAAATAGAATCACCCCTTCTGTAAGATATTAGACCGTATGTCTCCCTTCTCATAAGCACACCACGAAGCAGAGTATATCAGCGTGCTGTGCTGATTCTGACATTTCTTAAGTAACTTACTGTAAGTGGGAAGTCTGAGGCCAACCCACTCCAGAAACAAAAAGCAACAAACAAACAACTCGAATAAAGTTGTCTTTTTTGAATAAACTTTGCCTTTATTTGCCTTTTTTACAGAAGGCGAAAACCTGAAAATCGTAGGAGCAGGCAATTTGAACATAAAATGACACAGCATAACTGTGCTTTGGCCTGAGACCCATGCAACATGGCTCACTAGGGAGATCCATAGCCAAACATCAAGAATGTGAGAGAAAATAATAATAAAATGTAAAGAGAGATAGCTTTTCTCTGTATGCGCATTGGTGTCTTTGCAGAGAATAAAAAAAAAAGTGATTATTGCGCCCTACTGTAGGCAGGATTTAATCAATGCTTGTTTATTTTTGCTATAGCCACAGCTGCATGTGATGTTTATTTTACACTAACCTTTATAATGACAAGAAAGTGATAATAAAAATTATGAATCCACCTGAAACAATGATGGAGCCTGGCAAAAGCCATGCTACAGCAATGGAGGCATGTGCATGCATTACATGACAAAGCAGCAAGAGCTGGAGCAAATAAAACCAAGTCTGCCCACATTCTGGAGTCCTACTTCTGCCACAAGTGGCCACACCGAAGCCCTAAGTCACCTGAAGAAAATCGCCATAATAGGAATTTTAGCATAAACCAGAGTTATGGATTCTCAGTAAGTGAGCATGGTTAAACTTAGGCTTTTGTTAAGTTGATTCACTTGTTTGTGTAGTGCATCTATGTGCACATGCCTGTATGCATGTGAAACCCAGGTATTCTCCCGTGTTCCTCGCTGCCTTAGTCTCTTGAGACAGGTTCTCTTAAGAAGCTGTGGTTTGCTAATTTTTTTTTTTTTCTGGTTAGGTAGCTGATTGGCCAGAAAGCCTCAGTGATCTTCTAGCCCCAAACCCTGCCCCTGAGTTCTGTCCATCAGCATGTAGGAACATGCATAGTTTATGTGGGCACGCAGGATCCAAGTTTTAAGTTCTCATGCATGTTCAATGTATGATGTAGGGCTACGATTGCTAAGTGAATGCTCTGTAGAGGAGCCATCTTGAAAAATACCCTAGCCCTTTCTTCCCTAGCTGGCTCAAGGTACGATTTTTTCCAAGTGATTCCCTTGTTGATAAGGGCGCTGAGTTATAAAGAGTATAGGAATGAAAGTGAACCTTTGTCTGTGCCAACCACCTGCTGTGTCTGGTTACTTGGTCACAAGATGCGGAACTCAGATGCAGCAGAATAGTTTGAATTAAGCCTAGACCATTTTTTGAAGTAAGAGCTGATATTAGCCACTGGTTGTTAAAAATCAAACCCATTGAGTTTGAGTCTTGGTACTTGTTGCTTATGATTGGATATGATGTCTGAGACTTGGGTTTTATTGTAAAATAAAAAAAAAGAAGAAGAAATATAATTATTTCTCAAAGTTTGGGTGAGATCAAATGAGACAGAGTACAAAAGGGTATCTCCTCTTGCCTTTTGACAATTAATTTTTCTCACATTCTTGAGAAATAAGCAAGCACATACCTATGAGGCAGTATAGGCAAGGTAGTTCATGCCTTTTAAAGTCATACCAATGTGTCTGCTTCTTGACTGAAAGGAGAAAATACTTCCAGATTGTTTAATTGCCTTCTACATCTTCTGCAGATGGACAGACTCAGCTACACCACATTGCAAGTCTTTTAACCTGTCTTTAAAATTGTATAATCTTTGCTTCTTAGGCAAATGCTACATTTACACATTCTATAGAACACCCTTCAGAAAATATTGTTCTTGCCCAGAATGGGAATTGGGGCAATTATGCTCAGATTAAGAAATGTGAGGAGGGAGATCCATCAGAGTGGCCCACTAGCACCATCACTGGGGAAACTCTGGACTCCTGTTGGGTTATTAATCTTATAGAATTAAAAATGACACAATGGGAAAGTCAGAGACAATTTTATTGACATTGGAGAAGAAGAAAAAACAGAATAGGCATGACAAGGTAGAAATCGCAGTAGCTGTTGAACAGAGGGAGATAAAACATTATGCTTTCTGAGATGGGCAGGGTGTGGAGGAATGCGGTAAGAAAGTCTGGGCAGCTCAACATGGAAGTCTACCAGTTGCTATAGGAGAGGATGTGAGGAAAGGAAAGGAGGAAAAGAAAAGATAGAGAGAGGGGAGAGTAAAGGTGAGATATTGAGAAAGAAACATACAGGGGTGAGCAAGGGAATAAAGGAGGAGGGGGGAACAGTGAGAGAGAAGGAGAGGAGGAGAGGGAGGGACAGGGAGAGACCAGCCATAATAGTGTGTCATGTGGGCTAGCATGCTTAGGATTTGGCTGGTATCTGAAAGGATGATGTGGAAACAAATAGAAAAGGCTATGCTTTCTCTGTGAAAGCAGGCAGGAATAGCAGAAAGGGTCTGTGAGCAACTGTGTTGAGGAATAGACTTCTGAGTTCTACATGGTCTTAATTGATTAAGGGGAGAGTTATTTCTCTAATGTTCTCAACATGTCTCAACATGTCTTTAGGTGTGTCACACTTCTTGAAGCTGTAGCTTTTGGGGGAGCTTTTCCTGCCCTTGGAACTCTTTTCTAAGAGTTCAAGTTGGGCATTCACTGTGTCCAAAATGGCTGCCACCCACCTGGGAGCTTCACTGAGAGTTCTGCCTGGTGTATCTCAGCTATCCTGTAGGTAGCATCAGCCTATGGTATGGGCTTCTAACAGCACAACTCAGGGTTTCAGAGGGTGCAAAGTAGAAGCTGCAAATGGACTTAGAAGCCTCAGAACATCATCTTGTTCTGACGTTCCCATTCTCTTGGTCAAAATCCTGTTTTTTGTTTGTTTGTTTAGTTGGTTGTTTTGAGACAGGATTTCCTTGTGTAATAGCCTTGGTTGTCCTGGATCTTGCTTTGTAGCTCAGGCTATTTTCCTGATTGAACAATCCATTTGAATTACCCCTTAAGGGAGGTAATGCCTTTGTAATGTTTGGGAAGTTCCAAATGTCATGCCTTCACCCAAGTCAGAGACATGACTTAGAGGTTCAAAACATATTTCATTCTTTTGACCAAAAAATCATGAAGTAGAATACACTATAGGAGTTAAAGGTGAACTAAAACCAGAGGTGTAAATCAGCCATGGTTTGCCAGAAGCAAACAGCTTGTCTTTATTGGACCTCAACAAAACCTGCCGCCTCCACCTTCTTCCTGTTAGTATAGTACTTTACATTTTAAGGTGCTTATGATGCTTTCTCCCTCCCGTAACTTAAAACAGCTCCTATGTGATGACTTGCCAATGCAAGTGCCCAGGCTCAGCGACTTAGGTCTTCTCTGTGTGTTACAGTCTTAGACCTCTTTCATCCAAGAGTTCAAGTTGGGCATTCACTGTGTCCAAAATAGCTGCCACCCACCTGGGAGCTTCACTGAGAGTTCTGCCTGGTGTATCTCAGCTATCCTGTAGGTAGCATCAGCCTATGGTATGGGCTTCTAACAGCACAACTCAGGGTTTCAGAGGGTGCAAAGTAGAAGCTGCAAATGGACTTAGAAGCCTCAGAACATCATCTTGTTCTGAAGTTCCCATTCTTTTGGTCAAAATCCTGGTTTTTGTTTGTTTGTTTGGTTGGTTGGTTGGTTGGTTGGTTGGTTGTTTTGAGACAGGATTTCCTTGTGTTATTATTCCTTGGTTGTCCTGGATCTTGCTTTGTAGCTCAGGCTAGCCTCAAACTCATGGAGATTCACTTGCCTCCATCTCCTGAGTGCTGAGATCAAAGGCATGAACCACCACAACTCAGACAAGCTCATATTTTCAGTTCAGCTTCATAGAGTCTTTTACTTGATAAATGATATTATATATAGATACGTGGGAGAATTCACAGAGATGACTAGGCATTAGGTAAATTTTATGTTTATCTCAAGACATTGATTCAGAAAAGGTGGGGTATCCTCATGAATGATGTTTTCTCAGAAAACTTAGCAGCCAGCAAAACCACCCTTAGCCAGTGGTTCCCAGGTTCTTGTCTCATCAAGAAGGAAATTCATGCACCAAGGGGTGAGTTTTATAGAGAAATTTTATTTTGTATTATTCCTAGATAAAATACAGAGAAAAAGAAAGAAGAAAAAGAGAAAAAGAGAAAGCCAGATTCCTACATAGCAGGATTTGGTTTCTAGGAAATGGGGTACTCTGAAGTCTTGGAAATATTTTGGGATTGATGTTGGAAGTGAGGAATGAGGCTGTCATCAGTGTGGGTGACAGAGCTTTAAAGTACCTAGGTGTTGAAGAGGTCAGCTCAGTGCCTTCAGAAAATTCCACCCGACCTGGCTCCAGAACATAAAGACACCCCTCCCCTTCTGGAACAGAGAGTTCATGAAACAAACACATAGCATCCCTTCTCTCTGGAAGGGAGAGGGTGATTACATTGCTCAGGAAGACCACAGAGGGGACCACTGGCCACCTGCAGATAAGGGAAGCACAGAGCCTGTAGACACATTCCTCAGGGCAGACCAATCGCAGATAAGAAAAGCCCTTGCTACCTCATTCCCTAAGGACAGTTCAGTTTAAAAGTCACACTGTTCTGCCAATCACATTGTGCCTGATAACTGTTGCTCTATTCTACCCCTAAAGTGTGTAAAAAATGGCCAAACAGGATGCCTGAGGTCATCGCCTCTCCTTTGGAGGCAGGATGACTCCAGTGCCCCAGTGCGCTGGAACAATAAACTCCTCTTGCTTTTGCATCGATACCCAGCTCCATGTGGTCCACTCAGGGGGATACCCAGCTGCATGTGGTCCACTCAGGGGGTCCCTGGTAGCTAAGGCTCATCAGAGTCTTACAGTGTCTCCTTTCAATTTTAGCCATGTCCTCATAGATGGCTTCCAGGAAAGGGGGCTCAGAAGAAATGAAGAAATAGCAAGGACCAAGACTGTTGTGGTCTTCAGCAAAGATACTGTCACAACTGATGCTGTGCTGTCCATACTCTAGTTGACCTGTTCCTATCTCCTGTTCTCATAGAAAGCTCTATGCCACATTGGCCAGCATTGGCAAACTATGCCTCATGGGGAAAATGCCTGCTTTATAAATATTTCTTTAATGGAGAATGTACTCATTTGTGCCCAGACTGACTGTGACACTTTTCACTGTACAATTACAGAGCTGAGTGGTTGTGACCCAGACTATAAGTGGCAAAGCCTCACATAATTACCACCTGATCATTTTCAGAAAAGAGCTGCCAACTTCAAGCTGGATTTTTAGCAGGAAATATCTAGGCTTAAAATATATATATATATATATATATATATATATATATATATATATCATATTTTAAAGAAATCAACAGTGTCTACTAGTTAGAATTATTCATTAAATGTACTTTAATGTGGATTTTTTTCTGGATAGTTTATTGATTTTTAAAACAGTATGTGTAGTATTTACAAACTTAAAAAACAAGTCTTAGATTTTCTCAAGTTACATTATTTAAAACACCCACTTTTGGAGACTTTTTGTAAAGTGTATTTGAGTTTATTGCTCAGAATGAAAATTTACATATCAGAATAAAAGGTGATAGTAATGGAAGTATATGAGTCACGAAATATCAGTTCGGCATGCAGAGACTTATAGAGGATAGCCTGCATTTGTTAATTGATTATTTATCTTCTGAGACAGGTTCTTATTCTAAGCAGTAAATATCCCAGGATAGCCTTGAACTTTTGTCAATCCTGCTACCAGTATCTGAGAACCAGGATTGCAGGTGTAAACCATCATGTTTGGCTTTACAGTCAAAATTTATTTTATTTTGTTTTTTATAAAACATATGTTTATTCAAAATAATCTTTATTTTATAAAAGCTAGCAAATTGGTTTAGCTTTAAATTTCTGATATGTCCATGGAGGCCACAAAGTCTGAACTTACAGAGTTGTATATTTGTATTTACCCTAAAGCCTACAAATGCTGATTGAGTTATTTTCAAAATTTTGATATACCCAAAATGTATACAAGACTTATTTAGGTAATGGTGGAAAACATATGAAAAGGAGTAAAGAATTTGAACAGCTATAAATATAAGACATGATACAACCATTGCATGAATGAATTTTAAAAATCTCCATAGACAGGTAATGTACAACCAAATGTGTACAAGAATTTCAAAGAAAATTACAGAATTTTCCAAGTAGTTGAAAAAAATCCAACTTAATTTTATTTATTTTGGCTTTCTGGTTGAGTTCTGCAGTCTAAATTTAGTTACAACAGAAAGAGTATCCTTTTTGAATGCAATTCAGATACTAATTGGGAGGTTTTGGATAAGAATGGCCCTATAGATTCCTATACTTGAATGTTTGGTTTGAAGTTGGTAGACTTTTAGGAAGTATTAGGAAGCATAGCCTTATTGGGGAAGCTGTGGCACCAAGGGTAGGTTTTGAGATTCCAAAAGTTTCTCTGCCTCCAACTTTGATTCAAATGTAAGCCATGCCTGGCTGTCTGGCTGTCTGGCTGTCTGCCTGCCTGCCTGCCTGCCTGTCTGCCTGCCTGCCTGCCTGCCTTGATGGTAATGGGTTCACCCTCTGAAATGGTAACCAAGTCTCCAATTAAATGCTTTCTTTTCTAAAAATGCCTTGGTCATGGTTTCTCTTCACAGCAATAGAACAGTAGCATAGTTGATATATATATATATATATATATATATATATATATATATATATATATATATATATCACTTCACTAACTAGGCATTAAATTCCCTATACCACCTCCTTGCTGCACATAGCTAAGCTGTCTACCCATTGCCCTCTGCTGATATTTATTCTCTGCTTACTCATGCAGTTTTCCCCCCTAGGGTTCAGGCGTCAATCTGTTCTCTGTGTATGTCTATTATCTGACTGTTAAAACTTGAAAGACCCCTCTTTTTTCCA
The DNA here is from genome assembly GCF_011762505.2 of Arvicanthis niloticus. NCBI lineage: Eukaryota > Metazoa > Chordata > Mammalia > Rodentia > Muridae > Arvicanthis > Arvicanthis niloticus. Next base: position 33,172,487 of record NC_047671.1, read on the forward strand.
ATGTTGTACTTTTGAAATCCAACTACCATGTGAATAAGCTGTGCCAGCATATAAAAAAATACTGAAGACATAGATACCAACCCAGCTACTTATCTAGATGTAAGGGTGAGGCTACCCATGACCACAGCCCTCAATTCACCTGATGAGTTATTAAAATGCAAGCACAAGGCTAGTCCAATTGTCATGAGTTGAAAGAAGTTATCTTCCTAAGCCTACTCAACAGTTAGAAAATAAATAGACTAAATAAATGGGCAGTATATCTGTCACAGAGTTTTGGGGTATCTTGTTATATCCATCAGATATCTTACATGGAAATAGTTACTAGAAGTAGGTTTCAGTGAAAAGCCTAAAGCTTCTTGTGTTCCCATACACAAGCAAGTGAGTAGACTCCATTGAAAAGGCAAGGACAACTGAGTGAAATCCAACAGACAGAGGTGTTTCCCCCAAGAAAATATAGACTGGCTTGGTGACATGATTGGATCAATACAATATGGCAAAAGTGGTACCCTGCAATTTTGAGCTCCAGTCCCTCTCCCTCTCCCTCTCCCTCTCCCTCTCCCTCTCCCTCTCCCTCTCCCTCTCCCTCTCCCTCTCCCTCTCCCTCTCCCTCTCCCTCTCCCTCTCCCTCTCCCTCTCCCTCTCCCTCTCCCTCTCCCTCTCCCTCTCCCTCTCCCTCTCCCTCTTCCTCACCCCCTCTCCCTCTTCCTCACCCCCTCTCTCTCCCTCCCTTTTTCCTCTCCCTCTCTTTTTTCCCCTTCCCTGTCTTTTCCCCCTCCCCCCTCTCGTATTCTTGGAGTCTGCTTGCCGTGAAAGAAGTCTGAGCTCACCTGCTAAGGAGACCACAGCGAAGAGTTCAGATGCAGTGCGCAAGAGCTCTATCCAACTGCCAGACATCTAGGTATGAATATCTAGAACTGATCACTTATCCACTTTATCGAAGACACAAATGCCCCCATGAGCCTGATCAACCCACTTCCTTAGTGACGAGATGTGACTGAGATTGTGCTCTATGAAAATTAGTATTTGAATGCAGTTCTTCATTTTTATGTAGCATTTGACAAATTATGCAAGGATCAAGACTCTGATTGTGTTCTGTGCAGTATAAAGGACCTACACCAAGCATGCATTGAAATAAGTGGACATAATGCATGATTACTTACTCATTACTCATAAGCACATTCAAGTATTCCTAAGACTATGGATCCCAGATAAAGTATGTGAACACTGACCTATCAGTCATGAACTCTGAACTGTCTAAATAGTTGATGACACCCTATAGAGAAATCACTGTTTTATTTGTTTCATATTTCTGTGTCTTCTTTCTTCAGAATGAATGACTACAACTAAGGTAGCCTGATTGTGTCTTATCAACCTTTTATAAACAGTACTTATTTTCCAAAGGAAATTAAGAAAATATCCTTTGGATAAAATGAGTAAGTAAATGCACTTTTGAAAATATGCCAACTGGCATATATGTTTCTATATAGAGAATGGTAATGATTGTCAACAAATATTCATATCTACAACATGTATGTACACATATGTTCAGATAACCTGTGAATTCTTATGAACACATGTATGTAGAGGTCAGAGGCTAATGTCTGGTGTCTTCTATGGGTCTCTATCTTTTTTATTTTTATTTTTATTTTTATATTTTTGAGACAGGTTCTCTCACTGAACCTAGAGTTCACTGATTGGACAAGGCTTGTGGGCCAGCAAACTCCAAGAGTTCTTTTATCTCCACCTCCTCAACACTAGGAATACAGACCTGCAACCATCATGCCCAGCTTTGAATGTGGGCACTAGAAATTCCAACTAAAGTTCTCATCTTTGCATGGCAAACACACTACCAAATAAGCCATCGTCCCAGTCCCTATACTAATCATATTATTAACAAAATATTAATGGCAAATTGTATTGAGAAACTGTACTCTGTACAAAACTAGCTTTTTGATATGATTTTGTCATGAACTCTGTCTAAATGATAATCCTATAGTTTCTTTTTTTAATGAAACTGGGAGGAGACCTTCTAAGGCCTGAGAGGGAGAAGCCAAATACCCAAGACAAAAACAATTAAAATCCCAAGGAAACATCACACAAATACCTGTGAAGAATCAAAAGTCCAAACTTGGATACTGAGTTTCAGAGAAGTCCCAACCACTGCTTTTTGGGAGCATGTGTGTGAGTCAGGTGGATCCACACCACACACAACAGCAGGAAAGCATCCTCGCTTCTTTTGCCATGCCTGCCCACACCACCACTTCTATTTCTTTTCTTCTTTCTTTTGGTCCATGGTTTAATGTTTATTCTCAACATGTAAACACTGAGGTCATTTGAGGGATATCACGTTTGAAGTCAACAGTTCACTCAGCACAAAAAAAAAAGATGTTTAGCTAATGTTAGAAAATACACTTTCCTCTTTGGAAAGACTGACAGGGGCAGTGTCCTCACAATGGGGGGAGGGAGTGTATAGAAACCCTCTTCCCTTCCCACCTGACCTCTCAAAGGAGCTGCATGCTATTTCCTAAACTCTCTAGTGCTCAGTTTAGCTAAAGCCAGCCATGTGACACAGTGACCTACTTTACAGAGGAGACAGGAAGAGTTAAGTGCAGCTAGAGCCTCAGTGTTGACTCATGGATATTTATTTATCTTTGAGATGACATCTCATGCATTTTAGGCTAAACTCAAACTCACTGGGGGGGGGGGTGTAGAATGCTCCCCCAGGGCCATTGCTAGCTCGTGGATTTTAATCCCCTCAAGTTGCAGCAGAGAAATTTAAAGGCACTAACAACACCTGTACACCTCTTCCCTTCCCCTTGCACCCCCAGGTTTTTTTCTTCTTGAATTAGTGAAATAGCTTTAGAAGGAATAAAAAAAAAAATAAAAATAACAAAAAACACCACATTTCCTCAGAAATCCGTGTTTTCAGAACAATAATTTGTACTTTCTGTCATAATATAGTGGTGAGTAGAAATGTGTCTTTGAACCATGTTTTATTAACTTTCCCCCTACAGAGTTACATCAAAAGACTCTATAAATAAGTGATGTTCTCAGCCTAATTCCAACATGCATACCAATTACGTCTATTGGTTTCAAAACACGTAGTCAGTACTTTAAACAACCAGGATAATATCACAGACTAAAATATTCAACATTTCCATCTCAGTGTGCTGTCAGCACACAGATGATGATTAGAATTGGAAATCAGTTTCACTGCTGGTGCATTGAGTGGCATGATGCATGCTTATGTCAAACTCAATTAACATTCTAACAGTATATTTCAAAGACACTGACCTAATCTCAGAGAACAATGCGTTTATTTATTTCGTGTTAAAATCTCTTACGGTTTGTACATGATTCTGGAAGCATGGATATTTATTGCTACAATAACATTTCAAGTTGGAGCCCCTGAAGAAATGGAAAGAAATACAATCAATTTAACAGTCCAACTATAAGCAATGTGTGTCATTACTGTGGACAAAGGGGGATCTTCTAAAGCTGTAAATCTGCAGAATTTTAAAATTATGTGAAGATCTTGTCTCCACAGAAATAACACATGTCAAATAAGTCTGAAGTATGGCATTCTTTTGCATATCTCAAAAAAGAATACTTGAATTTAAGTTGTATCAGAGAGAAATTTCAGAGTAGGTACGAATGTTTTCACCTACCTGTTTATTTGTCTGTTGGAGTGTCATCTCCAAATATTAATATATAAATCATTAACGGGATAAAATCCATACCTGCATTTTAAAATCTACAGTGTTTAATATATGTGTATGTGTGCATATATTATCTCTTCCTCCACTAACATACCAATAGTGACTAATAAGCTGGTGAGCACTATCAGGTAGTTGCCTTTCCAGAATTACAGCAGGAATTACTCAAGAAGATTAAAGTCTAGGGTTTTGTTGTTGTTGGTTTCTGGTTTTTTGGGTTTTGTTTTGTTTTGCTTTTGTTGGTTTTTTGTTTGTTTGTGGGTTTTTTGGAGGGTATGCATATGTATTTTCATGTGTGTAGAGACCAGAGGTCAGCCTCAGATGTTGCTATTAAGGCCTTGTCCATCTTTTGTTTGTTTGTTTGTTTGTTTGTTTGAAACAGCCTTTCACTGTGTCCTGGAATTCATCACATAGGATAGAACACCTGACCATGTTCTTGTATCCATTTTTTTTTCAGCACTGGCATTACAAGCTACCCCTCCTTGCCAGATCAAATCACACCATTATGCTTGCATAGCAAGTAGTACTGACTGAACCATAACACTCTAATTCCCAATTCAGGATTTTTAGGGAAAAAAACCCAGCAAACTTAACTAGACTGATCTGAAGTTGGTATCAAGTGTCAACTGCTAAAGGCTTTGTCAACAGGATGGTAGAACATCTGTATAAAAAGAAATGAGTGATGCTGTCAAATTATCCATCTGTTTTGTCTCCACAGTACGAACGACCACATTATCAGAAACTCTGGGCTGGTTGGGATGGGATAGATACAGCATCTGACGCTTAGCAGTCTTTCACTGCTAGCATCTAGACTGCTGAACCTTTCCCCTTCACATCTGCATCTCTGCAAATTGCACAGATACAGCTCTGACATACAAGATTACCTTCGCTTTCTTTTTACTCTGTCATGTGAAGTTCTCTTTATAGTACTGCTTAAAAACTATCCTCTGAAACTACACAGTGTGAAGAAACAGATGAGGGGAAAGCCGGAGGGATGACAATCCCAATCATCTGCCTGGCAGAATGCACGAGAATACCCATCAAGACAGAAACAGTGGAGCCGAGCAGAATGGAGAGAGAACATTTTGTTTCAACCTTGCTTCCCAGGCTGAGTCAGCAGTTTGAACCTGACACTGACAGCAGAAAGCTGTTTCTGGGAAATACTGTTTTTATGTCTTTTGGGTATATATCGAAAGACTGTCTTAGAGAAAGCTTAAGTCAGAGTTCCTTGAGTCTTTCTCATGTCACCTACAGTTCTGAATGCCCTTGAACATTTACTTTAGAGCCCTTGAAAACTGAGCTAAAAGAGCTGACCTCGTGGAATCGAACAATGTAATGGAATTTACTGACAACAGTTCACATCAGAGGTGCCCAGCGTGGTGTGATTCTGGTCAGACACAAGCTATGGTTGCTTGTTAGTGTTCTAAGGGTGCATTGGTAGAGGATAAAAATATATAAGGAACGTGGGGGAGGGACAAAGGTCCACATCCACAGCCTCTACGGCAAGGCAACATTCTCAACCTGTGGGTCTTGACCTCTTTGGGGATTGAACAGCCCTTTCATGCCAGCTGTAGCTACAACAGTAGCAAATTTACAGTTATAAAGTGGCAACGAAATGATTTAATGGTTAGGGGTCAACACAACCTGAGGAACCATAGTAAACGGTCACAGCATTAGAAAGGTTGGGAACCATGACTCTGTCCGTCCATTGATTTTATTTTGAGACATGATCTTCCGCTGAACCAGGAACTCACTGGCTGTTTCAGCTAGACTGGCCATTGAGGCCCCAGACACCAGACATTACATATGACACTGTAATGAGCCACATACCACCACATCCAGCTTTTTACATGGGTGCTGAAGATCTCAACTCAGATTGTCAAGCTTGTACAGCAAGTACTTGACCCGCTGAGCCATCTCTCCAGCCCCTAGAAGAGAGAAGCCTTGTTTACATTTTTATGTGCCTTAATCAGATGCTAATTTTCTGTAGAAAGATTACCTTTAAACACCCAGTGCCAAGATTTTTGGAAAGCCTTTATAATCCACGTCTCTTAGCCAGGTGGGATTTTTTTTTTTTTTTAATTTGTTCAGTTGTGGCATTTCTGATGAAAACATTTGTTTCACTCACTTTAATCTTGTTGCCAACTTGATGGTACGCAGGATCGTGTGGCTAAGTCTCATTGAGTTCCGTTTGGGCACCAGCAGGCCTGTCTCCAGAATAGAACTCAGGTCCAAATTGGAACTGAATGCAGGTGTCCTCAACTGTGCATTAAAAACAGAGAAGATCCCAAACACACAGCTCAAAATATCAGCTTTATCTAACATAAACACAAAGCTGTTCGCCTGGCAAAAAAGTCACACAGGCCCTTGCAGAACCTACTCCAGCAAGAGACTTTATGGATGCAATTGCCTGGGGTACATTGGGCCGCTATGTCCATAAAAATAATAATTAAGCTGCAGGATGTATTACATTCCTCAGTTTAGTGCCTGAATGAAGCTCGGAGCATTGATTAATATTTCTCTTTATGTCTTGTTTTTATCATTGAATATGGTACCTACAGGCCATTTATCACCTTTCATTTCTGTTTTATTTTTATCACTGCCTCCATTAAAAGGGAATCAAGAAAGCAATGGAGTTTCCCTTCAATAAAACAATAGGAAGGCCTGTCTCTTAGATGTGTTTTTCAGATGGAAATCATCTAGGTTTAGTTGTGTTTTTATTTGAAGCTGATGGCTTATGGTCATGCTGACTGATTTGCCATATAGTGTGATGGAAGGGAAGGAAAGAAACACTGTCTATGGCTGTTTGCCTCGGGTTTGTTTGTTTTGTTTTGAGCAATGCTCACAACTCAACTTCTCAAGACCTCATGGGGTTCATCTTTCCATTCACATCAGGATAGGTAGCAACTTCTCAGCAATTCCTAGGTCTGGAAGCAAGCTCTCCAGATGATTTCCATAGAAAACTGTGATGTAAATTCAGGCTACCTGGCATGACCAAGCCCTTTTTGTGTTCACAATGATACCAGTACTTCCATGCATCCTGTTAACAATGGGCATCAATGGGAACAAAACCCACTGTGCCCCCAGCAGATAGCCTGGGATGTCAAGAATTCTAGATAAAGTACCAAAATGGGCTGGGGAAGGACTGAAGGTCTTTTCTTCATGATCATTACTTACACATTTCCTGCATATCCATGTTGTATAATGTATTATTTTCTAAGTTCTCATTGCAACCAGAAAGAAATTACAGCTTACTTGATCAGCAGTGGTCTGTATTATTTTTTAATTGTTTGTTTCCTATTGTTGGCATTTTTTAAATTTGTTCAGTTATTGAGAAAAGGGGTCACACTGTAGCCCAGGCTGTTCTGGTGCTCTGTATGTAGTCCACGGCTTTCAAACTCATGGAAAACTCCTGCCTTAGGCTCCTGGGTACATGGGTACTGGCCTGAGCTAGCAAAACTGGCTTCCATTCCTTAGGGAACTCTGAGAACAAGGACAAGCTCAAACCAAGTACAGGGTAAGGCAGCAGAAAGTTTTGGGAGAGTCATAGTCAGGACCAGAGCTGGATTGCCTGGTACGATGACTCTGAGAGCTTGTTGAGAGCAGGTTAGCAGCTAGTGCAGGAGCTCTAAAGAGGAATTAGAGGGGCAGGAGCCAAGTCATTAACTCAGACAAGACCCCAAAGCAGGAAGTCTACCATATGAGACAGATGATTAGTGAATTCCAGCCAGGTAGCAGTGCAGCTAGAATCAGGAGACCCTGATTCATGCGGAAAGCCAGTTCTATTTAACAAATGATTCTTTAGTGCAGAAAAACAACTCAGCCAGCCAAAGGAGGAGTAAGCAGCCAGAGAACTTGTTGAGGAGGTCTTGGAAGAGAGGCAAGCATCATCAGCAATCATTTACAGTTTCATAGAAAGATAAGAATAAATTTTGCTGGATCCCTAATGTATATCATGAAGGAGGAACAAAAAGCAAATCAAATGTCCAAGACTAAGGAGTGGCTTTAGGGATGTGTGTGTGTGTGTGTGTGTGTGTGTGTGTGTGTATTATGTACACATTGTATATATGTGTATATGTGTATGTATGTATGTATATGTATATATGTATATATGTATGTGTATATACGTATACATATGTATAGTGTGTGTATATATATACACACATGTACATGTGAGCACACACACGTACGAGTGCACACACACACAGACACACACATTTACTTTGTTTTTCTTTGTTTCTTTGTTTCTTTCCTCTTCCATATTCTGACTGCAGTTTCCTGTCCCTCCTCTCCTCTGAGTCCCTCCTGCCACCTTCCCTCTGTCCCCTTCCTGTTTACTCCTCCTCTGTTTCTCTCCAGAAAAGGGCAGGCTTCTCACGAATATCAACCAACCATGACATATCAAGTTGAATTGAGACTAAGCCTCATATTGAGGCAGGAAGAGGCAACCCCGTGGGAGGAAATGGTCCTAAAATCAGGCAAAAGAGTCATAGACAATCCCTGCTCCCACTGTTAGGAACCCTACAAGAAGACCAAGTTACAAAATTATAAGATGTATGCAAAGGACCTAGGTCAGTCTGGTGCAGGCTCCCGGGTTGGTGGTTTAGTCTTTGTGAGCCCCTATTAGCCCAGGTTAGTTGATTCTGTAGGTTTTTGTATGGTGTCCTTGACCCCTTGGGCTCCTACAATCCTTCCTCCCAGTCTTCTCCAAACGCTACGTAATGTTTGGCTGTAGATCTTTGTATCTGTTTCCATCAGTTGCGGAATGAAGCCTTTCTGGGCTAGGCACCAATCTATGCGTATAGCAGAATACTATTAGGAATGATTTTCTACCCTAGGTCTCTGGGACATCCAGGTAGTGTGAGGAGTGGGTTCCATCTCATGGCATGGGTCTCAAGCTGGACCAGTCATTATTTGGCCACTCTTATAATTTCTGTTCTATCTTAACCCTGCAAATCTTGTAGCCAGGGCAAATTGTAGGTCAAAGGTTCTGTGGCTGTATTTGTGTCCAAATCTGTCCATTGAAAGCTTTGCCTGGTTACAGGAGATAGCTATGTATCCCCCATTCCTAGGAATCTTGGGGTATAAGATTCCTAGAATGTTTCTAATCACAAAAGTACTTATGTTTCTCAGGGGTTTTGTCAAATACTATGGCAGAACAACTACACTCATCCCCCATTAAATATCAGTCAAGATTGTTCAGAAAAAGTTGGAGAAGTGATCAATTTGTCTTGTGTCTGAAGAACTTCTTTGCAAAATAGTTGACATGGGTTCAAAGTGGTAGGAAGTGGCCACACTCTAAACTTTAGAAGCCTAGATGTCAACAGGTATGGGGCAGGCTGATCCACAAGTGGGTGGCTTTCTTGTTTGTTTAATAGAGTTGTCTGTCTACTTGTGTTATAAGGGCAGCACATCTCTTCTCACTAAGCCTGACTTTTGTGTTTTATCAGCCTACAGCATAGATACACACCCAGAACACGAGCATCACACAAATTTCATAACCAGAAATTAGCAATGGTCACCTGCTATGCTTGGGAGACTCTGCGGTGCTAATCCCTTGTACCAAGTGTGGGTTCCGGTCCCTGAAGTATGCCACTCATGTCACTGTAAGACTTTTTAATCCCACCCCTTATAATGTTGGTGGATGATGTAGCAAAAGAAACACAAAAATACTTCCCTGATTAATAGTTTGTCTCTGTTGTATACCCAGAAATTAAGGAAATTGGGGGGGGGGGGATAAACCCATTCTCTCTCTCTAAAAATCCAAACATTTGCTTTAAGTGAGACTTCTCAAGTTGTAATGTGAGCAGTAAAAAGCAGAATGGGAGCATGGGAAGGTGCAATGCTCAGCGTGCACATTAGATTTCATTTTGTATAAGAAATGAATTCCTTTGGCTTATTTTTTTAATTAGCTGAAGCAAATGCATTCAGGGGCTAACAACATAGACTTACGGGAACTGAATTACCTAAAGGGTTCCCAGCCTGGCCTATAAATCACAGGCCTCGAGTTGATGCCATGATTAACACCCAGCAAAGCACTGTATCTTTTAGTGACACCTGCACCAGACAGTGGATGGGGAGCTCCCCAAGTTTCACTCCCAGACAGTCACATCTCAGGGAGCACGGAGCCTTGCTGAACTCAGGGAAGTAAGTTAAATCAACCTGCTAAGCAGTTACCATCTTGTCAGGCATCTTTGTGTTTACTACCGTCAGATACTTCCAGCTGTTCATATTGCCTCTGTTTGATGGTCATTCGGGGACCTGCCTGATGTTGAGAAGCATGTTATTAGAGAAGTAAATTCCATCCTGAAGATGGATCCAGGAAGGATGTAAACTCTGGGATGCCGGAGCTGGTTCATAAAATTGAAGATTTGGCCGTGTACTGGCAATTACACAGGTAGATTTATGTAGTCCTTTTGAGCTCTTTAGAGTTCTTTTATATCTCTGGGTTAAATTATGCTTTAAAATCATTCCCGTGGTCAGGTTCTTTTGGGTTGCCTCAAGTCAATATAAACTGGTTTTTTTTGAGAGGACAGGGAATAGGTAAGGATACAATTACTATGCTATGAAGAAAAAGCCATGGAGATGTCAGAGAACTGTGTCCAGCAAAGAGCTGCTTACTGGGGTATAATGAGCCCAGTGCTGTGGATCTAAGAGAAAGGGCAACGTGTTTGTGCTGGAGATCCCAAGGGTGCATTTCCTATCCTAACCTCAGCCCTTCTAAGTTCTGTCCTTGGCTCCATGAAGCTGTTCAAGATACTCAGTCCTTTGGACAGGTCCATCACATCCTTTGACAGGACAGCAAGGAAAAAAAAAAAAAAGGCACCAGAACTTCCCTCCCAGCAGCCTGTCCAGAGTTTCTCCTGTGAGAAAGAAGTTAGCTTCAGGCCATTCTTTCTCTAGCTTTCTCTGGATCTGGGTGGTAACAACCCTGTTTGTATTTGGCAGCAGCACATGTCCTCTTTAGCTTCACAGCCTTCTGTCCAAACCTTTCTAAACTTCCTCTATTAAAAGCATCCTTGAACTCTCCTAGTTAATGTGTGATGCCTATAAGGATCCTGACTGATGTGTTGTGACTCAAATGAGCTTCCAAGCTTTTGGGTAGATAAATTAAAGTTGCGCAGTTGATACCTGGTTGGCAAGGGGTTACATATGCAGTGACCAAGGACAACTGCAGCTAGTCACTGAGAGCTGTTTCTTGCCTCTCAGAAATAGCCTTTCAGTTAAACATCCTCAAGGCTGCAATTAGATCATTCCCACTATATCAGAAGCTGAGGGATCAGGGGATGTCTTCACATGGACATTAATGGTCACCTTTTTTAGTCAACTATGATTTGAGATGGGAAAAAGGAACACCCTATCTTGTGAATATGCCACGCAACTTATTAATATTCAAATTTTCCCTGAAAATACAAAATATAGAACCCATGGGCAGGGGATTCCCTCTCTAGGACAATCTATTCTGGTCCTTCTTTGAGTACATGAATTGCTTTTCTTGCTTAAACTGTGATGCTCCACTGAATTATTTACTTCAAGAACATAAAACCTAAGAGTTCCCACCTACATCCCCTAGAACACAATCAGAAATACAGATGTCTTAGAGGTGGATTCTTTCCATGGGGAGGCAAATATAACTCACACAGTTCTTTATACATCTTGGGAGATGGGATCATGAAGTCTACTCTAAGCCTTATAACTTCCTCTCTGGGAGATTTCAAAGATAAAGGAAAATAAAACACCCTGAGAATCAGCATTCCTCTTGAGAGCTGAGAAAACACACACACACACACACACACACACACACACACACACACAAAATCGTCCTCAGCATTGTCTGATGACACTTGTCCCAGCCAGCTGACAAGCATGAGTACACAATGTAGCAAGTACCCAGGACACAGATGCCATTTGATATGACCAGAAATGCTCTGGTCCTTGGGGACATTCTGTCCTCATTCTCTACCTCAGGTCTGAGATACTCATGGTTACACTATGTTCTTGCAGCCTAAACATGTACGTGGCCACTCTGGCTTGCTCACACAATGGTCATAAAAATTAGCTGAATAATTAGAAGAAATTCAAGAGTTCTACAAAGTGAGTGCCTGCTGCTGTTCGTCCCAGCTACATATCTTTTCCCATTTTCCACACAGGTTCGTTCTGATCGAATTGGTTCCAATGATTAACCAAACGAAGATGAAACTCAAAGATTGGTATAAACAGGGAAGCGCTGCATTGCTGTTGGTGCTGGCACAGTTGAAGTCCCATTGGTCTCTTGTGTGAGCCTTGTATCTTTCCTGGAGTGACACAGCTAGGCCAAAAATGGCTCAGAAGCCTCTGGAAGCTCCCACAGTGTTGAAAGTTCCAGTTGCTCTGCTCAATGCTGCCATTATTCTTGGTTATGGACCACCTTTGTGAACTACTCTGAGTCTCCACAGGCAGTGCAATTTCTTTTTTGGCACGGCTATTGTCAGACAAAGTGCCTTCTGGGTATGCTGTTATCACTATAGCCAAGTGATGTTTCTGACATTGTTCTTGGCAGGCTTGGTTTTCTGAGACACTGCTTGGGGGAGAAAACATGAAAAGCCTGACACTGTTTTGCACACTTTTCTATCCTGTGTGTTATATTTCAAAATAGTATAGATAGGAAAGTTATGCTTGGTCAAAAAATAGAAATGGGGCAGGCTGAGTGTGGTGGTCAGAGCTGGAACCCTCTAAGCTCCTGAAAGATGGAAGCAGGAGGGTAGAAGTCCTAAGCCAGCCTCAGCTATTCAGTGAGAACCAGGCCAGCCTGGTCCACATGAGACCCTGTGTCAAGAAGCCAAATTAATTAATTAATCTGGGAAAAAAATATGGTTTCTCCAAAGAAAAATCAGTTGTCATACCAATCTGCACAAACTATCCAGTGAGGAACTGTCTAAACCTGGGTGGAATTTTACAAGATAATAACGTTGTTTCACCTATTTTCCTCTCTATAATATGCCTCAGACTTGCCAAATTTAACTCAATAAGACTTAGATCTGTGAGGAAAACACACATGAAGTGTTTACACTGAAACCATTTAATATTGCAATATACTTTATCTCATCTCACAGAGCATTCAACAGGAACAAATGTAGAAGGGTCCAGTCCATTCTTAAACGCCACCCACCCCGTCATTTGAACCACACAGGCCAAGGGAAGAGTTTCCAGTGTGTCTTTCTTTAAGGTTGACTTTATTCACTATTGGTTTTCCTGCTGAAGTCATTGCACAACACTGGTTAAAAGGTGTGTGTAATTTATTTTTTTATTTTTTATTTATTTTTTTAGGAAGGTAGAAGGATTAGGGGGAACCATCTCCTAATCTTCTCTCAATTACCCATTCTTGCACTGCTAGTTCCAGAATTTTCCAAACAGATTCTGTGGTTGGGATAACTTAGGGTTCCAAGTAGAGTACAGTCCCACCAATGCTTGCCAGTGGTTTGTATCAAATTTTGTTTATGCTTTTTTTTTTTTTTTTTATGATTTCTATGAGGTATGTCTGTGACAGTCCCATCTTGGTTATGCTCTCAGTTGTCCACATGGCCATCCGTCTAGACCCTTATACTGTCTACACAACTTAGGAACAAGAGGGAAGGCAGACTGTCAGCTTTCCCTTTGCTTGGACTTGGTGTCATTAGGTTGATTGTAATGATATATAAATACAATAAGAACATTCTTTCTTTTACTATCTATTATATTTCCTCATATAAATTTTCTGTCTTCAAGAGGACCACTATTTAAAACATATATTTATATTTCTGTTCTTAACTCCTCCTAAGGCCCCTACATATCAGCAGTCTGTTATTTTTTCAAAGCTATGTATTAATCATGCAGAGTAGTGTTGGCTGCCTTATTGACCATTCCTATCATCATCATAATGCAGTACGCATTCATTCTAATTCACATTAGTTCAATGTGGGCCAGTGGGTGTGTCCAGGCTGAGATGTTCTGATGTAGGGTCTCTGGATCCTTCCCTCTCCTGAATCTAATGTATCTGGGTTTCACGTTAGATCTACATTTATCTGGAGTTGAGGAAAGAAAGTGTATTTGAAGATCTGTACAGATTCAGTAGCCAAGCCCAAAGCTGATATGCTATGCTGAGACATTGTTCTATTAACATCTTAATTGTTTCATTAACATCTTAATTGGTATGAAAGATGCCATAGTCCCAAATGAAATTCCAGAATGAAACAACAATCAGTCCTATGGCTTTAAGACTTTGTTTCTGCCACAATCTTGTCATAGTCTATGAACTGAGTTTGCCATAACTGATATAGTTGGTACTATAATTGTGGAAATTGTAAACATCCACAGTCAGGCAATGAGCTTCCAGTTCAGAAGCTAAACAGCTTCCATCTCATGTTGCTCTTTCATTGTTGGTGTTTTTACATTTGTGGGACAAGAGACCCAACCCAAGCAAGTACTTGTACAACTGAGCCCCACCCCAAGCTCGAGTTTCTTTGTATCTAAAATACTAATCACTTTCCAGGAATACGAGTGTCTGCTATGGTATGCAGCAATGATCAGATAGGAAACTATGCTGTATGCCTGAAATCCCAACACCCAGGAGGCTGGTACTGGACATCCATAAGTTTAAAATCAGACTAGACAGCATGGAAAACTCCTACCAAAAAAGAAAATAAGAAAGAAGGTGGCAGGGAAGGTCCTAGATTAAAGTTAGGAGGAAACCTTTTTTTTTTTTGATATAATTACATCATTTCTCTCTTCCTTTTCCTCACTTTAAACTCTCTCAAATACTTCCCCTTTCTCTCTTTCAAATTCATGGATACTTTTTCATTAATTATTGTTACTTGATTATATGTATCTGCACATATATATACATATACATATATATATATTTCTAATTATAACATGCTAAATCTATATAATGTTATTTGTATATATGTTTTAAGGGCTGACCATTTGGTATTTCTCTGAGGAGAACTATTTCTCTCACTTTCTGCATTCCTTAGTTGCTTATAGGTTTGTGTGTGTGTGTGTGTGTGTGTGTGTGTGTAGGGTTGAGGCTTCATGGGCTTTCCTTGTCCACTTTGGCATGCCTATCACTATTATCTACTATGAGATCATGTTCAAGTAAGCATCTTCTTCTGGCATCACAGGGCAGTCTCACAGCAAGTACCATTTTGGCTACGGAACTACTCCTGCACCTAAAGCTCAGGGAAAATTTCAGAAGACAAGACAATAGCAATAACCTGTGTGTTTTGGGGGTCTCTTGGGAATCTATGACAAACAATTCCAAAGAGGACTTCTTGTTCCTGATGTTGGGAAATTTGTTAGGTGGTCTTTGGCTCTTAGAAGAAGCATTGTCAGCCCAGATGAAAAAAGTTTTATAAAGTTTATGGAAACTATTTATTTATATATGTATGTATCTATCAATATTTATATATCTATATAGGCTTACACATATTATAATTATATTTTATATTAATAGTTAATAGTATGATTTTTAAATATCCTTATCTTACTTTACCTCCTTTCCTCCTTCTTCTGTATACATTTATCTCCTTCCTTGTCCCTAAGTAGAATCCTCTTTGTCACATTTTCCTGGTCAGGCCACATGTACCCTGCTATTCCCCTCTCCAGTGATCCCCCTTTACCCCAAAAATGGTCATTTTTTTTCCTGGTATTTTCAGATTCTCTTAGATATGTACACACATCTTACAACCTGGAGCTAGGAATGTCCAATAAGAAGGAGCATGTGTTGTTTATTTTTCTGAGTCTGGGTCTCTTTACTCAATATGATTTTTTTCTAGTTATATCCATTTACCTGCAAAGTTCATGATATGGAGGAGAATCCTAGGTTGAAGTTGGGGGGGGTCTTTTAAAGATAATTAAAAATTGGGGGCTAGAAAGAGAGCTCCATTGGCAGAGTGCTTTCTGCACATGCATGAGTATGTAAGTTCACATCCCTAGCACAGATGCAGCAAATACCAGGATCTTAATGAAGCGAGCAGAAGGGATCCCTGGAGGTCTGATGGCCAATCAGTCTAGCCAGTCATTGAGTTCCAGGTTCAGTAAAAGGTTCTGTCTCAAAAAATAATAAAAATAAATAAATAATGTACAAAATGACCTAAGAAGACATCTAGCATTGACCTCTGGCCTCTTTACACATGTACAACCACCCCCAATAGTAATATATTATTACTATATTATATATATATATCACTATATATATAATAGTTATATATATACTATACAACAGTATATATGTACTGTATAGGTACAATAGTAATATATATTACTATATATAGACAGTATGTGTGTATATAGCATATATACACTAGAAATGTAAAACTATTAGCTAATTTGCAATTTTAATTTGTAATGTTAACAGCTTTAGAAACCCTTATCCAATGCAAATATGAATATGAAAACGAATACATGAATAACCTAAGATACACTGAGGGTTTTGAAGGCAATTCTGGTCTACATCCTGACACAGGGAAGGCTTGAATGGCCTGTGACCTGTGCAATGACATAGAGCCATGTCTTCAGAAGGGTCCTGTAGTTGGCTCTGCCTGCCCCACCTTCAAGTCTGTAGTAATTCTAAACATAGGACTCCACATTTAATTTTGCACTAGGCTTCACAAACTACTGTAACCTGTGCTGGCCATGTGATCGTATCCATAGATGATGAGATAAATCTGCATTAGCAGTGACTTTAAAACCTACGAAGAAAAGCCTATCAGATCCAGTGGACAGTCCTGCAAGATGAAAACAGGGGAGTTAAGTAGATGTTCTACCACCTACTTCTTATCATCAAATGCTGAATTTTTGAAAGCCTCTAGAATACAAAGTTCTTCAGCACCTTGATATGCAGTCAAAAGCCGGCTACAGCGTGGTGAAGGGAAGTCCTCTGCTATTAACAAAATGTAACTTCTTGATGCATATTGATCTGTCCTATTGAGATAATCATACGCTTATTTTACTTGTATTAAATCATACCTGAAATCCTCTTTGAAATTCTTTATGTAAGTATAGGGCAGTGTATCAATTCATAAATTTATTTTATACAACTTTCTTTGTTTTAAATTTACTGTTTTGTAAATTGTAAATGAACATGAAATAGAGATCAACTATATGGTGTGAACAAAGAAACAGTAGTGCATATTTTATTCCACCCTTCTGGGCTGTTTGCTGATTGTAGGCCTTACATGACAGGCATTATTAATAACATTGTGTTGTCAATTCAGTAGAAATATTAAAATTAAATGAGCAAGATACCAGTCAAATGTGATTTTCCAAAATGTTAATTAAATGGCATTCAGTACATCAAACAGTGAGAATCAGCAGCATTTCCCAGTACTCTGAATGTAAGAAAGAAAATGGAATTCTGGAAGATTGCATTCCAGGGTACTCAGACCCTTCTGAAGGGTACCTGCTGCCTCTCAGCAAATGAACTCTCAATTAATTTCAGGAACCTGCATCCTTTCTTGTCTCTTCAAAGGAGGGTAGATTCCGCTGGTCTCTTGGCCTTGGTATTGATTCTTAAGCCACAAGAGCAGAGAAGTCCAATACAAAGAAAATGGCTGCTTCCCAGTGTAAAGGACCCTGGTTCCTTCCTGGTCCTGCTTGGATTCGCCCCATCCTTCCTACGTCATTAAGCTCTTTCCTAACCACGCAGCAGTTCCAGATCCCTCCCCTGTAGCTTGGAAAAGACGAGAGACAGAAAGGTGAATATGAATATGAATTTTAAGCGAGAATGGAAAGCCTTCCAAAGAGGTGAGTCCTATGGGAAGCAAAGCTAATATTGACTTTCCAGCAACTTATACAGATCTGTGTCTGGGAGACCTGGGATCTAAGGACCTGAATGAATGTTGCTGACCACAGTCTGATGCTGGAAACAAGCTTACTTCAGTTTCAGTGTACGTTTATACACTTATGTAACAAAAAAAAAAAAAAAAAAAAAAAAAAAAAAAAAAAAAAAAAAAAAAAAAAAAAAAAAAAAAAAGCAGTGGTCCAAGGAAGGTTGTTTGAGTTCAGAAAAACAAATAAATAAACATTATCAGTAAGCCCATACTAAATATTAACAGAGGAGCCCATTCCCAGAACTTTCTCAGGAGAGACCAATTTAAACACAATTGTCTGGCACATACTAGAGATATAACTGGGAAAGCATGAAAGCAAGAAGGCCATATCCAGATTCAGGGCACACTGACCAGATTGAGCTCTATACCTATGATCTGACATCCAGCAAGAATAAATCTGTCTTATAAGTTGAATGTAAGTGTTTGTCACAGGAGTCATGAAAATCACGTCCAAGAACCATCCAGGGAACAAAGTGCACCTGTGGTAAAAGGCCCCCTGCCTTTTCTCCTGGATACTCTCTTCAGTTCCTCAAGACATTGTTCAGTATGAAGAGCCCCATGTTCCCAGATGAGATCAGGGCCACTTTCCCTCCCTGCCTTACAGGGTGGTGGTCATATTGTACATGCCCCTGAAGTGTGCACGGGACTTCCCATGGTTCACAGCAAATAAAATAAATAAATAAATAAAAGAGACAAATACAAGAGACAAAAAGCTTTGGATTTTTTGCAGAAAGGTGCAGCTTTATGTAAATTTCAGATTTAATTTTAAAATATCCTTCTTTTGCTGTCTTCCTCCTGTAAAGTGACTTCCTTCATGCAATTAGTAGATCTGAGGTATCACATGACTTACACGAGATTGCTGTTGACTTGGTAGAAAAGACTAGAGGAAACCTAAAATGATTACAATAGTAAAAACGTCTAATTTTTTTTTTTTTTTTTTTTTTTTTACTAATACTGATAACGCTTACTGGGCTAAGAGGTATCACACTGGTTATTTTGAGTCTTATCAATTTATTGATTTAGGTATTCTCTACCATGATCATTGTTACCCAAGTTTTCTATGAAAATGCTAAGTGTCTTGCCTAAAGCCGCACAATTTATGCCTGGTAAGGGTTAGGAGATCGGTGCAGGTGTCCTTTCCACATACCAGCATCACTACAAGAAGATATAAAACAATTTTAAAAATCATGAGATTTAGCAATATCATAGTTTAGTTGTATCCAGCGCTAGCAAAGAGCAGAGAGATAAGCACTTTGCTAATTTCCTTGTGAATCCCATCCATGGGCGGAGCTAGAAAAAAATTACCCAGTCCTCTACCTGAGGGCTTACTGCTTATTGGTTGTTAACTTATGAAGTGAAACCATTACTGGTGGTGGGGTGGGGCCTGATGCTTCTAATTCTTTTTATTTGAATTATTTTATTTATTTACATTCCAAATGTTACCCCCCTTCCAGGTCTCCCCTCCCAGAGTTCTTTACCCCATTCCCCTCTCCCCTTTGCCTCTGAGAGGATGATCTCGCACGCACCCACCCACCCACCCATGCCCCTCCCGCACCCATTCACCCCATCTTATCCTCCCACTTCGCCCACCCACCAGCATCCTTTTTCCCTTGGGCATCAAGTCTTACAGGATTAGGCACATCCTCTCCCACCGAGGGCAGACAAGGCAGTCTTCTGCTAGATATGTTTGGTGGCCATGTACCAACCCATGTGTGCTCTTTAAGCTCCGAGGGGTCCAGGTTAGTTGATACTGTTGTTCTTCTTCTCAGGTTCAGTTCCCCTTCAGTTCCGTCAATCCTTTCCCTAACTTTTCAGTAGTGGTTCCTGAAGTCAGTATCTGCATCTGTCTGTCAGGTGCTGGTAGAGCATCTCAGAGGACAGCTATGCTGGGCTCCGGTCTGCACTGATGCTTCTAGTTCTTATTCTTTCTTCTGAATGGAATTCAGAAGCCCTGCAAATCTCCGGCAGGCTTCTTTTTTCTCAGCTGCTTTCACTACAGAATCCATTCATGCTTTCACAAGGCAACTGCAAGCATTCTTCATAAATCATACTTATTCACACATTGTTCCCATTCTCAGTTTCTAATGGTTCCCCCTCCATAGAATTCACAATCTACTACTCTCATCTTTGTATCTTGACTGCAATCTTGACTGAAAGGACAGCTTTAAGCTGTTAAAACCCTTAGAGTGTAATACACATGTTGCAAGACAGTACTAGTTAACAAGAGTCTCTGGCTTTATCCAAATTTCAAATGAAAAATTCCCCATGATGCTGCAATGCTGAAGGTAGGAACAGTATTGCCCTTATCAACTCTGCCACATCCAGGCCTCATGAGGACCACTATAGGCAGCAGACAATCACCACAGGACAAGGGAAGACTAAACACAGCTACATACAGCTCCTAACTGCTCTCTCCGTACACACCTTCTTTCTGAGATTTACACTGTAGGTGCCAGTGGGGCCCATTGTCCCTTGTAATTGGCTTTTGTTTACAAAATCTTCTCACGAGGCCATTTTTTTATGAATTGAAAATTTATCCCATCATCTTTCATCACCAGCCAGCACCTCTGATTGGAGATTCAAGTCAGGCAGGCAGGCACCGTGCCAGGTTACAGGTAGTTCTGACCTGAGGAAAAATTGCTGTCTCTGCGGGGGTTTTGTTCATTCTGCCCTGTCTAGGTTTCAGCCAGCTGCCTTCACAGAGTCTGTCTGGAATGCACTGATTTGTAGAAAAAAATGTCAGATTGATGCTGCTAAGGAAAACCATTGGATTTTAATAACCCTGCTACTTAAACCCATGATTTTTCTTCTCATGCATTTTTCTGCTTATTTCTTATAAACTTCAAGGTCAATTTAATTTTTCTACTTCATTACTTTGGTGCAGAACTCTAAGTTTCTCTGAAACTCCTTTCTCCAGCAGGCACTGGCTTATGTGCCAGGGAGGAGAATGGAGTTACTGGCCTTGCTTTCTTTTCTCCTCAGCTTCTCCTCCAGCCCTGTCTTGACTTCCTTACATCTTTAGCCTATTTTTTCAAGGCGTCTGTAATTCCCATGGCTCATCTGAACTCTACATCATACATTGTTAATGCCAAATGAATGGTTTTTTGCCATTCCTGTTGCCATGACTCTCTTACTGGGTCTGCGCACATTAGGAAGTCTAATGGTAGATTCTCATTTCTTTGAATAGCTTCACAATTTCATGCACCTACCATAAAAACAAGCAAATTGACACCCTGCCAGGAGTAGCCAGAGGAGATCTTAGAAGAGAGTTCATAATGACACTGTTGCCATATTGCATGCCTGTAAATAATTCATTAAGTCAACCACCCTTTTGTTTTAAGCAAACACAAGCAGATGCCTTTCTAAATTGGATGCAGACAACAGTCTTCAGGAAAACATTATTGTAATATGACACTTAAAAAGAATAACAGATTTGCTTTATTGATTTTTGCAGCAGTAATATACCGTGATTACTTCTGTTACCCATTTTATCTCTCTCATGGGCTTTGTCCTCTGCACTTAATGTTTTATACTTACATGAATACGTGTGAAATTTCATTGTTAGTATTAATAGTGTGGAAAAGTAATGACGTCAATTCATAACCAATGAAGCAAATCCAGGTGATTTTCCTTCGGGTCTGTGATGTTAGAAACACAGTCAGAACCATGATGACATTTTAAAATGTATTTATTATTATTATTATCATTATTATCATTATCACAATTGTTATTAAGCTTGTTCATGAAAGTGTGTATGTGTCTGATTGAATAAGTCATGCACTTGTAACAGAGGTAAAAGTCCAATTTGCAAGATTCTCTCCTTTTACCATGTAGGTTGTAGGCAAGATCTCACGCTGTTCCAGGATTGGCTGAGCCATTTTGCCAACCTCGTGATGACTCTTTGATTTACAGTAATATGTGTCACCAGATAATTTAAGGAAATGTTACAATGTGCCAAAGATACGAATCTCTTTTGTCATCAAAACATCAAGAAGTTATTGCCTTTCAGATCAAATACTATATATGGTAAGAGTAAACTAAAGTTTGAAGCCAAAATTCATTGTTTATATTTTATAAGAGCAAAAGTTGTCTGAGATAATAGAACATCCTACCTTGTGAGCTGATGTATTTATTTATTAGTACCCCCATATTGTTCCAAGAAGTATTGTATTCAATTTACAGTATAAAATGCACTAAAACATGAAATGAGTGCACTGACTTGTATCAACTATTACAGTAGTTCATAGTCTTAGCTATATATTAGAGTCACATGTTGGGGATTTAAAAAGTTATGTATGCCCTGTTTTCAGGGTTTCGATATAATTGCCCAAATGGGACCCAGATAATTTCTTCTGTAAAAACTGCTCATAAAATTTCTATGTGTAGCCACATGGAGACTACTGAACTTCCCACTGACTGGACACTTTCTCCTTTTTTGACAATATTTATAACTGGAAGACAATATTTATAACTGGATATATATATATATATCCAAAGAATTCAGATATTTAGAGATAAGCTTACATTTGGTAACATTTGGAATCCATTATTCAACAGAACTCTGGCCTAGTTTTTATTCTATTATATTAGGATTGACCAAAGTTGGAGTACACACACTCACACACGCAGACACACAAACACACATATACAACCATACACACACAAACATACACATATGCTGTTGGATTTAAGTCTAATCTAACAAAGTCAACAGAGAAAGAGGGGGGAGGTGGGAATCAGTATATCAGTCAAGGGCTCTGAGCAATAAGAGCCCAAGATTAGATGTGGAAGAACAGAGAGAAGCAGCCTTGAAGATGTTGAGAGGTAAAAGGTCAGCTATACAAGTAGAGTCTGAACAAGACAACGGTAGGAAGCTACTGGGGTTGGTTTTATTGTCAACCTACCTAAATTAGAATCACCTGAATAAGGAGCCTCAACTGAAGAAATGTCTTCATTGCAATTGGAAGCCCACCCTGATGAAGGGCAGCATGTTCTGGTAGCAACCCAGATAAAAAAGACCATGGCAGAAGAAAGGTACCTCACCTTTTGCTGGTTGGCCTTCCTTCTTGGTCTCCTGAGATAATTTGCTCTGTGGCTGTTACTGCCGACTACTTCCTGAAGAGAGGAACCAGAGTTTGCAAGGTTTTGCTCTGAATTGGTGGCTTCCCAGAAAACAGCCAGGCTGCTGGGGCCAGACTGCAACTTCAGGAGCACACAGCCCTGTGGACTAAGCAACTCCCAGCTGGACCCTGTCTGCATCAGTGAGAGACAGCCATTACAGGTCTACCCTGACTGCTGAGTTACCCAGCCTCAATGACAGAGCAAATACCTGATTCTCAGGTCTGAATCTGTTGTTACTATTTGAAAGCTGACTTAAATTCTTATATGTTCACTCTACTGGTTCTGTTCCTCTGGAGACCTCTTATTAATGCAGAACCCAAATTGCAGAAGAAGAGAAGAAGCTAAGGAATTGGGAGAGAAAGAAGGTGATTTCACTACTCTTGGTAGGAAGGCCATCAAGAGGTCTTCAGTTATGTTAGGTCCCAGCCTCCGGCTCAGCTCTCATCCTTGCACTGACTTGACTTCAACAGCTGTCTGCCAGGGAAATGACAGCCACATGCCTCTATTGATCCTCTGAAGTGTCCTGGAGGAACAAGTAGTCATGGCAATGACCAAACCATCGGAACTAGAAAACAGCAACTTAAAACCTCTAGTGTGAAGATTTCACCAAGCCATCCTCAAACTGCTCGTAATTTCTTGGTCTTAGTTCAAAGTGAACCCAGAAAGCAGCCTGGGACCCTAAACTGACTATAAGATCAGGA
This sequence comes from Arvicanthis niloticus, assembly GCF_011762505.2. NCBI lineage: Eukaryota > Metazoa > Chordata > Mammalia > Rodentia > Muridae > Arvicanthis > Arvicanthis niloticus. Next base: position 33,195,872 of record NC_047671.1, read on the forward strand.
AATACACTGATGACAGATCAAACAGTGTGCTGTCCCTTCTGAACCCAAAGTTAACAAATGCTGATAGGTAAATGCTTTGTTGCAAATTTGGTTAGGTATCTCTCTACCTCAAACACTCATCAATGTTTTGGGCCACAGAGAGCAGACTTTAAGTGAATTCAAAGTGAAAACCAGCTATAATAGGAGTAGTTAACATTCCTCCCCAGGTTAGCTAGAAGCTCAGGTTTTAGTACATGGCTCAAGTCATCCTGTGCAGAGCAGAGGTTCCACACCCACGTCAATTAAAAACCTCAACAATGTTGACTCAACTCATGGTTTTCAGCCAATGGTGAGTGTCCACCGTCTAGACAGATTTGGGGTGGTCAGACTGCACATTCCACCATGAAAATGGTTATAGGACATTTTACTAGTTACAGAACAGAGAAAGTAAAAAACAGCAATTAACATTGCTGGGAATCACGGGTAGATGGAATATTGTGAAGCAGGGAAAACGCCCCTGTGGGTCTCAGATGCTATGTAATAATTTGGCTTGTGGATTTATTGTATTTATCAGTCTGCTAATGCATTCTGCAGATATTATTTAATAGTCAAAAGGATGTTAACATAAACACAGGGGTGGGCAGTGATTAACTATAGAAGGGACTAAAAACAGCCCAAGATCTTGCTACATTTAGATTTCCACAATCACTAAGATCTAATCATTCAACGTGTAATGGTTTTCCTCCGAGATCTTAAGTTTACACTGGGTAATGACTAATTGTCATTTACAAATGACTATTCATTGATCTTTTCCCAGCCACCCTCTTTGATCCTTCTTACACAGCTTACTCTTTTAAAAGTGCGTTTCCTTCTCTGGTCTTCATTTAGCTCCTTTGCCTTAGGGAAGGCAGCCCTAACCTTAGGTCACCTTAGGTCACCTTAGGTCACCTCACCGGAAGTGGTTTTCTCAGTTCTCTGGTAACACCCTGAACCAAAAGGTGGGTGGGGATAAGAGGGTGAGTGGTTAGGTCAAATGGTTGAGAATAGGCCAAAGATTACAGTAATAACAGTAGAATCTGACCTCTTTTGTTAGAGTGGTATGCTTCCTATGTATGCTTGAAAGAGTTTTAAGATATGGATTGTCTTGAGCTATAAGCAGAGACAAGATGGTATGCCTGGGTCTAGGAAGACAGATGTGGGGTAAAGTGAATGAATGTTGATAGTCATGATAGATCTAAAGGGAAATTGATGCCTAACAAAATCTTTGGGGATACCCCAGCAAAGGGAAATCCTAACCAGATGTTCTGATTATTGCGATTAGTGCCTAGATTGGAACATGAGTACAGGGTTTATTGGTTCCCGCATGGTGGTTACAATGAGTGCCAGATGGCTCTTCTGACCCATACAGCTAAGGAAACATTGGGAAGAGGAGGCCTCTTCATCTTTCCCATTTCAGCCACGAAAAAGAAGCAGGTTAAAAAGAATGTGAAAGATTTACTGTTACTGTATTTTCAGGGCTTTTGTGATAGCGCATTTGAATTATTGAGATTTATCATTTGATAGACTCTGGGTATTAATGTTTTTATGTACTAATATAAATATTGAACAATATTTTCATTAATAAGCTAATCATTTACAATTAATAATATAATTAATAAATTTAATCAAACAAATATTAAATAATAAAATATTTTGTCTCCTTCTGTTTGTAATACCTTGTAGTATTTATCTGAGAAACAATTGGCCCTAGAAACCTAGCAAAGGGTTGAATTAATAAAGGTGACAAAGAAAGACAGTGAGTGGACTTAATGTATACTGTCTGGATATGCACTTTATTTTAAGATTCTTTCCACATATAAGGATAATCTTTCTATGACATGTGCAAAGGACTCTGAACTATGGGTTCTTGGAGTCATAACTTTCCAGGGAAGAAATTTTTACATGCGGTATTCGTTACTTGTCCATTGGTGTGATAAAATGCCATGACCAAAGCTACTTATAGAAGACAGAGTTTATTGTTTGGCTAATAGTTACAGAGGGCTATGTAGTCAGGCATGGCAGGGAGAGCAAGGCACAAGTAGCAGGAGCAGAAAGCTAGTTGATACATTATATCTCCACACAGGAAGTAGAGAGCACAAGTAAAAAGTAGGCAGAGACTATAAACCCCCAAACCTGCCCTCAGGAACATACTTCCGCTGTCGTGCCCTGCCTTCCCAAACAGCACCAAGAACAAGGATCAAGTGCTCAGACATTTCCCATTCAAATCATAATAGTGTCTTAATTTTTTCTCAGGGTATATAATAAATAAGCTGACAAGCAACATAAGGGAGAAAGAGTTATTTGGCTTACAGTTCCAGGGGGCTAAGTCTGTCAGGCGAGGAAAGACATGGGAGAAAGTAGGAAAGGCATAGTGGCAGAGCCAGAAGCTGGGTGATCACTTACATCCCCCAAAAGGAAGCAGAAAACTGGACGTAAGGAGAAGATATAACATTTAAAGGCTTTATGGCCAGGTGTTGTGGCACACGCCTTTAATTTCAGCACATGAGAGGCAGAGGCAGGCAGAGGTCTCAAAACCTACCCCTAGTGACATGTGCCCTCCAGTAAAGCTTCATTTCTTAAAGGTTCTGTAACCTCTAACAGCGCCACCAACTGGAGACCAGGTGCTGAAACACATGAGCCTCAGAGGGACAGTTCTCATGTTAACAACCACATGTTCCATCAAAAGCATTATTTGATCTCTTGCTAGCTGTAAGGGTCAGTTTCTAGTACTGTAACACAAATTTGCCCAAAAAGATAGTTTTCTGTTTCTTCCTCCCCAGCTACAACTGCTGCTCTACAACACAAAACCATGCATAACTACTCCTTTCCAATTATGTTGAAGGAATATTAGTTGTCTTTGCTTGCAATCGCTTTCTTTTTCTTCTGCAGAGTTCCATCGAAGGGAATGCTTCAGCCATTCAGAATTCCTTATTTATACCAGCAAGTTTTATTTGAACATATTTAGCTCCTTAGAGAAACATTTTACAAATCCACAATTCATTTTCTCCTTGGGCGTTAGTGATAGTCTAATCTTGATGGAGGTTGGAATGCTGTTGCTTATGTGAGACCTGTGATACACTTTTCTTTTGCAGAACAGGAAGAAACGCTCTGCTATCTCCTTCTGAAGGATTTACAGAATTGACAACTGCAGGCTATTTTAAGCCATAGTCAATCTTTATGGGCGAAGGGGAGAATGCTCAACAATGCTTTTTTTTTTTCTTTCTAGAATTGCAAACTGATATTTTACATATAAGTTAGTTGAAGAAAACTATGTATTTACACTTCCACAATATGCCCAAGGTCACTACTTCCTTTTTAAAATTCTCTTCATCTCTGCCTAAAGTGCTCATTGGGAACAAAAATAGTTTTCCATAGAATTTACTAAGCCACAAAAGGTCTGGAAATTAAAAATTCCTTGGTAAGTTTCAGAAGTTCACAGATCTTCATATAAACTCAACAGACGCTGGGTTCTGTAAAGACTGAATTAAGTACCTACATACAAAACACAGACTGCTTGCAGCATCCTCTGACATTTTAGTGATGAGAGGCAGAGTTAGGAGGATCTGGAGTTCAAAGTCATCCTTAGCTGCATAAGAAGTTCAAGGTCAGCATGAACTACATGAGCCCTCTTCAAATAAACAAGCAAACAAATCAAAATCATTTCAAAATTCAGAGCCTTATAGCATCTGTAGATATGTTCAAAACAATATTATCCACAGCAGTCAAAAAATAAAAATAACACTGCTATCAAAAAATGTAAAAACCACTAAGCAAACCGTGGTATTAACGTGAGAGGACACCAGGATATTCCTGTAAAGTAACAAGAACAAAAGGCCAACGAACCCAGAAATATGCCGATTAAAAGATATAAGATATATACTATAACATTCTGGTGTAGAATCTTCCAGAGACATTTAATCTGTGGTGAGGACAAAAATAAGAACAGTTTTTGCTTCTAGAGGACTGAGGATAAGTAGTGTCTGGGAAAATTCTAGAATGATAGTATCTTAGATACATGGCTAGGTTTGCTAGCTTTCTCGTGCCTTACAAAATTCCTGAGATGACCAACTAGAACACAGAGAAAATACTTATTTTGACTCAGTTTCAAGAGTGTCAGTTCATGATGGGTTGGCCCTATTGGTTTTTGTTGTCAATGTAGAATACCATGGTGAAATTTGTAGTATGATAAAGCCACTCATATCAAGCCAGAGAGAGAAAGAAGAGGGTGGGTGCTACTGGTACCACTATCCTTTTCTATGACACATCTCCAATAACATGAAGACCTCTCTCATTTAACCTGAACTTTTAAGTTTCCATGATTTTTCAATATCACTGGCCCCTAAGCCTTTATCAGGGAGGCCTTTTAGGAAAGACTGAAGATCTGAGCTCAGTGCTATGAGTTCTCATAACACAGAGGCATGTTTTCTAAAACACAGAGAGTGCATTTAAGATGTATAACTTTCAGGTTTTATCCATTTTACATCATAAGAATAATATTGGAAACGCACACTGATCTCCAGCTAATAACATGCATGATGAAGTGCTTAGGGGGAAATGTACTGACATCTGCAATGTAGTTTCAAATGCATCAGAAAAATAAGATGGCTTGATGGATGTCTAGAGGGATGGTTAGACAGATGGAGAGAGGATAAAACAAGTAGAGTGAAATGTTACCATGCAAGGGTGATGGGGACACAGATGTTCACTGTAGTAGTCTTTGAGCTTTGATGCACGTTTGAAGTTCTTCATAATAAAAAACTGGAAAAAAACGGGAAAGAAGGTTTGCTCTCACGGGAAGTATCTGTATAATGGATAAGTGATTTTTCTGAGAAACCTTAGCCTACCAGTGTCTTTATTCATAATTGATCTATAAGAGCAAATTCACAAAATAACATTTAAGTATTAATACCTGCCTGAGTGAGAATAGTTGAGCTCAATTCCAGATCCTCGGGATGTTTATTTAGCTAAAAATGGCCAGAGCATCGCTCACTCTCTCAATGTAATGGGAGGATGTTCTTATAATTTATGATTTTTATTATTACTATGGTAAGTTACAATTATTTACCTGTAAATACATGTTGTGGGCATGCTTACTGTTGCACACGTGTGGAGGTCAGAGTACAATTTGGAACTGGTGGCTTGTTCCTTCCACTATGGCAGGTCAAACTCAGGTCGACAGGCTTGGTAACAAGCACTATTGTCCAACCATGCTATTTGTTTGCTTGTTTTTTTGTGCATAATTAAAAGCCAAAAGGAAATGAAAAAAATTTCTGGTTCAGAAGCCAACTGGGTGTTCATAATAAACTTGCTGTTTGGATTTTAACCAAAACTTGTGTTTGGCCTGCAGGGGACGGAGTCTTCTATTCACTTTCTTCAGGAAATCCATTCAGAAATCTTACAGATTCTCTGTCAAGAGACTATGATGAGGAAGCTTCTCAGCAATAGTACAAACACTTTTGCTGACATATCTGAAGCCGGATTTGTTTTTACATAAATTCCTTCAAATACCTCATTACTAACTTTCTGTTTAGATCTTTGGAGACTAGCATAGATGGCCATACCTGTAACAGTCATAGAGTTCAGGAAGCAAGGGCTTTATATTTGGGGAATGATGCAGCATACAACAATAGTTGTTGTTGTTATTGTTTAGTTGGTTTTTGTTTTCACCACAGTTGAATAAGTGGTCTTGCCACATTGTCTTCCATGATATAATAGTAGGATGATGTTGCCTCTCCGTTTTAATGTGGTCTTGCAGAGTCAAAGGCCGAGTTGGTAGCATGCAAGGAGGGCACAAACCCTCAGTTTGTCGTAGTTTCTTCTTGGTGGGGTATTAACTGTCTGTTTGCTCTGATATGACCTCTCGGAGACTGACTCAAACATTGAGATACACATCCAAAAAGAGCTAAGAAATTGGTCAGAAATGTACTGAAAATGTAAGTCTCCGCCACTGAGTCATTTTGTATTCCAGGATGATGTAGGCAATCAGAGCTTCACTAATCTCATACATCTTTCTTTCCTTCACTTGTGGCATTTATGTTTTCTCATTTCTCACTCCCTTTCCTGTTCCCTTGAATTTTCCTTTGCCTTAGAGATTCGGAGAGCTGCTTGGCCCAAAAGAGTCTTGGCAAGCAGGAACAGCAGTCTATTTGCTGTTTGTGTGAAACGGCATCGTTTGGTTTAATGCTCTTGGTGGGGTTCTGAGAGCAGTCAGGCTGTCAAAGATGAATAGGTTCAGCACAGGCTCCATTTAGTCACTTTTATTGTTAAAAGTCACGTTTTTGTTAAATGTCTCTATTTTTAGTATGAAGAGTGAGAGCTTCCATACAAATTACATTAAACAGAATTTTGTCTCTACAAACAGCCTGTAATACAACCAAGAAGGAGGGGGGGGGTGTTTTTAAAAGTCACTGTCATTAAAACTATGAACTTGGTGAATATAAATGAGATACGGGTGTTACTGTCTTATTCTGTCTTACCCAGTTTCTTTTTGGTGTTTATAAATAAAATGGGGCCATCTCCCCACCCATCCCCAGCCCTGGCCACTCTTTCTTGGGTGCTCATATACCCCAGGCTATATCGCTGATGATATTCTTGAACTTCTGAGCCTTCTGCTCCTAGTATAAGTATGACTCATAATACCTAGACTATGTGGTACTGGGAATCAAACCCAGGGCTCCATGCATGCCACACAAGCACTCTATCAACTGTGCTAAACCTATTCCTGAGGAATTGCTATTTTTAAAAATCCTGCATGAATGTCATGGGTTACTTCTCATCAACGCTAAGACCTTGCATGTTATTTTCATGTATATTTATACAAATCTTCACTCCAATTAACCATCTGGAGTAAACAGCCCTTCTCTACTATGATATTTGATGTACTGGGGACTTAATTTTGTCTAATTGTCTTGATAGCCTTCCTTTTTCTTTGTTCATTGCATGCATTCTTTTGTTTGTTCACTTCCTTTCACACTCTTATAAAATTTGTTTTCAAAATAAATATGTTGAGAAGGAAAGGAGCCCTTGAGATTGCTATGTCCAGCTCTTCTTTTCTGACTTCATAGAGTAAGACTGAGTGGCCTGTGACACACCTTGATCTCCTGGCTTTGAACCTGAGTTCTTTTTGACTGACTGTGTATAACCTCAAACTGTTCTTACTCTTCAACCACTGGCTTTACTATGCAGGCAGGACAGTGATTATTTTTCTATAGATGAGAGAGTTGAGAAATGTACACAATAATGTTCAATCATCTCTCAGGGGGTCTAAAAACATAACCTAGAACTTGGGCTTCAAGATGCCTTCTTTCCATCCCCTCTTTCCTTCCTTTCTCTACCCACTTTCCCCTTTATATGTCCCCATCTTCCCACCTCTCTTTGAGAGAGCATTTGGCGTTTGACCTAGGAAATCAGTTTGGTTTCTGCACAGATTCCCTCATCCCTGAAGGCAACCAGGCCTTGGGGACTGGTATTTAGTATCACAATATATATCAAAAGACAAAACCTTAAGAGATCATCCTTATAAAATCCCCACTGCCCTTTGCTGGGTGAAGCTTCCCCGATGAATTCACACAGACTTAGAAAGACTCCTCTGTCTACTTAAGGAGCCATGAGCTCCTCCAAGCAGGTCAATGTCTCATTCAGTTTTGTATATAAAGTGTTTTAAGTGAGCACTGATGGAGATGATCACCCAGACTTCCCACTCTGGAATCCTCATTTGCATGGAACTCACTAAAGTGTCTCATTCTCTAGTGACAGCAACTGAATCATCTGCTATCTTCATGAAAGATGCAATGAATCATCAATGCAGGTCGTGTGAGCTACTACCCTGGTGTACAAATCCTCAGTCTTCCCTGACTAATACACCTCTGCCTTTCAATGAGACCTCACTTATTAAGGAGTCTTGAAGAGCTTAAGGCAGAGGAGTGTGTGTCAGTGTTGTGAGGTATGCTGTATTATACATTCCAGAGTTTCACAGACAAAAGACCATCCATTCATTCAGTGGGTATTTAAGGAATCTACCATCAATGCACTGCAAGCTGCCATGGAGGACTGTGAGGTAACCACCATGGATGAGGCCTGTAAGAAGGGCAACATCTTTGTCACTACCACAGGCTTTGTTGATATCATCCTTGGCCAGCACTTTGAACAGATGAAGGATGATGCCATTGTTTGTGATATTGGACACTTTGATGTGGAGATTGATGTGAAGCCCAGAAGGACTGCTACTGGCTAAAGAATGGGCACCACATCATCTTGCTGGCTGAAGGCTGTCTGACCAACCTGGGTTATGCCATTAGGGCACCCCAGCTTCGTGATGAGCAACTCTTTCATGAACCAGGTAATGGCACAAATTGAGCTGTGTACGCACCCAGATAAATACTCCATTGAGGTTCACTTCCTGCCTAAGAAGCTGGATGAGGCAGAGGCTGAAGCCTACCTGGGCAAGCTGAATGTGAAGCTGACCAAGCTGACTGAGAAGCAGGTCCAGTACCTGGACATGCCCGTTAACGGCCCCGTCAAGCCTGATCACTACTGCTACTGAGTGCTGGGACTGTCCTTCACCTTCCAGCTGCCATCCTTGTTCTGGGCCCTACCTCTCTTCCCAAGAGCAAATGTTACCAATTTTGCAGTTGCTTTATCCATGTTCCTCCCAAGCCCCACACCCACACCCACACCCACACCCACACCCACACCCACACCCACACCCACACCCACACTGGGGCTGGTCTCTCTGTCTTTGACCTCTGCTGTATCCCTCATACTGTTCCAGGTGTGGCAGCGGAATGGAGAGGTACCTGGGAGGCATTCATAGGGGACAGGAGCTTAGAAGTCTTGGAAGTCCTGAGGCTGGATGTTGCTAGTGATGGCCTCAAGCCCATGCACCTTATCATACAGACCTTCTCTTGGTCTTTAGATCTGTGTGCTTGGTTTACAGATCCACTGGTTTCTCAGCCCAGGACCCAAGAAAGAGCTCTACCAAAGGGTAAGAGTTTGAAGGTTCCTGAGAGCTTGTCCTTATTACTGCTGGGCCATCTCTTAAACCTCATGATACTGAGTTGGTACTTTTTTTTTGGGGGGGGAGGGTCCTATTTTACAAGGGTTAGGATAGAACAAGTGACAGAGACTGAAAGGGGCTGGAAAAACAAATAGGAAAGCCCTGTCACTACTGTGTAATTGATGATTCCTATCACAAGCCCAGGTCACAAATAGATTAATTTGTTTTATAATGTTTCTATACGATTTAGAATATTAACAAAGGAAGGTGGATAAAATACAGTTTCTAGTGCCTAAAGAATTTGGGACCCTTATTAAAATTTAAATGTGTGGCAAAAAAAAAAAAAAAAAAAAAAAAAGGAATCCATTTGTGCCAAGGACTACACTGAACACTTGATAGATATACAAAAGTGGATGAGGCGTTGACCTGCTTGGAGGAGCTCATGGCTCCTTAGGGAGACAGAAGAGTCTTTCTAAGTCGGTGTGAGGTCATCAGGGGAGCTTCATCCAGCAAAGGGCAGTGGGGATTTTATAAGGATGATCTGTTGAGGTTTTGTCTTTTGATATATATTGTGATACTAAAAACTGGTCCCCAAGGCCTGGTTGCCTCCAAGGATGAGGAAATCTGCACAGCGGCCCAAGTGATGCTATGTAACCTTACCCCTCCAAGTTATCCCTGATTGTGAATAAAGATGTACACAGCCTATAGCTGAGCAGAAGATAGGCAAGGTTTGGGGGGTTCTTGGGGGATTAGAGTTGGAGGCAGGGAACCATGAGGAGGAGAAAGAAGGAGAGAAGATGCCATGGGGTAAGGGATCTATAAGAACTGGTCACGTGAGCTGGCCCAGACTAAGGGTGGCGTACACAAAACATAGCAAGTCATGACTAAGGGTTATTGGCAGGGACGTAGACATAATAGCATAGAGGGTAGATACTTGCCCATCTCTGAAAACTCCACAGCTCACTCTCTGCTCCTCATTCACTGTCTTTCTAAGAGCCCTGACTTCCTTTGGGGGTATCCATCAGGATCTGTGACTGAAACATATGACCAAGAAGGATAGTCCTATCTGTGATAACTTAGGAACTTTCCCTGGATATCTCTAGACAAAGGAAGGGTAAGGAGATGGGTGGAAGGCCCAAGGTATGGCTAACCTAGGAATGAATCCTAGAATTCCAGTAATGGAGCACAGAGCTGAGAATCATGAGTGGTGTTCAGCCCCAATGACACCATTGGCCTCTGATTCTCAGATTCTGAAGCCGCTCAGTTTCCGGACTTCCCAGATAGGTAAACCATTTTGCTCTCATTATTATTTAATCAATTGAATCAATGCTGAGTAGATGTTCTAGTCTGTACTCTGATGATCAATCCCATCAACTTCGTTGGAAGCACAGAGGAGACAATAGTCAAGCACACCTCTGGCTGTGTCTGGGAGGCAATTTCCAAGGAAGGATAACTGAGGAGACACAGGTTCATTCTGAGTGTGGAAGGCACTGCCCATTGTCTTGGAGACAGCAGAATAGAAATGGGAAAGGGAAAATGTACCCTATCCCCACCTCTTTCTCCCTCAGGCCTTCAGGATGACCTGTTCTCTACCACCTTCCCTGTACGGTAGTTGAAACTTTGACTCAAACAAATTCTTCTCCCTTTGAATTGTTTCCTAGGATATTTTGTCACACTGTCACAAAAGTAACCAGTATCCTAGTAATTAAAGTTATCTTGAATAATATACTGCCCAGTGCTAAGGAGTTCTCCTTAACTATAGGACAAACAGCTTCATCTGAGATAAGAGTCACAGTTTAAACCACAGTCTCATTTTTTTCCTGACTCTCTTCTCGGGACCTTGTCACCAGGGCAGAACCCAACCATTTTTTTCAGTCCAGCTCTGAAGCCTCAAATCCCAAACCAGAGCCTTCTTTTACAGAACTGCAGATGTCTTTACAATCTGGTACTTATAAAGGCTCAGGGATGGCAGAGGACTAGCTATGTATCATCCCTAGGGCTTTCCCATCAAAAGACCCAGTGGAAGCCTCATCCCGTTAGAAATGACAAATTAAAATGAATCCCAGAGCTTTATTCCCTAAGAACATACGACATGTTTGCTTTTAGAACATTTCATTGCACTGTCTTCAGAAGCAAGCTCTCTAAAGAATGTTATTATACCTTAAGCTTCCTGACACGTTTCCTAATAATTTGAAGCTTCTGACATTTATACAATAAAAGATTGCACTCCTGCAAAAGGAGGTGTGGGGGGAAAAATCAATGAATCTTTTTGGCAATCGTCCTGAATCTGCAGAGATTAGATTCACTTCCCAGACATTGCTATTCCGTATCAAACACAAAGTCACATAGTATAATTAAGATCGTTGCAGAACCATATATTTCAAGCCTTAGCTGTCTGCTTTCAACTATCTTGGGAAGTTCAGAAACAATGGGCAAGAAGAACAATTATATTTGCTAAGCAGAATGAGATGAGCAAGAGCAGTGAAAAAGAATAAAATCTATGTCTGAAATCAAGGAACCTCTATCTGATAAACGCTGCTAAGAGAAAGGGCTGGGGGTGGGGCTAGACCAGTTACAACACCCAGGGGAATGGCAGCTATTATCCCCTATTGAGTTGGTACTTACCATACAGAGCCTGAACAATTCATACAGAAAAATAAACCATAACATCCCTGTTTATTATTACTTCAGCTGAGAGGTGGTGACATTAAACAGTTCTGCACTGCTGCTATATAAATCAGCAGGCTGGGGATGCTCTCAGCATGAGACAAGGGCTCCTTGGAAACCACTCTCATCAAAGCAACCAGCTGTCAGAATTCTTCAAATTAAACTGTTATTACAGTAGTATTCATTAGTCAGTTACTGGCTATTAAGATATTTTTATATCGGCATCACTGACATTGGCTGTTGCTTTTTTAAATATGAGAGTTACATATAAACATGATTCAAGGGTGCATGTAGGGATGGAAGATTCTATTGGAGCTTGGTGGCCCCTGTCTAAAGGTGCTCTGAAGGCTTCCGGCTTAACCATCACACATATGAATTTTTCTCGAAAGCTGGACATATGTTCCAGTGGTTGGAGTGGGGAGACGGGTAGTAATAATAGATTTCAACACCAGTATTTGCCCAGAAAAGTGATAGCCTAACATCAGAAATTATAACTCTTAAAGCTGTGACTGAGCTCCTGATGACAGGGGTTTATCCTCCTCCAATTTGACGGCTTGGATTTCTGCTTTGTCTAAGTTGTTAGGTATGTGTCTAAGTTTTCCTTATAACCAGGGCCAAACAAAGAAGGGGAAAATGGAGCTTGCAGAAATGTATTGGAAATAGCAATATACAAACTCCGATAGAAAAAAAAATAGGACAAGAATTGGGTACTTATTAACTTGAACAGTGCTCTTGGCATCTTAAAAAGACCTTAAGCCTCAATTTAGTTTCAGGACAGATTTAACATAAATTATTTTATTTTAACTCGAAAAGAAAAAGATGCTGTAAATAGTCACTGGCCTAGAAAGAACAAGTTCTCATCACTATTTGTTGACAATAAGTGAGCGAGTTTACATGAAAATAAGTCAGAAGACAGTTTAAGGAGATCAAGAAGTAAAAACATAGCACCAAGACTAACAGACAGATAGACAGACAGACACACGCACATACACACATACTCCTCTACACCATTACACACACATACACATACCCCTACATACATACACAGATACACACACACACACACACACACACACACACACACACAAATCAGAATTGCTTTGACTTTGAGATAAGATCTCACAGTGGAATACCTTTGAAGATGACCACCCGAGAAAACACTTTTCCAGACCAGTGGTTCTCTCATGGAGGAATGTTGATGTCATTGGAAAGACTTAAATAAGCATAAAAATCTACCCCTGGGTTCAGTCCCAAGACTTCTGATTCACTGTTTTGTGGAAGAACTATGGTATTGGAGTATTTACAATCTATCCAGATAAATCTAGCAGACGATTGTGGGTGAAAAGGATGCTTCTAAATGCATGGACACTTAGCAAAGATGAAGAGAAAACTGATGAAGGACTATATATGGAGTCACCTCTCCTTTGAACCTGCAATGGAGAACATAGCACTGTATTTTCCCCATGAAAGGTTCAGGTGTCAAGTTAATTTGGCTAACTAACAAAGACAAAGCTTAAGCAAGTAGTTCAGGCAGGTAGAACCTCAGGTGAGACCACATATCAGAGAAAACACTACATGACCATTTCAATTACCAAGTTATCTAGTGTTATTTAATAAAGCCGACTGTAGTGATTTGAATAGGTTTGGCCCCCATAGACTCATATATTTGAATGCTTGGCCCATAGAGAATGGCATTATTAGGAGGTGTGGTCATGTGTAGAGTAGGTATGGCCTTGTTGGAGGATGTATGTCACTCTGCGGTTAGACTTTGAAGAGTCCTATAGTCAATCTCTGGCAGTTGTAGAATCCAGTCTCCTTGTGGCTGCCTTTGGATCTGGATGTAGAACTCTCAGCTCCTCCAGCACCATGTCTACCTGCACGCTGCCATGCTTCCTGCCATGATGATAATGGACTAATCCTCTGAAACTGTAAGCCAGTCTCAATTAAATGATTTCCTTTATAAGAATTGCCTTAGTTATGGTGTCTCGCCACAGCAATAAGACCCGAACTATGACATCTACCTTATTCGCATGTACTTTAAAACATAAATATAAAGTGAGAGTCCTTCCCTGCTACCAAATACCAACTGCCCCACAGGAGACCCAGATATTGAGAGGAAGCATCCTCACGAACATGTGTGAAAGTACTTTTCCATTTCTAGCAGCTTGGCTCCAATACTATTAATGTTCCTCCCAGCCACTAAAACTAAAATTAAAAAAAAAAAAGTTTATTTTAGTTAATTACTTTTTAAAAAATCAACAAAGCATAGAGTAGGAGAGACAAAGAAAGGGAAAGGGGAGCTGTAAGTCCTGCTCTTCTGCTACTCAACGACTCTCCTAAATGATCTTCTCCATCAGTGAAACAGCCAACAGCAGGCAACTCAGACGTTAGCAGCCACTCATTTCAATATAGAGGGCTTTCTCCCAATGGGGTAGCAAAGAGAAAAGGACAGACAGGAAGAGAGAGAGAGAGAGAGAGAGAGAGAGAGAGAGAGAGAGAGAGAGACAGACAGAGACAGAGACAGAGACAGAGAGACAGACAGACAGACAGTGAGAGACTGAGAGAAATTAAAGACTTTATAACCCATTCTCTCTGATACTTCCTTCTTGCCCAGACCAGGTAGGATAGAGAATGGAAGATTAAGATGTTAAGGAGAAGCAAATTCCAGAAGTAATACTTTTCCCCCTTCCTTTCTAGAACAGAGATATTCTATCAGGGATGCCAGGAAAGAATTTGACAGGGAACATGAGAGAATCCAAACTAATGATGCCTGCATGGAACAAATCAGCAGTGTCTAACGACATGGGAAAGAGGGTGGGCCAAATAAAGGATGGGGGAGAGAACCATCCAAGGAAATACGCACAGAGCAGCTAGCAAGAAATGCTCTTGGGTAGTAGTGTCTGTCTTCCCTTTCTCTTTGTCACTTGAGAGCCCATCTAAAACTGTCATTTTCAGGAAACACCCCCCCCCCCCCCGCCTTTCTGTATCATTATTTCATTTAGGAACCTATTCTTTGTGGTAGTATAAGACAAACAAGTTTTTGAGTGTCTTAGGATTTTTTTTCCAGTGTGAAAAACAATTTTGAGAGTACTGAGGAGAATAGATGTCCTTTTCCCATGAAGAAAAATATCCGTGGAATGGACTCTGGCAAAAGAAGTAATTTCTGCCTGACTGTAACATTCTCTGCTTATTTGTTTTGAGCCACTTAGGCTGCAAAACAATGGCTTCATAGAGGATGCTGCATCCCCTTGTGAAATCACCATCCTCCCTTGAGGAACACAATGGCTGCTCCTCAGCAACTGTGAAATCAAATTCTAATTCTTTACTCCAATCAGCAATTAAGTTCTTGCCCAACACAGGAAGGCATAGTGACACCCAGAAGACTATTCTCATAAAGTGTCTTCCAACCTATTTCTTTTTGATTTTTAGAACTGTCAGAATAACCATCTCTGAGATTTTTATCAAATGCCCATGTCAAAGCAATTATAATGGTAGAAGTTGGATGTCCCTTACCCAAAATTCTTGGGGCCAGAAGTATTTTAGCTCACTTATTATTTTGTTTTCCTTTTAATATTTACATAAACATAGTGAGATGCCCTGGGAACGTGACCCAGATTTTAATGAAACCTCATTTCAATTTTATATGATATATATCTGAAAGTAATTTAGGGCAATTCTTCTAAGGCGCCTGTGTTTTAACTGAGACCTGACCCATAGGATCAGGTGTGGAGATTTTCATTTCCGGGGTCGTGTAGACACTAGTAGTTTTGGATTTGAAAGCATCTCTGCTTTCTGATAAGGGGTGTCAAGCCATGCTGCAAGGTAGGATATTTACATGGTGATTGGGTCATGGAGGCTCTGCTGTCAACTGGTACTCTGATCTTGGGAATGACAAGACTAGAGCTTTGTCATGAAAACCCACTAACTTGCACTCTCTCTTCTACCCATCTGATGTTGTCTACCACATTCTCAAGTAGCAAGGACGTATTTTCCAGGTACCAAATCCTTGATAGATTTATTTTCCAGGATCTAGAATGATGACAGATAGACTTCACTGTAAACTACCCAGTCTTTGGTA
The DNA here is from genome assembly GCF_011762505.2 of Arvicanthis niloticus. Lineage (NCBI taxonomy): Eukaryota > Metazoa > Chordata > Mammalia > Rodentia > Muridae > Arvicanthis > Arvicanthis niloticus. The sequence continues at coordinate 33,211,630 of NC_047671.1, forward strand.
CTCTACCATAGGCAGCAGAAAACAGATTAAGACAGTCTGTCTTAATAAAATCCAAGTCACTGTAGAGATAGAACACATTCTTAAATTGCTAGTGAATTCTTATCATCTGTCATAGTAAGTACTGGCCTTTTCTACTGTTTTGAGTCTCAGAGAGCTAATGCAATTGAATGCTGGGCTGAAAGTTGGTGTGTCTCAGCGGTAGCCAAACCAGTTACATATTAGGGTGTCCGGCTGGTTCCTGCTGCCTCTTCCTCCCCTCCACCACCCTGTCACACAGGTAGGTAGCTTTGGCCTTCTTTTACACACTAGCAAATATCTTGATTCTTGCACAGTCACGTGTGTGAACCACTGTCGAATGTGTGAAATGGGATTCATTGATAGTAATAGTGCCTGGAGACAGAAAATAACCCTTGCTTCATTGCCAAGCAGCTCTGGGAAGTAAGACCCTGACTCCAGGCTGTGAGTGATGTCAAAGAAAGGCTAAGCTGTTAAATAGAAAATGTAACACAACTTGTGAACTCCTTCTGTATGCTCTCTAATGAGAAGACATACCACTCAGAACAAACACGAGGGTTACATTCTGTTCTCCTGGAATTATGCTTTCTTGCTGGAATAAAAGATACTAACAGCTGCCGGAAATTCAGTCTGGGATGTGAGACCAGGGACACCATGGAGTTGCTCCATTTCCTCTACGTCTGTTGTGTTCCACTAAACAAGAGAACTTTAGCCATGTCAGTAAAGCACCACGATGACCCTTCTAGCACATGGCTCTCAGCTCTGTTGGGATTTGGCTGCCTGTTTCAGACTGAAGTGAAAACAGACCCTCTCTTTAAATCTGCGTAGACCTCTGCTAAAGTTGAAATAATAATCTCAAGATTAGCATGAAAGACAATTTGAACTCTTGCTCTCACCGATTGTGGGCAGGTCACGCTCACCACATTTCAACTGCCATTTTAATTTTCTATGGGTCATTTTCTTTTATCCCATCAGTTTTGGCAGCTCTCACATCTTCAAGGGTTGACCCTTCACTTTGTAAAAGTTTGGGACCTTCCAGTCCTTTCTTTCCTCTCCTACAATTGTCTTGACCTCACTCCTCTTTCTATATCAGGGAGCGGTCAAGGTTGCCAGACTTAAGGCAGCCAGTGTGGTTCCTCAGCCAGAGGTTTTGGCAAAGGATTTGACGGTGAGTGAGAAAATACTGGGAATTCTGGGCTTTAAAATTTTCCATGGAATATTTCTTTTCCGTTCTCTTTGTTTGCCAGCTCCAATCCAAACTTCAGACTAAAATACGCCTGGGTTATGAGTCAGCATCTGGACACAACTGGGCCTGTGTGTGTCTACTCTGGTTGTAAAGATGTTTGGAGTCACAAAGCACCTGGCAGGAGACAGCAGCGTGATGCTTGTCTAAACTATGGATGCTGTCAGTTTTATTTTTTCTATCCAGTGTTTGTAAAACAAAAAAGAGGGGGTTGCACATTGTTCATACAAATTTTGTATTAAAATCATATGGCGAGCCTTTGCAAGCAAGCGTATGCAGCCCGGTGTCTCTTAAAGCTTTCCAGGTAATGCTGACCTCAGCCTTTGATGCCAATAAAGGCATTACCATTTTAGAAGAAGGTGCTTCATGAGATTCTTTACATTTTTTGGCTACCTCTCGATTATCCATATTTAAAAGAGTCTTCTTGGGTCAAAAAAAAAAGAGCTTTTGATATACATTGAGCGTTTCTATGAACAAAACTTTAAAGATCCACTCCCTAGAATTTTTTTAACTTCCTGATTGCTGCATTCTCTTTTGTGGGTAAAACTGGGACTCGGTCTCATCAGACATACAAATTCCTGATATAAATATAAAGTTACATATTGTGGCATAAGCAAAGGGGTAGCTTATGGGTCAGCAATGTGGTTTCTGCACACAGCTTCGCTACTAACCCAACTTTTGTGACTTGACATGGTTAGATGTAGGGTTGGCTTAGGTGAATGCTGAAGTCCTTTTTGGGCCTCAGCTTGTGTGCAGTGGCCTGACAGTCACTAGCGGAATAGCAAGCATGTGAACATTTCATCTCCATTATTTTCCAGTAAGCCACAGCTGTGGAACCAGGAACACCCAAGAGTTACGCATCCCCTGTAGCATCTGCACAAACAAGAGATGCTGACTTCACACAACCTGTTATGTGGGTACCAGTCCTTGGACTGTCAGCTTCCCATCAACTTCAGTCCTTTCAGATTCATGACCCCTAAAGGTATTAGTTGCCTGATTGACTGACTGATGATGACTGACATGTATATGCAATTAACTCTTTAGTCTCACTGGCCGGAAAATGAGAGCCATATGTTTCTAATCTACAAATGTGTGGCAGCTTCTCTCCCTACAGTGAAATCACAGTCTGGCACTTCCAGAGAGATGTAGACCAGGGATCTGTAAGCACTTTTACAGTCCTGCAGAATTTCCACTCTGTTGACTGATCCATGCCACCACCTACAGCAATACCTGAGTTTTATATGGATTTTACAGTCACGCATAAGAGGGTGAACATCACTAAACACACATTTGCTTCCTCAAATTACTTTTAAACTATCATCACCTAAGTCATTATCTGTATTATTTATACATTTTTAAAAACTAAAACATTTCTATAAACATTGTTCTCCACCAATGATCATACCAGTTTATATTAACAGTGACCATTTTGACATGTTATACATACTAATATACAAACACACAACTCACAGAAATGGCTGCTTATGCATTGGTAGCATGGAGTAAGTCCTGCTGAGTTGCCACAGCTCATAGGAAATGTTTACAGTTTCTAGCATGTGACAATAAGTAAGGCCTGGATGTATAGGGTTCAGACTGCTGTGCTTTGGCTGGTAACAGCCCCTCCAGGCTTGGGTATTTGAATACTTGGTTCCAGTTGCTAGACTTATTTGAAAAGGATTAGGAGGTGTGGCATTGTGGGAGGAAATGTGTCACTGGGGATGGGCTTTGGGTTCTCTAAGATCCAGCCAATCACAGTTAGCTCTCTCTTTCTTTCTCGGATTTGTGGTTGTTGTCTCAAGATGTGAACTCTCTGCTACGGCTTCACTGTTATACTGCCTGCTTGCCTGTCGCTGTGCTCCCTACCCTGAAGGCCATGGACTCGACCCCTCTGGAACCATGAGCCAGAAGTTAAATGTTTTCTTTAGTAAGTTGGCTTGGTTATAATGTTCTGTCATAGAAGAAAAACAGGAACTAAGACACGGCCTTTATAGCTGCTCCTCAGTTGAAATAAATGCAGTTGTTTTTAAATTTCTTTAAAGTTGCTTAATTTAAAAAATATTTATTTTTTTTATTCATTCATGTGTGTGTGTGTGTGTGTGTGTGTGTGTGTGTGTGTGTTTCCGCCTGTGTAGTTGTGCATACTGTATACTCCTGCAAATATGTGAAAGCCAGAAAAGAGTGCTGGGTTCCTCAGAGTTAAGCACCCGACAGGAGCATTTATTTTCTTCCTCCTTTGGCTTTCCTCTTTGACCTTATGGTGATCAGCCCAACCTTTCTATCATTTCACTTCTGTGGTCAGGGATCTGACACACCTTTCTGGCCTTCGTGGACAGCAGGCACACACATGGTCCAAAAACATAAACTTAAGCAAGCACTTATACATGTAAGTTTTTTTTTAAGCTTAACAATCCTTAAACAACATGAATTTTCTTTTTTAACCTATCTCTTGCCTGCCCTGTCTCACATTTTCTCCCACACACCTTACACCTTCTCCTCCATGGAGAAATGCATGGAGATCTCTAAATGTGGGAGATCTAAATGGCATGCCAACATCTCCCACATCTCCTACTCGTGTGATTAGAGGGTCCTTTAGCTTCTTATGTTGTGGATAGGGTGAAGGATCCCACACGTACAGGGCAAGCATACTATCACTGACCAACATTCTCAGCCTTTGGGGGCCATTTTTGTGAGAATATTTTTAGTAATCAAGGTAATTGGTTCTTCTAAAGCACACATTAAGTATTATTCATACTTTTGAAGCTTACCATAATTTTAATAAAGAAGTCGACCCAAGTTCAAAACACTCTTGGTACACTACATTGGACACAAGCCTGGAAAAAATGTGAGAAGTATTAGGACATTTTAGAAAGAACATGAAAGAATATTTTGTCCTTATACTAAATAAATCTCAGATGGACTATTAATATAAAGACAACAGTGGAACCACATAAATTTTAAAATGTGGCTATAATCCTAGAATTAAAAATATTTTTTCTAGTAAAATACAAAACGTAGGAGCCATCAGGGATGTTCAACAACATGAAGATCTGAAATGCTATTTATAAAACAATTACCATAAGTCAAATGGTAGATAAATAAAACATCCCAGGAAGTCCTGTAAGCCAATGAACGGAAGAGAAAGGGTCTGATGAACTAAGTATGATGCAGCTTTGCAGCCTAACAAATATTATTAATAAAACTAATTAAAATAGGACCTGCTTGTTCCAAATTTCTCAAAAGAAAAGAACCAGTTCCCATAACTAATGCATTAGTGGGGATGTTCTTACTGGCTGGTTTTCACATAGCCATCTATTTGCTTCAAAGCCCTTTTATTCCTCACTGGCCCTCAATCTATCTTCCACTGCACAGTTAACACCCCATGAACCGGTCTTTTCTAGACCCTGACTTCTACTGGTCCATTTGTCAAGCACCAAACAAATGCTGCGATGTCTTACTTATGCCTGCTTTATGCTAAATCACCATATCCAATAACCAAGTTCTCTATGATGGCCTTCCTCAGAAAGGACTGAACTGTTTAGGGAACATTATACTTCCACAAAACGCCAGCAAATATGGGGGAGTGGGTATTTTCTCATTTTATAGAAGAAAGCATTAATGAAAATAAAAGACTACAAATATCATTATGGAGAAGAGACATTTTTAAATATTCAATATGCTTCTCTATGAATATGGTATAAGAATTGCATGGTTTTCTTTTTTTAAAAATGTGTTTTTATCTTTTCTGTAACTTTCAAAGTTTTTTTTTTTTTTTTACAAAAAAAAACTTTTGAAGAAGCAGACTCATTTAAATTACCTATTTTTCTGTATAAAACAAAGTTAAATAATTCTTGGAGTCAATTCATAGAAACATAGACATCCAATGTATGAGAGAACTAATTTCTGAGAAGAAAATGACTGCGAATCATATCAAATGACAGCTTCTCATTACACATTTTCATGTATCTCACCTACTGGTTAGCTATAAACTCACTCCCACTAGTTTCTTGCTAATTCACCGGATTCATGATTACCTGTATATTCACAAGGAAACAAACTTGGAAAGAATAAACTAATAGTATCTATTTAGAGCAAATGTACATTTGCAAGGAAAAAATAAAACTACATAAGAGGCCCTATGGCACTCAGTGTCTACACCAGTATGATACTTGCTCCAAAGAAGGAAACAGTAAGAATACTTTTTTTGGTTGAGTTGGTATTTTTTGTTTTGGTTTAGTTTGTGTTATTTGTTTGTTTTTATGTTTTAGAATCACATGACAAACTCTGATGACTACAGGGAATTGCTTATTCCTCGATAATGTTCAAAAATTATGAATAATTCTCCTAACTCATTTCTTTGTGTATTTGAAGTGAAATTGTAATGGGAGGAAAGAAGACATAAGAGACATTCATATGCAAATTTAAACAATGGTTAAACAGGGGCTGGAGAGGTGGCTCAGCCATTAACATTTACTGTTCATACAGAGGGACCTGGGTTTGGTTCTTAGTACCCATATGGCTGCTTACTCTGTCTCTTAAGAAATCCTATTACATTTTCAAACAATTTATCAGAAAAAATAACACTCCTGTATTCCACCAGTCAGGACCTAATATATTCCCCCTTTTTCTTTTTTTCCTTCCTTCCTTGCTTCCTTCCTTTCTTCCTTCCTTCCTTCTTTTCTTCCTCCCTCCCTCCCTTCCTCCCCTTCCTTCCTCCCTCCCTTCCTCCCTCCCTCCCTCCCTCCCTCCCTCCCTCCCTTCCTTCCTTCCTTCTTTCCTTCTTTCCTTTCTTTCCTTCCTTTAAAAAAAAAAAAAAGTACCAAGTCTATGGCTCAGACGGCTTGCAGTCACTATGTAGCATAGGATGACCTTGAACTATTTCCTCCTGTCTGGACCTCCAGAGCATTGGGATTGCAGGTATGCAACACCGGACCACACTGGACCACACTCAAGTTTTATGTGATGCTGTGCATCAAACCTAAGACCTCCTGCCCTGTGGGTAAGCATCCTTTCCATTGTTCCATTCCCACTTTTCTACCTTTGGCATGTTTGCTACATTCTGCTACCGTTCATTGCCAACATAATTTGTGCCAAGTTCGGCCAATATGAGCCCGTACTCTTGGTTACTCATTGTTTCTCAATACATTCAAAACGTAAAGCCAGAAGAGGGATTTTATTAAACAGGCGACCCTCTGAAACACAATAGGAGGAAGACTATGAAAATAATAGCACAGATAAGGCATGCTGACTGTGTGAGCAAAAGCCCCTTTAGTCTACCCTACCCTGAAGAAGTCAAGAAGTAAACATAAAGCCCTGTGAGGTGGGTGAGCCAGAGCCAGAGCTCAGAAATCTAGCCCTCATTTAACTACTGTGCAGACTCGTTATGCGCAGTGAAGTACATACATATGGCACCTGAAAAATATCACTGAATTAATAATTTAAATCATGATTATGCCTCTAATTTCCTACCATCTTCTACTAAATAGACAATGTAATGAAAAGCATATTTTATTTACAATTATAGTTTATGAACCCAAATGTAAACTGACAGTAATGAGAAGACAGTGTCACTAAATCTATTTTAATGTAAATTGCCACATTTAAAATATTCGGAAGGCAGTGAGGGCAGTTAATGAACCCAGTACTGATATCCTTGTCAGAAGTGCCAGCCTCTAAACCCCCTCTCTTCTGGTCCAGGCCGGATGTTGATCACCTCCTCATCATTCCAGTGTTTATTGTTCCTTCACATGATGTTCTAATTATAACAGTTTTTCTTTCCCGCCCCCACACCTAGCTATCAGCAAACCTGCTCTGAATTAAAAAGACACAGACTCTGGCTGTGAGCACAAATCTGTCTCCCAAGCCAGAGGGCTTCATTTGTGCCTAGAGCAGGAAAGAGCCGTGATTTAACATGGTAATTACAACCTGAGCTGATGCATCTCACCAAAGAGAAAACCCTTCAACATTTTAGGGCTGATAATGGTGCCTGCACCTCTGCTGACAAGAAATGCCTCCTGGTCCTGGTTAGGTTCTCAGGCAGCTTTTAGTCTAAGTCGGTGGTTCTCGACCTTCCTAATGCTGCGACTTGTTAATACCGTTCCTCGTGTTGTGGTGACCCCCGCCATAAAATCATTTTGTTGGTACTTCATAACTTTAATTTTGCTACTGTTATGAATGGTAATTTAAATATCTAACCCAAGCCGGTGTAAAAGGATCATTGACTCTCCCAAGAGGGTCACAACCAAGAGATTGAGAGACACCAGTTTAAGTCTACAGGTTTTACTTGAAAGACAAGTTACTAAATATTCTCGCCCTTGCTACACCAGTGACTTTAGAATGCAGCCCTGTCCCATGGGAGCTGGATTTGAAGCTCTACTAAGGAGCCATGAGAAGAATGATTCAGACGAGAGGAAGTAATGAGGTAATGGTGTTTACATTCACAGGAATCACAAAATGATCCGAAGAGAAAATTAGTTTCCGTCCCTGTCTTTCCTGTCAAGTGTTCACCTAATACATAAAGAACTCTTAGACTTTGTTTAGAAAACAGCGACATCCAATAGAAATAAGGGGAAACAAACATGGGCAGACGTGTAATTGCTGGAAAGGAACAGAAACAGGCAGTTTAACCTCAGCCACAACAAGATAACTGAAATTTGAAATTACACTGCACGTTCTTTCTCCCCATCACACGGGCATCAGACGCATGCCGCATGCTCTATATTGCAACGATATGGAAAACTGATCCTATCGGCTGTTGTGTAGACTTCAGAGAGTCCTGACCCTGGACAAGGTCTATCTATTGCTGTTTTTATGCTGCTGTAAGAAATGCTCATAGTGATACAGTTAGAAAAAAAAATGTACTTAGTATCTTAGACCAAAGTTCAACAAAGATCTCAGGGGTAAGAGTCCATGTTTTATACAACTACCTTTCTTTCTGGAGGCTCTGAGACAGAACTCACAGGGTCTGAGTTAAAGGATAAGGGTTTCATTTTCTCACTCATCCAGGTTGCTGGCAGAATTCAAAATTTATGTTTTTCTTTGGGGGCTCTTTTGTTATTGTTGTTACAATTTCCCACTGTGGGTCATTCACAATTTCTACAAGATGATGTGGTCTTTGTTTTCTGCTCAGTTCTTGCAAGTTTAAAGGTATCAGTGAACAGTCAAGTGTTTCAGACAGCAAATAATTCTCCCCCAAGATTCTGCCTTTTTCCACGTGTTAGGAGCCCTGTGCTTAACCTGGCTCACAAAATTCAAGGTGGCAATCCATCTTATGATCCCAAGTTCTCTTTCCCATTTCAAAATAGGTATGTAGGGGGCTAGAGTGATGGCTCAGTGGTTAAGAACACTGTCTGATCTTTCAGAGGTCATGAGTTCAAGTCCCAGCAATCAGATGGTGGCTCACAACCATCTGTAATGTGATCTGATGCCTTCTTCTGGTGTGCATGAAGACAATGTACTCACATACATTAAGGAAATAAGTAAATCTTAAAATTATGTTTTTAAAAAGTATGTTTAAAAAATAGTCGTATAGTTTTTCACATAAAATAAAAGAATGTCAAAGCAAAGCCTTAAGTATCCTCTAGTAGGAGACTGAATAAACTAAGGCATTTTCCTTTCAATGTACTTTGAATAAATTATATGTTTTCATAGTGTTTCAAAAAATCATATATACTCATATACAACACTATTTTGAGTAAATGCAGCTAATGTTATGCCTTTGTAAAAATGCCCATCTTAAAGTTTTATACAGTCACATAAAATAAATTTAGAGTTTTCAAAAACATAATATAGTCTATTAGATGTATACATACACAATTATAGTCTCTATTGTCATATACAAAGATATGTTTTTGTTTATTAACAAAAAATTATAGATAAGACTCTAACAAAAATTAAGATATCCTGTAGAACCTCCTAACAAAAATTCTCAGACAAGGGTAAGAGTATGATTTCTCAATAGATCTATTTTTATTATAATTTTGATATTTGAGCCCTGTGATTAAACTACTGATATAAAAATATAACTCTGAAGTAAAGACTTAATGTATAAAACTCCATCTTTCAAGAAAGGCCTGGATTAGACACATTATTTCCATCCATCCATAGGCTAGAATGTTATGGAGTCCAGATCTACACTGATAGCTTGAGAAAGCCTTGGCTGCCGACCCAGAGAATGGCTGAATGGATCTCTTTGTTAATGCTCTTTTGGAAGACCTGGGAGTAAGTACAGAGTAAGTCTGTACTTTCAGAGAAGCAGAGTCTTCTCTAAGAGTTCAAAGGCAGCCGCTGTGTGATCCATGCATGATTTAGACAGGAAAGACAAGTTGTATTCCCAGAACATATGCATACACGAATACACATTTTTTTTTTAGCATGAGTCAGCGATGGTCTGGCTTATGAAAATAAACCACTAATTTTCAATTCTATCATTTTACTTAGTCTTAATTTTATGGAGTGTCTTGAGATTCTACTTTAGAAATCAGAATGCAGATACTGTTCACAACAAGTAAGCCTTGTCATCCCAATGGGAAAAAGCCTTATAGTCAAGATGGGCTCAGTGCATAAGATCATTTTGGATTGTATTTTAGGATGGGGGAACTAGATATTGGAATGGGAAGAAAATAAGCTGTGCTTGGCATGAACAATTTTATCCTTTTAGGAAAACAAATAGAAAACCTCATTAAGTCAATATGGGGCGCATCAGAATAGGTCAGGTTCTAAGTAGCTCCAATTCCTTAGTCAGATAAATGCTCTGCTGTTATTTAATGAAAACATCACATATCCCAAAGTTGTCCAGATAGTGGTGGATCTATGTTCTTCAAATTAGTGTGGCTTCCCTCTTGTTTTGATGGGATTCAGACAGGAAAAACACACCACCAATATTTTAGTCAAGTCTTCTATTACTAGAAAGAGACACTATGACAGCAGCAACTCTTATAAAGAAAAGCATTTAACTGGGCCTTGCTTACATGTTCAGAGGTTTATTCCGTTGTCATGCCGGGGGCTGGGGGTGGGGGGGCGGGCAGCATGGTGGCACACAGACAGACATGATGCTATTGAAGTAGCTTAGAGTTCTACACCAGGATCTGCAGGCAGCAGTCAGCAGTCAGCAGTCAGCAGAGAGCAGGCAACAGGCAGCGGGCAGTGGGCAGCAGGGAGAGAATCTGGGCTTAGAATATTTTTTTTTTGAAACCTCATAGACCATCTCCAGTGACACATTTCCGCTCCAAAAGACCAGACCCCTAATCCTTTCAAATAGTGCTACTCCCTGGGGACCAAGTATTCAAATCTATGAGCCTATGGGGGCCATACTCATTCAAACCAGCACAACCAAATAGTGTGATTCCCAGGTGCTTGGAGTGCTCATTACTTGAAAACATACTCAGGCATCTTCACAGACACAAACTCACAGTCAGAGATTGTTGAGATGTCTACTAATAATTAACCAATAGCTAAAGCTAGAAACATCAGAATTAAATCAAATCAAGTGCCTAGACCTGGCATCTATTATTACTCGATGAGTCAGGAGGCCATAAAGAATAGATGAGTCAAGCATTCATAAAAATGAGAAGGGATCATTGATATTTTTTTAAGGCTAAGTGTTAAAATGTGCAACCACAACTTAGCCAAATTGATTCCCTGATTACCACTTTCTTGATTGCCTTTGAGAAAAATTTCACACTGCAAACCCAACCTGCTCTACCAAAAACCACATCATGCTCTCTGATTACCCACCACACAATTAGAAGAAAACTTTTCTTGATACCTCAGTGATTCTTCTTGGACCTAAACTTTTAAGAACTCAGGAACTCAGAAGGAAGTAGGACATTTAACAAATGATGAAAAACTCTAGGGAACATTCCAGGACTCTGCCAGTGCAAGTTCTGTTTTGTTTATGACTACATTTTGGCATTGCAGTTCAGTTAGAGTTACAAACAGATCTTCACAGCAGAAATAAAATTCTACCTTTGTATCATTTGGCCACAATGCCTGTGCCTGACTATAGCTCCACACCTGGAGAACAGCAAACACAGAACAAGGTGTTACCCACTTCCTGCCTCTAGGTGTGTGCTTTCAGTATAAAATTAGCTTGACAGACAATACATCACTGTTGTGTTTTTGGTGCTTTCTTTTGTTCTGTTCTGTCTCAGCAAGAAGGAGGTGCTTGCTGGCTGGGATTGTGGTGTAGAGTTATGGACCATACATGAGTCTCGTACATGGAACAATGGGACTTTTAATCAGCAGAAAGTGTAAGGCTCTTCCTCAAGAGTCAGAAGTCAGTTCTGGACTGGAGAGGTTAGTGGGTTCGTAATAGAGAGTTCTTGCTGCCTTTTCTTAGGACCAGTGACAGGCTTCGAGCTCCCATAGTGTATGACTCCTTTCTTCTTGCTTCTGATGGCACCCACCCACATGTGGCATACATTCCACACACACACACACACACATGCACACACACACGCACACACACACACACACAGAGGCACACACTAAATAAATAAATGTCAAAAGAAGAAAAAATCATCTGTTTTTTAAAAAAGCTTTCCAAGATTTCCTAATAGAAGTCATAGATACAGATGTAAAAGAAAAAACTATTTAGCAAAAACTACAATGAAATATTTCTTTATTCAATGCTGACACTTTCCCTGAGGCAAATTTGAAAGAACTCACAGCTTCTCATTGAAAATCACAATGTGTTTACAGTACAGAGAAAACATCTATATTTGATAATGAAAGTGGCAAATTTTTACAAATATTAGTGAATTGAATTTCTATATACATGTTTGCAAGGATGAAATAAACTGTCCAAGTAGAATTTTCCAATCTCTCCATTCAGTGTAAGGCTCCAATTAGTGGGTTTTTTTTTCTTCAAATCTGATAAATTGTTAAATTGTGAGACTTATCTTCTTTCTTGACCAAGGTGGTTATTATATTCCCTGCATCGATTGTGTCTAACTACTGAATTATTTTAATATATTTCATGAGCTCTTTGCTGAAGTAGATAATAAAAAGCCCACAGGGTTGCAAGAAAAACATTCATATATATGTATGCATATGTGTGTATGATGTATTAGACGCTCCTATGTTGACAAATAGTTTCATTTAGTAGAATCTAAAGGCGTGCCTGGGATTTCTAAGTATCAGAGTGAACTGTTGTTATCAATCACTTTTTAAAATATTGTGTGTGTGTGTGTGTGTGTGTGTGTGTGTGTGTGTGTGTTTTAAAATGGGTAGGTAGGGTTGAAGGTTTAAGTCATTGTCTAGTCTCTATCATTATAAAAGCAAACGGATGGCATTGAGGATATTAAGGACTCTCTGAAATTGAAAAAAAAAAACCTGTTCATCTCTACTCAAATTAAATCTTAGGTTTTGATATATTTTAAATGGAGCAATAATTTTTGTCTGTATCAAACTCAAAGTACAGAGTTGCATGCATGTCAACAAATAATTCCTCTATTAGATTTATATAATCAAAGCCTACTTACATCTATACATTATACATAAGTCTGTCTTTCATTACTGCCACAAAATATCAGAGGAAATCTAACTTTATAGAGAAAACTGGTTTATTTAGCTCATATTTCAGGAGGCTGAAGTCCCAGTATCCAGAAACCTGCCTGGTTCAGCTGTGAAGGAGAATCTAACAAAACCACATTACACAATCACATCATAAACAGAAGCCACGATTAGCCTTTCAGCTTGTTCTTGCAACAAGCTCAGACATCCTGTGGGGTTCTTGAAAATGCAGCTTCCATCATGACCCTGCCAGTTTAACTTTAGCATGTCAACACACTCTAGAATCTCCTAGGAGGAGAGTTTCACTGAGGCCAGATTGGCCATTAGGCATATCTGTGGGCAATTTGTTGTTGTTCTTGTTGGGTTTGTTTTTTGTTTTTGTTTTGAGATAGGGTTTTACTATATAATGTTGGCTTACCTGGAACTCAGTATGTAGACCAGGCTAGCCTCAAACTGATACAGATCCATCTGCCTCTGCTTTTAAATGCTAGAATCAAAGTGTTCTCCATCACACCTGGCTGAAAGTTTTTTGTTTGTTTGTTTGTTTGTTTGTTTGAATTTTGTTCTTAATTGAATTGAGACAAGAAGGCACATGGATTCGTACGGCATCATGTTGCCAGCTGGGCTCAGAGCTTCATCAGCATGAGAGAAGGAAAAGAACACATGTAAACATGCCTGTGTTTATTCTCTCCACTCTTGCCTGTTCATGTGACCAGTTGCTTTAGGTTCTGGCTTTGATTTCCCAACATTGATAACCTAGAACTATGAGCTCAAATAAATCCTTTCTCTCTTAAGTTGTTTTTTCTGACAGAGTAATTTATAACAGCAACAGAAAGGACCTAAAGAAGATGCATTAAGCCCAAACTCTCTTAAGTTCTACCATCTATCACATCATCACACTGAGGACTAAACTTCCAACAGATGAACCTCCTGGGGAAATACTTAAGCCACTGGACCATTGCACATAGTTAAGTAAGAATCTTATATTTTTTTCTTCAGCCTGTGCTGAAAAGCTGAAGAAAATGTGTTTCAGGGGCAGTCAGGGATGTCAGCAACAGAGGCAGCAACATTGTAGATGCACTTGCCAACAAGGAAGGAAGGCAGATAGGCAAAATCAAAAGTGCTTTACCCCCATAGATCTTTATATCTGAGTTACTGCTAAAAAGTGTTATACACTGTAGGAAGGGTGTCCCCACCTCACCATAGCCAGTTCCTTCTTCTAGGAAGTGCTCAACTTAACAGTCCTGTATAGAGACACAACTCTTAGTTGACCCCAGTCCCAATCAAATTAACAACCCAGATCAGCTATAACAATGGTTTTTCCAAAAATCCAGTTGCCTAGATAAGACTTAGAAATGTTGTATTGAGACAACAAATATATGCCTATTTTTCATGTAATGACAAGTGATCTGTTGCAAAAGTTTACATGACACTCATATGTACATAGGAACAGGTGATGGAAGTATTCAAAGCTGGGGATTATGGTAGGAAACTAGGATGATATCAAGCATAGTATGGGCATAGCAGAGGCTAGCCTCTTCTTTCATACTTGTTGAACTTTTGGAAGAAGGATTGACTTCTAGATTTGGTTCTCATTAGAAAAGAAAGGACATTTAGTGAGTATCTGGTTTAATGATTTTGAGATTGTCACACCCCAGTTGTATGCATTTTAAAATGAAGTGCTCTGATGAGCATGGTATACAGTAAAGTGCTCTCTATAGCAAGGGGCAGAAAATGCAACCAAACCCATAAGAAAATCAACAAGTTATTAGGTCATGTTGAGGAAACATTTGAGACAGATCTAGCTTCTTCTGGATTTGACTTGGGGTTTCAAATAGAATTTCACAGGACCTGGTCTTTGTGTTCTTGGCACAGTTCATGTCCCTGCTGACTGCAGGCACTGTGCAATCTATCAACTGGGGCTTGAGAAAATGACCCTGCAGTTCCTATCACATGTCACACACGCACTGGGCTCTGACTAGGTCAAACTGTTCCAGAGACAGTGACTGTGACAAAGGAAAAGCAAGGGTCTGGTTGTTTAGACCCTTCTTACCTGTCCACCTCTGGTCTGATAAAATGCCATCCTTATCCGAAACATTGAGCAAAGCCTGAGGAAGGACATGCTTTCCCCCAGACTATCAGAGGCACAGTCACAGAAAACCACACAGAAGATGAGAAAAGGGTTGGTTTTTACTTGACATTTTTTTTTTCAGTTTCTACAGGATGTCATTTCAGATTCTGCATCTCATTCGTAATTACCTCTCTTTCTGGTATGATTTCAACAGAGTGGTTTAATGTACTCAGAGTTAAAGGGACATGCAAATGAGGATAGGGTGCAAAGCTCCTCCTTCCATGGCAAAGTCATAAGTAAGTGCCTTGGGCACACCTCCATTCAGTGTAACCCAGAACATCTCTCTCCGGTCACAGGCAGGTGTCTTCCATGCCTGCAACTTCCCTCCAGCATGTCCAAAGGGAATCTTGTTTCTGTTAGTATATTCAAAATCTCCACAGCACATTATGCATTATACTAAAATTATTTCTTTCTAGAGCTTATCAAACGTCTCACCTTTAACTCCAGGTTTTAGTCATTCTCCCAGAATTCCATGTGTCATCCATGCTAAAGGAATCTCTTCCTTGACACTCAATTTAAAATCTGGCATTACACTGTGGCTAAGAAGACCACCTTTCCCATCCCATTACAGTCCTGAAACATTGAAGCTTCCCTGCTTTGCTCTTGGGAATCTCTCTCTCTCTCTCTCTCTCTCTCTCTCTCTCTCTCTCTCTCTCTCTCTCTCTCTCTCTCTCTCACACACACACACACACACACACACAGAGAGAGAGAGAGAGAGAGAGAGAGAGAGAGAGAGAGAGAGAGAGAGAGAGAGAACATATGCTCATTAGTTACAGGAACCAATTTTGATTGATAATGTTTTCGAATGGCGAATGGCCGGCATCAAATAAACTTAGGGAGTCAACATCCCTGTAATGCAGCAAACAATCTATGAAGGGCAGCTGAGCATGAAGGTGATTGACAGGCCTGGAAGGACAGGGCAATCTACGCAAGGATAGTGATGTGAGTTTCTCATGCAGGGCCCTCACTGAGCTCCACTGGCATGCTTTCCAGGTAGCAGGTTAAAAAAAAAAAAAAAAAAAAAAAGCAAAAATCCTACTAAACTTAGCCGGAATGTTTAGTGTGCATTAGACGCAGGGGAAGATGGACAAGCGGAAGCTTTTTGTAAAGTTGTTTAAACACTTGACATTTGGTTTTATTATACTATTGTGGTTATGTGATTTTAAAATTCAGAAGCTAACAGGTTCATTCTTTAAACCTAAGTGGCAACAGTTAACCTTTACCCATACAAGTAATCATTTTTAAAATAGCTAAAAGGATGGAAGTTATTCCATAGAATAAGACAAAAAAAGAAAGAAAGAAAAAGAAAAAGGAAATGCTTCCTGCTTCATTTTGGCTGATGCTACTATGATTATTTTAAAATGCTCTTCTACTGCTCAAATCAAAGCATTTTAGGGGGGAAAATTAACATCAAGAAATGTTTTCTGGACATGAGTTAAACCAATGAAAAGAATAAAACGGACTTGGGATGTCAGACTGTAAGTAAAATGGAAAGAGGGGAATTTAACAGATTTATACTGGGGGTGGGAGGCAGGAGTAGTGCCCCCCTTTAGGATTTTCATAAAGATGGGGTGGGGATGTGGAAGAAGCAGCCCCTCTTTGTCTTTGTTTCTTTTTTACTGTCTCACCAACCAACGCTCCAGGTGCCATCTTAGATTTAACACCATGTGTTAGGACTCTTCCAGGAGTCACTGTCCATCCCAATTTTCCCCTCACAGGATTGACCTCCCCATCCCCCACAGATAGTGGGACACTTTTCTAGCTTTAGTGATGACATTTCTAACAACATTAAGAGAAACAAGACTGGAGGTTTCTGGGCCAGTGGTTTCCATGGTTGTAAGCGTGACCATATTCACTGAACTGCACGAGCTTACTAAAGTCAGGAGAGCTATCCATTTTACACGAGGAAAAAGATTCTTTGGACCAAATCAGCTCATTGCTTGGACTGATGGGAGACAAGTGAGATGAAGAAGAATGTTAACTGTTAGGTCATTCATAAACCCAAGTATTATCACATTTTGATGACATAGCTATACTGTGGCTTCTTTGGGATTGCAATAGGTACTGAAAGGAGTAAACATTAAACGTTATTTGCACAAGCTCACCAGCGTCCCCACAGAAAGTGTCTGAGAACACCCACATTGATGCTTCCAGGATGATGAGCAACACAGCAGACTCTGTCCCCGGAGAATGTTTAACACTCACGAAAATAATTTTATCAGCATGTCCAACTCCAAGTTGGGCAGAGGCAGAAGGAACTTCCTGTTTTATGAAAGGTTTTGACATATTCTGTTTACACTGTACCTTGCTGTTTTCTATCCCACCATGAAAGCACTTGCTCTCATCAAGAATCCAGCGTCCAGCTGAATGGTGCAATGAGTAACTGTACCAGAAGCAGAACTGCATTGTCAGTAGCAAAATTATCAACTAACTGTCAGCATAGGGAAAGGACAGTTTGACTCTTCAGAGAACAGAGCAATCAGGCATTCTGTGAATGCAATCTATGTCTGACACTTTTTTTTTTTTTTTTTTTTTTTTCAGTTAGTCTGGGTCCTGTCTTTGCCTTCAGCTTGGCTGGTGGCTATTTCAAAGATTATTCCTCCCTGGGGCTAAATCCCCATAGTGAACCTGGAATTTCAAAGTGCACGCTTATTCCTTATGCATCAACAACTTTATAAACTAGGGCTTTCATTTATGCATTTGTTTTTCATAATAAACAATATTCAACAAGCCTTGATTTTACAACAAAAAGAGAGGAAGACAACAACTTCTGTCCTGAGATTTCTATTTTAAAAGTTGTTCAACTGGAAAATCCAGTCCAATGATAATAACGTTGATATACCTATTCAGGACCGTACTACTTAAAACTCCATTAAAGGATTATTTCATGAAGTTTCAGATTCCCCCTCATTAATTCACTCTAGAGACTGGAAAGCCCATTCTTGATTGTTAAATCAAAAATTCTCCCTTTGTTTTTGTTTCCCCTAGATTTACAATCCAAACCTGAGTTTAGCCAAAACCTCACAATGGAGATTTGCTTAGACCTAATTTGCCCTTTACTCTGGTTATAAAAACTAAACTCGTGTAGCATGCATGACACTGTAATGGACTCTCTGATGTAGCTGCAATTGGGCCTCGCCTACAAGAAATTATATTAACCTTCCTCTAACTGTGCCCAGGGTGATAAGTCACCCTTGACATTCACCCTTTGCACCACAAAATGCCTCTATTACAAAATGAGCCCCAAGCCTATCAAATAATTAATACCAGATTTGTAAGTGACACCCATGATGTCATTTAAAAAAAAAAAAGAAAAAAATGAAACAGGGCCTTGATCCGTGCATTTACCAGTTGCAATCTTTTGGCTAACAGATAACATCTGCCAAGGAGGAAAACTTGTTTTAAGGAAAAAACAGCTTTTAGTGATTTTATGTCTCTGACGTTTGCTAGGTTGCTAACATTCGAAGCCAAATGCTTTTGTTTAACCACCATAGAGCAAGAAATGGCCGTGCAATCTGCTTCACAAGTTTTGAAACCTTAAGGGAATCAAATTTAACGATGAGAAGACTCCTATGTGGTGTTTGGCAGCCTGTCACTGCAGAAATCACCGTGAGCTAACTGCCTTCAGACTTCTGGGGGATGCCAGTCCGCTGAATCCAAAGTAAAGATGATACATGGCCAGAGCCAAACAAAAAACATTGAGTCAACATAGTTTCTGGATCTGTAAAGAACTGGTGAAACGATTCCTTAGCCTTGTTCTGAGAATATGAACAGGAGATAGCAGATAAGCAAGGGGCTGCCATCCTTGATCAGAGACCTCAGAGTGAGCTGAGAGGTAGTTTGATATGGACACAGATGGTTACATATGCAAATATTTAGGAACATGTGAATGCACATGGACTATTTATGCATACGTAGATTCCTGTACTTCGTCAGCTGAGGAGACATAGAGAGAGTAAGACTGTGGTAAACCAGTGTCTTGGCATTAAAGTTCACTCTCCAATAAAAACATGGAGGATCTGTGGAAACATAGCTAATCCTAGGACTAGAACCTAGTTTCCTTAAAATACAATTTTATTCTATGATGTAAAAGCCCACCAAAGGGTTTTATTTTTTAAAACATGATCTCCAAATTATTCTTTTCATTATTTATATGGACTTCAAGTGGATTTCAATATTTTTAAGGCATCCAAGCTAAATTACTCCTCTCTGGTGCTTTACATATTTGTGAGTTTCTTATTAATACTTTAATCAAAGTCTAATTTTGCCTCAAGAATGGTCTTTTCAATTGTCAGAGAAATATCTCCTAAGCTGTTCACGTGTTGTCATGTTGGGTTAATATACTGTTTCATTGGGAAGACCACTATAGCTTGACTCTCAGTTTTGTTAAAATTATATTACAATCATCCTTCTGAAAACATTGTAGCCTCACTCAGAGCGGTAATTGGGGTGGGATTTATCATTGCAGCCTAATTCTGCCCATTATATTCCTGCCTTTCCATTTATCCTGGTCTAAAAGTGTTATTTGAGCCGGAAGATCATTCTGTAACCTTCAGATTACCGCTGGGTGGCTTCGGCTGGGAAAGGAATTACCAATGCATTAAATTTGAATTAGCTCTGAGAAATCATGCAGATGTATGCATGGAACATTATAGCAATACTGTCTCCCAGGCACAGCAGAATTGCTTTTATGCAGTTTTAAAGGATCACCCGAGCAACCTTTAAACTGCACACACGATGAAGCTGAGGCAGCATCTTCTGTTAAATAAATAAATAAATAGATAAATAATAAAAAGAATGTAAGAAAGAAAAATCCTCATGTCCAAATATAGTCTTTCAGGGAAAGCTGATCACAGGATCACAGTAAGCTGCAGCTGAGTGGCCTGTTTGGGTCTCAGCCGTGAGTGCCCCGACAGAGTGAGTGCTGAAGTGTTATTTAGACTAATGACTCTGAATTATACAGTGGGTCACATCCTCTGAGCTACAAGTCATTTATACAGTTTCCCTGTAGACTGCCAGCCCTGGTTCAATTTTTCCCCTCCCACTAGGAAGTAACTCTCTGAATAGATGTTCAAAGTTGAGTTTGTTGACATCTTCTTTCTATGCTTCTTCTGTGAGGCCACGCCTGCAAAACAACCAACTGGACGGAAAAAAAACAACAACAACAACAACAACAAAAAAAAACAAAAAACAAAAACCCTCTGCTCTCAGTGAAACTGTAGCGGTAATGAGTGTGTTTGTTTGTTGACTTCTCTACTTATTTAGTGTCATGGTGCTTCCACCTTTAAAGATCTGAGCCTCTGTCTCACCTACCTGGAGTTAAACTGCAGAAGTGGTGGAAAGATCCATGCTGTGGAGGGTCTCAAAGCCACACGTCTTCATCTGTAAGACTGGACGGCCGAGCATGGAGAAAGAGACCATGGAGGTAGCTCGGTATTAAATTGGAGCTCTGCCATTTTTCTGAAGCTCCTGTGTATGGTTAAGTATATAATTTAGCATGAAAGATGAAAGGATTGTGGGCATTTTAACAAAGCACCCAAGGGCAGGGGAGCCTGACTAAGCATGACTGCATGACTTGTCTGTCAACCTGTGACTGACTGACATCAGTTTTGAGGGGAAAAAAATTAAAAAGTGTGGTATGTGTGTATACGTGTGTGTATGTGTGTGTGTTTCTTGTTTCTGAGAGCTGAGCAGGGCAGAATCTCCTTACATTTCATAACCAATGGAAAGTCAACAGGCCTTGTTATTGTTTATATGACAGTGGTCATTCAGCCTTGAAAGTGCCCATCAACTCTGATCTCCATCCAGGTGTGGCCTTGGTGGCTAGGCCACCGTGAAAAAGGAAGCCTTTTATTTTTATAAATGGAAAGAGAGCCCTCTGAGTTGACTGGTTCATGAAGGTGATGGAATGGTTCAGGGACAGCCTCCAGCTGTTGCTCTTGGCTACCCTATGAGATCCGTGGTATCTAGGGAGATCACTCAGGATTTTGGAATACCTCCTCCAATAGCTGAGCAAGAGCAGAGCCACCAGATGCCTACCATTCCCACTATCTCGGCTTGCCCCCAAATAAGCCCAGAAAGGCCCCCAAAGGGCAACTTGTGCCAGCACCGTGGAGTTAAATGGCACTTAAAGGCCTTGGGTGGTGGGGTGATTTATTGAGACAGCAAGCAGAGGGGATCTTTTTTTCAGCACAGATCTCTAGCCATGTTGTTCTGCACAGACCTGCAAGCCTCCTCTCAAGACACAACCCACAGCCAGCAGCTTAACCCTTTCCACTCTGTGGCCCGTTACTTCCTCCCACAACTCAGTCCAAAGAAGCCCTTGTTTCTCCTCACATACACTGTGCTACTTCATCACAAGTCTTCTGAGACAGCATTCTTCCCTCAAGGGTCTACCAGTGAGGCTCCTTCCTTCGCTGGACACAGTCTCACTTCTGCACAGGGTACTTTCTCTAGCAGATAGCAACCCCTGCCCAGACACAACCTAGGGATGCTTTTCCAAATAATAGAGCTCCAAACCCCATGAAAACAGCACTTTTACTTTCTAATTTACTCAACTATGTGAGGACTTCATTTTGCTCATTATTTTATTCCTAAAAACTTGAAGATTTCTGGCATGATGTGGGTGGTCAGCAATATATATTGAATTAAAAGAATGAGTTTTAAGGTAATATAACCTTTCTGATCATTGTCACTCTTCACCATCCTCCCCCAAACACACACATACACACACACACACACACACACACACACACACCCCACACACACATCACAAAAACATATTCAGATGCTAACATGACCACCTCAACTCACAGGAACTGTCAAAGGAAACATTAAAATGTCATTTAAGCTGGGCGGTGGTGGCGCACGCCTTTAATCCCAGCACTTGGGAGGCAGAGGCAGGCTGATTTCTGAGTTCGAGGCCATCCTGGTCTACAGAGTGAGTTCCAGGACAGCCAGGGATACACAGGGAAACCCTGTCTCAAAAAAAAAACAAAAAAACAAAAAAAAAAATGTCATTTAAATGCACACATGAAGCTGATTTGTAAGATGGGTTAAAAAAATTTTAGAAAATTGTTTATTAATGAATGGCCAGTTCTAAATATATCAAAATATATATTTAAAATAATTTTCCAGCAATGTATCCCAAGGTATCATAGCCTATAAAATGTCATGAATTAGTTCTAGCAACTATTGAATCATAAAACACTTCTTGGAGTTCAAACTGAGTTACAAGCTTCCTTTCTCTAAAATATTTTTCCTAAAAATTTCATCAACTGAAGGCAGTGGTTCCCAGTATGAACTTGATGATCTTATGAATAAATTCGCAGAAATACAGACCAGAAAATTCTTAGAATCAAGACATCTCATTAGAAAAGTACTGCATTTGTGATAAGATTTAATTCCAGTTTCTTGGTTTTATTGATTTGTCGTTAGAGAAGTTATTTTTTTTACAGTCATATTGAGTGCTACATTATGTTCTGTGAGGAAGAAATTTATTTTAACGGGCTCAATGTTTTTATTCTGCTAGACTTCACGAATTATGTAGCTAGCTAGTTAGCAGATCTGAGATATTTTGATTATCACAGTTGGTGGGGAGATGCTACTGGCTGTTAGTGGGTAGAGGCCAGATATGTTATCACACATCCCACAACCCACGAAGCAGCCCTACCATTGTTAACCCAGAATAACAAGGCTGAGAAAGTCTGCTGCAGACTAATTAATGCACCAATTCAGAGCAGACTACATTAAGTCATAGGACTAGGTTGGAGTCCCAGTAGTAACTGACTGACATCCAACTGCCTGAACTTTGTCATCTGGAAGGAAGGGGCTATGGATACTGTTTACTAATCCTGATTTAAGTTTAAGAAAGTAACAGCAATGTTTCTTGAATACCTAAGATATATCTACAAATATATACTTACAGTAAGTTAAGTGTTCATTCTGGATTACTGGTTACCTTCATACATCACCCATGCCCCAGTAATTCCTGGGTCTAGTGCTTTGTACACCAGCAAGAATAGCTACATCCTTTCAAGAGAATCATGACAGTTGACAGCATGTGATGAGTTTGAAAGGGTGATTTCATATCACTCAGTGAGTAAATACAGAAAAAAGTAAAAAAAAAAAAAGTACAAAAAGAAAAACTGTAATGTTACAAAAGTTTGCTTTAAATAAAAGATTAGGGTGTCTCTACACGTGCTTAGTGAACTAAGGGCAGCATGATGTAGAGATAGGGGCTCGTGTGACCCGCACCTTCAGGAACTTCAATGTGGAGAAGCGAGCAGAGCAGGAGATCAGCAAGAGGAAGCCTTCCATGGCACCTAAGCACCCTTCCACCCACAGCCTCCTGCAGGAGCACCTGAGTCAGGATCCAGAAATCGAAGAAGAAATTTCTAGAAAAGATAACAAGCTTCTGTCATTACTAAGAGATGTATATGTTGATTCCAAAGATCCGGTGCCTTCCTTGCCAGTAAAAGATGTTGAACCACAGCAAGGACCAAAAGAATTCAGACTGTTGGTAGATCACTTGCATAAGAATATCACGAACTTTCCCAAACGCAAGATTATTGTTGTGGAGGCATTGACCCTTCTCAGTAACCATAAACACACTCCAGAAACATGGACTGCAGAGAGAATCGTGCAAAAATACCATTTAGAACTGAAAGATGTAAATTCTCCTCTCAAATAGTTTGTTACTTTTGAAGTCAAAGTCTTTCCTCCTGAAGACAGGAAAGCAATACAATCAAAATGAATAAAATCACAAAACAATTTCCTAGGTCCACTCCCAAGCTCCATGTCCATATTTTTCATATATTAAATTATACAAGTGAGTTGAGGGTCATAATGTTGAGAGCTTTTTGACCTATTCAGGACTCTGTGTGTGTGTGTGTGTGTGTGTGTGTGTGTGTGTGTGTGTGTGTGTGTGTGTATGATTTAATTTATGTATGTGTAGTTCCTGGGTATATGTTAGCAGTATGTGGCCTAAATGATTCAATACTAAGTTTTACTTTCCAGTTTAGGTTGGTTTGTTCTTTGTAGGAGACATTGAAAACAAGAGCCCCCTGACTCTTTTAAGACTGTCATTGTGTTAGGGACACAGAATCAGCCACGAGACACAGTGACTGTATTTCCCAAATAAAGAGGAAACTGAGTGCAAAGGAAGAAAAATATATATTACTGCTCTGAGGAATAAAAATCCATGAGGGCTTTTTAATATTTTAAATTGATTTTAAATGTGAAATAAATTTTTAGAAGAGTTAGTGGTGTCTGTGACATGCTAGCTGTCTCTCCTTTGACAAATAGAAATAGGTAACTTGAAAAGTTTTCTGAGAGGCAATATTTAAGACTATTTGAACAAATAACTTCCTTTAAATTGAGAAATGAGAGAAATATGAATGAACAGCTGAAAACAAGAGGATTCAATTTGATAACCAAACGTTTATACCTGTTTCCATTCTAGGAGAAAAAATAGCCAGTAGACGTATAAAATAAATCCCTGAAGGGACCTAGACAGTTACTGAGTCATTCACTTAAACTCTGGAGCATGACACATTCCAGTAATCGAATCTCAGATGAGGTAATATGAGTTTGGCTCATTCTGGCATGTTATACTTGTGGGTTCTTGGCCATATTGTTTGACCTCTCTGAAATTGAGTTTCTATAAAACTATAACTCTGCCTTATGTAAATTCCAGGACAACAGTGAAGATAAATGACAAAAGACCAGGCAAATACAAAGTCTTATGGTTAAAATGGGCATCTACAGGACATATGATGGAGTTCTCTGTAGTTTATGATGGAAGGAAACCAGGATTTATGTTTTTAGAATTCTACTAGTACTTTTACTTATTCTGCCAAAACAAAACACATTTCAAGAGGACAGAATGGAGTTGGAGTTGGGCTTGTCCATATTCTTTCAAAGGCACAGACAGACATACTTGCTTCAAGATGCCCTGCAAATGATGTGGAAGATGACAGGAATCCAGCAAGGTGATGGAGGGAGGCAGATGGAACAGCAGAGATGGGGGATGACTGGAAAGTTTGTAAGCTTTTTCAGATCTAGCTCCAGTGAATAAACTATACCTACTTACTTGTGCTTCAAAACAGATGTTTAAGAGAACACACTAATTCTAATCATTGCAAATAATATTGGAAAATGCAGCCAAAACCATCTTCCTTTAATTCAAAATGAATATGTGAATCAGTAGTACTGACTCATGTCTCCTGGGTGGCTAGCAGATACAAATATGGTTTCTTATCTGGTATCACACAATAAAATCCTTCCATTTTACAATAAATAGATAGATAGATGGCTAGATAGATAGATAATTTTGCTAACCCCATTGTTCCTATCTTGAGAATGTCTACAGAAGAAGAAACTTGAAATAAAACATATACACTCTATCCTCTATGAATTTCCAAAAAGATAAACCTTTCTTGGGCAGGATGGAGTAGTCAGTACCTAATAGATGGTTTTGCAGGAACCTGGAGGGTATGAACAACTCCTTGTTGCCCAGATTCTGATGGAGTTACTCTTGTGTGAACTATATCTTCTGAGGTAAAAACACTTCCTCCCAGGGTGAACTGTTCAACTTCTTCATTGCTGGGACAAGGAACCTGGTAACAGCAGCTAAGGAAGGAGGATTTATCTTGGTTCACACACAGCTCAAGGGTGCAGTCCAGCATGCAGGGATGCCATGGTGGGAGGAGCCTGGGGCAGCTTGGCACACTGTATCTAAAGTCAGGTAGAAAAGAGAGCAACAGAGTTCAGGCCATGGAATATATGGAGCTGCCAAATTTAGGGTGAGCCATCGCACTTCAATGAAATCAATGTAGAAACCCCCTCAGAACTTCGACAAGAGGTTTGTCTCCTCAGTGGTTCTCGATTCTGTCAAAGTGACAGCAAATATTTACTATGCTGTAGGAGAAATAGCATGGTTTGTAAGCTTAAGAAAACAAATGGAGGAAGCTACAAGGCACTAGAAACTCCTAAAACTTAAAACATTCACAGAATCCCTCCCCATGGTTATGGAAGTAGTTGATAAGTGGTTGAAGGACCAGACTCTGGCCATACATACGGCTCACAAGTTGGACAGAGTACACTAGGGATATAGATTTTCTGAGTCATTAGGCATGCTGTAGTGAGCTTCCTGGTGTTACAATTGACCCCGAGTCATCCATGTACCTGTAAGAAATCCTTCATCATGCTCCTGTAAGTAACCCCAACTAACTCAGTGGTTCACTAACCTAAACTTGAAAGGAATTGTTTCATTGAAATACCACTGGTGCCCTACCTGGGGTTGAATGAGCTGTATATGAAAAGTTACATAGCTACTATGAGAGGTACAGCCCAACAAAGTAAGATAGACTTTATTGAAGTAAAATCCATTTTTTCACTTAATGTTAAAGCTGGGACCAAAGCACCCCAAGAATTCAATCCAGGAGAATATGTAAGTGAATATTGACTATACCATACTTCTGAATACCACATACGGGGTAGATATCTGACCACTGGGAAATGTCAATTTCAGAATCAGGCTGAAGAGTGTTCAGACTATCAAGAAACATGGCATCATTCCCTGCAACTGATTAGGCTTAATAAGATCAGGTTCATACAGCAAGCTGAGTCCCCCCACCCCACCTCTCTCTCTCTTTCTCTCTCTCTCTCTCTCTCTCTCTCTCTCACACACACACACACTCAATATATCCTCTTGAATTCTGTAGTTAGAAATTGGCACAAAGGACACCAACCCAGAATATCCAGACTCAAAATGTAGAACTCTAACCTAACAAGGAGATGTGTTGGCTTGGTGTGGTCAAGGTTGAATTACCCATTCTATTCCCAGCTTGATAAGGCACACATCCACATTACACAATTTCCTTCAAAAATGATTGAGGCAAGCTCCATATTTCCCATTACTAACAGACCCATTTAGAGTCACCCTCATAGATTCCTGAACGATTCCAGAGCACTGAGTTTCTAGCTTATCCCTGAGCTGCCTCCTACCCAAATTCCAGTTCTCTCTACCAATACTCTTCATCCTCCCTCTACCTGATCACTTCTCTTCCAGTCTGCACCTGCCCACAGTCTACCCTGGATAAATATTCAACTTCTGCTTCCCAGGGAGATTCATGGATCAGGCAGCCTGAATGGGTCTGTTGTAGGCTCTCTGCATATGTTATGGTTGTGTAGCTTGGTCTTCTTGTGGAACTCCTCAGAGTGGTAGCAGAGGCTGTCTCTGACTCTTTCCTATCTTGGGGACCTTCTCCTCCTGCTGGGTTGCCTTGTCCAACCTTAATACAAAGAAAGGTGTCTAGTCTTATTTCAACTTGCTGTGCCATATTTGGTTGTTCCATAGGAGGCCTGCCCTTTTCTAAAGGGAATGGAGGGGGAGTGGATGGGGGAGGGTGGGTGTACTCAGAGGTAAAGAGGGAGGGGGAACTGTGGTCAGGATATAATATATGAGAGAAGAATAAATGTTTTAACATGACTGAGGCAGAATAGACTTCATCAGAAGAACCAAGAACCAGTGGTCCATTCAAAGAGCACCATCTGAGACCTGCAAGAGACGAAAGATGAAAGCTTTCATTGCACCATCTAATATGTTATAAAGCTTGGGGAAACCCATGCAGTAGACTGCTAAGGTGAGGATTAGCTATGTCAAAAGTATGCAGTGCTTGCTGGAAATCCCTTAGGATTCTTTCTGAATCCATGGAGAGAGCAGAGCCCCACTCTTAGCCTAGTAGGTGAGGCAGCACCCAGTGCTTATGTATTTTCAAACGTTTTTCTTCTATGCTTCAGTTAAGATGGTTATTTCGGTTTAGATTGCACAGAAGATGAAAAGCTGTGATTGAGGTAATGAATTTAGACACCCTTGTCAGGGTAGGAGCATAGGAATGGTCTTGGGATGCTGTAGTCGAGCTAGTGTGTAGTTTCTGAAGAGAGATAGCTGCTTCTTTTTCTGACTTGGGCCTTGAAAAAGACAATCATTTTTTTCGTCTCTTTCTTAAAATAAAGGAACACATAAAGGATTAAAATTTGGAAGGACAATTTAATAGACTATAGATTGAGTTGGTTTTTGGTATCTGTGCCTTCCTGTGCCTCTGGGGCCATGAAAAAGTTTCAGGCACTCCTTCAGGCATTCTTCAATGCCTCCAGCTGTGTGATGTCCTTCTAATAGAGCAGAGGAATGGTTAATATGTTTAGAGTCCTGCAGCCCAGTATCTTACTTCCTAAAACATAGCATATTTTATTTCCCTGCAAGATCTCCATTTGAGTTACAGCCAAACACTTATGCATGTCAATGAAGAGCAGATCAATGCTTCATGGCTGAAAATGATTTATGCACCTCCAAAATGTGGCACTACTTGTATAGTCACTAAGAGTTGGCCTCAGCAGGAATAAGGAAGTTAAAAGTTGGTTTGGTTAAAACTGAAAGAAAGTAAATTCCATGCACCACATACATGAGGTCAGCTTTTATTTCTGTTCTTTACAGGAATTTTAGCATGGTCAGAAGACCAAGACAAAAGACCAGGAGAAAAGATCATTCCTGTGTTTTGGTTTTATGTGTCACTCGAGCCATTAGGAGGAATTGAAGGTCCATGATGCAGTTAGAGTTGGACATCTTCCTATGGAATTAGAACCAGAACATGAAGTTACAAGTATGTAAGGATGTGGAACACTTGGGATAAGTCTGCACAGGGGTGGGAAATGGCAAAGGTGATGAAGATCCATGCAAACAGAGGGTGTGTAGAGATTTTTCTCACACTCTCAAACTATTGATGGTTCAGAGGCACATCTCACCTTGCCGTCTCACCCCTGCATTTAAGAAACAGAAGGAGAGTACACGCTCATCAATCACAGCTGATTCTTTCCCTAGTCAGCTGACCTAAGCAGCATATTTTGGGATGATATGTCTGTGACCCCTTTCACACAGAAAGGCATGCGCGAATATATAGAGCTCGGGGAATGCTTAAAACCTCACTGTTTCTACAGCCCAGAAAACACTATTGTTATAGGGACCACAGAAACAATACCAAGATGCAAAAAATATGAGGGTCCTCTTTCCTGCAAATGTCAACACAAACAATTTCTAAGCCCTCAAGTCAGAAGTTCAATAGAGTTAACTTGTAGCACGTGGACTCTGCTCAGCATTTGAACTCCAAAACTATTGCACAAATATTCTGAGAGAAAGGGCCCAGCATACAGACACTGAGAGGTTCTGACTCCACAACCATGTCATTAGACTAAGTGCAGTATTATACTGGGAGATAATCCAGGCCAAGACAGAATTGATCATAGATTCTTCATAGTTTCTAAATAGGTAGGTATATCAAAACTATGCAGATACGTTATCTTAAACGATAACTACACTTTGTAGTTGTTCGATATAACTTTATTGTTTTGTGAAGATAATGGGAAAATTAGAAACTTCATGACCTTTTCTATTGGCAGAGTTTTGACTATACAGACTCCATGCTATGGGATAAGCTGCTCTCTCACAAGTTCTCTCTTGTTGTACTAGACCCTACATAATGAGGACAGAGAATAAAGGAAAGAACTTAATTACAGAACTGTAAAGAAGGTGTCTGAGAGTCAGTGGGGGACATGCAGGAAGGGGATAGCTAAAGAAGACGGTTGCTACACTTACATCTCTCCCAAGTGCTCTCTCGTAAGATGCTCTACACAGTGGGGACATATATTTTGGCATACATGTTAATTTAGCTGTCAGTCTCTTAGATATAAATTCAAGAACCTAAAAATTATACTGTAGTCCAAGAATGGACAGTGAGGCCCACTTTGCATGCCAAGTGCAACCCATCTGTATGGCTACAGGGAAGGGCGTGTTGAGAAAAGCTGCTGTATCAGTGAAAGAGTGACCAGAAACCTGACTGCCAGGGATGAGAAGGGGACAGACACAAACATATGTGCCTCTTTTCCTGTGGATCCCAGCAGCAGGGCTGAGCCTGGCCATCTATGAACTATGGGCATGCCTTCAAATGAGTGAGGTAAAGGCATATATCCAATGTGAGAGAACAAGCTCAAAAATCACCTCCCTTGTAGGTTTTT
This sequence comes from Arvicanthis niloticus, assembly GCF_011762505.2. NCBI lineage: Eukaryota > Metazoa > Chordata > Mammalia > Rodentia > Muridae > Arvicanthis > Arvicanthis niloticus. The sequence continues at coordinate 33,241,602 of NC_047671.1, forward strand.
AAATATTTTATAATTTGTTTTGAAATAAAAATAACAAGAACAGAAGATGAAGGCTTTACTAGTTGGTTAACAGTAATAACCCCACGGTTTGTAGTTTCGGACGGAACTTGGAACTTTCCTTTTTCATACTGGCCCCAGTATAGTCTAGCTCAACAATTGCTAATTGAGAACACATGAGCAGGGCTCTGAGCAGTTCCCACAGTCAAGGAGCTTATGGTTGCTGACTTATGTTCATGCTCGAGTATTTGGTTTTGTCCCTGGCAAAATTGAAAATCTTAATCCTTAAACAACCTCCAGTTCCTTCCTCCCCACGGTCTCTAGCCACCGTCATTCTATACTCTGTTCTCCAAATTGGACCATGTTACAACTTCGTGTGATTAGGGTCACTGGGGATTGATCTTTTTGTGACTGGCTCATTCCCTTAGCACAATGTCCTCTAGGGTCGTTCATGTTACACAACTGACTTCCCCAAGGTTGATTAATACACTGTTGTATGTATCCATCACATTTTCTCCATCAGTGAATCACAGGATGGAGATCTAAGGTCCATCCACCTTCTGGAATGTGAATAGGAGGATGCCGACATCTCTTCAAAATTCCTATTTCCAATTTCTTTGGTTAAGTGCTCAGAAGTGAGTTCACAGGATCACAGGGTACTTCTAATTTTAACTGTTTAAAGGATTTCAGACTGTTTTCCATAGTGACTATCATTTGATCTTTGTGGTATTTTGAATAAGAAACATCCCAGATAGGCTTAGATATTTGAATACTTGGTCCTTAGTTGGTGGCAGTGCCCTTGATGGTTATGGAACTGTTAGGAGGTGTGGCCTTGGTAGAGGAAGGAAGTAATTTTGAGAGGGCTTTGGGGTTTATAGCCTTAGCCCACTTTTAGTTTACTGTGTCTGCTTCCTTTGTGTGGTTGAGATGCGATTCCCTCAGTTTCTTGCCCTGGCTGCCTGTTTCAGTGCCTCCCCTGCCATTATAGACTCTCCCTCCCCAACTATAAGCAAATAAACTCTTCATAAGTTACTTTTGGGCATGGTGTTTTATAAAACCATGTAAAAAACAGTAACTAGTACAACCTTCCTGCTGTCTGTGTATAAGATTCCCCCACAGCCTTACAACTCTTCTCTCTCTCTTTCTCTCTCTCTCTCTCTCTCTCTCTCTCTCTCTCCCTCCCTCCCTCCCCCCCTCCCTCCCTTTCTCTCTCTCTCTCTCTGGTTGTTGGTGGTAGTGGTTTGAAATAGTGACATCCTAACTACTCTTGCATATTCTTTCTCTGTTGAGGCCCACATTCTGCCTCAACACTTTGCCTCAATACTTTTGGGGCTAAGTGCTCTGGTCAAGAGAGAGTGTGGCTCTTGGGGCAAGAGACACGAAGAATGGAGACAAGACAGGGTGTGATTCAGTCTCTTCTATTTTCTCAAGTCTCCCTTATTGAAGGGAATTCTGAGGTATTTATATACACAAGCAGGAGAACACAGGTGAAAACACTTTACCACGTGCACTATACAGCTGAGGTCACTAAACAGCAAAACAAGCTATGTGGGATAAACAATATATTTATCAGAGTGTGCTTCAGCTGTTAAAGGCTTTTGACAACCAAGTCTTTCATCAGGGTATATGGTTCCAGATGGCTGCAAAGTTGATCTAGCCGCTTTCTACTAAAGTCAGCTCCCAACAGGTCCCCCTTTTAAAATTTTTTTCAAAAGGGAAGGCTGGGAAAACTTACGGAAACCGTGCCTGTCCTAGGTTGGAGCAAAGGACCCCAGCCTCACTTAAGATGGTGAGGCCTCCCTTATTTTAGGGGCAAGGGTCTCGATATGCTCTCTTACCCGTCATTGGCTAACCGGCTTAGCACGCAAGTTAGGGGTTAATCCTCATCAGTCTTGATGACAGAAGTTTCAGAGTCCCCTACTTCCAGCCTGTAATAGTGGACCTGTATGGGTTTCATTTGTTATCTGTTGCCGAACCAAAGCCATCAGTTTGAACAGCATGAACCCGAGAGACAAGAGACTTAATATCTAAACTGTTGATATAAAAGCAACACTCTTTAAGGCAACACACAACTTCCCCTGTTGGAGAAGTGAAAGGTCTAAGCCTTGTACCCACAAATTTATACCAATGAAATCCTTGAATTTTGCATCAGCTTAGTAACAATTATACAGATTAAGACAGCCTAATATTAACCACCTCAGTCCCCAAGTCCAGGGAATTGGGGCGCCGACTCCTCATTAACTTCTTCAAGCTGAACATGGGCGTTGACTTTTAGAAGAGGAATGAGGGGAAGGGTAAATTGATAAGCATCTGAAGTCTGTCTTAACTGCATCCAGCTGGAAGTCCAGGGCATCAGTGAACATGCAGGTGATAAGATTCATTCTCCAAAGCTGTGTATTCTGCAATATACAAATCTCAAAACAAGGTTTAGTATCAAGATAATTATTTTGATTCTCTGAAATCTAATGTTCTGGAGGCCTACCTCTGTCATGTCTGATCCATATAATTCTGGAAGACATAACTACTACCTTAATGACCTCATCAGAAAACTCATAGAAAAACCTTTTTTTCCAAATTAGCCTTTCCTTAAGCCAGTAACCAGAAAAACCTTTACATTGAGTTTTTATCCAGAAAAATATTATACAACTCAGAATCACACCCATTTTGAAAGTTAAACCAATTAACATTATCATTCTGCTTAGCTCTCTGTCTAGAGCAGCCTTCTATTTATTTCTCGAGTCTTTAAAGCCTTTTTCATCTGTTTTTACTCACTTATTTCTTGCCCCATTTTCATTACTATACCCTTTATTTATCTGTTTGGCTCTCTTGACTCAGAACAGCCTGTAATTTACTCCTTGCATCTTTAAAACTTTTTTCATCTGTTTCTGCTTATTTTTTTTCTTGCCCTGTTTTTGTTACTATAACCTTTATCTATCTGTTTGGCTCTCTTGACTCAGAGCAGCCTACAATTTACTCCTTGCATCTTTAAATCCTTTTTCATCTGTTTCTATTTACTTATTTCTTGCCCCGTTTTTGTTACTATGCAATCACCTTTGTTTCACTTCCGAATTCAGCCAGCTCCGTCAGTCGACTGGTTCTCCAGCGCAGGGTGTCTTTCACTGTATCCCGCTTACTGGAGTTCAAACGTTGAGGCTCTGTCAGTTGACTGGTTCTCCAGCGCAGGGTGTCTTCCACTGTATCCTGCTTACTGGAGTCCCTGTTCGGGCGCCACTAATGTTGAGGCCCACATTCTGCCTCAACACTTTTGCCTCAACACTTTGGGGCTAAGTGCTCTGGTCAAGAGAGAGAGTGGGGCTCTTGGGGCAAGAGACACGAAGAATGGAGACAAGACAGGGTGTGATTCAGTCTCTTCTATTTTCTCAAGTCTCCCTTATTGAAGGGAATTCTGAGGTATTTATATACACAAGCAGGAGAACACAGGTGAAAACACTTTACCACGTGCACTATACAGCTGAGGTCACTAAACAGCAAAACAAGCTATGTGGGATAAACAATATATTTATCAGAGTGTGCTTCAGCTGTTAAAGGCTTTTGACAACCAAGTCTTTCATCAGGGTATATGGTTCCAGATGGCTGCAAAGTTGATCTAGCCGCTTTCTACTAAAGTCAGCTCCCAACATTTCTCTTTTTGTGCATGTGTGTGTGTGTGTGCATGTATGTGTTGGTGGTGATTTAAATACTGACATTCTAACAGGTATGCAGTAGATGTCACAGTTCCTTTGATTTGTAGTCCCTTGATTAGTAATATTGATCATCTTTTCACATAGGATTGTCATGTGTGTGTCTTCTTTAGTGACACGTCTAACCAAGTCCTCTGCCTAGCTTCACTTAAACTTCTTTTTTTAAGATTTTTTATTTTATTTATATGAGCACACTATAGTTCTCTTTAGACACATCAGAAGAGGGTATCAGATCCCATGACAGAAGGTTGTGAGCCACCATGTGGTTGCTAGGAATTAAACTCAGGACCTCTGGAAGAGCAGTCAGTGCTTTTAACCACTGAGCCATCTCTCCAGCCCCACTTAAACTTCTAATCTCAGGATTCAGACTCATCTTTTGAAGTCATCTGTGTCCTCCTATAGGCTTGAAATGAGTGTTTCCTAGGATTAGAGTAGCATAGATTTCCCCATAGCTTTAGCCTTTTTCTACTCTAATTTATTTATGTGTAAAACTGTCCATGCATTCCAGGACCAATCACACTGGGCATGTGCAGGGGGTGGGGGCAACCATTTTACTGTGGTGTTGGATTTGATTCTCCTATATTTTGATGAGAATTCTACTATCAGTTTGATTTTCATATACATGCTATTCTGCCTTCATAAAATGAGTTTGAAATTATTATATTTGAAACTGTGTTTGAAATATTTCACAGAATTTTAAACTGGAAGTGGGCTTTGTTGGGAGATTATTATTATTATTATTATTATTTTATAATGACTCCCTGTCCCTGTATCTTGTTTCTCTTTCTGCTTTTTTTTTTATCGTCCCCATGTTTCAAAGCTTCAGCTGTTACTACAAAACTCTTGACTCCCATAGGCTATCTAATGCATTAGTATATATTTCTAATCTCTACGGATCATCTTTGGTTAGTTGTACTCATTTTAACATCTCTTGAGTTTTTAAATTGTGTTACCTAAATCTGTGTCATTTTTTCTTCCTTAACCTAGCAAATGGTCTGCCCATTTGGTTGATTTTTAAAACCAATGACAAAGGTTTCCTTGATTTTCTTATTCTTTTCTGTTCATTTTATATGCCACTACTGTACTCCTGGTTATGGTTACATTTTATCTATAAAATAAGAATAAAAAATGTATCTGACATTATTGTTTCCTTTCTACTGTAAATCTTATATTTAGTACAGTGGTGGTGTTTTCTTAGCTCCTTTGAGATATAAAGTTAAGAGGCCAGTTTGGAATCCTCCAACTGTTTCTCATTCACATTTGCCACAATAAGCTTGGCTCTTTGTTCTGCTGGTGGTAGTCCTTTGGTTTAATGTGTGCATCTTTCATTTTCCCTTGTCTTAAGACATTTCCTACTTACCTTGCCATTTCTTCTTGACCAACTGCATGCTAAAGTATGCATTATTTAATTTCTAGTTCAAGATTCTTTTTAAAGAAGAAAATTAAAGAAAAAAAGATTTGACTTTATTAGTATCAGTTATTACAATATAAACATGAGAGGAAAAAAATTCAGTGAATGTTCATATCCTCCCAACTCCCCCTCCAAAAAGGTGGAAACACAAACTTCTTTTCTACAAATGATTTTTCAGAAAACCATTGTATTTGCTCTCTTTTAGATTTTATGTCAGTGTATACGATGTGACCTTCCTGTGTTATATTCAAAGTAGATATTAGTTATGTACCTAAGATGAGAAACTCCAATGTCCATCTTGCCCGTTCATCTCTAGCTTTTTAACAGTGGTCTTAGAGGTGGACAGACAGTTCTCTCCTGCTGGACTCCTGGTGATGCTTACAACATGGCTGCTCAAGTAATGAAGCTAGAGCAAGACTTGTGGAACTTGCAGATTTCTCTTTCTACATTGGAGGAGATGAAAAAAATATAACTTCTTGTGTCTATGATCTAGGTGGGAAGTAGCTTCCTGGTCCTCAGGTAAGTGTCTCATTCCCCAGGAAAACACTTTGAGAAGAGTCCACACTGTCGCGAAGCTTGGGAGATGTTTCCCATCTGCTGGAAGATAAGGCAAGGGGAAATGAAATATCTGTGTAAATAATGGTGTGACACCATTTTAAGGAGAAATCACCTAAAGAACATAATTTACAAAAACTCTAAGACCCTGATATTCTTTTTTTTTTAAAATGACTTTCTTGGTGTTTCGGCTGAAGCCATGAGCTGGGTGAGGACAATGGAATCTATGTCTGTCACTTTGTAATAGAATTAAGCAAATGGTGCCACAGTGACCTAAAAGAATTAATGTACCTTCAATATAAGAGCCATTTCCTTCAGAGAAATCAGACACTTATTAATCTAGACAAGAGATTCATGAAGAAAAGGCAGGCCAGGAATGTTATTCCTGTTGGGAGATGGAGTCAGCAGGATGGAGGAAATTGAAGTGGCTGACCTTTGTCTTAGAGGGAGACTGGTGTCAGAGCTAATGGCAGAGACCATTTTGGCTTCTTATTTTAAATTGTCACACATCAGCAATTAGAAATCGCTTATGCTCTCAGAGCTGCGCTAATTTATACTTAGATTCAATGACTCACAGACTGTCCTGGGTAGGTGCAGCCTTGGAGGCCAACCTCTTGATTTTCCACAGGATGAAACTGATACTCAGAGCTGTGGGGGGAAAAAAAATCTGCCCAGAGTCAGAGTTGTGCACACACACCGAAAGCTCAGCTCAGCCCTGAGTCCATGACCCTTTCCATAGTAACGCCAAGTTTCTTTAAAGGAGACTCATCTCAATTTCTTTCTTTACTATATTCTATAGTAAATGTGTATTATACACATGGTAAATTATAAGTATTATTTAAAACTTTTAATATTTTACCTCATGCATTATTGCTTTACAGATACCGTTGTGATTTAAAAAAAAAAGAATTGTTTTCAGTTGCTACACAAAATAATAGGCTTCATTATGACTTTTTAAAAATATATACATTTCAGCATATTTGGCCATATTTGGCCAACGCTCTCCTCACTTTCTGCCCACTCCTGCTAGCTCCCTTCCTTTCCCCAAATAGACCACCGTTTTGTTCTATGGTATGTGTCATCACATGCAAGAGAAAACACATCACCCATTCTACACTTGAAAGTCTTACTTAATCATATAATACATTTAAGAAGAATACAACTGAAAATGGATTGTATATCTTAAGAAAATGATGATGATTAATGTTCCTTGTTGTAAATAACTTTCTTGGTTTTTCTAAACAAATTCATAAGCTGACTGATTAAGGTAAATGAAGCATATGTCTGTCACTTTGGCAGACAACTAGACCAATGCTAACATATTGACCTAAAAGAATTCAGTATATGCACATATTAATTTATTTATAGTTACATCTCCAACATCAGTACCATTTCCCTCAAGGGAATCATCACTACCCACTCTTTCGCCCTCTCCACAATATTCTTTCTTCTCCTAACACACGTAGTTAAACCTAGATTCCACGTAAGAGATAACATGCAATGATTTGTCTTTTTAAGTTTGGCTTTGTTCTCCAGTCCACTTTCCTGAATGTGATGCAATTTAATTCTTCTCTATGGATAAATGAACTACAATTGGGTATATATACTAATGTTTCTTTGTTGTTTATTGATAGGCACCTAGGTTTGCCCTATATCATTCACTGTTGTGAATAACTCAGCAATAAATATGAATATGAAGGTATCTCTGTGATATGCTGACTTAATCACTTAGAGTACAGACCTAGAAATAGTATATCTGGGTCATGTAGTAGTTCTATTTTTGGTTGTTTATGGAACCAACAAGCTATTTTCCATATGAGTCACTTTTGTTTTCTTTCTCACCAGCAAGCAATAAGAGTTCCTGTCTTAGAGTTTTGATTGCTGTGAAAAGACACTATGGCCATGATAACTCTTATAAAAGAAAGCATTTAATTGGAGCTGACTCACAGTTCAGAGGTTTAGTCCGTTATTATCGAGAAGGGAAGCATGGTGGCAGGCAGACATGATGCTGGATCTGTAGGTAGCTGAGAGTTTTATATCTGGATAGGCAGGCAGCAAGAAGAAACAGTGAGCCACTAGGCTCACCAGTTTCTGAAACCTCCAAGCACATCCCTAGTGACCAACTAGGGATGACCAAGTAGATCATACTTGGTCAAGTAGGTATGACCAAGAAGATCATACCTACTCCAACAAGGGCACTCTTCTTATGGACCCATGGCGGCCATTTTCATTCAAAACACCTTAGTTCCTCTCCCCTAGTCCTTACTAGTGTTACCTTTTCAGCCAACCTGTGTAGATCTTGTTTGCTGGACCAGGGATCTGAAACGAGAAAGAAAGGAGTGGATTGAGGTCTGATGCTGTAGACAATATCACTTCAGTTTCAGAGTACTTTTATACACAAATGTAACAAAGAAAGCAATGATTCAAAGAATCTTGAGTTCAGAAAGACATGGCTGGATGAACAATCAAAAAACCATGTAAATAAATGCCTGTAAGCACATACTAAATATTAACAAAGCAGCCCTTTCCCAGAACTTTCTCAGGAGAGATCAATTTAAATACAATTGCCTGATGTGACTATAGATTGTATCTGGGAAAACACAAAAGCAAGGCAGGAGGCCATATCCAGATTCAGGGTACACTGACCAAATGGGTTCTATAAGTATGTTCTGATATCCAGCCAAAATAAGCATGTCTTATAAGAATGTAAATGTTTGTTGCACAAATAAATTATGACCAAGAACCATCCAGGGAACAAAGTGTACCCGAGGCAAAAAGCCCTTTGCTTTTTATCCTGGAGTCCATCTCAAAGTTACCCAAAGCATTGTTCACCAAGAGGTCAGTCTTTAGTTGTGGTGTCTATTGTTATTTGTTTCTGGATGACAGGCATTATGACAGAGATAAAATAGAGTTCTAATGTAATTTTAATTAATGTTTCCCTAATAACAATAGATTGTGTCTTAGTTACTATTCTATTAGTATAAAGAGACACCATGACCAAGGCAAATTTTCTAAGGAAAGCATTTAACTGGGGGATCTTCTTACTGTTTCAGAGGGTTAATCTATTACATCCTTGTGAAAAGTGTGACAACAGAGGTGAAGGCATACAGTTCAGGGCTTCATCCCGACCCATAGGTAGCTGGCAGAGAGAGACAGTGAAACTGAGACTAGCATGAGCTCTTGAAACCGTGTAATACACTGCCAGGAACACACCTCTGCCAACAAGACCATGTCTCTGATTCTCTCCAAACACTTCTACTCCCCTGCAACTAAATATTCTACCACATGATCCTACGGAGGCCATTTTCCTTCAAAACATCATAGACGCAAATTGGTTTGGTTGCTATTTATCAGCTATTTTATTTCTTTTTTAAAGAACTGCTTATTCAAATTCGTTTGTCCATTTATGGGTTGGATATTTGGGGGATTTTGGCTTTTAAATTTTCATTTTAAAATCTGTAGCTTTTTAATTGCTTCCGGAATCTAGATATTCTGTCAGATACATGGTTGACAAACCCTCCCTCCTGTTCTGTGGGCTTTCTCTGAACTCTGTGGGTTCTTTCCTTTACTAAGCCATTTTGCAAGGCTGAGGGGAAAAAACAACTGAACCTGAACTTTACAGTTCTCATTTCTCAAAAGACATGGCTTACCATGGAGTTTAAGCAACCAGCTGACCTTTGGCCCTTGGCTATAAGTGTCCACTGAAGTTGTCCAGCTCCTTGTCAATGAGGGCAAGGCCATTAACCTCTGAGCCTTTCCCTGCCTGAGCTTCCTGCCACCTGAGCTTTTCAGTGTCTATGCCTAGCCCTCCCCTTGCTCCACAACTGCCTCATACTTCTCCAAGGGGTTGTAGTTGACTGATTCCAAGCCCCCCAACTGTTATCAGGCTCCCAGAGTAACTAAGTCTTAATCAGTCTTAATCAGAGTAACTAAGTCTTAATCAGTACTTAAAGGTAACTGATCACAGAGCTCTGAGAAGTGGATGCAGCAACATGAACGGCTTCTATACTGCTGACCAAGGCTGAAGAACTCACTGTCACCCCAAAGCTCCTAACTAGATTTGGGGATGAATATGTGGCCTGAAGTGTCAAGATCTTTTCATCAAAGCCATGTGGAGTACCCTTTTCATGAAACATCTGCTTCCTCTCTCAATACAGGAAGCTGAATCATAGAAGCCATGAGCTGCTGGCTCCTCTAACTAACTTCCACTTCCTTGTATTCTTACCTGCCCTTTCACCCCCAATCTGTTTCTGACACTCTTTTGCTTTTCCTTTTTCTCAAGTAGAGTCTATTCTTTATTATCTGGGCTCTTCCTGTTTGGTGAGTTACAGAGATGATGGATAATCTCCTGCCTCGACACAGAACTTTTTGTGGTGTTGCCATGTGCTTTCAAATGTATACAAGAACATGTATACCACCTCGAAGAGTTAAACGACTAGCAGGATCTCTTCCATCCTGTCTCAAAGAAAGAAGCCTTGTTTGTCTCATCCAATGTGTGCATCTGTACATCCTGGCACATCAGCAGGCAGTATTTTATTACTCCTTCATAGGCCTCAGACTACTCACAGATGAACACAACCCTCTCCACTGTCTTATGTCCCCACAGAGCCTAGCTCTTGACTCTTCCACAATCTATTGATCTACATGTGGAGTATTTATTTTTCCTTTCTCCACCACACATTTAGCACATAAGATGAATAAGTGAACATGTAAAGAAATGAATCAATGAATACAAGAGCTGCAAAGCCTGAGTTTATTGTCCAGTTGGGCAGTCAGGTTGGTTTGACCTGTCTCAGAGGGCCTCTTAGATTCTTCAGGGGTCCAAACCTCCTAACAGAGAAGTCACTTCTGTTGCCCAGATTTGGAAATTGATCTTTGTTCTCTGACATGAATTAAGATTTCAAGTTATGTGCCTTGGAAGGGAAGAAATAAGGGAAAAGGGCAGATGGTTGTTTGGTGACTCAGCAGAACCTTGAGCTACTATAACTCAGACAGAAGTTACTCAAACCAAAGTATATATTTCTTTAGGAGCTTCTTTAAAGATCTGCTCCCAATCACCTCATAAATAGACTGTCATCAAGGTAAAAAAGATAAAGAATAACTTTCAAGGAACTGGCCTACTAATTGCAAAAGCTGATACATCAACTGAAAGCTCTCTTCTTACTCTCTCTGCCCCAGGAAAAGCAGGAGGGTACAAAGCTATCTACCTTATAGAGACCTTCCACGAGAATTAATGTTCTTGATGGCATGGATACATACAAATCTGTATGTACTCCAACTCGAATTTTTCCCTCTTAACCATAGGCTCTGTGCTGACCATTTAAATCCTTCTAAAATTTCATATTACATCTAGCATACTTTGAAAGCTTCTCTGCAGGGTTTTGTGAATCCCAAAAGAAACAATGGTGAAGCCAAACCAGTTATCTTGGCCCTCAGAGACATCAACAGTAGACCTTACCTCAAAACTAGAAAAGAGAGAGTTAGCTAAAACCTCAACTTAACAACCTACTTAACCGTTTGTACACACGTAGTAACAAGTCCTAATCTTAACAGTCTGTAGTAACCTCTTCGTATAACCAAAAATAATAATGTTTGGGTAAATAGTAACAAGCATGTAACACGTAGAAGCATGATAAAGTTGACAGCAGATGATGCACACAGAAGAAGTTATTGTTATTTAAATTACTATAGCAGGAACACATTCGAGTGGAAGTGTTTGCATAGATGTTCCAATATCTGTCAAGATACTGTCAAGATGTTTCAATATCTGTCCAATGGTTAAGGGCGCTTAAACCTTCTAAAATCATTAGTAACTTGTTCATCTTATCAATCTCATGCACTATATAAGTTTAGGTAAATATAAGATTTTCTTATTCTTCTAAGGAATAAGCATGCTATGTCTTCAGCTAGAGTGTATAAGGTATTATTTTCAGAGTTTAATGTTGCAAACAAGATAAACATCTGAGCATAGATGTGAGGGAAGATGGGACTGTCCTCATGGGTATCCCAGAAGAGCTTCTAGACCAGTAGTTCTCAAGTTGTGGGTTGCAATCCCTTTGAAATTTGAATGACCCTATCATAAGGGTCATCTAAGATCATCAGAAAACACAGATATCTACATTATAATTCACAATGGTGTCAAAATAGCAGTTATGAAGCAGCAACAAATATAATTTGATGGTTGGGGTCACACAACATGAGGAACTGTGTTAAAGGGTTGCAGCATTAGGAAGGTTGGAAACCACTGCTCTAAACAGAAGTAAGGTAATGGGGCCTGAAGTAGATTATGTGCAAAGAAGTCACACAGAACAGAAACGGGGCAGAGACAGCATATCTTCAACAAGATTAATGGTATTAGGGAAGACTCTACCTCAATATACCTGATGTCCTTATACAAATAGGATTTTAGGTTGTAATGCCAGACAACATATAGGCAATGTACGATCTTCATTCCCTCACACAGACCTTCAGTAAAATCATGCCAGCTGGCTCTTGCCAGCCAAATAGATGCCATAATTGCTGCATCCTGCTCTACTGCTTTCTTAGATTGGACCCTTAGGATCTTTAAGGAAGTCGCCAAGATTGAACTAAAATATGATTAAACAAATGTTTTGACAGAAGACAGCTTTTGCCTTGAAAATATCTCCCAATTTTAAGAGCAAAGTGTATCTCAAAGGAACTAAGCATGTCCACAGATGACAGCAGTGAAGAGAGATCTCTCTGATCTTCATGTCTGAGAGACTGCTAAAGAGACCACCATGTTGGAGTCAATGTGTGTGCTCCACTAGGCTGTACACACTTGCAGATGGCAGCTGCCACCAGAGTCTCACGTCGAGGGTCCTTTGCCGGAATCTCATTGTAGCTGACAGGAAGCCAACCCAAGAATTCAGCAATTAGTCAAAAGTCCCAGGGTGGCGCATGATGTGAGCAACTTCAGTGAATGCGACAATTGGAACTTTTGCTGAAAATGACAGGCTGCCACAGCAGAGCTTATTGAAGGAATAGCTAGAACACTAGATGCTTATGTCCCAACTGTTCTGGAAGTTAGAGGTTCCTGATAAAGGTGTTGGTGGGATTGGGAATGGATTTTTTTTTCATTTGATTTGGTTTGGTTTAGGTTGGTTATCTACCACTGATTCTTTCACCATGTCTTCACTGAGTCTCGCCTCTGTGTGTTTCTGCTGCCTTGACGTCCCGTCTTTACAAAGACAGCAGTTGTACTGGTTTACACCCTGCCTAAGAACATCATCTTAACTTAATTACCCCTCCAAAGACCCTATTTCCAATGCAGTCATATTCTGGGTAAGATTGCAACACATGCATTGTGGGGAACACACTCAGCCCACAACACACAGTGACAATTAATTTTTCTGGAAAATAGCAGTTTGAAGAAATAGACTCCAAGTATCAATTCTGTGAGCCCAATGGGAGGGTGGAAGGGATGGAATTCTGTGGCAATCTTTTGAGCTGCTGTCTGAACAGCTACTAAAACTCACAGGTCTTTACAGCTACACAGACTTTGCTCTTGCTTTCATTTGGGTCTAACATGCTATCAATTGAAATTAAGCTGTTTCTTACACATGGAGTTGATAGTGAGATCATTGGATTGAAAATATAACGTATGAGTTAGAATTCACTTTGATCAGCATTTTCTTTTTGTAGGAAAAACTCATCTTTCTCGATTTTGAAATTCTAATTAAGTTTCTCAGATTGCAATGGGACACCAAGATAAAAATCTAAGTGTAACACAGAGGAAAATGGTTTTTGCTTCTTTTTCTTTAAAAAAGGGGGAAAAAAGCATATAATTAGTATTCTAGTGAATTGGGTGACAAGAATGTCTAAGTTCCTCTGCAGGTGACAATTTTCAGCTTATGCTTTATTAAAAAGAACTGTTTGTGCTAAGCACACCAATCTGGTCTTGCTGCCTTTTATATAAACCCAGACAGCTCATTTGCTGTACACACAACTCCTGTGCCCTTCAACCCTGCTCGCTAGAGAGAAAAATGCACACCCCAAAGTGCAAACTTTGATGGAGCAATCTTTTCAGCCAAACAACAAGGATGAGAAAGTGACAGCCTTTTCTCTTTTATGACAGGAGCCAACTGCAGAGAAGCAAGTCATGGTATTTAGGTGCCTTGATTTCAGGTTTTAGATGTATTTCAGTTTCCTTGCAGCTCCATATGCCTACTATGGATGCTGCCTACAGACTTCAAAGAGTACACAAGTTTCTGACCAATTTCTGTTTTTATTCCTCCTTGGAAATTAGTGGGGAGTTGATTTTCTTAGGAGACACAATGATGGCGATTCTTGGTTGTCACCTTGACTAGATCTGGTATTAACCAAAACCCAAATGAACGCTCATACCTGTAATGGATCTTTTTTTCTTAATTAAATCATTAAAAGTGGAAAGACACATTTCTAGTCTGTATCTTTGAGGTTGGAAGATAAAACTTTAATCCAGGTATTCTGAAATCCTCCTTTGTCTGGACAACACCATAGACTGCTGGTAGTTTATGCAAATGGCATTGAAAAGGGAAGGTCTGTCTCTTTCTCTTCCTGCTTTTGCCCTCCCTATCAAGTCCATTCCTTCGCTGGCATTAGAAACTACTTCATTAGGATTCTAGCACATACTGAAGACCAGTGAAACACTCAGCCTCATAGAGTGAGCAACTAGTGGATCTTTAGACCTTCTGTTCATAGACAACCATTGATGGATTAGCTGGAACAAGACCTGTGTGTCATTCTAATTAACCCAAATTGTGTGTGTGTGTGTGTGTGTGTGTGTGTGTGTGTGTGTGTATACATGGAGAGGGATTATGTATTCTATAAGCTCTGTTACTCTAAAGAACTCTGACTTCTATAGACATTAAAACATTGTTCTCTTTATCTTTTTAGTAAAATAGGAGTAGGGAGGTTTATGAGGAGTTGCTAACTACCAGAACAGCCGAGGAGAGGAGTTAAAAGCCACTGTACCAAGCTATCCAAAATATTTTCTCTCACATTGTACATAGAGAATGCATCTCTGTGTGTGTGTGATTTGTAACATTGGTATTTACATACATCACACAAGAATCTTTTGTTGTTTGTCAAACATGTGAGCAACTTCAGGAAAGAACTTTTGAAGGACGGCACAGCTCACACATTGCAATGAAAACAGCTGTTTTAGGCTCTTGAACAAAAGGTCAACTGTTCCTCTAAGGTCCTCTGTACAAAGAAGGGAACAGCAGTGAGATAGAATGCTTTGTCCTATATTGCAGAGAATGAAGTCCTGGTTTTGAAGGGCATTTTTTACTTCTTATTCTAACACTTACTCTTTCACTCTGGGTCAGGAACCTTTGTCCAATCCTTGCTTTGTGCCTAATTTTAGCTCTACACGTTGGCCCTGAGACCATCTCACCTATGTATTGCTTTTGGCCAGTGCCTTTTAAGAAGAAATGGTCCATTATACCCGGAATCCAGACACAGCAGGGATGGAGGATGTCTATATAAATAGAGACAGAGAAAGTACATGTGCTCCGCTTCAGTCCTAAGTGTGGACGTTGGCCAGTCATCATTCCCAAACAGAAAAGCCTGGAGAGAGAAACTACAGATTAAAGCTTCCTCTTAGCACATATGAATTATGCTCTCCAGTTAAAGGAATATAAAACCTTTCCACAAATTCTTGTTAATGCTAGGGCTTCTTGGCTTCCTTTGTTGCATAAAATGTCTTTCCCAAAGTTAACAGCAGACATTCCGATGGAAGCTGATTCATAAGGAGAATTTGATTCATAAGAATTTGATGGTGCCCACATAAGACAATTGCACATCCTCTGATTCTTACGTTCTCTGAATCTTTTATGTATCTCCACCTATGGAAACTTTTGGCATGAATATGCCTGTAAGGAAAACACTTTTAGGGGAGCTGAAAACTTTTATTTTCTTCTTGTTACCAAATATTCTAAATAATCAAATTTATAAATTCATGGGGTTTGTTCATTTAAAGAACTACTCCAGCCTTGGTAAATAACAGCTCTGCAAATAATAAAAATACACTGTGGTGAGAAGACAACATTGAATTTACTGCCACCGTTGTTGGAGTACCACCTTTCTTTCATAGTATCTTAGGCAGGAAAAGAAAGGCCAGAATTTATAGAGGAATTGGATTTGCTCTAAAAATGGATCTTTAATAAAGAGTAGATTCAGATTAGCTGAAAATTGGCAAAGAACTGAAAAGATCTTTGAGGAATACTCTCTGGTGATGTTTCCACTAAAGGGTACATAGATGTTTCTCAGATTTCATGTAATGAGTCATGGAGTTACCTAAAGATCAAATTATGCTAATTAAGAGAAAATACCAAACATCAAACATAATCATGTTAACAGAAATAAACTGTTGGGTAGCAAGAAGAGTCAACACTTTGGTGTGTGTGTGTGTGTGTGTGTGTGTGTGTGTGTGTGTGTAAATGTGTAAATCACAATATAAACATGTCTGACAAGGAGGAATTATTTCTTCTCACATGTGCTCACACATAAAAGCTTTATCTTTACATGATCATGGCCATATAGCTAAACACAAAAAGTGAATGCATTATAATTTTTTTAAAAAGTAAAAAAAAAAAAATAAGCAACAAATACTTTTAAGGAGCCAAGAAATCAAATCAGTGTGCTCCAGTGCTCCCGTGGTTCCTGGTCAAGCATCTACACACTTGGACTTGTCTTCTTGTGCTGTATCCCAGCCCTCAGTGAGTGCTTGCAAGGCTCCAAACAGACCAAGCTCTTTGTGATTCACAGATAGTGGGCAGCACAAAGAGAGAGCTCCAGTTCCCTAGAAACATATCTTCTAGTCAGATGATGGAATGTTGACAAATGAAAAGACAGGCAATAGAAGTAGCCCAAGTAAATATGCTACAGAGGGAACTAGAAGAGAATGAGGAGGCCTTTTAAAAGCTAGGAGGACTTTTCTGGCTTCAGAAATGTAGAGAAGTCAGTTCAGGAAGTAGGAATACTGCAGTCTCTTGTCACAGGATTCCTGATGGAAGACCCCAAAGCATATGTCCAGGACATGCAGATGGCCACGATGGCCCACATTTGGTAAGTAATGGGAGGCTGAGCTCAAAGTGAGGTCAAACAAGGTTTACCAGGACTTGTATATCAAGCCCTGTGAGCAAGACCAGCTCCATTCACTAGGGACCATTGATAGTTGCTTTTACTCTATGCTGTGGCTAGCTTCAAATGCATCCTAGCTTTTGAACAAAGGAGACATTATTTTCATTTTGCAGCAAGTATGCATCAATCCATCCCACTGTTAAGCTGTGCTAAGGACTTCCATTTACCTTTGGAATGTTTTTTCTTCTCACATTCAAGAATTCAAGGAAGCAGAGGAAATTATCCAGGTAGGGCTGTTGTGTTTGATTGTTTCTATCTTGTGTCTCTATTAGTCAAGGTTTTTATACCCAAGAACATGTTGACATACAAAATGATAGCTGGCATTCCACCAATGCAGTCTCTCTTCAGCCATGATAGGAACACTGCCAGAATTACCATACCATCTTAAAATGGCATTGAGTCTAGCAATGCTTTACTACATTGCATTGATCATATTTAGAAACTGACCATGCCTACCTGCAAGTTGTCTGAGAAATGGTCTGTTTTTTTTTTTTTTTTTTTTTCAGGAAAATATGTACCCAACTAAAAGCTGGGATTTTTATTTTTCTATATAATAAGTCGAAACATAGAGAAAGTCTTACAGTCTTTTGTACTGTCTCACTTCTCGTAACATTAAATAACAATTCATTTATACATTTATTCATTCAGCATTATTTTACCTCAAAAATGTGTGTTGGGCTGTAACACTAGAAACAAGAGGGTGAATAAGAGTTTGACTTTAAAGGTTAATCTATGGGGAAAAAGAAACTGCATATATCTAGAAAACTATGTTACAAATCTCTGACGAAGTTGTCAATCCAGTGAGATCCCAACTCAACTGGTAAATTGCTAAAGACACAGGTAAAGTTGCATGGGAAATGGAGGCTTACATTTGGCTTTACAGTAGTGTAGTAATGGGCAAAGAAGGGGAATGTGTGGGCAAATTAAACCTGCACTGGGAAGTATGAGTTTGAACTAGTACGTGGGTTCTCCACAGTTCCCTTTGTGTTATTGGTCAGACTTGATAAGTCAAACACAGCCCAACAAATTGTTTGACCCCACTATTTGATAACCAGGATATTTCAGGTACAACTGTTTCAGTCAGTGCCATCAGAGCTAATTGGTAAAAAGATGGTGAGATGAATGGATTGACCATGCTGTACTTCCCCAGTACATATAAACTCAGAGGCAAACAAAGTACCAGACAAAGACTGAGGCAGAAGCTTATGAGATGCTGTCCCTCTGGTATTGAACCCCAAGTTCCCTATCTTCTCTCAACCTTTCTCTTGGGCCAACTGCATTGCACCAGACAGTTACTTCCTGAGCTGGTGATAGGAGGATATCTTGCCCTGTGATACCCCCATCCATCTTGATGAAATGGTTCCCCTCTCAAGTAATGCCTTGCTCATCTTTTCTCTATGAACTTCAAAACACAAATGGTGCAGATGTTTGGGGACAACAATGAACATGAAGGACAAACACGAGGATTCCAAGAGTACTTAATATTAATAGTATTAATGAAACAGCAGTATGTCCAGGTGATTGTGGCACCAGGAAGTCAATATTCTAAAGCCACAGCCACAGCCCCACTCCTGGGATGGCTGTCACTGTCACTGTGCCAAACCCCCTGTGTTGTCATTTTCTTCTGAAACAAACACAAAAGAGCTGTGTGATAAATCACATCTGCAAGATGTGCTTCATATGTCAACCACACGTAGCTTCTAAATCAAATGCAGATACATGACTTATTCCATCAAAAGTAAGCAGAATGCTGTAATTTATAATCATCTTGAAGCATACTGCAGAGAAAATGAAAGCAGACCATTAAATTTTAATGCTTGTTCTGCTCTCTGGAAAAAAAAAAAGGTGGTGGTGGGGGTTGGTTTCTGGTCATATTGGAAGCAAAGCAGCAGTCCTTATACAATTGTGCATGCACACACACACACTCAGATTATTTTGTCTTCGCCACAATTTGTGGAAACTAATTGAAAAAATGATTCAGCTGTCAAAAGCCGCCATTAGTCAGGAAGTACTCATGAGCATGGAGAAAATTCTTAAAGAGTAGGTCCTGTCCAAAGCTCCAACATCCCCCAGCCTTTCGCTTTTGACAATTGTCTGTTGTTGTGGAAGCCGGCTCCTCACAGCAGGCCTGTGAGCAAATATTCATTGCTGTGTCATCTCCACTTAGACTCTCATCCTGCACACCTATTCATCTGTGGTAAGTGAACAGCAGCATCAGCTCAAATTAAGCTGGCTTGAAAACAGCCACTGTTAATAATTTCTGCTGTGATTCAACTTAGCTTTGGCTAACAGGTGAAGATGTTTCATAACGGAGGCAATTACAGCTCTGAGAGTGCTTCCCCGCTGCCCATGTAATCAGAGAAATGGAACAGTGGTTCCTCACGTGCACGTGGGGAAAGGCCAGCCCAGCCACCATCCATCCATCCACTGCATTCGTTATCTGCTAGATTGAACAGGCTGCCTGCCGGGGACAGATGCTCAGCACGGTGATTAGAATATAAAGCAATTGCAGAGGCTGAAGGGATTGGAGTCAGTCTCCTTTATCTCAACTTACTACAGGCTTTTCTGGTCAGATAACAAGTCTTCCAAACGTTCTTTGTAGATGAGAAATCATATGTGTGTCAATGCAGGAAGACTCATGCATATTCATTAATCTGTACTCTGTGAATTTTCATTTAGTTTGAAGGCTATAGAGAAGTCTTCAAGTCTATGCAATTTTAGTACCTTTTATGACCTAGATTTTATGACGAGGAATATAGAGGGGCTGTGTTACGCCAGAACAATGAAAAAGCTTGCCAAATTTTCTCTTATTTTCTGAGATTGAATATTTTGATGGTTATACAGATTTCTAAACAGCTTTTACAGTTGAGTTTAAAAAGGAAAAAGAAGTGAACACTTTACAATGTGTAACCCTTGGTTCTGATTTACTTTATAAAGCAAGAAAAATGAAAATAGGCAGATTTCACTGCTTCTTAAATTCTAGAGACAGTCTCTATGTCTGTCTAAAGGAAATCCACTGTAGCTTTTTTTTTTTTTTTTTTTTTTTTTTTTTAAATTTCAGCTATGGTGTATCTTTAAATCATAGAAAAATCACAGCTGCATACTTTATAATTGTATAGGCTTTTCCAAGAGTTCACTCCCAGACAAACATTTTTCTCTTTCCTGCAAAAAGAAAGTCAAACAGACTAAATTGAATTTTTATACATTATAATATCCTGAAATGTAGTTGTTAATGGTTTCTGATGTGCCCGAAGGCATCGATCTTAAATTACCCTTTTCTCTCCCTCCCAAATGAAACTCTGAAAATGAAAAAGACAATTCCATTGGCTTAAGTCTCCATTGTGGACATTCATCTGCTTCCAGGCTAGTTTCCTTTGGTGTATTTGTCTTAGAAGAGCTCCAATGAACTCTTTGGTTGGTTATGTCTGAAATACAATTGATGATATAGCAGTGCTTCTCAAAGACTGCAAGCTGTCTATGAATGGCAGAGCAGCCAATACGGGCCGAGAGGGAGCACAGTGTTTAGGCCGCATACTCATTTCTGTTCAACACAGTCTTCTAAGGGGTCAGGAATTCTGCTTTTCAAACATTGACATCATAGCAAGCTATCTCTTTATTTTCATCTAAGTTATTTTCCATGGTGATTATATTTTTGATTGTATAGTAATCTTTGAAGTGTTTTTTTTGTTTCTCTCCTTGTCTACCTCTCTGTCTCTATGTGTAAACATTTATGCACATGTATATGCTTAAGACCGGAGTACAGTAAAAAAGAAAGAAAAAAGAGAAAAGGAGAAAGAGAGAGAGAGAGAGAGAGAGAGAGAGAGAGAGAGAGAGAGAGAGAGAAATAACCAGGAAAAAAATGCTTGTAATTACTAAATATGTAATCCAGTGCTGTGTTTAAAATACATGCTTAACAGGCTAATGAATTTCATGTCTTTTTAAAGGGATATTTCTTTTCTCATTCTTCAGTTTCCTCCATCTTGGCTATCTTGGAATATCCTATGCTAGAATCCACCACCTCTTCTATCTTCCCGAGACAATTACTGCTGCTCCGTAGCCTTGAAGCTTTGAAAGCCCATGTAACATTAGCCTATCTCGTCCAGTGAAAATGTCTGTACAGATTAGTGTAATGTTAACACTGCCGGCTCCCTGCTTTTGACCTGAAGTGCAATATATTGTGCTGCCGCAGCAGATGGAATCAGAGTTTCCTTGGGCTGCAGAGATTGGCTGGCTGCTGGCCAGCAGCGCCTGAGCTTGGGGCACAGGAGCCCTGCTTAAAATACAGGCTTCCGTCTAGTCTCTGCTCTTGAAGAGAGAAAGGAAAAGTGTCACAAAAGTTTGTGTAGAATCAAAATATATTTGTTAAAATAATTCATCTGTAGATGTTTATCCAGAATTTGAAAATTAATTGAATCTTTGGGTGTAAAATAGAGACATCTTTATTCTCTTTTGCTGAAAGACATGAGACAAAAGGCAAAGCTGAGAGAGAGAAACAGAGAGAGAGAGAGAGAGAGAGAGAGAGAGAGAGAGAGAGAGAGAGAGAGAGAGAGAAGGAAAAGAAGAAAAATTAACTGAACTCCATTTAACCTTTCAGTTGAATACTGAATCACCAGAATACAAATATGTATGTGTGGGGTGTTTAAAATTGTCTCTCCATTTCTGAGCATCAGTAGATCTCAGTCCAAAGTGATAATCTAAATTCCTAAATGAAATGAAAAGCTACTTTTGTATAGCTAATGTAAAACAATTACCCAGATAGTCCCACACCAGAATCTAAAATGAGTGTTAGGAGAGTCGGGCTTCAAGTTCTCCATAATAGCTCTTATAGTGAGTGCATGTTTCTGAGAGATGATCCTTATGCATGATGGCTATGTATTCACAAAGAGAAGCTGGGAACCATGTTTTATTCCCTGGGAATAGGGTTTCCTTTCACTCAGACTTAGAAGCACTGGTTAAAGGCTTTAATAGTACCACATGAAAACTGCTTACAGTCAAGGGATATAATGACATGTGTCTGTATACAAGTATGTAACTATGTAACACACACACACACACACACACACACATATATATATATATATATATATATACTCACACACACACATATATATATACATATAAAGTGATATATATAGATAATTCTAATCATTTCAATAAACACTTCAAGATATTTTCATATTAAAATATCCAAATTATTGCATGAGACATGCAAAATTTGGGATTCACTTATATATTTTAAAAACATAAAAAAATACAGAAGCTGATTTACAAGAAATCTTATATTTTTCTCTGATAGCCTTGGAAAAGAATGCAAAATGAAAAGCACCCCACCTTCCCCAACAAACCTTTCAGTTCACACAGTGCTTTGTACTCGTTCATTGGGTTAGTTTTAAGTTTGTTTTAATCCTATTTCCCCCCTCCAGTACCGCCTTCCCAAAGCAGTAAAACATATGCTGTTTGCTGCCTAAGTAGATGGGTAATGTAAGCTGTGATGTGGAGGGAACTCTTCTCTTATCCGTTCCCTCTGAGAGTGTAGTTACAGAAACATATATATGTGCTTTTATCTGTGATAAGAGCTACCATCTGCTCGACGCAATGTGCACAGCTTACCGTCTGAAGTGCTTATACACATTACAAAAACACACAGCTTTTGTGTATGTCAAGAACACATATAGGCGATGCTCTAATAGGCCAGACTATTATCTATTTGAGAATGTCAAATGGCCACAAAAATACAATCATGATGGCCGGGCAAGAGCGATTACAGCTGGCAAATAGCCATGTATGTAGTCCTGCCAGCAGCATTGGAGTGACCTTTTAATATTGTGGTATTTGTAACCTCATCCTACAAGATAATTATTTTAAGGACATGAAATCTTTTCAGGGAGGAGAGGCATCTGCTTTACCCAAGGCACAGAAGCTTCATATCTGAGATCCCTTAAGAGATGCTGTGCTCACGTGTGAGTAACAAGGAAGACTAAGACAGCAGGAAAGAACATATAAATTTGAGGTAATTTGACCTTTAATCCAGGAAAGCATACAAGAAATTCACTAGACACGTTGGTGTGTAGCTGTCTGGAGACTGATAAGCTATAATAAAGGTGCACTCTGTTACAATTCATCTAAAGCCACCACTGCTAGCATCCTCCCTTTTCGATTTTTGTTACCTCAAGTACTTATCTAAATCCCTTTCAATGCCAGCTTGAATGCACTTTGTGTTCTTTCCCACTGTGACTGTGGCTGTCTGTGTGCGTCAGTGTGTGGCAGGACACACTCTTCCCCTTGTTTGACAAGAGCCCGTGCCAACACCTAATTAAGGATAAGCCACAGAGCTCTCTGCTTTATCTTTGTCAACGGCTCCATGCCTAGCTTTCTGCCTAGTTGAGTTTTTAATGGCATGAGCAATAGTTCGGTTCAGTATTTCTCAGTCCGCCTCTCCCTGATCTCAGTAACTAAATATGGCCATCAGCCACAGTGGCGGGGAGATGGTTGTGATTTGTGGTCTGGGTTGCTTGAGTATGACAGAGGAACATGGCTGCCCTGTTGCTAAGGAGCAGCTTGCCCACTCAGTGCCCATGATAGAAGAGATCAGAGAGGTTGGAGGGGAAATTCAGGAGTCTCTCCCCAAAGTTCTCCAAAAATTTCTGGGTATCTAATCTATAGAGAAAAGGCTTGTTTGGTTCAATCTCATATTACATGGTATTAAGCATTCTAACTTCAGTTTGTACATGTGGAGATTATTCCTGCCCTAAAACTCTGGCAAGATCACATTAAAAATGCCTGAAAGTTTCAGACAGTCAATTAACAGTGTGTTTAAAATATAAAGAATGACATCTTTTGAAATATAAACATGAGGGAGAGAGAAGGAAACAGAACATCCTAGTTTGCTTTTCTCTAGAACTGCAATCCTTCCCTGGAACCTGGCTTCCACTGTAGTTTCAGTCTCTTCACTCAGATTTCTCTTTGTTCTTGAACTTCACATTTATGTTTAATGTTTCCAATTAACAGGGAAATGTCACAAGGCTCAAAGCCATCCCAAGGCAGTGTTATTTGCTGAAAAATCATTGAAACAGCAGCAGCAGCAGCAACAACAACAACATCAAACGTGCTATCATGACTGTGTACACCAGTTCTGGTGTGACCTTCGAATATGTTAAGACACCAAGATTCAGCCGAGAGGAGAAATGGATTATATACATTTGATCTTTTATCGCGGTTCCATGTCAACTTTATTTTCTGTTTAAAACTGCCCGAAGTTTCTTGTCCCGACTTCAGAACTGTTTCTTTTTTAGGTCACTTGGATGATTTTTTTTCCCATTCCATTCAAACTTTTGTTTTTGCTTCTAATTCTGGCTAACAAGCTAAACTGGAGCATTTTGTCTGCAGACAAAAAGGCGTTGAAGCACTCTCCAGCAAAAGACGACATCAGGAGTAAATGTGACTGATCAATATTTCGATCTCACTGGCTTTGCTGGGTAGATCTCCCTGTGCTTGCTATTGTTTAGTATAGAAAGGGTAAACATATAATAATAATGGGGCTGCAGAGACGGCTCAGCACTTAAGAGCACTTGCTGCTCCTGCAGAGGTCCAGGGCTTTGCTCCCTACAACCACATAGTGGCTCGCAACTGTCTGTAATTCCAGTTTCAAGGGATTCAATGCCTTCTTCTGACCTCCATAGGCATCAAGGATACAAGTGGTACACAGATATAAAGACAGGCAAAACACTCATAAGTATGCTTGTTTAAAAATATTTTTAACGAATACAATGACTCCCCAAATAATGGGGTGTTTAGAATCTACTTTAAAAGATAATCCATTCCATTTCCAACAATCCTGTGTGGCCCTCAGAAAATGGAAGTGAATCTGTGCAAAGATGTTAGCTTTAGGGGGATGTACTTCGTTGCCTTTCCTGAGATGATCAACGTCTTATCTACAAAAGCAAAATGAGAAACTGAATGCTGTATCCTCCCTGCATAAGCCCAGTCTTTGCTTTTGCCTACATTTCCAGGATAGTTTATATAAAACTTTGTCCTTCCAAGGTTTTCAAGTATGGGTCTTCCTGCTGTCAGTGGAGGCAGGCTTCCTTCCCAACACTTTCAGAGCACAGCATCACCAACATAGACTGTCCTACCTCTTCCCCTTCAGGACATCATGCTGATGCCTTTGATGTCTCTGCTGATTAACATGGTGATAGTGGGCTGTTATGGTAACATCTGTACTCTTTTATAAAGCACCATGGGAGACCAAGGCATGCTTGCTGAGCTGACCATAGAGAGATTGATGTATATTCTTACTACTTCATGACGGTGTATTTCTCTTTCCTGTATTAATTGGACCACATTGAAGTCATAGTAACTAGCATTGCCTTTGACTAATTGGCCTTCAAATTTGTCAAAGCCAATCTCCTAAAATACACTATTGTCAGGAGGCAAACAGTGCATATCTCAAGATCTGACTTTCAAGTTTGAAGAATTCGGGATGTTCAGGCTATCCCTTGTATCACTGTTCTGCTATTATGTCAGTGTTTTTTATGGCTATATTGATTAAATTGGAAATGTCACATGACCACAATTCCTTAATCCTGTGACCCACCGTGAATATATACCAAGTCTACAATGATAAGAGTTCTATTTGGAAAGACATCTCTTTAAGAGGATAGGGGTCCTAGAATTATTATAGTTTGTGAGACAATGAAAAAGAAAAACTGTCTTTCATAGACTAACTTGAATCTGTGCTGAAATAAGCTATCTTCTGTTTCAAGACACACGAGTCTAAGTAGGCACAAACCAAGCGTGAACAGGCTGTCGTTTGCAAGGTGAATGAGATGAAGAAAAGTAACTCGTGATTCTTTCTTGTCACACTTACAAATTATAGGGACTTGGGGCTAGATAGACCACTCAGTGCTTAAGAACAGTTGCTTTTTTTTCCAGCGGTCCCAGATTTGGTTCTCAGCACCCATATCAAGGAGCTTACAACCATCTATAATTTCAGTGCCATGGAGTCCAGGGTCTCAGTTGCCCGCGTTTATGTGCACATACCCAAATGCGCATGCACATACCTACACATAATTTTAAAAACATGAAAGGTTTTTTTCAAGCTTTCGGTACTTGCCTTTTCAAACAAAACTTGGTGGTTCCTTACACTAAGAGAGAGTAGAGAATCATCCATGTTCTAATTATAAAGAGGTGAATTTAAAGTATCTCAAGGTTATAACGTTTTCTGAGTGTCTTAATTTCATTTAGCAAATTAGAGTAGATATATTATGAATCATACAAAAATAACTATGTGTGATTGAGAATTTTACCTGTATATTTTTGTGACTTGCATTCAAGTTTATGTTTTTTTTTTGTTTTTTTTTTTTTTTTTTTTTTTTCTGCCTTCTTTCAGGGTGGATGCTTTTATAGGCTATAGCTAAACCAAGCTTATCTGTAAATGTGTCAGTAGGTTGTTACAATGGGATATGTTTCTGTCTGTTCTGCCATGGCATTAAGTAAAACAGAATGCTTGCTTCACATTACCTTTGTTTGTATATATGTTCCAGGAAATTCACTAAAAACCTACCAATTATGGTGTACAGAAACAGCTCTGCTTCCAAAGAATAAACATTCTGTCATTGCTATGAGATGAGATGTGAATATTTTATATAAGAAATTCAAATTTATATTGAAAGCTTATTCACCATTGAGTAGACCATTTTTGATGAAAGAATAATTCAAGAATTTATAAGCCTTTTCCAGAAGTCATTGCTTTGTAGAAAATAAAAACTATTTTTCCCCTGTGGTTATGAGTTTTGTTTTGTTTGATTGATTGCTTTTGGGATCAACAATTAATTTCTTCAATATATAACTATCTTAAGCTAGTAAATATTTAAAGTTCCTTATATGCAGAAGGAAACTAACGGCATGCAGAAATACATTGTTGTGCCTGCAATGGAGCAGTACATACACTTCATCCCCAGATTTAAAGAATCAGTGCAAAGCGCTTATAACAGGAACACCAACATGCAGACAGAGGTTAGCTTCACCTCTGGCTGAATCTGATGTCAGTGTGGTAATTACCAGGCCCAGTCAATAACACCTCTCCTCAAGTATAATTGCAAATCCAGTACAACCATGACCAGAACTAAATTGCTTTAGAACAATCAATAGGAATTTTCTGATTGTGTTCCCGGGTGTATGCATCAAATATAAAAAGGAAAAGTGTCCGTTCAAGCAAAAGGTCAATTTTATAAATAAAAAATACTGTTTAAAAGTCATGTTA
This sequence comes from Arvicanthis niloticus, assembly GCF_011762505.2. Taxonomy (NCBI): domain Eukaryota; kingdom Metazoa; phylum Chordata; class Mammalia; order Rodentia; family Muridae; genus Arvicanthis; species Arvicanthis niloticus. Next base: position 33,268,672 of record NC_047671.1, read on the forward strand.
TGGTTTATGTTCTTTCCAGATAGAAGGGACTACTACACATATAGGTTAGTTGTCTGTGGAAAGAAAGTCACGGTAGCACATTTGTCTGCAGACAGCTAACAATATAGAAAAAGCAAGACAATTCTGAGTGAGATATACATATGGCTGAAGATAAGTAGGCAATTCTGCAACTACATAGCTGCTGTTTAGAAATATAGCTTTGAACTTACAACTGAAACTCCGCTACTCTTTGGTAAGGGTGGTCATTAAAGAAGATATTTAACTAATGAACCCCATAAGGTACCATTTCCAATAGAAAATAAGATCAGAGCTATTAATCTCCTATCAGACCTATGGGATAATACACTCAATGTCCCATCTGTAGACATCGGTGAGGCTTAGAGCCACAGAGCTAAGCAGAAAACAAAACAGTTGTTTGGTGGTAATAAACTTGGGCTAAATTCTGTTGTCTTACCTTCAGCTAGATGAGAGCAGCTTCAGCTACAAGAAAGTTAGAATGGGATTCCCAGCCGGTTGGTGATGGTGCTGTGACCGTGAAGCTGTGGAAATGAGCAGGGTGTGGTCAATGGAAAAGAAAAGGAAGAAGTAGATAAGGACACAGGAAACTCTGGTGATTCTGGCACAAAGAAGAAATTGAAGAGACCAATGGTTTAGAATGTATGTGCTAGTTATAATAGGGCTCATGGGTTTGAAGGAAATTGTCTCCCATAGGCTTACATGATTGAATGCTTGGTCCCTAGTTTTTGGAACTTTTGGGAAAGATTTAGGAGATGTTGCCTTGTTGAATGAGGCATGTCACTGAGGATGGGCTTTGAGGTTTCAAAGCTTCATACCAGGTCCCTGTCCAGCCTTTGTCCTCTGCCTCTGCCTCTGCCTCTGCCTCTGCCTCTGCCTCTGCCTCTGCCTCTGCCTCTGCCTCTGCCTCTGCCTCTGCCTCTGCCTCTGCCTCTGCCTCTGCCTCTGCCTCTGCCTCTGCCTCTGCCTCTGCCTCTGCCTCTGCCTCTGCCTCTGCCTCTGCCTCTGCCTCTGCCTCTGCCTCTGCCTCTGCCTCTGCCTCTGCCTCTGCCTCTGCCTCTGCCTCTGCCTCTGCCTCTGCCTCTCTCTCTCTCTCTCTCTCTCTCTCTCTCTCTCTCTCTCTCTCTGCCTCCAATTGGCAGATCAAATGTAAGCTCTCAGCTAACGCTCTAGCATCAAGCCTGCCTGCCTGCCTGTAGCCATGCTTCGTCCATGATAATCATAGACTCACCCTCCAAAACTATTAGCAAGCCCCCAATTAAATGTTAGTTGCCATAGTCATGGTGTCTCTTCACAGCAATAAAAAAAGTTAGACAGAAGTTTTAAGACAGAACTAATAAGACAGATATCCTGTTTTCTTATTGTTTAGATAGTCTTGCTTTGGAGCATGCACTGAATAGAGTATTCTGTGGTGGGGTGGGAGGGGGGAGCACACAGCTAAGCCATTAAAAAGAATCCAGCAATCTGAATGATGCAGATAAGAAGGAGGCTCAAGGGAGACTTCTTTCATTATCCTGGGATCAGTGTATGACGTCAGTGCATGGGGAGGAGGAAGAACATCTTAATTATTGCAAGAATAGGGGAGCAGCGGGTGACAGTGTACTTGTCTAGGCTACCATGAATAGTTTCTTAGGGCTTACAGATGCTAGGGACACACGGTCAATACAACTATGTGTTGAAATGTGCTGCTGAGACATCAAAAACCTTCTGGCAGTGATGAAGAACATGAATGCATTGTGCACTCATCCAACCTATTCATAGTTTTCATCCCAGAGGTATTAAAAATAAAGAAGAAAAGAGTTGGATGGATGAGGTTAGCCACTTTCCCTGCATTCTCACACATTCATTTTGGTTGAATCAATGTTAAATAAATCCTATTCCTCAAAGCCAAAACTCTACTCACCAATTATATTTAGTGCAGTGCTTTCTAGTTCATGGCAGAGGTTTTCACTATGTATTGTGTCTTAGTTACTTTTCTTTTGCTGGGACAAAACACTGTGATCAAGGCAACTTAAAAAGGAAGCATTTAACTGTGGGGGCGGGGGGGGGGTGGGCTTCATGATTCCAGAGGGTCAGAGTTGATGTCCAGCACGGTAGAATGTATGGCGGCAGGCAGACCAGCATAACACTGGCACCTGGGGAGTTTACCTCTGAAACAACAACCACAAGGCAGAGACAGAGAGAGAGAGAGAGAGAGAGAGAGAGAGAGAGAGACAGAGACAGAGACAGAGACAGAGACAGAGACAGAGAGACAGGGAGAGACCTAACTAGGATTGTGGGATTGGTTGGGATTTTGAGACTTCAAAGCCTGCCCTCAAAGACACATCTCCTCCAACAAGGCCACACCTCCTATTCTTTTCCAAATAGTTGCATCAACTAGGAGCCAACCATTCAAATATATGAGCCTATCTCATTAAAGTCAACACATACTGAATTAAAAATTGATTAGTTAAGAATTAAAAAGAAATCAACAATGGCTAATCATCACCAACATTAAAAATATGCATTATAAGACTATCCATGTAAGTCATTTAAAATATTGTCTGTATAATAATGGTTTATACATACCCAATTTAAAATTGGCTAAGCATACAGCAGCCATTACCCTTCAATGAGGTACACACACACACACACACACACACACACTTTAGTTTTACATTTTAAGATAGAGAGAACTATTTTTAGCATAAAATCACTATTTTATAATACTTTCTCAAAGGCTTTTGATAAGTCATATATATAAAAATACAGAATAAACAAAACTACCTAAAACATGTTCATTAACACGCACAAAAAGGTATTTCTTTCAAGGTATAACATATTAGATTTGAGGTCTTTTATAGAACTAAATGTCCTCAAGGATTGGGTGCAGGATTAAAGACATCAGCAATTCCTGAAAGCCAAAAGCAGCCCTAAGTCTTGTGAAGCAAGCCTGTGATACATTACACTGTGTTTTCTGACCATTCAGTCTGCACCAGCAAACAGAGCTCTGCAGAGGGCATATAACAAGAGTTCTACAGTAGGTATTTTTGCATGAAAGTATACATGAAAATTTTGCAGTCAAAACAACCCAAAGGGCTGTTAAATAGCTGATAATTTCATCAAGCTGAAAATGAATATGGCTCTGTTACCAGTATAATGCTATAACCATTTTCAATTACCTTGTTTAACCCTTGTAAAGAAGTGAGCAGCAGGTGATACAAGAAATACTCCAGGAAGGAGAAACTCAGATGGGACCGCTCCAGCATGCTGCATGGCGGTCAGTGCAGGGGGGCAGTGTGGACTGCTGCACACATCAGTTTTAAATTGTCCAAGCAGTTGTTTCCTGTAGATTAATTTGTAATTCTAAATTTTCAAGCACATGAAATGTGAGCTTGGCCTTCCCTCAGGCCATTTACAGGGCTACAGCTTTTCTGTAATCTGAGGCCCAGGCAGAGTGCTAACACTGAAAACTGAAGGACCTGGGCCAGGTGGGAGAGGTAGGAAGGAGAGCTGGGGGCAGAACAAAGCAGGGTGTGAGGGGGGTTGAAGGACTGTAGACTGTGGGCAGGAAAGAAAAGATGCTGAAGGGTTGTTTTCATGGCTCAGTGGGTAAAGGGGCTTGGCGCCAAGCCTGATGACCAGAGTTCAATCCCCAGAACCCACATTGGTGGAAGGAAAGAATTGAGTCCTGTAAGTTGTCTTCTGGCTTGCTCTTTGCTACACAGGCAAACAAATAAATGAATATGTTTAAAAGAAAGCATCCAGAGAGAGCAGACGAGCTATAGAAGGGATTGGGGGTGGGGGTGGGGAAGCACAACAGGATCTTTCTTCACTTTACTGCCTCCTCAAAACCATTTCTCAGATCCTTTCACAATCAGCAGAAATTTTGTTTTGTTTGAGAAAGGATCTCACTTACCTAACCCCAGCCTCGTTCTGTCTCACAATGGTTGAAGTTATGCCACCACGCCCATCAAAATCAACAGTTTTTGAAAAACAGTATTAGCCTTGCATCCTTGAAAAAAAATAAACACATAAACAAATGCATGTGAGTTGAAACCTTTGGATGGTGAGAGACATTCAGACCTGGAGTCAGCTCCACTTGCTGTTGGGTGACAAACCAATTAGTCTCCTCCCTCCCTTCTAGCCTTTAGACAGCTCTGCACTCTGCTTTGAGGCCAAATTACCTGTCACACTGTAGAACAGTTTAGGTCCAGGGGAAGAAATGTATCCCTTGGTCCCAAAGTGGAAGTAATTACTCTGGAGCTGTGAGATTTGGTCAGTCAACATTTGTTGAGCAGACATTTCTCATAGAAAACTATATGAAACTTGTGCTTCCTTAAGCAAAATATTCCCCCCAGAGTCCACAATTTAATGCTGTCATGTTTTGACCTCTCGTGGAGACATGGATCCCTGAGGAAATCTGATGTTTTAAGAGATTATATATTTTCTTCCTAGATGAGCCTAACTTGCAAACTGTACACTACTGACTGTATTTTCCCCGTGTCAACTCCCCCCCCCAAAAATTTAAATTGTGATTTCTGTTGCTCACTTTGATTTTTTTCTCATGTAACTATTTCTGGCAATGTCCTAAATTTGATTTCAATAAATCCAAAATGTACAAAGCCACATCCACTTAAATTATGTGGCGAAGTAAAATCAATGAGAAATTTACTGACACCTGTCTTTAAACAGACCTTGTAAATAAGAAGTATTTTCTAGCAGGTAAGAATGCCCCTGCCAGTATTAAGTCATTGACTCAAGCTCCTTGTTTGGATGGCAAGATGTCTCAGAGGCGACTCACAACCAGTGACTGCCAGGAGGCAGCAAGGAGTTTCCATAGTGCCCTTTGTCAGGCAAACAGACAAGAATCCAGCAAAGAATCCCTGGTGCCACATGGGGTACTAATTTTCTCATCCATATGGTCAATACAGCCATTTTCTCCTGAGCTCTGAGTCACCAATATGCCAATGCTGCGTCATTATGGTCACAGAGAAGGCGAAACAGGACAGCAGATACGGGTCTGAATCCTTTATGCGCTGACCCTCCTACCATGCCAATATAGAGAGCTGTGATTTACGGGGACTGGAAAAATCGTTTCTCTGATGTGAGATTGACAACTACTGTACACACAAACAACCTGTGCAAGTTGTGCTCAGATAGCTAGGTTTTCTTCTAGTTGAAGCTTTGCTTGATAAGACACATAGCATAGAACCTAGTCTCTGTAGCTATTAAATTGAGACTTACCAAACAATATTATTAAAGCAAGATAAGACTCCTGTGCTTTTTTACACTGTAACTTTCTCTCTCTCTCTCTCTCTCTCTCTCTCTCTCTCTCTCTTTCTTTCTTTCTTTCTTTCTCTTTTCTTACTTTCCTGTTTCTCTTTGAGACAGAGTTTTCCATTAAGTAGCTATGTCTAGACCTTGAACTTTAACAATCCTCCTTCCCCTAATTTCTGAACTACCATGTCCAGCCAGACCATAGTATTAATACACCTTTGTAGTTTGCATTTTAAAAGTAGTTTATTGGGCATTAAATTACCAACAAGGTGCAAATGTCATTTTTTTGAAAGAGAAAACTATCAAACTTTTGGATATTCAGTGAACACAATTGTAATTGACTGAAAAGTTGTGATAAGTAAAAGTTTGCAGGGCCATTAAAATATCTTTATAGTTCTTGAGACCCACTGCTTCTGTGAAGTTTCCATTCAGCTTGGAAAATACAAATTGATCCCACATGCACATGTATTTCCCAGGGCCCTCCCTTCCCCTTCTATACCTTTTACACATGTCTTTAAAAACCATCAGAGTTTCTCAGCTCAAAACACTAACTTCACTTCTTTTTTTTTTTTTTTTTTGCTTCTTTCTTTCTTTCTTTCTTTCTTTCTTTGCCATAAAAAGAAACAGAACAGAGTGGAGGTAACATTATCCATAACAAATGAACTGTGTTTCCTGCAAGACGTAGGTAGTTCCTGGATCTGACACACAAGACCTTGTAATGATGACGTTGAATGGACTGTTTATATTTCCCTGTGCCAGACTACCTGGAAGTACATATTCAAACCTAGTCAGGCTGGAGAATCTCTTAGGATTATTTCAGCTATATCAAGAAATAGCTGTCTAGAAACATGTGCATATGATCATAAATCCTTATCTGGGAGTAGGCGGTCACAGAACAAATATCGGGTTTGTGTCAGACCACTATTTAATTAGATGTAATTAGTATTTGTCTTCTTCCATTCAGAAGTAGGGATCTATGTCTTTTAGCGTCTGTGACAGTGTAAAACTTTCCAAAAAAGTAGCTGTCACAATAGATGAAAGGTTGAATAGGATTGGAAAGATACAGATGTGGGTTCTCCTGGTTGACACAGAGTAGTGTCACAATCAAGCGCCAGAGGTTATGAGAAGCCTATTGTCTTAATGTATGAGAGAAAGAATGAGCAGGAAACAAGAACAATAATGACAACAACAATGTAGAAAGTCCCAATGGATCAAAGACTCACAACCGCAAACTTCCAGGCACACTGCCTAGGCAGTGGCCTGATGACCTGGGAGCTACTCAATGCATAGCCCACTTGTTAGAGTGAAAACAGCTAACCCATGACTAGACATCTTTTTCACCTGCTGTTATGTCTCTGTGACACACACACATGCATACACACACACTCAATCATTTGTTGCTTTGATTTTTTTTAATGTGTCTCTTAGTTTTCGGTTTACTCTTCTATGCTGTGCTCCTCAAAATATCTCATCTTGGAAAGCCACAAAAAGACATGCCTATTATGGTCAATTATCATTTTCTAAAATGAGAGCCCCTATTTGGAGTGAATATGTTCAAAAAGGCACTTATTGGATGAAAATTCCGTTGCATGCATGTTAAGAGTATCATAATACAACCCATTAGTCTGTGTAATTAATATACATTAAGGGAAGCCTACTGCATGAGTGTGTCCCTGTACAAAGCATGCATGCTGTGATTAATACCTCTAAGGAAAGGTGCTGGTCTCCCATCACACACAGAGAAGTCAAACAGCATTAAAACAATCAGATTGTGGATCTAGAGGTACTTGCTGCTCAGTTGAACAAGGCTGGTGTTTAGAAGTCTTATCTTGCAAGAGTTCCCCCAGTATTATAAACAGTGTGTTCTTCCATTTAAAATTGGGTTTTAAAACATTCTTATTAAATTAAGGACACCTAGCGGATAATTTTTCACATTAAAATTTTAATAGGGTGAAGTGCTATCGGGTTTCATCTAGGAGAATATGGAGCCATCTTCCCATTCTCCCCAATTTCCTTTGTAACTCTCCCCCATGTTCATGATTTGCATGCAGCAGCCTCCTGGCAGACATTAAAGGGAACACAATCCCACTGCAGCTAATAAACTCGCTGTAACAAGTCCCTCAACTTTGTCTGGTCACAGGGCTCAGCAGGATTGCCATATGTGGGGCTCGATACAAGGTAAAAATAACATTATTTTGTGCTTTCAAAACTATACAACTCTATATTGTCTCTTTGGAAATGGAGTTTGCTTAATGTCTAGTGATTATCTCCTATCTGCCTTGCTGTAATATCAGTGTTTTGTTCTTTTTTTCTTCTTCTTCTTTGTTTCTAATCACTGGTGTTATCTGGAGTTTGGAAGAAGCGCTACAATTAAACAGACTTTGAACACACCAGGGAGAGACAGCAGGGCTCTTTTGGCTTCAGTTCACCTAGCCCATCATTCGAAAACATTTCTGGATTTATGTGGGTATCATCCACCAGTGTGGGCACAGCTGAGGTGACTGTGCTAATTAACTGTCCCGCTGAAGCAGCTGAGAAAGCTTGTCTAAACGCCATGGGAATATGCACGGTTAGAAAGAAATTCTATCCAGTGAGGTGAGGGTTTAAATATAGAATCCAGACAGGGAACACTTGTCCTTAACCATCAGGTGACAACACCATTGGTTATGAGGTGTTTGAGAGCCAGTGGTGTCAGAAAGGGAACCAAAATGATAAGAGGAAAAACTAACCCTCCGTAAAAGTTCAAGGGCCTCTACTAAACACAAAGTATTTGGGAATAGCCACCTTAACATCTGAAGAGCAAAAAAAGCAAGAGCCAGCAAAGGTCCATTGTCAGGAATGTGGGAGGAAAGACCCACATAAGGGATCAATAGCCAAAGGACTGCCCTTAGCATCCGTGAAATCTCATCTTGCAAGTTTGACAAGTAGTTGGGATTGTGAAAACTGGCCAGTGGAACTCAGTGTCCCAACAGGCTACAGTGAGAGAGCATGTGGGTGGGAAAGGGTTTGTTTTGATGGAGGAGGCAGAGAACCTATGAGGACCCGTAGGTGGTGTTAAGGGATAGCACATGAGGTTTAATGAAACTTTCTGTGGTTCGAGTACCCCAACCATCACCAGTTTTAAAAATAAATCAAGACTGAGCCAGGTGGCGGTGCACACATTTAAGCCCAGCACTTGGAAGGCATAGGCAGGCAGATCCCTACAAGTTTGAGGAGAACCGGGCCTACAAGGTCAGTTCCAGAACAGTCACAGCTACACAAAGAAACCCTGTCAAAAAAAAACCCACAAAAAACAAAAAACAAAACAAAAACAAAAAAACACCCAAAAATATAAGTAAATAAATAAGAAATAAGTAAATAGCTAAGATCCTTATTTGTATTCTACTTAAGACATGCTTTCCATTCAGATAGTCTTCAACTTTCTTGTGTGATGGGTTGTGTGTTAGGCTTTGCCAAGAACTGTAAAGACTACGATTTTAATGTTGTCTGGAAGCTAAGATATTAGCCTGGCAGAACACATGAGACTCCGGGGCAGAGACAAAGGCCTTTCTTTCTCTCAACCTAGCAAGCAGCATGAGCTTTTAGTTCGTATCCTGTGCTGTTTGCCTCTCAAGGCCCTTGAGTTAATGCAAAGTTGCTCAGGCAGACAATGAACACAGTTAGCCTCCCAGCTGAGGAAGCCTACGTATTCTTGAGAGGAGGTTTTATTCCTGAAGAAGCCATGGTCTCTGTTATATTGGCCAGGCAGCAAACCAGCCCTCTACTCATGGTGATTACCTTCCAAGGCTGTCTTTTGTGAAAATAGCCTGGGAAGATGTTCAGCACCTGTAGGCACAAGATGTACTGCATCTCAAGTGCTGTGATGGTTTCAGTGAGATGTTCAAATATTTGGTACTCAGTTGACTGCTCTGTTAGAGTAGATTTAAGAGGTACAGCTTTGCTGGAGAAAGCATGTCACTTGGGTGAGGATTTTGTAGTTTCAAAACCATGTACCCCTCCCTATGCACCCTCTCTCTCACTTCCTGCTGATGGTTCATGGTTCAACTTGAAAGCCCTTAGCATCCTGTCCCAGCTTGCTGCTTGCTGCTATGTTCTCCTACATGCCAGACACTTATCTTGCTGGAACCATCAGAGCACATAAACCCTTCCTTCTAAAGATCGACTTGCTCATGGTGGTTTATCACAGTAGTAGAAAAGCAACTAATACATGAGACCATAGAATTCTCTTCAACATGTTACTCATAAATATATACTGAAGAACTCCAGGAGGCAGTCAGGGGGCCTATGGTGTTTGTGTGAGTTCCACTGTGTCTAAGGTCGATCCTGGCACAGGAAAGCATATTGACTCAAAAGTCACTTGCAAGCATGGGGAACAACATTCATTTGGGGCTGGACTTATAAAATGACAGAGTTGGGTTGTAACCCAGACACAACAGAAATTGTCTTTACTTTGAGGCAAATAAAAATCTCACCAGTGTGCCTGTTCCCTTCTCTGCTTTCTTTGTTTATCTCCCCTTTCCTGAGATTTCTCAATGAAACAGCCCTTACCCACATAGGTAGGCCTTCGAGAAGGGTAGTCGTGTTGGCTCACAGATAGCTCAAAATGTCTACCAGCTCTGCAAATCAAATCTATTGGGATTGCAGCTGGAAAAATAACATCTTAAAGCTTCTGGCTCCCATCTAAATGATTTATGAAGTAAAACTGTGTCCAGAGTCTTTCAGCAAACAGGAAGTCCTAAAGAACCACTGTACTTGATTCATTTTTTAACAGTGATCTATTCCTGTTCCATGAGTGTCCCAGTGAATCAGAGGATGACCAAGAGTCAGGGGACTCAGCTCTAATGTTCTTCCCGTCAGCTATGGGAGCAAGAGCACACCAACAGGCCTACCCCCAGTCTCCATTTATTTAGCTGGAAAATGGGTACAAAAATACTACTACATTGTAGAATTGTCATGGGGATTCAATAAGAAAATATTTATAACTCCTTGAGCAGAACCCGTCTTTATGAATAACAGCTGCTATTATTAGGTTATCTTGTCATTCTTAGGAAACCATAAAGCATGATGTGAATGCCTGTCTCTTCTTAATTCACTGTCATCCCTGAGATCCATTGTTACTCTTGCCAGTAAATCAAGAGACAATTCCTCTCACCATCTCAGAAATTCATAGAGCTATGTGATGCTGCATTTAACTCCACTTCTTAGGTGAGAAACTCTGCCTTTGTTCGCCTGGGTAATCGAGATTTGAGAAAGGTGCCAGTGGGTCTTGGTGAGTTGCCAGAAAAACAGGTCCACAAATTTTACTCACATGGGAATAGCTCATACAAAAGTGCAGTGTGGAAGTCTTGTTAAAAAGCTAACAGAATTCCCATTATGCTCCCTGCCTTGTACGGCAGATATTATTAGGACGAGGCTTTAAATCAAAACTCTCATATGCGTTGGAGTTCTGAAAAGCTGAAGGTTATGCAGACTAGGCCCTGAGTGGATTAGCACTCAAGCCTGTAATGTCACTCTGTCTTTACCCTAATCTTTTGTATCAACAAAGCAGTTAAAACAACAACCCCCTAGAAGATAGAGAAACTGGACTCTGAAAAGGTATTAAGTTGTCCGGCTCGCTTCCTAGTCAGTTAATTATCTACCCTCTACAGCTGAGTCATTAACTCACCAGGCAGAGATTTACTGAGATTCTGCCATGAACAAATTACTATCCTGGCCCTTGGTGATCCAAAGTGATTAAGGTCAGGTGACCATGGCCGGGACGCTTGGTGTGTAAAAGGAGAGAGTGCACGCAGTTTTTATATTCCTCCAAACACAGTGTAGGTGATCTTAATACTGTAAAGTGAGTTCCTTTGTCTTGCTGCAGAAGGCAGCTCACCATCTTTAATATTTAGAGAATCAAAATAAAGGATAACATAGTCATGTTTCAGCCATGATGGCCAGAAACCGGATTCTTTGGGTAGTTCGTGGTGAGCATTTTACACAGCATCCAGGGTAACAGAAACACTAGATTTCACTTTTTTTTTTCACCTACTGATCTCCCCTGCTAGACTCTGAGAGATACAGAGGATTATATGTTAAGTAAACTACCATGTGGTGAAGGTTCTCTGGGAAGTAAGAGGGACGGGTAAGAGAAAGTAAGAGAAATTTGTTTCATTTGGTTTGTGAGTTTAAGAAAGAGATTGCCAGGTTGAAAAGCATAAAAACAAAGCTATACATTAATTGATTGAATGAATGAATAAATGAGTGATTGATCGATTGATTATGATGTTGGCCTTGAACCCAGGGCCTTGCCTATGCTAGGTAAAGTCCCTACCACAAAGCTCCATCTCGAACCATAATACGTTTGTTTAAGGCAGAGCGATCAAATATAATGAACAATAAGAAAGTGTGAACCTCTTACGTCAATTCTGGTTTATTTGTACACGGGGCGTGGGCTGGTTCCATTGCTCAGCTAGTAAGATAACTTGCTGCTAGTCTTGATTACTTGAGTTTTATTCCCAGGACCTCCATGGTGAAAGTGAAGAGCTAAATCATGCAGCTGGCATTCACATTTACACACACACACACATACACACACACACACACACACACACACAGAGGAATAAATATGTCTATGTCTTTTAAGAAGAAATAGAAGCAATGTCTTAAATGACATTTATGGATGAAACATCAAGGCTCTATATTACTAATCAAAGTGGGTTCCCCACTCTTTTCAGTTCCTCTTCCATAGAGCAATTCAGAAGCACATCATCTATGTTAAAGATAGGTAATAAAATACACCGAATAACTGGGGAATGGGAATGTAGAGCTTTTATCAGTATGGTAAGAAATTATGACCTTCAAATCAGTATTTACATGATACCCCAGAGCTTAGGCCTTATACATAATACTAGGTCAGGAGCTGAGTGAGTTCATCTATGAACCAGTCTTGGCTTGCCTCCTGTTTTCATAGACAATGTTCATTGTAACACAGCCACCCATGGTTCTCTTTACATGTCATGGATGCTACTGCACTGTGATGAACGACTCAGATAAATATGAAAGACACAATGTGGCCCACATGGCTAAAGCATTTACTGTCAAAAACTTCCTTTAAACCAGGGTTAGCCATAAACTCGCTGTGAACCTGAAGTTGTTGGCTTTGAGCTTGTTGTTCTCCTGCCTCTACTTTCAAAGTATGTCATCACACCCAACTTTACCTTAAGTGACATCTTAAAGGAAATATTTATTGACTCATGTTCTGGGTTTAAATGGTTAATAAATCTCAACACAGTGATATAAAGGAGAAGGAGAGATGATGACAAAGGAGATAAATAGGAAGAAGGATTTAAAGGGAGGGCAGAGAAGAACATTGGGGGAAACACACTAACACTAAGGGTGTTTAAAATATCCATGCATAAATATACTTTTTATCAACTTCATCTGTCATCTATCTATCTATCTATCTATCCATCTATCTTCATTTAATATATGCATCTCATATAAAAGAGTTACTCTACACAGTAAATAATGTCCCCTCTCAGAACCCATAGGGTACCAAATAACACATTCAATGAAGGCATGAATACCAACCCTGGAGTTGTTGGTCATAGGTGTATCAAAGACCCCTAAAAAATGCAGGGGCTTGCCATGTCATTCCCACCAGAATTTTATGGCAAGACTCTATTACTAAAGACACCACACATTCCCCTCTTCACCGGGCATTGAGAAATCAAATTGGCACTGACTAGGAAGCTTCCTCCCTGCTGGTTAACTTGCATAGTTCCTGAAGGAGCTATGCAGGCTATAGAAGGAAAGTGTGATCAATAGCTTTGCCTAGCTGTGAACTCTACGAGATACAATAATGGCTGACTTGGCAAGTCAGGAACATGGATGCAATAGTGGTACTGATGCTATCGGGGTAGCCAATGCTTTTATTCACTTATTTTCAATTGTACTTACATCCTGCTCCACAAGAAGAAACACATTCCTGGTACTGTAAATGCCATTAAGCATCCATTTTGAGTGAGCTCTTGGGCGGCAGGATTAAAGTACCTATTATTACTTTGCTAAATGGATATTGTATCCAACTGCCCTCTAAATTCACATCTCTATTTTCATAGACTAATGCTACTCTCTGTCCTAATCTGAGAGCTTTGCTGTACAGTGTATGGCAGTTAATTCAGAATATCAGAGCTAGCCAAATTATAAAGACTAAATGCCTATGTAGTGCTCAGCCATACTTGGGAAACCTGTGTCAAACCCCTTTGCCCCTAAAATTCAGGGACCATGAGAAAGAGGAGCTGAAAAGCTGTAAAAGCAGAGTTCATGGGGGGCCAGAATGTACTAGGGTCTTCTGCACATGTCAGGACCACTGCACTCACGAGCTGACAGTAGCTGTGGTTGGTAAACACCCGTACAACATCAAGCCAATCAACACTCCAGCATGGAGGTAGGAGGGGCTTATCAATCCTCCTCCCTAGCTAAAGAACTATCTTGATGACTTCTCAGGGAGGGAAAATCAATTATCTTCAAGAATGTAGTCCTAGTAGATTGATCTCCATGTTTCTGTGTAGAACAACACATCCATGAGTGTATAGGTAGCACAAATTATACTAGGTAGGTTATTAAAAGCAAAAACAAAAACGATGGAAAGGGATGAAGAGGAGTGGGGCAGACCCGAGAGAAGTTATGGGAAGGAGTTCAAAGCGAATATGGTCAAGATACGTTGTATGTATCTACTTATAAAATTTTCAAAAAGAGTTAATAAAAGTATTATCAAATAATTGTGTTTTCTCAGTGAATTATGATTAATAAAACTTTAAGCAAAGAAAGGACTTTAAATAAAGGAATAATGTGAAATCTGTTTATTGTCAGGGTAAGATCCACAGCACCTGGGAAATAAATGAATATTAGTTATAGTAATATGAACTGACTTTCTGCTATGTTTTGTACAAGTTCTTCAATGATCCTTGTGCCATATCATACATAGTTATATCTATGGTTATGAGGATTATTTTTCATTAAAAGAAAAAAAAAGTGAAAAACCCCACATAGCTCTAAACTGGCATCTCCCCTATTGTAATGTGATCACCAGAAGGGAAAATTCTATCCTGCTCATCATGACATTTCTAGAACTAAGTACACTGTCTGGCATATGATAAGAAACTTAGCAAAACAGACATTTGCAGAATAAATGGGAAAAGGAACTAATGACCAAAGGAACAAATGCAAATGTGTAGGACAAGCATTTAAGGGCAAGAGGCAACCTCTCAAAGCCATCCTGGGAGGCTGTCAAAGCCATCCTACATCATCGGCCAGCTGAACTCTGGTACCCCGCCAGGGCTCCAGGCTATATAACTTATGATATCTGGAGTGCTGGAATCCAGAGGTACCAACCTAGAGATGCTCTCTTAGCCCAAGGCAGTCTGACACTTCTGTATTCTACCCGAAGAAAGTATTGCTTCACTTGTCTACCAATTAGTTCCTGCCTTTAGCATGACCTATTTTCTTCCAATTACTCACACCTGCTTAATCTCGGCTCTTTGACTCCCACCAGTTTGGGGAGGGCTTCCTGTAGCTGCAGGACCTCACTCCTCTCTGCGGGTCCCCTCTCCATCTTCCTTCTGATGGGCAGGCTTGATTGTTGTCAAACACTGCTGCCTTCCAGACTCTATCTAGTTCTCCAACTGATCCTTCAGCTGCAGCAGCCCTTAAAGGCTGACAGGATGAATTGCTTACTTCCCAGGCTCTAATGTTTATCTCCCTTTAGATCTCACCATCTGCTGTGATTTGGCAACTCAGGTAAATGCGTTCTTCCCCCCACACACACACATACTTCTTTCTTTCAGCCTCCTGCAGGAATTACCATGTCTCTGTCCTCCTCCCTCTCTTCAGACATCAGCCCCTTGGCGATGTTTACACTGAGATTGATGGATGTGCCTGGTGCTTTTTTTTTTTTTTTTTCTTCCATGCTGTCTATCATTTTTGGCAGTTCACTGATCCAATCTGTCCACCAAGGCCTGTGGATAGAGACCCAAAGAAATCTGTAAGATCACAGTCAGCTGTGTCCCTCCTCAAGCCCCTTACTATCTGTCATTTCACAATGGTATCTCATTAGTGTCTGAGGTGAGACTAGAGACCCAGTGGGAGTGGTCAGACCTTTTTGATTTATTCTGAAATTGACACAGAACTTGAAACTGTGATTAAAGTATCAGAATCCTGGTTTCTTTCCAAATTTGGAAAAAGCAGCTCATAGGATCTCGTGCCTCCCTTTGGCAAAGTTCGCTGGAATACCTTCTCACTACAGTTCTCTTGAGGTTATTCACCCTTTCTGTTTCTAACTCTTTGCGTTCTTCTGTCCCTGAGATCAGCATAAAGCATTTATGGTTATTCTTGAGCATGACCTTGAGAGCAGCTGAATGTTTCAAACTAATAGGAAATGACCCTAATCGGATACAATAAGCATTGGTTTACTTTACTGGAAGAGCTTAGCGGGCCATGTTCTGTGATGACCATTCATCCTTGACTGGAGAGCAGTAGTCACCAGATACAGAAGAATAGGGCAGTATTTCAATAAACTTTTATGAAAAGCAAGCAGGGAGACAGATTTGGCCCATGTTTCACAGTCCCTTCCTCTGTGTTTTGAAATACCTCCATCTGATTTTGAAATACCTAACACTATATCCATTCATGAATGAATTCTCAAACCATACTTAAATCATCACATCAACTTGTAAAAGCTACCTCCTTTCCATTAAATGCATTTGTATTTATGAAGAAGAAAATTAAGGTGTCATCTTATTAGCTATAATTAAACTACCTTAAAGGGGCGTCAGCATGTTTTGTAAACCTGAAACTTATGTACAACTTTTATGAAATTCAATGAAATACTATGTATCCCTTACTAGATCTTTCAGACATTGTTTATACAGTGAATAACAGACTCTAATGAGACCAGGGCCTGCTTTAGTCCCTGGTTCTGACACAGGTCCTTAGGGGAGTTCATTATCTGTTTCAAGCCACCATGGAGTCATTTAGCATACTGTAACAGAAGACAGTGTCACTTAGGACTCTCCTGGCAACCATGTCCCCAGAGAATATCATGGCACTGGAGACAAGAATATCTGTTTAGTGTTCTTGATTTACTGCAGAGACCAACAGAGTAAAAGTACAGACCAGATACTGTCTCTGTCTCCTATAGACAGATACTTCCTGATGAACTACTTTGTGACGCTTAAGACAGATATATTTATTTCTCAGAAAATGTCATTTTGCAGGACCAGGGAGATGACTCAGTGGGTGAGGGCACACACTACCCACCCTGTCTTCTGAGTTTGAGTCCCAGAACCTACATGCTGGAAGAAAACAAATGAGCCTGTGGAATTTCTCCTCTGATCACACACATATACATTGACACACAAACATACACAGAGACATATGTACAGAGGAGGGGGCGGTAAATAAATAAAGTTTTACAAATTAAAAATTGTGCCTAATTTTACAGATCATATTTGAAGAGGTTAAGTAGCTGGTCTAGGTTGTAGAACCAAAATGCCTCTGTGTGTAAACAATACATAATGGTCCCCTCCCCTTCCTCATCTCTTTTCATGTACTCACTAAAATGGAAGAAATTTTGCTTCGTACTTGATGTAACATTGATAATCAATGAATACTTCTTAAATCTCTTCAATTCAACATTTCCCCTCTTTCCAGGTCTTGTGTCTGCTCTGGCTTCATTTCTGTTGCTGGAATAAAGTATTCTGACCAAAAGAGATGTAGAAGCAGAAAGGCTTTACTTGGCTCACAATGTCAAGTTACAATCCATTGTTTCGGAGAAGTCAAGGCAGGAACTCAGAGCATCACTTGCAGTCAGAGCAGAGGGGTAAACAGGTTCTTTGCTGCTTGTTTGCTATGGCTTATGCTCTGCTAGGTTTCTTCATGCTTACACAGCTCAGGATGCTCTAGCTTAGGGAATGGTGCAGCCTACAATGGGCTAGGCCTTCCTACCTCAATTAACAACCAAGACACTCACCCATAGGCATGGCGACAGGTCAAGCAGATCTAGATAACCCCTCATTAAGAATCTCTTCCCAGGGTGTGTCAAGTTGAGGGTTAAAAGTAAAGGCATCATTGTTCGCTCAAATATGGGAACGAAAAGCCACAGAACCATTTATTTTGTATTTCTCATCCTTTGGCATCACACACACATTCAATGTAATGGTTAATTATATATATTTACTTGAATGGGCCACAGCATCTAGATTCTTATGATAGGGTTGTGGACATTGATACCCAAATTGGTAGACTTTAAGTAAAGCAGATGTGCTCCCTGACAGTCTGTCTCTTTCACCAGTTAGCAAAAGCAGACTTCCCCCAGGGCAAGAATAAATTCTGCCACCAGCCAATCTTGATAGTTAAATGAGGACATAGACTGTTCCCTGGGACACATCTCCAGCCTTCCTTCCTGGCCTGCAGATTTTGATTTTTCCAAGATTCATAAATGAATGAGCCATTTTCTTAGAATGAACACACACATGCACACACAAGCTCATACACACACCACACATATATGCAAGCGCTCTTTCTCTCTGTGTGTGTGCATGTGTCTGTCTGTCTGTATCTCTCTCTCTCTCTCTCTCTCTCTCTCTCTCTCTCTCTCTCACACACACACACACACACACACACACACACCACACATATATGCAAGCGCTCTTTCTCTCTGTGTGTGTGCATGTGTCTGTCTGTCTGTATCTCTCTCTCTCTCTCTCTCTCTCTCTCTCTCTCTCTCTCTCTCACACACACACACACACACACACACACACACACAAGCTTATATACCTTACTGAGTCTTTTCCTCTGGAGAACCCTGACTAATATAGTTGTTAGGTCTATAAATTTTTTTTTCTCTGAAATGTTTTTTATCTTTCTCAATGCCCTAAATTGGCTCAGGTCCCAATCTTTTGCAGAGGCCATATAATTAGTCTCTCTGCTTTATGTTTCTCTAATTTCCAATCTGGAATTAGGTCAGTGGCTCCCAAAAGATCACACAATCAAATTTAGACTCCTTGACATGACATTCAAGACCCTTCATTATATGAGGCTGGATTTCCTGCCCTGGCTTCTTTCTCCCACTTTTCTCTTTCCACTTCACTGCATTAGCATCCTGTGCCTACGTCCATCTCAGCCCCGAGTCTTGCTCTTCGATTGAGAATGACCCACATCAGATGGCAAAATTCCAGTTAAAGATACAATCAAGATTTTTTTTACTTCAGCTTTCTAGTTGGCATTTGTCTGCTTCCATTGGTGACTTTGTGCCATCATCTAAAATCAGAAAATGAGTTCATTTCTCCCCAAGAATTATTTTCTGATCTCCATTGAGTTTTAAATCCCTGTAAGCCAATAGATTCCACGGACACAATGAAAGACCAGCCATCCACAGTCAACATATCTCAAGCCCCTGTGCTTATAATCACCCTATTAAGAAAAGAAATACTTTAAAAAGACACCCATCACTTCAGCTATGAGACTGTTGAAATATTGAACCCCCAATAATTGACATTATCTCAGGAGCCCCATTATGGAAGAGGGGGAAAGCTGAAGCTCTCAATTCAGCCAGAGGAGGAACTTGTTTCCTTGAAGAAGACTTCATGTAGGTCTGACAGCTTACTCAACCACTCTAAAGAGAAATTATGATCTAAGACATGATGAACAGAGAGAGAGAGAGAGAGAGAGAGAGAGAGAGAAATCTCCTCTTAAACTGAAATCTCATGTCAGGGTCCCAAAGACACTTGGGAGCCACAGGTCCACTAGACCTCTTTGTTTCTCTTCCCAAGTCTCCCCTATAGTCACGTTAGATAATCTCCATTTTCTACCTTTTACTACTACTTATCTCTTTAATTAACATGTTTGGGTGAATAGTAACCGTATATTGCTGGAGATGCCACATCCCCAACTCAAGTAACATTCTGTCTGCATTTTCCTTCTCTGACAATATTTTACTGATGTATTCTAGTTATATCTTTACTGCATAGCTGCATCTTCATCTAAGAAATAATATTAGACAGAGGTTCATAAAATTTCCAGGATCATTTGAAAATCCTTTTGTTTCATGCTGTATTGAACCTGGTTTCTTACTAGCTGTCATGTGTGGTTTTTTTGTTTGTTGAAATATAAGATTATAGTTCCCTTAAAATTCCCATTGGTGAATTGTTAGGCGTTATAGGATATGTTATCAAAAGGTCATTGAAACACAGGTTCCACAAGCTTCCAAAGTTAACAGATAGAATGAATAATTTTACATCTGGAAAAGAGCCCAGTCAAGAATTAGGTACAATATTACAATTTTTTATTCATTCAGCAAAGAGAATGGCTTCTCTCCACCCTGCTGCATCTGGAAATATATATGTAAATAAAATACTTGGTATCTTTGAGGAGATTTAAAAAGAAGACAGACAGGTTACCCAAGTGTGAACTGTAAGCAATATTTGCAGTACTAGAAGAATGTCTAGGTTCAACTTTAGGAAGCACAGGCACTAGCAAAAGAGACAAATAAGTGATTGTGGAGTTTAGTCCACGGCTTCATTTGGGAGAAACCCTGGCTTGCTTTAGGCAAGTGATCCCAGCACCATCAGCATCACAGGAAAACTAATTGAAAAGTAGTCCTGACTCTGATTCTCACATCCAAAAGAAGACAGTCTTTGTTTCTTCATCCAGTGAGAAATGGACATACTGTCCTACACAATAAAGTGCTACATTGAGAAAGATGAAAATAACGAGGACTATACAAAAAAATCCAAGTAACTTGCATGAAAAGTCAGACATGGTAACATATGTCTGTAATCTAGTGCTTGGTAGCCTAGGGCTGGATAGGTAAGCAAGAGAGTTAATGGCCAGCCTGGACTACTTAGCAAGCTTGCTTTGAAAAAGCAAGACAAAATTCTATACACAACCTAATCCAATTTTGTTCAGTGTGTGTGTGTGTGTGTGTGTGTGTGTGTGTGTGTGTGTGTGTGTGCAGTGTAGGATCTGTGAAATATGTTTATGAAGGGTAGGGTTGTTTAAATATATTTGGGGTGTTTTGTGCTTGGGAGTATAGAGTATGTCTGATATGGGTATGGGCTCTGTGTGTGTGTGTGTGTCTGTTAGAGAGCATCATACATGCCGTGGTACCTGAGTGGAGGTCAGAGGACAACTTTCAGAAATCAGCTCTCTCCTTTTACTGTATTGGTTTCTGGGATCTATCCGAGGTCATCAGTCTTGGCAGCAAACATCTTTAACCACTGAGCCATCTTGCAAGCACTTTACTTTACTTTCTATGATTATGAAGAAAAACATTAGTATAATCCCATTGAAGAATTATGATTACTAGATTTGTGGTTTGGAAAATTCTATTAGTTTAAGAGATAAATTCCAAATATGCAAAGGTGGAAATAACAGGTGTTTATTGCAAGAATCCAAGCCAGGAATGCTTGGGGCTTGGTAAATAGTCAGTGGTCACAGGAAAGGGAAGAAGGAAGAGATTTGAAAGACTTCTGAGAGATAAAGTCGCCAATATTACTTTTGACTGAATAGATATTAGAGAGGAGGAAGAGACTCACACCCTTAATTCACTGTTGTGTTTCCTCACAAACTGGCTGTTCTCATCAAATTTTAATAAATTAGAGTGCAAGCTTTGCAACTTGGTCATAAGGTAAGAGAGGGGACACTTGTGTGAGACACAAGGTTAGTTGAGTGGCTTGAAAACTGTCATCTGTAGCAGAAATCAAATAGAATATATGAATGCTATAACAAGTGTTTGAGAAAGTTGTTATGTTTAAACTGATTTAAGTGTACAGCACATGCATGCATGAATATATTATGTTAGTCCATTCATAAAAAAATACACTTTTTGTATCATTTAAGTTACCTTAAAGGAGAATGTACAGGAGTCTCTATTGTTTTGTTTAATCTTGATTTCTTCTTCTTTTTTTGATCATTCTTTTTTTATTGGATATTTTATTTACATTTCAGATGTTATCCCCTTTCCCCATTCCCCCCACCCAGAAAGCCCCTATCCCATCTCCACTCCTGAAGTACTTAATTAAAAAGTAAAAAGTACTTAATTTAAAAAATGATTTTGACTCACATTCAAAATTCTACAAAAGGGTCTGGGTTTTTACACTATCAGGAGTCGGTAAATGGATCTGTTAGGGAAAATATTACAATAAATCACAATTTGCCCCTCAAACTTGCTATCAATTTCATTCATCTGTAAACTGGGCAACAGGAAGATTATTGGGATCATTTCTTGGTACTTTAAATTTTTTTTGTGTGTGTGTCATCTTGAAGAGCCTTGAACAGGGATTCTAGGTAGTTTACTAAAATACCCAGCTACCATCATTATGGGAGACTATTTCTTAGCATCAATGGAATACAGTTATCTCTGGTTCAGAAGAAACTTTTCTTCTGCTCATGTTTCCATTCTCCTAATGTGCTCAGTTCAACAGACGAGATAGAGATCTCGGAGGGAGTTTGTCATCCCAGTCACCTTAAATAAGTCCTTAGGGGAGCCTCATTGGCAGGTTGATCAAAGCACCTGTGTCCTTGTCTAATTCCAGGATCTAATTTCCTTTCTTCTTTCACCTTCAGTGGTGATCCGCTGGGAGAAGGGAACAAACTCATAGTCCCTAAAAGCTGTATCCTTGCTCTCACAATTTTAAGGGACGCTAAAAATTCCATGTCCCCTTCAGAGAAGCTCCGACCTGAGTTCTGCTTGCATTTTAAATTTGATGGCTATCCTGTGGCCATCTAAAAAGGGAGGTCTATGTTGTGTCTGCTACCGGGTCGCTCATTTTTTCAGATAACTAGGTAGAATTAGCATTAGCCTCATTGGCTGCTCTCTGCATAGCCTTGGGCAAGTCACCTAGCCTCAGTTTTAACGAGAAACAAATTACTGCTGAGCTAACATTACTGAGTGGAGCCAAAGCCTTCCCAGGACTCTGTGTGGTGCCCACTGCTCGTCGACCAGTCATTTTTCTCATCCTTAGTTTTGATAGTGGAGACATTGTGTTCTGATCAGAAACTTGCAGCCTGAATTTAAAATGCATTCCAAAGGGTTTAAAGAATGAAGTTAACCTGCATATTTCACCATCACTTTGATTTACTGGCTCTACCACAGGAATCTCCATTTGCTTAAATATTGCACTCAGTGTCATCATGTGCATTGTTTATGTTTGCTGTGATTCAACCGATTTCAAGGGTATGCTTTAAAAATGTGTACACCATAAATAGAATGGGAAATTTATAAACGGATATGCATTGGAAACACTGATGCCTGCCTGGTGCTTGGTACTGAATATATTTCCTTGTCTCCGGATAGAGTCTTTGAGTATTCTCTCATGAAATGTGGAACCTGTCTGTTATCATAGTCTGGGAAGAAAAGCTTTGGGATTGTTTTCTCTTTACTATGGGCTGAAGAATATTGTAATGATTCTGCTAAGGTTGGGATCTGAAGGGTTCTGCTTGTAAACACAACGGGTCCAACTTATATGAAACCCTGTTCATATTCTGTAGGTTTCTCCAAGCCACTATTATGAGCAATGGTCTGAGCAACTAGGGGTCTGTGAACATGGGTCACGGAAGGATGTCTCTATCTCAGAGTCAAATATAAAGCTTTTGTTCCTTACTGTTTTCTTCTAAAATGTGCCTCCCTAAACTTTGATGATGATGATGATGATATTTCCCTGAGCTAGACCTGTGGATCATGTCTGTGGCGTCTGTGAGGGAATCAAATTGTTATACTGCTAGAGAGATGACTACATGAACAATTCTCTCCCTCCTGTTTCCAGTTAACCTTGTTCCCTGTCTGCAGCTGCAGACACCTATTTTCAGCAATTCCTCCTGGAAGGTGCGTTTTTCTACTGAAGGAGAAACTCTTTTAATATGGCGGCTTAAAATGAAGCCACAAATATATACCCCTATGGAACAGTAAATTGTAAATTGCCCCCTCTTAAATTTCAAGTATGAATATCATTAAATCAAAGGCCTGAAAAATGTGTGTATTAAGAGTCTTTTTTTTTTCTCTTATAGGACATATTCTCTTGTCTTATTTATTCTCTTGAATTTCAGGCTTCAGATATGATTTTATGGGGGAAATTCTTAAATGAAACTTTGTTACCAACTTGAAGATAGACTTGTTTTTCTGCTTTCATATGATCCATTTAAACTTACCATCCCAGTGAAGTATGGACTCATTTTTTAGAAGAAAATATATTCCATAGACCATAATTCCCCTAGACCTTTATTTATTTGATTTCTGCTCTCTGGGACCACGGCCCTATGACATGCAATTCTCAGTTCTGTTTGCCTCCCAGGAAATGGCATTCATAAAAATAATTTCACAGCTGACTTCAATGCCAAACCAACAATAAAATATTCCAGCACATTCTCACGAGGAAGCCAACCACGGACAGCCACTGCTCCCTCCTTTTTACATTGAAAAGACACCTCTCAGTAAAAGCCATCAAAACCCTCTCCAGAACACACTACACAGTGATCCTCTAATATGTGTGTCCTTGGTTGTCAGCTAACTGGAGCTTCACCAATTCCAGCTACTAAAAATTCGAGGACATTATCAACATTCATATCTTAGCAATTCTTTTCCTATTAATGAAGTACTTTTAAAGAAGGAATTTATATCAACCAAGTACAGAAGAAGCTTCAAGCACTGAGAGTTCAGCATCGTCTTTTCTAAATTCAGTCACAGTCACACAACTTTTTTCCTCCCGTTGACCCTAGAGGACAACACCTTCTGCTCAGTTCTTACCTGGCCTTTGTGGACATTCTGCACCCTAAACCTCTTTCTATCACAAGCCTATCTTGAGTTCCTCCTAGATTTGAGTGTGCTTTATTTAATAATCTGCCCAGTGCCATTATGTTGTACATTTATTAACACAAGATGGGAAAGCTGATCTGAAAAGAGAGGCTCCATGACAACCTAAGTAGGCATCTGCAGACAGATCTTCTTTCTGCACACCCCTGTGCTTTCTGATGTAAATTACAAACAAACAGCCCCCACACTAGGGCGGGGAGGCTCTGCCTGTGTCCCCACAACACTGAGCACCTTCTGATCTTGATTTAGGTATTTCAAGACAGGCAAATGGCTGGATATTTAAGCACACATACAGCCAAATGTTTGCACACATAGTCTGAGCTGACTAGATAACTTTCAGAAAAATCCATAGATTATTCAACTTCTTATTTATTGTCTGTATCAACACACATACACAGGACACACACACAGAACACACACACTTAACATTTTTGTCATGATGGAAGGAAAGCTAACCTGACAAATTCAGAGGAATGGGGGCTCTATCACATTTTATAACTTGAGCTACATGAAGTAGTTGGGGCTCAAGAGGAAAAGAATGGTGCACTCTGTGTTGTTGATCCATACTTATACAAATATTTGATGTTAAGTTTGGTCATAGAACAAAGTGATCTAGGCAGTGGTGTTCCTGTTTAGATAATGAATAGATCTGAGTAATAATCTTTATGGACCATTACAACCCAATATTATGCTTGAAATAATTTTTCTTAAAAATAACTTATCATCATTTTTCTTAGTATTTCTTTTTTATTCTTCTAAAGCTAATCAGGTTTCCTTCTCTGGCCACTCTCCTATAACTCAGATCTTAATTACTAATATTTCAAATCTGGACTATATTGCAGAAGTTTGATTTTTATCTATTTTTGCATAGAATCTGGTAATTGAGCTTTAGGATATTTCATCTTTCTAAATATATTTGCAAAAGAATGAGCCAATTTAATGTACCTCCATTGAGCCATTTAATAACACTCATTGGGGGCCCTGGCAGTCACCTGCTGTTAAGCCTTAAAATCTGGCTCCTATTCCCTCAATCCACCTTGTTAAAAAGAGAGAATGGATTCCAAGGTGTCCTGTGACCTCTACATACGCCATGACATACACACACACATGCACACACACACACACACACACACACACACTAAATAAATGTTTAAAAAAAAAGGAGGAGCAGTCATTGGCTCCCACTTTCTTTTATTTCTATTTTTCTCCTAAAATATTTGAGTCTGAGTTGAAGAGCATCGTAATGCTTCTCTTCAGAGTGTCTCAGCATCATTGAAGACTTTTCCAGTGTAACTGTGGCACTTGGAGATGTCCTCTAATATACAGACCACACTTAAATTTGCTTTTATTTCCCAAATATCTTTTCAGTTGTCCTGTTTTTCAGTAGGATACAATCAAGGTTTGCCATCTTTATTTGTTCGCTACATCTTTCTTGTATAGAACAGAGGTCTTCACCTATGGACCATAGGCCAGTGATATGTTGTTGTTTTTTGTTTTTTTGTTTTTTTGTTTTTTTTTTTTATTTCTCAAACTGAGAAGAGTTTTCAAATTCTTAAAGAGTTGTGAAACCAAACAAAAAAACAAAAACAAACAAACAGACAAAAAAACAGGAAAACACCCACTAAAGATATTATACAACAAAAAACTTCCCTCTACCTCCAGATTATGAAATATTTGCTGACATCTGCTCTAAAGTGCCACTCTCAACTCCATTCATTTTTTGAGAAAATGCAGTTCATGTATTCTTCACCATTAGACTCCAGTTAAAATAACAATGTATTCTATTAATATAAAAGAATTTCTATCAAATATGTATCTTCTAAAGTTTCCTTTCTTTAATAAGTACAACATTTTATGTTGTATAAAAATAATAAGATAATAAATACTTAATACTATTACATTATACAAACTCCACAAATGAAATTTGTACATTTTCCATTTCATCATGTGCTATTAGAGTACTTCACTGCCTGGCTAATAATCTCAACACATGAACATACAATTATCGCCACTGCAATCATTTCTGTAGGTTTACCACCAGCCTACAGTAATGCTCATGCTGAAGACTTTTGTAAAGTGAATATAAAATGCAAACAAAATACCCAGGAAATAGAAAAAAGCCATAACAGCATTGACCATAAATTTTGAAAAATATAATGCTTAATTAGATGTTTGACTAGAGGATAGCACACAAAAAATAACCATTTTTTCCCCACACACATTTCTTTAATTTGTGGTATCAAACTCATTATTCACAACATTTTATTTTAAATCTGTCATAATCTGTATTTCTGTGGATATTTGAGTAGGCATGCTAAAGAATAGTTAGTCCTGAGAGTTAAGACCATGTTTAATACAGTTGTGTGTGCGCGCATGTACATGTGCATGTGCGTGCGTATGTGGATAAAGACAGTAAATTGCCAGTGCAATAAAACATGGGAATCAAATTTTTAAAAAACTGTCAATACAAATTAGATACATATAGGTAGTAAGTCAACTGTCTTAGTTTGGGCTTTATTGATCTGAACAGACACCATGACCAAGGCAAGTCTTATAAGGACAGCATTTAATTGGGGCTGGTTTGCAGGTTCAAAGGTTCAGTCCATTATCCTCAATGCAGAAGCATCGCAGCATCCTGATAGACCTAGTGCAGGAGGCACTGATAGTTATACATCTTCATCTGAAGGCAAACAAGAGGAAAACTGGCTTCCAGGCAGCTAGGATGATGGTCTTAAAGCCCACACCCACAGTGACACACTTACTCCAATAAAGCCACACTTCCCACTACTGTCATTCCCTGGATCAAACCATCACATGAATATTTATACAAATAATAATATACAAACCATCACATGAACATTTTGAAAACAATAGTAAATTCAAATTTATTGGAAAATTTTCAATTTTATGTTTTCTTATAATATTTAGGCAAAGTGTCCTTAAAAAAAAAAAAAACAAGAAAAGGTAAAAATGATGCCCTATAGGTAGTACAAGCTATTGTACAAGCAGATTGTTGTTTTACATTATGTGAACATGGTTTGAGCACCCAGTACCTGCTCCTGGTTCTCCTAAGAATGGGAGGTATGAATCTAATAATGTAACATACTCCAGCCCTGAGAAGTTCAGAAGGTGTGGTTAAAGGCATGGTTTCCGCAAATGATGCTCCTATGTCTTCCCTCTATACACAAGATATGAGTTACAGGCCAGTAGTATCACAGAAAGAAAATCTAGTCCTGAATTCGGAAAGACACACTATTGTCATTGGTGATGTCACTGGGAGTTGAGCAGGAGGTGTTGCCATCAGACAGCAGGGAACATGGGAGCTTGGTCACTGGAGAACCTTTCAAGACAAAAGGCTGTAGCATAAACAAAAGCAATAAGGCAGACGAATGTAGGCTTAAATGGTTCAAAACCTACTTTAATAAGGGTTCTTAAATGCTTTAACCTCCCTTCAGGCCCACCACCCACCAGAGGTAGTGGTTAGGAAAGGGTAATAGAGCAAAGGCGGATGTGTCCCTGTTTAGAAACAGTACTTTGGTGTAATTCCTGTCTGCGTAGTCAGGATATCAGCAGTTCGCTTCACATGAATCAGCAATGGTAGCTTGATCCACTCACAAACACCACTCACGAATCAGCAATGGCAGTTCAATCCAGAAGAAATTGTGAGGCTCTCCCAAACAGCCTGAGTCTGAGAATGTGGCAGGAAGCTACCAGACTATCAGGAGTTCTTTGGTGTATTTCTCTCTACAAAGTCACTACAAGCAATGATCAGTGAAGAAAACAAGATGAGCCAATGCAGTATCACCGTGGGGCAAAGACCAGAGTCAGCAAAGCCCAACAATGACCAGCAAAATTTGCAAGGTAAACCAATGCAATAGCTTTGTCCACTGTTGGTTGGGTTATGCTTATACTTTTTCTAAGCATCACGTGTCCTCTCAAGTGTCTGCTCAAAACATCACATGCCCTTTCACCAGGCCCTTCCAGAAAAACACCATGTGTCTCTTCTCAGCCAAACATCCTCTCATGTGTCTGCTTCAGCAAGGGATCAACATCATATGACACAACTGAGTCTCCAAAGAAACCAGAAATTTCCACTTCAGTGAGTGGAATGTCTAGTATCTTCTACAAACAACTGAAGGTTCAGTGTGGTTAGGACCCAACTTCCCATGCAGAAAGGGAAGAGTGCAGATAGCATTTGGTCTGACTGTGAGGATAATTCTGCCGTTCTGCTTGCCAGGTGTGAACAACCTTTCCTGAAGAGAAGCTGTGCCTGGCAGTGAACAAATAACCGGTAGGAGATTCTGAGTCTGCAGAAGACTGACAAATGGGCTGGAATTTCAGTACTGTGGGAGACTGGAATTTCGTAGGTTCAGAGGCTAATTACTTTATCTTGGGCTAGTTTTAACCTTCTGGAACAGCCTTTCCTTGCGCTCCTCTCTATCTGAACTAACATCTCTTGGCAATAAATAAAAACCTCTTAGAAGCTATCGACTTAGCAGAGCACTGGCTCCCACCAATCCAAGAGCTAAGAAAGTCATCAGATAATATCTCAGGCCTATAGAAAGGCTTCCACTATCTTCATGCACTTGCTTTTTTGGTGCACCAATTTATTTCACCACCAATTTATTTCAGTTTCTTGAGATAGGGTTTCCCTGTGTATCATTGTGCGTCCTGGAACTTGCTCTTAGAGATAGGCCTGCCATAGCTTCCCAGCAGATTTAAGACATATGTGCCAAGGCCTGGCTTCTAGTGATGTATTATAAAGTTGCCTTGATGAGTGACTTTCTTACCTGTAAACTATAGAAACCCTATGAAAGTGCTTCCATGTTGGAGCATGGACGGTAGGGAGTAACCTAACTCTGTTGCCAGGCCATGGTTACTCACATTGCCTTCAGAATAAACTATGTCTCATTCCCTTTAAGATGAGAGCTGTGGTTTCTAGGTTGGCACTGGGGAAGGAAAACGGAGCTGGAGAACATAAATGTTGGTTACCATTTCTCTGAGTTAACAGAGAGCTTCTGTAAATCAGAGGGCTTTGCAGTCCACCAGCTAATGTTTATTGCCTTCAGTGTGATTTTTGCAAGCAGTCGTTTGCTCTATTCAGAAAATGTGATATTTTTTACAACAGAGTCAGAATAACAACAACAACAGCAAAAATTGGCCAAGGAAACATCTCTAAAACCCACTAAACTCCCTAAGGATATGAATGCACACAGCCACCTCTTGGTGTTCTCCTGAAAGGATTTAATGAACTGCTGCCCTGGTGGCCAGGGAACTGTACAGGTTCACACTCACCCACAGGCACTAGGAAACTGATTCAGCATTTAGGAATCCAGGAGACCCAGAATCCTTGAGGTGGCTTGAGAATCCTTGAGAATTCTTGAGGTGGCTGCTGAATACAAAACTCCTGGGGTAAATCTCTTTATTATTCTCTTCTCTTCCACTCCCCAACTGCTGTTGCTCCAGGCCTTTCTTCTATTCTCTCCCCACCCCCTTCAGTTGCACTGCAATAAACCTGGACAACTGGATGTCTCTTGACTGTCTGTCTGCAGCTGTTAGCTTTATCTTAATTCCCTCATCGTTTTGATGTGTTTATGTTCCGTCTTACAGCTGGACCACTAAGTATCCTTGTATCTTACTTCAGCCATTTTAGTGCACAGGGTGAACATTTAAACACAACTCTCCATTTTTCAATATTTTAAATATATAGTTCAGAAATCCCTAAAGTAGACCTGAGGGAGGTGGGTGGGGGAAGGAGTCTCAGGAACTCAGAAAATTGTATCATAATAAAGGAACTTCATTAGCTTTTACTGAAAGTGTGTGTGTGTGTGTGTGTGTGTGTGTGTGTGTGTGTGTGTGTGATCAGATTGGAGACTATAAAATAAAACTGTATTGGAAAACAGCCTGAGAAAAGTCGATAAGAGTAGGGTTAGAAAAGACTCCCTTCCTGGGCCATTGACGTCTATTAAGCTAAGAATCTAATTATTTGCCTTTGAGACTGTTGGACTACAACTTTCAAAACAATTTTTCTGGAAAACATATTTTATTACCAAGAAATTTTCATTGATTTTTTAAAATGTTGTAAAAGTACTAAGTGTGCCTTATAAACACTGTTAGCATATTTTAAATAAAATGTCACCTTGCCAAGCCACAAACTCCTCTCAGCCTTTCTAACTCAGATCAGCACAGCTTGAATTCTGGGAAGCCCCACCAAGATTGTGGTCACAGATTTCCATCACTGCTAACAGCAGGCCAGCTTGGAAATGAAGCAAATATCAATTCACTCTGAGAGAAAACATGGCAGCTGAAACATAAAGAATTTGGCCCACATCCTGGACTTTGGTTACATGCTGAGCTGTGCAGCGTAGCACTCCTGTGACTGGGAAGGCAGGGAGGTTACAGGAAGTATGGTATAAACTTTCAGGGATGGGAGAAAACTCTCAAATATAAAGAACATTGATGTTGCTTTAAGACCAATGCTTGCTGTCTGTTATACACTGAAGGACTATGCTGACTCTGTTTGTTTATAAGCATATGTGTGTGGCTTTAGCAGAGAAAAAAAAATGATAGGAAGTAAAGCATCAATTATGTATACACAAATGCAAAAACGAAAGACTGCTTTACTCTAATATGTTGGGGGTCTGCTTAGAAATGTTAAATTGTTGCTTTGGGCACCAGGAAAAGAATGAAGGAAAGATCTCCCCAAAATTATCCTCTCCCATAACCAGATGTCTCTTACCAGAGGTTTCTCACTTTCCCTTAGGCATAGATCTTGTGAAACGTGGTTTATATAAGATGGATCCTTTAATTGTCATCCAGAGCAAGAGAAATATTAGTAAGAAAATGCATGAGAAAAGGCTCTCCAAATACAAAAGAGAGAATGGAAATTGCCTAAATTATTTGTTCTCAAGCTTTCTGCGTTACAGCAACAGGTAGAAGGAAGCGAACCCAGAGAGGAATGGATCAAAGGGAGAGCCTGGTCTCAAAGCCATGCAAGGAGAACTATAAAGAATTCTATAAAGAAATGAAAATGCCAAGTAAACCTTTCCATGGACATCTTTCACAAACATTTTCTTCCATAACATCCTGTTTATTTCCTTTATGGTATCTATCAGAAGTGGCAATTAGATTATTCACTCTCTGGTTTACTTCATTCTTTCCTGTATCTCTGTGAGAGCATTGTTGATAAGAGCGGCTGTCTTTTGCATGGTCTCTTGAGTGCCTCTATAATGAAATAAATGAGTGTGTGTGTGCACAGAAGTGACTTTGATGAAAATGAGCTGGGGACACGTGGCTGGAGGAGGTTTGCAGCGCTTAGGAGGCTATGACAACTTAAAGGACCCATTTTTGCGTGCTGTGTAGGCCAAGGAGTTCTAAGATGGTTCTAGAAATTGGCTTTGGATTATGCCCAACAGAATCACAACATTGGCCCTTCAAAGCCACAAGCAGGTGCCATTATTGATCTGTCCCATCAGAGAGTAGCCATGCTATTAAATCAGGAACTCAAACAGTGAGGTCTGTGTTGTAGAAGACATTTCCATTTAGAAAAGCCCCTTTCTTCTAGAAATACTGCCTTATGGCCATGCTTCCAATGAATGTTCATGAGGGAGCATGTTTCACCCTGGTACAGACAGTTCTCAATGTACAATGGTTTGGCTTATATTTTTATGATGTCATGGTGGTGTACAAAAGCAATCAGCATTCTATAGAAACCATTGTTTGGACTTTGGATTTCAACATTTTCCGAGGGCTGGTGATATGCAGTAAATTACGTATTCTGGTGAGTCAAGGTGGCAGCAGAGAGCCACAGCTCTCATGAGCCAGCTTGGACAAGATGATAAACATCCATGCTGTACAGTGGGCTATCTTGTCAACCCATGTTATTTGGGGGTCAATGTATTACACCAATTTTCAACTTCTGTTGAATCTGTCACGATATAGCCTCATCATACACCAAGAAACATAAGTGCTCCTAAACATGAAAGCAGAACATGACAGTAGGTCGGTCAGTCATTCCCACTATCCAGTCATTCTTACCCTATTGGCTCAGCAGGCTTTCTTCATTCCACCTTCAAGAGACAATTCCTGCCCCAATCCAGAAAAATCAAAGTTCACACTTGAACTTTATCAAAACTTTCCTGGAAAAACAAAATGTTTGTCTACCGCAGCAAGAATATAACCAAGAGTCTATCTGAAGTGCTGGTTCTGACACATGGAGAACACGGAGATCAGGAAACGTTCAGTAGACACCGGAACATGCAACGATGCAAGCTCTTAGATCTGGGTCTATGATTCAGGATACTACAACTTCCTAAATCATGGTTGTTGAATTCTCTACGTGAGTCTGTGCTATCCAAATATCCAGGTAAGCCTGGAATTCTTATGTTTTGCTTCAATTAGTATATAGTGAATTTTTATCATTTATAACCAAGAAGACCCTGAGAAAAGCCATTCTACTTCCTTTAAATTGTAAACTAACACAAGGAAAAGCAACTTTCCACCACAAGTGTTGGATTGGTGTCTAAGAGTTAATTATCAACTCAGAGACTGCCCTCTAAGAAGTAAAGTGTTCCTACGCCACATTAGCTTTTTCTATTTTTATTCTAACTCAGCACGAAGGTCCAAACTCCAACAAAGAGTTAGAGGAGTCAGAAGATAAATGGCTGAAGATGTGAGCTTTCCACATCTGTATTTATTCATTTAGCTAACTGGCTCGAGGCTGCAGCAGAATTATGTCCTACTCCTGGTAACCCTTCACCCACTGCAGCGTTTTCTTATGAGAAAGTAATTCTCCATTGATAGGCCAAACACATGCTGTGTGTTTGTTCCACAGAGGAGATTTTGCAAATGGAATTATTAACAACTCGGGCTTTGTCATTTCCTTCCCTCTTTTACATTTTTCTCTACTCCTATGCATTTGCTATTTCCCCTTTCACATGAATAGAATAGTATATTTTATATTGTCCATTAAACTTGGGAAGAAATTGTAATAGTAAGATATGCTATTTTTAAATGTAAGGAATAATGTATGAACAGGCAGCACTTTGAAACATTTTAGCTGACTTCATAGGTCAAAATACAATAGCAGAAACCTTGTAAATATAACAGAACATGAACTTTCAATAGTTACTAAATATAGTAAGAGGTTTTCGCCTCCACTCTCTTGCTCCTCATCCAGCCTATCCCGCTTGCTCACAAAAACTCCTTGTTCACGTGTTGTACATAAAGGGTCAGGATGATTATGAACAGCCTAAAACAGTAGGAATGAGGTCTTGCCTCAGGAAACAGCTATCTAAGGGTGACTCTGTAGTCCAACTTAATTCTAGATAAGGCATAAGGGTAAGATAGCTCAGGCCTTGAAAGAAAGATAAAAGTCAAGAGGCGTGTGGTAGGAGAGACACATGCTTCTGTCCCCTCTCTTCCTGCTCATGAGGAGTTTGGCATTTGGGAGTGTGACTCACTGCAATCTAGGAAGGGTTTTTGCATACCATGGAGTATAATACAGATGACCTCCAAGACGGGAAAGAGATGGATGAAGTCTGGGTCCCCTAGAGCTCTTAATAAGAGTAGCTGGTGCCATCATTCTTAAAGTTACTACTTTTATGCAGCTGAATTTATTCTAGCTGATAAGAGATGAAGTATAAATAGTAACTATCTACCTATTAGTCCTGTTGTGACACTATTACATTGATAGTAATAATTAGTGCACATGTTAAACATGAGAAGCCTAAGCTTTTCTTCAATAGATGATCATAACTCTGGGTCCATAACTTCTGCTATAAGTCAACTCTGTACAAATCCAGAAAATAGAACGTGTAGGTAGAAAAGAATAAAAATTCAATTGCACAAATGCTGAAGTGTGCTTGGTCCAGATGCACTTTCTGCACCATTTCTCTCCCGCACCGCTTTAGCATTTCCAGATATGATTAAAAACAGATTAACAGAACAGAATGCGTCATGGGCCTCAGCTGAGTATAGAAAATTAAAACAGATTTGAAAACTCTTCTGCAGCACTCAGGATTTAAACCCACTGAATATGTCAGCAATTTTGGACGCTCCCAGCAAGAGATAAAAGAAGCAAAGATAAAGGGACGCAGGGACTGGGAAAGTCTTTGGGGATATTAGGGCAATTAAGAACAATATGGAAGTAATCAAAACTTGGTCGACAGACCAAATAAGACCTTATGAAATTAATATATGAGCCAACATTTGCAAAATGTTGCATGCCTTTAGATTACATGTGTCTACAAAAGGAAATCGAGGGTTTCATTCAATACACAGACATGAAACATTAGCAACGGATGAAATGCAAAAGGCCTCCCTAGGCTGGAGCACAGACAGGCCTGGGGAAATTTGAAGCCTTATGGAGACAAGAGCCAAATTTTAGGGGTTGAAGCAGTGGTTTTTAATCAGTTTGTCATGAGAAATGGAATAATGCAAGAGTCAAGGACATGCTAGAGCCAAAGAGAAGCAGCCATGTTTATTGCGAAAAAAATCTGTTTCAAAAGTTTGATATTGATAAAGTAGACAGAAGCTTTAATAAATGGCTTTAATAAATAAGTTTTTAACGAATAATTTTAAGTTTAATAAAGTTTCCTATTCTGAAACATATGGAACTGCCTGGATGTAGACACCATGTATTGATTAATAAGGTCAAGACTCCTACATTAAGCATACTATGTTCCCCTGGAGACATCCTAAGAAAAGAACGAGAGGCACAGGCATAGATAACCGTGACTGGGAGCTATCAGCCAGCACAAATCTCACAGAGATGAGAATGCAGCCAACAGATGTGACCCAAAATACACCAGACAGCAAAATCACAGTGTCACAGTGAGGCAGACGAGAAGATAGTCCCTGTCTGGTTTACACGTGACAGGCTAGAAGCTGACAGGCTGCAATCTCGATTTCAGGGCTGAGGCTATCACCTTTTTGTGCATTTTTTTCTCAGCCTGTTCAGCATGCTTTTGTGCATCATCAGATGCGACCACATCCTAAAAAGATTAATTAAATCATATCAAAGATATTTGAACCTCAAGTAATAACACTTCAAAGGCGTGGCAAGACTGGTATTTCTGTTGCTCCTTTGTTTCACTGCCTCTTCTCCTTGGTGCTTTTCCACATCCGGAAAAAGCTCTTTTAGTGTCGCAGGCCTAGCCATTAAAGGACATCCTACCCATGTCCCCTCTGCCATCTTCACAGTCATATCACACATGTGACCTTCAGCATTCACTGAAACTTTGCCAGGTGCAGGCTGTGATCCTGGCAACTGTAAGTTCCTGCTTCAGCACAGTTTTCCTTACACTCCCCTTAACTGTGATAATCCCATTTGAAACCTGGTGGTTCTACACCATAAGTGGAATCACCAGATGGAGGAGCCACTAAGTAGCCACATTTAGAATCTGCCAGTAAATTGTTAGACAAGATATCTGAAAGTCTGGGCCCATGTGAACAAATCACCTATCTTTTTAGCATTCAGAATGGAAGGAAAGGTCCCTGAGTGATGCAGTGTCTCATGTCCAGGCAACACCACTAAGTGTTGATCCAGAAATACATGAGCAACAATGGCCTTTTTGGTTTTAATGGATGTTGGAGGATATTTGATATAGAACATTGGAAAGTACCAGACAAGTTAATCTTGTCCGGAGACAAGAGAGACAGATGCCAGTCATTCTTGTTCTTTGCAGTCAGGAGACAAAAGAGATAGAGATGCCAGTCATTTTTGTTCTTTCCAGAGTGTGAGTAGTAGAGATGAGAAGAAAGCTGCAAGTAATGAGTATAGAAGGCAAGCAAGATGCAAACTGCACATAGATATCCCTCTGATCCAATCATAGCAGTGTAAAGAGAGGGTTGGTCAAGCATGTGATGAAATGATACTCAGGCTTACGAGACATCTGTTGTTACTCGGATTTCTGATAGCTACCATCTAAGGGAGATGCTGAGTTCTTTATCTCAACCTCGTTGATCCTTACAGTCTCTGTTAGTTATGCAGGCACCCACTGTCCTGAAAGTGAGGTAAAGGAGTGTTGTGAACCAAAAATTGTCACTTCTCCTCATGATCCCCACTGGGGATGGCATTTCTTCTTCCCTTTTCCACATTTAACCCTTGAAGTTTAAGGTGCGCAGGATGGGGGGCAAGAAGTAGGATGGATGTTCACTTGTTTTTGAAACCAGGAGACCCATAGAGTACCTCAAAGGTTAGAAGTCACTGCAGGCCTGTTGCTTTCAGAAAACCACTTAGGAAATAGGCTAAGATGTTCTTACGGATAGTTGATATTTCCTCCATAAAAATACATGTAATCTACAGTCTATATCTATATCCATATGGTCTATATTCATATCTAGTATATAGCCTGAATTTTAAGGAATGAGTTGCTGGAGTCATAGCATTCAATCCCCTCCATAATTTTGTAATGTAGGGGCTAATATCATCTTGTCTATATGCATTATGCCCATGGCCATACAGCATATGGAGGTTGTCCACTATTGCATGACAAACCTCCAAAATGTTATGGTTTAAAATCAGCAATTAATTCCTAAATTTCAGTTTTGATAAGTAATTTCAAGTCTCTCATCAGACTTCACATATCATTTGGAATCACAGTCATTGAAACTCTGACTTGGAGCTGTAGGGACTGCCCCAAGGGCCCTCTTTGTAGCTGACATTTCATTGTTGGTGATTTCCAACCTGCTTCAGTTCTATACCTGTGGCATTCTTCATATCTCTTCCCATGCTTCTTCTCTCCGGATTCCCTAAAAGAAAAGGATTCAGAAAAGAAAAGCCAATCACAATGCCCTGACCCAGTTTCAGATATCACATGGTCACTTCTGTCACAGTTGGTCACCCAACATTACATTTACTATGGAGGGGACCACACAGAAGCACAACTACAGTTATCTCTGAGTACAGTCCCAAGATACCCATATGGTACTGATTCCAGGTTCTCCACCCTGCTCAGATACACAAGCTCACAGCTACTCAAGTCCCATGTATAAAAATGGCATGCTATTTGCATATACTTCACATACCATCTCCCATACTCTTTAAGTCACCCTAAAATTACTTTACAACCCTTAATTCAAAATGTTATATATTTAGTTTCTCTGATTACATTGTTAAAAGCAAATGGCAAGAAAAAAAATCTGTAGACGTTCAGGGCAGACTTTTTCCCCCCTCAAACCTTTTCTATCCATAGTTGTTTGAATCCAAGGATGGAATACAAAGGGCCAACTGTGATATCTAATGACAATCAACAGGTGCCCTTCCAGATGTTGCCTAACACTCAGCTAATCAGTGATGACGACAAAGCTGTAAATCAGGTCCCTGATTCTTATTGGCATTCTAGAATGTCACCTGGGAAGAAAACTCAGTCATTGAGTGTGACAAAGAGGAGCCAGCGACAACCAATCCTGGAAAACATAGCCACCTTACTTTCCAGCTTGTTCCTTGAACTCCTCAAAATCCAAGTTAGACTCAAAATTCAGTCTGCTTTCTTTGCCAAAAGTCCCTTTCGTGGTACTAGCATCATCCAAGGAGAAGCCCAGCCTTGAGTTCTGGGTGACAAAATGGTGAGGATTCTGAGTGGAACTGCTACAGTAAATGGAGTAGGTGGCAAGTGGCAGGAGAAGCAGGCACAGGCAAGTGTGTCAACCAGTTTTCACCACTCCCACAAAGACCCAAAGGAAAAAAGTATTGGGAGGTAAGTTTTGTTTTATTTTTAAGGTCTTACTTTTTTCATTAAAATCTGTGTTGCGGTATGACACTTTCATGTATATAAATCATTCATTATACTTAGTTTATGCCCGTCATTCCCAGTGCAGTTCCCCTGAAGTCTGTCCTCTGGCTGGTCCCTTTCCTCTCCTATGACCCCTTTTTGTTTGTGGATAAACAAGTATCTAATTAAATTTAGGTTGGCACATGAAAGAAAGGATGTTGTATTTTGTCTTTCTTATACCCTTTACCATCTCTTGTTCCTCATTTCCTTTATACCATTTTGTTCCCCCACATGGATTCCCTTGTCTCCGTCCGTGCCATATGTATTATATTTAGAAGATTACATTATCCGGTGGCAGCATATCTAACATCTGTGTATGAGAAAAAGATGACATTGTTCTTTTGTAGTTCAGCTCATTTTCCTTATTGTAATGATTTGTATTTCTAGCCACTTCCTCAAAAGGACATAATTCAATTCTTTATGGCTAAATAAAACTCTGCTGTGTTCACTGACTTCATTTTTCCTATCGATTCTGATGAGCATTAGACCAGGTCCGTGTCGTGTCTTCTTGTACTTTTCCATGGTATAAACATACCCACCTTTACACCACCAAAATAGCATCACTAGGTGTGTAGTTAAGAAATGCACAGAAGTATACTGTATCATATTCCTGTCAGACGACACTGAGATAGATATACATCACCCTATGAACATACTTGATAGTTGTATATACTATAATGATTAGGAAGTGATGTGTTCTGCATATGCAGTCTATTTATGTTCCATATAATTTAACAGGTTACAGAAGTTCTTAAGGTTGATTTTATTTTCATTACATTTTCCTATGTGTCTCTGTGGGGATGTGGGGGTGGGGGTGCATGTGAGTAAAGTTGTCCCTGAAGGCCAGAAGAAGGAGCTGGAGCCTCTCAAGGTAGAATTACAGAAGATTGTGTGCCACTTGATGAGGAGAACTCTGAAAGTGCCTCAAAGGATCTTAACTACTAAGCCATTGTTCCAGCAGTAATTTTATTTTTAATAATGCTTGTAGATAACTACTACTTGCAAAATTCCCAAGGATTTAATGACTGACTTCCGCAAGCTGGCACTGCAGCTATAGCACAGCATGGGATAAATATACCTTCAGCTTCACACACAGCTCCTCCAGGCTTGTACCAGTCTGCACTTCTATTCCTCTGGTTTCCAATCACGAATTGAATAGTGATTCAGTTTAGGATGTGAAATCCAACCACACATAAGATGATGAACTTGAGGAGGAAGATAATCTCCCTGTGAGGAGACAGCACGTGCTATGGCTTAAAGACTTGAGTCCCTAGTACTGTCACAACATGAGAAACAAAACCCTAGGAACAAAAATGACATGTAACTGGGGACCCAAGTATAGAGAAACAGTAAGAGAGACCAAACTATCATGGGGCATGTCTGAGGGTTTCCTCCAGATGTTTTAGTTACATGAGAGAATATCTCTACCTTTAAATGCCATTTTGAGTTGGGTTTTATTACTAAAAGAGTTGCCAAAGATAGTTGAATGGCGTGCCTTCACTAATTAAATTCCCTGACAGATATCAGAGGACAGCAGGTTTTGACTCTGTATGAAAATAATGGAGATTATTTTTAGGTAAACTCTTAATTTTTGTTCTTGAATGCTCAAAAAGCAATCTAAGTTAATTTTATTTTTTATTTATTTTATTTATTATTTTAATTTTATTGTTACAAGGCATTAGATACTATTACGGAAACTTTTGTATATTACAATAATTATAGATTCAGAGACCGCTGCAAGAAATAAAACACAGAAATCCAAGAAAGTATTTTATTTGTGTTTTGGTTTGGGAGAAGAGTCACTGTGTAGCCCAGGCTATCCATAAACTCCTGGTCCTCACACCCTTGCCTCCTAAGTGCTGTGATCCTTAGTGTGCTCCACTATGTCTAATTCCCCCTGGAGCACTTACCAGTTTCCATCAGTGACAACACCTTACAAGATGTTAGTACAAAAATACAACTGAAGTGTCACTGTTAATAAGACAGCATAAAGAACAGTTTTGTATTCACCGGGTCCTAAGTTACCCATTTAGCGTTGAACCACAGGCAGGCCATCACTGACCAGTGATGGACCTCAGAAGACATCCATCTTATTAAATGGCCCTCAATGGCTTCCTGGGAAGTCTTTCCACACTCATTCTGTCCTATCTCACTTAAGATACAGAGGATCTAGTCTTGAGTAAAGTCTAAGTTTGTTGTTTTTCTTTCATTTTCTTTAATTTCTCATCCTTTCACAATTACTCCTGCCAAGAATATTCTTCCATCTTCTAGTGATTCTGTAGGAAGCACTTCCTGCGATCCTGGCTAGACTAGATGACCCCAAGGTTCACTGTAGCTCTGCACTCTGCCCTTCATGGCTTCAGCCAAACTCTTCATCTTTCTGTTTTCAGCCTTTTTTTCCTAAAGGACCATAAAGTTGCTAAACAAAGTATAGGCCCTTTGTTCCTCTCTCAGTGTCAGATCGACAGCATCTAGGCCAGCTATGGCCCTATGGATGTTTAGTGAATGATGGGGAAATGAACCAATGAAGATATGCATATAATTATATATAGTGCTATTCGTTATAAATTATATATGTTACACAATAAGACTACATATATACATCATATACATACACATACATATATATTAAAGAAAGGAATAAAAGGAAGAAGGAAAGTAGAAAAGATGGAGAAGGAAAAGGGCACGCACATATTCATGATCTCAAATAACAGATCCAGTAACCTTGACTATCAAAAGTCAAGCTTATCAGGAGATTATTATCCTAACACACAACTTTGCAACTAGAGAGGGTCCCAGCACAGAGGTTAGGTTAAAATGACTTTTAGTTGATTTCAGAACAGTGTTCTCCTTTGAATGGCTCTAAACATCCAGCCAAGTTTGAAGACGAGATTCCAAAGTGCACAGATAAAGGTCTGACTCTGACACTGGGGGACCCAGAAGTCCCCTGTCTTCTTTTCCAAATTAAGCTCTAGGACAGAACATTTGATAAATAATTTGTAGCATTGGCTACAGCCGCTAGAGAACTGACCTCCAGTGAGGACCAGAAAATCAGCAATGCTTACACTCATTCTCACTTTATTTCCATCTTACTAGAACAGGGACAGTGAGAATCTTGCTGATCATAGCTTACAAATTTTCCAACTACACCAAGAAATGGAAGAAACACAGCAGAGGCATCATGTCAATACAGATGTAGATTCCTAGATAAAGGTATGGCACTGTAAAGGAAAGATTAAATAAAGAGGACCTATCACAGGCGCTCACCCTGAGTTGTTCACCAGGCCCCCCATAGGAACAAGGAATTGGCTAAGACATTTATGGAATTAGGAGAGAAATGTTTGGGGCAAGGAAGACAAATAATAAATTGCATGGACCGACAACAGCAACAACAAAAAAATAGGTAGCCATAGCAGCTCAGCTTACTGGGTCTGAGGGAATAAGAACAAAAGGATAATTGTAGCAAGTACCATTTAGTGAGACTGTTTACTGATCCAAGTGTTCAGAATAAGTTACAGTGAAGTGCTTGACCTTAAATAGGACACCTCTGTCATCCCTGTTAAGGCTGGAAGAGCACTATGAAAGAGGGGACAGAAAGAATGGAACAGCCAGAAGATGCAGAGATGTTCAGAAGAAAAAAAATCCATCTGCATGTGACTGTTGCACTCATGAACTCCCTGCAGTTGTGGCTACCTGGGAAAGAAATATTGGGCCTGGGAATATTTTATCTTGGACTGGAGAGCACTTATGAGGCCTCCATCCCTAGCTGAGGAGCCATGATCAGTTAATGGTTTCTGGGGGAGAAGGTATCATTCTCTTTGGTGGTATAGCCACTGATAAGTTACCCATTCTCCAGTCAATAACCTCCTACCCATGCTGGTGCAGGTGGTCTTCTTTAAACACAGTGGGTCACACATAAAAGAAAGCCAGGAAACTAGGATAGGGACTGGGTGGGAAGAGGAGTTTCACTAGGACAGGGAGGGGGTGAGAAAGGGGATGAGGTTGAAATGACTAAAATGCATGATATTTGTGCATGAACCTATCAAAAAATAATTTAAGATTAGAAATGATATTTTAAGACATTGTTCTACATGTTCTTAATTTTTCCATTAGCATTTTTACTTTTAATTTGACTTCATTCACAACTAAAACATTAAAATGGTCATCTTTGTGGGACAGCCTGTGATGTTACTATTTAAAAAATAGCACGGGAATATGCTTATGAGTGAAAAATTCTGGGGTTGGAAGCTAATAATAGAACTGTACCGTGAAACTCTTCCCCAAAGAGACATAGGCCTGTGACAACTGAACAGAAAAGACGGAAAAGGCAATGTTGAACTGGTTACTTTTATCCAAAGGCATTAGATTACATGTGTGGATGTATGTGTATGTGTGCTTGTGTATGTGTGTGCATGTGTGTATGTGTTACTCAGTGCTGACCATAAGGTTTTGTGCAGTCTAGGCAAAGGCTAAGCCATTAAGCTGGATCCATACCCCATCTTAACTTTCAGTTTTGAAACAATGCATAGTTTTCCTTGATATCTTACTTATTTTACTATATTGTTCATTTGCTTTTGTCATTGGGATATAGGAAACAAAAATCCAACTTAAGGTTGCTCAGAAAAATTTTTACAGGTGCCAATTTTATGGTATATGAAAGATGTCACTACCATAAGAGAGCTGTGCTTAGATGGAAAACACATGGAGTTTGCGTGTCACCTCCCCATGTAACTAACTAACCTTCATAGCCACACAAAGATAAAGGATGTATACTTCTAGAGAGAAAAAGAACCAGTGCTCTCATTTCTATTCCCATTCTCATTATTATTCTGAACACCTAACTCTGCGCTTTAAACAGTCATACCCATATTTATGTAAATAGAGGTGTCATGTGAAAAAAAAGTTTAAAGTATTACTTGGGTTGTTTTCCCTTCCCTCAAAGTTATGAATATTAGAGACATGCTATTTTTGTGTTACGGCATCATTTAAAGAGCTGTAATTGTCAAGTAACTCCATAGTAGTAATGATTCATTCTATGTCAATCAAAGCATATAACTAGAGTGATATTTGAGTATCATCAAAGGGTACATGTAGCCATCATGTTACATATGTGTTATTATGTTCTGTAGCTATTAGAGTACATGTGTGTGACCACATTATTGAGGATATAAAGCACCGATATGTTTCACATGGCATGTAATTAAATAGTTCCCAGCACTGAAACTTAGGATGGCTTTAGAGATGGTCCATCCAGAATATACCATTACATAAATGAGGAAAGTGAAGCCAACAGAAGTTACATCATTTGTCCAGCCATATTGTCCATAAATGCTGTGTTAAAATGAGACCCCAGTGTAGCAACACTTTGATCATTTCCATTAATTTCAAGGTGAATATGCTTTTAAAATTGACATGTCAGTTAAGAAACCTTTAATAGCAAGTAGATGGATACAGAATTGAAAATGGTTTACAGAATATGGAAAATATATTACAGGATATCCATATATAAACAGGAAGCATGAAAGAAATTCTAGGAACACTTGATTCAATGGTTTAATTGTATAATAATGACTTAAGTTTCCTCCTATCCTTCTGTTCTCTTATCCCCAGCCTATCCTCAGGCTGGCCCCCCTTACAGTAAGGAGATATGGCAACATTCCCAGGCAACCATAACCAGCAGTCAAAGAAGGCTAATTCTCTCTAAATGCCATTTTATGAGAACAAAGACATTTTGGCTCATAGCTCTCATTGAATTTTCAAATTGTGTCCTGTGCTCAAGGAATGGTATCACTCTGAGGTGCTGAACTAGCCTGCATCCTACAGAGCATGTGACTGTTAGGAATTAAGCATCACAGAAAGTAGAAGTAAGCAGAAGGCAATTGATAGCCTGTTATACCTGATCATTCTTTTGGTTGTGAATCAAAGTTGATCCAAAGAGGAGGCATGGAAGATTCTCATGGCTTGATTTTAATTCTTTGTTAAGAAGTATTTTGTGCTAACAAAGAAGCAGTCTAGTTTATGCCATCAATGGCCTCACTTCTTAGTGACCAATTTTTTTTCTTTAGTCAAGTTTCTAGTTGCTGTGATTAATACCAGGCAAGTAAGACAGGAAGAGTTTATTTGGGCTTACAGTTTCAGGGAATACAGTCTACTGTAGGAAAGAAGACATGGAAGCAGGAAGATGAGGCTGCTGGCCATATTGCAGCTACAGTAAGGAAGCAGAGAGAGCTGTGTTGCTGCTCTGCTCCTTCAGGCATTCATTCATTTACAACTGCAACTGATGGAATGCTGCTGCCCACACTCAAGCTGAGTCCTCCATCCTAATCAAAACTCTCTGGGAACACCTTCATAGACATGTCTATAGTATAAACCAAGTTATCACATAAAGCATTTATTCCAAATAGATCAAATGTCGTTTGAATTGACGTGTGTGTGTGTGTGTGTGTGTGTGTGTGTGTGTGCCTTGATTTG
Source organism: Arvicanthis niloticus (assembly GCF_011762505.2). Lineage (NCBI taxonomy): Eukaryota > Metazoa > Chordata > Mammalia > Rodentia > Muridae > Arvicanthis > Arvicanthis niloticus. The sequence continues at coordinate 33,313,042 of NC_047671.1, forward strand.
AAAGACAACAAGGAGGCGTAGATGAAAGGGCTTGTGAGGGAGGAAGGGGAAGTGAGAAATTATATATATATATATATATATATATATATATATATATATATATAACAATATATTCGATATATAAATATATAATATATAAATATATAACAATAAATATATAATAAATAAATATATAAATAAAATATAATATATAAATAAATAAATATATAAATAACAATATATATCAAAACAATAATTATATATAATGATATATATCATAATGATATATATCAAAACAATAATGTTTTAAAACCCTTAAAAATAGCTCAAATACAAAAGTACTGTGTGTTCCATTGATTATAATTTACATGGATAAAGGGTGTTGTAGTTTGCTCTAAATAACATTTTGCAGAGGCCCAAACAACCTCATTCTACAGGAGCTATTGTTGTTAAGTCAGGTGAGGAAATGGAGAATCCAAGAAACTGACCTACGTGTGGTCTTTAGACCAGTATTTACATGATCTGAAACATTAAAAATGCCCAGTTCTAGGCTTTGTCTCAACTCCATTTATTCAGAATCTCTGGGAATGTGGCCTGGTCATCACATATATCAGGAAGATGGTAAAAAAGAACCCATTTAGCCACACACTATGATCTGTTTCCTTTGGCCTGCACATGGAATGAGACACTTGGTTCATAAATTTGAAAGGAATGGAAAATAAAATCTATAAGTAAACAAAATATCTTTTTTGGAAACTTTTACATTCAAATGATCTAGTGCAGAATTAGATGCGGGCAGTGAATCCTCAGATGGCTGAGAGTTGCTTGAATGGATATTTTTGGAATGATCAGAGGCACACACAGCACCACATACTTGAAATTGTATTGCTCTGGGTTACAAGGAGCTTATTCTTCCCATAATGGCATCTTGATAGAGTGTGGGTGGGCTGGATAGCTCCCAGGGCATTAGACAGCAATGACATAAAATCATTGTTTTATTTTCTGTAGCTCCTCCAGATAGCTTGAGGGAAATTATGTGCCTATTCTACAATTGATGGTGACTGCAAATTCCTCAGAAATGAGTCTAAGAAGTGCATGACATCATAAAGGAAGAAGGGACAAGGTTTAGGTCCATTTCATGTAATCAGACACCCACAATGATTTTTTTCTATTTTAACAGGCTGCAGATGTCCCTTCTATGAGGTACATGAGTGTTTTGGATTGAAGTTTTATTCTCCTTCCATCTTTTTCATTCTTCCTATTTTCTCACTAGACCTACAAAAAGGGAAGCTCTTTTCAATAGTTAACACTTCATAGAACAATAGTAGGACATTCAGAGTTTAGGTGTGTGAACCAGGAAAACATTTAGGACTTTACTTCATCATATATTACCTGCTTACATAAATGACAACATAATACCAGTTCAGGGGAATCAGCGATAGCCTTGTCTTGGCTTCTCCATATTTACTAAGTGATCCTGAGTCAATTGTACAAAATGTCTTAACTTCATGTCCCTTATGTGATGCTGGACAGCAGATTGTGTCTGTTACTGGTGACAGCTAGGCAAGTATTTTTCTAAGCTCTACATGGCTTGTAAAATTCTCAGAATGCTTCTAACTAAAATGGTAGATGTTAGAGCAAAATCTGCATATTAATTATAATAGCCTTGAGAACTAGACTAAAACTGAAGATTTAAGGAAAATTTTCTTGTATGAATGTTGGCCTGCGTGTATGTCTGTATACAATATACATGACTGGTGCCGTAGGTGTCCAGAAAGGTGTATGAGATTCCCTAAAAACGAAATTGCAGACAATTCTGAGTCATGAGGGCGTTGGTGACAAAGTCCAGGTGCTCTAGAAGAGCAGCCAATGCTCTCAACCACTGTACCATCTCATCAGCCCCAACAAACTGAAACTAAACACATATGCTAAACAACTAAATTAGCTTCTCTAAAATAACTTGTTTTGGAGAAGACATACTAGATTCATCCTATTATATGCCTTAATTAAAGAAAAGGCAGACTCCCAGATGTTTTTGCAGTTATAAGTATAGATACATTTCTTTATGCCAAGTGTTTTCTAAACATGGTGTATTAATTGCTTCTAGAAATCCTAACAGTCGTAATGTATTTCATCTTGTGAAGGCCTAAAATGGCAGATTACCAAAATAACACTAAATTGCAAGTGGGTTTGTGGGGCTAGAGGGATGATGGCTCAGTGGTTAAGAGAGCTCACTGCTCTTTCAAGAGGACCTGAGTTTGGTCCCCAGTATCCACATTAGGCAGCTTATAACTACCAGTGACTCCAACTCCAGGGGAATCCAATGCCTTTGTAGTTTGGGGGATGCGTGCTAGAAGTTTTATGTGTGCATGTGTGCTCACATGCAATTCAAAATAAAAGTCTCTTCTTTTCAGAGCATCTGTATATTTAACACAGGCTGACACTGGGTGAACTTTTGAGGCTCAGATCTACACAGCTGTTTCATTAGAGTAATTTGAGATTGTAAGCTCTACTTCATCCTCCCGTTTATTTCCCTGTGCAGCCTGGTAAACTTATCTTGTCTCTCCCCTGGGGAGGAAAAAGGAAGAGGTGTTTGAATGGCTCCGTGCTCACAGCTGAAATGACAACTCTAAGAGTTGACTCTTGAACTTGTACAGTCACCCACATATCTAAAGTTGTATATTTAGAAGCAGGATATGTTAGAGACAAAACCAGGGTGTTTATTTCTCACAATGACTAGAGGGTTATTGTAAATGCTTAACAATGGTCACCATGAGTTCTCAAGAAATGTGCTTAAGGGAAAGGTGAGGTTAGCATCATTGCCACACAGTGGTGGACACCAATAACTTCTATTCTGAATAGAAAGCATGTCAGGCGGAGGACCAAGAAGGTAAATCTATCCTAGACTACAGATTAGCCTGTAAAGTAAAATGTTGCTTCAAACAAAACAAAACAAAACAAAACAAAAAATACTATGAACTTACCTTTTAGACTTCAGCTAATTTTTTTTTATATAAATTCCTTAATCTTCAAAAGTTGCATAAACTTTTATCTAATGATCACTAAGCATGGTTTGAGAAGTACATTCTGGTTTCCTGTGTAAAAGCATAGAGAGGTAATTGTACTTTAGTCAAAAGCTACCTTTGAGATTCTAGATGATTCTCCCACAGGGTTATCTGATGAAAATTCCACAGAAGTATTTTTAAAACTTGATAAACTTTACAAAGTTAACTCTTACCTATAGCTATGCAAATTGTGTTCCAGGGGAAGGCAACTAACTGGCTTCCCTCCCAAAACTTCCTGCCTTGCATTTGCTCAAACATTTCAAATCTCCTATCTGCAAATAGTTGCATTCATTACGTCTCTCTCCAGCCAACTAATATATCTACCATTTCCAACACTGCTTAGTGTTCATTTGGTTGTCTATGTGATGGCCATGATCTTTTTCATTTTCTTAGGAAGCCAATCTTTTCATAGAATTTTATAATTTTCTCAGTTACAAGCATCCCAAGTGATCCTGAAAAAAAAAAAAAATGTTCTGTGTTCCTTTCTGAATTCCAAAGGGGGAGTGTCTGCCTGAAGGAGAGGCACAGGGGATCTGTTTAACCTTGCTCGCTTAACTATTTTTTCCTATTTCATGGTCTATCATGGTTGGTTGAAATCAATCGGAATATCTTCCACATATTACCTGCAGAATTCGGAGTCACACATTGGATTTCGCACATCAAACACTTCACTCATACGTTCTTATTTGATGCACATTCCACTTCACATCATTGTATATTGATTACACTTTGTGTCAGGAATTCAATCTCAGATTCCATCAACTTGTTCCTATTACTATGAATGGGATTTCCTTGCGCTCTGAGGCTTCCTCCTAATGAGACTCACTTCAGTCCCCGATAAGCTAGTTTACGTTATCCTTCTCACACTTAATTCTTCTCCATAGCTGCCACCACACAAAACTTGACACATAGTAATCATTTGAGATTTACTAATAATTGGATTAGTAAATGTTAACATCACGCTATGTCTTGAATGTGTCTTTTTCAAGCTGCCATTTTGGACACAGAGAGCCTGGCACCTCACTAAACACCAAACCCTCTATCTCCTTGAAATTCCAGCCTCCAGAACTAAAGGAAAATTGCTTTCTCTTGTTTATAAATTGCCTAGTCCATGACATTACATTACAGAGGAAGCAGCAGACTAAAGCACAGTGATTGCTCCCCATTTATTTTGATGCAACATCAGTTATTACATACGGGTGACTGTGATCATTTCAAGACTATAGCAAGTGAGTTCTTGAATTTATAAATAAATGTGAGGTCTATTAGTTAATATAAAAAAGTGAAAAACGTGGTGGTGGTGAATATTATTAGGCATACTTCCTTTAAATTGAATATTTAAGAATTGTTAAACCCACGAAGTGCTTATATTTTGATACTTCCAAAGAAATATGGACGTATGGGGACCTGCCCCAACAACATCTGAGGAGAAGGAAGCAAAGCAAAACACTTTCTGATCCTTCATTTCTCTGAACGTTTTATCTTCTAGGATGTAAGTTCCCAAGGACCATATCTGTCAGCCTTATAGCTAGAAACCTGGTGTCTTGCACTTCACCTGCCAGGAAATGAATAAGTGAGCCTGACTGCCTTGGTAATCTTGTGTCTTCTATTTGTAGAATGTGTATGGATGTTAGAAGTCCATAGGAAATAAGGCTGCAATATGTCTTCCACTCTGAGGCTGGAAAATGGTGATAGGAAATGGCTTTCAACCTTTAACTTGTGACCCCTTTGAGGGTCACATATCAGGTATCCTGCATGTTCAATATTTGCATTACAATTAAAAACAGTAGCAAAATTATGGTTGTAAAGTATCAATGAAATAATTTTATGGTTGGGGTAGTAATCACCACATGATGAACTGTACTAAAGGGTTACAGCATTAGGAAGTTTGAGGACCACTATGATAGAGGATCAATATTAAGAAGATAACTTTGAAGATACCCAAATTCAGCCCTAGGGTGATGCTGATTTGGTTTTCCAAATGGATGGGTGGTAAATGGAAAAATAAATCTATTGCATCGACACAAAATCCAGACTATTCTGGATCTGTCTTTCCTCACATGATAATTTTCAACATGGTTATCTTTTGCAGACATAGGACCTAGAGAAAATGTGTGGATACTCTTTACTTAATTGCTCAACACACATTAGAAAGCTCATGAATTAAATAGATCATTACTCTCATCCAGAGAAGTAATAAATGTTACCAGACAGAAGAGAGATATCAAAAGCATTACTCTATGTGTCTCAGCCATGTGTGGGAGGGAGGATGGTGTTCAAAATCAAGTTCACAAGGAAGAGCCTGCTACAAGGTCATTTTCTGAGCACAGATCAGCAGCCTCTCGAAGATAAAAGCCGCACTGTCTTCAGTTGCAATCACTGATTTCAATGGGTCAGACAGGGCCTTACAGAGTGGCAGGGACCATTTTGAACTATGGATGGATTCCATGCCATGTTTATTACTCACAGGTAAAATGCTGCAACTTCTCCAGATCTTCACAAAACAGGCCTACAGGCAATTTTGGAGGACTGACTTGAAAGCTAAGTCCTTATAAAGTTGAAAAGAGGAAGGTGACATATGACAACTCTCAGTCCAAAAGCACTCAACCTTCTGATGTATACATCTGTGTAATTACAGAACTAGAGACTCCCTCTTATTCAAATTATCACTTTTTTTCCCAACTGAAAACAGAAGCCAACACATATTTGTAAGCTCATTGACTGTGTTAGATAGGGCCTGATGAGGTAACTCAGCAGGTAAACATGCTTTTTCTCAAGGCCCAGTGACCCAGGTTTGATGCCCAGGATTCTCTTGATAGAAGGAGAAGACTGATTGTTGGCAGGAGGATGAAGTGCTCCACAGAAGACAAGTCGGACACAAAAACAAACCAAAGGTCCTCCAAAGGAGAAGGTAATGACATCATCATAGATAAACCAGTTCCAAAGCATGTTTGAAAAAAAGTAGGGAAAAAGGGGGGGAGAGGGGATTCCAATCTGGTAGAGCTAGCAAGGATGTCTTCTGGTATACAAAGTAGAAATGAGAAGGTGCATGATATCCCCAAAACATCTATCTTGATAGGAAAAGAACCCTCATCTAGTGCCATTAGGCCTAGGAAGGCAGGTGACTATCTGAGAGTTTCAATGACAGAACAGAAGAAATATAAATGAGAGAAGCTGGCATCCAGAGGATTGGGCACCTTCACAGAAGCAACATAACGATTAAACAAGCTGTACAATGTGCATGGCTATCTGCTTTCTTCCTGGCCCAGGAGGAGACCCAGGAAACTCCAAGGCCTCAACTTGTATTTCTGTGAGCTTGGGTTGTGTGAGATGGGTAGTGTCAAAACACTGAAGAAAGAAAACCTAAAGATGACTACAATGACCTGAAGAGAATTCATTCCCAGTTACGATGCAAACCAGGGGTTCTGCAGAGGGGCATGGAGGTCTCTGTAGTGGTTTTGCTGGCTTGCAGATGTTTCTCAGTCGCCATCCCGCTAGCTTATATTCCATCTGTCAGCTATACGGTTCCCACTGTACTAGTTGCAGTGCTCAGCTTATGTCTGAGGTAACTCAATGTTTGCAGCACAGCTTTCAAAATGTGTTGACAACTGTAAGGATCCCACTGCTCAAGAAATGTCCCAGTTGCTCGCATACAGATGGGAGCTCTGTCTACAAGGTACTTTTCTTTGCAAAGGTCATAATCAAAACTTGGCAAATCCCAGCACTATACAAATATTTCCACTCTAGAAAGAATCCCCCAATGCTCTCATCCTATGTGCAATGCAAAAAAATTCAAGGGCAGTGGAAAGGGCTGGGACATTTTGTTGACAATAGTCCAGCAAAATACACATATCCATGCCCAGGCACAAAGGAAGGTGAAGAACTCATCAAATAAGCCGTGCTTCAAGTGATGACTCCTCAAAATGAACTCTCCCATTAAAAATGTCAAAAGCACACAGACTAGCAGTCATAAGACAATAAATCCCTACAGCCCCAGATCCAACAAATATTCAAGACTGTTCTACTTATTTTGTTTATTCTTTTTTTCCTTTCCTTTGCTGAAGTTGCTGACATGTTTTTGACACTGAATCCCAAAGTCAACATCTGTCAATATTTAGAATTGGTCCATGTTCCTGTAAATGGTCCTTTCAAAAACCCACTTGGATATTTTGATTGGTTCGCTTACCTGGAATCCTTGGCAGCAAATGTGGAGTGTCTGCCTTGGGAAAGGCTCAGTGTACTTGAAATTCTTCTGCTTTCAGCTCTTAAAAGTGTCAAAACAGTTCAGAAAATGTCAGACATTGTTCTAGATTTCTTTTATCTTCTCATAGGCATAGCTTGCCTGTGGCAGCGATACAAAGCACAATCTAGCCAAGCGTGTAGACAATAATATGCCAGCATATTGGTACTTAATTTCTGTTTAACAGCATTTGCCCTCTACCACTTTCTTCTGAGGCAATATTGTGTCGTTTTAATAATGTTAAATTAGAACCGTAAAAGATATTGCTCATTATTTTTTATTTTGTTTACATATCATTATAACCATGCCCTGTGCTCAAAGAAGAGAAAAAGGAGGGTAAGAAACACTTAGAAACCACAGATTTAACCACAGTGTGGAACAGGATAGTCCTCTGCTCCTGCTAAAGGCCCGGGACCTGCAGCAGCATGCACGTCACTGTCCCCTGAGGCTTGTTCCATCCCACTTAATACCTACATGTACGGCTGAAGATGAAGGCTGTCACCAACTCCAGTCTGGCTTTATTCATGGCTTTAGCTCAGCTTTCAAATTTTCCCTGAGTCAGAGCTTAACATGGAGTTTTAACCTGGGGAACATTAGTGTGCCTTTGCACAGATGCCAGGATCAAATGGATTTATGTATTTTTCCCTCTTCATAATAACAATGTCATTAACACTTAAGTCTTACTAGTGCTAATCATAGAATTTATGTAACTCTCTCCTTTAGAGAGGAAACTCCTAAGACAAGACAATTAGAGACTGAAGAAAATAAATTACAGAGGGAAAGATGAAGAAAGAGCAAGAGGCAGAGAGAGAGAGAGAGAGAGAGAGAGAGAGAGAGAGAGAGAGAGACCCAGACTTTGAGAACTACGTCTGTTTACCATAAGAGCCCTTTGAAATTTGGTATAACGCCATTAAATAACCACAATTGAGACAAACATTCTATAAGAGACTATTATGGGCTGCTTCTAATGTGGTAATAGATGTCATTTTTAAAATGTGTCCACACAGTCTGGATAAAAGACGGCGACTCCTGGTGCATTGGTTGCAGACCATTGAATATTACAACTGACTCGCCCCCTGCCACCTCTCATCAGGGCGGTGCTGGCATCGAGGATTCTTGCAGGATCAAAGAAAGCTCTCATTCAGAAAACTTCTGTCTGGGATGAAAGCAGTAATAAATCTACATCACCAAAGCTGTGCTCCAGTGTGGGGAAGTAAAGAAGAACCTTCAAATAGGCTTGCTTGAAATCTGAATTTAAGCTCACATGTGCTCAACTTCTACAAGCAATGATCTCTTTTGGTCAAATGAGGATTTTGTTACCCTACAGTTATGAAAGGCAAGTATTTTTCTATGAAAAAAAAAAATGGGACTGAGGCAGTATAAAACACACGGAGAGTGCTTAGTAAAAAGCAGTTTCAGCTATTGGAGAGTATTAAGCATGAACTTTAAGATTCCATCTCATCATAAGTTGTCTCTTTAGTCTCTTATCTATTTAATGATATTGCCCTCACTTCCTGGCTCCTAAATTGATTGGATTTATTTGGTTGGTTGGTTGGTTGGTTGGTTGGTTGGTTGGTTGGTTGGTTGGTTGGTTCTGTGTCTTAATTTAGTTGCATTTGGTTGTGTTACCTGCTTTTCTTTCTGTTTTCTTTTTTTTTCCTTTTGAGACTAGATCTTATTAGTCTAGGTAGGTCTTGAACTTGTGATTCTGCAGTTAGTCTTCTGAGTATAAAGATAACAGGCATATGCTACCACGCCAGGTAAACTATATATGTTACATGTGGGGAGTTCATGCCATAGAGTATAGAAAAGATAAAGCCACAGCAAGGCGCTACCCATAATGTCTTACCTTGTACAGCAAAAGAAAGAAGACTGTTTCCCATGCACACCATCTGTGACAATGAAGCATAGGAATTATTAAGTCTCTCTTTAAAATAATTATTTAATCTTTGTCATTGCCTTATCAAAGTTTGATTTTTCACAAAATCTTGAAAGATGCCTATTCTGTGCCTTCTCACCATTAGCTAACAACTGAAAGCAATCAATCCATGGGGAATGAAGTTTTCCTAACACATGCTTTATGTCAGCCATGTTTGCAATGGATTCTTTGAATCCGTTTTTTAGCCACTTCCATGTTTTTGCATTAGCCACAGTTGAAGACAGGTTTTCATATGGAGAGCTGCTGACTAACCGCCCATAAATGAAGACACATAAAGGCTGCCATTAGTGAAGGCAGATTAACAATCCTTGGTGGAGACTCAAGTGTTACTTGAATCCTGATTTATGTTTTTCTACTTACTCCAGTCCTCTCTGCTTCTTCCCCGTTCAAAAGCGTTCTCTGAAGTCATTATCACATCTGTACCGTCACCTCGTATGAATCAGGCAAAGACGTTTCAGATGCTGTGATTAAAAGGCAGGCTAACACATGTTGTCACGAATGTCATCAAACAAAAGATGATGTCTGTAGGACCGCTAAGTCTAGCATCATTTCACAGACAAGTTCCAAGGCACTCTGAGAAAGGAGTCTTGAGCTGACCAAAGTAAGTTTGACATGGTTAGAAAAAGGATAATGGAAGAAAAGCAGAAACAGGCATGTGTGGTATAGAAAGATATGCGTGCCTTCACTTTATCGTTCACTTCCTACTCGCTACCTCATAAAACTATAACTAGCTCAAACTGACTTTAATTCTTATTTATGTCCTTAACTGTTTTGGGTGCTACAAAGGTAGAGAAATGTTAACACAGGGGCTGGAGAGATGGCACTGGCAATTTTCCCAGAGAAACTGAGTCCTGTTTCTAGTACTTGCATGACAACTTACATCATCTGTAACTCTAGTTCCAAGGAATCTAATGTCCTCTTCTGGTCTCTCACAGCACTGGATACATGTGGTGCACAGATATAGGTGCTGATGAAACAAGAACACATATAAAATAAAACTAAACAAATCAAAAATAACGTTGACCCAGCCATTTCCTAAATATAATTGCTATCCACCTAAAAATAACGAGAGGTGAGCTGGTTAACTCACATAATCTACAACTCTGCTTCCTGAAACCCCAGTGTACTGTTTGGATTCCCATCTGCCTACCTGATTACTGTTTCATAGAGAGCATTTAACATTTTCAATATAGAAGTTCTAAATATTTCTTAGTGTATGGATTGCTAAAAGCTTTACGATTTTTATTTCACCAGCGGAATTTCTTTTTGCTTAGTACACACATTTTCATGCTGCACATTAGTATAGTATAATTTCCTAGATCTTTAGGTAGTACCGAGTATTCACGCATGTAGCTGAGTCCTCTGAATTATGAAGGCCTTTCAGCTGATTATTTTGACATTTCTAAGTAATAATCTTTTCTTGTGATAGTTGCACTTCTCCTCGTGTTTTCTGTCTTATTAGTGTAGGTCAGAACTTCTAGAGTTCTAACAAGCAAAGCTGATGTAACGAGCAGTCAGACTTTACCCTAGCTAAAACCCAGTCTCTCGAGTGTCTAATTAGTATGTTGACACCAGTTAGAACTGGAATCTGTTGCGAAATAAAAAGACTACCATGCTGTTGCTAGATTTACACTCAGAAATAATCACTACATAAAACAATGTGTCTCTGAAATATCACTTGCTGGCTCTGCCTATTGGCTTCCTTGAAAAGAAAATGGCCCTTCCCACCAACCAAGGAAAGACCCTCCCAGTTTTGGAGCAAAGGAGTTTTTAGTCCTTTCAAAGGAAAGGATGATTCTGACTTCAACTAACAGAGAGTATCCCTGCAGCCCCATAGACTCACAGCCCCACAGTTTCAGAGTCCCACAGTCCCTCAGTCCAAAGATCCAGGACATTTGGGGGAAATCACACCAGACACAGTGCCCTGTTCAAGCAAAGCCCTGCCTGGTTAGTGTTTCTCTCTCTCTCTCTCTCTCTCTCTCTCTCTCTCTCTCTCTCTCTCTCTCTCTCTCTCTCTCTCTCTGTGTGTGTGTGTCTGTGTCTCTCTGTATGTGTGTGTCTCTCTCCCTCCCTGCTTCCTTTCTTTCTGTTCATTTCTTTTTTTATGTGTACAGTTGTTTTGCTTGTATGTATTTTTTATGAACCAAGTCATGCACTACCCTTGGAAGTCAGAAGACAGCATAGGATCTCTTGGGACTAGAGTTACAGACAGGTATAAGCTTACATGTAGGGGCTGAGAATCAAGCGCTGGTCTTCTGGAAGAGCAGCCAGTGCTCTAAACACTAAGTCATCTTTCTTTCACCATAGATCGTTCATCAGAGGAGGAAGACATGTTTCCTACAAAAGTAGCAAGACCTGAAAAACAGATGGTACATTCCAGGTGATTCCAGTCTAGCCTCTGTATCTGAAGAAATACCCACTTTTCTATGCTATAAATAACATTTCAGAAAAAAAAAAATATCTGCTTTTAGTGTGAGAAAGACATCAGAATTTGTTCAAAAACAGTTTGAGACTATTGCCCAGAGAACTCTGACATGGCCTCCAGCTCTCTGACCCCTGCCAATCTTGTGTTCCTTTATCCTTGTTGTGCACCATCTCCTAACATGCTATAACACTGACCCCTGGATCAGTGGGATTTCGCTTTCCTATCTGGAATGTAATTTTTGACAGAGCAAGGATCTTGTCAGTTTTGTTCACTAATTGATCCTTAGGATCTAGAAGAGTGATTGACATTGTCATTCAGTAATAGCTTTAAAAAATGATGACTTAAAAAATAAAAAAAAAAAAAACAAATGTTGACACTTTAGTGAAAGCAAAAGACAAATCTAGAAACAAATATTTTATGAATTAGAAGTGAAAATAGATAGCAACTTTAAAATCTCTTATTTTTTTTAATTTAAATGGTAAAAATTCATCTTTTCAGCCAGACATTATGCTACTTTTCAAAAACACTCCAGATTATTGACTAGGAACACAAAAGTAGGAAAGTTATGTTTAAAAAGAATGTAGGTAAGAAGGCAGAGATACCAAAACAAGCCACCAAGTATGAAGAATGACCACAGCATCTATGATGTGTGACAATCAGAGAATGACAGGCAGCCCTTCCTTCCTGTGAAAAGGGCCAGAAATGAGTTGAATGTTTCATAAATATTTGCTGAATAAATGTGTGAGGAAATGAATGACAAATGCACAAATAAATTGCATTCTAATAACACAGAAGCATCAAATGAAAGAGTATTCATGAAAACCATGGAGAGTCAGCATTTCCCCACAGAAGATACCCTCTTAAAGGCAGTTTAAGGAGTAAAGGCTGGGGGAGGGGGAGATACTGGACACTTACATCATGTTTACAAATTCTCTGACCCTGCATACTAATCATATACTGAGCAACATCTGGAGTAGGCCAGACTTCCATCTTCTTAAAAAAAATAACTATGACACTCATCTTCCCAACCGAAGGATTGAATTTGACTCAGAGTTTGTGACATTGCCATGTGGATTCTTTGAATGAAGAACCTTTCCCAGCTCTTAGTGAGTTTACTGGGGGAGGGGGGGGGAAACAAGGGTGGTGGACAGCTCATTTTCACCAAAGCCACTCTAGTGATATCTAAATGAATTTTCATGTCCAAGAATGTAGAGAATATTAAATATACATTTTTTCTATTGACACCTATAAAATGTATGTTTATGACAAGGAATTCAAATCTTTTCCTCTCTTCCACCTTGTAAAATCTTTGTGAAAATATTTTAATTCTCCCTTAATACCTGGTAAAAGTGATATTTATACAATATTTGCTACATTCTTGGATTAAAGTGATTGACATCTTTCTCCTTCATTTCCTTTGCAGCAATTATTTTATTTCCTTAATAGAGAAATACAATTTTAATTAAACAAAAAGGTAAACGAGCTCTAGGTATCTTTGTCTTTCTGCCTAAAAATCAGCAAATTGTTGAAACAAGCTCCATTTTATCTAGACTTGTGACATGGCTCCAGTTTTTTTTTTTTTTTTTTTTTTTTTTTTTTTTTTTTTAAGTTGCAATGAAAATGTTACACTCAAAAATAGAAGTCTGAGGTTCTTTCAAAGTGTATTATATTTAAAAACCCCAAATGTGTCAAGGTTATTCTCCTTCTACAAAGTAGCACCAGTAATTAGGGTAAAATGTGCTTAAAAACCACTATGACAGCATTTCTGAAACACAGCTTTTCTCATCTCCAGTGATGGAAAAAAAAAAAAAAAAAAAAAAAAAAAAGCATCCCACCAAAGCACAAATGGTTCTTAAATCTCCAAAAGATCCATGTTCTCCACTGTAGTTACCCCTGCCATATATGGGATGACAGGAAAAGGCAGAACATGTACTTCTAGTTCTGGTCTCCTATAGGGAATTAAGGGTTAATACTTTTTTATTGGATATTATATTTATATTTCAGATTTTATCCCCTTACCCCCTTACTCCCACCACCCAGGAACCTCCTATTCCATTCCCTCTCCTCATGCTTCTATGAGGATGTGCCCCCACCTACCCTCTAACTCCCACCTCCCCACCCTCGAATTCCTCCCCACTCGGTGTTCAACCTTCACAGGACCAAGGAGCTCCTCTCCCACCTATGACTGACAAGGCCATCCTCCCCTACATGTACAGATGGAGTCATGGGTGCCTCCCTTTGTGCTCCCAGGATGGTGGTTTAGACCCTAGGGAGCTCTGGTTGGTTGGTATTGTTGCTCTCCTCATGGGGCCACAAACCCTTTCAGCTCCTTCAGCCTTCTCTCTAACTTCTCCATTGGGAAACCCTTGATCAGATCAGTGGTTAGCTGTGAGCATCAGCCTCTGAATGTGTCAGACTCTGGCAGACCTCTAAGGAGACAGCTATCTGGGGACCTGTGCAGGGGGTGTACATCATTTCCTAAAAGCTCGAAATACTTCACAAGATAACTATTGTAGGATGATGTCTGTAACACAGGGACCTTTAGGAGTAGGGCACTTATGATCCAACCTACAGCAATCAATCATGGAAATTTGAAAAAACAAAGCAGATGGTTTAACACCTGTCATTTCCCACTACCGATTTCCTCCCATCTCCCATATAAGCCTTCCTAAACGCTAATAAAGAGAGTGTGTGGATTGAACAGAAGGAACGCATTTTCAGAACTGCTACAATGCCCATTGGTATCCAAGAGCCTGGGTTTCTGCAGGCAAAGAACCCCATCTCCTTTTCTCTGTGATTATCACTATCACCATGCAATAGAAAGTCAAATGAAAGTCACTTTCCAACAGTGAATCAGAATTCCTGACATTAAGTGCCTGGTTAATTGTAGCTTCCAATTAGTCTCTTCTGATAAGGACATACAGTTTCTTTCATGGATGTGATCTCTAGCCACCCACAAATTGGCATCCAGAAGTAAACTTCAGCACTGTGCTGCTGCATGCAGTGTAGTATTAAACTGAATCTTAAATTCAAGAAGGATTTTCTCTAGTCATGTTTGTTTACTCTTGCTTCAGCTCCAATTTTGCAACTTACCATGAATCAGGACTTGTCAGACAGGAGGGCAAGTCTTCCATGGCATGCCCTCTGGCTAGTTTTACCAACTACCCAGCAAAAGGTTTTGCTATTTCACAACACTACCCATTTCATCAGATGGGGTCTTTGTGAATCCACCATCTATAGACTCAACGCAATTTTTACAGCTCTTTTAGCAAGCAATTTCAGGAGCAGTTTGAGAGGATCTTCACTGAGGGGTTGGGATGGGAGTCACAAAAGCTGCTTCCCTGGTACCAGACGCCCTCAGAAGTTAGTGCTAAAAGTAAAAACTCTCTGGCCATGGAAGGCAAGAAGAGAAGCAGTGGGTGGGGCCAGCAGTTATTGCTTTAGCAGATCTTCCAGGAAACTATTAGGTAAGCTCAAGTCTATTGATCAAATATTCAAGGAAGTCATTTAGGGGGTCCATACCATTCACTAATAATAATTCTGAAATTTTGGCACATGTGAATCACCTGGAAGACATGTGAAAATGTTTCCCACTAAGCATTATCACTGATTCCACAGATCCAGGATGATGCCCAAGAATTTGTGTCTTGAATTTGTGTCGTGAATTTGTGTCTTTAGATCTCCAGCAATGATGATGATAACTACAATGACCTGAAGGCCACTTTTGGGAGAAACACTGTTTAGGTTTTTAATCATATATGTAACTGCAGTCTTTTGTTACACTACTTTTGGAAGTAAGTCAAAACCTAGGAGAACCTTGAAATTTAGAAGAGTTCCATGATCCCAGAAATCTAAAAATTATCAAATTAAATAAAAACATCATGAGCCTTAAATGGCTGAGAGGAAGACATGCTTCTGATATTGTAACATATCTAGATCTAGATATAGGTACATATAGATACATATAGATTATATATATGGAGAGAGAGACAGAGACAGAGAGAGAGAGAGACAGAATGTCTTCATTTTCTTTCTTCTGTTGCTTTGCTAAAACACCATGACCAAAAGCAACATGTCAAAGAAAGGGTTTATCTGACTTACATATTCTGATTAAGGTTCATCACTGAAAGAAGTTCAAGCAGGAACTCAAGCAGAGCAGAAACCTAGAGACAGAAACTGAAGCAAAGACCATGACAGAACCACTACTTAGTGGCTTGGTCCCCAATGCTTACTCAGTCTATTTTTTTATATACCCAAACCACTTCCCACATTGAACTGGGCAATCTCACATCAATTATTAACCAGGAAAATACCCATACACTTGCTTACAGGCCAATCTGATGAGACCAATGTCTCAATCAAGGTTTGCCCTTCTTAGAAGATTCTGTATCAAGTTGATAAAAACTAGCAATGTGAACTATAAACAATTATGAGATTAAACATAGATGCTTACTTCCTTTGATTATTAAAAGTATAATATTTTATTAAAGCAATGAGAATTTCTTACATATATGCTATGCAGTTAAATGTATCCACCTACCCATTTCCCTCACATATCCTTATATCTACCTTTTGCCACCCACCTGGATTCCAACTTCATGTCTTGTTTTAAAAAGTAACCCAAGGAGTTTATTCTGTGCTGTCCATATACACATAAGTGTGGGGTCATCCATGGGGCATGATCGACCTACCAGGGACCACACCCATAAAGAAAACCACCCCTCCCACAGTAACCATCAATAGTGCTTCAGCTAGGGCTGCCTCTTCCAGCCTCAATAGGAGAAGATCTAGCTTGTCTTACTGTAAATTGATATGACAAGGCCCTTAGATGCCTATGAGAGTTTTCCCCTTTTCTGAAGAGAAAAGGAGGAGAAGTGGATAGGGAGGAACTGGGAGAAGAGGAATTAAAAACTGCCATCAGGATGCAATTAATTAACATAATGCTTCAGCTAAGGATTGGAGATAGAGAGCCCCTCCATATCCATGCTGGCATGCTGACTGGCTTGATCTTGTGCAGGTCTTACATAGACAACCACAACAGTTGTGAGTTCATGAGTGCAGCTGCCCTGCCATGTCCAGAGGACACTGTTTTTCCCAGTACTTCCCTTACCTCTGGCTGTTTAATCTTTCCACCCCTCTTCTAAGACATTTCCTGAGTGTGGAGAGAGAGCCACCTCCAATTTTTTTTTTTTTTTTTTTTTTTTTTTTTTTTTTTTTTTTTTTTTTTTTGCCATACAGTTCATTTTATAGGAAGATGCTTAGTTTTAAGAAAAATAGACACAATAATAAAGGGCTTTTTAAAATAATGAAGTAGCAGTCTAGTACTGATAGGACCACCCTACTGCCATTCTATGCCTAACAGGTAAACACACAGTAAGCTTTTTAGGAAGTTGCCAAGTTTAGCTGAGTCTTTGAATAGTTTACTGTATGAACTTCAGTTAACAAAGTTGTACCACCTCTGTGTGGAACACCAAACTCGATGCTGTTGAGGAAACAAAGATAAATTCTACATCATTCCTAAAGAAAGACACTCATATAAATGCCTACAGTATAGTAAGAGGTGCTGTTGATGAGAAAAACATAGTCAATATGAAATAATGTCTCCTGTCACTGCAGTTCAAACAATTCTTGTTTGGCCTGGAACCTGGACTTGATAATACCAAGTCACCCTCCTTTTTTTGTCTGTTTCCACGTGCTCATTAGATTCCTAGTGATGTATACTTGAAACTTCTCAAAAACACTGATTTGTTTTCCCTTCCCCATAGCCTATGTCCTTCCCAGTCATTACAACTTTCTAGTTTTTATACTGACCTCTGAGGCATGCTGAGCCTGTGAGCTCCCTCAAATTCTCTGTACCAAATCGGCTGCTCTGATTGGCTCCTGTCTACACTAATGTACCTGGCATTTGGGCACCTCATGAAGTGGTTCTCTCTCCCAGCCATCATACCCCAACTTCCTCCATAAAATGACTTATTGGAACTGTAGGTATTCTCTTCTTTCACTAATAGAGGTTTGGGACTTTGAATAGAAATGACTTCCCATAAACTAATGTGTTTGAATACTTGGTCCATAGGGAATGACACTATTAGGAGGTGAACATTGTTAGGGTATGTGTGGCCTTGTTGAAGGAAGTGTGTCACCGTGGTGGCAGGCTTTGAGGTCTCCTATGCGCAAGCTATACTCAGTGTACCACACAGTCTCAAACTTCTGGTGGCTTCATAACAAGATGAACTCACAGCTTCTTCTCCAGCACCATGTCTTCTTCATGCTGCCATATTCCTACCATGATGTTAATGGACTAAACCTCTGAAGCTATAAGTCAATCCCAATTGTTCACATCAATAAAATTCAAACTAAAACACCAGGGACTGCGGGATTGCTGTGATAGGTCTGACCATTCTTTTGTTTGGAGGAATGTGGATTTGGACTGGGTTAGCAAAGTGGTGGACTGCTTTAAGCATAGCTTAATGGGCCATACTACTAGGATCATGGAAGTCAGTGATGCTGAGGGTGATTTGAATTGTAGGGCTCAAGATGTTTCAGAAGAGAAGACTTTTAATATGTGGCTTCTAGATTATTCTTGTGATATTTTGGTAAAGAATGTGGCTGATTTTTGCCCTTGTCTTAAAAGTTAGCCAGAGGCTAAAGTAAGAGTTTTTTGATTAAGTGCATTGGCCAAGGAAATTCCAAAACAGCCTAAAAAAACCTCTCATCTGGTTACACATGTTCACTCTTATGAAGACTATTTTAGTAAAAAGGAGCAAGTTGGAGAGGTGCGGGGGGGGGGGGTGAGTAAATGTATGATTCAAGGAGAAAAGGAATACCAGGAAGTAGAACGGAGCTAAATCCTATGTTCTAGATGATAAATAGACTATGAACATTAATTGGAATAAGGGGAGTGGTGGCCTCAGGGCAAGATCCTACCACTGAATTTCCATCTTGTGAAAAGGAATTAAAAAATAATTTAGGGGTTTTCTGGAGGGTGGAGATGGGAAAAGGGGATAGCATCTGAAATGTAAATAAAATATCCAATAAAAAAATTAAAAAAATAATTTAGGTTCGGGGTAGTGGTACACACCTTTAATTTCAGCACTCAAGAGACAGAGGCATGCAGATCTCTGTGTTCAACGTCAGCTTGATCTACATTGCAATGTTCAGAATAGCCCAGCCTAGGCAGTAAAGGAAACCATTGAAAACAGAAAGCTGGTAAAGATGTAATTGAATGAGGAGTCCATGTTCTACCCCAGCAAGCAAAAGAAGGTGGCAGCTTCATCAAACATGGTTCTGGCTTTGGCATCAAAGATAGAAGAAAGGCATTATGGAATCTACCTCCTTAAGTAAGGAAAGCAGCTGCAGCCAGGCATATAGTAGGGCTGGCCCTGCAGAAAGAGCCAGAGAGGCCACATTGTGAAGCTGTGAAAGTGAAGTCTGGGTTGCCTTGTGGACCACAAAATGTTAGAGGTACCAGACTCCTGGGATACCTGCTGAGGAAAGATGCTAACAGGGAGTGAAACTAGCCCACGAGAAAGAATTACACTGTAGTCAATAAAACTGAAAGAAACTCGAGATAGGAAGAACATTTTCACATCAGATATGGAGATGCAGAGTTTGGAGTTTACCCAGCTGGTTCTCAGTCTTGATTTGTTCCAGTAGTTCTTCACTGTGCTCTCTTTTTAGAATGTCACTGTAGATCCTGTGCCACTGTACGTTGGAAGTATATGATCTGGGTTTTCATTTTGATTTTTACAGGGTATTACTGTTAAGAGATTGCATGAATCTCAGAAAAAGACTTTGAACTTTGGACTTTTAAGCAAGTTTGAGACTGTTATAGACTATGTGGTCTTTTGAAGTTGGACTGAATGCATTTCTGCATTATGATCTGGCTACACGCCTATGGAGACCAGGAAGTGTTATGCAGTTAGAACAGAAATGACCCCCTGGACTAATGTGTTTGAATGATTAGTCCATAGGGAGTGACACTATTAGGAAGAAAGATTTGTTGGAATAGCTGTGGCCTTGGAGGAAGTGTGTCACTGTGGGGACAGGCTTTGAGGTCTCCTATGCTCGAGCTATACCATGCAGCCTGCTTCTGCTGCCTTCAGATCAAGTTGTAAAACTTCTCCAGCACCATGTCTACCTGCATGCTGCCATGCTCCCCACCATGATGATGGTGCATTAAACCTCTAGAACTCTAAGCCAGCCCTAATTAAATATTTTCCTTTATAAAAGTTGCCATGGTAATTTTACCTCTTCATAGCAAAGAAATCCAAGCTAAGACAACTGTCTACCCGTGAAAGCCAGGAACCTTCCCATGATTCTACCAGCTCCTTAAAAGATTTGGCTTTCTCCTCCATTCCTCCACCTGTGGTTGGTCATTCAGGATTCTCTCTGAAGCCTTTCTCTTCCTTTTCTATGCAGCATACCCTTGGCACAGGATCTAAAAACCCAGTCTTTTTCTGGGTTTTTACTGCCTGTGTCAACATGTTCATCACAGTCTCTTTCTCTGATTGTCTTGAAGATACGGGTATCACACCTTTTATTTTTGTATTCTCCCTTCCTGCTGAGTCCATGTCCCTTCCTTGTCACTTACTCTGTCTCTGATTCTAAAACAGTTAAAGCAGAGAATGCAGTAAAAACTCAAGGAAAGTTTGGTGCACGAGTAAAGTGAGGTGCTGACATATGCTGTTTTCCCACTTGCCAGGCTGCCATGTGCTCCGACATCTCAATGATAGCTCTCTCATTTAGGGATGGTGTTGCTAAGAAATATGCTGCAGTCTGGACTAACTTGGAATCTACTGCTCCAAATAAGACCTGGCTATTCACCAATAGACCTTAATGACTGGCCTTGAACTTAAAGAAATCTATATGCCTCTGTCTCCTAAGTCCTGGCATTCTGCAAGAAATGAGGTAGAACTCCACAAAGACCCTCTTGAGATGATAAGGCCTGTCCTGATTAGCAAAATTTGAATTCCTACTATGTTTATTGTTGCAATTACTTATATGACTGAGCTCTATGTGTAATTTCTAAGTGCGAGTGCTCCACACATATGGCCATGAAAGATAATTGGACATGTAAGGACTAGGATTTTTGGTTTCAATTTCTTAAAATGAGATGATCCCCACCCCAGGAAAAATAAAGTTCTAATGAAACAGCATTAACTCTTGTTCAGTGAGCTGTCACTCGAAGTTTCTGTTCTCTTTATGAACATGCCTTGCTATTCCAGTAAGCAGTACAGTGCCTCATGAAAACTATACCTACCTACGTGAAGTGCATTGTGACATACTCAGTTAACTTTTAGGCTCAGAGTGACCTCACTGGCCCTTGTAAAAAGAGTATCCTGTCTCCCTTGTTAGTGCACTGTATTGATTGAGAAGGACAGCAAATTTGTTTTAGGGTTTGGTAGCCTCAGCTCTCCAGGGTGAGAAAGACTAGTGCTTGTACCTAAAGTGGAGAAAAGCAAAAGAAAATAGACAGAGGAAAAAAGGGCAAAGAAGGGTGGAAGAAGGAGAGAGAAAGTGTGAGGAGTCTTCTCTGTGGGAGGAGAGGGATGAGCTGGGCCTCATAGGACATTCTTCCCTAAGTAATACTATATTTTGATGCTCAGGTCATCTGTATTCCTCTGCTTACTGTAGACATTCAAGTGAAAGCAATACACATAATCCTGGGGCCTCTGAAAGCCTGTGCTGTTATACAGTTTATGTTCACAGGCCTGAGGCTGGCATAAAATTAAATTTCCTCACTTTAGAAGAAAAAAACAGCCTGATGATTATGGGACAGAGTTGTGCGAGAAAATCTAAAACAGTGCTTGGCTGCCAAATGCTTTCCAAAAGGCGGGTTTCTTCATTGCCAGGCAGGGAGGAGATCATGGAAAATGTTCCATGTCATGACTAAGCACCAGTTGTGCCATATAATATTAAAAGAAGCCTCAAAAATGGGAAAAATAAGCAATTGGCTTGTTTACTGGAGGCTGGTGACTGAGGACTCAAAGGTGCTTATACAGAGGACTGTAACCTCTCAGTGTGACCTTACGTTCCTGATGTGCATTTCATAAAGCAGTATTGAAGAAGCAGATTTTAGACACCTTGGCTAAGAATATGGAGAGATCCAAGAGTAGTCATTATTCTCTCAGATCCCAGAAGGTGGACTAACACAGTACCCTAGAACAAACAAAACAAGAGAGAGAGAGAGAGAGAGAGAGAGAGAGAGAGAGAGAGAGAGAGAGAGAGAGAACGAGAAAGGTGCATGGGGTGTTACCAACCTCTGAGATATGCACAGAGTACACACTAGCAGCAAATGCATAGGACTTGGCTAAGCCAATGACCAGAGAATTCACTCTCTATGTGTTTCAATTACGAAGGGTCACAAGTTACTATCTCAGAGGCTAACATGGCAGTAATAAAACTAGCTGGGGAGATTTGCTTAAAATTTACTGTGTTTTGCATGTGCCAGAATCTATGCGGATTTAAAGAAAATCAGAAGCCTGAAATGTCTAATTTTTTTCGATTTTCACTTATAATTATGATAATAACATTTCCTCTTTAATTTTGTACTAGAAAAAAAGATTGCATATGTTGGTAGAGGAGCATTTATCCTGAACTAGACCTCTGGGTGTGACAAGTCCAGCCGAGGCACAGAAGCTTTGTTAGCAGTAGGTAGAAGGGTAAAGTTAAGAGAAGATAACAGGGTCATTCCATCAGTCTTCCTTCAGGGGAAAAAGGGGCAATCTTGTTTAGGTTTGTGCTATACAGGGGCTGATACAGCAAAGTACCAGAATTTATACACCACATGGGATGGTGGATCTTATAACCACAGGCTTTTCCACCAACACCCCAGTTCCAGAATAAAACTGAGAGGCTTAATATTAGTAACAAATGCTTAGACCATGAGCTCAACTCATTCCCAAGTAACTTAACTTATTATCCTGTTTATTCTAACCTGCAGACAGCTACTTGGTTGGTTTCCTAATCTCCTCCATCTTTTCACCTGACTCTTTTCCTGACAGAAGTCCTGCCTTCTCATCATGCCTCAGCTTATTGGTTATTAGATTTTTTATTAACAGGTGATTCTTCCATACAGTACACATGAGATTATCCCTACAGGATCTAGATGGTCACTTTGATTAGACTGAGGGGGTACGTGAGAGGTGAGTAAAGCATACTTCTGGGTATGTCTGTAAGGATGTTTCCTAAGACTATGGAGTCTAATCTAATCAAGGCTTCACTCCACTGAATGATTTATAGTTGGAATGGGATGAATGAAGGGTATGCTCTTAAAGCACATATCTTTTCTTTCTTTTTTTTTAAATTTTATTTTATGTATATGAATATACTGTAGCTGTCTTCAGACACACCAGATGAGGGCACCAGATCCCATTACAGATGGTTTTGCCACCATGTGGTTGCTGGGAATTGAACTCAGAACCTCTGGAAGAGCAATCAGTGCTCTTAACCTCTGAGCCATCTCTCCAGCCCTGCACATATCTTTTCACTCACCAATTCTGCAGGATGCCATAACCGGATCAGCTCTGCTCGACCACAAAATCCCACATGATGCTGTACCTTATCACAGGCCCAGGAACGATTTATACCATTTTACAAAGCCTCACAATTGCAGTGACTTACATTTCTTTGAAGCTTTATGTTTCTCTTATAGAATGTTGATAGTAACTTTAAGTGGCACATGTGAATTATGACACAGAAAATGTGTCTGTGGTATTTCTTCAAAATTGTCAGTGATATTTCTTCACCATTGAGTAACTTCCATGAGAACTACAATAGGGGCCACACAAATGAGCTACACGTTTGGGAGAACATGGAAATTGCTGATCCCTAGAATCCTGACACATGTATCTTGAGATACAATAAAGACAAGGACCTGGCTGTAAAGAGTTGAGGATTGTTATATCCATAAGTAAACTTGACAGGGCTACAGTTGAATTTGGTAAACCAAGTAAACCACAGGTCCTTCCCAGCCACAGTGAGTGAGCATCGTTCATGCCATTCAGAGTCTGGATGGAACAAAAAGAAAAGAAAGGTTGAATTTACTTTCTGCTTAACTATGAAAAATGGCACATCTACTGGTTCCTGTTCCTAACACACATAGTTTATGGGTCTTTAGAGAGAGACTGGTTGCTCCACCATGGATTTCCTGGATCTCAGACCTTCAAGGTGCACTACCAGCTTTCCTGGCTTTCCAGTGAGCAGAGAGCAGACAATGAGACTTCTCATTCTCCACAACCGCATGAGTTGATTCCTTCCCCCCAAGTAGTTTATATACGTAAAGTTCCAACATCTGCATTTGAAATTATCAATGTCCTGAGTATATCTGGCTGATTATGTTTCTCTAAAGATCCCTGAGGAAAGTAAGAGGTACCTGGATCATCTAATTCCATCTTAGGAGAAAAGAGTCCTAACTCCTAGGAGAAAAGAGTTCATTTTTATATGATGAGAAGCCATTCTCTTTTCTAATAGTTACGGAGTGTCAACATATACATAATCTGCACATTCGGTAAACCCACTATTGTGTCGCCAGAGACTTTAAGAAAAAGAACATGGTGGCAGAACTACTGTCAAAGTTTTAAGATGACCATACTCTTCTACCTGAAGCTGATAAAAAGAGAGGTTTACTCATGGCCTCCTTAGCAGAGATGCATTTGGGTTATAAACACCATTCTTTGTGATGCATATAAAGTAGCAAGCAAGAGAGATGCAGCCCTGCTCTCACAGAATCTACCTCAATGCCGGAAAGAATCTCATCATTTTGGTTTGATGTGAAAAGAGATTAGTAGGGTGGTAATGGAAGACATAGGGAAAGACGACATCTTGACACAGGGGAAGGGAGATACTGAATTAGCTAAAGCATGAGTTAAAGGAGACATGATGGAAGAAGGGAGACGTTTGAGAGACAACACTGTCTTCCGACTAAAGAGCAATTGCAGAGAATGCAAACAGGGCAAGACTGTGACTAAGTGTAAGAACGTGGATGTGCCTGAGTCAAAGGCAAGAGAAGGGAGTCATAGAAAATGAGGCTGAGAGACATGGCCACATCATCACGGGGCTTGTGCACGAGTCTTTTCTCAGTTCTGTGGTCTCTAGAGAATATCAAGAGGCACTCGATGGGAGAAGATTTGAACTACTAAATCACACAGTGGTAGAACTTTTGCTTGTACCTTTGAAGCCGCATACCTAATCCCCAACTCCAAAAACCTAGAAATAAGTTCCAGCTTCTGAGGAAAAGCTCAGAAGTCGGAAGAACTCACATTTCAGAGAAGTCTCTCCCCCCCCACCCCCCCACTCCCCACCCCCACCCCCCACCCCCCCGTACTGAGGGCAAAATGTTGGGAATGGCAAAGGGTAACCAGATGCAGCACATTCTTTGGAGAAGTGGAAAAAACGCAAATAAAGACATGAACAGGGTTGGAAAGGGAGATTCCAGTGTGAAGGGTGACTTTGCAGACCCCATATGGCAAAGTAGTTGTTAAGGTTTGTGTAGATAAATCCAAGAGTACCAAGACAGGGCAAATGTGCCACAGCAAATGAAGGCAGGGTAGTACTGACCAGGACTCCAGATTCTATTCCAAAAAGACTCCATAGATATCTCTTTATGCCATCTCAGAGGGGGTGAATTTACAGTTATTGTCAACTATGAGAACATTGTAAGTCTTTATGTGTTTGTTATCCTATATTAAGGATTCAGGACAATCATGATCTAACCAGAAGCATAGCAACTCTGAGATTGAGATTCAGGTGTACCTTAACTCCATTCATTTTCACTTGCACATTTTCCCTCTCCTCTCAGGTTGCATCTGCCCCATCACTCCATCTTCATCCTAATGTGGAAAAGAGAGAAAGGGATCTGACTCCATTGTTTAGGTCTCAGCCATACCCACTCGTTAATGTCAGATTGTGACAAGTAGAGCAAATTCTTTTTTGTGTTTCTGTAGGCACGATGCTGCTCAGCCATCTAGGGTAGAGTAGTGACTCACAAGGTGTGGTGTGGCTAGACTGTGCTGGCAGCTGGAGAACACCTACATAGAGGGAATTCTCTGGCTCCAGCCTTTGGGGAAAACAAAGAGAGAACATCATTCTAATTTGATCCTACTGTGTCCTGCTAGGTCCACCTATGTCTCCTAATGATTATTCTTTCCTTGCTACAAATTACAGAGCAGACAAACATATACACACAGAGACACAGAGACACACAGACACACAGAGAGACACACAGACACACAGACACACAGACACACAGAGACACACACACAGACACACAGACACACACACACAAACACAGCACACACATTCACATACACATGCCCCAAGACTACTTCTAAAGCCAAAAATATTCATCCCTATATTCTCTCTATTTCTCATTGTTTTTCAAAACAACAACAACAACAACAACAAGAAAAACAAAATGTAGCACTTTTTTTAATGGTCTATTTGGCTGTTTAAAGATTAAGACCTCTTGCTGCTTTTCAGGAGGACCCAAGTTTAGTTCCTGCACCCACTTTGATTGGTTGGTTCCCAATGCCTCTAACTCTAGTCTCAAGGTATATGACAGCCTCTTCTGGGTCCTCTGTGAGTACCTAAACATATGGCATTTACATCTGCACAAATAAAGCTAAAATTTTAAAAAGAAAAGATACAATTTTTGTTTTGTAGCCCAAGCTGACCTTAATTTTAGGACCTTCCTCTCTTAGTGCTAGGATTAGAATTGTGAAATGCTGTCCTCCAGGTTCCAGGGGTGACATGGTCGTTGTTCCCTTGAACTCTCAGCTCCTGAGATTAGCACAGGAGACCTGCATAAGAGTGGGCCTATTAATTTTCCGTCATGTGGATGGGGTACACAAGGCCTGCTTTTCCCTTAAAATATATAAGTGATTATAGACAGCTGGGAGAGAGGCTGTTCTTCCATAATGGAGCCACCCCCAAGTTGTTCATGTAACGCCCTCAAACCCCACTGGCTGATCCACAAAGATGGAACTGATCATTTCTGCCGCTGGTACCCCATTTGAGCTGTGTTTGTTCATTTCTTTCCAGTGACAACAATCATGTCATCCTTCCCAACGGAGGAACTGTCTGCATACACGGCAAACAGCACAGACAGGTAACGCCAGGAGAGTTTATCATCTCCAGCTCCAAGTGCCTGACATTGGAGATGGGCTCCTGCTCCACTCCAGCCTGTTTTGAAAGTACATAGAAACAACAACAGTGTCTCAACCCCGTGTGTGCTCCAAAATGCTTTTGACTGAAGCATTTCAGTAGCTGCCTAAGCGTTAGCTTCAGCTGCCAATTTTAGAATTAAACGGCTGACATCACTACAACATTTTAGCAGGGCATGTTTTCCAAAATAAATGTCTTTAAATCCACACTCCCACCAAACTGATTAGAGATGTGAAACTCCGAAAATACAGCAAAATACTGCAGAGCAGCAGAGGAAAGAAAAACACGTGTTGGTTTCCTATGAAAAAAGGGCCTCTTCCCTCCCCGGCCCCTGCCAAAGGCACATACACTTCAGGGTTGAACAAAGTGTATTCTGTGTTTCAGGATCAGAGAGCCCACTGTGGTGTTCACTGTTTTCAGTTAAAGTCACATTAGTCATTACATTGAAATTTCCGTAACCTAAGTTTACATGTTGAGGCGAATGAGAAGCTCCTCTCTGTTTTCTAAGCTGGAGGGTTTTTACAAAGGTGGGGCTCCGAGCTCCACAGGAAGTCCAGCCACCAGAACTGAAAATAGCTGAAGTCTTACCTTCTGGAGGTAAGGATGTCACCTCTCTTCACAGGGGCCATCTTTACAGCGCTGGGAGTTAATGAGCCACAAAGTGATCATTTCAGGGCTCTGTCACAGCAGTTGGCAAAGGAGTTTGTCACTGGGATGGCATTCCTTAGAAAATCATTTCAGTGTGTACTGTCAGGAGGCGAAAGGGAATCTTTATTCCATACTCCCAATCTTCACCTCCATCTGGGATAGAGGTAACGTCTGATTACACATATGGCACATAGACTGTAATTTAATTAAATGTGAACACAGCCTTTTCATGTACCATACTCAAATTTTGAAATGGAGCCCAGTTTTCCTTCTATTTAAAATGCATGGATCAACATGTAAAACTGATCACATAGTTAACAACAGATGTGACAGTGACTCGTGTGTCCTCTTCCCCGGGTGATCCAGGCCAGTACCAGCAATGGAGATAGGATATTTTGAGAAGACACTCTCTTGGTGGTCCATAGAACTGAGTAGCTGTGTTCTAACCAGCTTATCATTTTAGTAAAATTGCCAGGGTGGCTTTGTTGTGTGTTCATCAACGCTAGCATCTGAACGGATTTCATTTAAATGATTTGAGGGTGTCCAAAAGCCAAACCACAGGTTAACCAGAGAAGGTTTCTTTAAACTTGCATGCTCTCTTAGAAGCTTCTGGGTAAACTAGGAAATGGATGCAAGTTTGCATAAAAGATATGTTTGCGGACTACCTAGAGAGAATATCTGAGGCTTATTAGCTAATTAATTATTAGCATTCCTGTAACTAGTCAGAACATTTTAACTAAGATCAGCCCTGTGAAATGCTTCCCCATTGAACTGTCCATCATGAGTGGGGATCAAACCAGATGCCAGGAATCTTAAAAATGACTATAATTTTCTTAGTAGAAATATTCCAAAAATAATTCTACTCAACCTCTAGAAAGTAAATCACTGTAAACTTATAAAACAAGATATATTCGAGGTCACACACAGGGTCATATGCAATCAGATAAGTTGGGCTATTTTTATTAACTCTTAAAATTTTTTAATGAACCTGTTTACTATTTTTTTGGTTCCTTCTTCCAGTTGCAAACTTTCCTCAAGTTCATAATATATAAAATGATGTCTCTCAGCCTGGTGCCCAGTGCCCGCACTGTATATTCAGACCCAAGTCTGTTCAGAAGTTTCTTTCAGTAATATAATTAGGTCAAAGACTAAAAATACTGCCTGGCTTTTAGAAGGGAAGCTCTGTGCCAGCCAGTCTAACAAAGCTGCTTCTGCTACATAAACATGGGAGACTCGTGCTCGCTTCTGATTACATTGTCTTCAGCTTCCATCTTCCAGGGATCATAAGAGGAAAAGGACATAGAAAATTCAAAACACGTTGTACTAAGCATTTTTTCCCATTAATGTTTAAACTCATGCATGTGGCGAGGGAAATAAAATCCTTGTGTTTCGATTCATTTACACTTAACTCACCGCAATGTTCTCTTAAAAAAAAAAAAGAAAGAAAGAAAGAAAAGGAAAGAAAAGAATCAAGAACCGCCTGCGAGTGAGTCTTCAGAGCCTTTTATTTTTCTTCTTCTTTTATTTGGTTCCATCATGTTGACTCATGGCTCAAGGTTCAAGGTCGGTGCCCAGGCGCTGAACTCATGTGCTAAGAATAAGCCTGAAACTTCACAAAACAAACGTGCTCCATGACCCTCTCTAAAAATAACTCCAGTTAAGCTTTGGGGGGGGGGGTGACATTGTGTCATTTTTTTGTTTGTTTGTTTGTTTTCATCTAGAGTTCGAGCAGGAGTGAATAAAGGAAAGGAAAAGTAACCAAGAAAGCAGGAACTTTTACAAGAACGAGGGGACAAGGAAAGGATGGAATGCAGGAAGTGCAGGGAGGGTTTTTCTAGTCGGTCCTTAACATTCTGCTACTAGCTAAGGTATAGTTGAGTGAACATATTCCCATTCCACTTTGAGCCACAAACCTTACATTTATACAAAAAATAAATAACAAATAGAACAAGGTCAAATGTGGAGTGTGGGCCAAAATGATTATGATGTACACTTCTGTCTCTGACATCTCACTACTTGATAACAGTGGTTCTCAACCTTCCTAAAGCTGCTTCCCTTTAATAGAGTTCCTCCTGTTCTGGTGACCACCTCCCCAACCACAAAATTATTTTTTTGTTGCTACTTTATAATTGCAATTTTGCTACTGTTATGAATGTACATATCTGATGTGCAGGATATCCGATATGCAACCCCCAAAGTGGTCTCAACTCACATGTTGAGAAAGTATGCTTTATAGGCTGACGTCTGAACAGGAAATAAAGCGAGCCAGATGACCAAGGGAATCTGTGATCACGTGACTCACCCTAATGTGACTGACCTCCAGCTTTGTCTCTATACTTTACCAATAATATTTTGTAATTGCCTAGCTGTTAGTATTCTGTCTTAACTCCACCTCCACAGTTACCTAGCAACAGCCAGGTATGCTCCTCCCCACAGTTACCTGGCAACTGCCAGGTAGGCCTGGTCCACTATAATAAGGGCTGCTTGCCCCCTCCTCACTCTCTTACCCTCTCTTACTGTCTCTCTCTTACTCTTACCCTCTTGCCTCTCTGTCCCCTCCCCCCTTCCTCTCTCTCCATGTGGTCATGGCCCGCCTCTACTTCTCTTCTCTCTTATCCTTCCATCTTCTTCCCCCCACCTTTGCCCTATCTCCTGAATAAACCTCCCCTCCTTGGAACGGTGTAGTCTGGAGTGGTCTGTTTGCTGCAGTTGGACTTCTTATAACAACTAACACTGGTGCATTGGCCGGGAATATAACAACTAACACTAGCTGCCTCAGTTTCCCCAGCTTCACACTCCTTTATTCACTTGTCTTCCCATTAACTTGCTTCCATTCCAGATTCTACTTGATCCATGGCTGGGTATCAGGAGTCCGCTGTCTATAATCGACATTCAGACATAAACTGGCTCCTTCCATCTCAGCGTGAGTTTGGGCCCAGAAAATCATTCACTGTTTTTTGTCTCTCAAACCCCTTCCTGTTTCCAGTCACAAAAGCTCCCTGATCAAACAACTCTTCGAAATCTGAGGCTATATATCCTGAGGATTTATTGTCGTGCAGTGTATAAGCAGACACTAAACTTGCTTGCTTTCAGCCAAGTATTCTGGTCAAAAACTTACATATTATGAGAAAGAATAAAATATTTCCTTCCAACACAAAGCCACAGAGATTTCTCCTAGTATGTGTTAAGCGGGTTTTTTGCTGTTGTTTTGGTTTGGTTTCTTCCTTAAAGGAAAGTGTTACCAAAACCTCAGAGAATATGATTTGTCCCTTTTCCTTTTTCCTGAGGAAAATTGCCTGCTAACTTCTTCGAAGTCTTTGGTGGAAACAATCAGTGAGGGAGAGGGGACTGAGGGGGTGGGGTGGGCTGTTGTACAACCTCAGAAGTTCCTTCATTTAAGAAACTCTCTTTCTCAATACTCCACTTCTTGTTATGATTTTAACGTCTTTTGATTATTCCTCCTGTTTTATCATTTTAAGGATTTTGTGACCATGTGTGTGAAAATAGTTTGCTAACTTAGAAAAGAAAAAAAGAAAGAAAGACTTGGTATTTCCTTGTTTCCAAATTCAGAATCAGGCTTAAGCCTGCCTCTGTTCTGTTTACCACTCACTAATGATGTCTTCCCATCCAAATGCGGGGAAGACTTTTGAACGTATATTAAAGTGCATGTAAGATTTTTGAGACATCAAATGGCTGGAATAACAAGTCAACATTTTGATGAGTTAAGTGTAAATTAACTAAAAACACATGGCCTGAACATTCCTTAAAGCACAGATGGTTTGAGAAAGCCAGAAATGCATGGAAAAAATATGGCTTTTATTTTCATGAACCCCCCCAAAGTTTAAAAAAGTAGTTGAAGTCTAATGTTCTTCTCTTTCCAAGTGTTGCTTCAGATTTTGAAAGACTATCCCTTTATGTTTGTTTGTTTAGTTTTTAACCTTGATCTAACAAACAGGGTTTCCTTCCTTACTTACTTACTTCATCCTCTTACTCTAGGATAAGTGGCCTCAAGGAGGAGACCTGTTTTCTAAGAGGTAAGAGGTCTAGTCTGCTCTGATTCTATTCTCTAGGCCTCTAGATCAGTGGTTCTCAACCTTCCTAATGCTGGGATCCTTTAATACAGTTCCTCATGTTGCCCCCCAATCATAAAATTATTTTTGTTGCGACTTCATAATTGTAATTTTGCTACTGTTATGAATTGTAATGTAAATACCAGTGTTTTCCAATGGTCTTAGACAACCTATGTGGTCATGACCTCCAGGTTGAGAACCGCTGTTCAATAAAGTAGGCCAAAAGAAAGTCACGGCTGCTGAGGCAGTGCAGAGGTCCTCCACTGCTGTGTAGGCCCAGCTGATAGTGATGTGATCTGTGCCTTACCTCCTTTCAGCAAATTGTTGTGGCTCTATGTTTTGGAGTTTTTAATGGGAAAGAAGGATAATTTGTTTGAAGCAAGAGTCCAGATTCCTGTAGGGAAAAATAAAAACTATGATGACATATTACTGAGCAACATCTAATAGCAACCCACTGTTTCTGTTTCTGATATTTAGACCTTGAGGTCTCTCTTTTTAAATTCATTAAGCCTTCCAGGACAATAAGGAAGTATATTCTGTAAAATCTGTTCTTCCAATCCTGTGTTCTTCAGTGTGACAGGCTCCTTATTCTACTCTCTGTGATGAAAGTAACACATAACTGGGTGCCTTGTTACATACATTCTAAAGAAAAATATAATCACATTGCCTGATCATGTCACTGTGACTCATACCTGCTGACAAAGGGAATGTCATAAGGCTGTGTGTGCTTTCAAACTTTTTTTTTATACAGGTGGTTCTTTATTTCTTTCTTTGAAAAATAAGTTTATACTATACCACATTATTCCCACTTGTTATTCTCCTTTAAAGGTTTATTGTGAAAATACCTTGAATGTCAGTAGCTTTAGCTCAAATACATCTTGTACTTTCGTTAATTGGTTTTGCTGTTTTTCAAATGACACACCCTCACTGTGCAACCCAGACTAGCCTTGAGGTAACAATCCTCCTGTCTCAGCTTCCCCAAAATGCTGGGATTACAAGCATGTGTCCACATGTCAGACTCAAATAGACCTTTAAAAGCACAGTTTAATCTGAGGATTAGTTAGTGTTTTGTTGTTGTGATAAAATACCACATCCAAGACAGCTTACAGAAGAGTTGATCTGGGTTTATGGTTCCAGAGGGTTACAGTCTATGACAGTGAGGACATGGCAGAAGGCAGCAGGTATGGCAGTTGGATCTGTGAAATCACAGTAGAATCCAGTGAACTAGAAGTATCGTGAGTTTTAAACTGTCAAAGCCTGCCCTGTAATGACACATCTCCTCCACCATGGACACACCTCCTAAGCCTCTCTAAACATCAACAACAACCACAGCCAAGTGCTTGGCTGCGTGAGCCTGTGGAGGAAATTCTCATTCTCACCTTCACAGCATCCTGTATCATTTTTGTCTGTGATATGTTCATTGTGCAGCAGAGATACCCTTCTATCCACACTGAAGAAGTTTTTGATTGAAATCCTTGATCACATGTCTCTGCATTCATTCAGGGACTCCAATATCTGCAATATTGATTCTCAAAATTAGGATGGATCAGATGCCTGTTTGAATATACTTAACTTATGAAAGATAGAAATCTGCAAAGATTTCCATTTCTCTATATTCTTTTTGAACTTCTGATAAATGATTAACAACTGGGAACTTTCTAAAATGATTTTCCATTCCAATGACTTCAGTTTTGTATAACTGACTTTTGAAAATAAATTCATTTCTGTAAAAACGATAATACATTTTATAAGGAAAACATAGCCAATGGCAAATGACATACAAGTCCTAAAAAGATTGAGTCAAAGCATATGTGGAACCAAGAAGAAACTCAGTAAAAATGAAGTAATAAAAATAAGACCCACAGCAGACCAAAAGAAAGCCCAAGCTATTGCCAAGCCTCCCTCTGAAGTGCACACAGCGCTTCTCCCAGTCCTGGCTTTGAGAAGGACAGGTTACTCTAAAGCACATTTGGACTATGTAAATTTGCATGTGTACATATCATTTTATACATTAAAAATGTCATAACACATGAACTAATAAAAATGAACTGATTGCAAGATAGCCTCTAGTGTTAATATTGTCTACTCTAGGTCATAAGACTGCCATATTCTTACCTTGCTGATTTAGCAATCTTGTACTGAATTTGACCTAGTCACGTGAACCTGGCAGTTCAGGCTCAGGCTAGTATTCTTCAGATGGGATTAATATAGCTGCTAAGTTGTTCCATTAACTTAATCCCTGGATCAGTCTAATCTTTAAAAACTATGTTAAGTCAGGTAGAAAAATCAACATAAGGTGTGTCCTCCTTTCTAGAATTGTATCTGTTGAAACTGCATCCAATTACAGTGTCTCTGTCTCCTTACATGTCACTTGAGACACTGACATTTGTCACACTGCTCTTATGAATCCTGACATAAGTCATGCTTAATGTTTAATTGTGACATATTCGTACAAGACTAATTTCCAGGGGTTCAATAGTATAATTTTATCCTTTAAGTATATTGCTGCCATTTGTAATTTTTCTTTCTGGAAGAAATATGATTTGCTCAAGTTAATGAGATTTTTTTTTTAATCACTTCAGTAGAAAATACAATACCATGAACAAAAATTCAACCTTACACATTTTTGGCATAATTATGTAAATATTTAGAGTTCTATCATATATTCAAGCTGGCCAAAAGAATGAATAGAAATAAACAGAGATAATTATTTACAAATAAGGATCAAATTAAATGGTAATACATTATATGATATTTATTGAGAAATGTTTATTTTTGCATTGTTTACAAATTATACTAGAGACAACCTAATGGGAAAGCTGATTAAATAAGTCATGTTATTTTCTTATATTTGAACACAATGCTTCCATCCTAAAGACAGTGCCAGTTCTGTGGTATGGCTGCTGATATACTCTGAAAAATGTGTCATCAATAAAAGGTGAAAAACATAGAACAGTACTGCAAATCCTCCTAAAAAGAAAGTGTCCCTGTGCAGGAGTATACAGGAATAGAAGACCTCTGCGAGTAAAGCCATTAGATGAGAAACAAAGATGGTCTTTATGGAGTAGCTGAGTACCTCAGAGATACAAGCAAGTGGGGTAAGGTCATACCCTTTCCATCTCTGCAACAAGTGACACTGGGAAACTAAACATCCTTATGTAAAAGAATGAAACATAGATCTGCATCTCTTGTCAAATTGGGTCAAATATCTGAAACTCTAATACTGCTAGAGAAAAACATAAGCAAAGCACATCAAGGTAGAAGCAAGGACTTCATGCAAAGGACTCTGGTAGCACAGAAAATCCTAAGAATTGACAATGTGTTAAAGCTTCTGCCCAGGAAAGGGAAAAAGCAGCAGAGTAGAGAGACTGCCTGTAGAGTTGTGGAGTGGGGCGGGGGGGGGGGGGTGAGAATCTTTGTTGATTGTGCATGTGATATGACATGAATATCTAGAATATACAAACAGACATAAACATTGCACACCAAAAACCATCCAGTCTGCAGTGAAGACACAGCATCAGAGGCTTATCAATTTTCTCTTCTCCCCACCCCTCTTCTAATATTTCAATCAGCTTGAAGAAGTTAAAGAAGAGTCAGCGCCCCTATTCTCTGGGCTTGGGGACTAAGGTGGTTAATATGGGACTGTCTTTCTAGGGAAAAGTAGTGGTTTTGTTGGAACATGGAGGGTTAACTAGGACTTATTGCATAGCCATAACCTATTGGTAGAAATCTGTATAATTAATATCAAGATGAAGTTATAATTTCTTAAATGGTACAAAATTTTCTTTGATTTCAAATTTAAGGTTTTCATTGGTACGAGTTTCTTATTGATATAAAAGTGAGATGAATATTGATACTCTCATGGGCATTGTGCCTGTATAACACATTTAGGAATACAAAGCTTAGACCCAGTCCTTCTTTAACTTTTTTAACTGATTTGGGATGGTTAGCCTATGAGTTAAGGGACTATAGCAAATTCATGGCTTTGAGTTTATTGTTAGGGTGTTTCCATATTTTATTTAGAAATAGCTGAGAGGAGTTAACAGACAACAGTCCAGATTACCTTACATGGATAGTTAGTTTTCAAAATGTCAGAAGTCCATAGATTGACATTACAAGTATTTCTATGTTAATGTTCATTTTGATTAGAGACCTGTCTGCTCCTGACAGCTTCCTGTCATGGATTCTAAGAAATTGAGCATCCTTGGAGTTACTCCAGTTGTGCGGTGACAGCCACTAGGCAAGAATTGCCTCTTTTCATCTACAGACAAATTACTGTCCAGAAAAGGACACACTTGCAGAATAGTCGACTGATTATATCTGCCTAGACAGAATAATCAGCCCTTAATAATTCTGCATCACTAAGGTCTGTCAGATGATTCTGGGCCAGAAGGCTGAAGATTTGATGCTCCAACATTCAGTGGTATAGGGGCTTTCCAGATGTTCAGCAGTCTCTATAAATTGGCTAAGTTTTAGAAGCTATGCTTAGTGCTTCCCATAATTTCAGTTAACTCAGTCATTCTGGATTTCTGACGGGGTTGAAGACCTATAGTCTCATAGCCAATCCTGGCTATTTACTTTGAGAGAAAAGATCTGAGTGGATGGTTTTCAGCTGACATTCATTCTAAAGCCAAGAAAAAAGCCAGGTTCAAAACTAAGTGTTTTAGTTAGGAGAGATGACAGAGGTTCTGGTGAGTTAACAAAATGATGGACTGGGTATTAGGACTATCTTGTACCTCACTGGTACAATTAGGAATAATTATGCTCTAATTGTATTTTGAGAGAAAAGTTTTATTTAACAGGAAGGGTGATATGTAGGAGGAGCTAAGGGGGAAGGAGTACCGAGAGGAAGAGATGGAGTAAGGAGAGGAGAAGATGAAGGAGAGGAAAAGCTAGGTGATGAGAGAGAGAAAGAGAGAGAGGGCATGGAGGCAGATGTTCACGTGTCTCCACCAGTCAAAGATAGTTTATATATCTAGGTTGGGTATTGGGTTACACTTCTGATTGAGCATTACCAAACTTATAAAGCCTTTGATTAACATTTTTAAAAAATGTATAAAAGTAAAAAGGAAAAGGGGGCATGAGATAGGGGTTTTCTAGGGAGGGGAAATGGGGAAAGGGGATGGCATCTGAAATGTAAATAGTCAATAAATGGGCTATTGAGTTAAGTAGACAGATCTCTGAATAAGAACCACGAACTCCAAAGACGGGATGTGGTGATGTACATCTTTAATCGTAGCACAAGCGATGTAGAAGCAGATAGATATCTGCAAGTTCAAAGCTGTCTTGGTCCACATAGCAAGTTCCAAGCAAGGAGGTACTGGCTACACATTCAGACCATATCTCAAAACATAAAATAAAATACAAAGAAAGAAAACAAGAATTATAAATGGCTACCAGATACTGATCAGAAAAATATAAATTAAAACTGCTCTCAAAGTACTCTCTCACCCCAATCAGAGCAATTATCATCAAGAAAAGAAATGACAATAGACATTGCACAATATTCGGAAAAAGAGAAACTCTTATATGCTGGTGGTACTTGCATAAAGCAGAGCAGTTGTTATAGAAATTAGTATGGAAACTCCTCAAGAAACAAACAGGCAAGAACAACAACAACAAAAAAGACAAAACCTAAAAATAGAACTATTAGGGTTGGGGATGTGGCTCAGTGGATCAGAATTTTTGTTCTGCAAGCAATAGGACCTGAATTCAAATCTCTAGCACCTACATACAAACAGAATATCTACTTGTTCCTTCAACCCCAGCCTTGGGAGGCAAAGACATGCAGATCTGAGAGCTTGGTGGCAAGTCAGGCCAGCTGAAACGGTAAGCTTCTGGCTTAGAAAGAGCCCTTGGTCTAAGACAATAAAGCAAACAGCTCTAGGAGAAGACAACTAACACCCAGAACTGGCCTCTTCATGTGGTTGCAGGAGAAAACAAACCTACCTACTCAGGTGCATCCTACCCAGGTGCGTGCACAACATACACACATACATAGGGAGAATTAAAGAGAGAATCTTACCATATGACCCACCTGTATCAATCCTAGGTGTATACACAAAGGTCTCTAAGTTAGTGTACCAGACAGATACTCACACATCATGTTCACTGTAGCACAACAGTCAGAAAATGAAAGAAGCCTGGAGATCCAGCAGGAGATGAATGAGAAGCAGGGTATAGTATCACAATGTCACAATAAACCTCACAAAGTTTTGACTAACATGGATTTAACCAATTTACAATTTTCTGCTTTCCTCACATCTGTCACCTTTTGAAGTGTTCTTTCCCTGGGAATTACAAAATACTTGGTAAAAAGAAGCAACTTAAAGGAGAAAGGATTCATTTTGGTCCACAATTTAAAAGGATACAGTCCACTATGGTGGTGTAAATATGTTGGGTAAAGGCTTCATCCATGGAAGTGAGAGATTACAGTTTACTTATTAAACCAAAAGTAACCAGGGAAACCAACTAGCTTAGGATCTCCCAGTCTAATCCCTAAGGTTCTGTATCTGCCAAGCCATAACCCAGAAGTTTTACAACCTCCAAAACTGGAGAATGTTTCCCGTTCAAATTGTAAAACAGCTCAACTTTCAGCTTGTTGCCTGATTCAGAAAATAGTGACAAAAATTTTTGCCAAATTCTAAAAAGAAATTGCGTCTGCATATGAATTGCCAGGCTAGGGAAGTTCATCACAATGTTTTTCAGAGACAATTCCTCTTAGACAGCAATCAACAGGAGGGATATTTTCAGTCTGGATAATTGTAGAAAAGGAGAAAAAAAACAGTGAGATGTCAAAGGTAATTCACCTTTTGCTGTTGGGGTCAAACTCCAAGTGCAGCTATAAAATCCCCAGATAGGATCAAGAACAATTTCTGGTTTGGTTTGGTTTTCTTTGGTTGGATTCTTTCAACACTGAGTAAATCTTAGACCTACTAGAAAAATTCTGACCCTGTTTGTTGTTCAT
This sequence comes from Arvicanthis niloticus, assembly GCF_011762505.2. Lineage (NCBI taxonomy): Eukaryota > Metazoa > Chordata > Mammalia > Rodentia > Muridae > Arvicanthis > Arvicanthis niloticus. The sequence goes on from NC_047671.1 coordinate 33,351,537, forward strand.
TAACTAAGAAACAGAACTTTGCTGTAATGGGTATTTTTACAATAACATGATAGCATCTTTTTACTTGGTCATTGACTGTGCAAAATCCAGGTCTTCCTAAACTTAAGAGTGTGAATAAAATGGGGGATATTGCTGAAGAAGCCATAAACTATGACCAAGCATGGCCAAACTCAAGGCTGGACCTGTGAATGAAACACCAGTTTGAACCAGCTACTTTTCCATATAAAACAGGAAGGAGCCCGGAGGCAGGATATTACGGACCTTGCCTTGGTTTGCCTTAGAACACATGCAAAAACCTACCTTCTAAGCCGTGTCTTATCACCTTTTGTCAACCTGAAACACATTTCAACATTCACACTATGCAAAATGAAATTTATTTTTGCTTATTCTTAGTTTTAACCTACTTTGCTTTGACTTGGGCCATTCAACCAAAACTCCGATAAAATCTCTATTTTTAATTTTCATTGTTGTGGAAACATCAACAGGCCATTTATCTAATACAAAGAAAATGTATGTACGTGTGTGTGTGTGTGTGTGTGTGTGTGTGTAAATTACATATGTAACAGACACCTGCTAAAGTTAACTATGTAACAACTATATGTGTGTGTGTGTGTTTATGTGTGTATACAATAATCAACTATTTATAGTGTATTGATATGCATTTCTAAATAGAAGTCTGGGTTTGACTCTGGCTCTGCCCCTTCATCATTCAATTCCTTTGAAGCCCCCAAAGAATTTCCTGCCTTGGGTATTCATCAAAGTGCTGGAAAATTACACAAGAGCAATCAGATAAGGCAGCTAATATGGCTGGCTCCAGTGCGACTGCTTTCCTCCTTCCTCTATGATTAATTACAACTAAATTGATGTTACTAGCAATGATTAATTTACAACTTAGGTGCAAAGTAAATGAACTAAGCAAATTGGAATTGGCATCCACAATCTCCCAAGCCTCAGCCAAGCACCCAGATCTTAAGTTACTGTGCACAGAACAGTTTCTCTCCCAAATGGATTAAATATGTAAAGTCTTTGTTTTATTTATATATGTGCGTTTTCTTATACAAAGTTAAATATCAGAAATAATCTCACATTCTACTTGGCTATAATTCATAGGTGGGTGTGTGTGTTTGTGTGTGTTTGCACATCTCAAGACAAACATCTCATTTACTCAAAATAAATGCAAAATGTTTTCTTCTATCCTAATTGTTCATTATTTGCTTTTAAGAACATAGACTGGGCTGAGAGACAACACATGCTATCGGTGAAACAACCATGGCTATTCTGAGCCAGGTTTCTCATACTAAAAGGGGGAAATCATTTTATAGAGGTTAAAAAAAAAAAAAAAAAGCATAACCAAACAACTGAGCAGCCTTGGCTGGAGCGGGGTTTTTCTTGACCCTGACCTGCAATATTTCCAGTGAGCTCTCCAGAACGCAGAGAGTGGCCAAGGTTTCCACCCCGCTTCTGCCTGTCCAAGAGAATGTTCCTGTGGTGACTGCACCCAAATGACATTGAGTCAGAGAGTGCAGTGCGGAAGTATGATCTCTTTGGAGAGGGAGAATAAAGTTTCAATCTAACAGCTATTTCGGAAGAAAGATGGAGACAAGATTGTTAGGGGCTGTTAAAATTCATTTAGTTTGAGCACAAGGTTGGCCTCTGAGGACAGGGGGTAGGGAAAGGGCAGGTGAATGATGATGAAAGGGCAGAAGCTGAACCAAAATGAGCCTTTTATTTAGAAAGAGAAATCTTATTTATTTGACATCAACAGCAAATACTCTCCTTTATATCATTTACAAAATTCCTAAGCAAAACCATTTAACTTACTTGAACACCCTTTTCTGCAGACATTTCTTAAATAAGGCATGTAACCCAACTAAACTGAATGGGAAAACAAGACAAATTTTCCAGCACCGGAGCTGGATTTTGTCATTTATTTATTTCAAGCACTTAAAATAGTGCTACCTGACATGTGTGAGGAACCCGATTCTTTGTTAAGTAGCTACATGTTTATACTTTAAGATTCAGAATTCTTGAGGCCAATGAGGTGGTGCCTGCAGCCAAATCTGAGTTTCTGAGTCCTGCCCTTGAATCTCATACAGTGAAAGCAGAAACCTGACTGCAATGATCTATATACTTAAAACACACAGACCAGTAATAAAATTAAAGGAAAAATAATGTTTCAATGCCGAAAGTTTTTTCTAAGGTATTGCAATGCCTGAGCTTATTCAGAGGCAATGCAACAAAGAGTACAAAGGAGACTCAGCTATAAAATATGAAATATTTCATAAAGCTGTACCCCGTGTAAGGATACATTTGTTAACCACCTATGTCATATGTAATCTTGGCCCCATTAGAATACGCAATATCTAAATCAGTGGGGGCTGTACCATCCAGCTTTGTGAACTTGTGTGCTTGGTGGGGATGGGAGGAGATCCTGCACCAACCAGGTTTGTGAGCATACATTCTGAGATGTGTGTGTTTGTGTGAGAGAGAGAGAGAGAGAGAGAGAGAGAGAGAGAGATGAAATCACTTTATTGATGCGTCTCTCAGAACACATCCTGCCATTAAGTCTATATATAATTTATTTCCCTAGAATGGACATACCTTTGAGCAAGAATGGAATAATACTAACCCTGACTTTAGAACTGCTCCTGCTGGAGACAGCTGTTTTATTGTCTTCTCTTGTACATTGTCCCATTCTGAGGACTCTTTGTTCTGTTCACCTGCTTATCCAAATTCCTTTGGGGCCTGGTACACTTTTTTCAGCTTTTTGGGGGGAACCTTTGTCCTTTTAAGTTCAAAGCAAAACCCAGGAACTTTACTTCAAAGGCTGGGCTATACTTTTATTTCAAATACATTGCTTTAGCCTAAGAAAAAAAGCTTTCTGAAGAAGAAGGGTCCTCTCCCTTTTAACTGGTACTGCTGAGACTGTTCTAATTTAATTGCCCCCATGATCACATTTGTGTGACTCTGTCCTCAATAAGTACAAAGATGAGTGAGTAAAGCCACCTTGAAGAAATGAAAAGACTGGTAAGAAACTTGGGCTATATATAATTGTGAAACTATACATGTTCTAGAATGAACCCACAGATAGTAAGTTATGCACATAAATCCAAATAGTAATCTTACTAACAGATTCAAAATTAGTAATTCTAATGCCCAACTTGGTATTTATTTTAACAAGAGCCTTCATACTTAACATTGAAACATAGCAGGAGCACTTTGTAATTTATGCCACGTGATCATATTTTCTAAGAAATTTCGAAAGACTAAAACACAAAACACCCCGCACATTAAATAGAAGATGAATGGTACATTTGGCCACTTAAGCATTGTGACCGAGAGAAGAGTGAGTTTGACATTTTGATTCTACTTCATGGCATAATGTTACATAATATTATAATATATAATAAAACTGCGGTATGAGGGTAGATGTACTTGTGCAAAGTCTCATTGTTAGGGACCTACTTTTTTTTTCTCATGTCATATTTGAAGATACAAGGAACAGAACATTAAATCAACTGTAGGATGAGTGTTGTAACCTTCCTTGGATCCCACTGTGATAATGTCCTCCATTGATAACTCTTATCGTTTATTAACTATATAGCTTTTATAACCCAAACTGTAATCTTTTATAATTCTGCTGAGAAATGGCCAGAAACTTCAGTCTTGACAAGGCAAGGAGGATGACATCATTCTGGCTCTAACCTCTATTATAATTCCTGCATCTCCATTGCATTGCCCAGGTTACCAAACATCTTCCCCGGCGTAGTGATACTTTCTCCAGTCTAAAGCTTTATTACTTATGAATATTTTGCTTCATTATTCAATTACTTCTGGTTGCCCATTCATGCCTTGTTTCTCCTTGTTAGATTACACTCTCTGAAAGAGCAAGCCTGAACTGACACTTTCTTACTGTGTTGGGTGCTGGAAACACCAAGGACACTTGATCTAGAATCCTCAAGGTCTTGATGTCTCCAGATCACACAAAGGTGACCTTTTTGCAAAGTAGATTACAGTTTCCTTCTCTCTATAAGTAAACATGAGAAAGAAGAAATCATTTATGAGGGGGAAAAAAAGAACTTTCTACCTCCTTGCAGTATCCGTGATGTCTTTTGATGGCCCAGCACCCCTATTCTGTTTGCATCACTCCCTGCCAAGGCAGTAAGCTGTTGCAGCTTTCCAAATAAAGTGCAGGTATAAATCAATGCTCCAAGGCCTTTGATGGTGGTGCCCCTTCTCACTTTCTCAGTACCCTTGGCACTCCCAGTGTTCTGGCACCGCCATGGTCCTGAAAAAGTTGCCTTAACCTGTTAAATTATTAAAATCACCAAGAGGAATCATTACGTTCACACAAATGATTTTTTTAAAGTTAAGATGCATTAGCCAGAGTTAGTTCTGGAGTCAAGCAATACACAGCTATCTGAGATTTTGTGCCTCCAGGCACAGAAGTACTCACAGAGGAACAAATTATGTATCATAAAAACAAATGATCCTGTGGCTTGAAAGTGAGAGTTTTATAAAGAGTCTCATTATCAGGAAGGACCAAAATAATGGAAGAGCAAAAATCAGAAATCCCAAACTGGAGGTATTGTGTACTGTATCTCCTCCCCCCACCTCAACCTTCTTCTCCTTCTATCCCTTCTCCCCCTCCGAATCTTCTTCCTCCACTTCCTCCTCCTCCTACTCTTTATTATTAGTACTACTACTGTTATTATTATTATTATTATTATTATTATTATTTCTTTTCTTAATATATACACAAAAATATGTTAGGCTATCAGTAAAAATGGAAATTAGTTTAAGAATCTAAAGATTTTAGAAAACTTTATTATGTTGAGCTATTAAGCACTTCTGAAATGATTTATAAGCTTATTTCTTTTTCTATATTATTCAGAGTCCACAGTAGCATCCATGCTACTCTGGTTATTTCATGTTGGTTTACTCATCTTACATTAGTCATTCTAGAACACATAATCAAGTATGGGATTTCAGAAGAAATACCTAAGTTAGCCAAGATATTTTCCATAATCAAAACAAAAATAATGATCTCCTATTGCAAGGTGTGTTTCATGATTTACCATCATCTGCAAGACTCCAGCTGACTACAGATTTGAAATTATCTACTGCCCATGTTTTAGAACTTTAGGATATACTCATCTTCAATTTGTAATCCATATTTATGGAATCTAAGTGTTTGCTGTGGTCATAGAGTTAAACTAATCTCCCTCTTCATGGAACTAAAGCTTGTTCTTCAGGAGGGCTATGTCTACTATCCCACTCTTTTTCTTACAAATCTGTAAAACAATCTGTATTTAGGGTCTTGGGATAGCGCATACAGATATGACTAAGTTGCTAGTGCTTCAATTGTCCTAGCCTTTCCCACACAGCAGTAAAGGGTATTTCCCACTCTGTCAACATAACCATACACACAGGAGTTAAACATGTATCTTTGATGACTCATCATTATGGCACATATTTCTCTTTGCTAATTAAGGACCCACCCTCGTTCACCATTAAAGATTTTGGTGTCACAACTCTGACATTGCACTGACAGAATCATCTTACCTCATCTTTCCAAGAGTCGTGGCAGGGTTCTGGCTACTACACTTCCAAGACAGAGTGACAGGAACAAATTCACTCACTCTGCCATTTTTCTTCATGGTGCCTTCTCACAACTCCCCAGGAGAAGAAATGGCAATTTAAAAGTCTTGATGCTAGAATGACTTGGGGGACTCCCTTCAGGAACGGCATACTTTGTGGAATGTGGAGTGACATGAATTCATTTTTGGAACAGGCAAACCTAGCCTTCAAACAGAAAATGAAAATCCAGCTTCAGAGAGAGAGGTGGTGGCTCCGTTCACCTTGGTTCGTGACAGATGTTATATTTCTCAACACTCTTTCCTCATGAGACTCAACTTTGTTCTTTTCATTGAATTCAGCCAGACACTGCATTACACATCTTTCCTCTGAAAGCTAGCCCATGATTCACTACACAGACATTGTCTTCTAAGTCACATTCTTGAGGGACACCACAGTGACCGCAATTATGTGTTCGATGCTCTCCAAGTATAGACATTTCTTTAGTTTTCAGAAAGAAAGAAAGAAAGAAAGAAAGAAAGAAAGAAAGAAAGAAAGAAAGAAAGACAGACAGACTCTGGTACCTCTTATTTCCTGTCTTTACTCAATGATCCAGGCACTGTCTTCCCTTCCCCTGAATCTCTCATTCACTCTATTGTATCCCTGAAATCCATCCATGCCAGGACAAGGGCAGCAACATCTACATACTCTTTTTCTAGACTGCATAAAGAAACAAATGGCACAACAGAAGCATAAAGTAAATTAACATAGTTAACAAACAGGATCACTTTAATAATTCAAGTGCAGATGAACTACTTGCAAATGAAAAACTATTGACTAAGGGAAAAGATCGCAGAAAATAATAAATAGTAGTTTCAGTACATCATCACCGGAGCTAAGCCTGATGTATAAGGTAGTGTTCGAGATGGGTGATTCAGTTTAGGGTCCAAAATGAGCTGTAACTGTAAAGTAATTAAATTGACATTATTAATGACTTGCAAGCTGGCTCCTAAATCAATTCTAAATCCTGGAAATAATTACCATGCCACCAAAACACTATGCTCAACAGCTTTTGTTTGCATACAAAATTGCTAGTGATATGTGTCTTTACTTCCCAGCAATTTAAATATATAACAACTTATTACCCAATAAATGTTTATTAAATTCTTATGTGTCCAAATTTCTTCTGAGCATTAGAATACTTCAATGAATAAGACAAACAAGAAAGATGGGGGGGGGGGGGCAGCAGAAATGTTCATCCAAGCCGGGCATGATGCTGCATGCCTGTATCCCAGTACTCAGCAGCTGGGATGCTGAAGCCGGGAGATTGTGAATTTGAGACCAAGCTAAGGTATGGAGTAAGACCCTCTTTCAGAACAAACTAAGAAACAAACAAACAAATAAAAAAAACATTCTGTGCCAATGGAGCTTGTCTCTTCCTACATGGAAACAATGAAAAAGAAAATAAATACATCATAAGTAATAGTCGGTGGTGATAAGTGCTATGAAGATAAAAGTCTAGAACAAAAAGAAAAATGAGAGCAGAAGGGTAGGAACAATTGATAGAATTTCCTACGAGGTTGATTAGAGGCTTTCTCCCTAGGAAACAGTTAAAGATGGAAAAGAGAAAAATTACAGACTGTGAAACACATCAGTAGATGTAAGCAGGTGGCAAAGTGAAGTCATCAAAAAGGCCAAATGGCTGACACCAAAAGGGCAAGAAAGAGCAGCAGGACTGGAGGTCAAGGTGCCAGGTGAAGACCTGCATAAGTTGCCCTTTCTGAGGATTTGATGGTTTTATTCTGGTGAGATGAGAAGATTTTCCAGAGTTTGATATGATCTGATTGATCTGATTGGCTTTAATGGGATCATTATAGTTGTTGTGTTGGAAGCATGCTAACTGGTGTGAACCACAAGGAGACTTGCTGGAAGCTGAACACATTCATCTAGCAAGAAGATAAGCATGCAACGGACCAACAAGTTAGCAGGGGAGGGGATGAAACCCGACCAAGCTGAGGATGAAATTAGATGACAGAACTCAGAAGAACTTGGTGCCAGGTGGGACTGGAAATGAAATAGGAAGAAAGGACCCAACGATAAGCCATGGGAAGAATCAATAGGCCATTCAGAGCAACATAAAACTGTGTGTTGAGCCTATTGGAGGACATAAGCTTGGGGTTCACTCCAGTGTGACTGTTTTCATGCTCTTTGACAACAAAAACAGCACTTCCTAGTCTAAAGATTAGAAGTGGGGTTAGAACTAAGAAATGCTAGGGACAATGACCCTAAAGAGCAGAGAGATTTTAAGATCCCAGATGCAGTCCGGTCACCATCGTGCTTAAAGAGGTTTTTTTTTTTTTTTTTTTTGGTTTTTCGAGACAGGGTTTCTCTGTGTAGCCCTGGCTGTCCTGGAACTCACTCTGTAGACCAGGCTGGCCTCAAACTCAGAAATCTGCCTGCCTCTGCCTCCCAAGTGCTGGGATTAAAGGCGTGCGCCACCACTGCCCGGCATGCGCTTAAAGAGTTTTGTCTGGCAGTGAGACAAATAATTTGTGTGTCGAAAACAATTCTGACACCTGACACTAGTCACGTGAAAAGAGCATAGGCTTGACAGGTCCGGAGCACAGTCATGTCGGTAATCGCCTCGCTTTAAACACAAATGTCAGAGTTCCAGGAGCTTCTCACATTTGATAATTTACCGAGATTCCCTATGGAGTTCAAAATGAAAACACTCTATGTACAATTACGGTTTTATTATGAAAGATGGCTTTTTCCTAATAATTTAGGGATAAAGAAATGAAAAACAAAAACAAAAACAAAAAAAAACCCTAAGTGTGAAACAGGCCCTCTGTACACCCTTTGCAAAGTTGCTAGGGTCTAGTGAATCGTAATAGTCACATAAAATTCCTTAAAGCAGATTTATTACTAACAGATAGGCAGCAATGGAAAACAGAAGCCTTTGAGTTCTCCAAGGCTCATGAAGCCAGTCCAGACAAGACGGGAGCTTGTCAGAATTCTACAGTGGTGTCGTATGCTTCACACTGAGAGCCCCTGAAAAAAAAATGAGTACATTTGTTTTTGTACTCCAAATCACATTCCATTTCTGGTAAAGGTTAGGCTAGGCTGACCAACCCATCTCTGTCTTAGGGTCACACATTCTCAACACATTCTTACAGTTATTTATGAAAACTGCAAACATGATGAAGGGACATAAGAACTAAGTCAGTCTGGGCTACTTGGTGAACTGTACTACAATTTCATGTCCCAAGCTCAAGGTAAGTCAACATTTTGGTACATTGGTGTGTATCGATGACAGAAAAAAAAACTCAGCTAATTATCAGTGTTTAGAGTTTTCCTGATGTTTTATTACATAGGCAAGAAATCAACTTCCAGTTTCCTTCTGCTTAGGCCAGGCTAATATCATGTGGTCTGAAGCCTAATCATAGGGTTGATCTTTGCAAAATGGGTTAACCATTTGAAATTACTATTGGCTTGACATGAGTCATCTCCTGGCTAGAAATTCAAGTGTGATCCCAAGAGTCACCAGGCATATGAAAGACTCTCCTTTTACTCAAGACACTCAGAAGACATAGAATTTCCTTTCTCAAACAAGAGACAAAGGCCAGTCAAATATTTTACTCGACAATATACTCTTTTCCTGACTTGCCTGTAAATACACAACTCTTCAACTGTTCCTTTGACATAGTTTTAATATCTTGCGGGTCCTCTCATTGATTAATGGGTATAATAAATACTGGCCATGTATTCATTATATAATTGCATGAAAGTAATGATTTAACCTTTTTGAAATTTAAACTTTAAAAGGGGTATTAAATGAGATAACCAACAGAATAAATCAAGAAGACAGCTGCTCCAAGGAATTCTCCTAAGTAGTCTGTGTCAAGGTTTAAGAGATAAGATACAATTGGCATAAAAGTCACTGGAATGACTAGTGAAACTCCCCACCCCCCCAACAAACTAAACAAACAAATAAACAACAACAACAACAAAACAGAAAAGTAAGTTTTCCTGAAATTCAACTAAAGAATTTAGCTCCAGGAAAAATTCATCAAATGAAGGGGATTTGCTTTAAAGGAGATCACAATATCAGGGTGGTGGGTAGAGGAGACGTGGGGTCAAGTGAAGATTTTAATTTGTTTTTGTTTTAAATGAAAGAAATAAGATTATGTTTATGACTTGATAGAAGGGAAAAAATGGATGAGGCAGAAAAAGACAAGCTAGGAGGCTATGTCAGCCTTCAAGTTCCTCTGATTCTCTGATACGCCCTAATTTATTGTGGGACCTCAGAATAACTTTATGAAGTCAACTCTTTCCACATTCTCATCATTGATTTTCCTCAAACTTCCTTTTCAAAAAAATAAAAAAATCAAAGTGGTACTGATTTACAGCAGATTAAATGAAGGGAACACACAAGATGAGAAAAGAGTTAAGACCAACTACATGCAATCAGAGACATCTGGGTGGATTTGCCATTACAGCTTACACACATCTGGGGGGTGTTAGAGCGCAGGCTCTGGAAAATCATACATTCCTAAATCTGATGTTGGTTTGAAAGAGTGACTCCTCATATCCTTAAATTACAGATGCCTCCTTTTAGGCAGGAAAATCTGATAAGCATGGGACAAGTCACAACAGAAAACAAACCACAAAAATTTCTAGTCTGTGATGGTACAACCTCTCACCTTAAGGCCTTACTTAAACTAATGTCGAGAAGCACAGTGAGAGAAATTGCCCTTGAAATAACCCATCAAAGTAAAATCACTGAATATCATTTCATATGTATACCTGAGAGACCATACACAGGCTTAAAATTATGGGATACACAACCAGCACATTGTAGATATCCCAACGTTAAAACAACACACCAATTAGAGTAAGGACCTACCCAATTTCTGGCCCCTGAGGACCAGTCCCATTCTCCTCTCAAACTCATAAATAGAACACCCAAATAAGTCAGAGCTGCTGAGCAGCCATGTGCTTGTCCATGCATGTATTGTATGCGTTCACCCGTGCTTCAGTAAATGTACCCAGGTCTGTCTTATCCAATTCATTCATCAGGATGCAAAAGACCTAGACACTGGAAATGTTTTAAATGTATCTTATTTTTAAAGAAGCTCGGAGAGTTAACTAAAAGAGTATCACTGACTCACTTGGAGAAAGTCAAGGTTGGAAGCAAGAAGGAGCAGGAATGCAAGCCCCTGGAATCTCTAGTTATTATTGGAAGTGATTCATTTCTGGTAAGACAAATTCAAAAAAATTCATAAAAGTCAATGCTGGCTTGGTGGATAAAGGCCCTTGCTGCCAAATGTGACGACCTGAGTTCAGTCCCTGAGATTCAGGCTGTGAAATGAGAGAAGTGACTCCTGCAAGATCTCCTGTCCCATCCACTCCCATCCACTTGTGTAGACACATACAGAAACAAAGAAGAGGGAGAGAGACAAAGACTAAGAGACAGACAGACCTGTAGCATCCACAAACAATGTCAAGTCATATTTTAAAGCACACTGAAAATTGCATAGAGCTAGGAAGGACACTTTTCTAGCTCCTCAGGCCTCTATCTCTTCCATTGTATAGTTTTGATCAGTAAACAAAAGCATAACGTAGTAGATTTTTGAGGGAGAGAAGCAGAGAACATGTGAATAAGTCTATAGGCTACTGTTAAGAAAAAAAAACAAGGGGGCAGAGATGGGGGGCCAAAATTGTTGATAGAATGGCCAAGAAAGATCTGCATAAGAAATGGGTCACAGAGTAAAAGATTTGAGTACCAGACTAAATGGTTATACTTTTTCTTTTTCTTCTTTTTCTTTTATAATGTCCAATGCAATCCTCTTGCTTTGACTTACAAGTGTCTTTTCAGGAAGACTCGTGAGTATTTAATAATAATAATAATAATAATAATAATAATAAGAAGAAGAAGAAGAAGAAGAAGAAGAAGAAGAAGGAAAGAAAAGAAAAAAATCCCAAATTGGTACAGTTGGTAATAAGAATTTGATCAAAAAAAGCCTCCAGGAGACATTTGACCCAGCCCAGCTCCCTGGGGATTGATGATATCAAACCAAGGAGGCTGGGGATGTTAGCATTTCGATAATGACAACCATTTTTAGGAATCTCCTCTTTTTCTTCATGCTGACGCTTTCACTGAACCATTTTCCTGAACCAAAGAAAGCTCTATGCTTCCTTCTTAGTACTATTAATGCCAGCACAGTTTTCACAGGAGGAAGGAAATAAACCAAAGAAAACATACAACATTACCTTCTTTCTTGCAATATCATACAGAATCAGCTGAATGAAAGAACAGAGGCACATGCCTTTAATCCAAGCCCTTCTGGAGGCAAAGACAGACAAATCTCTGGGAGCCAGCCTGGTCTACATAAAGAGTTCCGGGACAGCCAGAGCAAACTAGTGAGACTTCGGGTTGGAGAGATGGCTCATCAGTTAAAAGCATTGACTGCTCTTCCAAAGGTCTTGAGTTCAATTCCCAGCAACCACATGGTGGCTCTCAACCATCTGTAATGAGATCTGATACCATCTTGTGGTGTGTCTGAAGAGAGTGACAGTATACTCACATACATAAAATAGACAGACACACAGATATATAGATAGTGAGACTTTCAAAAATCAAAAATAAAACATCAAAGACAGAGGAAAGTAATAGAGAATTCTTCCTTGTAGCAGGATACTTATTCTGCTACATTGTAATCACAGTGGAGCTCGGTGATTAGGCAGTAGAAGAGGAGATGGAGCTTGGAGAGAAAGAGAGGAAGGGGAGGGGAGAAAAGGAGGAAGAAGGAGGCTATCAGCCATGGAGAACCACGGATGGGTCAAAAGCTCTCCTGGGTAGCAACTTCTATCAAAAGGTTAGATATTGGGTAACAACTCTAATTGTGTGGGCATCTTGTCAATTGAGCATTTCTAAATATATAAATCCTTTAGATAATCATTAAGCTTTAAGAGTCTCATTTCTACCAGGTACTGGAAGATGGCAGATATTGTCTGAGGTTCAGCTAAGCTTTGTGGATGCTGGCGTCTCGTGGTTGCCAGGGCCTGTGCATCTAGCCAGCCTGAGCCCTGGTCAGAGCCAGGAAGCATCGAGAACACGGTGCCTGCCCGGTAACAAGCCAGACCGGGCGCTGTTTTCTAAATATCACCCCCTACATTTTCTATATCAAATGATCATTATTCTGAGTCTAGATGAATCCAACTAAACCTTATTGATTCATACATTTTCATTCTACACTACAAATTAGCTTCAAAACTACCCAGTCACCAATATTGTCCATCAGAGCCAAACTCTGCCTTCAAGTGTAGAAAACAATAGGCAGTCAGAAATCAAGTCTGATTTCACTGCCAACATTCTCCTCAGGGTGTTGAAATATTAAGAAAGGCAAGAAGCCACCAAAAAAGCGTGACATTCATGTCCAGTGTTTATTATGACATCGACCCAAATTTGATTTGGTCTATTTTTTTTTTTTTCAGAATTGAGTTTAGGGAAGTCAAATGGATCTAACATACAGAGACAAAAACTAAGTGATAAGATAGCAAAAGATAGATTCAACCACATGAAATGTTGTATTGAGTAATAAAAAGATGTCTCTTTTTCTATGTTTGTGGAAACAGGACAAATGTACCATTATTACTTATGTATTGGATTCTTTAGCCTAAATAGATAACAGTAAACAGTAAATAGAAGGCAGAGAATGGCCACTGAATTAATTTCCTGTATTTGTTAAAAATTAATTTATAAAGAAAGTTTGTTTTTAAAAGTATTTTATTTTTATTTGTTTGTATAGACACACATGTTTAGTTGCCCCAGAAGACAGAAGAGGGTTTTGGGTCTGTGTTATTTTCCGCTACAAGGGCCTCTGAGGTTGAACATATTCACACCGACCTTCCCACTCAAGTGTAGCTACTAGAAGAACTGGCACTGGACACTTTTGCCAGAGATCACAGACATGCTTCTCTACTTTCCCAACAGCTCTCTGAAATCCACTCCAACAGGAACCGAATTCTGACCTCACATACTACCTACTGAACATTTGGTCCTCAATATTGGTTACACGCTGTGTCTTCCATTGGAATCATCACAAGAATAGTAACACCAGCCAGCAGTTTTTATCTCCTCTTCTGAGCAGTTGGCACCATTACCTGTACCCTTCATAATGATGGAAAATTTGGACTCTGTTTATTTTATAGATAAGTAAACTGAGATTGGGAAGATTTACATCATCGGCTTAAGTGTATACAGTTACCAGAAGCAACGTGGCAAGGATCTCACCCCAGGCTCACAATCCATATTATGCCTTTTATATCTTACAGATGTGTAAGAGAAGAGGTAGCCATGTAAACAAGAAGTCTCTTAGAAGGAAGTGAGAGCAAGGCCATTTGTCTCTACTTACTGCTTGCAGGTTGAAGAGAGCATACCTGGGGCACACTCGCATGCATTCATGGGGGCTCCATCACCTCTCACAGCTCTCTTTGCAAACACTAATGATAAGAATGACACTAATTCCATCCGGCTTCTGGTTATGTCCAGAAAGGTGAAACAAGTCAAATGTGGTTTAATGACTTTTTATATCAGGACCCATAATCTTTTATGATCAGAGCACTTGACTCTGTTCTATATGTCTTTAATAGAGGAAATTTAATAGAGGAATAGGGAATGGACAAGCAAGGAACAACAAGCAAGTAGGAAGCTAGGATTGATGAGAAAAGTATACAGAGGAAATGGGGTTTTTCACTTGGCAGACTCTGGTGCAGCTCATATTCATGGTTCAAGGTACCAGGACGATGACCCACAGAACAACTTAGAAGTGGGGAGCACTGAGTTTTCAGCAACTCTGGCTGGGTCCAGCTCTGTTCAGGTCTGTCCTCCAGTGTAGACTTGTGGCTTCCTGACTTTGGTCCAGCACTGGCGTGTTAACAGTCAGCTAGCAGAATGGTCCCACAGTTTCTTTGGCATGCAGTATGTGAGGAGCCTGAGTTATGTAAGGCTGTTACATCACAACCTGCCCAGGCATCCTGCCCAGGCATCCTCGCAAGGCTATTTATTAGCCATCGTCATTTTGGGTAGAAACAATTAAAGTCCAGGCTGTTATTTACAGTAAATACAAAACAAAATAACTTTAAATCCCTAGGTTTACTGACACTGATCCTATGGGGGAGGAGGACGAGTGGCTATGTTGGGCGATGTTGTTGTCGTCGTGTGTGTTCAGTGTGCAGCTGTGCTGATTAAAACCCTACACACCAGACCCTGGATCCCCACACTGTAGCTATAGTAAATGTTCCTTGTAATGCATTTTCAACTACAGAAATTGCTTCAGAAAAGAGCATTTAGAAAACTAATTCTACTGAAACCAACGAAGTGTTGACATGTTGCCTGATGCTGATTTGTTAAAGGGGCTTGTTTTAAGTTATAAAAGTCTAATCCTGGAGGCAAAAATCGGTGGCTCCTCGGTCTAGTGCTCAGGAGAACAGTGTGGCAGTTTGTGTGGCCTGCAGCCCCTCATTAATTCTTCCCCTGGCTCACCTTCTCCCCCACCTGACATGACAGAATTTCAAACCTGATCTCAGTCCTGGAAACCAGCTCTGAAGCCCTGGCTCATGATGGCATGGAGGTTGCAGGGTTTGCTGCTCTCTCCTGCAAGAGAACCCCATGGTCTGTACTCGAGTGTTATTCTTTTTCATTATTTGACTTGTGACTATGTGGTGTGTCCCTCCAGGGGTTCAGACACTTAGAGCTTTCCTAAAGTACCTTTTCACTATAAGTTAACTCTGGGGAGAAAAAAAAAGGGTAGCAAATGTTTACAACTTAGAAGAGATATAGCACAAAGTAAAAGCTGATTATTCACCTCTAACTAGGCCATAGGCTCCCACAGACAAACCGTCAATGCTTGCACCGCCTGCTGCAATCTAACATAAAAGCAGGCACCTCTTGCATTCTAAATAGGCACACAGGAAAGCCAAATCCATCAGTCAGTCAAGGGATAAAAGAATGTTCATGAATGAAGGGAGGGGTCAGCACAGAAAGCTCGTCAGGTCTGAACAAGATAAACTACCGTCAAAGGGAGAGCACACAGCAGGCATTGATAGGGGGCTACTGTGTCTCTGAGCTGTTTGACTAAGGGTGGTACTTGGGGGGATCCCCAAGAAATCACATAGAAACAAGGCTTCTTATAGAGTGGTGGAGAGACCTTTCCTTTGTCTTGTTCATTTGAGTCTAAATGTGTAGATTTACTACAGGCTAGATGTCCCAACAGTCATCTCTAAATGATGGATTAGTCTATGCCTGCTGTATACCGAGGGCATTGTACCAGCCTCATGCCACCAGATTTAAAAAACAAAAACAAAACTAAAATATCACACCATAAATGAAGTATTTTAAAGTGAATGATTCTGTGGCATTTAGTATAGTCAGTGTGTGTGTGTGTGTGTGTGTGTGTGTG
This sequence comes from Arvicanthis niloticus, assembly GCF_011762505.2. NCBI lineage: Eukaryota > Metazoa > Chordata > Mammalia > Rodentia > Muridae > Arvicanthis > Arvicanthis niloticus. The sequence continues at coordinate 33,367,577 of NC_047671.1, forward strand.
TGTGTGTGTGTGTGAGAGAGAGAGAGAGAGAGAGAGAGAGAGAGAGAGAGAGAGAGAGAGAGATTGAGATTGGCTGGCTCAAACCATCATGGAGCCTGACAAATCCAAACTCTGAACAAATAAAAGGAAAGCTGACTCAGAAGCATGGCTACTCCAGTCTAGAAACAATTTGCTGGAAATATCCTTTCTTTCTCAGGGGAGATTTTCCATCTATAAAATCTATCATCTGCTTAGAAGAGGCCCGTCCACATTAAGGAGGGCAGTTTGTTTTATTCCAGGTTCACAGATTAATTTTTTAAATCTCATTTAAATAAAAAAAAAAGACAAACAGCACAAGAATTCTTTACTAATATGTCAGACAAACACACACATATTACTTACCATCCACTTCCTCTGCTAGATCACCATCCACCAGTTAAAGTCACGTACATCTAGATTTCCATCATGCAGAGTCTATGTGTTTTATAACATGTTCAACCTACATTCCAGACCCACCTCCTTTCAGTGATGTTCTTCATGGATAGTTCTCTTTTAAACTTGTGAGCCCATAGAGCAAAGGTATACTACAGGAAGTGTGTGTGTGTGTGTGTGTGTGTGTGTGTGTGTGTGTGTGTGTGGTGTTTATTCCAACACACTAGCCTGGCCAATGAAACCGTCTCAGATTTCCTCTGAAGCAAAAAGGCAAATACTTTGGTTAATTGGTCCAGTCGGGTCTTGGTTGAGAGAGACATGTTTTCTGGGCCCATAGTTTAGGATTTCATGCTGATCTGGCTGACACAGTTCAGATCAGCTTGACCTACCAGGGCAGTGGTTATCCTTTGATCTGGAGGCCAGGTTGTAATTTGACCTATTCAGAAGGCTTTCCTATAACAGTCAGGCAAGATAAAGCCAAATCACCCTATTTATCTTAATGTGCTTTTCTTTCTTTCCTTCTTCCTTTCTTCCTTCCTTCCTTCCTTTCTTTCTTTCTTTCTTTCTTTCTTTCTTTCTTTCTTTCTTTCTTTCTTTCTTTCTTCCCATCTTTCCTTCTGTCCTTATTTCTCCTCCTCCACCTCTCTTCTACCACCTCCTCCTCCTCTTCCTCCTCCTCCTCCCCCTCCTCTTTCTCCTCCTCCTCTTTCTCCTCCTCCTCCTTCTCCTCCTCCTCCTTCTCCTCCCTCTACCCCCACCCCTCTGAGAAGTGCAGCTTTGTCTTTGTCAATGCGTATCTGAGGGCTTTGAAATCCCATCTGGTGTTTAATGTTATTGTACTCTGTTCTCTCCATGGTGAGCTGAATCATATCTTAAAGGTTCAACAACTATTCAGCCACAGCCCTGTGTCCTTATCAAAGATGTGGATTTACAAAATGCTACCTGGAAACAAAGCCCTCTTTAGCAAACCTCCCACCCCAGGCTGGCTTTGTGGCTTCAGACAGGGCTCCCGGTGAGAAGTCTGAGTCTGACTGTTGTTGCTTCTCTTTGGATACTTAACAGAAATTTTAACCTTGGAGGGTGGGGGGACCCGTTTCAATGATATGATTTTATGTGACAAAAGACACATCTCATCCTCCTTTTAAGTCTGGGCATGCGGGATTTTCTCTTTATAAACACCCACGTATTGGCAACAAATGTGCGAACAGAGAAACTTCAGTTCGACAGTTTCATATGCCAAGGAAGTTGAATCTTAGAGGCTTCTCTCTGGATGGTAAATGCAGGCAGAAAGCCCAGCATGAAACCAACACTGTGAAACATTATTTTGTTTCAGGGGTTAGGAGGACATTTCTGAGAGAAAGCTGTTTCTGGTATGCCATTGATTGGCAGGTAGGAAAACCTTAGAACAGAAAAGCATACCTGTGTTGAGTATAAGGGGGGAGCGGGGGTCAGCCACCTTGCCTGAGCTGTCAGAGTCTCAGCAAGGCGGCTGCTCTTTTTTTTTTTTTTTTTAAAAACCCCTGATCAAGATTACTTTTGTGTAGTGGTCAGAAGCAACCACTCCTGAAATGCATTCTTGCTTTTCTTCTTCTGCGAACAGTTTGGTTGAGTAAATAATCCGTCTTTGCATTCATGTATTCGGAGGGAAGATCAGCTGTGGATTGTTGTTTTAACAAACTGGAAGTCTGCCAACATTCTCTGGGAAGAGAATGGGGGACAGGGAGGCTAGCACGTGATCTCCTTTGGACTGGAGACAGAATTTAATCTTTTTTTTGCCTCCCTTCCCCGTCCCCCTCCAGATTCCAATCCTTTCCTTCCCTTGGTACACAGTCTCTTTTCATGGAGGTAACTTAAGCTATCTCAAACAGCATGAATTAATAAAGAAGGGTATTTTTAAAGTGGGGGGTGGGGGTGGGACATGGAACATTTAGAATTCCTTCTGTGGTACTTAGTTTAAGAGCGTGCTGATAAATGAGTTTATGTTATCAACCAAAGAGCTTCTATCATGCTGAGGATTTGACAAGGGATTTATGGTTTTGAAAACCCTGCAATCCATCCTGGGTATCTCAATCTATCAGCCCAGCATTCATATCCATAGCACTAAATGACATATCTATAGCTATCTGAAAGCAAGATCATTTTTAAGAGATTATAGACTGCCAAAAGAGAATATTCTTAAAATATAGGGCAGGAAACCATTTCCTCTCCAACCTACTGTTGTAGAAGTGTCTCACTACTTCGAGCAAGTGTCCCACTATGAATATCAATCTCTTCTTGGAAGGAAAAGAAGAAAATTCAGAGCAGATGACAATCCCATGATTTGGCTGGGGGTCCTCAGTGAGTTTTCTGTCATTTTCTCAGAACCAAGCTGTCCAAGATTGGCCTGAGGATGGCACAGATCTTCACCGGGTGAATTGCTCACAGTATGCAATAACTCAGTAGAGAGAAAAATCCATACTTACCTTGGGGAAAATTTGCTTGATTTCACGCACAAGGCAAGAGGACACCAAATAGCCCAGTAAAAAGCGCCATTTGTTCTCAGCAACTGAAAGGATACATGCACAACATGACAGCCACCCCTTCAGCCAGGGGTGACTGCTATCTCTTTGAGCCTTGAAGAACATAGAAAGCTATATTTTGGGAATTTACTTATCTTTTGTCTTCCAAGTCCCTTTCCACACAATCCAGACACAACTATCCAGGTATCTTGAGGGTGTACATATGTATTAGAGGAAAGTGGTGTTCAAAATGAGCCCTCTCAGTGTGTTGAAGGGTGTTAATTTGCTTTGAAATGTATTTTTAAAAATTTATGCCTGAAGCTAGTAAACACACTGAACTTGGCCATTCATTTTTTATTAAAAAAAAAAAAAAAGGATGAGGGTGATGATGATGGTGATGATGATGATGACAATGATGGTGATGTTGATAACATCATTAGATCATGAGAATAGTCACAAAAACCTCACCTTCCATTACCCTGGAAATACCCTGTTGAATGAGAAAAATAAAGAAGAGAAGTTGAACCCCCAGAAAAAGCAAAAACTTTTTCCATAGCACTTGAACAGAATTGTCTGTTTTATAAACCCTTCCAGCAGGGTGGGGGTTAGGGGTTGGGAGAGGCAAACCACCAATGTTTCCATCATAAGAACACGCTCTAGATTTGCTTTTGTGGGAAGTAGTGTTTGTCAAGGTCAGGCATTTGGGCACCTTCACTATACGTAAACTCTTTTGAGGGGTTGGGGAGCGGGGCTTTGGAAAGTAAGGATCAATCCCCTTTGTGACTCCTTTTACTGCAGGCAGCATGCCTATCTGGGAGGGTGGACATTAGTTCCGTATGTTCCAGAGACAGCACAGGCTTGTTTCTTTGCCACTGCCCTGCCGGTTTGAGTACCTCAGCCTTGGAGAGAGGCAAAGGCTAGAGAAACCCAGCGGAGGAAAGGAATCCCACAGGCCACGGAAGGCGAGTGGTAACAAGCCGGTGTGTGTATTCTGTCTAGCTGTGTCAGGTTTGAAGGGGGTGGAGGAGTCTTGTTGCTGCAACAAAAACTGCCTGTGCAGCAAAGAGATTCTCCTCCCCCACCTCCCACAATGAACGCGGCAGAAAATGCCATCTACCAAAATGCTCTGAAAAGCAGTCTCTGAGGATATGGCGGCGGGGGGGGGGGGGGGGGATTGCGGGATGTGGACCGGGTTGGGGGGAAAGTTTTTATAACGTGGGAGGTGGGAGGAGCCTCTATCCACTGTCTATGCTCTGACCATCAGGCAGAGCATCAGAGAGCCTTTAGATTAATAGGGTCAATACTTAGACTGAACCCCTATTGAGGTGACTCATTCTTTTCCTGCATCCCTTGCCTAAGACACTTCCAGATCCACTCAGGCTTGGCCTTTGAGGTCAAGGTGAGGAGAAAAGTCATTTCCTATTGATAATGCCAGTTTACACACACACACACACACACACACACACACACACACACGCAGTAAAATTGAATTTTTCTTGACTACCTATCTGGAGGCATTTTCTAAATTTGGCACCCACGGTGTGAGTAGCGTATTCAATTCAATTTAGCATCCTGATTGTGGGGGGAATAAAAAGAAAGAAAACAAAATAGAAAATGGATCAAGGCAAGGACTTTGCCGATGGGGCTACACACCCAGCCCTAAAGACTAGTTTTAATAATCTAGCAACACTGGTTTTCTAAAACACTTGCCAAATTTCCTAAGAGCCTGAAACATTTTACATCAAGTAGGCGACACATTTTGAGCTAAGGTGTGGGAATTTTTCTTTCTGTCTTACGTTTTGCCACTATTACCACGTCCATATTTTCTGTTGAGTACAAATTAATTCACTTAATCTTTATGTCAACTCTTTGAAACATACAGGATATTATCTCAAGTATAGCAGCAAGATACAGAAATAGAGAAGAACCACATTGCTGAGTGCAGGGGTGGGAATAAGGTTTAAAGCCATGTTTGGAGCATAGCGTTTCCCAAATGAAGCAGGTTGGGGGAATGCTGTAGTCAGCTTTCCGTCCCTGTAACTGCATACCTCGGGTATTAATTGTGCAGGATGAAGGCTTGATTTTGATTCACTCTGGTGGTGATTTCAGTGAAGGCTTACTTGGCCCTATTCTTTTATAGCTGTGGTTAAGCAGTATACCATGGAAGCAACCTGAGACAGGGGCCTATCTACATCATCATAGCCATTGAGCAAAGCAAACAAAGACATGGGATATCTAATAGTGCCTCTGAGGGCATACCTCAAGGGTGGGCCTCATCTGATCTACCTTCTTTCAACTTGGCCCCACCTACCAAAGTTTCCACTTCCTCCCAATACTAAAACAGGCTAGTGACCAAGTATCCTACAGCTAGGCATTTGGGAGCCATTTGCCCAAACTATAGTAGTGTGTGAGGGGAAACCTCACATAGCTAGTGCTCCCCACCCCCTGCCTCTGTCTCTGAGCTCTGCAAACATGGAAAGCAGCTGTTCAGTGGATGAGAGTACACAGTTTGAGGAAAAAAAGAAAGACTAGCTATAGACTGAACAAAAACTGTAACAATGCTACGGGACAATATAGCACAAGAGAAGGAAGGAGACACAGTTCTGAATACAAAGACATAAGATACATAGACAGCATATGAGTCCTTTGTGATATAAGGAGCCCAGGGGACTGAGATATGAGAGAGGAAATAGTATGTGAATTAGATGCATCCTCCTTTAGAGACTCTTGGGTTAGAATCCCAGATCTACCGTTGAGGTGACTTACAGCCACATGGCTTCCCTGTGGTTTAGTTTATATAATATGGATATAGGAGTATACATATAATTTATTTTATATAATAATATATACATACATTATATTTATATATTCATGTACATGAATTTATATATACATATATGGATATACATACATATCTGTATATATGTAATATATATATTGGAAATGGCATATGGTCCACTTATATGATTAAGTTAACTTCTATAAAATGTTAAGATCCTTACCACATGGCTAGTGTAAATACAGTTTGACATTTACTACTACCATGTTATATTGCTTTGCCCTAAAGGAATACACAGAAAAAGTAGAGGAATGCAAAATGAACTAAAATGTATAACATCAGAAATATATTTCAGGACTGCTGACATGGCTCAATGGGTAAAAAGTGTTTGTTGCACAAACCCAATGACCTGAGTTCAAATTCTGGCAGCTACAGTGAAAGGAATGAGCTCCTGAAAGTTGTTTTATGACTCCTGGGATCATGTACACCCTTGTACACACACACACACACACAGAGGCATACACATGTGTGAAAATGATAATAAAAATAAATAAATGCTGTTTTAATTTTAAAGTATATTTTAAATGAAGTTACTTAGTCAACCTTCAGCAGTTGAAGTATTACACTAGAAAGAAAAAGATCTTACAAAGTTAAGTTTAGCTTAATTACAGAGAAATAGAGAAAACAGTTCAAAGCCTGTAACACTCCGTGAATAAACTGCTGTCTCACTGGTTTTGGTATCTTGAAAGTTGAGCAATCTTCCAAATTTTTTTAAACTAGATTTTCAAGAATGGTTAATGAAAATTTTAAAAATATTTAAAAAGAACATTTATATAAAAAAGGTTTGAAAAATACAGCATCTCCCTCCCATGGGGATAAAGGGAATATTGATCTGGTTTCCATATGTAATTCCCATTATAAAAAACTCAGGGATCTCCACTGTAACATAGCCCACTATGACTTCAGGTATCAGGTGCTCTCTGTGTAGCTCCATAGAAACTCACTGAGATTTAGGAAATTCGGGAGCATGCTAACACCATGGCTATTGTCATTGCTGTGAGCCAAAAAGAACCTTTTGTGTCTGACCTGGGGCCTAATGCTTCTGCTAAGATGACAGGTAATTTATAAAGAGTAACATTTCCAGAATTATCGTATTCTATAGAATATATATTTTATAACCTCACTAAATCAAATGACATGATGTTATACAATTTATTACTTTATAAACATCTCATGTTTTAATATCAGAATATTCAGTTATATGTTTATTTCATTCTATGCTCATACTATGCTCTTTTTTTTTTTTTTAAAAAATGTATCTATAATAAAATAGTAATTAAAGGTTTGTGCTTATTATTATAAGTGCCTAAATGTAGGACATTCAAAACACATCAACTGTCCAGGGTGTGTCAAATAAACACACTGCAAAATATAAAACGGACAAATTCCACTTGTCCAACTGCCACATTCAGATGAGGTCATAGAATCAGAATACACGAGCATTCAGACTCAAGGGTAAAACAGTGCCACAAGAAAAACAAGAGCAAATGGTGAGGTCAGGACAATTATAGCATTGCTGTCTTATTAATTCAAACTGGAACATGAATACTACATGGGGGTCACATTTTTTAAAGATTATTTAAAGACCCAAATATCCAGTCAGCTGACGGTCCTTCTAAACTTAAGCCATGAGCTCACAAAGCAAACACCCAGAACACACTCTCTCGCCACCGTGGTCACAGAGGAAGGGAGTCAGTGTGTTTCTCCATTCCAACAAGCTTGGACCTTCTGGGCTAACATGTTTCATCCCTCTGCCCATTTGTGAATGAATTGTAGACACTGACATCTAAAATAACCTGATGGAGATAATTAAACGTAGCCAGTCTTGGCTACTTTCTCACATGTCATAATAAAAGGGAGAAATTATACGCTAGACATGGTTGTTTTCCAAAGTGGGAAACATAAAAATGTATGGTGATGACTTAGCATGTCATGCCAGCAACATTTTCCTGAGTAGACCGCAGAGCATGGAACTACTGAGAAAGTTCCACCGCCCTGCTAGACAGAGGTGCCTTCCTCGGCGTTCTCCATCCCCATTCTTCTTACTCGGTAATTATCAAATATGCTCGCCTTGCTGAATAACATGGTACTTGACCTCCATTTGATGTTGGGAATGGCCAGCTGCTGGAATTACAAACACTAGAACATTAACGTAAGTGGAAAGGGCAGGGAGAAAATTTTCATGTTTCATGACTGAAGTTTAAATTCAAAGCGTGACATCTATTTCTAGAGAAAAGAAACCAAACAGACAGTTGATACTTTAAACTGTAGAACTGAAGATGTGAGTGGATAATTATAGGCTGACCATTTATTTTAAGATTTTAACATCACCATGCCACAACCAGTATCTAGTGTTCATCTAAGCAACTCTGCTACAGCCCCACAAAATTGGAAGTTAAGCCAGTCAAGAGGGTGTTGAGCAGGATGGCTTCTGTACCCCCAAGTGGAGGTTTCAGTTCCCCTGTGTCAAAATTCTGTCTTTTAAGAAGGTTGAAAATGACAAAGATGGGACCCATGGAGAATTGCTGACCTTGGTTGTAGAAGTGAAGTTGTTTGAAGTTTCCTAAAAGAGACATGAATTTCTATCTTCATACTTAGAATGGTAATTATCAAGGAATGCTTCAAAGAATGCTGTCTGTTCCTTGTGACCAAGCTTTGAGAAGTGAGCATACCATGGGCTCACGGTCAGACAGAATAATCATTCTCACAGTGTAAGAAAAAAACAGGAGTTCTTTGTTTACCTATTTTTTTTTTCCCTCAAGTAAAAGGGGGACCTGTACTCTATCTCTCAGTAAGGAATATTTTGGACTCCCAGGAACTCATAGCAAACATCATGTTCCCTTTTTGTTGTTAGTGTATATATAGATAGGTCGGGCTTATATTCCTTACTGTTATTCTTTGAGTTACAATTTAAAGATAATTATGTAGAGTTTATGCCAAAAATCATCTTTGTTTTCCAGCATATGCCAGCATAAGGAAAGTGATGGAATAATGTTTAAAATTACCAGGAGCCAAACCTGGATGTTCTTGTCCCCCTTCATTTCCTACCTAAGAGCTTTTTCCTGAATGCTAACATTATGCCAACCAGTGTGTTGCATGTTCCTAGGTCTACTACCTGACATAAAAGTGTTCAATCACTGTAAATGCAAAACAAAATTTTTAAATCTCAAGAAATTTTTTTCTTGGTTGATTTAGGCCTTGTAGCCATTCGAGGATCATACGAATAGTCAGGGGACCGTGGGTAACAAGTCTAATGGTAGAAAAGTTAGGAAGAAATTCTCCTAAGCTATCCCTACTTATGGTCTTAAGGGAGGTTTGTTTCTACCGAACAGAACATAACATATACTACACTTCTCCACTGATCACAAAATGTGCTTCCTTTGTGCTTTGGTTACTCTTAGTTTGAAGAGGAAAATTGTAGAAATAAATCATTCATAAGTTTTATACAGAATCTTATCCTGAGTAGCATAAGAAAAATCTTGTCCCATTATACACTTTCACAACCAGAGAGTGAATGTTCCCTAGTCCATCATGCAAGGTATGTAATCTTCCTGCCATCTGCCATCTCTAAGAGCTGTCTTGGTTATCGAAGGGATACAGGGATACGGTAATGTACAGATCAACTCAAAAATGCAACGATCCTTGTGCTGGCAATTTTATGATATATTGCTGTAATTATTAATCTCTTAATGTATTTAATTTATTAATTGAACTTATCTGGAGTATGTATGTATAGAAAAACAAGGTGTGTATACAGGAGAGCCTAGAAAAATGCAAAATGATCCACACATGAGAATTTTTAAACTAACACAACTAAATTGAGTGGCTTTCTCCATACACTGTAGATGACCTGGCATCCTCCTGAAACAAACATACACACAGGATGTAGGTGGGGAAACTCTAACAATGGCAGTAAAGACCTTTTTACCTAGTCAATAACAGAAAGAGGTCCAGGAGTTTCCAAGCTATGTACTTCTTTATAGTCAAAATTGATTCTTCATGACACTATAACTGATTTGTGAAATGTAGAAGAAGAGAAGCCCTCCTCCTCATGAAATGGGAATTGTTCTGGGACAAACAGAGCTTGAAGCAAAATAGCCAAATTTTGCTATCGGGAAGTATGTCAGGTAAGACATGAAGACCACTCATCAAGAAAGGCAAGACTGTCACAATGTTTATGCCCAGTGATGGCTACAGAAAATGATAAAGTTCTGCTTGCTAGATTTATTCAGAAAGGTCACACTATAGGCGATGTTCCTTGAGTCTGCCCTAAGGTTGCCAAAATAGCCAACAAGTCTCTTTGGGCCCTGTACAAGAAAGGAAGACCAAAATTATGAGAGCATAAATTTTGACAATAAAAACACAGTAATAAATTTCATATTCTTAACAAAAAAGAAAGCTTTTCTATGCTTGTATAAGTTACATGTACTTTTAGAAGCCGAGAGCAGGATTCTTTATTCCTCTTGCCCTGGTCTCTTTGCAGACAGTGATGCTTAGGTGGTGAGGCCAACAGGTAGAACAGAAAGATTATGGGAACCACAGAGTGAAATATTGCCCAATAACATTTTCATTAAATTAGTTAATCTTTTATACATTTAAAAGCATTCTCCAACTGCATTTTCACCCCTTTGTAGGTCTCCAGGTATTTATTTCTTTATCACTGAAGGTGAGGTCTCAACTGCAGAATAACAAAGCACCCAGACAATAAGGGCTTACGTAAGATATCAGTCTACTTCTCCCACAATTAAAGTAAGTATAGCGGTCAACTGACTAGCACTGTCAGCAAGCTCCACTGCATTTTTGATGACTTCAGCTCCTTCCTGTCATCTCCACCCCAGGATATCACCCTTCTGCCGAGGTCACAAATTGGCTTCTAAAATCCAGACATCACACCTAAATCCCATACAGCAGAAAAGGAGGTCAAGTCAATTCTCTAGAAAAAAAAAAAAAAAAAAAAAAAAAAAAAGTCCTAAACATCACTTTTTATTTCTACTAGCCTTTTTCGACCATCATATACCAACAAAGCCACTCCTAACATAGGGCAAAACTATAGAAAATGGTATTGTAGTTGTCCACTGGCCTCTTCTGAAACACCATGGCTCTATGATTGGGAAGCACATTGGTTGGAAATTAACAGTATCTCTACTGCAATCAGTCAGGGGAAAAATTTTAGCATGTCTTGGCAGAACGATTCAAGCATGACTTATGCCCAAATTAATTATCCAGCCACTGTCATCAGCAAAGATCTGCAGGTATCTGTCATCCCACAGACTCTGCTGACTAGTTTATAGTGAGGCTTGGCCGAAAGCTGAAACTAGGAAGCTTCGGAGTCACCTTTCACAGCAAGACATCATCTGTCTGCATTAGAAGCTCATGTGTGGGATTATGTGTCAGCATCGAATACAGGGCTCCACACCCCTGCTGTGGCCATAATGCACTTTAACGCCTAAAATAGAATCATTGTGGCTTTCTCCTGGCAGTCCCTTGCCCCTGTGGGAAACCTTCTGGCCTCCTGGCCAGTCTCCAGAGAAATTCCTGTCCATCTGCCTGGGTGGAGACACATTCTAGGCTTGATGCCCATATTCTCACCTGCTGCTCATACACAGAGGGCTGTGTCTATTTGGGTCAGTCCTTCTGAGCATCCCGTTACCTATAGGTCCCTCACATACTAACTGTGAGCGTCACATGTTTTAACGGCACTCACTCAGTAAACACAGGGAACGATGCTGAGAAGAGTCGAAATCTGAGATAAAGTTAAACTTGAGTTCTTCTTGGTCCTAGAGGTGACATCTACAGAACTCACACGGAATTGAGATCTCTATTTTTTTCTCCTGTGTCGAACACTGGTATTGTCACCCCCTCTTCTTTTCTTGCAAGCTTATTATGAACTCCGTTAAAATGAAATATTACTTTACAATATGCTATATTTGGCCAAAATAAGTGAGTATTGCCATATCAATTGGCTGGCTGCGATGGTGTATGCATTTAATCCCAAAACTCCTGAGACAGGAAAAAGGATCTCTAAGTTCAAGGCTACTCAGGTCTACAGAGTCAGTTCCAGGACAGCCAGGCTACACAGAGAAAACCTGTCTCAACAAAACAAAAAGAAAAAAAGTAGCCAGAGACAAATCAGAAGGCTACAAAGGATGAGACAAAAGGATCCTGGAAATTTATATTCTATTTCTCCCAGAAATTATACAATATCGGTAACTAGTTTTGTAAGGCAGATCATGAAGACAAATTCAGAACTCTTTGGGTTTTTGTCAAAAGAGGAAGCTTTATTTTACACAAGGCAAGGAGCAGGTTGCTTCTACTTACTAACCATTTAAGACAATCCCTTTGATCTAGAGTAAGATTCACTGCTCTGCCTCTAGGATTTGGTATAACAAATTGCTTTCCATACTGGGAACAAAAGTCATTCAGGCTCTTAGACCAGGACAGGGACATGCTCTGATCTAACTTTAGACTGTGTCTCTGTCTGAGGGTTAAAGAACAACACAACTCCCCCAGTTAGATAGCAGGAGTCAGAGAAACCAATAAGCGGATTAGTTGACCATCTGTGAACTTCCTATGTGATCACAGCTGGAGCAAAGACCCTCTTAGGTATGAGTAATTTTTCCTAAAGAGAGTCAATAATTTTTATTCTGTTCCCAAATCTAGAGCTTCCCTTGCTTACAAAAGCTATGCACATCCCCACACTGCAAGAAGAATCCATTCCAGATGTGCAGGAGGCCTTGTGTGGTAGTGTCTGGTTTGGTTATCACAAGGGAAATTCTGGCAAGTGGTCACATGGCAGTTTGTTCTTCCCAGACTTGGTACTGCGAAACTGCAATAAAATTCACTAAGTTTCCATCCTAGGGCTTTTTCACTAACATAAGGGAAAAAGTAATATGAGAGAGTTTGCTGAACATGCACCAGATCACAGGGTCAAGAATGTGTGCTTTCCAGAACATGCCTACAGAAAGCCTTCAGGCTCAAGGACAGATGATCTGATATGCCTGTGTGAGGTGCATGGTTAGAGTCTCCATCATTCAACACACAGAGACATGTTGGTGCTCACTGTCTCTGGCACTCTTTTAGGCTGCACAGAGGGAAGAAAGGTAGGAGAAACTGCCTCAAGTCCTAAGAACCTCAAATGACTTATGAGCAACATGGTTAATGAGAATGAAACTGCCCACATGCTCCCATAGTATCTTATATCAAGCACCAGTGTATGTGAAACACGGGGCCGCTGTGATCTGTCTGTGTGACTGATGACTCCCCACAGCCTCCCTTCTGCTTCAAAAGCATGGCATGTCTGTCATTGAAACACAGAGCTCACAGTATATTCAATAAATATTAACTCGAGGAATAGAGCTAACAACAATAGAGCAAACTAAAGGAATGTAAAAACTGGGGGTTTAAAATGCTGTCGAATATTAGCTTATTGGGTTTCTGGAAATTTACCAAGAGTCAATATTTCTTCATTCTGCTAGTAAAGCATCTTTTCCTATTCCTAAGAGCCAATTGGGATCTCTCAACAGATGAGAAATAGATGAAAGATGATAAATAGAGAGAAAGAAAGACAGATGATAGATAAGTAGATAGGTAGACAGACAGACAGATGTCATTCTAAGCAGAGTAGTTCCATGGTATACTACATTTAGAAAACTTTCTCTTTCTTCCCTCCTTCTATCTGTCTTTGCTCCCTGCTCATCTCTCTAAAAAACCATTACACTGTTAAGAAACTGCCTTTCAATATTGGAGCTGAACATACCTCTTGGAAGCCTCACCTGACTAGGCTGAGTTTTCTTCCATCAGAGCATCTTGGGAATAGTCACTACCATTCTAACACACTTTCAGAAATAAACGGTAAGATGGAAGGGGAAGTTACTGCTCCTGAACAGCACAGGTGGAAAAGCTAAGGCCTGGGGGGGGGGGGGGGGGGCGCTGAGAGGGGGCGTTTGGGACAACAGCCTGAGATCAAGCAGAAGGAATGGCCAACAGTTGTCATCAGAGTCTGGGATGGAAGCCAGGAAGAGGATGAACCTGAATCTACTCTAGCCTATCCAGATCTTTTTAGCAGTTCCCAGAGTTGACATCAGGGAATGCAACTTACGAGACTCCAAGAAACAATCTATGGCCTTCAACAAATGAATATCATAAGAAAGATAATGAGAGACAGGAAGCATCTATAGTTCAAAAGATGCCAGAATTGTACTTTAAACCTGCCCATGTTTTGGTTTTATTAGGACCATGATGTGAATGCACTAGCTACTTCAAAGGATTTATGAGACTATCAAGTTTGAAGCACTCTCTGGATGTTGAATGATAGTAAGTGATTGCTGTTAATCATGTTGGGTGTGGTAATGGTACTGCGGCTATAATTTTGTAAGCCATTATATTTAAGAAAAAATTATGATACATTCATGTTCAAATTGTATTTAGTCCAGGACTTGCCTAAAAACAAATCTTAGGATGGGATACCAATGGAAAAATAGAATATAACATGATAATGTGGGGAAAAAATCAACCTTCATTATTTGTCCCATTTTTTATGTTTTCTTAATTAAAGTTTTCATAAAGTAGCTGGGGAAGGATTAAAAAAAAAAAGGAAGGCTATGATATTGCCACAAACCTAGTGACTACAGGGTTTGAAAAGCTTCAGAAAGAACTTTAAGAAGTAAGAAACATGTATGAACATAACAGTGCAAGGTGCACTGTCATACACACACACACACACACACCTGCAAATACACATATACACACATATGCACATATACACATGCATGCATGGACACACAAACATGCATACACATGAACACACACATGCACATACATACACACATGCACATACACATGTACATATATACACTCATGTGCACACACATGAGTATAGATACTTTTTGTACACCCACATTTGTACACATATTACACACACATATAATATTATATATACACACACATGTATATATACATACACACATATATGGTAGAAGTTTCAGAGGGCCTTTGAAAGAAGGAAAGCATAGGGGGCTCAGGGCATGATGCTTGCTGCATACAGCTGTATCCCCATCAGTATAGAAAATATACCAAAATCATGGTGGTTGGACTTATCCAAGGTGGACAATGCTATCCCCCAAATCCAGATGCTGATGCTTTAATACTCACACAGCCTGCCATGTTTCTGCATTTGAGAGACAGCCTTTAAGAACAGAGCTCAGTATAGCAGAAGTAATGTCCATGGAAAGAGAGAAAGAGACATCACAGATATCCCCACTCCTCGCTCCAGAACAGATGGGAGAAATGTCACCTAAGGCATAGGAAGTACTGTGACCTCCAGCCAGGGAATGATCCTTTAACATTCAGACTTCTAGGCTAAAGAGCTGAGAGAAATTAATTCCTAATGTTTAAGCCACCCAGTCACAGTGTGGTCTTTAGGTAAATAATGCAGGCAAAACAGCCACAGTTTCCTTGGATTCTTCTTGATGTTTTGTCTGGCACTTGATATGATATTTAGCACAGGACTTCTAAAGTACTTTTCTTATGTTATATTTAGACATGGATTAAAAACCAAAGTCACTATTGATGCTGTTCAATATTCATTTATGTGATGGCCAATCAAAGGCAGCATGGAGGGGCCATGGTGGTGGTTCTGGAAGACAAACTCTATTATAGTCTTAGGACCTAGAAAGACAATGACTATGTAGCATAGAGAGGACAACACAGCTGGAGCACCAAAAAAGTGAATTCAGTTCTGTGGGTGGGCAGCCCAGAGAGGGTCAGGACTGAAGGTCATAGCAGCTTTTGTAGGAGGTTGGTGTCAAGTGCACAAGAAAAAACTGGAGGAAATTCCACTGCTGTATTGGAAATGAAAATGGACAGGAGCAGGACTGATGACAGAGCCACTTGTCACCCTTACACACCTGTCACTGGGCAGCTCAGCAGGCTTTGGGCTCTAATGTCTCCAGTGTACATAGCTGCCTTCTTTAAATTGTGTCCTGTGTCTTGCTTTTCCATGGCATTCACCTTCTGTTTCTTTAAAAGGAGGCCCAAAGTGCTGACTCTCATTTTCAGTGGTAATCAGAAAGCTCAGACAGACAATAGCAACCTAATCTTTCTCCCTTGTTACTTTCAAAGGCATACAGCCCCACTCACTGCAGCTGTTCCAGGGAAATGTGTATCATCTACATGAGGACCACTTCAAGATCTCCTCATTTTCCTGGCTAAATTGAAGCTTTCAATTTTTCCTCATTCATGTAGTGTCAAGGGTCCCCGGGAACTCCTAATTTGATGTGATCTGAAGGCTTACTAGAATTCACAGGACCCTTATAGTCATGGCTATGGCTTCTTACATCAAAAGGACATTTAAAAAAAGAAGATAAAAAGGGTACAGACAGCAGAAACCAGGTCAAAACATCTATGAGGTCACAAGGACATGTCCCTCTAACACTGAGCCCTGACAATACTGTGAAGGGCTGTCTACCAGGAAATCTCTTTAGAAAGCTTGTGTCCAATGTTCTTTACTTGGTACTGGACATCAGGTCACCCTCTGCCTGGGACAGGCAAAGAAAAAAGGCAAGCCTGTAGCATAAGCCACAGTGCTTCTGAATACAAACTTTTGAGATGACATGCATCATCAGCTCAAGGTGACCTTAGAAACAGGTATTTGGAAGCACAGCAACCTCATGCCTCCATACTTGGGGGAAATGTATCACAGTTCTGTATCATTCAGGGACTCCCCCACTATGAGATCACATCTGCATCCTAGAAATATCATGTGATCCCGTTTGATACCACAAAACTATTTACTTTGGTTTAGAACAAAAAGAAAAAAAAAAAAAGAAAGAAAAAAAAAGCAGACCCCTCAGTTTGGGACTGAGAAAGAAGAATGGTCTGAACTGTAACATACCTCAACAATGAGTCTGAAATAAAACACAAACAAGTGCCCACCATCACCATCTTAGTTTGGTTTCTATTGCTGTGATAATACAGAGCATGACCAAAAGCAACTCCAGGAGGAAAGGATACATTTGGTTTACATATTCCAGGTCACAGTCCACTGAGCCTTGTACTCCAGTCTACTGACCTGGGGTCTGGTTTGGTACCAGTATCAAACTTTTTTTTTCCTTATGATGACTCTGTAATAACTTGGAGACAAGCATGGCAAAACCTCCAGCATATTTATTTTTCTCAAGATTGCTTTTTCTGTTCAGAATATGTCATACTTCTACATGAATTTAAGGCCCTTTAATCTTGTTTCTGTAAAGAATGGCATTGGAATTTTGCATTGAATTTTGGTAGATTTTTTTTTTTTTTGGTAGTATGGCCATTTCACAATCCTATTGTTTCTAATCTATGAGTATTGAGACTATTGGGACTACACTTTCTTCTAGTACATTCCTGAATTTCACTCGACAGTGGTTTACAGTTCTTATTGTAGAGGACTTTCGTGCTTGGTAAGACTTATTTAAAAGTTATGTCGTGGGTTTAATTTGTCTTACTGTAGTTTGAGGGAAAATTGGAGTGAGATTTACTTTCAAATGTTTTGGTATTTCATATAATAAAGCTGCTGGGCTTTGTGGGTTAATTTTTTATCCTGTCGCTTTGCTAAAAAGGTATATTAAATTGAATCATTTTCTAGTGGAGTCTTGAAGGTCGTTCATATCTGAAAATAAGTGCTCTTAGTTCTTGCTTTGCTGCTGGATCCATTTAATTTCCTTCTCTTGTCGTAGTGCTCTAGCTAAGACTTCAAGCACTGCATTGGAAGACTGGATAGAGTAGACACTTATGCTAATCTCAGTAGAAACATGTGGAACACTTGCCCATTTACCATATGTCAGAACTGTTTCTCATTCATAGCCTTCATTGTGCTGCTTACTGATATCAGTTACTGCCCTGGCCTTAATTATTTCTAGCTACTGGTTTGGGATTTGGCTTGTTCTTGGTTCTCTAAGGCCCCAACTGGGCGCTAGTTTCTTTGGGTGTCTGAGTTCTCTCTGAGCTTTAGATGCAGGCACTCAGAGCTATAAGCTTCCCTGTTAAAGGTGCTTTCAGTGCGACATATACGTTGGCATTCTCATTCCCTTCAGCATTTTGTTTTATTTCCTTCTTGATTGCTTGAGTTGCTCATCATCATGTGCAATTGCTGCTGCTTTGGCTCCATGAGTCTGTAGGTTTCCTATAGCTTCTCTTGCTGTTCATTTCTAGATTTATTCCATGGCCATAAAAACAATAGCAGACATTATTCAATGTTCCTATATGTTTCCTCTAAGAAACTTGTTTTGTGTCCTAGTTTATGATCTACTTCGTGGGCTGCTGAAAAGACCATGTATTTTGTAGCACATGGATGCATTGTTCCCTACATGCCAATTAGGTTCATTTGATCTACTCCACTATTTATCTGTGGTGGGTATTTTTTGTAAAAATGGCATATCTATTAATAAGAGAGGACTATTAAATCACACACTAGTATTGTGTTGGGGTTAATCTGTATAGTATTTATTAAATTGGATTTTCCCATATTTAGAGTGTATGTATTTAGAATTATGTCCTTCTAATAAACTATTCCATTATAAAGTGATCATTTTTATCTCTTTTGATTAATTTTGGTTTGAAGTTATTTTGTGAGTTATTACAATAATAGATGCTTGTTTCTTATGTTTGTCATTGATGGTAAAAAAAATCCTTTGAAGGTAATAACTAGATAGAACCTGAGGTTTTCGTTTGTTTGTTTTTAATTTAATGTGATATTCTATGTCTTTTTATTGTAGAATTGATATCATTCATATTTGGATTACTGGTAATTGTATTTTAACTCTTATCTTTAATTGATTGTGTTTAATATTTTCTTAGTCCTCCTTTGCTTACTGTTTAACTTCATTTCAAAGGATTCCTTCAAGTATTTTCTGTAGACATGATTTAGAGTTCATTAATTTTTTAGGCTGTTTTTATATGGAAAGTAGTTCTCTCTTCAATTTCACAGTTAGTTTTGCTAGTGTTCTAGATTGGCAGCTGTGCTCTTTCAGAATTTGACATACATTCTCCCAAGCTCTCTAGGTTTTAAACTTTCTATTTAGAAATCTGGTATGATTCTTATGGATTTGCCTTTATATGTAACATCCTGTATCTCTCTCATAGCTTTCTAGATACATTGTTGCTTCTATATAGCTTAACTATAATATGACATACAGAGGGCTTTTTGTTTGTTTCTTTCTTTCTTTTGTGTTTTGTTATTGTTGCTTTTTCTGCTGTTCTCTGTTTGGTGTTGTGAATGCTTCTTGTATCAGGGTGGGCATTTGTTTCCTCAGATTTGGAAAAACTTAAGATAGAGTTCATTGAAAGTGTTTTATATGCTTTTAGCATGACAATTTTCAGTGCTCTTGATTTACTGATTTGATCTCTTCATTGAGCTCCTTAGATTTTTAATAACCTGTTTGTACTTTCTTTTTAACTTTTATCTTTGTTGCTGTCTAAAAGCTTAGATTTGTCTCTATCTTTAAGCCCTGATTCTCTCCTTACTCTAATGCATTTTGTTGAAGCTTTCCTTTCAGCTTTTCCTTTGACTCATAAATATTCAATATTTTGGTTTTTTTCGATTGTTTGTCTTTATCAAATCCTACTTTCATATCCTGTTTTCACTATCTCATTTATTCACCTGTTTGCTTATGCTCTTATGGAACACATTGAGAAGATCATTTCTGCCCTTCTTCATTCATCATACTTAAACTTGTGCTTTGAATTCTCTGTATAAAACATCAAATTCACTCTCATTTGAAGCTGTTACTGTGAGATTAGTCATTTTTAGAGGAGTCATGTTGCCTTGATTTTTTTCCCATATTTATTGTGTTTTTATGTTGGTACTTGTATATCTAGGATTAGTTCATTGGTTGAACTTTTTAAAAGCTTTATTCATTCAGTGGAAGTACTCACTATGTTCAAGAGAGATGAAGTTACAGTAGTATTGAAGTTTCATTTTTCTCCACTAAAGTGGAATTGTGTGCAGCAGGCTCAATGCCCAATATTCCCCTGAGAGTAAAATACTCTCTCTCCATAATTCTAGCCTCAACTATTTGCCTTCTTTCTTGGGCTCCTAGATTCCTGTTACACTCCTGGGCAATCTTTATGTGTTTGGGTCACAGATGTTGGTGCTGTCAATTAATATTTCATGAGTCGAGTCACAAGTGCTGGCCACATCAGTAGTTTTCCAGGAGTCCTATGAAGAATGCTGGTCCTATCCTAGGATCCTACCACTACTGACCTCAGTCCTACCTCTTGGAACTGATGTCCATTCCCCTGTGAGCTCTGGACTCGGTTTCCACCCTCACTGACTATTATTATTCAGTTCAGAATCAACAGTTTACTCCATGACACTTCTCGCTGACAACTTATCTCTTTTCAAACCCAAAGCTGTTAATAAGAGAATCTCAAACAAAAGCAAATAAAACAGAAGTCTCCTTTGTTGCCATCTCCTGCTCTCATAGGCTGGTGTGCATCCAAACTTCAGGACAGAAGGAAATGAGAATTACCAGGCATTATTGCTTGGCAACAGTTTGGCCTCATTTTTTTACTGATTGCCTCAGGCTGACAGCTCACCTTTGCTTTGAAACAGACCCTTTAATTTCACCTTTTCACACGGGGCATTTTAATTGGCCTGCAATTACTATACTCCTGGTTGAACTCACAAGAAAGAGTGGGATGAAGAGAAGAGAGAAGATAGGTTCGCATGATCATACCTCACAAACCAGATTCCCCTTCTTGTTTGTGTCTATATGAGAATTCCAAATACTGACTCATTCTTCCTAATAACAGGCCTCAAAACACACTCAGCACCTCCTCAAATACATACATAAGCATGGATGCACGTATGCTGATGCAGGCTGTTCTAGTTTGATTTTCTATTGTTGTGATAAACACCATGGCTAAAAGTAACTTGGAGAGGCAGGGGTTTACAGGTTACAGCCCTCACTGTAGCAATGGGGAAACCGCAGAGCAAGAATTCAGAGACCCCATAGAATGTTGCTTGCTAGCTTGCTCCTCTGGCATTCTCAACTACTTGTCTTGTACATCCCTGGACCATCTGCCTAGGGATGGTACCTCACCCCTTGGGCTGGGTGGGCCCTTCTTCATCAACTAATTGATTAATTAACAATTGAAATGCCTCACAGACAGGCCACAGAATTGCCCAACCTGATTGAGACAGTTATCTAACTGTGACTTCTTCTTCCCAAGTGTGTTAAGTTGACAGGGTTGTGCTGGCTACTTAATGTCAAATTGACACAAGCTAGAGTCACTAGAGAGTAAAGAGCCTCAATTGATAAAAAGCCTTTATAAGATCATTCTATAGGCAAGGCTAGAGGGTATTTTTTTAATTAGTTATTGATGTGGGAGGGCCCAGACCTGTGTAGATGGAACCAGTCCTGGACAAGCAGTCCTAGGTTCTATGAGGAAACAAACTGAGCAAACCATGGGGAGCAAGCCATTAGCAGCACCCCTCCATGGCCTCTGCATCATCTACTAGGTTCTTGATCAACTTGGAGTTTCTGTCTTGACTTCCTTTGAATTGGGACATGAAAGAGGAAGCCAAAGAAAGCCTTTCCTCCTCGAGTTGCTTTGGCCATGGTGTTTCATCACAATAGTAACCAGGAGGAAGACAACAAAAGCAACCAGACATGTATATACTCAACAACTGGTTATCATCTCACTGAGCATAGCCTTGGGGCCTACTTTCATGAAAAACTTAGTCCCATGACCTTTGATTCCTCAGTTTCCTTGCATGCACCTGCTAAATCCATGCCTAATTGGGAGGTGTGGCCAGGCAACACAATGAAGGGACAAAGATGGCAGCATTCACAAAAAGTTGGGAGGGGGGGAAAAAAACGAATGAAAATGAATTAACAGATTTTTTTTTCCTGTCCTTGAAAAGTCCAGCATGATCTTGATCTAATTTCAAATTATTTCTAGAGGAAGAATCAATAGCCTACCTGCCCTGGCTTTATTGCTGTTCTCCTACTAAAGAGAAATACTTGTGCCACTTAGAAACTCTTCTCAAATGAAACTGAGCTCTAGGTGACCAGGGGCCTCCTTGACAGCACCTGCCACCTGCCACCCTATTCTCTAGAAGGGCTCTTTGCTAGAGCAGAGCCAGCTGACAGTGACCCTGAACGCTGGTCATCCATGACACGTTTTCTGCTTGAGACTATGACACATAGGAGACAGGGCTTTGTGATGTCTTAGCTGTGTCTTGTTTTCTTCCATCCTGGGCATTACTGAGCTCCTTGCAGTGTCATTTTAGAATTCTCACAGGGTTTCATCTCCCCTGACAATGTCCTGTGCTAAAGTCACCTGAGAATTGCAGAGAATTAAAATGCCAAGCCCGCCTCCCCATGCTTTCTTTGAGTTATTGACCATCAAGTCTTTGGCTACAATCTTTACATACTGGTTCAGCAAACTCCCACAGTCCATCTCTGGTGCAGAGGTGTCCCCTTATAGCCACTTTATACTTGAAGACACAATGGCTCACCCAACTTAAAGCACAAATTCTTCTACTTTCCATAGTCTTGAGAAATTTCCCTCTTGAGACTTGGCATGCTCTGCACTTGAAGTTGCTTGCGAGTGTGTGATTAGGTAGAAAACTGGAAGGAGGTAGGCGACTTGGCCAGAGGAGCTACCCCTCTGCAGCATGTTGCAAACTGAAAACAAATTGTTTGTGCCTTCTTAGAAACTAAAGGGACATTTGTCCCATCTAAAATTCTTCTCCTGAGGTGATAACGCTCAGAGTGCTGTCAGTTTGTGACGTAAACACAAGTACAAGTGGGTGTGGTGTTACACACCTTTCACCACAGCTCTGGGGAGGCAGAAGCAGCCTGAGCACTGTAAAGTCAAGGCCAGCTTGGTCCACATATTGTGTTCTAGACCAGCCAAGGCTAGAATATATAGTAAGACACTGTCTGAGAAGGGGGTGGGAGGATAGGGAGAAAGGGATGGGGGAGGGGAAAGGGAACAGGGATGAAGTGGGAAAGAGAGAGAAAGGAACAACCAAGGCCCCTATACTAGAATTTCATTACACTGTACTTCAAATGTGGCCACTGGCTTATCTCTAAATTAAATCTAGATTACTCATTAACAATAGTGACAATTTAAATTTATTTTGTTTAGTTTTTCTTTGTTCTTTCCCACTTCACTTTAAAAGAATTTTTCTGTTTCAAAGGCTTTTTCCCATGACTGCCGAACATAATCTTTCCAATTTTCAGTCCCATTTCCCAGATGAGGCCACGATCTGCCTCTAGATTGAAGTCTCATGCTGCTCCATGCTACTTCTGTTCTTCATATACAGGGGGGAGACTTCATGGGGTGATATTTGGGGTTGAAATGTGTTCCCCATAAAAACAGGTTCAATTCCTAGGGTTGGGCATCCGTGAATATAATTTGAAAAGAATTCTTTGAAGATGCAATTAGAAATAAATAAAAATGAAGTCACATTGGAGTGGGGTAAATTTATAATCCAATATTACTGATGTCCTTTTAGAAAGACATACATACATACACACAGAGAGAGAAAGAGAGAGGGGTGAATCAAATTGCATATAATGGCAGAAAGATTAAAATAATGCACTCCCAAGGCAGAAACCAGTACCCTTCAGCAAGCAGGGCTAAAGAGTGGAATTCTTCCCTTGAACCTTTAAAGAGAAGGGACCTACTGACTTAAAGCTTCTTTTTAGCCTAGAGAATGACATCTGCTTCTCTTGCTGAAGATAACACAGTTTGTGGTACTTTGGTATGGCCACATTTGAAACTTAGCCAAGCCATATCTGAATACAGACAGTATAAATCTGACCACTCCAGGGACAGGAGCAGCAATAGGTTTCAAGATTAATCAGGAGGATCAAGCTTATAATTAGTAGCTTAACTTTCTGTAAATAAAGTTTCTTACCCCCCCCCTTTTTTTTGCATGTGTATGTGTGAGTTGTACATGCCTGGGTGTTTGCGTGTTCATATATGTAGATATACAGGTAAAAGCCAGAGGTTGACGTTGAGCATTTTTCTCAGTCATCCTCCACTTTATTTACAGAAGTGGGCTTTCTCTGAATCTTAGTATCAGCTTGTGTACCTGGCCATTTGCCCTAGGTTTGCCCTGTGTTTGCCTCCCATGCTCTGGGATTATACATAAGTAGACCATCAAGCCCACCTGCTACTTATTCATTCATTCATCTGTCCATTCATTCATTCATTTAGTTGTTCTCAAGATTAAACCCAGGGCCTTGGGCATGCTAAGGAAACATTTTTCTAATGGAAGTACTAGGTACCCAAATTCCCATTTCTCTTGCCTGTTGACAAGTAATTTATCCACTGAGCCACTCTCCTAACTCCTCATCTTGCCAGTCCTACATTGACTAAGGGAATGCCATGCATCCAAAAATATTTCCCACATATGGCCACATGTCAGTACCTCTGAACTTTGGTGAGCAATAGTACCATCTGGAGAGCAATAAAGGTCTTTGATACCATACCATACCCCAGAGCAGTTCTAGGAGAATGCCTAGTCCTGTGTAGGCAACCCAGGCAGGTTTATTGTTTAAAGGTTTCCACAAGATTCCAGTGACTTCTACTCAAGTCTAGTGACCTTAAAATTATTAAGTAAATCCTTGTTTTATTAAAACTTGTAGCTCACCAAAGGTTCAGCCTGTAATCACAGGCTCATTACTCAAGTTTTACTGGAACATGATTATTATATACATGTTGCTTTCTGGTTACAACTAGAGTTGAGTTTTGCACCAGGGTCCACATAGCCTACAAAGCCCCAAACATGTACTATCTCTCCCCCATAAGAAGGTAGCAAAACCCTGAAATTTACTTGATTCATCTTTTCTCCCCATGGGGAAGAGCTAGCAAAAAAGGCTTTGCACTTAGTAGGGCATCAGATGAATTCAGTTGAAGCCAAATGAACTAAAATGAACTAAATTAAATCTATTCTTCCTCAACGTATTATCTGAAAAGAATCCATGCTGCTATGTCTCCCTCGAGTATTTGCATGTTAATAAGTAACTCATAAAAAGGCCCCAAAGCTTTTATTTGAAGCAAGAAAGGAATTCTAATTGTTGAAATTGCAAGCACCTGTAATTATAAGCATGCTATTTCATTCCACCCAATTGAGAAATCTCTCCAGGAGACTCTCAATTTAAACCAGGAGGCTGTGACCCAGCTTACCTGAGAACAAAATCCACTCAACTGAAAACTTGTTTGCTCCATGCCTTGGTAGTTCTTACTGAGAATAACAAAATGAGACTTGAGAGATGCCTATGTGGTTAAGAGCACTGGTGCAGGTTCAAATCCCACCAACCCATCATGCAACTGATATATAGAGATACATGCAAAACACCATTATAAGTCAAGAAAAATACTTACTCAAATTTTTGTTTTGCTTGTATTCTTTTTCATTAGCTCAGGAAGCCAAAAACCTTTAGTTCTCATGGATGTTTCACTATGTTCCTTTGTCTAATATTCAGATTTTCTTCCCATGTGGATATAACACTTTTTTTTTCTTGTGGAAAGGAATGCCAGTCTAAGTAGGCTGGAAGATTCCATTATTTATGGTTACTCTAGTGTATGAGCGATGCACAGTTGCTCTGAATTAAAATTCTTAATGTTAATATGCATTGACTAGTTCAAAGGCTGGGCAGTTCTAATGCTCCCCCTATGGCTAACACACATTTCCCTCCAGTACTCCTGGCTTGACACTCTCTAATTCTGTATTTTATATTTCTTGTCCTGGCTCCTTCTTGGTGGTCTCCTAATCTTTACTGCCTAAAATGCTTCTGGGTAGCCCTTCCAGGGGCCCCATCTTTCTCACCTACATTTTGGATGATTTTCCTTGTGCAGCTCTAGATCTGATCTGTCTCCCTCCAAATCATGGCGATTCTCCCTTCTTTGTCTCTTCCAGTCCCTAGCCCACACAAATCTAAAGGTCCTTCACAGTCTACCAGCCTAGCCATTGGCTGTTGGCTCTTTATTGATTCATCAAAAACCAACTGAGGACAAGGACCTTCAGTGTTCAGACACATAGATTCCTGGTTTGGGGGGCCAGATTAATTCAAAGCATTAGAAGCAATCCCTAGCATCTCACCTTTTCTGTCCAAATTAAAATTATGTTCTTCCCTCAGACATAAACTGAGTATAACCATAACAATTATGTAAATTACAAAGTATAATATACACTTAATATCTAGTCCATCATGTTTGTCAATTAGATAAAGTACTCTACCATCTATCCTAACTAGAGAGCTTGTAATTCTATACCTGAAGAGAATGAATCTTAAGGGAGCTGAGAGTGGATTGCTCTCTCCCTGCAATCTTCTGGCCGGCATATGCCCATCAGAATGGTGTAGTCAGATGAAGAAGAGGAAATAGCCAATGGCTTTTGTCATTCACTGGTCAAAGTTGTATCCTCAGGACACTAACTTGATGATTGGCTGGTTTGTGTTTCCAGTGACTATGAAGTAGATCCTCAATGTGTCAAGCCTTAGCTTAAGGAAAGGAAAGAATCTTAGATACCTGCACAGAAAGAGGCTCTATTGGGATCTGATGTGGAGCCAAGAAGAGTCACCCATAGAGGCCAATAAGAAGAAAACATGTGGCCAAAGGGCATGGGGTGGGGGGAGGTGGAGTGAGACTAAGACGCATTATAAACTATGAGATAATGGAACTATCTTATAGTTATGTATTTTAGATATTTTACGAAGGTTTTGTATACATCTCAAGGCTTATTATTTTACATATATTCTTCCCTTTGAACCAGAAATGTATGTTTTCTTTTTTATGAACAATTATTTTCATTATAATAACAGTAACCATTGAAGGTAGATAAATAAGAAAAAATAGAGCAAATACACTTCAAGTAGCTCAGTTTTCTGCAACATAATCTATTTTGGAAATATCTTGTTAATAAAAGTTATCTGCAACATGTCTTTTTTTTAATAGTTTGGTTTAGCCATAACATGTTTCAATAATGCCTTAAGTTTGTACAAGTGTTAACAGCATTAGAATAAATAGATAAATATTCCTAGTGATAATTTCTTGGATGGAAAAATGCTACATTGTTTTCTATTTCTCTAGCATACCTGTCCTGATGAAATTCTTCCAATTTCATTCAAGTTGTATATCTTAGCCCTGATTTTGGCTGGAATTATGCAGTGTGTGTTAAGAAAGACTTTGCATGATTCCAGTCAGCTAGTGTTCACTACCACCATCATTACCATCACCACAGTACCGACACCACTACCAGCACCACCACCAGCAGCACCACCACTATCAGCACCACCACCAGCACCACCACCACCATCATCATCACCACCATCACGACCACCATCATCACCACCAGCACCACCACCATCATCACCACAACCACCATCATCACCACCATTATCACCACCACTACCACCACCACCACCACCACCACCACCACCCATCAACCAGACATGCTGGGAGAATGGTCTTCAGCAGCACTAGCTTCTCAGAGTCCTGGAAGCTTCCCTTGTCCTTACATTCATCTCTACCTAAGATTCCTACTTATCATCCTATTCAGTGATATTAAATGACATTCATCTTCACTGAAATACTTTGGGAACTAATTCTGGTTGCAGAAGATGATTTAATCCCAGGCCTGGGAACACTGGTGCTCTGTTGAGAATAATTCCCACATTTGTGGTCCTGAAGAACCTGTTTGCCAACCCTGACAGCACTAACCGACAATTTTCTGTTATATAATTCTTTCATCTCTTGGAATCACATTCACCTGCCCAGCTAGGCTCATGGTGTGCATAAAAGAATAATGAGCATTTACGCTGAGTATTTTAATCTTCAAAGTATTTGTGAATATTAACTAATTAATTTTCACAACACTCTTGTAAGATTAGTGAGAGCTACTCCTCCCCTAAAATCAAAACTCTACGAACTAATTGAAACATTTGACATATCACAAAAAGCCCTGAACCTCATACTATAGGAAATAAAAATTGCTGATTGCCATTTAAACCATGAGAATGAAAGGGGAGGATCAGCTTGGCAGGTTCTTCAGTTCCAGACGACCACAGAGTAAAGGTTAGATTATTAGCACCTATTGCTATATTAGGACCAAAAGAAATAATGGAGTCAACTCTGCACAGGAGCCAAGGATCTCTGACAAATTCAAGGTCATCAACATGCAACCAAATAATGTGAAGGAATGGAATTTTTAAAATTCATAAATATTTAAATTAATATTATAAAGGAAGAAAATATATCTCAGAAAACAGGCATACATGGCATTAAATTTAAAGGTTAGACATTAATAAAGATATTCAAAATACAATTCCAAATGACAAGCAAACATGAATGAATTATAACAGCACTAGCCCAGGAATATTCGCTTTAATGTGTACCTGTATCCACTATAACAAAGGATGCTGAAAGGAGAGCTATATAATTCCAAAGAGTAGCAAACATGTAGCTCTTATCAGTCTTGGGAAAAAATAAGTTAATTCGTTTGAACATCCAGACCTAGAGATTATGTTTTGACCCTCATGCCTTGACTAGGTAATGAAATAAAGAATTCTAAGTTTTGAAAGTTTCTATCCTTAGCTAACCTAACTTTATGTTCTCCAGATTTTATCCTAAAAAGACATGTGTTGCTTGCTGACCTTCTGGGTTATCAACCCAGGGTCAGTTACAAAGTCTGCTCACGGTCCTATCTTCTAATGAATGTGAAAGGACAAATGAACACTGTAGCAAAAGTGTGCTAGCTTCCCGGAGATTAGAACCATCACAACAATAATGGAATGATCTATTGTGGCTGCAAATACTTTGTAGTTAATATTACCTGTCAGTGCTGTGTACTACATGCAGAGTCTAAATAGAAGAACCTCACATGTAAGATGGAGTATGGGCTTAAGCAAAAATGCTGACTGAATCGTAATCCTGTTGTTTGTTAGCTGTCCTCATTACTTTTTGTTGCTGTATTAAGACACTATAACCAAGCAACTTATAAAAGACATTTGTTTCAGACTTACAGCTTCAGAGAGTGAGACCATGATCATCACGGTGTGGATCATGGCAGCAGAAAGGCAGACATGCCACTATGTCAGTAGCTAAAAGCTCAAATCTTGGGACATTACCAAGAGACAAAGAGATAATTGGAAAGGGTATAGCCTTTTGAAGCCTCAAAGCCCACCTTCAGTGACACACCTACTCCAACTAGGCCACATTCCAAATTCTTTCCAAACAGTTTCACCAACTGAGGACCAAGTATCCAAATAAATGGGTCTATGGGGGCAATTCTCCTTTAAACTGCCAAATTGGCTGTGTTCTTGATCTGAATGTATGACATAGATTTATATGTAGGTGTAGCTATACGTGATCCTCTGATCCTGAGTATCCTTGAAGATAGTAACATAATATTGGTCCATATTTCTCATTATAAGAAACCTTTCCATGATGACATACATACATATTTATCTTTAGTGACTACCCTCATTCTCTATTCCCCTGAAAATTTACCCATAGTCTATTTCTGTATCCCCATATTTATCTCATCTGCTCTCTCTCTCTCTCTCTCTCTCTCTCTCTCTCTCTCTCTCTCTCTCTCTCTCTCTCTCCAGTACTCTATCAATATATCTCTTTTCAAAGTCATCTCAGGAAAATATCAGTCCTTGTAGAATCTAGTCCATAGAGCTTAGTGTTTAACACTGACTTTCTTTTCTTCCTAAAGTATGGTTCTCTATTAAAGCTTTGACTGTCAGTAGTGCCTCAGTTTCCTATAGCTTCCATAGTGATTACATTTTATCCCCTCTTCTGACTCCTCTTCTTCCTCTCTGGATTCTAAATGGTAGTGGCTCTATCCTTGAGATCCTATTCTGTATTCATGCCTGACCCCTGGAGAATCTGATTACATTTTATGGCTTGAAATGAAACACATATGTTCAGACAGGTCACTTTTCCATGCTCCATCCATATGAACAAATCTAACAATCTACACAGCATCTGCTTTTCCATTTGTAACATTTATCTATGTGTGTGTGGATAACTGTGTGTGTTGCCTCTGTGAGGGTATCCATGGAGACCAGAGGAGGGTATCTGATCCTCTAGAAATAAAATTATAGGTGATTGTGAGCTACCCAGTGAGAGTGCTAGGAACTAAACTGTAGTACTCTAGAAGAATACCAAACAAAATTAACCTCTGAGCATCTCTTCTGCTCCAAAATCTGTTGTTTTATAGTAAGAAACATTTATATCTTGACCCACACAAAATAATACCAGTTATGATGTCTTTCTACCAGTCCATTTTCAATCTTGACATTTGTTTCTTCCCATCATAGTCTCCATCTCTGAGTAACAATGTGTTTTTTTCTAGAGGCTCATGCTGACAACCTAGAACTCAGTTTAGATTTCTCATCCCCAACTATTCATCTCTTCTCCTCCACTCATACTCAATCCAAAGGCTCTGCTGAGTCTACTGAGATTTCATCCTGACTCTAATCAGCTCCTCTATCATCCCCTGAACCATCCCAACATCACTTATTTGGATTAATGAATCCTTACCTGGGTTTCCTACTGCTTCTCCGCTTACCTCACTAAGATCTGTTCTTCAAAATACACAATTAATAAACACAATTCATACAACTTTATGCTTATCTTATAAAGTGAACAATGATTTCTCAGTGTCCTGTTATTAAAATATAAATTCTTGCCAAATCCTAGTGATCTAGCATACCATCTGTGTTGAATGTGGCTTTCTTGATGGTGCTTGAATGCCCCAAGCACTCTAGGACTTCAGGACTTTTGACTGTTGGAAAGTCATTCCCTGATTTCTGTGAAACTCCATCTACTTTTAAAGATCCCATTTCAAATGTCAGGTCCTTAAGAATACTTCATTTCACATTCTGTATAACATAGTCTCTATCCTTATACATATATATGCACCAAACACACACATACACACACACACACACAGAGAGAGACAGAGAGAGAGAGACAGAGAGAGAGACAGAGAGAAATACAGATAGATCGATTATAGATAGATAGATACTTTCTTCTCTATAAACCTTTCTAATTTTTAAAATCATGTTACTATCTGAAATTGCAACAGTCATCTATTCATGTCTTCCTTCCCTATTTGATGTTTCCATAAAGATCCTCCTCTAGACTCTTTACACAAAGCAGGATTTCCATTTTACCTGGAGGTTTATACATTTAAATATTTTCATATGACATTTTTTATTTTTATAAATGAAAATGTGACCCAAATTGACTTAAAGAATATATAACCTGTGAGTTGAAACATAGGTTTAGTTTAAAGCCTGAACCAGTGCCTCTAATTGATGTACTAGTGTGGTTTTCTCAGTATAGTAGTACAATTTCTTGAATAACTGCATTCCCAGGGAAATTTGTCATGAAAAATCCAACTAGTAGGTTCTCCTCAATAACATAATCTTGACAATGCTCAGCCAAGGAAAGAATGCTTGCTTGAAGACAGACTTTGTTTGAACCATTTTTCACCTCGACCTAAAGCATTACTGCAGACTAAATAGACATTAATAGTCATTGGATAAATTTGCAAAAGAAACCTCTCTTACAATCTACATTTCATCATCTAATCTACTATGGGGAGAAGAAAGCAAACAGACAAACAAACCTCAGTTGGCCCCTTTAAGGACTTTGGGCATTGCCAAGAAATCACCTTGCCAACAGACAGTGCCATCAAATTCAGTAGGAAAGTATATTGAGGAGGAAAAGAGCTTCTACTACAAATACTGGATCAGTTCATAGTTGTAAATAAATAAATAAATAAATAAATAAATAAATAAATAAATAAATTCTACTCCACCACAGGGAAAAGTGATTCTTTTCTGAAAATACTACTTTTCGATAGTACTTTCTTCTTCCCATAGTAGATTAGATATTCTTCAGGGAGAATATGTGGGTACCTTTTCTCTTAACAGCTTCTACTTCCTTGGAAAAAATAAGAGTGGCATTGAGAGCAAGAAATGAGGAGATACTGAAGTTTACTGGAAGTGTGTGATATGAAAACTGTACGTGGGAAAACAGAAGGGTAAGCTGCTTAGAGAAATGTGTGAAATCTGTGTTTAATCAAATTCACAATGAAGAGCATTTTCTTAGAAAATTAAACCAAACTCCAGTGAAGGCAGTAATGGCCATTCTCCCATGGTCTCCTTCACTACCCCAAACTATGTGAAACACCAAAGTTTCAGATCATAGCCACTTAGAATAAAGACAAATGGCTGCCATGAACACACAGCGGAGCTAAGGACATTGACCAAGAAGACTATCAGAAGTTTCTTTCCAGCACTAACTTTTGGCAAATGGAACATTGCCCCGGCCCGCGGAAATTCGACAAGACCTTAGGGAAAGGGGCAAACGAATGAAAGGACAAGAGACACAAAGAATGAGAGCAAGTCTGGGTTCTGATCAAGCTCTGAAACTTTAATTTTAGGGACAGGTTATAAAGACACAGCAAACCGGGAAGTTTGGGAGAGGGTCATTGCTTAGGGCTATCCTACTATGGAATCCTTAATGTCTAAGACCAGTCCACTGTCATATCCTTATTGCCCTAGACCATCCCACTGTCATAACCAGCTCCAAGGAAATGCCAGACGTTCTTTAAGTTCCTGGGACCTGAGACCTGTGAACATCCTTTCTTAACCTTGTACTGACTAGACTTTCTAGAACAGCAGGTAATTTCCTGGGTTTGGCTCCTGGCAGAATACTAGATACTTGTATTGCAAAGGGCTTATGCCTCCAGGTCCATGAGACTATTAATAGTACAGGGCCCATTTTGCAGATGTAGTATAGACTCCCACTTAAGCAGTCGTAAGTTTTCCTAGTAGATGGAGTTCAAATAATAGGAGAGCCATTTTGTACTCAATGTAAATTAGAGCAAGTTCCACTGTTTCCTGCTGAAACTGCTATCTCTACTTCCCTCCATGGAATCCCTTTTAAGCCCAACCCATGAGAACGCTATCATTCCTAGAAATAGCTTTCACCAAAGTCACCACTGACTTCTATATTGCTAGTCCCTGGGATAAGACCTCCCTTGGGCCCCTCTGACTCCATCAGAATCAAATCATAGACAACATTTCTAACAACATTATTGATTAGGGGCATCAAGTTCTTTGAGGCAAATTCAGTCTTCTTTATCAGGATCTCTAATTTCTTCTTCTCTCTGTGCTCATGATCACAACTGTAACAACAGTAACCCTCAACAGCAAGGGGTGGGATGGGGAAATAGCAGCAGTCTCTCGGGGCTCTGGAATTTTATAGTCTCTGAGAGCTCCCAGAATTCCAAATGCAAACAATTGTCAGCTAGCAGAATCACGCCCCTGCCAGAACACTAGATGAATCATAGAATCATAGTTAGCTGCTGTGAACAATCTGAATCAACACCATATCCCACACCTGGGATTAAAACAAAAACATATTCACATGGCATTTTTGTGCTTTTGAGACTAAGATTCTCACTACACATTTCCCTTCCTATATACTATGTGTTCAAATGAGAACACTTCTCTACAAGTTTCATATTCCTCCTCCAAATTCAGTGACCACTGTGTCCAAAACTGTTCCACCCTTTCCCTTTACAATACCTATGTTTCCTTGGCTCACTTCACTTCTGCATGGCGTCTATACTAGTCAGTGTACAAACATGAGACAGAAAGCACACCAGATACTTTATCAGCAAAATTTCAATATGAAGTATCATTAGCTGATGAGAAATGGTTACCCAATAAATCAAACATGATGGTAGGAGGCCTAAATGTTGTGTGTGTTGAAGAACAATTCTAAGTTCTGTGTTGAAGAAGAGTGCAGAATGAGTACACAGAAAGCAAGGCAGCTCACTTCCCTTGAGCCCAAGTCTCAGACTTCTGCAAAGAAGACAGGGCTACCATAGCTAGGCACATGGAGTCTGAATCTAGGAAACAAACTTGCCAATGGATATAGGCTACCACAAGTCATTAGCAGCAATTAGCTTACCTTGAGAGATGGTAGACAATCAAAGCTGGCCTCTAGAACTGGCCCATCATGGCAGAGGGGTGTGATCAGCCCAGTAAGCTATTGTTAGAGGGTATGGGCAAGTGATGCTGGTGAAAAATAGACTTGAAGCATAAGGCTTCACTTTGCATACATGGCTGAGCCTCCTCTATGAATTCTGAAAACAGAAGCCTGGGCCATTGAAAGGAACTTCCATTGCGCTTCTGTCGCTTCGTCCTGTGTTTCTTATTGTTGCTTAACAATCTGTGAACTGACAAAGGAAAGATGTTGACAGGGTCTTGCTCCAGTACTTAAAGAAAAATGAAGAAGAAAGGGTTTGGACAAACAAAAAATTGATAGTTTACACACTTTACATAGTTATGTCTTTTTAAATTTTTATTTATTTTGTGCATATTGGTGTTTTGCCAGCATATGTCCATGCACCATACTCATGGTGACAAACCATGGTGGGCCACCACGTACATGCTGACAATGGAACCTAGGTCTTTGGGAAGACCAGTCAGTGTTTTCAACCACTAAAGCATCTCTCCAGCCCATATTTATCTCTTTATATATTGTTTCTATTACCACTATAATTGAAGTGTTTGAAAGCAGAAAGTTTGTCTTGTTTGGCGTCCTAGCCCAGCATCTAATGCAATGGAGAAGATGTAGGAGATATTCAATCAATACCAATTAAATAAATAGCTAAATATATGGTCTGGATCTCTTCAGAAGCCATTTGTCCTTTTTATTACCTGGCATTGTCTCCCTCTTTTTTGTGGCAATCTTGCTCTAATTTCCATTGATAAAACTCACCCTTGTTGACTCTCTGGACATGTAGGTACATTAAATACTTCAAGTGTGAAACCTGAGTCCCGTGGCAATTAATCATTATGATCATTATGTTTTATCCTTTCGCCAAGGAGATTCAAATCAAATCCTTTTTTTTCCCAGAAATTGTCCATAAAAAGAGCCCAGGATGCTGGACATTTCATGGTAAAAGAAGCATGGCAGAAATCTGTCATCAAAAGGATATGTTAGATGTTAGAGCTGACACAGGTGATAGCCGAGGGCAGAGATTCGAAGATGCTAGGTCCAGATTGTAGAAGTTGACACTCTATAGCCAGCCAATCATAGACTCTATTGTAACATTAGTCAATAATTCACAGTTTACTTATCCAGTTTGGTTTCTTGCTCTGTTCCTTAAAACTGGACAAGGTCTTTTATAATCCCTAATTATTCTCCAGTCTCTTTTGGTCAGTGTCCTCACCTTACAATCTTATGCTGCTTCATCAAGCCCTTGATATCTGCACGGAATATGTTCAGTATGATTACTAAGGAAATTACACCAACATCTGGAATATTTCTAGGAACTGTCTCTCCATTCAGCTCCTAGATCTTCACTCTGGAATTGTTTCTTCTATATGTATAACATTATGAATAGGAGACATTAAATATCCAAACTTTTAAAAAATTGCCCTTATCCTTAGATAATCAGAGATGAAGTAACAGCTTTGAAACTGACTGCCAAGGTCAGCATAGCGAAGAGTTACCAGGCATACCCATACATTCCTGTCGCAATCTTACAGTCAAAGCAGAGCACAAGCTCTGGAGTGGAACCACAGCAGGACAAAATCTAAAGATGACAATAAAATTAGTCAGCAGCTTATTTCTCCTTGGCAGTGGAATGGATACTGTGGTAGCCCACCCAGAAAGGCAATTCAGCGCTGACAATAAATCCCACAGCTGCTAGGAAGATTGCTCTCTGGTAGAGCACAGCTCAGACCCTTAGTAGAAATCCTCCTGCTGCAGAAAATTTCTCATGCAAAGTTCTTCAGTATTTCTGATGGGGATCCACAAAAGCCTCCATTGCCTTGCCTTAATTGGACACATCTAAAAAGCAACCATAATCCCAAGACCCCATTTAAAAAAAAAAAAAAAACAATAGATAAACCCATTGCCCTTACTATCCTCAAAACTTCCTTGGCCACTCCTTTCAAGATCCTGTTCATGAAAGAGCTGCCCAATAACCGTCTGCACACAATTCTCCACTTAAAAGAGAAAAGACATTAAGTGAAGATGAATAGCATGAGCCTTTCCATACGAAGAGAAAAGGAGTCTGAGGCTACAGTGGAGATTATCACAGATTACTATAAAGCCACAATGTTTGGATTCAGATGCCTCTGGCAGGACACCAAAACCATTGGCTCTTACAGAAGGAGAAAGATGGTATTAAAGTCTTAGTGTTTCAAATGGTATGTTAAAACTGGTTCTCTGCCTCCACCATTCCCAACATTAAAACACTCTACAGATGAATTAAAGATTTTAAACTACAAGATCTAAGATAGATACATAGCTAGACAGATGGTAAATATCTATACATGTTCATTCATAACATCTTCTTCCTTCACAGAGCTGTAGTTAATACATTATTGGATTGATTTGGGCAAGATTGAAATTCTCAGTTAAGGCATTGAGACTTGAAAGCCCAAAAGTTAATGATTTAATAACAAGAGAGGAAACTACTGCAGACTGTCTTGGTTAAGGTTTTTATTGCTGTGATGAGACACCAAGATCAAAGAACTTGAGAAGGAAAGGGTTTATTTGGTTAACATTTCCATAGCACTGTTCATCATTGAAGGAAGTCAGGACAGGAACTCAGACAGGAAAAGAACCTGGGAAAGGAGATGAAGCAGAGGACATGGTAACGTGCTGCTTACTGGCTTGCTGTCATTGTTTTGTCCAGCCTGGTTTTTGTTGTTGTTGTTGTTGTTGTTGTTTTTGTTTTGTTTTGTTTTATAGAACCCAGGACCACCAGCCCACAGATAGCACCACTCACCATGGGCTGGGCCCTCCCACATTAATCACTAATTAAGAAAATGCCCTACATCTGGAAATTATTCATTTTCTCTTTCAGATGACTCTAGATTGTGTCAAGTTGGCATAAATCTAGCCAGGACACTGGTAGAGCTTGCATTTGTCTAAATATTCATAACTGAGAAAGATGAACATTTAACAACTCCCTGGGAATTTTTACTAAAGATATTAGAAGAAAAGAAACAGGAAGCAGTTTCATAATAACCTCAGGTTCTCTTTGTTTAAATTAATCTTAACAACTCCAGTCTGCATATTTGTGTTCCCAGCAGTAAATGAAGAGAATAACAATGTGATCAGATGACAATGACATGAATTGACAGTGTCCCAGATATGCGATTTGAGCTGCTATTTTTCAAGAAAGTTTAGGTTAGTAGCAAAGTTGATAGGTATAGATTCCACATAGACCTCCATCCCAATACAAGCACAGCCTCCCTATTATCAGAACCTCTTACCAGAGTGGTCCAGTTTTAACCAATGAGCCCATATTGACATGGTGCTATCTCACAGGTCCTTAGTGTGTATCACAATGCAGGATTGGTATTGTAGATTCTGTGTTTAGGTACTGGTGCAGTGACATGTATCTATTGAGTGGTTTTCTGCCTTAAACTCATCTGAACTGCACTGATTGTAGCTTCATTCACTCAGCACTACATAGTTAAGGTCCCCGTTTCTTATCATCGGGCAGCTTTTGAGTACCCTGTAATATTTCATTGTCTGGGTGTATCAGTTTATCAGCTCATCTACTAAAGGATATCTTAGTTGCATCTAAGTTCCGGCAATTACAAATAAATCTGTTAGAGCCACTCATCCATTTTCAAGTTCTTAAGTCGACATAGGTTTTTCAGTTCTTTTGGATACATACCAAGGAATATGATTGCAGTTTTTACGTATACACGATTTCATTTTGTGTAAAAAAAAAACCCAAAACAACAACAAAAACAACATAAAACAGAACAACAAAAACCTGCCAGTTGTCTTGCAGAGTATCTGTGCCATTTTTGCATCTGTAGAGCAATGGATGAGTATTTCTATTGATGCAGCATCTGGGATCCTTGGTTATTTATTTATTTATTTATTTATTTATTTATTTATTTATTTTTGTATTTTGGGTGTTCATATAAGTACGTGGTGTCTCTCACTGTTGTCTTAATTTGTGTTTCCCTTTAGATCTGTGACACACATGATTTTCATATGCTTATTTACCATCTGTGTTCTTTTTTGGTGAGTTTATGTGTGTCTTTGGCTCAATTTTAGTTGGAGTTGAAGTTTGTAAGCTGGAAACGTGGGTGGGTCCATATTATAGTGTGATACCCATTCTATCTTCAAAATAAATAAATGCATGGACTATGTACATGTGAATGATTCTCTATTCTAACTTTTTCCCTAGTTGTTACTTACTTGAATTTTCATTCTCTTGACACTGTCCTTTCCAGAGCCGACGTTTCCTATTTTACTGGAGTCCATCTTACTGACTGTTTATTTCATGGTTCTCATCTTTGGTGTTATAGCAAAAAGTCAGTGTCAAACCCAACGCCATTGAGGTTAGCCTCTACTTCATCATTTTTTGTACTTTGTTTTGATGATTTTATACTTTATGATTAGGTTTACAATACATTTTCTGTTAATTTGTATAAAGGAAATAAGATCTATGTCTAAGTTCATTTATGAGAATGTAATATTTTTCAGTCCCAGTGGTAATTCAATAAAAAAAAAAGAAACATCTTTGCTCATTGTATTGCAGGTGCTCTTCTGTCAAAGACACATTGAAGACCAGAGAGAGGACTTGGGGCTTAAGAGCACTTGTGATCAAGAAGAGGACTTGGGATCAGTTCCCAGCACCCATATCAGATAGCTCACAAGAGCTATTCCAAGGAATCTGATGCCCTCTGGTCCTGAAGATATCTACATAAACATGGCACACATGCACTCAGGACGGCACACATACACATAAACAAAAATAAATAAATAATTTCAAAAATTGAAGAGAAATTGGTTATAATTATATAGGTAGATAAAAATTATTATCTCTATATATATACATATATAATATATAAAGAAATATATATATTAAGTTATATAATGCTTTCAAATACATGTATTCATTTCCATTTTCTGAAAGGAGTTGGAGTTTCAGCTTTAAAAAGAAAAAAGAATTTGTATCTCTACACAGACTTTCACATAGTGAAATATTTCCATCATGATTACTTCTGACACATTTTTTGTGTAATATCTGTCTCTATTGAACAAAAATAATTCACTGTCATGTACCTGGGACACACTCATACTTTCTATTTTCATACTAAGAGCTCAAGAGCTGTCATTGTTAGCCAGAGAAAAATGTCACTATCACCTTCAGCATATAGACATACACACCGGATACACACAAACTATATAAGCTTAGGTTAGGGTAATCTGTAAACATTAGCAGTGCCCACTCATTTCAACCAGCTTTTAATTTTTATAATCTACATATAACAAAACATCAGCTTCACTAAAATAAAATAAAGTTTCTATATGTTAAAAAAGCACTGTCTTTATTTTTGTCTATATTTTTCAGTAAGCTTTATGTTGAAAAACATTGTCTTTATTCTCGTCTGCATTTCCCAATTTTTTACCACAAATGGTTATCGGTGTTTCAAGAAAAATGTACTTAATGTGTTGTTTAAGATAGACATCGTAAATCTCTTGTGATTACATTAAAGATAAAGATGATAATAATAAAGGTATCGTGAACAAAGCAATTAAAAATAGCCAAAACAAAATATATTTTGTAGGATCTTCCTTACTTGGGCATACCAGACTCTTAGCCGGACTCTCTACTGCTTCTGTTCAACAGTTACATTGACACTTTGCAGCTTCTGATCTATAAATGTTAAAATGCTCTTCAAAGGTGCATGGCATTTTGTGTATAGAAATAGAATAAATATATCTACACATAAACATATACAAATATTTCTGTGAGGACACATGTGTCTTTCTAACTGTATATTTAATTATTAAGTGGGGATAAGATGATAAAATTGTCCATTCACTATTTCCTCCACAATCCTTCACATCCATACCAAAATTCAATCTCAAGAACGTTTTCTTCTATTCCATCTGTGCTCTATACTTCCAGTTTCTCAGTTAACTTTCTCATTGGATACCCAAACCAGAAACCTACAGCTCATTCTTCTCTCTTGCTTCCATATCTATCTACACTCTTGCCAAAGCTCATCTGCAAAACTTCTCTTGAACCCAATCCTCTTCTCCAGACCCTTTGAAAGCTGTTTACATCAGGCCTGAGGGTCATCCAGCCCCTTGAATAGACCCCACTAAAGTGTTGTACGAATTATGTCCTTTGACTGTATCTACATCTTTTTTTCCTCTGTAGATAAGTCAAGCCCATCAAGTGAATGGCTCATTACAGTCAAGTTCTCAGAGAGCTAGAATGTGCAGGTACCACTGTGCTTGTATCAAAACTGTCAATATGCTAGGATTCTTCTAGCTTCTAATTTACTGCCAGTGTCCTTCATGTCCATAACTCCTATATCCATACGATATGCATGCTCCCCCCCACACACAAATGACAACTGTATCAAATCCATATTGGTATATGAAAAGGTAGCTAGAAGATGTTGGTGACAGTTGATGGAGTCACTGCTGGTCTTATTGTTGACAAGCCCACCA
The DNA here is from genome assembly GCF_011762505.2 of Arvicanthis niloticus. Lineage (NCBI taxonomy): Eukaryota > Metazoa > Chordata > Mammalia > Rodentia > Muridae > Arvicanthis > Arvicanthis niloticus. Next base: position 33,407,867 of record NC_047671.1, read on the forward strand.
TCCACCAATGGTAGTACTTTTATAAAATGTGGAAGTTTCTTCTTTGGAACTTGGATGATTAATACTAACTGGCAGCCTAATGGGATTTAGAATTGCCCATGAGACAAACTCTAGATATATCTGTGAAGGAGTTTTTAGACTTAACTGAGGTGAGACCACTCACTCTAGGTCTAGATGGGTACCATACTGTGATCTGGGATCCTGGACTAAATCAAGAGGAGATAGTGAGCTGAGCAATGTTCATCCTCCTCCTTCTCTACTGCAGATGCAGTGTGACTGGCTGCCTCATGTTATCCTAACTTCCTGTCACCATAGAGAGGACATGCAAACTGACAACTAAGCTACACTCTCCTTTGATAGGTTGATGTTGTCAGGTATTTTGCCACCACAATAAGAAAAAAAATGAATATATGCCCCAAATTCAGAATTTAGACAGTAGTTAAAACCTTTAGACCCAGGAAAAACACACACACAGAGACACACTTAATTGTATTGCCAATTGTTCTTACCCTCTAATTGGCTGAAAGTCAATTTTCTGAAAGCCAACAGACTAAAATGACCACTTTGCTAAAATTTCAATTCACTCATTTATCAAAAGCTTATTTTTCAAAAATAAGTTCACAAAAAATTTTCACCCAAGACTATTTTGATAAAAAAAAATATATTCATCAAAGAAGAAATAAGCAAAATTACATAATTTCTATGTTCTTAACTCCTACAATCCACTTCAAGTGTTTTGCAACCCTTTTCAGGAAATTTGAGAACTTTAGACTATACTTTTAATGGTTCATATTAACTTCATTTGAAATCCAGTCCATTTTATTATAGCCATTTCATCCACATGATGAAAAAGCAAACTCATTAACGGTGCCATGTTGGACATCACCTCTATTTGATACCCATCTCCAATGTGGAACACATCTCCAAGGTGTGAGTCATGTACAAAATGTTCTTTGAAACTGAACTAGATAAACATTTCCATGAGTTATGATAATTACAAAAGGTAATATACTCTGTGGTGGATGTTTACATGAAAACCGCCCAATTGCGTACTAATTGTTTACTAAAGCTTTGATTAACATCAACACACATACAACACTTGTAATTCAAAGCAGAACAAATGTGCATTTGAGATCAAAAGCACTGAAAATCCCAAGCTTTCATAAACATTGCATAGTGACAGTAAAATGTTTGCCAAAATCAAGTTTAATCTTACTATAAATTCACAGCGTCAGGATAGAGAATTGTAAATCTCTTCCAAAATCAAAACAATTTCTGCCCCTGACCATTGCGTAGAGACAAGAAGAAACTTTCTGTCAGTGAATGAACTGGTTAAATAGAGTAAATTGGGCATTTGATGGCAGTCACCCAGGACATCCGGGACAGCAGAACTCACTTGAGGCCTGCTGCTCATTCTCATATCGTAACATCTGCTGCCAGTAAACTGTGTTTCATCTTCAAAACATGTGAGAGAGTTGGAAATGTGGGCAATGGACTACCGTGACCTGATTTGCAGATTGTCCTGACTGGAGTGACTGGGAAATAAATAACTACAGGACACATACAGAAAAGCTGAGTTCGAGTAGGCCATATGCGCTGGTGGAGATGCACCAAGAGCAACCCAGAAACTTCGTGTGCTTATTAGAAACATCATGAACAAGAATGAGGCTGACTAGCATTAAATATCAACCCATCATAAACATGTGTATCGCCGGGCGGTGGTGGCGCACGCCTTTAATCCCAGCACTTGGGAGGCAGAGGCAGGCAGATTTCTGAGTTCGAGGCCAGCCTGGTCTACACAGTGAGTTCCAGGACAGCCAGGGCTATACAGAGAAACCTGTCTCGAAAAGCAAAATAAATAAATAAACAAACAAACATGTGTATCAGGGGAAGGCTTTAGTGTACCTCTGAGCCTCAACCAGAGAAAGCCTTGCCCTTCCCTCCAGTCTGAAGCACGAGGGTCCTTGTCATGGCTGTACTCATGTCAGTAATACACAGTCAGTCAGACACATTCACCCCACAGCTGACTGTAGCAAGAAGAGGTCTACTGCCATCTTAATGGCAGTAATTAATTGGTGTATGGAGGGAGCAATGCTCAGGTAGTGGTGCTCAACTAACTACATCAGATTGTCCATGGAGCATCAGAACAGCCAGCTCCCTAGACAAGTTTATGTGAAACAGGAAGTGAAGCTTTGCTGACGGAAGTAATAATTAAAACACTAACTATGGCTTTCCAAAAGATTAGTGTTTGCTAGGGAAATATCAGTGGAAGCCCACCTGACCCTGAAGAGTGTTTTTCTCAAACTACAAAACTTGAAAAGCTGAGGCGACTGGTTCCACAAAACAATCCCAGAGAAGTACATGTTTGCCTCCTATTCTTTATGGTAACACCTGACAAGGGGAATGGTGAATTCTTAGAGATACAATATCTATCTGGAGTCTCTTGAAGATCAAGAGACAATACAAGTCCGATGCATCTTTGGAATCTAAAGTTGACTAATACAGAAACTCACAAGTGGTTAAGGTGCAGAGCATTAAGTGACTGCGGAATGCTCAACCCTAAAGGAGATATCTATTTCACACACACACACCCACCCACCCACACACACACACACACACACCCTAAGAGTCAGGGACTCCAGAGCAATGAAGAGGGTGTATTATAAAAGCTGGAGGTTAAGAACTTACAGTCTGCATTCAGAAACTCACAGCTGCTGTGGTTGCCCATATAAGACTTGTACAAGACCTAGCCAGCCAATTGTCCCATGAAAATGAGGGAAGAGCTCACAAGAGTTACCCCTAAGGAGCTTTTAGCAGTTTATGGTTGCTGGGGAAGGGGGCGTCAGTTTTGTAAACACGTGTGTCCCATAATAGGATGATCATGATCACACTTGAGTGGATGTCCCACACCCAGGTGCTAACTAGATTCAGTGTTCAATAAATGAGAGACAGAGAGAGAGAGAGAGAGAGAGAGAGAGAGAGAGAGAGAGAGAGAGAGAAGATATGAAGTTAGGAAGAGTGTATTGGGGCTGTACTAGAGGATAAGAAGAGGGGAAAAGGAGGGTAAGAGGTAGGTATGATTTAAATACATTGCATACAAATATAAAATTATAATACATACAGTTTAAAAGGTTCACTTATTAACTTGCCTTAGTGGCTTTTGCAACGATGTAATAGTGTGAGCATGTGATCTTCCAGGATGGTGAGTGGGCTCTCAGTCCTTGGCTGGACCTGGAGATGCTGCCTGCTGATGCAGCACTGGTCGACGGCACCTGCTGTGACATCTGAACAACCACCCTAGGGATCAAGCCTGGCTCACTGCCACAGAGAGGAAAACAGGAGCCCAAGGCACTGACTGCTTCCCTAGTTAGGAAGTAACCGTCAGTGATCTGTGGTTACTTCCCAGCAATGTGACCACTGAAATCCAATGACTTCCTGTTAATCTGATGCCTGTGCTCGGTCTTACTTACCATAATTGAATTTAATGAAACACATTTATGAAACAATGAAACCACATTTATCTGGGGTTTGTTTACTTATTTCCCCAGGGCCTTTACATTTCTAGGCAGCATGCTGCTTCAACTTGTAGTTTCACAAAAAAAAAAAAATAAAATTATTTTTTGATTATTTGATATTTCTGAATGTTTTCAAATCATCCTGCATATTTTAAGTAGAAATTATTCAATTATTCAGGGCCCGCTATTATATAATACTGAAAGATTGATAAAGAAGGAAGGGGAAGAAGAGATAAAGGAAAGGAATATTTTCTTAATAATAACAGGACTTGGTAGATATGCAGTGAGGAGAGAGAAAGCCAGGCTCAGCACTACATGATGGTGGGCCTGTCAACGAGCTTACAATGATCCAGTCAGAACCCCTTCAAACCCTACTCCAAGCTGAGAAACAAACATACAGCTAGAGCGTAACCATCCAAAAATATTACCAGCAGTCACAATTGTGCCTGATTTGACTGAAGAAGTGACTCAAAAGGAATCATCAAGTGGTACAGCATATGTCCAAAGGCCTGTGTGTGTCAGGGTGCTGCTCGCCTTTAAATCCCAGCACTTGGGAGGCAGAAGCAGACAGATCTCTGTGAGTTCAAGTCCAGCCTGGTTTACATTTGGAGTTTCAGGCAAGACAGGGAGACTTAATGAGACTTTCTCAAAAAAACAATTAAAAATAAATAACAAAATTCTAAAGGATTTACCATTGGAAAGTCTTTCTTAAACTAGTAGGGCTGAAGTTTATGTGCATTGTGTTTCATTTTGAATTTGATTATTTATTTATTTTCAGAGGTCTAAGATCCAGGCTAAAAAGAAGGCACTTGCTGTTTCTTTGTTTGTTTGTTTCTTTCTTTCTTTTTTTTTTTTCAAAATAATTTTGAGGGACTAGAGAGATGATTCAGCAGTTAAGAATGCTTGTTGCTGATGCCACAGGTGGTAGCATCCTGTACTGGGGAGACAGAGGCAGAGGCAGGCAGATCCCTGAGTTCAAAGCCAGCCTAGTCTACAGAGTGAGTTCCAGGACAGTCAGAATTATATGGGGAATCCCTATCTCTAAAACCAAACAAATTTTAAAAAGAACACTTGCCGCTCTTGCAGAGGACATGGTTCAACTTCCAGCATCTACCTGGCAGCTCACAACCATCTGTAAATTCAATTCCAAGGGCTCCAACACCCTCTGGCGTTCTCAGAATATGGGACACAGGCACACATGCATGCAGGCAAAATAAAACATATACATAACATAAAATTAAAACAAAACAAAACTGTGCACCTAGGTGTTTATAAAGTAAATTTTGGCTTTTAAAAGACAAAACAATCTTTTTTTGTAATAGTTTTCAAAAAGATATAAAACTTCTCTTAGTTTTCCTCTTCATTGAAGGCTGCTTGAAAGAAACCCGGGGGGGGGGGGGGGGGGGGGGGGGGGAGAGAAGGCTGATGGGATCAGGTACCTTTTATTGAAACTGCTTCCGTTTTTTTTTTTTTTTCTTTTTAGACAGTTCACTCCTCACTGTGTATAGTAATTCACTGCTCTAGACCCAGTATTTGGGAGGCAGAGGTAAGCTGGTATCTATTAGTTCTAGGCCAGCTATAACTACCAAATAAGACTTTCTCTCAAAAAAAAAAAAAAAAAAAAGATATGCTGATCCTTATCTTAAAGTTGGTATAGGAGCCCCTTCAAAACAGAGTCAACTAAATCTACTCCCCACTCCCCATATGGTCTCACACAGCTCAGGCTGCTCTCAAAACTCTCTAGTTGGTCAAGGCTGACCTTGAACTTCTGACCTGCCTCCTTTCACCTGAATGTTAGGATTACAGGGTATGCACATCTGCGTTCTGTGATGATGGAGAACTGAACCCAGGGCTCTTGCATATTGACTTTTCTGCTTTCCGAAGGCCACTGTTGACGCCTGCCCACCGCCTCACCTCAATCACTATATGCTCCGTTTCTGGGTTTTCCTAAAAATGTGATGTTTCAATTTATTTTTTGCTATCAGTGACAATCCAGACCATGTCTTTTCCTCTGTATCTATTTCACTGGTTTGATAACTAGAAGTGGAAACAGTGGACCCAAGTAAAACAAACCCAAAGCCACTTCACAACTCAGAATCTCTTCTGGACCACCAGGAAGCCTGTGTGACCCTCCCCGCTTCTGGGCAGCGCTTACCGCCTATCACGGGGCTCCTGGTGGAAGGTAAATCTTGAAACAGCTCTGACCAGCTGTGTCTCTGGTGATTGTCCGAGCCATTTAGCTTTAGGCTGAAGGGAGACAGCTGCCAAGAGATGTCCCTTCGGGCTCTCTTCCTTCTACATACATGTTCATGAATAAGGCCACCCAGTGGACGCCCAGCAGCTGTCCTGAGGAGTCTAGAATCTGTGGTTGGATGAAAGGGGAGGAGAGAAAGGGGATGTGTTCACACTGACTGGCAAGACTGAGAAAGGCCAGCTGGACACAGATTTCCATGTCAACATCCACGATCACTGTCTTTGAGCCCTAGCAGATGGCTGCGTCGGGATGCACTTGTCTAATATCAGTGAGGTGTTCGGTTCAATCCTTACCACAACAAAGAAAAGAACAATGTAGGTCATCCAAGTGGCTCAGTAAGTTAACTTTCTTGTCACACAGGCCTGACTACCTAAATTCCATCCCCACAAACCATGGCGGAAGAGGAGAGACAACTTCAAAACGGTCCTCTGCCTATCACATGTATACCATAGTCACATGTACACCGTACACATATAAAATAACAAGAAATAAAAATGTTAGAAGTGTCATACTAAACGTGCATAAAACTTTTTACAGATTTAAATAAAAATTATATGGGCCCAGATAAATAGCACAAGGGGTAAAGGTACTTGCCAAGGAAGTGTGGTGAACTGGGTTCAGTCCCTGGGACTCAGAAAATGGTGAAACTACAGAACTGATGTCACAAAATTATCCATTGAATCCATATATAATCTTTGTACATGTGCAAGCACACACACATACACACACATACACACACATACACACACATACAGAGAGAGAGACAGAGACAGAGAGAGAGGAGAGAGATGGGGGAGGCACCATAACAAATAGTTTTTGTTTTGTTTTGTTTTGTTTTGTTTTGTTTTCCTCCTGCCTCTGCTTCCTGAGATCTAAGATGAAAGTCATGCATCACCATGTCCGGCTTGAGTTATAAGTTGTAAACACACCATCATTTGTTGTGAAACATACATTGTGGTGTGTTCTACTTTTATTTTTTACATTTATTTATTTGATTGTTTGTTTTTAACTTATTTATTTATTTGTTTGTTTATTTATTTATTTAAAAAGAAACTTGGGGGGTGTCTATGTGTACATGTGCAAACACAGTTGCTACAGCATTCCTATAAAGGCCAGAGAGTAACCTTCAGTAGTAGAATCCCGCCTTCCACCATGGGAGATCAGGGGCTAGAACTCAGGTTTCCCGAGTTAGCTTAGCAGCAGGTGCCTTTACCCACTGAGCCATCCTACCTGTCCATCAAATTTTGTTTTATTTTCCACTGCTACCCTTTCTAGCAAGTGATTTATTTCTTAATTAAGGATGGCCATAAACAAAACGAAACTAGCAAGCACATACCAACATGTTATGGCCTTTGTTTTATTTCACTCCAGCTGCTGATAAACTTGCCTTTTCTGAAGTTTTTCTGTGCTTCGGGAATGCTATAAGTAATCATGACAATATCTAATAAAAATAGATGCCATCCCAGAAAGCCACAGTGGAGTTTAAACTTAGTTTAACAGAATCAACAACTCTCTCGGAAGACTGATGAACGGCAGTCACGTGTTTCTAACAAAAGCGGTTTCTAGTCACCAGATAAACAAGTGTCTTCTTGACAGAGATGAATGATAGCGCATGTGCCAAAGCCAGTGGAAAATAGGGGCTGTCATCTAGAAAATGACAGAGCCATTTTGAGTCCCTCTAGACTAACACTCCATCTTTGGTTGAGCAGTGCACTGTTAACAGGCCGATTGCCAGCAAATCTGAAGCAGGAGGGAAGAGACCCATCTTTCTGAGAGGCTCGGAATGTTCAGAAGCTCCAAGAAGCAGAACATAAATAATGATACACAGACTCCTGCAAGGTTTGTTCTGTGAGGTACCAACTAATGGAAAGAACTATCTAATCCGTCAGCAAGAACATTCATCTGTTTGCCATAGATGCCCATCAGTGTTCAAAAGGAGCAGAAACTAGGGTCAGCAGATTAGCTTACACCACACGTCACGCAAGATTTTCCTACGGACAGGTACCTTGACACACCACAAGCTCTGCCACTCATCTTTATTAAAACAACTGAGTCCTTGGAAATTCATCTTCTTCACCTCAGGTCACTAAATAAACAGTATCTAACTGCCCAGCCCACATCTAGGGAGAGACTCTGAGGTTAAAAGGATGATTCTGAGTACACTGAATTTGTCAAGATGAATTTTCAAAAGTAATATTGCCTATCAGCAAAGGCCTTCCCAACCTCTCAGAATCCACTAGGGGCCATCTCTTCACGACTGTGCTTAACGGCTAAGGAGAATATGTTGCCCTCTGCCTGGTCCTCTGTCACGGATGGAGCACCACTGTCCCATTAATAACCTGAGACCTCATGGCACAGCCCGCAAAGTGCTGAGCTGGTTCCTCTGGACTTGGGGATCTAGTGTGTGTGCAGATGGACTGTTGTCTGGTGACCAGCTATTAGGGCCTATCTGATGTCCAGGATTCAACTCGGGCCCCATCATGCTATGGTGATAACAGCCTCCACATCCAAGAGTGTACACCTCCAAGGGACTCCTAAGGATGTGTCAATAGCTTTGCTGCAATGTAACACATAATAAAATTGTCTTATACACCATTTTTTCTTAATTACTGAGGTTAGCAAGAGAGATGGAGATGAAGTGAAAAAGAATGTTTAAGTGGTCAGGAGCTAAGACTCATAAAGGAAATAGATCAGTCTCCCAGGGGAGAGATGACTGAGCAGTTAACAAAGGCTCTTTAATTTAAAGCTGGGCAGAATTACTGTGAATGACACAGAGGTCTTTGTCATACACTACCTCCTACCATGGCAAGAGATGTTGAAAAGGTATGTCTAATTCATATCATCCGCCAAATAAAATCCACTTACAAAGATGAAGCTAACTTCAGAAAGAAATGGCCTTCTGTTTGTTTTGCTATTACTGGCATGATTTGTCTTTAAGCCAAAGGATAAAAGGGACAGTCTCTATGTGGAGTTACCATTTGACTTCAGGGCTGCAGGTCACATCCCAGGAAACCCTCCCTTCACCTCTTCTGTTCTTCTTGTTGCCATTCCTCACAACAATTCGTCCCCGTGAAGAGTGATTGCCGCTCTTACAGCTTGGTTTTGCCAGCTCTGAAAGCCATTTTCAAGCTTGCTTTCAAACCCTGGATCACAGCTGATGCTTCAATCAGGAGTTCACACTACAAGGAAGCTGGCAGCTGGTCCTCAACTCTATGGAGGACACATAATCGCTTTCATGGTGCACAGTGGAACATAGCTTTCATTTCATCAGAGAAAGACTTCATCCTTCGTGAGTTCTTCTTGACAAAATATTAATCATGTCCCAGTCTCCTAGGGACAAGAACATTGGGGGTGGGGGGGAGGATTGAAGTAAAGTGACCTTCACTTGTCAAAATGATTGGACTTTAAGAAACACAATAAGGGCTGCTGAGATGGCTCAGTGGGTCAAAGCAATTGCCACCAAGCTTTCGTGACCTGAGTTTAATTCCTGGGACTCATATGTTGGAGGGTATGAATTGACTCCTACAGCTATCCATTGCGCTCTCTCTCTCTCTCTCTCTCTCTCTCTCTCTCTCTCTCTCCACACACACACACACACACACACACACACATCTTTTTAAAAAAAAAAAAACTCTATTCATACATGGGAAATAAATATGGGGGGGAAAAGCACTTAGTGATCATTAGGAGGAAAAGCATTAGCAATGCCAAGCATTGTGACCCTGTTTTTATACACAGTTTAAATGAATGTCCATTCATCAGGTGAATTGGACTGTGGTCTTGTGAATGAAGAACTGAGGATTTATTTCTATGTTTGTTCTCACAGTGCTGTGGCCGGGTACCATGGAGGTCCCATTCCCATCTCAGACACAAGGGCTTGGAGAAAACTTGCCTTCTCTTCAATGTCAACATCTTTTGACATTGTGACATCAAACATGTTAGCTGGGTGACAATTAGCGTACTGAGTCGTAACTTGCTCAAGTAACATAAGCCTCCCTCCTATGACAGTATGACTATATCTAAACAACCCAAATGAGGCAGAGAAGTGGCAGATTAGATGCCAAAAAAAATCACTTTGACCCCAATTATCCAGATAGTCTTGTGGGGGTCACTTTGTGTGCAAGCTGCGTGTAATCTAGTTGTCTCCAACATAATCACCACCTTCCTGGAGAAACATCTTTAGACGCTTCCTCTTCCATCTGTAACAGAATCAGAGCTCAAGGCTTAAACATATTCAGCCAGCATCTTATAGTGGAGGATGAGCTTTAAACTCTCTATTTTCTGGGTGATTACTCACCATTAATGTTATGTGTAGCAGAAAATGAGCGTTTTATGTACCACGTTTGTGAACATAGGTGGTTTTGATGAGAAATAGTTGTTTCATAGAGAAAGTGTAACAATTATCACATGCATAGGGCTATACCACCACAGGTGAAACTAGAGCAAAACTAACAATTATAAATAGCATCAATCAGGTAAGGTGGCACATGCCTATATAATCCCAGAATAGGGACGCTAAATAGAGGATCAAGAGCCCTAGGCCAGCCTGGGCTATATAGAAGTTTGAGGCCATCCTTCACTTTCCTGTTTGAAACAGAAAGAGAAAGAGAGAGAGAGAGAGAGAGAGAGAGAGAGAGAGAGAGAGAGAGAGAAGGAGGCAGATTGGGAGGGAGGAAGGGAGGAAGGGAGGGAGGGAGGGGAAAGGAAAGGAAAGAAAAGAAAAACAAATAGTTACACATTTTTAAATTAAATAAGTGAAAATATAATCAGAAAGTTTAGAATCTCAGTTTTATTGGATTAAAACTAAAGTCTAGAAATTTGTCACACAACCATCTGAATATGTTTAATACTAGATAATTACTAAAAATTAAAAGGCTTAAGATGGCTCAGGGGTGTGTGTGTGTGTGTGTGTGTGTGTGTGTGTGTGGTCGTACAATGCTTTCCCAGTGTGCACACATCCTTTGGTTCCATCCCAACCCCACATAAACTAGGTAAGGAAGCACATACCTGTACTCCTAGCATTCAGAAGAGTGAAAATGTCAACGACATCCTTGGCTACCACCTGAGTTCCAGGCCAGCCTGGGCTACATGAGACCAAGCTTCAAATAAGTCAAAGGAAATTAAGTGAAGCATGAACTGGAAGGAGTTGATGGAGGATGAGTGAGCAGTCTGTGTCACCTACAGTCACGGGCAGGGAAGTCGCAAGGGTGAAGCCAGCTGTTTGTTGTCCATTAAGCCCAGGCCTGTCTGAAGTTCACCTCTGACTTTTGTGAGCAAGAGTCTTAAACCGGTAGCAGACTGCAGTATGGAACACAGCTCATCTCCGTTACTAGTATCAGCCATCTTGAGAGCTTGCTTCCACTCACATTACTGAGGAAACGATGCCTTAAGCAATCTCGAGTGGACAGAAACCAACAATGTGAGCTTCCCCACCCATGTTTAGTCAGAGAACACGGCACGGGAGGCAATAGCAGCCTCCTATCTCATTTCCTTTGGCTGTTCTTTCAGAATCTGGAAACTCGTCTTCCAAAGTCAAATCATTTATATATAATATAATACATGTTACATATTTTTTTTAACCAGTTTAATTGGGCCTCACAAAAGGATTGCCTTAGAAACACCAAATGAGACTGGTTCACCACACTTGAGAGAACAATTTTCAAATTCCCAGTCTTCAGCTTTTTGGAGTTGATTTTTCACAGGAAGTTACTGTGGGCAGCTGAAGGAGGTACGTGGACAGACAGAAAAAAATGGTGAAGATTCTGACTGAGGAAACTCTGATGTTCCAAAGGAATGGTGCTGGCTAATAACCCTCTGAAGGTGGGAAAAGGAGAAAGTTGGAGAGGCTCGCAAACTGTAATTAGCCCCATTAAAATCCCTTCAACTGGGTTTCTGTGTTATTTCCAAAATGGGGCATTTATGAGGACGCTCAGCACACCTCTTTCTGGTCAGCATCACTGGCTGCTAAAAGCAAACTATGTTTACAGGTCTCATGCTGTCAAATTTGTTTTTTCTAAACAAAGATTTCCCCAGGATTGTTTGTAGTCCAGGAAATTTCATCCCACTTTAAGAGACCCCTGACTTCAAAGTCAAGGAAGTGAATTTGAGGCCTGGGAGCCTCAGGGCAGAGCCTAACCACATCGAAAAGTGTGTGTGTGTGTGTGTGTGTGTGTGTGTGTGTGTGTGTGTGTGATTTGTTTGCAGAATTGGTTATCTACATACAGCTTTGGAAGCACACAAATATCTTTTAAAAGAAAAGCAGTTACATTTATCACTTCATAAGAAGTTTGGCCGAGCAGAAAAAAAAAAAAAAAAAAAAAAAAACGTTTATCAGTTGTGTACATGCTGACTGGTTAGCCAGTGCAGCGTGACCCATAACCCTTGAGCACTCATGCTAACAGGGGCTTCTTTCTCTAAGAGGCACCTGCTGTGAGCCTCCCTATAAAGACTGAGTGCCTGAAGCAAATCACAGATGTTTTATGCACTAGAAAGACCAACAGGAAGTAATCACTGATTACTGAAGAGACTGAAACAGGGAGGGGAGGGGAAAGAACAGGAAGTGGGGACGGGAGAGGAGGGGAAGCAAGGAGGGAGAGGATGGAAGACAAGACTCCCTTACTAAGGGAAGGTGTCTGGAAGAACGGGGATCATCAAAGAATGAATGCAGCTTTCCTAAGTCGCTGAGTGTGATCACCCACTCATTAGCTCTCCTTGTCTGCTAAGTCAGGAGTCCAGTATTCTAGTCATGATTTTATGGCTCCCAAATTTTGTGGAGCAAGTGACCCATAATTTCGTTAAAAGATAAATATTCTTACAATTATTTACTTAGTTATTAAGAGTGGTGGAGGTACACATATGTGTGAGTGCCAAGACATTCATGTGGACATCCGAGGAGAGCTTTGTGGAGCCAGTTCTTCACAGGAATGGAACGCAGCTACTTAAGCTTAGTAGCAAATGGCCTTACCCATTATCCATTTAGCCATCCCCAAGTGATTTTATTTTGTTTAGGCTGGCTTCAAACTCACAGAGGTCCGATTGCCTCTGCCACCTGAATGCCAGGATTCAAGGCAAGAGCCATCACATCCCTGGGTGCTGATTTTTCTTTTTAAGCGTGAACATAAATGCTTTTATTTTTGGTGCAAACTTGTCTTAGCCAAAGACCACTGGCCTCTGTGAGTCCCCATCAGCTATGCGTTTCCTGGTGTAATCAATACAAATAATAGAAAGGAAAGCATGTGGAGTCTATCTTATTTTTACACCATCTCATTTCAGTTTGTTTTCAGAATATGTTGAAGCCAAAAATAATATTATTTTATAGCCTTCTAACTAAGTGGAAAAAAAGAGAACACTTCTCCATTCTTGATTTTCTTCCAACAATGTTACCTTTCCAGAGAAGCCAAAGATGGTTGTTTTCCTGGGAGTGTTTACACTTAACACGTTTACATATTAAGTCACGTTTGCTCTACCTCTTAAATACTCCTTTAATAACTACTTTTAACCTTATAATCACATTTAATAATCTACCCCAAAGAATTCTTCAGAGCGCTGGGTGTTGGATTTTTTTTTTCATTTTTATTTTAATATTTGACAGTTTCTTTGTAGAACGGAAAGAGCATTTGAAATAATATTGGATATTTTGCCAAGTCTGTCAAAGGAGTAACACTTGCACGTTTGCAGCTCTGCCTCATTAAAATTGTATTCTAATTCTGTCTTAACTCGGTCTCTGTGTTTCATAAGTCATTGCCTGCTCATTACTTGTAGTGTGGGAGATGAAATTTATTCAATCCTGATAGCTGAGATAAAGAATTGAAAGGCAGGCAGCTGGGAAAGATGAAATTAGCCTATTTTAGTGCTTGCGGGCTGGAATTTTGCACAGCCACTGGTTATACCATGTGTCATATCACACCGGTGACATTATCTGTGTTTGCTTTGTAGATTCTGTTAATATGACATTCTTAAAATGAAAATACAGAAAATCTCGTCTCTTTTTCCCCCTTTTGTCTTGGCATTGAAATGCCAATAAGTATTTGAGTTGATAGAGGAGGGGAACATGGCTTACTATAATTATAGAATCATTAAAATAGCCCAATGGAGATGAATTGCTTCCCTGTGTTAGAGTCTGTGTGGTGTCTCCTAGGGAATAGAATTCTGGTGGCAAAGAGTGAACGTCAGACTCTCAGAACAGTTGGTGGGGAAGTGGATTTACAACGTAGTCTGCCTTACAAGCAATTTCACATGGAATGCAGGAGGGAACTATGCTTTCTAACCTAAATACTCCGTCTCAAGCTTTAAATGTCACAAGAACACACCATGGAATTCCTAATTTCGAATAGAGAACACTATTTGAAGAAAATTGGCTGAAATCACAGTGCTTTTCCACGATCAAACTGAGCTGTAAAAAAAAATTATATGGTCTAATTACTAAACTCAGTTATTTTTGACTACTTTGATTGTGAACAGATATTGTCATTAGCTAGCTAATTAAATTGACTGCAATAACAAGCAGTGATTCGGGGAAACATGTTCTAAATCATTCTCCATGAGGAAGCAAAGCTTCAGTTGATCTGTGTTTGTGAATACATCGGCTGAGGGGCTTCAGTGGGAAAGCATGGATGTTCCTATTAGAGATGCAACAGACTGCTGATCCTTTAATTCTGAGTGGAAATGATGGCCCTGGATATGGGCTTAAGGACAAATACCTTTGGTTTGGCTTGGTTTTGGGGTTGTTTGTTTGTTTGTTTGTTTGTTTCCTTTATTTTTCTGGAGACAGGTTTTCTCTGTGTAGCCTTGGCTGTCCTGAAACTCTCTCTGTAGACCAGGTTGGCCTGGAACTCACCAAGATCTTCCTGCCCATGCCTGTGCATGTGCTACTGCTACCCAATTATTAAGGGTACATGTGCTACTGCTACCCAATAGTACTGATGCTTTTTTTTTTTTTACTCAAAGAATATATAGAAAAAAGACACAACACACACACAGACACACACACATGTTTTCAGGACTGTGTCTGTAAGATTTAGGCTAGGCCTTAACCATCTGTGAGTACAGAGTCATGCCCAACCCAAAAACATTGCAAATAATATATTTGAATTTAAATAGATAGAACTGTTCTGAGTATTGTGTGGAATAGGTGAGCAAATCTGTTGATCTCCCCTCTGGTACAATATTGCAAAATAGTTTATGTGACTAATAAGTGAAGTACAGAAGAAGCATTGGAACACAGCCATAAGCAAGCTTGCCTGTGACAGAGGTATGATCGGGTAGCCATGGCGAGACTGGAAAAAAAGAACTTCTTGAGCTCCTTGGCACAAGGATTTTTAAATTTGACTTCAAACCCACCCACACCCATTTTAATAGTTGGTTCATCGTCTTTGTCATGCTTATCCTATTAACATTTAATAAACCTTCCAGCAGAGAAGAAGGTCAAGTTAAAATGTAGGGCTAAAGAGAAAAATCAATAGACAACACAAAGCTTAGCTATGGCATGATTTAATACCTTTTCAATAAGGGATTACACAATAAACAAGACTGGCTGCATATAGGCATATTATGTAAGTAGGTACCTGATCCCCAAATTGATATGAACATAAACAGATGCCATACCCTTTGCTTCTGAATATGTGCATCTGGCTTTCAAAAGACACAGCCATCGTGTACTGTAACAAATATTCCCAGATCACTCCAGTTCTGTCTTCAGCCTTTTGGTCCATTCCAGGCAATGCGCTTTAACATATATTCAAGTACTGTGGCTGACACACTGTCAAACAAGAAAATGAAAACTGTAATAATACTGTATAGAGTGATTTGTTCCTCAAACACAATTATTTTTGATGCTGTTTGAATCTCTCTGTATCAACTTTGAAGTTATAACTTAAAACTCAGAAATGCAGAATGAAGGCCTGGCTGCATCAAGAAACACCCCCAAGAATGTGTATCATAAAGACTTGTAACAGGGCTAAGGTGATGGCTCAGAAGTAAGAACACCTACTGCTCTTGCAGAGGACCTGGATTTAATTCCCAGAACCCATATGGCAGTCACAACCATCTTTAACTTGACTTCCTGAAGATCTAATGCTTTCCTCTGCCTCTTTGGGAACCAGGCATGTATGTGGTACATGCACACATACACACATACAGGCAAAACACATATACATAAAATAAAATTAAATATATTTAAATCTATATCATTTCATGTTAGCCAGTTGTTCCTGGTTGAAGAACAAACAATATCCAAAACACATATGAGCAACAACCTGGCTCTTATCAGTGCAAGACCCTCTTGTGGTCATCAGTCTTAGGGATAAAAGTCCCTTCGTGAGGTTACAGTTTCTGCCTGCCCATTAGGGTTGGTCATTGCATGGTGGTCAAAATCTAGTCAATAGCAATAGCTGATATGGTCAATGACAAGAAATTTGGTTGTGTTAGTAGGACTTTTTGTTTTGTTTTGTTTTTTGTTGATGTTGTTGTTTTGTTAGCCTTATTCTATTCTGACTAGTCATTGAATTCTGCATATTTTCAATGGAACATGCCATTTCCTGTGTTCCTACCACACCCAGTCATTTGTGAATCAGATCTCCAGAAATCAAATCTTTGGGAATATGAATAGTTATTCAGATAGTTTCAACATTATCTTCACAGTAGGCATACCTATATTCCCTCCCACTAACATTAGAACATGCTACTTAAGCTAAAACATATCTATCTCTTATTACCCATCAGACCTTCAAAGAACATTTGCTCTACAAATATTTCTCCTTGAACAAGTTTTTGTTTTTTTAACTTTTGACTGATTCTACTACATAACTGATCGGTTTCAATTATTTTCTAAAACTCCTAAATCCAAAGATTTTTCTCAATTTGAAAAGTCTAACTAAGCATCAAACCTAATTGGCCATGGTCTGTGAACATAAATAGCATCTTAGAGTAGATATTGATTCAGGATTCTTGAATAAAGGACCTGTTCTTCTAAGGCAATGTCTGCACCATATACTCTTTAGGATTTAATATTCAATGTATTCAACTCTACTTTCTTATCTCGAATCATCATCGTCACCAATACTATTATTATTATGTTTCTTTTGCTTCTTTTTATTCTTCTTCCTCCTTCTTCTTCTTCCTCCTTCCTCTCACTCTCTTTCTTTCACTAATATGTCTTTGTATTTCTCAGATATTAGCTCATGTACAAAACAAACATATTTGAGGACATGAAGTAACCAGATGTCCAGTGAGCACACCAAAGGCATATTTTGACAAAATAAGACTCAATTGAGAAGCATATTTCCAGACGGGTTAATAAGAAAGCTCAAAAATAGGTACAATTATTGTTCTCACATAAAAATGAAAAAAATAAGTGAGGGTTCATATTGAACTCATGAAACAAGTATGGAAACCAATAAAATGTCAAGCTGGTTTAAAGCAGAATTCAAGAATGGGCCTTGGACAGGCTAGCAAATGTTTCTTCTACATTGGGGAAGCCAAGCTGCACCTCAAAAAGATAGAAATGATTTGAATGTATAAGGCAACTAAAACCCTTTAAGTCCTTTTGTATGTTAGCATTTTTTATTTACCGCAGAGAGCAGTCTTCTTTCCAAAATTATAAAAATGAATCAAGTAATCACTGGAGACTGATCCATGCCAGAAACAAAATCAAGATGAGTTGAATTTCTTTGATTCAGTGTGTGATGTTTGATCTTTTATGAAATGTTTACACCTATATTTAAGAGCAATCATTCATTCATGCAACCAATATTGTTTCTCATCATCATGTTCACTTGCCTGAACATGTTCTCAGTAGGGTAAATAGTTCAGTTAGCAAAACAGATCTTATCATTTTATATTCTAATAGAAAACAATATGTAATTAAATCAATATGAAAGTATGTTCAATATTTAGAGCTACAATAAGAAACAATGTAAGGTAGCTAGAAGAAGACAGAGCAAAGGTACTTTATTAAGGATAAGTAGCATGGCACATGCCTGCAATCCTAATAAATTCTTGGCAGCCTGGGGCAGGGGGTTCACTGCAAATTAGAGGATGTCCTGATCTACAACACCAAATCTCAGGTCCACTAGTACTACGTAAAAACACCTTGTCTCAAGCCAGGTGATGGTGGCGCTCATCTTTAATCCAAGCACTGGGCAGTCATAGGCAGGCAGATGTTTGTGAGTTCGAAGCCAGCCTGGTCTACAGAGCAAGTTCCAGGACAGCCAGGGCTACACAGAGAAACCCTGTCTCCAAACACAAAAGAAAAGAAAACAAAAAATACCCCGTCTCAAGGAACAAACACAAGCCAAATATTGATTAAACTTCTTATACTGTGTGATGCATTTACTTGCAACTTTGACATGCCTTTCTTGGTAACTATTTTCAGAAAGTAATCAAAAGAGAATTTAACAAGTACATACATACACAGTTAAAAACAAACACAAGTCCCCTAGGAAGGGAGGTAGAAAAGAGAAGGCGCATGCGCAAAGACCCTTTATCTGGTTTGTGGTGATCCGGTTTAGAGTGAGTGCTGAGCTATTCGACAATCATCAGAGTTACCAGGATCATACCCACCAAAGGTGAACACTGTGATTTCAACCCCCTCCTCCAGTATTGTTTTTCCTTCTTGCACTGAGCCCGTGAACTGCGCTTTAAAGGTTCTAACCTGTGACTCTGGAGCCCACACCACATCAAATTTCTGTGACACAATATTAAGGGTCTGTGAATTTCAGGAGAATATGTAGGATGTAACAAGGATTATGGAGGAAACAAAATTATCCTTGTTTGTGTGTCTTCCTGGCAACCTGGTTAGAATCTTCCATCAGATTTGAACAACGATTGTGGAAACTCTTTGGAAAGAAGGCCTGTTTGCCCTCCAGAACTCCCAGTTCAAAGGCAAGCCTGCATGCAAGTTCTTTCTTTAGACTTTTTTCTCACTCCGCCCTACTTAGAATCCTTCAGTCCTTCCTATTTCTCAGCTTCCTCTCTCACAGTTTCTATTTCTCCTCAAACAATTGGGGGGGGGGGGGAAGGAGAAAAGAAAGCCCATTCAGTTCAATCTCAGAAAGCACCCAGCAGTCAGTTTCCTGGTTTGCTGAGGTTGAGGACGCTGTTGTTGCTATGCTGTCCTGCCTTCTTTTTTCTTTTTCAATTTTCTTTCCCTTTCTTTCTTTCTTTCTTTCTTTCTTTCTTTCTTTCTTTCTTTCTTTCTTTCTTTTTTTTTTTTTTGTGAGACTTGAAAGGTTTTTGCTTTTTAAAACATTTTTATCCAGGGTTCCCCATCCTTCTGTGACTCCCTGCTGAGAGAGCTGCAGTGTGATTCTGGAGTATTTATGTGAACACCACCGCTGAGTTCATCTTGCATTATTTAGAGACACAAAGGAAAATTCCTGACATAGTGTGCTAAGGACACACTCAGTGCCAGTAAGGGAAAAAAATAATGTAAAATTTTTTTTTCTCATTCCGTGTATGAGGTCTTCCTGAGTCAAATTAATCTTCCTAAATTCTGCCCTAGTACAGACTGAATGGTTTATGTGTAATTGTCTAAAATGGTCACTTTGCTGGGTATTTGTTTAATAAAGTTGGGGGTGGGGGCAGGGGGAGACTACGCCAAAAAGGAAGAAGAAAGACATAGCAATCACCATTCAATTAGGTCTAAAAGCAGCCAGTTGGGTTTCTCTCCCCACCCAGTAAGTAAAGTCTTACCCTTTGACTCACCCTCTTTATGGAAATAAATGGAAGATTGAATAACCTGGGGCTGTTCTTTTGGAACTATGCCTCGAAGAAGATTCTAGCACATGGGGAATTTTGGTAGGAACTGATTACAGAAGAACTTACCATATTATTTTTCTTGTGGTTAAAGCTCTAGTTTGGAAAAAGACAAAAGGGCAAGAAATTGCAGAGAGGGGGCCTGTTTCTGGGTGAATGAGGAGCTAATGAAGATTCCATTGGTTCCACAAGCCAGGGAAAGATTCCCACAGTCCTGAACAAGCTGTTTCTCAGCCAGTCATTTCTAAGTCTTTGTTTCCCCACTTTGGAATTCTGACTACAGCCATGTTACCAAGCCAACTGGGCTTACTACAAAGACCCACAGAAGCTCTTTTTATCACAAGATCAAGACAACAATTGTGTGCCTACAAGAAAAGAACAAGGAAAACCATCCAACAAGCATTAAAAAGAACAATTCTAGAGATAGTTGCCTTTGAACTCCAATAATGGGCAACATTCAATCGGGAGACTTGAATTCCACCTTAAAAGAATTCATTACCAGTTGCCTTGCCTGGTAATTGCAAGAGCCCGCTGGCAAGTGTTCCACCAAGGCCAGCATTCCTCTTGTTAAATGTAATATTTTGCAGTGGTGTTGAATCCAATGCCCTGGTCACATTGTAAACTGACGTTTACAGACTTGGTTTTTGTGAATCATAGAGTTCAATTAGGAAACAGAAGAGGCCTAAATTTTGCCTTGGCTTCACCACAAACTCCAGAAAATGGAGTATTGTTTTTTAAAAAGCTTGTTCTGAAATATTACTTCCTAGCTGGGACAGGATACTGTTCACATAGATAGGTCTGTAGGCTTGTGTAATGTCCAGCTGAGAAGAAAGGGTAGCCAATCAGGGTGCTCTCTTTGTTTCCTTTATCTGTGACTTGTAAGCAAGTTTAGTTCCATGTGGAGGAAAAGAAGAATTTTCATCACAGGAAAACATTTCATTTTCTAATGTGAAGTTGATGGAAGCCAATCTAAACAGATACAATGAATATTATATTTGAAGAATGTGGGTGCTTTCAATGTTTCTGGAAATGCCTTCTGGGGGTCAGTCATTCCTTATCCTAAAGGCCACTTAAGTACGGTTTTGTATGCATTGTTTTGAGTGTGTACTCCATTGTTTTTTTCTTTTCTCACATAGATGTCTAAAGAACTACATTTCCAATCTACTATTCTGCATGTGCATTTTATAGGAAAATTGAATGAGTCTTATCTTTGACCAAAATCTGAAATTACCTACCTAGACCCAGACCGTTTATTTTAATTCAATAAAAATTATTTGCTGGCTCTAGGAAGCTTATCAGATAAATAAATAAGTAAATAAATATTCACTGATAAATTATTGTGTAGGCTTTTTATTTTTAAGTTAGATTTAAGTCGTCTTTATGTACATACTAATAATACTGAAAATGTTTGCTTTTTTAATTACAATTAGTTATTTGATTGGAGAGGGGACATAGCTTGCAGAAGTCAGTTCTCTCCTTCTACCATGTAAGCCCCAAAACTCAAACTCAAAATTGTCAGGCTTAGCAACAAGCCCTATATCCCTATATCACTATGATGACTGAGCCATCATAGTGGCCCTGAGCTAATTAATTAGCTAGTTAATTAATTGATATTGTGTGTGTGTGTGCTCGAGTGCATGCGAGTGCTAAAAGTTAACATAGAGATCTATTTTCTTTTAACATTTAAACTGCTCTAGGTAGTAAACTTTATAAATTTTGCAAGCCATTTTTTTCTTACTTGTAAGTAATTTTAGTAATCTGATTTTAAAAATCAGATTATTGTGAAAAAAATCCTTATGTATTTTAGGGTCTTTCTTTGAATACCAGTGGTTCGTAAAGAATAGAAATGACTTAATTGTTAGCCAGCAACAAACAGTTTTTACTTAAAGATTGTGTTATTATATTCTTGGAGCAAAAACAAAAGTAGTCCTTAGTGTAAAACTAGACATCCCCCAGGCCCTTCTAGCAGGACCTGTCCCTGAAGTGGAGACCAGTCTTTTTTTCCCCATCTCCATCAAACCAACCAACCAACCAACCAACCAACCAACCATCCAACCAACAAATAAACAGACCCTGGTGGACTGAAGACAGCCAGATAACCACAATGGTTCAAGCCCCATTAAAGCCTCTGCAGCAACAGAGGAGAAAAACTAAGAGAATATAGAATACCCACTTTACAAAGACTTAAAAAGGATTATTGGTAAGATCCACATACTTCAGATGCCAGGACTCTTATCTCATTCCATGTACAAATTAAAGTCAAAGTGGATTACGAAATTCAATATAAGATCTGATCCTATGAAAATAGTGAAGGGAAGAGAGTCTATTGATATCTGTCAGGTAATATTATGAGGAACAGAAGCAAATAAAGCAGAGTTGGACAGGACTACATAGAATAAAAATCATTTGCAGAGCAGTAGACAAAATCAACAGAGGGAAAGAGCAACCTAAGAACAGAAAAAAAAAAATTGCAATATGGAGTTAATACCTCAAACATGGAAGCAGCCAGATAACCCCTTAGTAAGGAAAGAAATAACTTGGTAATAAATAACAAGCTCCCTGAACTGCACGAGACCTTGTTTTAAAATAAATAAATTAATAGCAAACATTAACATAGGGAATCTGAGATATTCAAAGCCAGTGGATGTGCCAATGGACATCCCACATGTTTGCCAACATACAAAGCCTTAATAATAAGGAAACTCCTACATCCAAAGATTTTCCTACAGTTCTCAAACTAATACGTGTTTATAGCAGGAATCAAAAATGAATGTTTGTAAAAAGAAAGGGTTTCAAAGAACATTCTAGTGCAGTAACATACATAAACAGAGGAATAGTTTTAGCCCTAAAGAAATAATTGAAATTCTGCTACATATCACAAATAAGAATGAGCCTTGACAGGAATACTATTATATAAAAATAAAATAAGGCATTCGTGAAGAAGCCTACATTGTGTGGTTACATGTGTCTCATACTCCAAGAACAGTCACATTTAGATGCAGAAGGCAGAGCAGGGATTACCTGTGACTTTTGGAGAAAGTGAGGAGAAAAATAGGAGATACTGTTTGAATGATTAAGATGTAGGTTGACCAGAGCTCCCAGGGTCTAAACCACCAGCCTGGGAGCACATAGGGAGGAACCCATGGCTCCAGATGTATATGTAGGGGAGGAAGACAGTGTCAAGCATAGGTGGGTGAGGAAGTCCTTGGTCCAGTGAAGGCTGGATGCCCCAGTGTGGAGGAAATTGTGGGTGGGGAGGTGGGAGTGGGAGGGTGGGTGGGGGCATATGCTCGTAGAAGCAGGAGGAGGGGGGATGGGATAAAGGGGTTCCTGGGTGGGGGGGGATGGGCAAAGGGTATTACATCTGAAATATAAATAAAATATCCAATAAAAAAGAAAAAAAAAGAAAAGCTTTCCAATTTTTTTTTTTAAAAAAAGATGTAGGTTGACTCAAAGGTCTCTCTGGTTTTTATCCACTCTTACACCTGAGAGTGTTTCATAGTATCTAAACTATTTACACTATGCTCTGTATATCTGAAATCTTCTACAGAGATCACGAAGATGGAAGGCAAGGGCAAGATCCCCGTAACTCCTCATCCATATTATTTATCAAATTATTTCAGCTGAAAATGTCCAGTAAACTGAGGTGCCATGTTTTGGGATAGTTTGATCTTAACCCTATCAATGTTGAAGAACAAAGTTTTTCTACACCTGTAGTATGTGACACAGAATGTCCTAGCAGATGATAAAGGTGTTTAGAGAGAGAGAGAACAAAACCCAAGAAGGAGTGATGGGCAGTGATGGTGGGCTAAGAGGAGAGACAGACGGAAGAGCAGATGAATGACATGGAACACAAATTCTTGAAAGGATTGAAGTAGAGAGCTAATTCTGAGAAGGGAAGCAAATGCCCATGGACATGAATGAGGAAGCCTCTTTCTGCCATGTCCCTACTTTCTTCCTTTGTCAGTGAACACTTTTGTGGATTGGGATGTGGAGGAATGTTAGGGACTGGGTATCAAGGGAAGTTATTTTGGCCTAGAGTCTTAGATGACACCATGTAGGCAAGATAAAAACAAGACTGAAGAGAAGGTTCCAGCAAGAGCCAAGGGGAGCCTGTATGAGGTGCAGCAACTGAGCACGTCTCTAGTGGAAGAAAGACAATTCCTAGTATCCATCCAGAGCAAAATGTGGCTTGATTAGATTAGGCAAGTGGAGCCAGGAAGAGAAATGTAGAGGTAGTGGAGATGGGGCAATCACTGACAGGTAACAGTGGGCATCTGGGCAGGTGGCTCAGTGGTAAACTGCTGGCTGTGCCTTTGTGAGACCCTGAGTCTGGGTTACCTGTGCTCACATAAAAACTTGACACGGCAGCCCAGTACTAGGAGGAGATAGTCGAAACAATGTTCCCAGGACTGGCTCAATAGTCAGTCTTAAACTGAAAGAGTGAGCTCTGGGGTCACTGAGAGATCCTGACTCATGACAAGACAACAGAGGAAGACGCTGGACATTGACCTGTTCTTGCTTACAAATACTCAACGGTGACAATACCGACATATACATGTGTACACTATGCACACAGACACTTACACAAGGAAAGAGGGAGGGGAGGAGGAGAAGGAGAATAATGAGGAAAAGGAAGGAAGAAAGGAAGGAAGGAAGAAAGACAGAAGGAAGGAAGGTGGGGGGCTGGAGAGATGGCTCAGAGGTTAAGAGCACTGATTACTCTTCCAAGGTTCTGAGTTCAATTCTCAGCAACCACCTGGTAGTTCACAACCATCTGTCATGGGATCATAAGCTCTCTTCTGGTGTGCCTGAAGACAGCTACAATGTACTCATATGTATTAAATAAACAAATCTTTCTTTAAAAAAGAGAGAAGGAAGGGAGGGAGGAAAAGAGAGAGACAGAGAGGGGGTGGGGAGAGAACAATGAACCATTAATCTGGTAGGTAAAAGGAAAGATGAAGAAAATGGAAAATATAACAGATGAAGCAAAAGTATTCGGTTGATTCCTAGGTGTTAGGTGTTGATTTATCACTATGTTGAATGTGACGACGCACAGGTCTGTAAGTGATACAGGCAAACAAGAGGGTCCTTTATAAGGGTGATGGAAGCTTTCTTCCAGGTGAACATAACTCTGGGGACTAGGGTCCCAAATCTCAACAGCTACCAAGGTCATTCAGGTCAGTGGCTTCTGAGTTCTTTGTCTCCTAAACTTAAAGGATGCGTTTCACAGACAAAGAGGGGAAAATTATTATAAATCTACAGAAGAGAGTTTAAGAGAAAGCAAGCAAACAGAGCTCCTGTGTAGCAAAGACTGAGCCCAGTAGAAGGGTTGCCATGCAACTGCCCAGCTGTGAACTTTTTAGAGGATTTAGGACTGAAGCTAGGGAGAGACAGAGAGCTGTGTCAGTCAGTCTAGTCAGCCTATCCATAAGAGCTCCACTGGGCTCTCAGGTTCACTCATGCCTTTGCTATATCTTCCATGTAGGAGAGCATGTCTGGGTGGTGAGAAAAAAAAAAGAAAAAAAAAAAAAAAGGAAGGGGCAAGAAGACAGTAGGTAGTGCAGCCTCTCTGGGCAGGACAGAACCAAGAATATGTTCAGCTTCTAAACAAAACCAAGAGGCGGATCTGCTGCTTTCTGCATCCCTGCCTGAGCTGCCTGACCAGATTCTCTCTCCTGTTCTGCATATTAGGATTGAAAATGTTAACAACAAAGAAAAAGAAATTTGTTACAAAGAACCTCTCCAATCTCTCCTCTGGCTCATCCACAGCACACTAGCTCCTTTGCACTTTGAAGTAGTAGTTTATACACACACGTACACATGGACACATGCAGACACAGACACACACACAGAGACACCATCCTTTCTCTCTGTGTGCGTGTCTCTTTCTCTCATACACACACACACACACAAACACACATACACCATTCTGTCTTTATCTGTCTCTGTTGTGTCTCTGTCTTAAACACACACACACACCCTATCCTGTCTTTATCTGTCTCTGTTGTATCTCTGTCTTAAACACACACACACACACACACACACACATACACACACAAAATCCTGACTTTATCTGTCTCTGGTATGTCTCTGTCTTAAATACACACACAAACACACACACACCATCCTGTCTTTGTCTCTGCTGTGTCTCTGTCTTAAACACACACACAAATACACACACACACACACACAAATACACACACACACACACATACACCTGCCACAAGGCTTCAGAAGGCTCTGTTAAACTTGAACCTCAAAGTGCTCTGGTGCAGAAAAGCTCCATGTGCTTCAGCCCTGAAGGTCCAAGGAGGCCTTTGCGGCTCCCTGCTTTCCAAGTGACTAATGAAAAGAGCCTTGGTGGTACTCCAGTCCAGCGGGCAAATAGTGTGCTGACTAGTTACCTTGCACTAACTCTAGCTGGATGAAAACAAATGACTTTCAGCAAACTAATTCTGTCTCAAACTCTTTGCCAGGAACAGAAAACGGCTTCCTTGTGTTCCAGAGCAGAGTGGAAGCAATACCAAGTGGTAGATGGGGCCTGTTCACTGTTTCTCCCAAGTTCAAAGAGAATTGTTTGCTAGAACAAAATTCTCAAAATTTTTTTTTAAAAAAAAAAAAGGATTCTTATCATTCATTTAGCTTAATAACACAACACGTATATTTGTCAATCAAATTAGAATTACTGTCAGCCCGTAATGCATTTTCGTTTAGCCAATATCAGTCAGTCCTGATTTATTTGCTTAATACAAAATCTAATTGAGTTTCAGGCTGCTTTCCTCTCAGCTGTTAACCGACCAAGTACATCTTTAATTTCCAAGAGCGATGGTGTGCTAGCCATAGAGAGGAAGAGCGATCTGCAAACGGCCCCAGAAGGGTGCCAAAACTCTTCACGCTTTAAACAACAGCCTTTATTATTCTGTAAGTGGATGTGTTGAATTTTCATGCTTTTGTTTCCAGTTCAGTCCTGACAGCAAAGAATAAAGTAGATTTTGCCAGCACCCCTGCTGTGCCCTGGGGGAGATATTCAATGTGCCTCATTTGTCTTAATTGGAGAACCGCCCTCAGCACCAGCTTTTTCTATGAATACATTAGCATAACAGACAGAAAATTCAAGCCTACTTTTGTAGCTATAGGCCCCCCACCCCTACACACACACACACACACACACTTTTTTTTTTTAAGACTAATAAAATCTGCAAGTGAAGTGGGTTTGGTCTCCTGGATGCCTTAGAGTTGTGCTTGTAAAATTCATCAAGCTTGTTCTATCCGGGTACTGTTATTAGAACCAGTCATGAAGAATGTGATAAATATCGCGCATGACAGCGAGCTGAAGGCCTCTCTTTATTCTTCATAATGTGCTAATCCCACAGCCTTGTTCTTTGACTGGTGATGCAGCTTTTTTCAGTGGGGAAAGTTGGTTTTACACAGACACGACTGTGGAGCTGTTCTGAACAAATGGGGAGGGGGGGGAGGGCGGGAGACTTGGTGGAGAAAGAAAAATCCTTCCTTAGGTGAATTTATTAACAGTAAAACAAATGCGGTTGTCTCCTTCAAGCCAGGATGTTAAACTCTTGCCAGTTTATGGGAGAAATATTCAATTTGTCTTCAGGTTTTTCAGATGACAAAAGGGCTCCGTGTCTGGACAAACAGCCTGGCTGTTTCAGTCATTTCCTTGCCCAGATCTCTCTCTATCAGATTGAACTAATGGAATTTAAAGGTGGTTATTTCAAAGGAAATATTTCCTCCCCGTGTTCCCCTGGCCAGAGTTACTTCTTTGAGCACATCTGTTTGCCTTGTTTGCCTCAACCAGTGTGTGAAGGAGATAAAAAGCAAGGAAAAGATGCATTTCCCAATAAAAAATAAATAAATAAAATTAAATTAAGTTAAAAAAAACCCAGTATATACATATCCTGGAAGGGTGTCTGCCTCTCAAAATTTACCTAACAAGTCTCTGTCTCTTTCTCTCTCTGTCTCTCTGTCTCTTTCTCTCTCTGTCTCTCTGTCTCTGTCTGTCTCTCTCTGTCTCTGTCTCTCTCTCCCCCTCTCTTTCCCTCCCTCCCGGTTTCTCCTTCTCTCCCTCTCTCTCCTTTCCTCTTCTCTCCTCTCTCTTCCTCTTCTCTCTCTCTCTCTCTCTCTCTCTCTCTCTCTCTCTCTCTCTCTCTCCATTCTCCACCTCCCTCCCTCCCTCCCTTCGCCCCCACTTTCCTGGTCTGCAACTAACATTCACCACTTCACTTCCTCATTTTCTAGAATGCTTCCAGGAATTTCAAATAAGGTAGGGTATTGGGTCTGTGGGTCTGTGGGCTTTTGTTCTTGCTGTAAAGCACTTGTTTTGTTTTGCATTATTCTGTATGCCCACTTAAAAATTAAATACGTTTTGAGTTAAGTCCTCCAGGGTAAAGAGAAGGCACAATCAGTTTTGGAATAATAATGAGGAGATACGGAAATTCTGATGGCCCAGAGAGAATTAATTCTTCCTTCTATGTAAATCCTGCCCCCCTCCCCAGTTTGCCACATTTAAAAGCTGGGATAGCTTCCTTAGAAGCTTCCAGGAGAAACAGAGACTGAGGCTGGCACCTCCCACCCCTGGCATTCTCCTCAAGCCTGTAAACAATTGACAGACTGTGCTGAGGCAGTGTGTGTCAGGAACCAGGAATGAAAGGTTTGCTTTCTTGTGTAAATGAATATAAAAGGAATCATTTGGCTTGATTTGTCCTGTAAGAGGCTGTCAGCTTCCCACTTTATTGCTTGTATCATTTACATTACAAGAGTCACAAGCAGGTTACCAGGTTTATCAGATAATTCTCCTTGCTTTCTAAACAAACATCCTAGCCACAGGGAAAGTTCTTTAATCACCCAACTCCTCCAGTAACTCACCACCCTGTCCAGTCTGGGAGGAGAAGAGCCAATCTTTGGGAACCCTTTTCCTGGCTCCCGATCCCTCCATCTCAAATTCTTTGTTTTATGATGCTATTGTGGTTATAGCAGTATCCAAATATTATAAGAAAAGAGAAATGAGACACAGGTAGACAGAACTGAGGACTGGGTGAAAGGTTTTTCTGGGAGGTTTGTTGCTGGGATCCTTACGTATCATTTACAATTGAAGAGGCTTCTTAACATTGGGAGTGATAACTGTTCATTATATAAAGATGAGGATGTCCCAATACCAATAAAAATAAAATACATAAAAAAAATAAAAATACATAAAAGCCGTGGTCGTGAGAGTATTCTATGGCACAAACACAGACAAACGTGTCTGTGTCTTTCCCCAGTGTCAGAATTCATAGAACAACAATAAATTCACAAGGTTTAGCAGTTTCAATGCCATAAAACCCGTCTACCTTGGTAGCCTGGCTGAAGTGAATAGAGACTCCAATCTAGTATGTTTCTTATATGACACACTACGCAGTACATGTATATCTATAGATCTATCTGTGTGTGCATGGGGTACTGGGTAAATGTTTGCTAAAGGGCAGCCGCAGAGTTCATATTTTCTCGAAGTGGGCTGAGAGAGTCTGTATTAATAGGCTGACAAACCAGACCCCATCTTCAGTGGAGACTTCATTGGGCTAGAACTGTTGGGATCGGATCTGGGAGGGAAAGCTGCAGGATTCGTCAGGAAGGTGAAAGGCTGAGTCCCGATCAAGAAAACAGTCAGGAGCTTGAGACACTGAATCTGTTCCAGGTGCAAACAGGTGAAGAGGTAGGCTGGCAGGAAGTGTACTGATGTGCTGTGTCTATATGGGAGGATACAGAGGGGTCAGGGAGTCCTTGTTTGGAGACTGCAGGTATTGAACGTTCAGTCCTGAATTTAATGTTGGATACCCACCACTTTATAGGGGCAGGTAAAGGAGTTACCCTTGTTCCTTGGTCTAGTGTGCCTAGTAAATTCTTGGGCCTGGATTCCCTGATAGGATTTTAATATGCTCACGTATCCCCATAGTTTTAGTTCTATTCCATAAACTTATAGGGTGGCTTACTTTGTGTTCCCAGTAATAATAAGTCATCCATCTGTCTTTGCTGGAGAATGTTGGACAAATGATAGTTTTGGGCTTTACCCATGAGCTGCATTCATCCTGCACCCTTCCCTTAAAAATGGACTCAAAAGCTGCCTTGTGGGTTTCCTAGGACAGTGTACAACCTAAATAACACACATAGATACAATATGTAGTAACTTAGAGTAGGGCATAGCCTGATCTCAGCAGTCATGCATACTTCTTCGCAGACATAAACAAATTTATAGTTTTAAAAGCACCAATGGTCAGGGAGTGTGGCTCAGTGGGATAACACATGCCTGGTAAGTAGCAAGACTCTTCATTACACCACCTGATATGCTTATAAAAAGATAAAGAGATACAAAATATGTTCTATAGGTGTGTGGTGAGGTATGGGGGAAGGGAATGTCTCAGCAGGCCCATGCTGTGGCATCCCTTCTTCTTGAGGGACCAGCCATATGAATAGAGTTTATTCAGGGCATGGGGAGGAGAGTTAAGAGGGTAGTAGAGGCAGAGAAAGGGAGAGAGAGGGAGACAGTAGAGAAGTAGAGGCTACACATGAGCACGTGGAGAGAGGGGAAAGGAAAGGGGGAAGGGGAGAGGGGACAGAGGGATCAAGGGAAAGCAAGAGTGCAAGAGATCTTTGAGGGGGCAAGCAGCCCCGTTTATAGTGGGCCAGACCTACCTGGCTATTGCCACGTAACTGTGGGGATGGAGTTTTAGACAGAATGCTAACACCACCAGCACAGCAAAAATAAATTCATGATGCATGTAATAATGCAAAGACTCTCTCCTTGACTGTGTCCGGCTCCTGGATGCTTTGTTTTTAATTAAACCCTGTCCTTGTGTGTGTCCTCCTCGAAACCCTGGCTTTAGCAAGAATCCACACAGATCTATTCAGGCTGCATCTCTGACCTTCAATAACTAATTGATAGTTGGGAAATCAAAATTCCCTCTTAGGGTTTAAATCTGGTTTAAACAAGCAAGCCAACAAACAAACACACACAAAACAGATTTTACAAACAGACTGAAAAGGAAGCATAAAGTTTTTTTTTTTTTTTTTTTTTTTTTTTTTTTTTTTTTTTTTTTTTTTTTTTTTTTTTAGAATTTAAAAGAAAATCCCAGGGCAAGCCAGCTGTATGTCCTTGGCAGCTGCTGGGAGAAGGAAATAAAAAAAGAGTGAATGAAACACGCCTTTGAGTCAGGCTGGTGTGGAGATGGTTGTAGAACACAATGGTAGGCAGACACTTAGCAGTGGGGGAGGGGTGTAGGGGTAAAGAAATAGTGAAGTCCAAAGAATTAGGGAAAGCAAGCTTAGGAAAGAGATGGGGAAAAGTTACACTTTTTGGGTGATTACAAAAACTGGTCGGACTTACAAAGCTGTATCCCTCAGGTTCTGTAAAAGGCTACACAAAGAACAGCAATTCCTGGAAAGAAAAACACATTATCTCATTAGGGGGATAATTATTCCTCCCATCTCTTTAGGATGGCTTCAGGTGAATCTGCAATCCTGGGAGGGTAATTAACCTACACAACTGGAATGTTAGATCTCCAGAGCAGGCCAGAGATTCCATTCTCTTGACCAGAAGGAACTCATTTTCCCTAAATGAGCCTTTCCTGCCACTGTAGCATAAATACCCAGAATTCATCTCCCACTGTATCACTATCTCTCAGATGGCTTTTATCACCTTGGCTGAATTTCACAAGATTCCAGTTAGACTGATCTTCTTGCAAGATTTACTTTGCAGCTACAGCAATGGTAGTACACCCCTCCCCCACAACCCCCCTCAATCATCTCTCTTTGAGCTGTACTCTGAAACTGGGAAACACAGAGGCCTCTGAGAGTGATACAGGCCTTTCCTCTCACCCCCATGTAGACTTTCACTCAGCAGATAGGGTACTGGAAGTTTATGGTCAAACAACCCTTCCACTGAATCAATTGGCTTCCAGATTATATCTGGAAAATTCATAGAAAACAGAGACTGACTTCCAGAAAGCAGTTTAGTATGGTTCAAAGGTAGAAGCTTGAGAGAGAGAAGTTAGAATTCCATACTGCAGGAGTGGGGAATCCCAGAAAAGGGGTTACCACTGAGATAGTAGTCATAGTCATGATGGCTTCTCATAGGTTTTAGGATGGAGATTTCGGTGACACAAGGCAGTGGTCAGTCAAGTTGGCCAATCCAAGGTGAATCCAGGTGTCTTTCACTTTTGTTGATGCAGTTTCCATGAACAGATGCTCATTTACAGGAAGAGATAAGAACAATTTGGAACCACAACTTCCTTATGACATTCCTGGCCTTCAACAAGAACAAAAAAATACTGACTGAGGACACTTTCAGAACTGCTGTTTGGGGCTGGTGAGATGGCTCAGTGCTTAAGAGCACTGCCTGCTCTTCCGGAGATCATGAGTTCAAATCCCAGCAACCACATGGTGGCTCAAAATCATCCATAATGAGATCTGATGCCCTAATATGGGTGTCTGAAGACAGCTATAGTGTACTTTGGGCCAGAGAGAGTGGAGGTCAGAGCAAGAGGGAGAAGGGAAGGGGGAAAATAAAGAACTGCTGCTTGTAGAATGGAATCCCTGCCCTATAAATTGCCTGACTCCTTTTCACCTTGTGTTCTCATGATCTCAGGGCACCCAAGCCTTGTATCCAGAGTTACTCAGAGGTAAGACCAATTTCTGCATCACTGTGTTAACAAACATCAGGATACAGTTTGGTTTTTAAGACCATAAAACAAAAGCATTAGACAAAATAATGTAGGAGCCTATTTGAAGGTTGGTGGGGATTCACAAATCAGTGCAGCCCTCAGAACTAGAGATGCAGAAATCTCCACCTTAGCACTGTGAGCAAGGGGCTTTTACAGCCTCACATGGGAAGGAAGGTAGACTTCACTTGATTGGCTGGTAGCTAAGCATTGGCCATGTGTGGGTGGAAGGTCTCTCCGCAGTTCTTCACATTATGCGTCTAGGCATTTCTCACTCAAATCAAGTTGACAACCAAGGTTGGTAATCATAGACAGGAAGTTAACTCTCCTTATAGCCACAGAATGTCAATTTGTCCTGAAACTGAATGCGAAAATAACCTTTATGGTTTTACGGAGCATGTGATTGCTGGCATTGCGTGAAGCAGTAATTAAATGGGTAATGTAGGGAGACAGGTCTTGACAACGTTTTCCCACAAAACAAACCCTTAAGATTATTTCATGAATTTTACGTCTGAAGAATAAATTGTCCTAAGTGTGTGACATAATTTCTCAGGAGCGAATTTCTTTGGCATGGGCCTGCCAAAGATACAATCCTCAATCACTTTTTTATCCTATCAAAAGAGAAAAGCACAGATTCATTGACTCCAGAAAGGACTGTCTCAACCACACAACGTCATGTGATTCTCCTAACTTTTCAGAATGAGAAGAAGAACGAAGGCACCAAGAAAAGCTACTTAGAATAGGACAGCACTGGAGCAAAACATTCAAGGCTTGATAGTTCAAATCCTAATGACTTAAAATCACACATGGCAATTATTCTTGTTAGTGTTACAAACAGAAAGAACCAGGACCATGTAAGTATCAACTTAACACCAACAACTTAACAGAGTTCTTATAGCGATGAAAAAAAAAAAAAAAAAAAAAAAAAAAAAAAAAAAAAAAAAAAAAGACAATTGTTTTGTGCCCTGAAACTTTTCACCTCAGGGAATCTGTGATCTACTAGGAAAATTGGAATTTCTTATTTATTTAACGAACACCTAACTATTGTTTTGCCTTACCTTGTCGTCTTCGAGAGTCATGGGCATACATTTTGTTGCTTGATTGATAAAAGAAAAGCTTTGTATCTGCTTCTAAAGCTGTAGCCAGAATAAAGAAGGAGAGTCTTCAGTACGCTCTCTTTTCTCTGCTGACAGTGTTCAAAACATGATTGCTTAGAATGTGGAATCTCTAGATGTCAGGTATTTGAAACTAACAGGATTTGAAGAACAAGAGGCGATGAGAGGCCTCTCTAACCTATCTCTCTTCTCCTGAAGAAAGCCATAAGCTCTTCATGTGAGCGCTGTCCTCTCTATAAGCAGGAGAATGGAAGGATGTGAATCACCTCTGAATCTGGAGGGATGCTGGGGATGTGGGAACTCAAAGGAAGGACTTGCTAAGTTTCCTCTAGTTATTCCCGTTAGCTCAGCTCTCTTGTTTATCACATATTCCTATGATTTTTTGTTCTTTGTCAAACCGGCATACATAGGAACACATGCTTGTGTAATCCTTGCACTGGGGAGATTGGGCCAGGAAAATAGAAAGTTCAGTTGCATCCTGGGTTACATAATGAGACCGGGTCGCAAAAGTTCATGTTTGGTCATTTCTTGGACTCATCATTTCTCTCTGAGGGCCCCTGCTTGACATAAAACATACTGGTATTAGAAAAACTAATAACAAATTAGGATGCTTTTCTTTCTTCTCCCCAGTCCTGTTTCTCTTGTATTAATCTTTATTCTGTTTGTCTAATTGATAGGCTTCTAGCCAGAGAACCTATGGTGACAGGAGAATAAAGTGTCTTTCACCCACACTGTCAACACTCGTCAGTGATGCTTCTTTTCTGGGAAGAAAGGGATGTCAGGTAATGAGTGAGCGATGCTTGTTACAGTGTCGTCTCCTTCAAAGTTGGTATTGTTTGTTCTGATGTGCTGTGTTGTGTTTTCTTTGGATTTTGAAGTGCTCGAATGAAATCCAGGGCTTGCAGCCAGCTCTTCTTTTGTGTATTTAGCCTTTACAAAGCACACTTGCGTTAGGTAGGCAACTCTTCACCCAGATTGCCCCTGGACCTGTGTCCAGGGAAGATGTTGAAGGGTGTGTCACAGACCAGAATCCACAAGACATTAGAAGACAGTAGAGTAGTTTGGGAGTTTCTTGAGCTATGACAATACCGTTTTCCTCACTCGTTTTAATAAGTGATCCACTCTATCTCAGGAGCTGAGTTGAAATAAAATGTAACACATCCAATCAGAAAACTTCCCTAGGGATTCATTTAATCTCCTGGGTAAAGATGTGCTTTAGATGAGACCATTTGTGAATTTAGGTGAGCCTCCAGCCGGTATCCACTGTACAGTCTTAGTCAGTTCATACTGTTATGTCAGAATCCCAGAGACTGGATGGGCAACAAACAAGAGAAATGTATTCTCACAGTTCCAGAGGCTTGAACATCCAGGATGGAAGTACTAGCAGATTAGATATGGGGTGAGAGCCTGCCTCCTCCTAAGTCTTCTCTCTGATTCTTCATTCCAATGTAACTGAAGTGGCTAGGGAGATCTCTTCCATAAGGATATTGGCTCTACAGTGTGGAGAGACTCCACAGGTAAAGCAACAAAAGCAGAGAACCTAATGTCTGGAGATTAATACCACCATTCAAGTGACAAAAACAGCAAGGAAAAGTCTGAGACTGTAGCAGAGGCATCACCGTGGTCACATTGAAGCAAGAGTACATAGGAAAAGTACAGGGTGGGTATCAGCACAAGGCAGTGTGAGGAAAAGGAGAGAGTCCATCAAGTAAGGGACAGATAGACAGATAAATCAATTGAAGGTTGTTAGATGAGAGGCAGGCAGACAGACAGACAGACATGGATGATAGATGGATAGATGGATGGAGGGATGGACAGACAGACAGATCTCAAATTGATTCTACACAAGAATCATAGGCTTTGGGGTCTTCAGGAGGTTTTTACATGGAAATATCATGTCTAGTAGAATAAATCAATGATATGTACATTCCAAAACCACCAGTATGTGACTTAAATTGTGGCTAGTATCAAACCCTACATATAATGTGTATCCTATAGACTCTGTCTATAGCAAAATATAATTTTAAATTTTGATATAAAAGCCAGGCATTGGTGTGACACACCTTTAATCCTAGTACTCGGATGCAAAGGCAGGCAGACCTCTGAGTTTGAGGCCAGCATGGTCTACAGGGTGAATTCTAGGATGTAGCCAGAGATATACAGAGAAACCCTGTCTTGGAAAACAAAACAGAAACATTAGACATGGCAAGATATTGATATTTACAGCTGACAATAACAATTATCATATGCTAGAATCTAGGTTATATGGTCTCTCTAACTGCCATAGGGCAAGTAGAATATATATCACAGTCATGAAGAATCAAGGGCTGACTCATGCCCTGGGCATAACCAAGCAGGATGTTACAAGGTTTCATCATGCAATTCAGAATGATGCAAAATTTTAAAACCCCATAGACTATTTCTGAAAATAATCATTAATATTTTCAAAGTATGGTTAACCTTGAGTAGCTAAAACTGTAGGCAAGAGGCAGGGAGATTGCTCATACTTTTAGCCTGCCACAGAGTGGGTGACTTAAATAGCAAACGTTTATTTTCATATAGATCTAGAAGTCAGAAATCCAGCACAGGACAGCCTCGGGGTTGTTTTCAGATGAAACATCTCTTTATAGTCAGTGGATGGTTGCCTTCCAGCTGTGTTCTCGTGTGTTCCATCCTTGGTAAAAGCAGGGGCTGAGGGAGATCTCCTACATCTCCTACCCTTCCCACATAATATCCATTCCTATTGAATGAGGAGAATCCCATCTCATGACATCATTTATTAAAGGCTTTATTTAAGTCTATAGTCACACTCAACGATAAGGCTTCAGCAATACATTTTGTGAGGATACACTTCAGTCCAAACTAGGGAACCAAAGTCTCCGGACCTGCAGGAGTGAACCAAAAGGCAGCAGGGTGGGGCTTGTCGCTCTACTTCATTCTTCTCTGAGAGCTGAAAGGTGATCATCCATCTCCACAGTTTTTGCATGGCCTGTGAATAAGAAATTCTTGAGTAAACATGATGGAACATACCCCTAGTCTCAGAACCTGTGTATCTTGAGACAAGAGATTTTTGAGACTGGGAACAACATGATCAACATAGCAAGAACTGCCTCAAATGAAAAACAGGAACGAGACGTTGCAAGACTGAAGACCAATCAATCCTCTTTCTTCTGCTTTCCAATGAATAGTCTTGATTCATCCTATAGTCCAGTAACTATATAACCAAAATATATTAATTACATACACTTATACTTTCAAATTTTCCAATGATAATTTCTGGGATAAAGTTTCAAGCACTATGGGGGAGTTTCTGTCTCTTTCTTTGGTATGTTTGGGGTGGCATGTATACACATACATCTGAAAGTATACAATGTCAGTATGTGTGCATACAGAGGACAGAGGAAGATATTAGGTGTTCTGTTCTACTACTCTCTGCATTACTCCCTTGAGTCAGGGTGTTTCCCTCAACTTGGAGTTAATCTGGCAGCCAGCAAGCCCCATAAATTCTCCTGTCTTTACCCTACAACAGCACTGAAGTTACAGACACATGTAGACATTCAGTTTTATCACGTGAGTGCTGGGGAGATGAACTCAGATACGTATGTTTGTGCATCGACCAGTCTTACCCACTGAGGTAGTATATGAAGTCTGATCATCATAAACCTAGCTGATTTAAGACAATCACATTGCTTCAGACTTAGGCTATTGCTGCATCTTTAATTCTTCAGAAGACATGGAGTAGAGATATGAATGGTGTACACTGCATTGTAGTAGGAGCATAAAATACTGTGATGTTTTGTGTGACTGGGGTGGGGGAAGGACCAAAATTCCCGTGCTTGATGGATTTTCCTCTAAGAACATGTCAAAGACCACAGATAAATCAATTTTAATGTATGCCAATAATTTGAGTTATGTGGAGCTCAAAATTCTGTCCAGGCCCATAATTAATGAATATTTATTTAACATTCTTGAGTTTTCCTCTTTTAACAGCTGGTTATCATTTGTGGACAGAATGTCTTCTAGTTGGACTAGAGGCTCATAAACTAATTCCAAGTTAAGCAATAGAGACACTCCTAGAGCAGACACAAATCTCAGCAGAGAAGCTAGGCTTCCTCGCTTTGACAGAATAGAATGCTGAGTGGAAACATTGTAGACTCTAAAGGCCATGACTCAGTGTCTCCAGGAGGTCACATTTGGTACCCATCACAACCAATATCCCACTAGAAAGAGTCCCACCAGCAAGACAAGCCAGATGTTCCCTTGATGGAAACTTCTCCCACCATTGTGCATGAAAGGGGAATGACCACTTTTAAGGATGTTTGAGGTACTGATGAGAACCAAAATGAGAATGGCTCAATTGGTCATGGGAAATCTATGTCTCCGTAGGAGTATCTGCCTGAAATATGCTTTAAAACTGACTAGAGGAAAGCCAGAGTACTGCCACTGACAAAGACAGAATTTGGCCTTGCTTGTCTGTTCCCTGAGGAACCTCAAAGAAGATCCTCAACCTGGTTCTTATGAGACCCAAACAGAGACATCAAGGTGCTATAGAAAGGCAGAAGCATCACCTAGCTGCAGGCCAGTGCTTGTCCACTTTGAAAGACTTGGAAGCCTGATTCCTACCTGTGTCCTCTGCCCTGGTAGCACGTTTATGTTTACCTTTGTTCTATGTCCACAGACCTCTTCAGAAATCCAGGTTGCTCCACAAGACCATACCTATAACAACAATGTCTTGATTTTACTAGTAAAATAACAGCTGTCTTGAGGAATGTAGACGTGACACTCTACACAACTCTTCTCTAATCTTTGATGTCCAGGCATTGCAGCCTCAGCCGTAACCATGAGGCTCCATGCCAGGCTCACTGTAATGGTGTCAGGCATTACTAGAGATCCTGATACAATCAAGAGAAATCCAACTAGGACAGAGCCCACTTTCAGCTTTGTTTGTTTGGGCATTGAAGGCTGGTCTGCTCCTGAGATGGCTCTCTTAAAGACTACATGGGGAAAAGCCAAGTGGTTTTGGGCACTACTTCGCAATTCGGCAGCTGCTCTGCACTCCCAGTCAATCCCAATTTGCCACTTGGCTGGTAGCTGATGAACTGCTTATATGAGTCTTTGATAGCACCAGAGTGTATTCGCTAATTCACCTCTTGGCTTCTCAAGCTCTGGGCAGATATCTCATGCCCCAGACGGTTGGCATGCCTGCAAAAATGCTTGTTTTAAGGAAAAGGAGTATTTGGTTGGAAGTCCAGAGTCCAGTTTCAGGTCGGAACTGTCTGTAATTACAGATATCATGTAGAAAAAGTCACATGAAGCTTCTAGGTTTTGGTGTTTAATGTTTTGTTGTTGGCAACACTTTATTATATATGTTTTAAATATATATGAAATTAGTAAAAGACAGAAAAAAATTAAAATCATAATCCCATTACAGTTTGAATTAAGATGCAATTATATTGCTTCCCCGTTTGCCTTTGGTTTTAACAAGGATCAAATTAAAATGAATTTTCATTCATTACTCCTGACCTTGTCTTCTATGTTTGTTTCCTCCAAATTGAAATGAAAGGAGGAGAGCGGCTTGCTCTCTGTGATCTCAGAAAACAGATGAAAGTTACATTAATTCTCACCCAGACTAGAGTAAATTGGTAGGATAAAGTTAGCTTGACTTTATGTATATTCCTATAAATAACCATAATACATGCACCAAGATTAGCTTGGTAGCATAGTTTTTTTATTCCATCTTTGGTGTCGTATCTGGGTTAAACTGATGTTTTTTTTTTCCTATCTCCCCTCAAACAAGTTCCACAGTGCAATCCTTTCCCCCAAAACAAGGTCTAGCAGAACACAAAAGGGTTAAAGTTACAATGAAGGCTGAAACACACAACTGGAGCTCATCTTAGTCTAGACACCTTTGCCCATCTTGTATGCGAAAGTGCGCCTTCCTGCTGAAATGACATTTGTGTGTTCTATATGAAGGATGAGAAGACATACAACCAAGTTAGTTCAAGCTTGCTCTTTTCAGAAGCCCGTGGCACCGAGGAGGCAAAGGTCATGGTGGTAGTCAGGAGCCTGCGGTGAAACAAGAAGATAGCTCCATTGGCAAGCACAGCAGACTGCAGAAAAGACTTGCTCCCTTGAACCTAAGCCAGGCTGAGCATCACAAGCTACTGCCAGAGAGACTAAGGTTGGAGAGATGAGCAGTGGCTCTATAGCTGCTGCAGTACGGGATAAGGAAGCTGGACATGGAAAATGTCTATGGATTATGGAGAGTTAAATGAGGAAGTTTCCCTCAAGCATGAGATTGTGTCAAACATTGCTCTTTGACAAAATAACTGATACAAGTGATGATAATTTTTTTTTTCATGCTACACTGGGCCTTGCTGACATTTCTATTTTTAAGTATTGCCCTAAACACCCAAGACCAGCTTTCTTGGTTCTTCAATGGTTCTTGCAATGGATCTTCAAAGATTATGTCCCTTAAAAGTTCTCATTTATAAGGCAGACTCTTCAGTGGTTTATGGATGTGTAGAAACCATGTAGAAGGGTAGTAAACTTAGCAAATTAAAGGTTTTGAAAAAGGGGTACTTTGCATGAATCCAAAGGGGCAGTCCCCAAAGCCTTGTGGTTGTTGAAGAAAATCTCCAATGCTACAGGTGTACCAGCTCCCTATGAAGTGATAGTCAGAGAGGCCCAACAAACCATAAAAAAATTCTCATTCTCTCTCTCTCTCTCTCTCTCTCTCTCTCTCTCTCTCTCTCTCTGTTTCCTGATTGTGCATGGAATATGACCAGCTGTGGAAATCAAGCCTTTCTTCTGTAAGTTGACTTTGTCAGGCCTTTGTCACAATGGTGAGACAACTAATATAAGACCTTAAAAATAAACAAAAGACACAGGCAGTTCGATGACATTAGGAATCAACTACAGTGCATTCAAGGACACTGCTTGTGGACACCAGTGAACACTGCCGTTTTCTGTAACTGGTAAAGTAACAATAAAACATAAATTTGTTTTTAAAAAAAGTTTGGCAATGTGACTCAGTTGGTCAAGTGCTTTCTTAGTATGAACAAGGTCCTGGGTTTGATACCTAGCACCAAACAAAACAAATGTGGTAGGTAGCCTGCAATCACAGCACTCTGGAGGGAGAAGTTGAAGGATCAGGAATTAAAGCCATATAGCCCCTCTGAGGCAGCCCTAGGCTATATGACACCTTGTATTTAAAACCAAAAATCATTATTGATTACTTATCAATTACCAACAAGCCCTTATACATCATCTGAGATGTTTTGGCAGAAGACTCCTATGTTGGGTTCCAGTGGCTAGTAGCAGTATATACACAACTGCTTAAAGTAGAAGAAAGTTATTTTCTTACAACTCTGGAAGCCAGAAATCCAAAATCCAGGAATTAATAGAGAACCCAAAGGAATTCTGCCTCTTACCTCTTCCATTTTCTTCAAGTGACAACTGTCAGTTCTTAGCCTGTAACTTAATCTCATTGTCTTGGCCTATATTTTCATATTTCTTTCTCTGTTCTGTCTTTTCTATGTATCTCTGAGGTATAAAGGCCCAGAGACCTGTCTTTGGTATCAATAGTTGCTTGAAGTATTCAGAACTTTCATGAACTTTAAGAGTGTCTCCAGTGATCTTTTTTTCTAACAAACCTAGCATTAACATGCTCTAGATATTGGGAGAGGGACATATTTGGGCGATAGGAGGTGGGGGATGGAAGATTAAGTCACCACTCAACACACCACAGTGCCACATGAAACTGTAAGTCAAGAAGAAAAAAAGTATAGGAGGGGGAATCTATGTTCTCTGTAGTGGACTTCTAGATGAATAAAAAGTAAATATATATTTCTAATACAAAAATCATGGTGAATAAAAGAGAAGAAAGCTTAACCACTGTCAAAAATGCAAAGCAGAGTTGGGGATGTAGCTGGGTTGGTTAGGCTGTTTGCCTACCACCACTGCACCACCAGGGCAAAGTGGTACATGCTTGTAATCTCAGCACTCAGGAGGAAGAGCAAAGAGGATCAAGTGTTTAAGACCCTAGAAAGTTTGAGGACACCACCTTGGCTTACAGGATACACTGTGTTTAAAACCTAAAAGGCAGAATGAAGACAGCATTTTTTGTCTCTAGAATGCTAAGGATGAAGGTCAGACTTTCTTCTGTGGTTCATTCATTTTTTAAATTGGTAGTTTAATTTATTATTTGTTTATTGTTTATGACTTGGTATATATCATTATTTCAATTTATTATTTATTTGTTGGTAATTTTTCAAAGATAAATAGAGAAAAACTTGAAGTCATTAAGATGTTGAATTTGTGTCATTAATCCAAACTATATTGAATCTGAGGGGGTAGAGATATGTACCTTAAAGAAAAAAAATTTTGAGACATTCTTAAGGTAGGATAGAAAATGTCACTAAATGGAATATCTTGGGCCATCAGCATGGCTCAGTGGGAAAAAAATACCACCAAGCCTGACCACATGAGTTAAATCCCTAAATCCAAAAGGAATAGAAGAACAAGGTCACAGAGAGGGTAGATGGATCAGGCCCTACCTGTAAAAACAGGAAAATGAGATTCAGGAGCACCCCCGAGGCCTCCAGAAATCACATGGTAGAAGGAAAGAACCAGTTTCTAAAGTTGTTCTCTGACATTATACACAGGGTGACATGTGTGTGCCTACACACATACACAACACCCCCACTCACCCCCACAAAATAAATAAATGTAAAAATAAATATATAAAACAACTTTTTAAAAAAAATTATGGAACATTTCTATTCTCAGTGATTTTAGATAAACAAAGTAACTGTGATTTTGTGACTAAAGTATAAGCTATAATTATTCCAAAACGATTGAATATATGCCATTTTAAACTAAGCCCAAGATAAATGACCCATATTTTAAGTTATTTACATTTAAAACATGACAATAATCTTGAACCATCACTAAATCCTGTGGCTAAAAGACTGATGGCAAACATTCTAAATACCATTGAATTGAAGGCAATGAAATTTGTCATACACCATGATATTTAGGGGCATGTGAACATTTTAAATGTGCTCCTGATTCAGGAAAATTAAGTCTTGCTATCTTCAGTTGATGAATCACATCATCAAACTTCCAGGAAA
Source organism: Arvicanthis niloticus (assembly GCF_011762505.2). Taxonomy (NCBI): domain Eukaryota; kingdom Metazoa; phylum Chordata; class Mammalia; order Rodentia; family Muridae; genus Arvicanthis; species Arvicanthis niloticus. The sequence goes on from NC_047671.1 coordinate 33,450,347, forward strand.
CCTTTGGGGAGCCATTTATTCCTGGATGTAAATCAAGTATGTACCCTGATGCTGAAAAATATTTTGGTAGACCAGATGACCGAACCATCTTTGTCAGACCTGCCAAATAAATTATGACAAAAATTGAATACCTTGGGCCCTTGAGCAGTATAACCTGAAAGAAAAAGAAAAATGTCTGAGATTTTAGTTGCTAATGTTATGCAGACAATTTCCTTACCTGGTGATGAATCTTAGTTGAAACTAAAAGTTCTTAAATTCTTATATTGGATGTTAGCAAACAAAGTATCCACGTCAATTGCTCTGCATGTTTCTTAAAGAGAAATATATTCAAAGCTGGTGCACAGAATAATTTTATGTCTTTCAGAGATTCTCCATGTAGTTTAGATTGGCCCAGAACTCTCTATGTTGCCCAGGGTGATTTCAGACACCCTGCAACAACTCTGTTGTCCCAGTTTTCAGAGTGCCAGGATTACAGAAACTTAACAGAGAGAAGGTGATAAAGAAAGGCTAATGACTACTGAGTTCAAGTTCCAATTCAAAGTCAGTTCTGAGTGGGTGTGCGTCTTCCTTCCTTCCTTCCTTCCTTCCTTCCTTCCTTCCTTCCTTTCTCCCTTTCTTCTTCTTTCTTTTGTTCTTTTTTTGTTCTTTCTTTGATTCTGAATAGGTGTTCAAAATTTTGAACATACAGCCTTATGCAGGTGTTTTAGCAATGAGCTATACTCATGACTTACATCTTGTCTTTTAAGGTGGAATAATCATGTGTATCTATGAGATTGTTGTAAAAATGGTAGAGTGTATGGCATTCTATAATAACACTAAGTACACACACTTTCATTCTCAGTACCCCCTTTCTCACTGTCTCTCTCTCTCTCTTTCGGATAGATAGATAGATAGATAGATAGATAGATAGATAGATAGATAGATAGATAGATAAATGATAGATAGACAGGTAGATATTCATTCATTATTATCTGCCAATATCAGGTATCTTAATTACATTTCTATTGCTGTGAAGAAACACCATGACCACAGAAACTTATAAAATCAATGTATCTAATTGCAGGCTTGTTTAGGGTATCAGAGTATATGACCGTCATGGCAGATAGCCCGACATCAGGCAAGCTGGCCTGGTGATGGAGCAGTAGCTAAAAGCCTACATCTGATCAACAAGTTGAAGGCAGATAGAGAGAGAGAGAGAGAGAGAGAGAGAGAGAGAGAGAGAGAGAGAGAGAGAGAGATCCTGGGCCTGGCATGGGTTTTTTTAAAATGCAAGCCCACCCCCAACGACACCATACTTCCTAATCATCCTAATACAACTCCACCAACTAGTGACCAAGCATTTAAATATATGGCTGTTTAGGGGTTCATTTTTATTCAAATCACATCAGCCTTCCTTTAAAATTGCTAACTTAAGGAAGTATACTGAAAATATAGAAATCCAGTCATATGCAAATTAATGGCCTTATAGCCAACTCAAAAATATGTAAACTATATAATCATGCTTAAAAACAAAAGCAGTAAAACAATGTAAACATATATTAATCATAACAATAAAATCAATGAGACAAGCTGACCATATTTGTTTGTCTAAACACTTTAATTCTTCTAATAATATGTAAAAAATAGTTATGAGAAATCAGAAATTTGTTAAGAGGTGGTGGCACATGCCTTTAATCCAAGAACTCGGGAGGCAGAGGGAAATGGATCTGAGTTTGAAGCCTGAGTAGTTACAGAGCAACTTCCAGAACAGCCAGGAATACACAGAGACACCCTATCTCAAAGAAAACCAAGGAGAAAAATTAGAAATTAGGAATTAATTTGTTTGGAAGCAACTTTATATCTGCAAGTACAATATAAGTTTTTAATGTTGTCTTTAACCGATGTTTCTCTTTGCTCTTTGACCAACACACTAGCAATTCTACACCTTTCAGCTGTGTTTTGCCCTGCTTGTTCAGAGAACAGTTGATATCTGCAAAAATAATGTAGTGTTCAGTTTCTCAGTGTGGCTACCTGCATACTTGGAAATGCCATCAAGAGGAGGCCAGGAAGTGAACCAGGATATGGTGTATTTCCCTTGGGCTTTTGTTATAGTACTGTGAAAAATTCTTCAGGTCACAGACCTATAAAGTTCTATAAATAGTTAAAGTGTTTCTAAAACCAAAACAAACATACACACTTTTAGTTTGATTGTATTACTTTGTATTTTATTACTTTTTTCTTCAATGTTTTGGAAAAGCTTCCAGAAATACTATTATTTTACTCAAGGGTAGAAAAGCAACTTGAAACAAATGTCTGGATTACAGTGTCTTCATAGAACACACTTTTCTCCTTCAGTTATTTGAGAAGTTGTTTTCTTGTAAAAGATGGGTTTTCTAAAACTTTCTCATTGGCAAAAGTCCAATGGGATAATGATTTTCAATTTAACCCTCCAATATTATCCCTTTATTATAACCACAAATAAGTCCTTTTCTGTGCCATGATAGATTCATTCTAAGTAAACTTCCAGAAGCAGCCTACAACACCACAAGGATCAAGAATCTAAAAATTCACCTTGGAATAAATGTTCAAAATATTCCTGGATGAACCCATTTGTTTAGTTCAATGTGAAGGTACAGTGTAGAGTCAGAGGGTTGAGGGTACTCTTGAGTATAGGAACTGTATGGGGAGCAGACAGCTGTGCTCTTCAAAGTTTTACTTAAACTATTACACTCAAGTGCAGGAATCTTTGTTGGTAAATTCATCTGAGGACCAAACCTACATCAGATCAAACAGCCCAAAGAAATCATTTATAAACAGAAACTAACTACTGTTTCTATACAGGTAGCAGAAAATGTTGACACTTTCCTGGAATTTATTTTATCCTCCAAAAATTCTCTAAGAGAACAATGTTGTGATCTTGCACATGTGGGCAAATCTACCAGCTAGGATTCTATTCATTCTACTTTAAGTTTTTCAGATGGTGGTGTTTCTACAAAGGAGTTGATATTATCTAGGGCAACCTAACTGAAGAAACCTCTTTCAATGTAGGAAAATACCAGAGTATATATCCATCTTCCACCTTCTGTCAACTATCAGGAATCACAGAGTCTTGACCCATCATGTCCCAGTTATGGCAAAAATCTCAAACCTGAAAAAAGATGTCTCAGTTCCCTCAAAGTACTATGCCTGGAAGTGAGGTCTAAGCCTCAGGGATGGAGCACTTCCCCTCCTTTATTTGTTTTAGTTTTGGAATTATAATTACATCGTTTCTCCCTTGCTTTCCTTCCTTTAATCTCTCCCATATATTCCACCTTGCTTTTTTAAATTCATGGCCCTTTGTCTTTTGTTTCTACACACACACACACACACACACACACACACGGATTCCCAAACCAAACTGACTATTTGGTATTGGATAACCAATAGGTGTGCTCTCCCCTGAAGAAGATGCTTTCTCCCACTCCCAGCATTCCTTAGTTGCCTGTAGCTATTTGTATATGGTAGAGGCCCCATGGACTTTCCCTCTTCCACACTGGCATGTCTATTGTTGCCTTTGTTCAACTCATGCTTAGGCAAGCCATGTTGGTGAGGCATGGGAGTTATTTTCTGATAGTACTAGGAGACACAATTGCATACCAAACTCCATAATTCTTTGGCTTTTACAATCTCTCTGCCCCCCTCTTCTGCAATGTCCCCTGTCCCTTAGGCTTAGGAATTGTTCTGTCCTTTTTGTTGAGCAGAACTTAAGTCCCGTAGCTGTAGAGCTGTTAGTTACTTCCAAGATATACATGCCACTACTATACCAATAGGGTTATTGTGCCACGTTGGTCATTGTAGTTCACAGACATCATAGCTAGGTAGAACTGTAATTGCTTTCTCCTTTGGAACCTCGCATGGCACTGTCTGATACCATGAAAGTTGGTCCTCAGGGATGAGGCCTTAGAAGGTCAGTTTTAGATCAGGGGTGTCTGGGCTCTGTGTCTGAATACATAGTATCTTAAACAATAAGGATTTACCTCTCAGAAACACTTTTTAAAGACAGAAAATTTTCCTTTTCAGTTGGTTCCTTTGAGTTGGTTGGTGAAAATTGCCTTCTCTCATCTCCCAGAGAAGAGACCAGATGAGACTTGCATTTGCTGTCCTGCGTTCTGCTCAGCAACCTCCATCAGTCCCTGGATATTCCTTTCCACTCTACCCTTCTGTTTCATTTGATTCCCTCAGTGACCTCTGAGGTGACTTGTGTTGCTGCAAAATTGATGATCTCTCTAGATCCCCACAATCTGGCCATTAAGCAGATTTACAGGTGGGTCTCACTAGTCATGCCATGAGAAGATGATGGAGTTTTCTCAAGCTCTTTAGGAGCTCCGAAATTTAGCCCAACCCCACTTCTTCATGTCTCCTCACTTTCTACATGTTACTACATTACGCCGTTTTATGGAGGCTAAATATGAAAGGGCAGTGGGACTGGAGTATTTCTTAACCTGTTATCCAGATTGTGATATTTTATAGGAATGAATATCCGAATGCAAATTTCCACTCTTCATATAACATTTATGCACTAAAGGACAAATTGAATACACAATTTCTCATTTTCTAAACACTGGAGCTGGTAATACATGAACTGCAAGACGCAAGCATTAATCTACAGAGATGCGAAGAAATGGAGTGTCATTTAGAGCAACTTATTCTTGCAGGCACAGATATTTTTTCAGGGAATTCTCCATCAAGGAAGAAAGAGAGAAGTCATCCTTTTTCCAGCCGCATACAGCATCACACACCCAGCCCTCGGCCCGAGTCCTGACAGGATTTATGTATCCAAAGTGACTGAGACTTGAGTTTTTCAGAGATGGCTCATTTTATTTTATTTTATTTTATCTTATTTCTACAAGAAAAGAAGTGTTTTATTTTGTTTCAAAGAAAATAGCATGGAAAAACATTACTCTTTATCAAAAAGTTTCATTTTTAAAATTTCCTATGTATGCATGTTTTGCCTGTATATATGTATATGTGTATCAGAGGCTTTCCTGGTTCCCAGAGAGGACAGAAAAAAATCATCAGATATCCTCTATGGTGTTAAAATCTGTACCCAGGTTCTCTACAAGAGGAACCAGTGTTCTTAACCTCTAAGCCATCCTTCTGTCCTCATACAGTCTTTATATATATATATATATGTATATATATATATATATATATATATATATATGTATATATATATATATATGTATAATATATATATACATATATATATAGTATTCAACATAAAGAATAGGCTTACTTTTAATTTATTGGTTTAGAAACAATTTATTCTGAAAAAATTATTTCAAAATTAGAATTTCAAAAAGACAACAGAATCTGATATTATCACCTCTGCCTCGTAAAATAAAAGTGTCTGTGAACACTTATTTTGCCTGTCCAAAAGTTTCTTGCTATTATTAAACATATAGTTTAGCACTTCTTCACTTCCTCATCACCAAGGGTGTCACTGCTCCACATAGGAGCTTCTCCATGTAATTGAGCCTTTTTTTTTTTTTTTTTTTGATCCACTGAGTTTTTCAAATGCTCATTTTAAATTGTACCACATAGATTTTCCTCTCATAAAGAGTGTGATCTTTTAAATAGAATTCAACCCCTTGCTTGTAAATGTGGGGTCATGACAGTGCTTAGTTTGCAAGAATACTTTAAATATTGTTAAAATACTCAAGCAACTGTTGCAGGCATCCCTGACAGGATCTCTCTATGCACAGGTCCCATGACTCCTCTGAGGCTTAGAAACTTAGAAAGTTCTTCATCCTGTCTTACCCAAGAATATATCTTTGGGGTTGGGTGGGTGAAGAGAAGACTTCTGAACTGATCTTGCCCTGTAATGTTTTGCTGCCTTTAGGATTCGAGTGGCCCCCATCACTTTCCTGGCACTGTGCCTTCACCCCCTGGTATTTGTCTTAATGCTTTTGTTGAGGCTGTAACAGAGGATGGAAAAAGATTGACTCACAGTTCTGGAGGCTGGTCCATGATGCAAACATAAACCTGCAGGTGACTTTTCCCTGTGTTAGCACACAGAACAGCCAGGGAAGAGCCAGAAGAAACCAACGGCATTCCTACATAGCATCAATTCCATCCTAACCCTTAAAACAGTTAGAATGATAATTAAATTTCAACATGAATCATGGAAGGGAACAAACATTTAATCCCTTGCGATATACCGTCACAGCCTCTGAACTCAGAGAACCAAGGGGATTGGCCCCTCTGGGTAAATTAGAGGTGAGGCTGTTTTAATGGAGATCGAGAGGACACACTTAAATGTAAACAGTTTTATCATGAAGATGATTCTGTGGTGTTTGGGAAATCTAGGTCAGCTGTGAGTCCTCCATCATTCCTCCTTCCCACTTCCAGAAAGCTGATATGCCCAAACCTGAAACCTCTGTATGATAAATAGCATCCTGCAACTTGAAGGGGATATTGGCTGGGATAGAAACTACTAAATACGCTCTTCCTAAATTGTACAGAGCTTGGGCATTTTGCTTCAAATAGAAGTGGTCTGCAGACATGTATTGACAACAGGAAACCAAGGGAAGCCACCTATCTCACTTCTTCCAGTGACTCTTAGGCTCTGGGAAAAGAGGTCCCAAATCCCTGTCTCTACACTCAGAAGATAAAAGCACTTGCCATGCAAGCACAATGACCTGAGTTTAATTCCCAAACACACATAAAAAGCCAGAGGCAGGGAAGTGCATCTGTAATCTTGGCATCCTTCTGTGTAACGAGGGATAGAAACAGAGATCTTGCCTGGAAGCTTAAGGACCAGCCAGTCTGTTGTGTGTAGAGACCCTTCCTCACAATAAGGGTAAAGGAGAAAATAGGCTCATGAGAGCTGTCCTCTGACCTCTATGCACAGCTGTGGGACCGTATACCCCGCAAAACACACACTCTAATAAAATAAAATGCTTGCTAATTTTTAAATTAAGTATATTTAGATGCTGTATAATAGATACAAAAGAACAAGGTCTAAGGGGAAGAGCTATAGGGATCTCTAAAGGGAGGACCTTCACAGCTGTTATTTCTTATGAAAAACAAGCAGAATTTTATATAGATTATTTTTTTGTTTTTACAGTTTTACAGTTGTGTGTGTCCCTTAATAGGGCTTCTTCTCAATGCAGAGAAGCTAACCTATTTGTGGTGATTTGAATATGCTTGGCCCTTGGGAAGTAGCACTATTAGAAGGTGTGGCCTTGTTAGAGTAGGTGTGGCCTTGTTGGAGGAAGTACATCACTGTGGAGTTGGGCTTTGATGGTCTATGCACAAGCTCCACCAAAATGAAAAAGGTCCTCCTCCTGGCTATTGACTGAAGACAGGCTTCTCCTGGCTGCCTTTGGTTAAAGATCTCGAATTCTCAGCTCCTCCAGGACTGGTCTGCCTGAATGTTTCCATGATTCCTACCTTGATGATAATGGACTGAACCTCTGAAACTGTAAACCAGCTCCAGTAACTGTAAACCAGTTAAATGTCGTCTTTTGTAAGAGTTGCTTGGTCATGGTGTCTCTTCACAGTAGTAAAACCCTAACTAAGATACTATCCAAGTCCATACTTGTTACTCAGGAGGGGCAGTCTAGTGGAATCCTATGATAGACCTATCTCCATGAATTAATATAGCCAATCCTAATTTCTCATCACTTGGACAAAAATTTTGAGACAGTCTCACTGTGTAGATTAGGCTAGCCTTGAAATTATTATGGAGCTCAAGCTGGCCTTAAGCTTACAACCCTCCTTGCACAGTCTCCCAAATGTTGGGATTGCATACAACATCATCACACCTGGCTTTCAGAGGTGATTCTTCTGAGAAGCCTTTATCTTGGGTTTATATAATGCAAACTACGAGAAGTCCTTTGTCTTGTGCTTATATAATTAAAACTAACAAAAGTACTGGAATCTAAGTCAGAACACTTGAAAACCACTGAGGCAACTAATAGAATAATATTTGCAAAGAGTCTTTGAAAGTGCAATGGATTATTCCCTGATTTATTAAGAAAACTCTTAGCTGAAGACTCATTACATTTGAGGACCTGTTCTAGGCACTGAGGAATAATCGTGAATGAAACAAGTTATCTGTCCACATAACACTTACAGTCTTGGGAACAAAAGCAATAGATTCAGTATTTTTATTTCCTGTTACTTCATTGTCATGCTTTATACCACATTATGAGATTCAATTCTTGCCAGGTTGTGCTGTGCCTAACATAGAATAGGGAACATACACAGATTGGAAGAAAGGACTTAGGCCTGCCATGTTAGGGACTATCAGGACATACCTACAGGCAAATAGTTTCATCTTACCAAAATAATGCTCATTTGTAAGTACAGGACAATGATAATACCCAACTCTGAAGAATGTCTGAAGTATTTTTCAATTGATTATACGTATCTTTTCACACTAAGCCATGCTTCAAATACTTCATCCTGTAGCTGTTTATATAATGGTTTCCTGCAATGGCACATAAGGTTTTGACTAACCTAGAGTATCTTTTTCCCCCAAAACATGTTGTCTTTAAAAATTAAGTAAATCAGAAACAAAGCTGTCTACCTTTCCAGATAATGTGAAGTGTTTTCATGTTCCGACATTCACCAAGCATGCCCATGATCGGCCAAGACCTGTTTCACCAAAAACAAAGTGACATCTCTTTATAGAACCTGTTCCCCGTTGTTCCAGTTACTAGCTTGTGCATTGAGATGATTCATGGTTTACTCACTTTTCAAGTGACAATTTCAAGCAGCATCATTTGTCTTCTCTTAGAACAACATGTATTGGAAAGTCTTCTTCAGTCTGCTCTATGCCTAAAGTAAATTGTGTTGATGCCTTTATAATTTTTGCCACTTATACTCTCTTGTAGAAATTATTTTATGCTGCTGAGAGTCTGGCTCCAAACAGAAAATAGTTTCTTAAATACAATCTTCACAGATTATTGAAGTGCATATCATTGAGCCTATTCATATTTTACATGTCAAAAGTCAAGATGATTTCAGAACTATATGAGTTAAAAACAGGCCTTGAGGCAGATAAGAAAGAACAAATGATAAAGTGGGTGACCTTTAAGAGAGGTATTTATAGATGTCACATGCTCACGCAGAAAGTGTGTTTGCATGCTCTGTATATGCTAAGAGTGGAAGTACATCTGAGACACAGTCTCTGCTCTCGTGTGGAACCAGTGCCTTGAGGGAATAAATGACGTAAACTTTCACGATGCAGAAAGGACCCAAAAATAAAGACATGGAAATGAATAAATGTCGTTTATGCCAAAACTGATGAAACTATAATGTAGATTTATAGTCATCAGGGGCTGAGAGAAGAGGAACTGGGAAACCACTCATAACCAATATTTGATTTAAGTGTTAAAAAAATTCTAAATTAGATAGTTCTGTTAATTTCTGTCTTAGTTAGGGTTTTATTGCTATGAAGGGAAACCATGACCAAGGCAACTCTTATAAAGGACAGCATTTAATTGGGGCTGGCTTATAGTTTTAGAGGTTCAGTCTATCATCATTTTACTGGGAAGCATTGCACCATGCAGGCAGACCTGGCGCTGAATATGCCAAGAGTTTACATCTTGGTTCAAAGGCAGCCAGAAGGAAACTGTCTTTCTTGGGGAAACTAGGAGGAGGCTCCCTCCACACTTGGTGGAGCTTGAGCATAGAACCTCAAAGCCCACTGTCACAATGATGCACTTCCTCCAACAAGGGCACTCCTACTCCAAGGTCACACCTCCTAATACTGCCACTTCCCATGGACCAACCATATTCAAATCACCACATTTTCCCAGTCTTGACTGAAATTTACTTTCTGGTTTTTCTGAATCAAAGTCTAAAATGAAAATGAGGCTTAGGGCCATGCCTCCTCTGAAACTTGTAGAATATCCTCCTCATTTTCCTCCATCTCCCTAGCTTTGGTAGGAAGATGTTAATCCTTGGTGCTCTTGACAATGTCTGACTGGGTTGTCACATGATATTTTTTCTTCCAAAACGAGGTGAAGACCCTCTCTAATACCTCATTTTTATTTGACAACATCCCTAAAGACTCCATTTCTAAATGAGATCCTCTTCTGAGTTTCTGGAAGAAGAGAATTCTATAGTGACCACTGTAATATTGAGCATGGAGACAAGTTTTCCTTTGTAATATCTAACCCATCCTGCTTGTCGGTATGTGTTCTTAAATTTGGAAGTCAGAGGCAATTTTTGAAATGTTTGATCTGTCAAATGAGCTGAGCTACATATTAAGAGAATTAACATGGACAGAGAGTTGGATTTCAAAGAAAGAGAATATAGAAAACAAATAAAGAAAAGTGGATGGCAGTACGTTGAAGAAAGAAATTCTTTATATGTGTGTGAGAACCATTACACTTTAGACTCTGACAATCAGGTTCAATGCTGATTGAATATGTGCCTGGTTTGTGAATGATCACATGGTAAGAATGGGTTCATATTGCTCACCATGTCAGATACCTGTCTTCCAGCAGTGATGAAACACCTGACAAAAGCAAGTAAAGCAAGGAAGGGGTTCACAGTCCTAGGGTCTGGTCCATTGTGGTGGGCAGGGCAGGGCAGAATGAGCTGGAGGTGGGTGGTTACTTTCTATTTATCAACAAGACACAGAAAGAGGCAATTGCCGATGTTCATTGGCTTTTTTACATCCAGTCTGGGATGCTAACCCATCAACAATGCCACCCACATTCAGAGTGGGCCTTCTCTCTTCAGTTAAACATTTCTGGAAATACCCTCATGGATTTATTCCAAGATGCCCATCCACAGTGACTCTAAATCTAGTTTGGCTGACAATGAAAATAAATATTAAACTCACCAATGAAAATGCAGAGCATGGAGATGTTGGGGGTTATTGTAGGAAATCAAATCCTCAGGATTCAGTGATCCTGTAGAGAGGAGTATAAAGATACTGGTTTGTGGTGGATAAATAAATGACTTACTCACTGAAACCAGAAGTGCTGGAAGAAAAGTAGTTAGGAGGTGACAACAGAGAATGAGGTAGTGGCTTACCATTGAGTGGGAAGCATGTGAGAGGCCCTGGCTGATCCAGTAGTAGTAGGCAGAGGGCCTAAAGACCACACATGAGTCTTAGAAAATAAGAGAGTAAGTGAAAGTGTGGCTGTATTAATCCTATAGGGAGAGAACAAGTGCACTACTATTTCTGAGCCAAGTGTGAAGCAAGTTTATTAACATATTTTAAAAAGAGCTCTTGATTTTCTTCTGTGAACTGGCCCCTCCAGCAATCTTCAAGTTCAAAGTTCTTCCCTGCCTTCCTTAAGTCCATTAACAGCTCCACCCTTTATGAAAGTCAGGTTAAAAATGCATGGTGTTAGCACCTCCTTTTCACACTCTCTAGGGCCTCTCATCCAGTTTCCTGCAAGTTTTGCGAGTCTGATCTTCAAACAATTCAAGCCCCTGTTATGCCACACCCTCGATCAAATGCCCAGTGCCAAGTATTACTGTCTCTTTACAAATGGCTTTACTGAATTAAAACTGAACTGTGTAATTCCTACATTTAACAGGAAAAACTCAGTGGTTTTGAGTACATCCTTAGACCCTTGTGACTAGGACCATAGTTAATTTATAGAATATTATAAAATTTCTAAAATAGCTAGGAGTATGCCTCAGCCCTTAACAAATGTTGATCTACTCTCAATCTCTGTGGAATTACTTATTCTGAACCTTGCATATAAAAGCATCTTTCTTAGCTTGGGTCTCTTGGAAATTGGGTCTGGTCCCCGAGTCACACCTACATGTCTGCCTGTTCCAATATGATTTTCAGGGACAGTATACATTGAATAAATTAGTCATCAAATAATTCTTTAATTTTATGATATAGTCTAGGATCTGGGCATTATATCATTGAGCAAGATCCAGAAATTGCTGTTTTCTAAGAGCTAGCTTCAAGTGCAGGAAAACACAAAGCAAACTCCACAGTGTATTCAGTAAAGATAAATGTGATGGATAAATAGCACATTTATAAAAAATATCCAGTAATAGCATGTCTTAGTTCATTCAGGCTGCTTAACAAAATACTTTAGATTGGATAATTTCTAAACCATAGAAATAATATTGCTTAGAGTTCTGGAGGTAACAAGCAAGGTGCAAATAGATTTGGTGCCACTAGGCTTTTATTTTTAGCATTTTATTTTATTTTAATGTGCATTGGTGCTTTGCCTACATTTATGTTGGTGTGAGGGTGTCAGATTCACTGGAACAGTTGTGAACTTCCATGTTGGTTCTGGAAACTGAACCCAGGTCCTCTGCAAAAGCAGCCCATGTTCTTACCCACTGAGCCATCTTTATAGCCCCCCACCCCCTTAAGCTTTTAAAGGGCATGAGTCATGTACTAGAAAGGTGATATCATGACCTGATTACTTTCTACACACCAGATCCTCAGGGTTAGGCTTCAACAAATACGTTGGAATTGTTAGGCTTGGGCACACAAGCATGCTGATGACTAAGAAGCGGATATCTGGATACATATTTTAGGAACTGAAGAGCAGACACTATAATGTTTTAAAAACTAATATTTAAGCATCCTGAAATTAATTTACTGAATAATTGGTAGGGTTGAAGTTTCAGAAACACAGCTGTACCACTGTCAATCTGGCACATGTACTAGTCACTGTGTAAGGACAGCAGAGCAGAGAGTGGGGTCACAGAAACCTGACAGTGTGAGTTTGATCCCCAGAAAGCAGGTAAAAGCTGGAGGCAGTGGCACACATCTGTAGTTGCAGCAGTTGAAAGATGGGAGATGAACACAGGAGCTGTGATTGGCAGTTCATGGCCCCACTGTACCAGAGCACAGAGTACAGGAACAAGGGAGAATTTACCTCACAAACAAGGTAGAAAAAAATAACCACATCTTGGAAGTTGTCCATTGACTTCCACATGTGTACCATGACACACACATGCCCGAATTCACATACTTCATAGCACACACTTAATATCATAAATTACTATAAAAAAATAAATGTTCAAACTTACATGTGAAAGAAACCAGATGAAAAAAAAGGAAGTCTGGAAATAGCCACCCAAGCAAGGCCAGCATGTAACAGAACACACACACACGGGGAGAGAGAGAGAGAGAGAGAGAGAGAGAGAGAGAGAGAGAGAGAGAGAATGAGAGGACATGCTATAAAATGAGCCATGACCAGATCTGATTCACTCCTCTCTTGGAAATACCATCTTCCTTCCTTCTTTCCTTCCTTCCTTCCTTCCTTCCTTCCTTCCTTCCTTCCTTCCTTTCGAGTCTCATATTTTATTGATTTTTAGGGAATCTCATATGATGCACCTCAATGTCATTCATCTCTTCGTTTCTTTGTACCCAGCCTCTATTCTTGTAATCTCCTCCAAAGGCAAAACAAATCTTGATGTGGAAGGTGTACTGTGTCACAGTGTCTCCCACAGTATACCCTTTTGTCCATACTTCTTGCAAATGTTCATTGCAATGACTTATTGGTTCTGGTTCAGGGCTTCTGTTGCACTATCAATACTGGATCCTCACTGGGACTCCTCTCCTGTAATGCCCGAGCTGCCCCACGTTGGGCGGCCAAACTGTAATAGCCAGCTCTGTTCCTCAGGTCAGGGTCTAATGAGAGAGAGCAAGCGACAGGAAGAATGGAGACAAGACAGAGGGTCTGATCAAGTCTCAAGTCTTGTTTATTGTGTCTCTCTCTCTCCTTTATTGTCTCTCTCATTGTCTCCCGTATTCTCTCTATTGAAGGGAAATCTGGGGTATTTATAGGCTTTTGTCACATGCCTTGTAGGTGCATGGATACCACGTGCCTTGCAGGTGTGGATATGACGTAAGCCTTACAGGCGTCTATAGCGTGGATAGCACGTGCACGGTGCGCCTTGCAGGCTTGGATACCACGTGTGCCTTACAGGAATGTATGGCATGGATAGCACGTGGACAGCACGTGAACCACATGCCTTGTAGGCATGGATACCACGTGCACCTTGCAGCTGGGGGGCAGTAAACAACAAAACAAAATATGTTGGATATTAGGGTGTGTTTCAGCTGTTGTAGGCTGTTGAAAAACAAGTCTCATGTCAGGGTATATGGCTTGAGATGGCTGCAAAGCTGATAGCCGCTTTCTGCTAAAAGTCGGCTCCCAACACTCTCCAATATTTTGTTAGTGCCCTGTGTGATCTGTAGGACTAGTCCTTTCATGTGTCCCAGAAGTTCATACGTGGAGTAGATGTTGGGGTGGGACAGATCAAAGCCCTGGATCTGGCCTGGGTAGTAGCTGAACTGGTCAGCCCATCTGCTCTCTCGAATACCCACTAACAGACTGAACTCTCCAGCACCGCCCCAACTAACTCACCCAATGCTGCAGCTGACAAGGGGCAGAGCCAACTCTCCTGCACCCATACCAGCCAGGACAGCTGTATTGTGCTACCCAGATGAGGTTCAGGGCCAGCTTTCTGGAGTGCTGCAGCCAGTAAGGAGCAAGACCAGCTCTCCTGCTCACATGACTCCAGGGCTAGCTCTACTGCCTGCAGCAGGTGGCAAGGGTCTGCAGGGAGTGGGCATCTCTCCTGTACTCCACCCCCCTGCATGGTAAACAAGTGGCAGGCTCAGCACTCCCACACTCATGCTTTAGAGGCTGGCTCACTGGCAAATACCTTCTACCTCACAACCCCACCCCTTACCCCACAATCAGAGCCAGTTCTACTGTGCTGCCCAGGCAAAATACCTTGTTTCTTAATAAACTATCCCAGGCTCTGTAACTATTTACATGTCTTTGTTACTTTTTTTTAAAATCAAGAATCTGAACATCTCAGTAAGTGCCTTTTAGACTTGTATACCTGTTGATAACAGTGCCTTTCTTAGAACAAATGTAATATATTTTCTACTAATGTCTTACTTCATTCAAACTTAGGTAGTGTGTTTCTGTGAACAGGCATCACCAAAGTAAAAAAAAAAAAATGTAGTTTAAAAACAAACCACCTAGCAGGGCACTGGTGGTATACACCTTTAATTCCAGTACTCAAGAGGTAGAGGGAGGAGGATCTCTGAGTTTGAGGCTAGTCTGGTATACAGGATGAGTTCTAGGACAACCAGGGATACACAGAGAAAACTTTGTCTCAAACAAGAAATGGGGGGGGGGCACCTGGGGGAGGGAGAGAGAGAGGGGCACCACCTTTTGTGTAATTACTGTTGTTGTCTCACTGTTTTCAGTAATGAATTGCCAAGGACCAAAATGTTAATCTATTGGTAATTCTTACTTTCCTATGCTGTGAACTCTACTGAAAAACAAAATACCAAGGCCAAAGACTTCCAAGCATATTTCCCCATGGGAGGTAGCCAATGGTTAAGCAGATATTGTTGTAAAGAAGTAGGCTACTTAGGGGTTGGAGGGCTCGTTCAAGCATTTAAGAGCACTGATTTCTCTTTCAGAGAATACAGATTCAATTTCCAACACCCACATGACATCTAACAACTATTTGTAACTCCAGTTTCAGGGGATCCAACACCCTTATACCAACATACATGCAGGCTAAACACCAATATACATGAAAGATAGATAGATTAGATAGATAGATAGATAGATAGATAGATAGATAGATAGATAAGAAGTTGGCTAGCCTTGGATTTCCCAAGTGATAAGTGACTTGCTTTTGATGATGGGCCCTCTTTCTACACCTGATTTATACTGATGAGTTAGTTTATCTATGCTGAGCCTCTAACTCCAATTAGGACTGGAGTGGGTCCTGCTCAGGAGACCAGCTGTTTGGATAAAGAGTTTGAGATTTGAGCTATGTGTAATCATCTTCACTTCCTAACCCCAAAAGAAGAGAAGAAACCAAAGACTGATTTCAATCATGTGGCCAAGGGTTCATCAGTCAAATCCATAGGATGAAATCCCAACATAACCTAGGGATACTTGAAGCTCAAGTGATCATCCAGGTTGATGACAAATCACAGTGCATTGCGAGGGGAACTTACCCAGAGGACATGGCAGGCTTCCCTTAAGGACTGTCTCAAATCTCAACCTACAAGTCTTTTCATTGGTCTTGCTATATGCCCTTTTTAGCAAACTTGTAACCCTAAATATAACACTACCTGGAAGTCTGTGAGCCATTTTTTAAAAATTAGAGAATCCAAGAAGGTAGAGAGAATCCTCAAATTTATAACCAGTTGGTCAAAAAGGAAGATGGCCTGGAACCTAAGACCTTATACCAGAGTATGAAGTGAGAGGAATCTTGTGGGAGGCTGGACCCTCCATCTCTGACACTGGATTGGGTTAGCTTGCCACAGAATCACACTGCAGATGCACAACCAGGAAAACCCACTGACCTCAGTGAATGCTAAGGGACAAGTGGGCACTGAGGGGTAGGGAGACAGAGAAGCACACAATACACCAAGACCAGAGGGAGTTTCTACCAGTCGTCCTTTAAGACAGAAGAAAAAGACAATAAAGTCACCCAAAGACATCGTAGTTAATGTTTGTATTTTGTCATATTTTTTACATACATTTCTGTGAAATTGTTCATATATGAGGTAATAACATATACACCATGGATTTACATTCATTTCCTGTCCCATCAGCATCATTCCTTGGCACTAAAAGCTCATCACACTCTTTTGTTTAATGATTGTATAGTACATTGTCATGCAGACATAATGTAATTTTTATAACTTTTTCTAACTTGGGAGGGCGGTTGCTTTTCATTTTGATTTATATACAAATAAAGCTAAGATTAATATATTCATATATAAGTCATAAATTCACACAAACCTTCTACATTTTTGATTATTTGCTTATGATAGACTCTTGATGTAGAATTATTTTGTAAAAGATTTGTTTTGAGTAACTTCTAAAACTTTATGCTAAATTTATTTTTGTAGCAATATAAATTTACATTTCAGCTAGATGTGCATGAGAGCACCTAATAGCATTACTTTACGCGAACTAAAATGTTTAATTCAAAAACCTGGAAATGTGATAGACACAAATATTTATTTATTATTTCACTGGGCATTGCTCTGATCTTGTAAGGTTATATTTTTTTAGGTTGTGGGGTGTGTGTGTGTGTGTGTGTGTGTTTCATGTGTATTAGTTTGTTTTATTTTTATAAATTTCAGTGCTTATTCTAAGTATCATAGATAGCTTAAGTATTTTATTTGTTAATTATAGAATATATCAATTTTGTTAGAGACTGGTACTATGATGTGAAGGTATCAACTCTTTATGAAGTTACAAGTTAACACTTTATAGTTCTTTGCTTTTACTTTCATTTCCAAATTTTTGTTTTGAGACTTTTATGTTTAGGGAATATTTTGTAAATATTCTTATCTGTGACTATATGGCAGACACTGAAGTGTGTAGTTCAGATTGCCTTTACAGAAAGGATGTGATCCTGTGACCAGGAATGTATTTAGATGACACACTCTACTTTTACTTTTGCCAGATTTTATCTTTCTTTTGTGTGGGAGGTTGAGGGGTAAGGGACAATAAAGAGCATAGCCATGTGCACCCAATACAGGACTTCTCTCAATGAGTTCTTTCTAAGCAAAAGGGCTGGAGACCAGTTGCCTCAGTAAATACATCATAACTGCTTGTCCAGTTCTTGAACCCGAGCCATTGTGTATTCAGAGAGAAATTAAAACACCAACAGTGAGTCATTTGCCTATAGCACAAGAGCACATTGATGTGGTAGGACAAGTGGGAGGGTCTTAAAGGATCCACTATCAAGTCTGCCTAGTCAAGATCATAAATCCAAACCCAATGACCAAAAAGTAGATGAGTCCTACAAGAGCAGTCCCCTCTAACACTAGCAAATACACACAGCACTGATTGGTGTCTCACCAAAGGGATCTGTGGCCATTTATAAAAGTGAATATATAACATGGTAAGAAGACTAGCCAGACACCTTGCAGGAACATTTAGATAGAATCAAAGTGATACTTGAAAACGAAGATATCAATGGCTCTTCTTGGTAAAGTGAGGTCATTTATGAATCAAGAAATAAGGAAGTTCTCTGCAAAGTACAGCTACATAATGTACTCTATGTTTACAAGACTACTTGATAGCCAATGTTCTATTAAGAAAACAAAACACAGAGCCATTTGCCTCTAGGTCAATAGCCATTGATGTGGAAGGCCAAATGGATGGTACTTAATCTGTCTATCAACTCTAGTCAGGATCACAAATCAAAAACTCCACCTAAAGCTATACCTATAGCTCAATGGTAGAGCACTTGGCTAGTTTGTGTGAAACTTACATCCTTGGTTGGGGGAAAAAACAGCAACAAAATCTTATCCAAGGAGATAAAGTGTCAAATATTACTGTTTATTTTGTTAAATTTCCAAGGAAAAGCCCCAATGACATCAAATTCTAAATCTAGGCAGCTGCTCTAAGAAGGAATATGAGAGAGAGAGAGAGAGAGAGAGAGAGAGAGAGAGAGAGAGAGAGAGAGAGGCTATTTGAGTATTGAGGACAGCCACATAGTAGGGAGGGAAGCTTCTGAGGAAGAGTAAAAGAATACCAAAGCACCAGAGAAAATATAGTTAAATATGGCAGTATTTAAAGAATAAGATTAAGAGAAGGAGGAAGAAGAGGCAGAGAAGGAGAAAGAGGATGAGGATGAGGAGGAACAGGAGGAAGAGGAGGAATGAAAGGGTAAATTATACCTTTCTGAGTCAGGACTCAGAAAGATGGGCAGATTCAACAGAACCTTATGGTGGCTCTGAAATAATTGCACTAAGGGCAGAGATTCTGGGAAGGAAAAGCACATCATCTCAATTAACGGCTTAGCATTCCTCCCATTCTCTTTAGCATGGCTTAATGTAAACCTGCTTCCCTGAGGAGTGGTACCTTGGCCAAGTGGTTGGCTAACCACACTGGAGAATTGTTCCCTCCACAGAAGGTACCTTCAAATCATTTAGGACACAGGAATTAGAGGCCAAAATATTTTTGAGGGGGTTTTGACTTCCAGCCTGGCCAAGACCAGGGACATTTCTGTAACTGGTGTGTTTGGAGTTCCTGCCCTGAGCTGCCTGTCTAATTCTTGTCTCCTGTTTGTATCAGCCCTCACTGTCATTCTTAAAGAAAGACTCTAAGGATGATGAACTCTTTCACATCCCTACTTGTCACTAATCATGCTCTTACAGACTCTAAATGACTTCTTGAGAAAGACTGATGTAATCTCCAGGCAGATGTTGACCAACCGCAACAGCTAGTTGGTTTGCACTGTCATTGCTAAAGGAAAGTAATATCATTCCAGACATGTAGTCTATAGCTATAGATATAGAGAACTCATTTAATGAAAGAAATTAAAAGAAAGGAAAATGACTGTTCCTAGGAATGGTAGAGGAGAAAGTTTATCATAGATATGTGGGAGACCATAGCCAGAGGAAGGGATATCTGGAGAGTCCATGGACATGACCAGACTGCACGTGCGATGTGAGGAGAGTGGGGAGGGAAAAGGAGATGGGAGATCAGGGTAACCATGTGCAGCATCCAGGAGTCAGGCCCAAAGGTACAAAGAGGAAGGGTAACTAAAATGGTTGAATTAAATAGGGAAGGGCAGCCCATACTCTGAGCTGGAGAAGTTTAGGGGAGGGGCGGGGTAGGCTAACCAGTACGGCTCTGTAGCGGGTAGGGAATGAGGGAAGCAGGTAGAACCTGACAGCCAGGGTCCACTTTAATACGTTAAATAGGCACCGCATCCATTTGTCCCAAGTTTGAAATCTAACACTCACTATTTTCTGAATCAATGAATATATATATATATATATATATATATATATATATATATATATATATATATAGTTTATGCTCACACAGACAGGAAAATCATATGTGTTTACACTATTGTCAAGAATTGTGCCCTCTTTCGCCCTCTCTCACAATGCAGCCTGGAGAGATACGGATTGCTTAGGCTTTCTAAAGAGCATCAAATTGATCCATTACGTAGATAACATCACAGTGCTCACCAATTCACATAGCACCTAGAAATACTGTTTTCCCAGCATTTCTCATATTCCAGTCACTGCAAACAGCTTCCAGCTGTGAAAGGGATAAAATGCAGGAAATACTGTATACCAACTTCAGAATTTGACCTGTGAGTCCTGTGAGAAGGAATTAGCCCTGTCGATGATGAAAAACTGAGCACTATATAGTTTATAGCGAGCCTCGGTAATAAAATCAAAGGGTAGATTTCTAGGGTTCTAGAAAGGCCCATGTTGTCTGTTGTATAAAAACTAATATCTAAGCCTAGCATGGTGGCACATATGCCCTTAATATCAGCACTTGGGAGGCAGAGGAAGGCAGATCTTTGTGGGGCAAGTGAACCGTGCCACCAGACAGAATACTGGTAAGGTTCAAAACCCCAGGGAATCTTAGAATTGAGGATGGTAGGTGTGGAACCAGCTCCCTGCCAAGCTCTACCTGTCCTGGAACACATAACTGTGACACCACACTAAGAGAACAATGGCAACGGGTCACATAGCATTAAAACCTGGAGTTCTCCATGCTAATGTGGTAGGTACTTAGATAGGTTCTAAGTGTTTAGCCAATGAGATTCCCTTCCTGAACATTCCTTTCCATAAAAGGTATTTAATTCCTGGTTCACCCTGAGTAACACACTGCATTCACATCTGCCATAAGCAGTTTGGACAAGCAAGGACTGTCTCCTTCATCAAGGATGGAGGAATTATGAAGGTCAAATGGAGCGGGGGAGGCCTTTATAGTAAAGAGCCTTTCGAAAATGTCCAGGAGAAGGCCTTCACTCTTTCAGCACCTCTATACTCTCAGCACTCACTTGGAACCAACTAGACTCTGCCCCATCATTGGCTCCACTATCCCCTTTCTGCCTGGTGCATAAGAGAAGTATGAACACAATGATCACTGTTCCCAATTCTCTGTGGTCCTCCGCTGTTTTGGGTACACAGGAGGCTGAGAAACATAGTCATCGGTCCCAGACCTCTCCGTTTCTCATCTGGGACACTTATCACCAACTGTGGTCTGCCTTCCCCGAGCTGCTTGCTGAGACATACTCGCAGCCCGACAGATCTCTGTGTACTAGCCTGGTCTACATATGAATTCCAGGCCAACCAAGGCTGTATAGTGAGACCCTGTGTCAACCATAATAACAACAATAATAATAGTAAGATCTCAGCCAAAACCAGTTTCTGGTATGTTGTTAGTTAGTGTTGAAGACAATACGACCATACGGCAGCACAGTAACTGTGTAGTAGGTCATGAATATGACTAGTGATGAAATACGAGGGGTGTCACAGTATTTCATTATACTCCTTTGGATTATAGTCACATGCTGCTGAGCCTCGCTTTCTTACATGGATGTTGAAAATTGAGCTCAGGTCGTCATGCCTATATGTTAACCATTTTTTTAAAAAAAACCCAACTAAGCCATCTCCCCAGCCCTGAGACACTTTTTTGCAGACTCTTCTTCACCTTTCTAACTAAAGTTGTTAATAATTCTTAGGGCAGGGGATGAGAAGATAGCTCAAGAGTTAAGAGCTCTGGCAGCTCTTGCAGAAGACTTGCTTCAGTTCTAAGCACCCACATGGCTGCTCACAATTGCCCATAACTCCCGTTTCAGGTGTGCATGTGGAGATCAGAAGAGAGTCCAAGAGAGCTGCTGACTTTCCCTTTCTACCATAGGAGTCCTGAGAATTAAATTGAGGGCCTTAGGCTTGGTGTCATTACACACTGAGCCTCTTGATGGCTCAGGGTTAAGACTTTTTCACCTCACATTTCTGCTCCATCCCAGATTCTATCATCTTTCCTCTCTAGGATGTATGTCCAGTCAATAAGATTTCTACATTTTACTAGCATGTCACTGTCTACTTCCTGGAAAACAGTGCCTATGACATGATGTAAGGTTCCCTTATTTTTGGGCTGGAACATTCTTCCCATTCTGATGCTAAAAATATTCACAGATACTTTGCTGTTGGCAGCATGACAGCTAGAATCATGTATTACAGAAATGAGCTGAGGTCAGAGAGCCAGATCTCTCAAGTCAGCAGCCTGCTAGGAACTGAAGTTTGTTAGCAACCACAGGACTGGGCCTGGGATCAAATGTTCCAGTTGAGACTCGATGATGACAGGAATCCTAGTGAGGAGAATGAATGCCTAAGAGATCTGAAGCAAAAGGCATTCTGCTAAACCGATTCACAGACTCCTGATTCAAATGAACTGAGATTGTGGTCCCTGTTTGTAATTTTCAGTCACTGCATTGTGTAGGTGATTGGTTACAGGGCTGTTTAATTGGAGTTTTCTGTTGCTATGATACAACACCATAGATAATATCAACTTGTGACAAAAGGGTCTATTTCTTATTACAATTTCTCATGTCATATCCCTTCACTGAAGGCATTCAAAGAAGGAACCTGAAGGCAGGAACCGAAATGATTTCTTTTTCTTTTTGTTTTTCTTTTTAAAATTACTTATATTATTTAATTATGTGTAGGTGTGTGGGGGGAGTATGTGCACATGAATGCAAGTACCGAGATCAGAGGTGTCAGATCCCCCTGGAGCAGGATTTACAGGCAGTTAGTTGTAAATCACCTGATGTGAGTCCTGGGAATTGCATTCAGGCCATTAGGAAGAATACCATGTACCCTTAATTACTCAGTCACCTCCGCAGCCACTCTGCCTGCTTTCTTATACACCAAGGGACTACCTTCCCAGGGTTGGCACTACCTAAAATGAGCTGGGTCCTCCCACATCAACAAAGAAAATGCCCCATAGGCTTTCCTATAGGCAATCTGGATAAAGGCGCTTTCTCCATTAAGGTTTCTCACAAATGACTCTAGCTTGTGCCAAGCTTATACAAAACTATTCAGCACTGGGGCAACAGATAACAAAATATAGCCCCCAAAGAGCTAACGCCAGATGCAGATTTACTTATTCGTTTGTCTACTTGCTAAAATAAATTCGAGGTTACTTCTGTTACCATTCACATTCTAGCTTGGATCTGCATTACATCATTTAAAATGCTTTTCTTCCCAGCATCTTCCTATGTGTATTCATGCATATCTTCATCTACATTTGTCACACTTCTGTTAGAGTTTTTGTTGATATATGGAGTTTCTGTTGACATTGTTTTAGACTATTTTTTAAATCACTTCTACAACAACTACTACCACCACCACCACCATCACCATCACCACCACCATCACCACCACCACCACCACCACCACCACCACCACCACCACCATCACCACCACCACCACCACCACCACCACCACCACCACCACCATCACCACCATCACCACCACCACCACCATCACCACCACCACCACCACCACCACCCCCACCACCACTACCATCACCACCATCACCACCACCACCACCACCACCATCACCACCACCACCATCACCACCACCACCACCACCACCACCACCACCACCATCACCACCATCACCACCACCACCACCACCACCACCACCACCATCACCACCACCACCACCATCACCACCACCACCACCATCACCACCACCACCACCACCACCATCACCACCACCACCACCACCACCACCATCACTATCACCACCACCACCACCACCACCACCACCATCACCACCACCACCACCACCACCACCACCACCACCATCACCACCACCACCACCACCACCACCACCACCACCACCACCACCATCACCACCACCACCATATCAATTCTATTTTAGATTTTATACACGAGTGATTCTTCTACTACAACTTAGACTTTGCAGTAGAGTCGCCATTCTCAGTCATAATTCTTCTCTAACAAGGCTATGTTTTTGGGAATCATGGAAGACAGGCATGTACATTTAGCCTGACTTTGCTCCTTTTATTCCATTATTCTCGTTTGTCGTTACTCTTGGTAGGGTTTTCCATCATACACTCTTAATATAGGAGTGCGTCATGACTCTTTGGACTTCTCTTTTCAGCCTGATGGAGTTTGTCTACTCGTGACATTAGTACTCATTCTTGTGATCAAGATGTTGTTTGTTTTGAGACAGATTCTCTCTACATAACCCTAGCTGCCCTGGAATTCACTTGTAGGCCAGGCAAGCCTTGATATTACAAAGATTCACCTACTTCTGGCTCCCAAGTACTAGGATTAAAGGTATGCGCCACTACACCCAGACTCAAATCAAAATCAAAACATAAAATTTATACTTCCCCTGTCTCTAAACTGTAACTAAATTATCAGTGTCTAAAAGAAATAATGAATTTAACATGATTAAAGCCAAATCTATGATATACATCTCATTGTCTTTATAGCCTATTTTATCACATTAATAGTACCCACTTAACAAACAAAAAAATTCTCAAATATTCTGTAAATTATTACAGTGTATCAGAAAGTCATACAAGCATCCCTGCATCCTGGAGTTTCACGGGCTTTCATACTCCTGTGACGGCTAGTCTGTTTTGAGTTTCTTCTTTTCCTACCACCATCACCATAAAGACATTAAAATGATCTGCTTCCATTCTTTACCCCATGTATCCTTCCTTCCATGCAACAAACTTAGTATGATTAAGCTTATTATCTGCTCGAATCTTTCCTGTTGTTATTCTCACCCTCTGAGTATAATTCAAGAAGGGCCTTAGATGATAGGCATCATAATCTCAATATTTTGCAAGTTTCAATATGATATGTGGAAGAAAGGGGTGAGGGGTGTCCTTGTGAGCAACCAAGGCTTTCTTGCTCTGGTGAGCATACCTTGGTAGGTGGGAGGACCGAGATTCTAGAGAACCAACTAGGCCAGTGCAGGCCAGGCCAGTGTCTTACAAATGTGAAGAATCAATATTCGAAAAGGATTTTACTATAGCCTCACAAGTAACCTTCAGGAAAAGGAAGCAGGCAGAGTTTCTGGATAACAAGAATGTGTCCGTCCCAAAGATGGTTGTTACTGAGGGTATTCAGGGTCCCTGTTTAGGGGCTAAGAAAGTTTTATATGTGAAGGGTTGGGAGTGGGATTATCAGTCCAGTTGGCCCACCCCAACCTTTCCAAGGACTTGTCAGTCTGGGTGGTCACATCCTCACATATGTCCTCCAGGCAGTGGTACTCATTCAGAGGTGTAAAACCAGCAGAAAGCAGACCAAAGGCTGGCACAGGGACCAAAGCCCCCAGGGAGCCATGACATCTCTGGCCTCTTGCTAGAACTGAACCAAGGGTATTGCTGGCTTTTAGACAAGGATGAGCTTCAGAACTGCTCATTTTTGAGACCCCTCCCTGAAACAAACATCTTGATTGGTTTCTACCTCTTGCTCCAGTAAGGTTCACATTGCATTCTTTGGCTAGTTCTGCTTCCTCGTGATGCTCTTCTTCTGGTCCTTAGCCCAGGCCAGCGTACTGCCTCAGTTTATGTTCTTCTGATCCTCCTACCTTCTTCTCCTTACACATGTGTGCCAACATTCCCATTCTATACCATTCTGGGACTGAACCCAGGGTTTCATTGTGTGTTAGGAAAACACTCTATCAACCAACGTTCATCCCCACAACTACCTTATGTTCACACAGACTCCTGTTCCACATGTTTCATTCCTTTACAGTCACGTTTGCTTTTTTTATAAAACATAAATTATTCACAAGTGTTGTTTACTATCTGTCTCTCCTTTTTACCACCACAATAGATTGGGAACTCCAGGGACAGGGACTTTTATCCATCATGTTGCACTGTTGTCTTAGTCTAAGCAAAGTGTAGAATGAGAACGCACATTCGATAAATATTTGTTGACTAAATCCAAGAAGAAATGTAATCATAAGCTTATTACTTAGATTTATAGAAAGTAATCTCCAGAGAGAAACAAAAAATGGAATGGCTAGGAAGGTGAAAATCCACACCAGAGATTGGCCCTTGGCTCGAATGGTCTATGTCAAAGACTGTTTGTCTATAATGGTCTTACAGCAGTAGATTATTTTTTTACTATGTGCACTGAACACTGTGATACAAATTTTTAAATACTTAAAAAATAAACAGCTCTGCAGCTGGAAAATCATGAGATGATAACAACACGGGAAGCTGTGCCATCCATAATATGCTTTATAGTAAATAGGTCTAAATCTGTTTTGAGAGTAAACTATTGAATCTGCTAATGGTACCTACAGATGATAAAAACAATAAGCTTGTCTCTGGCGTTAGTTGTAATTTTCAATAGGAGTGTCTCTGTCATGCTTTCAAGTGACTTCAGTTTTCTGCGATCAAGCATTGTGTCATTACATTAAGTCCCACATAGTTAGTTCACAATGGCTGTAAAACACAGGGGGATGTCACCATACAAGACTTTTACATAAATGTGATTTGTTGATTCTTTAAATGTGGGTGGGAAATAATAGAAATAATTTCTCATACACAGAGAACTGGCATGTGTGAATGCTCTCTAATTTGAAGAGGGAGACAGGAAGGAAAGGGTACAAACAGCAAAATAATAATAATAATTTTATCTGAGGCTGCAAATGATATAAATTCAAACAATGTCTTTTTTTTTTTTTCCAGAGTCTCCAGGCTTGTTACTATTCAATGTTTGCTGAGCTTTAGGGAAGGCTGAATCCCACCATGGCAAACTGCCATCTTTGTCAGAACAGAGAGCTGTTTACATTCAAGGCACATAATAAGCACCATGTGAAGGGAGAACCGTGTGAGCTCTATTATGCCTGATTAGCCCATTGTACACTGTTACAACTAACATCTTCCTTGTGCTAAAAATAGCGTGAAGTCACAGGACGGAAGCAGCATGATCCATACTGTACTCTTTCAGAAGATAGGTAACAAAGGCTGCCTCTAACTTCCTTAGAAAAAGAAAAGGGCGACTTATTCACTCCGGCGTCCCATAGCATACATAGTTTATCTGAACTCTTAGGCGACGCTTCGGAAAATGACAGAGAATGCACAGCTTCTAAAAAATACACCTGCCTTCTGGGAAATTTCCTTTTATGTAGACCAGATCTTTTCGTATGAACACTGTAATCATCTCTTGGTTGTGATTAAACTTGCATGGATAGTTCATCTTCGTCACAGCAGTGGTAGAATTTGTGCATATTAGTCCAAAATACACAAGTGTTTGAAATGTCAGAAATGGGAGGGAATGGTTGGAACAAATTCTGCGTCTTGGGTCATTTCATCTCAGAGTCAATAGCCCTTCTCCTGGAAGGAGGGCAAACAAACTGCTTTCT
The DNA here is from genome assembly GCF_011762505.2 of Arvicanthis niloticus. Taxonomy (NCBI): domain Eukaryota; kingdom Metazoa; phylum Chordata; class Mammalia; order Rodentia; family Muridae; genus Arvicanthis; species Arvicanthis niloticus. Next base: position 33,477,502 of record NC_047671.1, read on the forward strand.
ATTCTATTGAAAGCCTGCAAGAATTTGCACCACAGTAATCCTAAATCCAGAGGCAATCTATTAAGAACTCTGCATTACCAATCCTGAGACTCAACGGATAAAGCTCAGCCTCCTCCCATTAATCCTCTTAAAGATTCTGCTAGGAAATGAAAGGGTGCCATGAAAGAGGGCCCCCTTTTTATTACAACCATATAAACTGCTTGAGTAAATGTTTCATTAACAAACTGAGAGAGCACTGTTGAACGCCCTTTGCCTCCTCCGTCTGGTCCTCTGAGTTTGGTGCTCCTGGATATAGCACGGCTAAATGTGTGATTTACACATGTTTGAGAGAAACGTTCCCACACTCGAATGCTGTCCCATGACAAAGGGAGTGGAGGGCTGAAAGAGTGATGCTGAACCTATGTAGACATTTTAATTTACAATTCTCTCTTTTCATGGGCACTAGTCCCTGTGTTAAGTGCCTTGGCCAGGTCATTTGCAATTGGCCCTTTGGAAAATATAGTTAGATGCTTGTGATATCCTTTAAAAAAAAAAACAGAGGTACAAAGAACCCCTCTTTGACTAACAGAATGACCAAAACTTTATTAAATTGCTTAATGTTTAATGATTCCTGGTATTTTGTAGAAATATGCATCCTGGCCTTTGTTGTCACTTCATTATAATCTGATGTTTTGTGTGTTTTAATTAATTTAGTAAATCTTACAGAATGCCTGTGTAAATGGCTTCTAGTGAAGTAATCAATGTCCCGTAGAACAGATTCATGATGCTCACATAACTGACCTCAGTCACTTTACTACAGTTCCATAATCCCAGCAACACTTAAGGAGCAGAGGTAGGAGGATCTCCATCCAGTCCACGGCCAACCTGGGCTACCTTGTAAAACTCTCAAATTAACAAATAATCTCTTACCCTAAAATCAGTCTCCTGAGGGCTATTTAAACTAAGACTACAAGAGAAAACTAAATTGCCATATCCAAACAACATAATTGGGCCAAGTTCTTAGAAATTAGATTTACATTGATAGTCTGAGAGATTGCAAATTTGGGGGTTTGGCTACACAAGAAAAAAACAAATGCTGCATGCAGGCCACAGCCAGAGTTGCCCAGATGAGGAAAGAATTTTATTTGGGTCAGTGTATATAGTTTTATTTCTAGCCACAACTAAGGTCTGGTTTCAGAGTGAATAGATTCATTTGGGTCAACAATGCCCAGGGGATAAAGGCTTAAATGTATTCAACCTAAGGAAGAACTGAACACGTCAATACCTTCGTAAAGCCTCTTTGATTTGTATTGACTCCTGCCTGGCTGCTAATTCATATACATCATTGTTTGCTTCATGGAGCTTTTAACATGACTTTTGATTTATAGAAATAGTGATTCAATTTCTACCCAGAAGTGGTGAGCGCAGACTGCCCCTAGATCCTTCCCTTCTCTCTAGTGTGACAAAATTGAAAGAAAAATTCTCTTGTCACAGCCTAAATTGCTGTATAACTGTTCATGTGCATTTTTTTTTTTTAAACTTTCACGGTAGCAGGTAATAGCAAAATAGATCACCCAGAGAAGGAGAATCAATTATCTAAGCATGTTATTAACGTGTTCACAGCAAAACTACTGATTTACACTCAGGCAGTCTAGCAACTCATATTTCCCCCTTCTAAAGGTTCATGTGAAGCCACAATGGCTTAGTGCACAGCTCTGGGCAGCTCCAAGTTACTGGCACCCCTTGGGCATCTGGCAAAGTCTGTGAATATCATACTTGCCCCACAGGGAGGATATAAGTCACACTCTGTGGGTTTAGTTTGTTTGAGGCCCCATCAAATGAAGACTGAAAATTCCTTTCTACACTCGTATTTTATTTTAAGCAGCTAAAATAAAAATCAGAGCTCTTTGAAACCGAATTCAGTGAGCTGAAGTAACCAGAACTGGATTTCTGGTTTACCAAGTAAATCCCGAACATACATAAGGATTGAAATATTTTGAATGTTCACACATTGAAGTCTTATTCTGAGGTGCAGTGGGATGCAAGTGTTGATTTTATCAAGAAAGGTGTTCATTGCTCAAGGAGCTAGCTGCATAAATGTAAGGTTTAAGTAGACTCAGAATATAAAAGGACAGAGCGACAGCGTGATACCTCCAGCTACCTCTTTTCGAATCAGCATGAGCCTGAACGTGACATATCCATGGCCCAGGAAAATTCCACAGTTCTGATGCAGATAAACTTGGAAACCAGAGACAGCCCAGCATCTCACAGTTAATTAAAGACGTGAGTGAAGGCACCAAAGCTTGCTCCCTTCTGCTTGAATAATTCACTGCCTTTATCCATTATTAAAACCCGTGACTTCCCCACAATGATTCCCAGCTCGAGATGGATTGGTCTCAGAACCCAGAGATAAATTGTAACATGGCCTACAGCTATATTAATAAATTGAAATGAACATTTATTTGCTCATCTAATTAGAACTGTGGTTTTCCCAAATAGTGTAGCCATGCATTACAGTGACAGACAGCAGTGCCTACCTTCTGTGAGATAAAATGAATAGGAGGGCTTTGACCCAGATTTGGGTGTCTTGCCATAAGAAGGTCTTTGGTTGATGCTGTCTCCTTTACACCATTCATTCTGCCAGTCTGCTCTGCTGATTCCAGCTTGGCAGGGTAGATGGGAACTTAGCTGGTGAGGGACTTACTTCCTCAGAGGGGTACAGAGCCAGCTCCATATAGAGCACACATTCATCTTTGTCTCTTGTCTTTTTTAAGAGTTTCTGGGAGTGGTGATGGGAGAATTTGAACATTTACCCACACTCCCTTCCTCATCTCCATTTCCCTTCACTGGGACCACACGGTCTTATATGACTCAGATATTTAATGGCCGTGGGATCTGGTTGAGGCAGGCTTGATTCCTAGCTCAGTCCATAGCATCCATAGCCCCAGTCTCTTCTGCTACAAGCTAGAATTTGTAATTCTATGTGTTCAGGCTCCACATGCAGTTTGGAGAGAATGGCTGTACATTGGGGAATTTGTAGTGGGTTCTTCATCAGTGACAAGTGCTATTATTAGCCAGCAAATCTCGCTCTTTCCCTGTTTGCAAATTAGATTTTAAAAATCATTTGATCACATTAGCATGGAGAAGTCTATATAACACAGCTAGCACTCAATCCCTGAAGGGCTAAAGTGAATAATGTGGTGTTATGTCAACACAAAGCTTGTTCCTTGTGAATGATCTCCACAGCAAGAGAGACACCTGCCTCCGCAGCTAGATGCTGAAACACCCACACACAGCTTTCCTGTCTTCTGTCTCACCTCCAGTGGGCCTGGGACACTCAGGTCGAAGTGTAGCTCAGTGTGTTCACTTGGCTCACTTGCAATGGGCCTCAGACAGGCAGATGCAGGATAGCTGGGTTTGCACATCTGGTTCACCGCAGCGAGCCTGGGACACGCAGGTGGAGGGTAGCTGGGTTTGCTAACCAGAATATGTATATTTAACTTCCTGGGAAATAAACATTCAGGGAAAACATACAGGGGCCACAGAAGTTAACACCCTCCCTCCTACAGCATCCTATAGAGCCAACCAATTGCATGCTATTGTCTCTCCAGGCCGTTGTCACACAGTCTAAATGGACTTTCTTAACGTCTGCAGAAGTTGTATTTACCACATACTTATTTCACACCCAAATCTGTTTGATTTAACACTTTTCCCTTCATGAAATGGAAATTTAATTTTTTTTCTGGGTTGCCAGAATAAGCATCCAGTTCCTTAATCCACTGTTTGCCTTGCAGGGGAGATGTGGAGCTGCTGCCGATTTCTTCTCTGACAGATCTGGCAGAGACCTCGTCATTATCTGAAACGGTATTGGACTTGGCGAGAGAGTAAAAAAACTTCTCATTCCCTTCAGCCTCTTTCTACCATTGCTGAGAAGCATGAACTTTCATATTAAACAACTTTGAAATCCTTCCTGCAAGTTAAGTTTATAAGAGAGAAAATAATTTCCGAGGAATTAGATTCCTAAGAGATCTTATATTCTTTTGCAGTGGGTCTCCTTCCAGGGCAAGAGAATAGATTTTTAAAATAAATATCAGGTTACATGCTATTTAAGTAAATAATCAAATAGACAATACCTTTCTAAAATGGGCTCTTGATTAATAAAGAAATTAATAAAGAAATTAAGAAATTAATAAGAAATTAAGAGAGCCCTTCAGTGATTCCTCATACTGTATGCTGCTTGCATACCAGTTTTTAAAGACAGTATATACTGAAACTAAACTGCTTTTTATAGATTTCATTTTACCTTTCTTTACATTATTATTTTAGGTGTGAGCATTTCCTGCAAATACATATATGCATCACATGAGTGCCTGATGTGGAGGTCGGAAGAGGACATCAGATGCCCTGGGTAAGTCACCATGTAGGTGCTGGCACTTGAACGTGTGTCCCCTGCAAGAACAGCCAGTACTCTTAACCACTGAGCCATCTTGGAACCCCCCAGAACCATCTTTCCAGCTCCCTGGGTTTTGTTTGTTTGCTTGTTTGTTTTTATAGATTTTAGTCTTTCTTTTTCTATTTTAAACTAGCACAAATTTAAGGTAAGGCTATGGTTGGAGAAACAAGTCTCCAACTAAAACAGAGGCTATAAAGGAGGAGGCCAATGGGAACAAAGGCTACAAAGTACAAGTCTAGTCTTTGCTTCTTCACACCAGGAACCTTCCAGAAACTTCCAACTCTATGAAATTATACAGATATGCCACCATTCTCTTACCATTACACAAACAATCTTGACCCATACGTATTGCTATAATCATTTTAAACTTAATATTATGTCTTGGATACTTTGCAACATCTACCTCTTTTTAAGGATTTTTTTTTTTAAAAAAGAAATTCAATATTATATTGGATTTATATAACCATTCTTCTAGTTAAGATACTTGGCTCACCTGACAGTATGTAGAATTTCGATGAAAAACAAAACTTTTGATTTGTCTATAGAAGAGCTTACAGACTGGGTGAATTGAGATGGAAAGACCCATCCTAAATATAGGCAGTACCATGCCATGGGCTAGGGTCCTGGACTAAATAAACAGGAGAAGTAAGCTGCACACCAGCATTCCTGACTGTCTTCTAACCGCAAGTACAGCGTAACTAGTATCTTCATGTGTCCTCCACAATGCCTTCTCCATTGTAACTGTGTCTTCAAGCTGTGAATCAAAATAACCTCTTCCTACCTGAAAGCTGCTTATCAGGTGTTTTGTCAAAGTAACAGAAAAGTTACTGATAGTTTATTATACCATATTAATATATGTTAATATTATTGATAAACATTGTGTTCACATAATGATTGAGTGACTGTTTTATACAGTGTATAGTTATTAAAGAAAAAAATTATTGCCTATCTTTCCTCAAAATGAAGATTTAGGAAGAGTTTCCACTATTCAGATTGCTTCTTCAACTAAGAAATGTAATTAAAATCTACAAAGACACAAAACTATTCCCTTTTAATAATCAACAGTGAATTATAATCATTTGACAAGTGTTGTGTTCACTCCTTGATTACTGATTTAGCAAACCACTTCTTTTAAGACATAATAAAGGAACTAGTGAGATGCTTGCTCAGTGGTTAGGAACATTGGCTGCTCTTCTAGATCCAAGTTTAATTCAAAGCATTCACGTGGCAGCTCACAACCATATGTAATATAAAATATGCAACCTGTCATACATATTAAATAAATTAATAACTAAATAAAAATGAAAATAAAAATAACTAATAAACTCTCAGAGAGATGCCCCTTAGATCAGACAACACATTGATTCTCCTGGAATTCATTTTCATTGGTTCAGCTGACGTTTCTTTTCTAAAACAAAATGTCTGGAGTTAAATACTTTATCATCATTATCATCATTATTTAAAAAGGTTTATTTATCACACAGTTTTTGCAATCCAAGAGTATAAGGACAAATCCTGCATGGAGCTGGTAAGTGACTCACAGACACTTGGCTTGGCCATAACAGTGGCAGAACACAGTAGAGGAGCTGGAAGAGATTGGATGACAAGACCGTACACTAGAAAACAGAAGGGGCTGGTCTTACTGTTTGGTAGCAACTCAATGCCACAGAAACTAGCTGAGGTCCCAGAAGAACTAGAAAAATCGACTCCAAAGGCAGTATCACTAATAATTTTAATACAGAAAAAGCAAGGTGTCCTTGAGTCCCATGGAGGTTTTCCTTCTGTATTCAGGTGAGCTTTAACTGAGGAGTTAGGACTTTCGACACTCATGATTACACAAAACTTCCACTAAGTCTGTGGTCTCTGGGATTTTGTCTCATGAATTCAAAGAAGGATTCTCAGACAATGGAGGCATGAGTTAAGAGTGTAATGTTATTGTAGGTTCCAAGGCTGGGAGCTTAAGAGACAGGAAGCAGAGCTCCTGTGTATCAGGAGCAGGTCCCTAGAAATGGTATACCGCTGAGTGTCTCCATCTGGGAGTTAATAAGGCTTTCTGGTAGAGGGACAGAAAGGGGTGAACTGGTCAGTCAAGTTTCAGCCTAGTCCTCAACCCATGTAGATTCCAGACACAGGAACAGACATAAACACACACACACACACACACACTCACACACACACACACACACCAGTTTCCATGGCCACTAGTTAGGACAGAACCAAAGACATTTTGGCTTAAACACTTCTGACACCTCTGACCTTGGTTAAGGACAGATGCTGTACCCTGCTTTTGATCAAGGAAAGCCTGTTTACTTTCACTGTTCCCAACCCTGCCCTAAAATGACTTGCCCGTTTCTATCACCTGTTCTCACATAGCCTTTCACCTCCTGCTAGGTTCTGTAGTGGGATATTTTCCCACTACATTTGTATAAAGTTCTGCGATTGGGCTGTATGAGAGGTAGGCGGAGTGAGGAGGGGGAGGAGAAAAGGAAAGGAAGGAAAGAGGAAGAGAGAGGAGAGAAGATGGTGGTGGATGTCTGAGTGTCTCTAGCAGAGGTAGTTATTAACATCAAGGTTAGGTAATTGGTTTTACAATTCTGGTTGTGTGAGCATCTTATTGATTGAGCATTTGCAAATATATAAATATTGGATAATCTTTAAGCATTGAGAGTCTTCATTCTACCAGATACAGTGGGCATGGCAGGTACTGTCTGGGGTTCAATTGAGCTTTGTGGAGACAGCATGGAGGATGGGTCTGCCGATCCCCCACGCTGGCATCTGGTGGGTGTCAGGGCCGGCTACATAGCCGGAGCCCCGTTACAGAGCAGGAGCCGCAGGAAAATGGCAGTTGTCTTGGGAACAAGCTGGACCTGGTGCCGTTTTTTTAAAAATATTACCCGCAACAAAGTTCTACCTCTAAACGGTTCTGCCCTTCCCAACATTGTTTTTACGGGCAACCAAGATTTCAGGTTCTCAATACCATCACCATCCTTTGCTTTAATTACGTAAACATGAATGCAACATACTGTTATCTTATTAAAGTTGCTCTGTTTATTTATTTGAACACATGAAGTCAAAAATAATGCAAGAATGACATTTACAAGGTTAAATCACTAGACCAGAGAAGAAAAGCAAACGTGATTCCCTGATGGCAAAGGCCACTTTCCCTCCAAAGGACCAATGAATGAAGTCTCTGGAAAAAGCCTACAATAAGTGACCAGAGACAAGACTCTCAGGCATGTATACAGGGGCATCACAAGAATGGAAGACATTATCTTTATAGGAGGGTGCGGAATTTTAGAGGAAGTCAAACATTTGAAATAAAACTCATCTGAGCTCCGGGTTTGGGTCAACTCTAGTCCTGTTTACCTACAGATAAGTCTTTCCTGTCTGACGAGAATGGGCTCCTTTGAAAAGCAATTCCCTGAAAGAGATAAAAGACCTCAGAGAACATGCTTCACGAGAGACAGACACAATAAGAGAAGGGAGAAGGTCAGGTGGAGGTCCAGAACTGACATGTGGAAGTGACATACTTGACGACATCATTTCCAGGGTCCCAGTTATCCTAAATTTACAATGATGGCTAAGCATCTCTGCTAGGAGAGTAGTCAGTTTTAAACTCTGTAAGACAAAGTGTCCATTCCGTCCCACCTCCAACAATGCTAGAAGCTGTGACATCATTAACCTGCCTGAGATGTATGTAGAAATAATGTATTCAGTTTCTAGAATATGAACCTGATAAAAGAGTATTTCCCTCCCTCTCACTGCTCTGTCAGCTATAATGAATGTCCAAGGGCTAAAAGTCATCTTGGATCATGGTAGCATGAAGAACACTTTGGAGACTGAGAAGCAAGAAGATCCAAAGCCAACCTGAATCCCTGGGCTGGCCTTGTCCAGCTATATCTGCATCTAGAATGGTATTTAAGAGAAAACAAATTCCCCGGGTGGTGGTGGTACATGCTTTTAATCCCTGCACTCAGGAGACAGAGGTAGGTAGATATCTGGGTTTGAGGCCAGCCTGGTCTACAGAGTAAGTTCCAGGACAGCCAGGGGGTCCCTGTCTGAGAGAGAGAGAGAGAGAGAGAGAGGGAGAAAATAAACTATCTGCTCACTAACTCTGCATATTGAATCTTTTGAGTATTGTTTCAGATTCAAACATGTCCAGCTTATATAGGGTTCATAAAAGTCTCCAGATTTGGGAATTCTTATTTAATTTCAGTATAGGACTTATGTAACTTCAATGTAGGCTTAAGTCTCTTTTATAGCAGTATAATGTTTTCTTTCGCAACTGTTTATTAGTTGTGCATTTCGTGAATAGGCCCATCCTCCTTTTTTGCAGCTTTCTTCTTGAAATAGCAAGAAGTTCTAGCAAATGTAGGCACTCCGTATCTAAAAGTCAGTAGCCTGCTTTCCCAGAGTGCAACAATGATTTTCTCAGTTTAGTGCACATACTGGAGTGTGTGCCTTCACCCTCCCACTGATTCCATTAAGCAGATTCACATTTAATGTCCTTACTGGAAGCCCTTGTCTTCTACAGACCCATATTAATGTTGATACCATGTTGTAGTTTAGTTAAGAATTACACTGGGCACTAGGCACGGTGGTACATGCATTTAATCTGGCCCTTGGGATGCAAACTCACAGGCAGGTCTCTGTGAGTTTGGGATGGTCTACATAGTGAGTTCCAGAACAGCTTGGCTAATAGTGAGACCATATCTCAAAACAAAGAAGGAAGGAAGAAATGAAGGAAGGAAAGAAAGAGGGAAGAAAGGAAAGGAGGAAGGAAGGAAGAAAGGAAGGAGAAAATACAAAAACAAAAAGGTTTACATTCGGCTATGCAAAACATAGATAGAAAATCCATGGTATAAGTAGCGCACATGGTGGGTGCATCACTGGACGTTCACGTGATCGCTCTATTATATTATTCTCTTCAGTTTCTTTGGTCCATGGTAAAATGGCTAGAAGGTGCCAGTGACTATGAGGACAGACAAGACAGAACAAAATGAGCCACTAACCGCACCTCTCCTATTTTTAGTAGCTTTAAGTAACTTCCTCTTATGTGTCATTGGCCAGAAATGTGTTATGTGACCATATTAACGGCAAAGATGTCTGAGTCTGTGGTTTTCTTTTAATCTGAACCCTAAACCACTTCCACCAAACCAATGTTTTTGGAAGTCAAAATGGTTAAAGCCAAAGATGGGGTGGTGGCGACAGTCTAGGAGATGGCTCAGTGGGTAAAAGTGCTTTCTATATAAATAAGATCCTGAGTTTGAATCACCAGCACCTACATACAAAACTGTGTGTGAGCCCACTCACCTGTACCACCAGCACTCGTGAGGAGCAAACACAGGAGCCTTATTTAATGACTGCTTGCCTAGCTCCAGTTCAGCAAGAGGTCCTGTCTCAGGGGAATAAAACAGACAGTGATACAACATAACACCCCATGTCCTTCTCTGGCCTCAGTCTGTGTACCCACATAAATATGCACATATCACACACACACACACACAAAGAGAGAGAGAGAGAGAGAGAGAGAGAGAGAGAGAGAGAGTCAGTGACAGAGAGACAGAGACATACACAGAGAAAGACAGAATAGAAAGCAGCAGATAGTTTTATTTTACAGCAATCATGATCCATTCTAAAATACTAACATTGAGAGTTTAGCTTAGTTAATGATTTGTATCCTTCCATCTAAGAAAGAAAGAAAAAAAGAGGAAGAAAAATTCCCCTTACACACATTAAACCCATTAAAAATAGCCTAAATAATGTACTTTGGGCAGCAAAGTCTTTCACATGAGCATATGTTCCAGTAAATTCTAAAGAGGCAGACATCATCCAGGTATCTCAATTTGTTATCATGTTTCAAAGGTAATAATGTTGTGTTTAACAGAACCATCAGGATCTGGTGCTGCCATTGGGTGAACCTTCTCTACACTCTGAGAGATGTGATTCAAGAAAAATATAAAAGGAAAGTCAAACTACAAACACTTGTGCATCAGATATGTGAGGAGTGTCTGCTATAACAAGGAATTCTTCTGGGGACACCAAATGTGTATCCTATAACCCATTGATTCTGGTTACTGCCTATCCTTTGCACCTGGAGAGAGCATGTCAGGTCCTATAGGTCAGGGACCCAGTCCTGCAAGGCAGTTTCCCTACTTGCAATGCTGATGGGAAATCAGGATGCCCCCCCCCCCCCCCGTGTGTGTGTGTGTGTGTGTGTGTGTGTGTGTGTGTGTGTGTGTGTTGAAGAGTTCCCTGCCATATTTTTGATAAGACAGCACATAGCTGAGGGAAACATGTAATAATGTCTATTACATTGGATACAGATCAAGACACATGAAGAGATGAAAGAGTGAGGCCCAGCATGTGATTTTGGGGCAGGTGCAGCTTTCATGCCTTCTTTGGGAGAACCACCTTTTCTGTGTTTCCATGTGTTCAGAAACTGATCAAATCTTGCCATTCAAGAAGAAGCCTTAATATCATGTACTCTCCCTGCTCTCCCCTTCCCAGAGAACAAAGAGTGGGGCTGGAAGCTTCAGTATGCAGTGTTCTAATCACTTGCTCGTGCTGTTGACTGGACCCAGCCTGATACTGTCTTGGGATCTACGCTCAGTCATCTCATTAACATCCACTCAGGACTTATCAAAGATGCTTCTTCTGAACATCAATGGGTATTTCGAACACGGGGAGATTTTAAGTGCTTTATGACAGGAACCGGGGACAAAGATGCATCCTGCTTTCTCACAGTTGTCAAGCTGACTTCTAGAAACGAGAGAAGAGTAAGGCAGAACAAGGGATGTTAGGACTTCAGCTAGTGAGCTCATCTCATTCATTCCAAAATCCTAGAGTTGCAGTGAACAATTTGTTTAAAAATAAAATACTATGTTTGGCGCACATTATCAGTGATAAGCTATAACAGCTATAGTTTTTTTTTTTCTTTTTCTGGGAATTCAATCTGCACCCCATTATGCTATGGTCACCAATTGAAGAGTCTTAGTTTCCATCACGTCTCTGCCTTTGAAGCAGAGGGTCATTGCATTAGTACAAAGGGGGATGAATTCAATATGCCTGCTCACCAAGTAGGGTTGAATTCACTGAAAGGGAATGACCAGGCTTCCTATTCTGGGTTTCCATCTGGACAATCCGAAGCCTCCCTTATCCCAAACAAGAACTCCATTAATGAATATTCAACGGAAAGTATTACTTCATTGTCAGCGCTAATTGCTAGTTTTACCTTATTAGTAGAAGCTTTTCTGCGGCTGAGCCTGACATGCATTTGTTTGCACACTGTTATTAGCCAAGACTCGGTGAAGTCTTGCAATTAACACCTCTACATTATCTCATGCCGGGAAAGCAAAGACAGAACCAGATGACTCACTTTGTTTCAGCTTTGCTCTTGTTGTCTGATATAGAAGCACTTAAAGAGAAGTGTAAGCTCCTCAGAATGCCATATGGAGCCAACAGAGACCATAAAAGGCTTTTCAGGGAACGGAGCATGAAAGTTCATTACATCCGTCCGCAGCACCATGCTCAAATCCTGATTTAAACTCTACCCATCCTGCAGGTACACCTGTGTCCGTCTCAGCCAATGGTCCAGTTGCTGATGGAGGATCCACACTCCCAGGAAGCAGAGGAAATAACATTTTCTTCTCTAAACATTATGAAGTTAATGATTCACAGGACAGTTAAATAGCTTCCAGAACTCCTATCGCTTTAGAGATAAAGCAGACAAGGCAATAACTGTATTTTATTTATTTCTTAATGCTGCTCCAAACAGCCTATCACTGATATTTCTGTAAAGAATAGGGATGGAAAAATAGTTTTATTAGTTTTATATTTGGGAAGAGATCTTTCTCTCAGCACTTGGTCAAAGTCGTCATGGTTCCCCCCACCCCCACCCCCACCCCCAGGAAAAGACATCTGAAAAACAAAAACAGTGTCGCATTTTTCCTCCTTCAATTTTTGAATTCTTCCTATTTGGTCCTGTTTTGTGATTTTCAGTTTTTTGAGATAGGGTTTCATGCTGGGGGCCAAGTCAGCTTTAAAGTCAAAATTTTCTTCCTCTGTCAGCCAACTCCATGAGAGCTGAGACTACATGAATATACTACCAGGCCTGGCAATATATATATATATATATATATATATATATATATTAATATAAGTTCAGAAATTAAACACTACATTCTAAAAAAATGACTAAATTCATTTATTCACAAGTAATTCTAGATGTTCAATAAACAAGGGAAACAATAGTTCATTATTAATTAAAAACGAGCAACAAATATAACATTTATTTCTAGTTGTGAGTTCAGTGGTTAAAACAAAACATCTGTCTGTCATTCAAGAGATGAGAACCAAACATTCAAATATACTTTCAAGGAGAGTTGCAAATTGCAGAGCCTTTTGGAAAAACAATTAATTTTCTTTACAAATCTTTCACAGTTTTTCTTACATAATTTTGCTAGCAGTATATAAAGCATGTTTATCGCAATATAATTGAAAAATAAATGTCCAGAGAGAAGAACATTGCTTAAACAATATCCATTCAGCAGATGTCATAATGGTTCATAAGACTACTGTAAACCGATGTGTTCTGTGGACTGATTCAGGAAGAAGTATGGAAAGTTCTCCAAAGACAAGTTTAAAACAGTAACACTTTTGTCTTAGAAACACTAGACTTTAAAAAAAGAGAGAGATCATTAAATGAAATTCTGAAGTTAAATATGTGAAATCTACTACACTGTGAAAGGAGTCTTTGTTTCTCTCTTGTGAATTGTCATGTCTTCCAACGATACACACAAGAGAAAGACCAGCTACAATAAGAATAATAATAATAGACGCATGATGGTGCAGCGGCAACTATTGCCATAACAATAAAAAAATCTAGTTAAAGTAAAATCACTTTTACCCCAGAATTTGCCCTGGATAAATGACCAACTGAAAAACCTTATTTACAAGCGAAAATAAGGCCCATCCAATACTTTAAATGATCTCTGTCTACATGGAATTTTCAGTATTTCATAAGTACTCGTTAGAAAAAGCCAACCTAGAGTGTTCGTTTATCATCGGGCCCTTCTGGAGTCATCACTGGTGGCTTTGTCGCTGAGAATATCAGAAGGCTAAAGCCTTTTCACGTATGCATGTTTGGTAAGGAAGGGCGAGGAGGCCACGTGAGCACGCAGGTGCACAGAGGCCCAGGGGGAGTTGGATTCCTAGAAACTGAAGTTACAGGATCCTAGACATGTGCTGAGATCGGAATTCCTACGGGAGAGCATCAAGTGCTCTTATCTGCTGAGCCACTCTCTGCACCCTCATTGCATGATTTTTACATGTCCTGCTCTCCATTCATGTTGGGGCTGGTTTGATGATCAAGTCACACATATAACAGCATTGTGGTCTAATAAAATCATCAAACATTGCAGATTCCTTGTGGTAGACATGTCAGGGGTGCCGTAGCCCAACCTCAACAGAATTAGTGTAAACCAGCCAAGGTTTTTGGCAGGCAAAGCTTTGGCAGCTTATCTGCATTTGACCTCTGCCTAAAAATACTTTCATTAAAACATTTTCCCCTTCAGGCCGCTGTGTTTTGGCAATAGATAGCTGCCTAGCCCTGCCGGTCGAGTCCTGGCCTGAGGTTCAGGTTTCTGCATATCTATTGCACCAGAAGAAAGCCATCTGAAAATAGAAACAGGGGCTGTTTTGTCGCTGTTGAATGGGAAGGCTAATAATAGTGTTGCTTCATTGTTTGGCAGGGACTCAAGGCTACCTCGGCCAAGCAGCCGAACATGCTGTGCGGCGGTAACGAAATCATAAAATTCCTCCAGGGAACGGGGCAGCTATTCAGAACATGTTTTATATTCTGGGGTTGCTTGGGAAGGAAATAGTTCAGAAGTTGTTTTGACACAAATGTGGTTTGTTTCCAATTGAAGGAGGGGGGAGGGGCAGGGAGCCCAGTCAGGAGGTCAGTTGCAGAAGGGAGGCAAAAATGTCGTTAAGGACCTCCTGACAGGTGGTGATAGGGCTGTCGCTGTGAAGCCTGGGGCCTGGCGGGGAGTTTGTCTCTGCCAGGCTCCCAGGGTGCTCTCTGCTGCCTTTCACACTCCTATTATGTTTATTTCTGTTGAACTTAAAGCGTGACCTTTTCCAAACTGCCCCGCATTGTTGACCCACATGCATTTTTGAGACCTCATTTCCATGAATGCCTTGCTTCTTCCTGCAGCAAAGCACTGTAAATAGGAAGAGGCTGAGGCAAAAAGAGCCCTGGAATGGAAATCTTTCAGGCATTGAATTCTGCTTGCTATTAATAATTCAGAAGTGTTTTTAATGCCCTGATATGGAAGGAAGGTTTTTTGACACCAAAGGCATCTAAATATTAATTTCAGAGGAATTGGTTGTTACAAGCAGTTAACATCCATTTTGTTAGTTGACCTCCCCGGGAAGGTTAATGCACTAAAATCTGGTCATTAAGTATAGTAACGAATGTTTTTTCAGAAAGGTTATTACTATCATAAACTCTAATCCGTGGTTCACGGCAGCAGCCTCTAGTGTAGGGCTCTGACTAATGAAGAATTAACTATTTCTGAGCAGTTAATAAAGATTTTTTTTCTCTCCCACCAATCAACATACCCTACATGATCCTTATAATTACTGAAAGCATTAAGCCCCGGGTATGAGTGCCCACATGTCAGAGCAGACTTCTAGTCCCAATAAATGACAAATGGCAAACCTAATCCCATTTCACTTAATTTTTTTTTTTTGTAACATGGTCACCGAAATAAAAAATAATGAAAGTCCTAAGTATTTGAAAATGACAGTCTACTGCAAAGCATTTGCTGAGTATTTATTGATGAGGTCTTTAGTCACATTTTATTGCCATGGAAGATTCTATACTCTGGCTTAGAATATTGTTATACTACACAGGTTAATAGACCACCAACAAGGCTTTTTTTCCCCTCCCTTGTTTGTTTAGTTCTTCATTGCTAAAAAAACACACTCACTGGCAAGAATATAGGCAACATTTACACCTCCCTCTTAACAGCAGAGGGAAAAGGGACGCGCTAACCTTTCTAAGGAGCCTAGGGCAGTGTTTTGCTTCTCAATGGAAAGGTCTTCTTGAATTAATTAAAGTCACTTTCCTGCTGAGGACCAAGAATTAGCTTTGCTTTGAAGGCTCAAAGAAAAAAGTTGCTCGTACTGACTTCCTGGAGGTCCACGTTTAAGTCGAAAACAATGCATCAGGCTTTAAGGAGTAATCTCTTCTAGTAACCAAAAAATCTCAACAGTGACTACACTGGGGACCTAGACTGCTCTGAAGAGCTAGTCCAGCGATGGCGAGGAACCACAGAAGGGACAATCCCCTGGCTTCCCCTGAGGCAGCCTGCTTCTCATTCCAGTAAGAACAGTCTTTGTCATCCACATGCATCTCCCCTCCCCCCTTTTCTGTCATTTTCTGTCAGTGCAGCCATGCTACATTCTGTCTTTTTGGCAGCTGTCCCCTTACTTGAACACATAAGAGGAGAAAGCATAGTTAGCTGACACAAAAGAAGGGTCCCCTTAGCCTCCCCCTCTGCCCCAAAGTATTTTGTTATGTATGAAAACTTTAAGTGTGTGTGGTGAGGGTGGGGTGGGGTGGGAGGGGCTAAATATACTGACTGATTAGCTCACATTCTCAAAATAGCTTCTTTTTTTTTGTTTGGAAGATTCTCCACGTTTGCCTGCCCTACTAATCAATGGAGTTCACTAAGCACAGTCTTGCTGGGCTGAGCCTTCTTTTGGCTTAATTAGTTTCTCGTTTACTAGTGAGAGCAAGAGACTGTCTTTCTGGATGTATTTCCTCAAATGGAGAGTGATATTGTATATCTCTTTTGTAGAATAGTTATTTTTTAAAAAAAAAAAAACCCATAAGCCATGATATAAATCTGGCAATAGAATGGCTCAGAACGCACTAGTGTGAGGCAGCTGTATACAATGGCAAAGCTTTGGACATTTGACCTCACTTTATAAACGTGACTGGAATCTTAAATGCCTCTCCAAAACCTTTCGATCCTAAAGCTGGAATCAAAGGGGGCAGTGATATATTAGCCTCACTTCTGAGAACTGGAACTTTGGCTGAGTCCTGCTCATCCATCACGGCCCCATCGCCGGACACAAAGCCTTCCCTGTTGCCTCAGCCAAAAATAACCCCTCCAACTCCCGAATTCTCATTTGCCTTGTACATTTCTCATACAGTTCTTCACACCCAGTCTTTGCTCAGGGTTATTTGTAGCCAGACCTGGAATTTGTATTCTCAGCACTTGCTCCAATGTCCCCACTGCGCATGCTCAACCCGGCTGGTGAATCTCACTAACCACTCCTATGCCTCATCCGTGGGGAGGTGAGCAGATGGGTCCATGAATGACCTTGGCAATCATTAGTTCTTTGTTCAGTATTTTGTGATGTACCTCCCTTCCCAGATCCCCACATCTAATGGGAGTATCTAGAAGTGCCCCCTTCTTCTTCTTCCTCTTCCTCCTCCTTCCCCTCCCGAGCCTCACCATCTCCCCATAGGAGATCAGTTGGCAGGCAAAAATGTTTCTGAGTGGCTGGGCCATTTCTAAGGTAGGGGTTGTTCATCCGGGTTTTCCTGCACATTGACAGGGACTCTAAATGAATACAGTGAGCAGGCAGCTGCAGGATGAGAGCCTGGGAAGACAGATCAACTGCCTTTGGAAGTCCTTTTCCCGTATCTTCATTGTCGAAGCCCTCAATATAATCACAGAAGGGGGAGGGTTAACATGTCGCAACTACTGATAATCACCACGGATATACTCTTTAACCTCTTTGAATTTGGTTTTCTACCCATGGCAACATGTGAACTTACCCTGGCGACAACATAGGCTCAGTAAGCAAGCCCTTGAGATGAGGTGTGCAGAGAACTCCATCAGGGGCCTGAGGAGATGGTTCAGGGTTAAGGAGATGGTTAAGAACATTTGCTGTGCTTGGGGGGGGGGGGGCAGGTTTGGTTCCTGACACCCAACTGGCAGCTTTCAATTTCTTTTATCTTCACTTCCAGGGGGATCTGAACCCTCTTTGAACTGCCCCCAAGCTCCTGTGCAAATGTGGCACGTGCATATACACATAGATAAATTCATAAATATTTGAAAAGAAAGAAACACATCGCTGTGTACAGTGAATATGTGCCAATAACATTAAAAAGAATACTACCAGAGTCATTTCATAATGCTCTAAGTTACCTACCTTTGTGGTGAATATTCAGTAGGTTTGGAGAACAGGACACATCTGAGACACTGCCACATCAAAATGGTTTTTCTATTTTATTTCTGGCAAAAATTGAGGCTATTAATGTCATATCCACCCTTCCCCCTCCCAACACACACATTTGACTGTTACTTAACAGTAGGAAAATGGTTCCAGTGACTCTTAGCAAATGCTGAATATATATAATATCCATTCCTATCATCCATTTCTATAAAGGGGGGGGGGGTACTGGAGAGTAACTCATGCATTTAAATTCAGGGGTATCAGAGCACTGAGGACTCTCACTCTTCCCGCTCCAGAGGAAGATGGCTATAAATGCTTGAAAAACCACAGTTGGGAGAATAATTGGAAGTGGGTTCGATGTCTTCATCCTCTGAGAATGCGTGTACACGTGACTGCCTGAAATTGCTCTTTCATGAAATGTGTATGTGTCTGGATTTGAGCTTCCCTGGGCTGTGGATAAGTTTCGCAGAGGGGTTCCAACTTGCAAAGGTTAACTGCAAAAAAATCAAGGCTCTGTGCATTTCCTGCAAAGGTCATACTCGTCAGCAGATCCAGAAAGACTGCTAGACTAGCACATTGCACCCACTCTGCAGCTGAACCATGGCTCCAGGTTTTATTTCCCAAAGAAGACTACTCCATTCCATAGTTAGGTCACCAAGAGATAAAGAGGCCACTCGGTCACTTGAAATCCCTCTTGAAATTACTCACATGTAGCCTACCTTCGTGGTGTTTGACAATCACTTGCTTCCGTCTCTGCATGCCAAGTGCCTGAGCTCCAGGAAGCTGTTTAATACATGGGATAGTTTTTTGATTAATGTAGGAAGACAGAAATAGAACGTGATGTAATACGTACCTCAACAGGGATCAAAGACCAAATTAGATGGTTACAAGGGACTGTGCTGGACCAAATTGTTTTCTCCTAAGAAATGGAGCTCTGGTTTTTATAGCGCCTTGGTGGGGGGGGGCAGGTGTCAAACTGTAGCAGACATACATTCAGGGCTTGGAAACATGCCCTGTGGGTCTTTGGATAGCAGTAATACGTTGACCACACAAGAAACTCACGAGAAAGTTAGAAACTGGACATTGACTAGAAACTGGACATTGACTGGAGTCTAGGAAGGCTCTTCTCTCCCTCATTAGAAGCTGGTGTTATTTTAAAGACTAGAAACAGCAGCAGCTGATAAAAATGATAGCAGTAATATCCTGGCTGCATCTCTAAGGTCGGTTATTTAAATAACACATTTGGTTTCTTCTGAGGATCTGAAAGCCTCATGTTGCCCTATGCATAAAAGCACTAATTTAAACTTCTCAGTGGCTAAAATAATTGGAATTCAGATGGCTCTGTTCAGGCAAGATTCGTGAAAAGCAAAGCCCAACCCTTGTATGCCGAGGACCTTCTTACATTTGCTGATGAATAGTACAGTATGTAAAAGAAATTCGGGGTCATTTTTCCTAATTAAGTGAGCAATAATGAAAGGTTAAAACACACTCTGGTGTGTACTAAAAGGAAGAAATAAAAGAAACCAATTCACTGTTCTTAATGACTGTGTACTAACTCCATACTTTGTAAGTTGTTCAAAATCACTGTGGGTGATCAAAGTATACTATCCGTATATATGCATGCTCAGGGGTCAGAGGGAGCAGTGCCCTTACTGCAGATAAATATCAGTTTGTATGAAAAAAAAATTATTCATATGCGGGAGTTAGTCAGTGATAGAGTGGCTGGCATGTACTGGACCCTGGGTTCATTCTCCAGCATGGATGGGAGTGGGGTAGGATTATACATATGCATATTTTCCTACTGATAAATTTTATCTTTCTACAATAAGAATAGCCCCATGTTTTGGTTGCTATAAAGTTGTTGACTTTTTACATTGCCTGTGAGGGAAAGCCAAGATGCACATTTTGGGACTCAAGTAATTTTTTTTCCTAGAAAACTTACCTGTCAAATAAAACAAAAAAATTTCTCATAAGACGGGCAACTAATACAACCAAGGTCCAAGATCTCCGAAGAATTTGTTAGTTTTAAACTCAGCCAAACATCCCTAACCACTGACTCATTCTCCCTATACTGTTAGACATTGACAATGGCCATCAATTCACTCAGATGTCCAGCCTCACCAAACATTCTATTGTCTTTCTCTGACAAACAACAAATATAGCTGGATCTGGTTTTGAACAATCCCTTGGGCACTTTTATTCTTGAAAGAGCAGGGGAATTACAGTTAGTGTAAACATCCAGTGGAACAAGGTAAGTCCTAGAGACCTCCTGCACGGTGCATTGTGGGTATAATTGGAAATGCTACATCTCACATTTCAAAGTTTTTCTCACGGAGCCTGATACCATGTTTCCATTATTATAAAACATTATTATAAAAATAGACTTTACAGAGTGGGGTGTTATGACTTCTGGAAACTCTCAGCATAGCCTTGAAGGCAAAGGGGGTAGGTAGTTCAGCTAGGTGTTTTTCAGCTGTTATTACAGGTTAAAGTCTATCTATCTATCTATCTATCTATCTATCTATCTATCTACCTGTCCACTGATCCCTTTGAGGGTCCCATTCATGTTCATATCCTGGCCCATTCTATGCTAGACTTCTCGACTTAATGGAGCCAAGATCGGGGTACTAATTGCAGATGATTTGTATTACTTTCTTTAAGGTTGATTCTTAAGGGTGGGGTGGATTATTTACTGTATTAGCATATGCCTATTATCCCCATTTCTGTCTGAAAAACACTAGAAAGGTATGGTCTTGAATTCAGGTTTATGTTGAAGTTTCTATCAGTGTGATTGGATAGTGATAGACCATCGACCTACTATAGACAAGGTGCTCACCGAAGGCAACCCCACAAGCTGCACCTTCCCTGCTCCAAATCATCCTGCTAACTAGAAGTTTGAACAGTTGCATTTCAACACTCCTGGGGGAAAGGTGCATGGGTGCAATGTAGTTTTACAAGCTTGCTCTTTGATGCAAGCAAAACGAGCGTCGGTCATTTAAATGCCTGCCTGATGGTACAGGCCTACCAGAGCAATCCTGAACCAAAACTAATCGCTGTCACGATTCTCTGGCTTTGTGGGTTCAGTCAGAGAGATGTGTATTCAGATTTGATGGCCTTTGTGCTCACAAAGCTCTCCCTCTTTTTTTCTCTGTGCCCTGCAGAGCTGACCCTAACCTCTTTTGAAGTCTGTGATTACCCTGGATCTGATCAGATGTGCCAGAGTGAATTGGGTAAGAAAGAAGAAGGGCGGTCATTAACTGCTCAGTTTCAGACCATTTTCAGCGACTCACAAAGATTGCCAAAGGAGTTCCAACTCTCTGTTCCAAAGATATAGGTGCTAATATTTTGAGATATCCACTTTCTGTTGTAGTAACACAAGTGCCAATGTCCCGAGGCGGGGAGAAGCCTTTTCCAATGATTAAAAAATAATTGTGTCCATGAATGATATAGTCCCGAAATGTGTCACCGTATTTGCCTTTCAAGATCTTCTATTTATGACATTGCCGTGTATACATGGCACCACATTTCTGTGCGCCCTCCCCTGTCCTCAAGCTAGTGTGCCACAGTGCTTTGTGCTTGACCCATTCAAACATTGACAACTAGCTGTCTTCTATGTGCCAAGTTTTCAGATACTAGGAACTCAGATGAGAAATACAGTTATAGTGGGGGAGACAGAGAACAAATCTGAAGACAAATTAGAGCCTCAGAATGTACTTAGGACAAGAGAAGAAAAGATAAGACCACGGGCCGCACAACAAAAGTCAGCATTAACCTTACACAGGGGGGCCAAAAAAGGCCTCTGAGAGGGTACCATCTGGGCAGAGCATCCCAGAAAACAGCAATGCAGACCATGAGGGGGAAAAAGAAAAGCAAAAGGAAAGATCTTGAGGGGAAAAAAAAAGTTTTATTCTGTAATTATCTCTGTTTTCCATGCTCTGACAGAAAGCATGTTCTTTGCGAAGCAGTAATTATGTGTTTATAATAAAGTGTGCAAATGACAATTGAAAGAGCATTAATAGCTAACATCTGCTCTCAGCACATTCCGTAAAAGGGTTCGAAATGTTTTACCGTGTTAGGTGACTTAGTTTGCACAATGGACTCATGGAGTAGAAGACAAAAGTGAAGTTCTAGGTAGGAGATGAGCTGCCCAGGACTTCACAGCATACGGCTGGCCCAGAACTGGAACCTAAGCATTCTGGAGGCTAATGATAGTCACCAGTTATAAGCTGAATTTTGCAGCTCCAAGTGTTTTCTCTCTTTGTATTGCAGAATGGAGTCATGTATTCTGAGATATGATTTATGGCAATTGTTTTGTTGTTGTTGTCCTGATTTAAGACAGAGACTCACTAGGGAGCCCGGGCTTCCCTTGGTGCGAGCATCTTGACTCAGCCTCCCAAAGAAGGATAGCATGACAGGCATATACTGCCATCTTGGGCTGATCTAGACTTTTAAAAGCACACGGGGAATGCTGAAATTGTCCTAAGTAGTTTCCCACAAAGATCTTACAGAAATTAAAATGTACTCCAGCACACACACCACACATACAGACAGCACACTCCCACACACATGACATACCCCCACACATACAAGTGTATGTATGTGTATGAACACAAAACATAACTCAAATGTTCAAAGTTCGATATTCAAAACTCAAGAATTATAATGGTTTATAATCTATACTTGGGTCAGCTAATGAACTGGCCTTTCAACCTTTGCTTTTTTGCCTGCTCATTGAAAATGGATCTGAGCCCTTTATTTCCCTCTCCAAAAACAAAACAAAAAACAAAACAAAACAAAAAACCCACTGGGTACACAGCAAGAGAGTGGTTCCTGGTCCCAGTTCAGGAGTCCTTGCTGCTTCTGAGCAGACGCTTTCTCCAGACTTTATCAACTGTAGCAAAGGCCTCTTCATTTACTGAAGCAAAGACCTCTTCTCCAGCCCCTGTGATGAGAGTTCTCAGGCAATGCTCCAGCAGCGGCTTACTAGAACTCACTTCTGGAGATTTTGCATACAAGTATCCCCAGTGAGGCAGCTTTCCCTGAATCAGCAACTTAAGGCAGTGCCATGTTCAGGAATCGTCCTTAGTTTCTCAACTAGTCTTAGTGGCAGTGACTATCAGACATGACATCTTCAATCTATTTCTGTCTTTCTTCCCTCCCTCCCACCTCCCTCCCTCCCACCTCCCTCCCTCCCTCCCTTTCTTCTTTCCTTCCTTCCTTCCTTTTTTAAACTGTGGTTCTGAGATCAAATCAAGGGCGAACTAACTACATGGCCAGCAAGGGCTTTGCTACTGAACCACATACCCCGCCTTTTATATGGGCTATTGCTACTTTTTAAAGAGAGAATGCTTTGATTTAAACAAACAAACAAAACAAAAACAAAAAACAAAAAAAAACAAAAACAGGGCCTCAGAATATAGCCAAGGCTGTTCTCAAACTCCTAAGCCTTCTCCCCTGGCTTCCCCATCTGTAAGTGATAAGATTCTCAGTGCACACAACCATACACACTTCTTTAGAATGTTTTTGGTTCTGTCTACCCACACGTAAGTCCTGCTCCTTCTGTAATTAGTAATTCTTTATGGTTAATTTCCCATTTTCAAATTACTGTACCTCTTTTCTTCCACTTGAACCTTAGGTGATACAGTACTGAGCAATTTAAAATTTTGCTTGGCGTTCCAAGTTAGACTTTCGGAAAGTCGAACAGCATACTATGACATCACTTTTCGCTTCAAACCCATTAATAAGCCACCCTCTCCCATAATTATAATTGTCAGGGATGAGCACACTAAATGAGCACTTGAATACTGAGCTTTATATCACCCTAGTTTTACTTTTTATTTTGAGACAGGCTCTCCTTAAATTACCCTGGCTGGTATTGAGCTCACACTGTAGGCCCGGCAGGCCTTGAACTTGGGATTCTCCTGCCTCAGTTTCCCAAATTTACAGGCCTGTGCCACCAGGCCCAGTTTCTTTTTAGTCCTAACTAGTGTTTCTATCCTTTGTTTATTGTGGGCTGTTGCTTTATATTCTAGGACTATAAATCACACAAATACCACACATAATTATGCATAGCTATGCATTCATTGTATATCTATGTGCATGATACATGTATCTATGTATATGTCTGTGTGCATGAGTGTTTGTGTGTGTGGTATGTGTGGTGTTTATGTATGCATGCAGATGAGTATGGAGACCCAAAGTTTGTGTCTTAGGTTTGTATCTTCCCTTAACTTATCTCTTATTTTATTTTTATTATTTTTAAGTGTGTGTGTGTGTGTGTGTGTGTGTGTGTGTGTGATCTGTTCAAGGGCATGTGCATATGAGTGCCTGCAAAAGTCACTGGTGTCAGACTCCCCTGGAGCCAGAGTTACAAGTGCTTTGCTAGGAATTGAACCCAGCTCCTCTGGATTCAGACTCTTTTTGTTTTGTTTTGTTTTGTTTTGTTTTTCGAGACAGGGTTTCTCTGTGTAGTCCTGGCTGTCCTGGAACTCACTCTGTAGACCAGGCTGGCCTCGAACTCAGAAATCTGCCTGCCTCTGCCTCCCAAGTGCTGGGATTAAAGGCATGCGCCACCACTGCCAGGCGGATTCAGACTCTTAACTGCCAGGCCAATTCTCCAGCCTCTCTACCTTTATTTCTTGAGACTAGATCACTAAATGAACTAGAATGTCATAGGTTTGGCTAGGATGATCAGCTAAGGAAGCTAAGGAACTTCTAGGAGTCTCCTACCTCTACTGCCCACCCCCCAACCCCACTAGAGTTACAGAAGCCTGCTGCTACCCTAGGCTTTTTACATGGATTTTGGGGTCCTTCCTCATACCCGCATACTTGAGGAGCAACCATTGTACCACTTAGCCAGCTGTTAGCTCCATTCATTCCTCCTGAGTTTATTCATGGCTGAGCTTGCTTCAGTGCCAGTTATCCAGCTGTGGCTCTTCGCAGCTCTGGTGTCATGAGGCTCAGTGCTATCTATGTCTCTGCCAAAGGCCACTGGTTCTATTTCTACGTCGTTAACAATGGCTTGAATATGAAATCTCCTAGGGAAAAAAAAAGGATGTCAGTCCATTCCTGGATTGTCAAGTGTTGGTTGTGTTTCATCCTGAACTTATCAATCTCTCCCACCTTTCAGGATAAATTTATTCCACCGAGTCCAGGAAAAATGATATAAATTTTCATTAAAGAAAACACCATATTATGACAGCACTAAATGAATCATCTGCAGTCTCTTTTTAAAGGCTTGATTTATTTTCTGCACTTGGGAGACATGTTGTAAAAATATTTCCACTAACAAGCATGAAATATTGCAATACATATTTTTATACATACTATATTTGGCTATGTAATATTTTTCATCTTAGTGTGTATCTGCAGTGAAGTGTTTATCTGTTGTGGGGCTTTCAGGTAATTTCTTAATCACAGTTGCTTCCTTGATTAAAGAATAAAATCAAGAACAAATTGGCCAAAGAACCCAGATCAAATCCATCTAGCTGAAGGCAGTATTTTCCTGAAATGACTCACGCTTCCATTATTCTGCAGTCGGTGACGGTGACGCAGTGCAGTGTCAGTGATATGTGTAGGCTATTCCACTTAGCCTTGAGCAAACAAAGACTGAGCTGCGGGTGTGCTCGGTCCTATTTCCATCCAGAAGACATGGTTATGCATAAGAGGAGTGGGGTGAATCTAGAAAGCCGTTACCCTGTAAGAGCTGGGTTTGAAAACATGTTGTGCCACCAAGTGACTTGAATACCCAAATCCCTGGCAGAGAGTTTCTGAGCTAACTGACTTTGCAAAGAGATCAATGCTCCCCTCATTGATTTTGCTCAGTTACAAAGCCAGGATTACACACATTGTGAAGCTGTATGCCCTGGGTCGTCCAATCTGATTTCCTTGTAGGCTCTAAAAAGTCAGTGTTCAGCTGTAAAGTGGAGGTTATGAAAGTCAAACTGCATCATATCTGTCCTTCTACTAAGCCTGCATATTAAACACAAGTGCTGTCGCATACTCTTAGAGCCATGGAAGGGCGGCATGGGACAAGACAGACTGTTTGTGTGCAGCATCTAAATAGATGACAGAGATGCCAAAACTGAATCAGAGATGCCTTGTTCATATTTGCACATCTCCAAGACACTCCCAAATGAGCCAGGGCTTCACTTCACTTACTTGAGATGCAATGTAAGGAGATGGTTTCCTGCCCAACTAAAGGGTTTGGCTCTGACCCATGTGGATTTGAAACTGTCTTAGTATTTATCACTGGAGAGAGTGGGTAGTTGGAAGGCCATAAAAAATCAAGAATCTGACATTAAAAAAAAATCAAGGGTTTATTCTATTGGTGGGTGGTTTTATAGTGCAGTTAGCACAGAGTCTTGCCTTTCATAAAGTATTGGACTAACATGTAATTTAGCTTGGCACCATCACCCTGCAAACTGAAACACCCTCCAAAGGTAACTTTAGCTCTTTCAGTAGTTCAGCCTTTATATGCATACATGTCCGAGAATGGGTGCCTGAGTGCCTCTGTCTATCTGTCAGTCTAGAGTGTTACTGTGGTGACATGGATGAGAATGGCCCCTAGGGGCTCATGAACTTGAATGTCTGGTTCCCCATTGGTAGATGGTTTGAGAAGAAATGAGAGTTGTAGTCTTGTTGAAGGAAGTGTGTCACCAGGAGTAGACTTGGAGATATCAGAAACCAAGTCCATACCTTGTCTCACTTTCTTTCTGTCTTCTGTCTGTGCTTTGGGTTGTTAGCTCTTAGCTGCTACAACAGGGCCATGCCTTCTGCCAGGCTCCCTGCCATGATGATCATGAACCTTTAACCTTATGAAACTAAGGTTAAAGCTACTTACATGAAAAAGTATGCAAACCCCAGTTGAAGGCTCGGACATGGTGGTTCATGACAGCAGCAGAATGGTGACTAAGACAGAGAAGGACAGAAAAAGTCTTAGCACTAAAGATTCATACCTCCACTCCACTTATAGGATGGAGACCAGGTTGCAAGGTAACCTGGACTTCAGATTCATTCTTAAGAGGCTGGGGGCATAACCCAGTGCTGGAGCCCTTGCCAAGCCTGTTAGAGTCTCTGGATCAATCTTGATCTTGGGGAGAGATTTTGAAAAGATCATGTAAAGTAAGCCATTCATTTCCTACTAACACTAGATAAATGACCTCATAGCTCTAGGCCTTTCAAATACAATTTTTCCCCAAATCCAGGCTTGTCATATTACTCCTCTCAGTGTTAAGAATGCCCTTCTGTCTCCCTCTCACATATACTGAGCTAAGGCATTGCTTCTCACTGTGCCTTTTCTAAACACCATTTATGGTAATAAAGTCTCGGAGGCAAGAGAAAGCCACTCTATACCAAAGAATCATGGGCAGATAGAGACACTCAGGCTAAACTTTTTCCAGGTCCTAAGCTCACTGTGTAAATTAGTCTGTTGGATTTACTCTAGGAGCTAAGACATATAAACATGTTGCCCAGTTACCTACTCAGGGGACAGTTTCCTAGTGAAAGATTAGCCATGCTGGGATCAGTTTCTCCGGGGCTGAGGATGAAAAAGCACATTCTCTGTGAGATATTTCTCCAAATGACTTCCTACCTCCTTTGAGTCACTTCTATCAAATTAAAAAAAAATCAAATAGATATTACTTCCCACTATGAACTTCAAGATCAGTTGAGCTCAGTACAAGAGCAGTCACACCTTTGTTTCTATTTTTCTCTATGTAGCCAAAGACATTGAAGACACACATTTTCCTGGGACTCACTGGTAACTAAATATATTTTCCCAGTTAACCATGGCATAGCAAACGGAAGTATATTTCAAAGCATTAATTTACTTTCTATAAAACAACTTTTTTTTTCTCTCAAGTGTGTAGATCCCAAGATATTTGAAAATAAAACTGGAATTAATTCTTCTTGAATGTAAACCAATGCTGTCTTGACCCGGGCAGCTTGCCTCTTAGAACATTCTCTCTAAGAAAGACTTACTTCTGAGGAAGTTTTGTTTTTATAACTCTGTGCCTTTGATTCTGTGAGAGTCTAAGGAAATGTTCTGAAATAATCTAATGATGAGGAGTGGGAGGAGACACTGCTATTTAACCTCCACACTATGCTAATAAAGGGGTGGAGTGGACTCACCCTGGTGAGTTATGGAGCTGCTGTTCTGGCCCAGTGGGACTGTTTCCAAGGCATGGCTAAGCACTGATCCCAAGAGTGCTCTGGGGAGCCCACAGTATCTGGTTTCAGGGCATCTGTCAATGAGAATCAGAGTTTGGAAGAAAACCACATTTTCTGTTCTTTCAAATAAAAGAAAAAAAATCCCTGTATGTTGCTTTTGCCTGACTTGTTTTACCTAGGCAAAACAGAAGATGAATCTAAAAATAATAATAATTGTTAATTTAAAAAAAAGAGCTATGATGTGAAGAGAAGTTCATTCTGTTGAAATATGCACTTTAAAGGGACCATTTTCACACAGTAAGGAAAAAAAAATACGTGTTTTCTTCATAAAGCCTGGATGTGCTAAGAGATTATTATACACAACATAAAGTTAAGGCTGTTTGGACAGGGAAAATAGAAAGCATTGGTGGTCATTCAACCCTGAATACTTAGGGCATTTCATTTCTTTTTACAGCAACCATATTCAGTAATAAAAGATCAAATGCTTCTGGTTACTGGACTGAAAAGAATCAAATTCTCCGAACTTTTTAGCACTTCATGTTCCTTGAGTATTTGCTGTCAGCTGTAGCTCACTGAGTTTGCCTGATTCACCAGGGTCTATAAATTGCAACCAAAGCAAAGAGCTCCTGATATATTTTGTTTTAATATTTACTTTAAATGTGTGTGTGTTCTTTGCCTGTGTGCATATATGTGCACCAGATGCATGCCTGATGTCCAGGGAAACCAGCAGAGGATTTCAGATCCCCTGGAAATGGACATATAGTCTGATGGAAGCTGTCATCTAGGCCTGAGTACTGAACCTGGGTCCTTCATAAGAGCAACAAGTGCTCTTAACCACTTAGTCCAAAACTCCTGATTTTTTTTATTGTTGTTGTTTTATTATTTTTATTGTTGGTGGTGTTTTTTTTTTTTTTTTTTTTTTAAGTAAATCGCACCAAACTGAGACACACTGAGTTGTGGTTGTTTGTAAGTCTTCTTGCATATAGACATATTCTAAGTGACATATACTGTCACTGTTCTGCCAAGTTTTTGACAGTAATGTATTTAGTACTTTTGATACTGTTTGGTTGAAAGATGAAAGTTTTTTAACAAGCCGGAGCATGGCAAAGCCCGCTCCCACAGGTTTTGCCCTTTCCCTCTCCCCACCCCCACCCCCTGATAAACCATTAGATTACATTCCTAAAGCTCTCCTCCAAGGTCCATGTCCTTATTTGATGGCTGACTCACTCCAGAGACTCGTCACTATGGAAACACTGAGATACATCCAGCAATTTAATCAGGACTTACCAACTCATCCTCACACGGACCTCCCCCCTTTTCTCCTTAAAAACTCACTCCTGCAAAAACACCTGTTGTCTGCCTTTGCCTAACCCAGAGGCAGCCCTGCCTTTTGCTTGGCACTCTGGGGTTATAAATCTCCCTTGTGCTGAGACCTTGGTGTCTGGGTGTATTCTGTACTGACTCTGGGGAGACCCTTACAGAGGGTTCATGGACTGGAAGATTGGTCCCCAGTGTGATGATATTAACAATGTGTTCGGACCTTTAAGATGTGGGATCTAGAGGGGCATCAATAGGTACTGGGAGTATTACTTTGGAAAAGATTAATGTAATGCACAGGGACCCCAGTTTTTCTTTGAGAATAAAGTGGTTATAAAAGAGCAAACCTGCTCCATTCCTGTTCCCTGGGTTCTTATCCATGTGTATATGTATGTGTGTATGTGTGTGTGTATATGCATGCATATAGATATAGATATACATATAGATGTACATATAGGTGTACATATATACACATATAGATATGCATATAGATATGCATATAGATATACATATAGATATACATATATATCTGTTACATAAACTTCTGCCATGATGCTATCTTACATGAGTATCAGGCAGCAGCCAAGGCAACTCTCACCAGAGCCAGATGTTGGAAATGTGGTCCAGTACTGTGAAGTAAGTAAACTTTTTTTTTCAGGTTTCATTGAGCCTTGAGTATTTGATGGGCTGATTTTCTTTGGCATCACCATTGGAAATATGGTTACAAGGTGGTACTGAATGAGACTGAGAAAAGACAGAGCAAGTAGATCAAGTTAGAGGATTGAGCATTTGGGTAACAGCAAGACACATTTAGCTACAGGTTTTTATTAGATTTCCCTTATCTTGCTTAAGACAAAAATATAGTGTGTTAACAATTCTAGACACTTTACACACAGAATGTACAGACAACTGTAAATCACATATCCTTGTACTCAAGGTGACCACAGAACCTACAGAGCCAGGAAGCAGAGTTGAGCCTTGAAGCCAACGAATGTCAGCTTGGAGTTTACATACTTGTTTATTCCACTAACTACCTCTTTCTCCTTCCTAAGAAACGTTGAGTGGGGAGCTTCAGACTCAATGAAATGAGAGTGAATTGACCAAATGTGCTGTAGATATCCATGTGTTTCCAGTCTTC
Organism: Arvicanthis niloticus; assembly: GCF_011762505.2. Classification (NCBI taxonomy): domain Eukaryota; kingdom Metazoa; phylum Chordata; class Mammalia; order Rodentia; family Muridae; genus Arvicanthis; species Arvicanthis niloticus. The sequence goes on from NC_047671.1 coordinate 33,507,819, forward strand.
CTTATTATAATACAAGGTATTAGATAAAATAAAAATCTAGGGGTTGGGAGATGGCTGAGGTATAAAAGCGCCTGCTGCCCAAGCATGAGGACCCGAGTGTGGATCTCTAGAATATATGTTAAAAAAAAAAAAAAGGTGTATGTAATCACATACACATGTAACCCCAGCCCTGAGGGAGGGAAAGAGTCTGACACAGGAGGATCATTGTGAATTACTGGCCATTAGCCTAGTTCTAGGTTCAGTGAGGGACCCTGTCTCAAGGAAATGAAGCAGAGAGCAACAGAGTGAGCAGGACATCTGACATTCTCATTTGGTACTCGGGTACATGGACCTTCAAACAACATACATACTTAATTAATTGCTTAATTAAAAATGTAACAATTTCCACATTCTGGTTCCTGTGGAAGATGGATTCATTCATTCTTAAAGCAAATTTCTGTCTGAAAGGTGATACAGATAATAGTACCAATTTTCAGATTTGACTATTACTTGTTTATGTACTAAATTAGAGATCTTCAACAATTGTTGAGTCCAAACCAAGTCAAGAAAGCACCTCAATATCATCTATGCAACCCAGGCAGAGAGCATAACTGTGGTACTGTTTTAGAGTGATCCAGTTTTGCAACTTAAGGGAGAACAAGTTTATTATGACTCACAGTTGCAGGGGATACAGCTCATCATAGGGAGAAAGTAACATGTCAACAGAAATGTGAGTGGCTGATCACAGTCAGGAAGCATGGAGAGAGAAATGAATGGCAGCACTCACCATGCTTTCTCCTTTTTCTTTATACAAGAATCCTGGCCCCTGAAATGATGCTGAACACATATAGGGTTGATTTTTCCCACCTCAACTAAGCTAATCTAAAAACTTTCTCACAGATGTACCTACAGGTCTCTCTCCTAGGTAATTCTGAATGCTGTGAAGTTGACGCTTTTAGAGTTATCCATGAGATTATTGGGACAAAATTCCACTGGGGGAAAAAAAAAAACTTTAATCTAAGTAATTGTAGATCTGAAACACTTATCACAGAAAAGAGCAAGTTACCATAAAAGAGCAGTTGAGATCTGTTCTGCATCCCTGCCTTTATCTCCATGTGTGAACGTCATCTGTGTCTTTGGTAAAATTCATGTATTCAACAAATACCTCTTCAGAACTGAAGTTGTTAAAATGAGTTATACAACCCAGGAAAATCTCAGCCGACATCTTGCAGAAATTGACAATCAAGTCACAAAATTCATATGGAAACTCAAGAGACTTTAGGACAACAAAAATAATCATAAAAGAGAACAAAGTTGGAAGATGTCTTCATCTCAGTGACAAAAATCTACTAAAAAGCTTCAGTCATCAAGACAAGGTGGGAAGTCTGGAGAAATGGCTCAGTAATTATGAGCATGTGTGGCTGTGTGGCTGTTACCCCTAGTTCAGGTCTCAGAACTCATAGTGGGTATATAACAACCACCTGTAGTTCCAGTTTTAGGAAATCTGATGCCCTCCCTCCTCAGAGAAGAGAAGAGAAGAGAAGAGAGGAGAGGAGAGGGGAGGGGAGGGGAGGGGAGGGGAGGGGAGGGGAGGGGAGGGGAGGAGAGGAGAGGAGAGGAGAGGAGAGGAGAGGAGAGGAGAGGAGAGGAGAGGAGAGGAGAAAAGAGAAGAAAAGAGAAGAAAAGAGAAGAAAAGAGGCGAAGAGCCAGGTATGGTGGCATAGGCCTCTAATTCCAGTAATCAGAAGTCAGAGGAAAGTGGTTCTCTGTGAGCTGAAGGGCAGCCTGAACTATATAGCAAGTTTTAGGAATTAGAATTACAGATCAAATCCTGCCTCAAAAAGAAAAGGAAAGGGAGAGAAATGATGTGAATCATACACCTGAGAACTGACATGCCTAGAATGTGTATAAAAACCTTCTTCAAATCAATAATAGATAAGTAAATGACCTAATGCAAAAGCCAGAAAAAGATTGGAATAGTTATTTCTCCAGAAAAAGAAATAAAAATGGTCAATGCGCACAAGAAAAGATGTTTTGTGTGCTTATTCAGCAGGGAAATGAAAAACAAGCCCACTGTGAAATACCAGTATTTCACATCAGCAAAGTATTAGGATTGCTAAAAAAAAAAATTTAAATGTTGCTGAGGCTGTAGAGATACTGGAACCCTCAGTCAGCCTTTTACTGGGAAAGAAAAGAAATGTGTGTATTATCTTAAGAGTCACCTCAGGGTCACATGCATGGTAGACAAACAGTCTACCATTTAGCTATACTCCAGACTGTGAACATAAATTCTTATAACCACTGTGAAAAATGACATTTTGCTTTCTCAAATGATCAAGAATAGGATGACTATATAAAACGCAGAAACTGCACATCTATATGTCTACCTGTGGGAATTGAAAAGAATCACCCACACAGTGACTTGTACATAAATGTTCATGGCAATATTATTCATAATAGCCAAAAGAAAGGAAACCAGTGCAGGGCCTATAAAGTGATGAATAAACAAAGTATGGCATAAGCTATTATGGGATATTACTAGGTGACAAAATATCAATGCACACTATAGTATAGATGAACCCTAAGGCATAACAACAAATGGAAGGTGACAAAGGACCACATGCTGTGTTATTCCATTTACAGTAAATGTGTAAGTGATGGGCAAGGATAAACAGATACAAAGATGAGTGTTGCCAAAGGCTAGAGAGAACGGGGATGTGGGAGGTGATGGCAAAAAAGAAGAGCTTCTGTCTTTTTCTGTCTCTCTGTCTCTCTCCCTCTCTCCCTGTCTCTCTGTCTCTCTGTTTCTCATCTCTCTGTCTCTGTCTTTCTCTATACATATCTCTCTGTGTGTCTCCTCTGCTCCTGTGTGTGTGTGTGTGTGTGTGTGTGTGTGTGTGTGGACATTGTCTAGCTGTGTAACACAGGCAGTCCTCTAATATGTGATTGTCCTGTGTTACCCTTTTGGCAGAATTTCTCTTGTACACAATGACAGAATTATAAAGTTAGACTATAGCCATAGCTATGAAATTCTGTAACCATACTATAGTTATTGCACACGGCACTTAACTCTGTGAATTCTGACATATGATTTGCATCATAAGGCTGGTATTTTTTATAATAATACATCGTTCCTGTTCTCATAGTGTTTACCTTCTAGAAGGGGGTTCTGGTATATCGGGGAGCAGGGTATAGGTGCTACAAATAAAACTACATGGCAAACAGTGCTATACTGCTCCATAAACAAGGTGAGTGAGGGTGTTTCTAGGATGCTCAATTGAATCCATCATATGGTACATAGACTGTTATGAGGACTTTGGGTATTTTTGGTTTTGTTAGTTTTGTTTCCTTTTTTCTCTCCTGTAGACCTGGATGATCTCAGTCTCCCTGAGGAGGTAATGTTGGTTTAGCACTCCTGCTCTTCCTGTGTCTGCCTCTCAAGTGCTGGGATTACAGTCATGAGACACAACACCCCTCAGTTAGAACTTTATATTTTATCTGGAGTGAGATGAGACATTGGCGAAGGGGTCATAGCAAAACCCTGCAGCTATGATTTTTTTGTTCAAAAGGATCATACATCCTGCTTGGTTATAAGTAAGTGGTGGTGGGGGGTAGGTAGTGAGACTTAAAAATACACTAGGGACCTGGACCAAACATACAGCAAATGTGTCAGGATGAACTAGATCACTCAACACATGCATTCATCCTTTACTGAGATATTTCCTAAGTTTGGGGCTGGATTGAAATAATGCAAAACAGGGATAAAGAGACGGCTTGGGGTTTAAGAACACTAGTACGTTAAAAAAAAAAAAAAAAAAAAAAACAGGTTCATTTGCTATCATCCATGTGACCATTAATAGGTACTTTTAATGCTAATTTCAGGAAAACTGACACTGTCTTCTAATCTCTAGGGTACCAGACACCCAGATTGTACATGCCATAGATGCACACTAAATACTTCAACACCTAAAATTAAAAAGAAATAAACAAATTTTCATAAAAACAAAATGGAGGAAGGATCCAATTGAAATGATAAATTACACCAAAAAAATATGTCATAATCAAATAAAATACACAAGCATACCTGAAAAATTTCTATTCCAAAAGAAATCCAATCCCTGCCAAGGGAGAAAAGCAGTCAATAGTCCTTCCTACTCAGCATTTAAAGCCTTGAACTATGACAATGATAAGCACAGCAGATATACAACAGGGTACAGTGGTGGCACTCATATCTTGGCAGTAGTCCCCAACTATCTAATAGGATTTAAGAACAATTCAGGAAGAAAGTTTTGCCTCCTAAGGTAAACCTAGGCAATTACCAGTGGCTGGTAAGGTCATAGACCCTAAAGGAATACCCACTACTGCTAGTCTCCCTAGCCAGTGTAATTTGCAACTTCATTCTAAATACCTATCCTTTAATGCACAGGTAAGTGTAGCTCTTATCCTTTAGGGAAGATCCTGGCTTTTGAAATAGAGTAATTACAGAAAAACACAACAGGTCAAAATGCCAAGAACAACTGATAGTGTAGTATTCAATGAAAAATTGATACATTCACAACACAACCAAGGCACTGAAGGCTCAGGGGAAATCACAGAAAAAGGGACAGAAAAATGGTAAGAGCCGAAAGAGCAAGATAATTGCTGCTACACTGCGCTTCTAGACATATCAGAGAAGCTGCGCTAATGGAATCTCAACAATCTGGCTATGTAAACAAGACCTGAACAGTGATCACTCCAGTACACATGGCAATGTGGACACAGGAAATTTTATGGAGCCTCAGTCTGAGATTAATGGGGTGGGGCAACTAATGTCTGTTGAGAGAGGAAGAACTAGTCTTCTCCAGGCATGAGACCCTTGATAGATTATCCAATAGCAAGTACTCAATCTCTATATATATATACATATATATATATATGTATATATATATATATATGTATATATATATATATATATATCATATATATATATATATATATATATATATATATATATATATATATATATCATATGTATATATATATATATATATATATATCATATATTCTCAAAACACAGGAGGCAGGTCTCTGAGTTTGAGGTCAGCCTGGTCTGCAGAGCTAATTCCAAGATAGCCAGGACAACACAGACCTGTAAACCCTGTCTAAATAAATAAATAAATAAATAAGATGATAATGAATAAAAATAAAATAGGAATGGAACTGATACACAGCTTAAATGTATCCAAAAATGTGTATATATACACATACATGTGTGTGTGTGTGTGTAAAAAATCAGAAGCAAGAAATATAACCAAACACAATGGAAAGTCCATGACCAAACACACTTGTTTTCTCAACAAATGAGAACAGATTATATTAGTATTTCCTCAAAAATTAAAAGTAAATAAAGAGGAAAATGCTTTTTTTTATTTTATTTGAGACAAAAATCTCACTTATGTGGGCTTGGCTGGCATGGAACTTGCTATGCAGACCAAGCTGGCCTCAAACTCACAAAAATTCTCCTGACTCTGCCTCCTGAGTACTGGGATTAAAGGCGAGCACTACCACACTGAAACAATTATTAAATTCTGTCTGTCTGTTTGTCTGTCTGTCTGTCTATGTATGTGTGCATGTGCAAGTGAGTATAAGTGATCACAGCATCCAGAATAGAAAGTTGGACCCCCTGGAGTTGGAGTTGCAGACAGTTGGGAGCCACCGTGTGAGTGCTGAGAACCAAACTGGCTCCCCAGCTCCGTATTCTGACAACTTGCAACCTAGCAAGAAATCAATTCTTTAACCTCTTTTCTGGTGTGTCAGTCTTTTCATTTATGTATTTATTTACTTGAAGGGAGGAATGACCATGTTAGGTATCAAATCAAGAGTCTTGTACATGCTAGGTAAGCCATAGACTACTAGCCTATGTGCCCAGTTCTATTTTTATTTTTATTTTTATTTTTATTTTTTTTTTTGCTTTAAGCTTTTTTTTCATTCATGAATCTATTTTGTGGAGATGAGGGTGGGATATACGTGTGCTATGCACTGTGTTTCCATCTGACAACTTGCAGGAGTCACTTCTCTGCTTTCATGATGTGCTTCTAAGAGATTGAACTCAGGTGCTCAACCTTGGTGGAAAGCTCCTTTGTGTCTCACCAGCCTAATCTTGAGTAGTCTGGTTTTTGTAGTACTTTTAGAAAATATAGGGTTGCCACATATCCCTTATTCTCAAATACCCAACATCAATCAATCAATCAATCAATATCAATCAATATTGAATATGAATGAACCACCTAATGTAGCACTTTCATTACCACTGATGAACTTAACATACTAGAAACTCACAGCCTCATCAGGGTTTATTATTGATATTGAATATTCTGTTTTGGTTTAGGTTTCAGTTTGAAGACTTTAGAGACAGAGTCTATCCATGAGGGTTACACTGACCTGAGACTTGTTACATAGTTAAGACAGGCTTCAAATACCAGATCCCCCTGCATCATCCTTCCAAGTGCTAGGATTACACCAACATCACTAGCCCAGATTTTTCTATGACTTTTGATAGCTGTACTAATGTCTAAAAGCTATCTTACTAAGATAGAGAATATTATCCTACCCCTAAAAATCTTCTGTGTTCTATCAATGGAGAATATCTCACCCCGGCCTATGACAGCCACTGATAAGTTTTTTTTTATTAGATATTTTATTTACACTTCAGATGGAATCCCCTATCCCCATTCCCCCCCCTTAGGAAACCCCTATCCCATGCCCCCTTTTCCTTTTTGCATTTATACATTTTTTTTAAAAAAAAATGTTAATCATAGGCTTTATAAGTTTGGAATTGTTCAATCAGAGGTATAACCCACTGACCGACCTAGATATAACAACTATCTTTGACTGGTGGAGATACATGAATATCTGCCTCCCTGTCTCCCCCCTCTTTCTCTCTTTCATCACCTAGCTTCTCCTCTCCTTCTTCTCCTCCTCTTCTTACTCCTTTTCTTCCTCTCAGTACTCCTCCTACCTTAGCTCCTCCTACACATCACCCTTCCTGTTAAAATGAAACTTTTCTCTCAAAATACAATTAGAGCATAATTATGCGATAAGTTTTTTTTAATTGCCTCAATAGTTTTCCTTCTCCAGGATACCATGTACTGGAATTGTGCATTGTGCAGCTTTTTAGATTAGTAATTAACATTACTCTACATTCTTTCTTTTTCTGAAACTTTTAAATATGCTTTTAATTAAAATAGTTATATCATTCTCCCTTGTCCCTCCATTCCCAGCTGCCATTCCTTGAACTCCTCCTATGTGCCTCCGCTCTAATACTGACAGCTTCCTTTTCTTTGATTATTATCATTACACACACGCATGTGTATGGATGCATATGTACAAAATAAATGTAAGTACAATCTGGTGAGTCCATTTTGTTGGTGGTGTATAAGTGGTCTGCACCAGGCTAACCAACAAGGAGGTTCATCCCTAGGAGAGGTTAATATTCTACTTTATAGCTTAATCTTCTTCTTTTTGTGCCCAAAATGTCTTGCAATATCATCTTATGCATCTATTGAAGGGTCTTTTGGGTTCTTCCAAGTTTTGACAATTATGAGCTCCTGCAATACCTGCGTGCAGGTTTGTTATCAGACTCAAGTTTTTAATCCATTTCATTAAATATCAAAGAGCATGACCACTGACTCCTGCAACTAGAACATCACTAGCTTTGAACAAAATGATCACACTGACCTCCAAGTGCTATATTCTTCAAGGGATGTACCACTTTGCTTTTCTATCAGTGGAAGAACACATACCATGCCATGAGCTCTTGGAGTTCTTCTTGTTGGATGTTATCAGGAGTTTAAGTTTTGGCCACTCTCCTGGGTGTATGCTGTCATATTATTGTTGGTTTGATTCATAAGTAGGTCTTCAGTATATATAACGATGTGTGTCTATTGCATATACATATTCATGCTCTCATTACACGTATTTTGGGATGACATATGGTCAGACCTGTTGCCCATTTCACTGTATGTGTTATGTTTTATATTCTAGTTGCTAAGTTCTAAGCAATCTTTAGGTTTGTAATTATAGGTGTGTTTGAGATGTCCTTTGTCGGGTTTGTCTTTTATAAACATGGCCTCTCAGTTTGTTTTCTTTTCCCACTTTCGTTGTAGCTCTTCATTTTTTTTTTTTTTTAAGCTTGAAGCATTGGTCCACTGACATGACACACAAATGGGAGAATTTAAATATTTTGCCATAAAGTGTGCTTTATCCCCTACACATTAATTGAAGCCATGCAAGTCCCAGTCACCATCTGGTACCTCAAATTTAATTCCTTCCAAGTACAGAGAGTGATTTTCACAGTCACCTCTTTACAAGTCTGGGTAACTAGATTTCCCTTAAAAAATAGGCTTGTTATATGCCGCCGTTTAAGTGCCAAATGCCTGGTGCAAACACTAAAGAAATCTCCTTACCCATTCCCCTGTATATGGTCTTTTTTTAATGTCCTTTTCTTGATCTGGTTTCCCATTTGCTCCAGCCATTTCGCCATTCCCCTGCAGAACTATAAAATAAAATATGTACCTTAATTTCACAACTGAGGTGGAAAAAGAATTGGATGCAGTTGCTTTCACATCAAATACAGTGCTGGAGCCAAAAGCAAAGCAAATTCGTTTGCTCATTCGTAAAATCATTTTCAAGTATTAGCATCTTCGTGTTAAGAAGTGAGTCGTGGAAGTTGATGAAAGGGAAGCTCACAGGGGGAAGTTTATTTAGACTTTCAAATAGCTTCAAAAATTAAAACCCGAGTCTAAGGCTCAGTGGGAAAGCTCTGCTTTCCAGGTGTGTCTGCAGAAATGATGAGACACATGGAATTACAAGGTCTCCTGCTTCTTCGGGTGTTCAAGGAAATCAAAGAACTGTGGAAACCATTACTGTCCAGGAAACAATGTTGTCTTTGAAAGCCTCATCACTGAAGACAGGACCCTGAAGCAGATGAGAAGGTCAACAACTATGGCATGGATGGTGAAATCCAGATGCTTCAGCATAAGGGAGAAAGACATGGTGTAAATGAAAATGACTAAAGGCGACCTGCTAAGAGACTGCGTTACAGCATCAAAGAATAATGTTCTCATTCAACAGACATGTCTACGTGCTCTATACTGGGTGAGTCAGTTCACAGAGCAAGACAACCACTCAGATGGAGACGTCACAGACAAGAGCAGCTACACGAAGGAAAGGGGCAAATGTAGTTGTATGAGTTCTTCAGCGGAAAAGGCCCTCCCCGACTAGTAGGTGTGGACAGCTAGGACTTATGGAAGTGAAGACGCTGAGTAGTGGACATAGGTAGAAAGGGTGGTTAGGATGGGAGGACATCCTGAGGAAAAAGGTGGATGTCAATGTTTGTGTCCTCTGGTGTTGTGTGAGGACAGATTGGGTGAAGTTCAGACATGACAGGATATGAGGAGATGTGGAGAAGTACATGGGTTCTGAGCATCCAGACCAACAGCTTCTTGCTCTCTACTGTTGTATAAAATATTACCCATAGCCTAACAGCTTCAGGCAACAAACAATCATCATTGTGTGGCAGTCTCTAAGGGACAGCAGTCCTGGTGCAGTTTTGTGGGTCTTCCCATTTTTCTCATAGGGCTACAGTCAAAATTTTCTAAGTCTGGCCTGCAGGGGTCTGAAGCTGAGGAGCTATTTCTAAACTCCAGGAGCTATCAGTCAAAGACCTCAGTTCACTCTCATTTGGGTCTCTCCATGGCAGGTGACTTCACCTACAGCTGAGGACGGGCTTGTGGGCAGAGGGAGAGAGAAGACCTGCCTTGTTTTTATAACCTAGTGCTGGCAGCAGCTCCTCATTGCTTCTGCCAAATTCTGTTCTCAGAGATGAATCCTCTTGCAATGTGGAGACACACAAAGGGTGTTGGGGGGATATTTAGGTCATCTTGGTGTCTAACTATTACAACATCCACTGTAGATGTATACATATGAGATACATGCATCTTGGAGTGTGTTGTTCGTGTTATAATCTAATCTAGTCTGAGCAGTAGCGTACAGAAACAAGAAAAGAAAACCTTATGTCTCACAGGTGTACTTAGTGGCATGTGAACATGTTTGTGATGAATGTCAGGAAGAAGAAGAAGCATCGGGGTGAACAGCTGGAAACATGGTATAGGTGCTCCTGAGAACTAGGGCAGCCTTCGCTAGCAGAATGGAGCCAGTGGGGTGGAGGAAGTAGGCCAGAAGCTCAAATCAACAGCACAAAACCTGGATAAACAGAACCTACTATTCATCTCCAGACTAGTTCAAGCAGAGATCACATATTTTCTTTCTTTCTCCAAACATCGAAGTACCTCCTCTATGTCGGGCACTTTACCAGGGATGAGGCACAAGAACTGGCAAAAAAAGTTTCCATTCTATTTGGGGAATGATAAGTAAACAGAAGTTGACATTGCAGGCAATAAGTAGTAGGTTCTTGGGGAACAGAAAAACATGTGTACACCGAACTGGGAACCTAAGGGTTGGCATTTTAGTAGGTGGACTTTAACATAGAGGGAAAAACCTCACTGAGTCAGGCAGGACAATAGGAAGATAAACTCTGAGAACTTCACAAGCAGAGACAATATTTCTGCTCATAGACGCAGAGCTCACCAGTAAGGCTGAGATTTTTCTAGGGAGCACATGTTATGGGAAGAAAAGGACAAGAGACAAAAGACAAAAGATACCAGCTGGCATGCAATTAGACAAAAAGTAATCGAGACAACGGCAGAGATTTGGAGAGATGGAAAAAGCGATGACAGGGTAAGAGACATGTTGGAGCTGAGAATCAAAGACTGGAAACAGGAGTTCTGCAGAGGCTGAAATGTGTCAGAAAGGAGAATGGAGATAAGCACTAGAAGATATCTGCTGAGTTTAGTCATGGAGCTGTTTGCTGCTACATTGGCAAAAACAGACACCATCCCTAGCATAGTGAGTTGCAAACAACCATAAGGCGAGAGAGTACAGCCATTCATCAAAGAATGTGACAACGGGAGGAAGGAAACAGAAGGTGCCATAGCTGGAGAGGATGTGGGCCGGCTGGAAACTGCGGATACAGCAGAATGGATAATGTAAGAAGCAGTGTCTCTCCGAGATAAGGAATGGGCTCAGGACCTCATGCAGAAGACAGGCTCGAGTGTGTAAAGAGGAGAGAAGGAGAGAACAAGCCAAAAGTTACACTTCCGGGTGTAAAGAAGTGAGCCGCTTTGTGAAGGAGCTGCTCTAAAGGAGGAATTTGAAGCTGGTTGTGCTGTCGAGCTTTTGTAGTGCTGTTGCTGGCAGATTGAGGCAGGAAGGCTGAGGTTGAGACCAACCTGGGCTACAATGTGAGACTCTGGGTCAGAATAAATAAATCAGAAGCTCCAGACATCCCCTGTGTAGGGATGAAGAAGAAAGCATCCAGGGTCATTGAGGAAACGGATTAAAAAGCAGTACTGAGGGAACATCTGACCTTGTGATTCTATTATGCCATCAATTTGAGGTGACTTTTCACTTTGACTGATTCAGTAAAAGTTGATTGAATGCTTCCTATGACCTGAACAACGTTGGTGTTGGAGACTAAGGACTAATAAAAGATTCTAACAGGCACTCTGACAACACTCTTAGATACGCGTGTAAGGTAAAAGGTTCCATAAGGAATGAATCTGGAAACTGACACTCTGGGTGATGCTTTTCTCTTTCAGTAATAAAACACCCTAACCAGGGCAACTTATAAACAAAAGCATTTAATGTGGCTTATAGTGCCCAAGGGTTAGAGTCCATGATGGCAGGGAAGAAATAAGAAGAAGCAGGCAGCTGGAGCAGAGCAGCTGGAGCAGCAGCTGCTCGCACTTCTATTCATAAGCAGGAGGCAGAGACCACACTTGGAATGACACCAGTTATTTGAAACCGAAAAGCTGGCCACAGGCCACTTGACAATACCTCCTAATCCTTCCTAAACTGTTCCACCAACTGGAGACCAAGCATTCAAACACATTAGCCTTGGAGGGCTATTCTCTTTCAAACTACAGCATCAGGCAAAGGAGAGCCAAGAGCAGCAGAGCAAGCGCTATTGAAACTGCAGAGTTCGATTTGTTCAAATATGTGTCCCCACCCCCACCCCACGATGGTTACTATGATCATAGCTTGAGGAGTCGGCTCTCTCCACTTTCACCTCCATTGTTTCTACTCCATTTTCTAGGTTCTGTTTCTATTGTCTGGTTTGTGCTTCCACCAAACTCAGATTAAAATTAGGCAGGGGAAAGTATCTGTACTAAACAGGTATAGTATTTTCCTGCTCATAATTCCTCAAACAATACTGTGTAACAACGATTCAGGTAGCAATTATATCACATATCATGTTTTAAGGGGTTATCAGTGATTTAAAGAAAATATTCATAGGTTTATATATATATCATTTCATATAAGGCCTTTAGATATTCTCTGATCAATGGGATCAGCATTGTTTCTTAGAATCCCCTTCCAGATATTGAGGATGCTCTAATCAATCAGTTTTCTACTACAACTAACATGCTTGCTCTGTGAACATGAATATGTGAGAGGTGCTGAATAGTTAGTATTTAAGCAGTGGGTAGAAGGCACATCTTTCTATGGATTGAGGCAGTGACAGCACAGCTTCAAGAAACAACCATTATGAAGTCAAAGTTTTATTTCTAGTGGGTAACCTGGTCCCATAAAAGCCACAAAAATAAAGCATGGACTCCAGTGTGCTCTGTTGATTCTCTCTTTTCTGTATCAGCACCCTTTACTATCACCTGCCAGCAAGCCAAAGAGCCAGCAAACCAATAGGCCAGAACCCACACCTGCCATCCACTTCCACCCTTGGAAGACAGTCAGATAGCTGTTGAGACAGTGCACGTCATTTGAAAATACTAAGTAGGTCAAGTCGTCCAGGCTGCCGACTGCTTTATTAGTAAGAAGACCATTTATTTCCATTATTTATGTATTTAACATCTGTTTCTTGAGTTGGGGACCATTTGATGGAGATTTTGAGTCCTTCTATTATGAATCAGAGATACTTGCCTCTGGAGACCCACAAGTTATGGGAGAGAAAGACACAAGGATAGCCATGCAACATCAGTTCTGATATGCCCCAGCTCAAACAGTCCCTCCATGCGTTGTGCTTTTCCTATTGGTAGCAAAGTTCAAAAGTGGACAGGAAAAGAAAAAATCTTTTTCTGGGCCAGCATTTAGCTGCTCTGCTGGTTCATGACAGTATGCACAGTTTAGGTTTCACCCAGATCATGCTTTAAGAACTTTAAATGTTATGCACTTGTACATAGATGTGTGCTCACACACACAGTTGTGCCCATGGGGGGAAAAATAGCTAAGATTTAACTGGAATCACTGAAAATCATCCATTGATACACAGAGACAATCAAATAAAACTACCAAAATATATGGGGGAAGCAAGCAGAAGATCAGTAAACACACACACACACACACACACACACACACACACACACACACTGGCTAACAGCCAGAGATAGGTCAGTGTCACTTACAGGTTGTTCATGCTGCACATTGGAGATGCGAATGATAGTAGAAGCAGCTGAACATCACAGATCAGAGCTGCATGGGAGCAGGAAGTCAGTCAGCAGAGGCCATGCAGATGGAGATGCTCTCCAGGAAGAGAGCACCCCACTTGCTGCCCAAAGTCACAAAGAAAGATCCAGGCAAAGTCTAAAGGTAGCTTCACAAGCAGGGTAGGCAGGGAACATGCTAGTAGAAAAGTGTAAGAAATACAGTTGGGGTAGAAAACTTACATCGCATGGTTTTGTGGATGAGCCGAATAGGAAATACACCCAGAACCAGAACCTGTTCCTATGTGATGGCAGAATCACTGTCACCACCCAGTTAGTGTAGGCATTCCCAAAGCTAGCTATGTTGACACTGCTGTAGCACAGGTTTTGTGACTGTCCAATGTCTTGTATATGTCTCCTACCCAGACTAAAATCTCATGGAAATACTGATTCTTGCTCTATTTTCATTACTTAGTATAGAGCTTAGCAAATAGGTGCTGTTACATGTCTGCTAAATTAAACAAAGACTGAGAGTTTATTAGGGAGTCTGTTTATTTAGTTTTTTGTTTCATTTAGTTTTGTGGGGGGTTTTGTATGTATGTAGGATAACAGGCTGTTACCAGCAAAACATTAAGTTTGGAGGACTCTTCTGAATATTTATCATTTACCCTGCATCTTCAATCTCTTCCCTTTTCCAGTAAAGACTTCTCAGATTCCTTTCACTTTTGAATCAGAGAGAGGAACAAGAGAAAGTGAAAGTCTTTAAGTGGCAAAGAAAAAAAAAAGAAGGAGGGGTTAGTGGCAGGAGGTATACCAGCAACAGGGAATGGGGAGGAGGGGGAAGGAAGGTAGTGAGTTGTCAAACAAAAACAAAGTATATTGATACGTGCATGAGAATATCAGATGAAATCCTTAAAGGTAGAGCCAACTACTTTTCCAACATTCCTTGCAGTAGGGCATGGGCAATGGTTTGAAGCATCCATTACCTTGATTTTTAATCGGAAGCCCCTGATGCAGGAAGCCAAAGCAGGAAGCATCCCTTGAGCTGTGTGATACAGGTAGAAGTTGCAGAAACTAAGTACATGCAACACTAACACCATGTCTGCAGCAGAATCCTTGGCGATTGCTTCAGTGCTATCCATCTTGGGCAAGCACTGCAGTCCTTGTCCAACTAGTTGGGTAGCCATTTTTTGAGTACTAGTTCTATTGACAAGTTTCCCAGCCTGTTTCTGTTGCCCTTCTGGCAAGTCTGTCATTTGTATAATATCATCTTCTCAAATCCATTTTTTTCCTTTAAACCAACAAGAGGTTTTACTGTTGTTGTTATTATTTGTTTTGTTTTGTGTTTTGTAATTTGCAACTGGAAACCCTGACAATCTGTGGCTAAATCCTAGTGGACTAGATTAGAGCTTTCAAATATTATCTACAGGCAGCAGGGAAGCCATTAGTGGTTTTTTAAAGGGATTGTAATAATCTCAGAACTGAAAGAAGATTAAACTGGTAACAGCACACAGCTCCAACTGGAGGAAGATGGTTCCAGAAGCAGACAGACTAGGGAGGAAGCTTTTGTAGCAATATAGGTAGAAAGAGATACAGCAAAGAGGGGTGGAGGCAGGAGACTGGTAACTTCTGGGGTGGGAGGCATGCCGAGATACTTCTCTGGGATATCTGATTCTCATGTCTCACTGTCTTTGTACTATTTTATAATTCTAAACAGTCTAGAGAAGTGATAACATTGCAAAACCATTTCTGTCTATTGGCGTGTAGATCCTGTCCAGCAACGGTTCAGTTTTATTTCCCACTGTGAAAAAGGCCACTTTGGCCACCATTTCCTCATTAGTTTCAGTGTTTCCCAACATCCCTTGCAGTAGGTATGGGCAAAGAATTTTGATTCCTTGATTTTTAATAGGAAGCCCCTGATGCAAGAAGCCAGGGTAGAAAGCATCCCTTGAACTGTATGATGCATTTTATGAACAAAACTTTAAAAATAATCTTCTTCGAATCTTCATTCTGGTTGAAACATCAGTACAGTACAGTCATTAAAGAATTAACTCATCCAGCATAATAATAAATAAATATTTATATTTATGTGATATATACTTATGTTTTGTCTTCATTTCTTTATAAATGGTTTCATAAGAGAAAATCCGGAATACAATGGCTAGCTGCTATTTCTATTATCACAGAATGGATATAGAGGTATAAGTTTCTAAAACATGATGGAATTTACTCTTAAAGGGAGTTTAAAGAGAGTTTAGAGATGCGAAATGCTGGTCTTTCCTCTTCTATTTTGTGACCAAAGACTGTGAATTAAATTGATAAGTGACAGAGTCACTGGGGGGGGGGGGGTAATGTTGATTTCATAAGCACATGGAAGAGGCTAATAATATAAGGGGACAGTGGAAACTCTAAAGAGGCCCTTAGACCTGGAGACTCCCATACCACATAAACAGAGAGCAATAAAATGTGAAGAAAAGACAAAGCAAAGGCTGGAGCCTGGGCTTCTGTGAAGGCTAAATTGTAGGAGGGTGGGGAAGATGCATGTATAAATCTGTTGCTTCATAACCCTTGTTGTACATAATTGCATCCCCTTGAGTGATGTGTTATGTCCTGAGTCACTCTTCCTTCAGAGCACGGGAGGATCCATTTACAAGTGAACAATCCTAGCACAAATACAGACTTTCTCTAATAAAAGGGAAATCTATGTCCTGCTTTTATGCAGACCGGGGCAGTGCCAAGAATTCCTCGTGTTTACTTCAATTTACTAAGCATCTTCAGTTCAAAAGAATCTTTGTCTAAAGAGACATATCTCAAAGTAGTATATCTGATCCCCTTCAGCTGCCATGACAACATACAATGGGTGGCTTTCACAAAGCTACCCCATTCATGCATGAAGTATTTGTTACCAGTGTGTGAAATGTATAGGAGACCCAGGTGGAGGCATATGAGAGACTATAATGACAGCAGATCTGCTATGCAGATCTCAGTGTGTACAACAGATGGATGGCAACTATGTGTGTTGTGCACATCTTATGGTTGCATGCCAAGTGTCCTGTGATGAACTCCAAGCACATGACCCAATTCTTTAGTTATACTAGAACTTGATTATATGAAACGTTGCTTCAAAGAAGAAATCCATCCACTGAAAAATAAGAAGTCTTTCCATCCTGCAGTTGTTTTGGGTAAATAGGAATGGATTTGTACCAAAATCAGAGCAATATTCTAAACAGTACAAGTCACCCTCCTTTGGGCTGATGTCCTTTGTGTGTCAGTTTATTTTAGGTGATAACTAACACCCAGAAGTGTGCTCTTACCATGCATTGCAATGTGTTGTTTGGCAACATTACAGAAAAGAGTCTAATCTGCCGCAAAAAGAAAATCGGCATGAAAGTATCAACTAACTGCATGTTGCTCACAGTCTTCTGACTTGGCAGTTGAGTGAAGAAAACCACTTACTGAGGCAATCCCTCACTGTTAGGTTTGGCTTGTTGCTCTTGGCTCCAACACATAGCTGCCTTCAAAAGCAGGTGACAAAGTGACGGCTATAAAGGTTCGAGTATAAGGCCGCCCTTTGGGTCATTTGTTACTTCTGATTTCTATTTCTTAAAAAACACTTTGCAAAGCTAATAGATTCGTTTAAATTTCCTCGATCTTCCTGACTAGGACATCTCTCAGAAGGAAAACAGGAGTACAAGGACTGCAGAGCCACACTGCTGGGCTACAAATTATGTCTCTATCGTTTGGCTGTAAGCAAATTCCATATGCTTTCCCATATTTGGTTACTCACCTGTAAATCTCAGTCCTTCTGAAGACTAGATACATAAAACATTTAGAGTGAAGTCTGGTCTATATAAATATTTGCTGACATTATTAAGACTTACTTACAGTAATAAACAAACAAGTAAATAAATACAATTTAAAAGCTAGAGCTGCAGAATATTCAAATTTACTTCCAGTGCTCATGGCAGGTGACTCAAAACTACCTGTCATTCTAGTCCCAGGGTCTCTGCACACATCAGCACTCATATGCACTTAACACATGCAGGCATAGACACATAATTAAAAATAAAATAACTCTTTTAAATAGAAAAAAATCTGAGCATAGTGGCACACATTGTAACCATGGCACTCGGGCACACACGAGAAGTAAAGGCAGAAGGGTCAGGAGTTCAAGACCAGCCTCAGCCTAGGCTACATGGTAAATGTGAGGCCTGGACTCTGTGTGAACCTATCTCCACTAAAGGAAAGAAAGAAGGAAGGGAGGAGGGAAGGAGAGAAGAAGAGATGAGAGGAGAGGAGAGGAGAGGAGAGGAGAGGAGAGGAGAGGATAAGATAAATTTGGTTGAATTAAAAGCATTCTTACAAGCTAACTACTCAAGTCCAAGCTACTTTCTAGTACGTGGAAGACAGAATGTAATTCCCAGTTGCCAACAATTGGAAAAGACCAATATGTCTCTTGACCCCTTCATTCTCTATCTCCTCTGTCTCTTCTCCATTCACTACACTTCTTGGAAAAGCCCTTAGTGATGAACACACTTTGTTTGCCAGCATCTCTTATAAGATGTAGGAGAAATGTCACCCTCCATCAATGCCCATTCTTTAAGGAAATTTTCATTTTTGTTTTCCTCAATGGGGATAATGAAAACTTAGTCTGATAGGTTTTTTGGCTTATAGTTTTAGTCAATCTCATTCAAAGTTGCAATTATATGTGGGAGATACCTCATCTTCCATCCTCCTTGCTAAATAGCTAAGAATTCTGTGTGGTGCCTATACAGCCACTAGTTTGACTTCAAGATCTGTCTCAAAGAAAGGACTTCCTGCTCCAGAAAAAAAAAGGGGGGCGGGGGTAAGATATTCATGACTCCACTAGTGTGCTCTGCACAGAAATGGGCACCATCTACCAGGGTTTTGTTACTCTAAATGGGAGGAGTGAGGGAACTAGAGAGCTAGGTGGCATGGGCAGTATTCTTGCAGCGTGCATAGGTCACATAATTTTGTATAGCGTACATGCGAGATGAGAAAGAGACAGCTGGGTGGGAGAGGGAGGGAGGAAGGGAGAGAGAGTGAAAGAGAGAGAGAGAGAGAGAGAGAGAGAGAGAGATGGTGATACAGAGGGAGACAGAAGTAAGCTATGTTGAAGGCAACCTAAAGGTCAAAATTGTAATATTAAATAAATCTTACAAGATTTTATAAACCCTAATTTATTGTCTATGTGCAACTGACATTTTAGCTCTTGGTTTAATACCAGACACTTCAAAGAATTCTTGTAGAAGAATGGTTGATAACCCTCTTACACAGTATAATTGGAATTCTGCATGTTAGAACATTTGGTTTCTGAAAGATTTTTGTAAATGTTAATAGCTGTCTTTTAAAATGGTGTAAGTGTGAAATGCTATGAAAAGCAAAGGTTTAAATGTCACTCCGTCTATAATTTTCATATTGTAAAAACTAAGTTTTTCAAAATGGAAAACCCTCAAAGCTTGCTGCAAGCCAGAAGACATTAGTGCGTTCACTCTTCCTTCTTGAAATGGATATGACATTTGACTAAATGAGGCAAATTTAAAATTAAAAGTAATCTGTTTGTCCAAAACTTTACTATTGAACGTTGATCCCTAACTAAAAAGAAATTGTATTTCTCTGTCATGTCCAGCTATACTTGGTCCTAAAGACCTCAATGTGATTAGAGCTGCAAGGAAGTGAAACATACAAAAAAAGCTGAGGTCAGATGGGCTATGCTTTCTGTGCTGAAGCTGTACCAACTATCCAATATCAGAATCTCCTCACATTTATTAGATACGGTACAGAAAGAAGGAATTATATAGCATGATAGACAATTCTCTATAGTACAGTAGTTCTCAATTTATGGGTCTTGACTCCTTTGGGAGTCAAATGACCTTTACACAAGGGTCACCTGTTAGACATCCTGCATATCAGATATTTATACTACAATTTATAACAGTAATGAAGTTACAGTGATGAAGTAACAACAAAAATGATTTTATGGTTGGGGGAGGGGTCAGTCAACATAGCATGTGGCATCATATTAAAGGGTCTCAGCATTAGGAAGATTGAGAACCATTACTGTAGAGGAATAGTCTCAGGTTGTAGTCATCTTGAACCAAGAAGCTGTGGTTGCTAACATTTGCACACCCTGTCAACGTTCACACTCTGACCAGAGGAAGACTTTGCCAATTTCATTTGAGCCTCCCCCAGGGAGGCTACTCCCATGGGTCTGAGGCACTGGGGGCCTTGATATGGCTTTTGCCCATATCAAACAGTACACATTCACTCAAGATAGTCATGGCTCCCCACAGTTCTCTGCTTCTTACTACTTAATACAAGATAATGAGTTAATATCCATAGTTTTTAAATGTACCTGATGAACTAGTCAATGAGGTCAATGAGCAAGACTAAGAGACAGAGTGTTTGATATAACTGAAAAATTCTTATTAACCTTTCTACCGCCAGAGCTCAGGAAACATTGCAGAAGAAAAGGCAGAAAGAATAGAAGAGCCAACAGATGGGCAGGGATGCTCTGAAATGCTGTCCTCTGGATATGGCATGGCTAATTTAAGCATGAACTCACAGCAGCTATGGTTACCTGTACGATACCTACAGAAGATCAAGCCAGCCCAAATTCCATCCTACATGTAGTAGATGATTTCCAGGCTCCACCCAACACTACACGTTATTGGCAGTGGATACCTACTAAGGATGGGAGAATTATCATTATTAAAGATGTTGTCACTGGCATGTTTCCTTTGCTTGTGTGGATGCTTCCACATCCTTGCACATATGCACATCACTTAGACTTAATAAACTATATATATATATATATATATATATATAGTGTGTGTGTACATATATATGTGTATGCATATGTATATATATACATTTATATATACTTAATTTAATATGTGTATATGTATGTATTTATGTATGTATGTCATTATGTTGGGAGAATAATATGTTGGAAGAACATGGGGGAAATTGAAAGAAGAAAGTAGTAGTAGGTAAGATTATATTTTATTGTATGCATGATTGAAATTCTCAAAAATAAAGAAAAAATAAAAAAGAAATAATAAAAAAAAAAAGAAAAAGTTTTAAATATATCCAGTGAGCTAGCCAGGCAAACATGAGTATTCTTGTTTGAATTTTTATTCTGTACTCTGGGCAGTAGACAAGAGAAAGGGATTGAATGCTGCTGACTGACAAGTGATGGAGGCAATTTTCAAAGCATGGTTTGTAGTTTTCTTTAATCCTGCAAATTGAAACCAGTATTAAACCAAACAAATAGTAAAGGCAGACTAGAAAGAGACACTGTTGGCCAAATCTAATGTCGATATTGAGATACATTAGGAATGCAAACAAGGTAATCTTGTTTTTCCTTAATTTAAAATGGTATGACCCAGTAGATACTGTTGCCTCCTTTCTCTCCACGAACACAGGATGACTTGTTCAAAGGGACAGTTGCTGTTACTCATTTGGAACAGGGCAGTGGCTGTCAACCGGTAGAAAGTATCAGTCACCTGCAGTGACACTGAGTATAGAGTCTCCACCCAAGAGATCCTGGCTGGGAAGATCTAAGGTAGTACCAAGGGTGTGCATTTCTAGCGCATTCCCAGATGGAACTGAGCTTTCACTGCCCAGCCCTTGGCAGCCAGTGAGGAAGTCTGGTTTCTATTACTAATGCCAACAGTTTACTGGGTTAAAGTTAACCTTAAATGGAAAACTCACTAAGGTTCCCAGGTATGACTTTTACGTCTACCTTTGCCTAGTTTAATAGAAAGACCACACACACACACACACACACACACACACACACACACACACACACACACAGAGGAATTATACAAAGCCAGGCATTTTCTGCAGTGACGTGCCAAGGTGGCAGCCTAGCAAAACTGCTTAAAATTTTTCGCAAGTAAATTATTGTGAACATGATCTATTTGGAGCTTTGATTAAACATTCAATTATAATTTCTCCCTGAAAATGAAAAGCGAACAACTCCCACCTGCTCATCTCTTTTTCCAGCACTGCTGGGTGGTTTCCATGGGTTCACCTCATTCAGCCCTGCCTGCCATGAGGGAGGAAGTGCCATCATTCCCACCTGACAGAACTGAGGACATGGCTTGAGGAAATTAAAAGCACATTTGAAAATAAACACCTTCAGTATCCTCCAAGTTAATCTTGGAGTAAACAAGACTGTTCCAAAGAATTGTCACTAACTGGTTGGATCGTTTCTTTCCTGCTGTGAGACAATGGGCCACAGTGACAAAGAATCGACCCTGTAAGACATTTGCAACTTTCCTGTAAGAATGTGGTCAGGAGCATTATTTATTTCTTAGCAAAGTGTCTTCTCTGTGCTGGCAAACTACCCTCCTGTCTCGGTGCCAAGGAGAATTATGTTTTTCCTGAGCACTGGGTTCATTTCATGGGTGAATCACATAGCGAGGCACCGCGTAAGCCAGCAGTCTAGAGGACCTGGCTTTATTTACCCTCGTTTGTCATCCCTCAGTATCTCCGGGATAATATTGACTTTTAAACATAGTCTCAGTAATGGCACGACTAGACAATTTAAGGAAACTGATAATAAACTCGGTCTCACATTAATTAAACGGGTTTCCTGCAGGAAGACACCACTGTTCCTGCTAAACTGGAAGACAATAGACGGAAGTAGGAAAGAACCCTGTGGGAAGAATCTGATGCTGGAGGAGCTGGTATAGGCTGGGAAGATAAAGCCAAGCTGAAGCACGTGTACCATACCGGGACCTTGTAACCTGCCACGCCTCGAGCTTGCTATTCCCATTTCCTCCTTCTTATTTCATTCCTTATCCCCTTGAACATTTCTTTGCCTGCCTGTCATCTTCTCTTACAGTCAGGCTATGTGTGAAGACTATTCCTTGCTTGTTTTGTCAGGAAATAATTTGATTTTGGATAGGATGGTAGAGGAAAAAGGCTCTGCTTGATTCTGCCCAGGACTGAATGATACACAGTGTGAAAAAAAACTATAACTCCGTTATGTTTGATTTAGTCGAGATTTTTTTTTTTTTTTTAATTTTAACTCTTTAAGGAATCTTGAGTGAAGAAATGTTGCTCTAGGGTAGAGCACTTGCCTAGCAGGTGTGGGACCCCAAGCTTGATGCCCAGCATTGGAAAAAAATAACTAACAAAGTAAAATAGAAAGGGAAGGACATCGGTGTTGTCTACAATGGGCTTCCATGCTTCTGAATACTGATCTGAGAATGCCTCTTGAAATGCACTCATTAAATATGAAGGAGCAGTCAAAAACTTACCCATTTAGCTCTCTATCCTCCCCCATTCAAGGCCCCTAGTTCCACACAGTAACAAGGACACAAACACTACCTACCTTGTGTTATTAATGGGGGAAACATGCATCTTGAATCATGTTATAATAAAATGTCAGATAAACACAAACAGAAGAAGATACTACAAAATAAATGGCATACACTCTTGGAAACAACACCGTGAAAGACAAATGTTAAGGTTAAGAATCTTAACCATTGGTTTTCATGAAGAGAGTAAAGATCAAATATAATTTCAAATTCTCATTGAACTACTGAACACTTACTCTAAAGCGCATTATTTTGGAACATTGGTAAAATATGAATGAAGGTGAATGGTTGAATTTCAGCATTTTCATATTATCATGGTATCTCTGTGGAGTGGGCATCAGTAGCTTAGGGCATATACACCCAGGAAATAGAAAGAAAATGTGCCCATACTTTATGATTGAATCACTTATAAATATAATAATATTATAAAGATAGGACTCTCGATGTGGGTATATACTATGCTCACTGTGCATCAGAGGAAACACTGATACAGATGCAGGATGAAAGGGTGTATTCATATGTCGGTGGAAAGATAGTAAAGCAAATGAGTGAAAATGTAAAATAAAAAAACTGATGCAATTTTGTGAATTAGCATATAATAATTCTTTGTACTTCTAATACAGTGTTTCCTTCATGTTTGAAATTATCACAAATGTTAGTGCATGTGTGTGTTTGTGTGTTTGTGAGTTCTTTCTTTCTTTCTTTCTTTCTTTCTTTCTTTCTTTCTTTCCTTTAACAGAAACAGTCATAGAGCATTCCTTCCTTGTACTGAGTTCAGGAGATGAAGTGTGCCTGTGCTGTGGCAAAGAATGCAGCTACAAAACAAGGTCATTCACCTAACAAGCACTGCATACCAAACACCGCCATCTCAAGGGCACCATGTCTAGTTCTTCCCAGCACTCACTTAGCTAAACACTTAACAAAGCAAAACAACAACAACAAAACATTTAAAGCCCTAGCCATTTGCCATGGGCAAGGCAGAGTTCTCATGTAGTAGCAATGGCTAGCATATGAAGGTGTTTATATTGTAATATGACCTTTCTTCTAACCTATAGAAAACATCAAGACATACCAACACATTGCCAGTACCAGATGGAGGTTTATATTCTGTTTTCTGACAGGCTAGTGCCATTGTCCTCCAGGATGCCCAAGGAGATGTGTGGTAGGCATTAGCACTAATTTTTAGCATAGAGCAAAGCAAAAAAGAAGTTTTGTTCTGTTTCATCCCTAAGTGTTTTAATGTTGTGTGTCTCTCTCTCTGTCTGTGGGGCGCTCTCTCTCTCTCTCTCTCTGTGTGTGTGTGTGTGTGTGTGTGTGTGTGTGTGCGCATGTGTTTCTTTTCCTCAAAGAAATCATCCAGTGACCTTGAAATCTGCACTGGCATTTTGTTGGCAGGAAGAAAAGCTCTCTCTTCTCATTTGCAAAATGAATAACAATTTGATCATCCTTAAACTTCTAAAAGGTTAATTATGCTCTCTCTGTGAGTACCAAATGAAAACCTGTTTTATCTCTGCCCAAATGAAGCCCACAGGGCTCACCCTCCTTCTGACTCTGCCAGGAGACCAAGTCCTTCCGGCTGTCAATTACCCACTATCAACTCCAGATCTGTGAGAGCGGCAGTAGATTTTCTCATCCCCCAAACCATGACAGCCCTCATTTGCTAGAGCTGGGTGGTGGCTTTAAAATTTTCTCAGCAGGAAAGTGTTATCTGGCTTTGGGCATGATGGAAAGAAAAGGGAGCCGCCAGAGTGAGCAGGAGAAAGAGAGGAAAAGATGAAAGGGTGTCTGATGACTACAATTTCACTTCACTTCAAAGGTTTCCACACAGAAACAATAAAACAAAAACAACAGCAGCAACAAAAAAATGCTAGGATGACAATAATAAAAATCATTACCGTAAAGATTAAGAGCAAATTTAAAATATTAAAACTCTACCATACTGAGAAGCCTTAAATGTTTGCTGATGCAACAGCATCCTAAGCAGTTCTGTGCTCATAGCTGGGGAAGGGGCACCTTGTAAGGAAAAGTTTGGCCATCTACCCTTCCCCCTTTTGAAGCCCCTGAGCTGCTGCTATTTTGTCGTTATGCGTAGCCTCTTTAGCCATAGCCAGAAATCATTTCTTTAAAAGTGGGGTTGAGAGAGTTACATTTCATTTTTATTATAAGGAAACCACATCTTTCAAAGGAAAGTAATAGTGGTGAATGGCGGCTGTGGCGGGGGTGACCAGGGAATCTTGACTCTGCCTGATGTTCGTGGCTTCTTGATTTTTAATAACTTGTACAATCTCATGTGAGCCAATCAAACTTTATGTTATGTGGAAAGGAAAAACAGAAGAAAAATTGGAATGAATGAGCAATGTATTTTCTGCCCTGGAAAGAAATGTGCTGCTGCCATAGAGCAGGTCAGAGACTTCACAGTGATGAGGTTATCAAGACACCAAGTGGACCTGATCTCTGGTCTAGACTGGGGGTTGGGGGGCGGGGGGGGGGGGAAGAGCATGTTTCCTTTTACAGTAGCACAGTTGTAAGAAGACCCAACAAGGACAATTTTCCCATCATTCCATGAAATGCAAACTGGAGTCATTTAAAACAAAAAACACTAGAGATAGTTTATGCTTTTTGTTTCCCCTGTCTATGTGTATCTTCACATACTTGTAACATATGTAGAGACCAGCAGATGCTTTCATCAGCCTAGGCAGAAGCTCCAGCTAAACACTAACTCCCTGTGACCCTTCCCTCTAGGCCCCATTAATCTCTATTCTACTTCCTGTCTCTACAGACTCCAAAGTAGACCCTCATTGAAATGAAATCAATGTTTGTCCTGCTGCACCTTCCTCTTTTACTTAGCTAGTTGTTCCCAAGATTCAGCTGTGTTGTAGCCTGTACTGAAACTGCATTTCTCCTCTGAGATTGGCTATCCCCCTCACAGTGTGTTATCCACTCATCTGCTCATGGATATTTGTCTTGTTTTCACTCAATTATCATGAAGAATGGCGTTAGGACCACTGGTGCAAATGGATCTTTCTGCATCTCTACTTCCAATGCCTTGGTGTGTGTACTTAGAAGTGGAATTATCAAGCACTTGCTTTTTATGTACAACTTACTGTGACATGTGGGTTGTGACATATGAGTAAAAAAAATATTTTATTTAGTAAATATTGGGGAATAATTTTGTTTGGGTTATACTCTAAAATATTTTTTTCTTATTGTCATTGAGTTATTTGAACACTTGCAGAAAATTATTTAGTATTTATTTATTTATTTATTTATTTATTTATTCTGAATTTGTCTTATTTTAGTCAGAGTGCCATCCCCAAACCCCACATTTTAGAAAAGCTTGGCTGGGTGGTGTACAAAGGAGTCAAATGTAGGTAAACATCTGAGTATGGCTGTCCAGCCACCTAGCCCATTTCGTAAGTTCCAAGCCAGTGAGAGATACTGTCTCAGGAAATATGTAGCGGTCACAGGACAACTTAGAGGAGTTGGTTCTTCTCCTTCAACCATGTAGATCCAAGGGCTTGAGCTCCGGCTCTCAAGCTGAGTAGAAAGTCTTTTTACACACTGAGCCATGTCACTGGCCCAGAAAGGAGAATTTAGACAGAATAAATTCTGAAGCAAAGGGCAATGACTTTAATAAGAATGTTGTTAGGTAGAATTAGGTTTAGAGTGGACACGTCATTTAAAATCACACAATGTTAAAATTTTGGAAGGAAAAGAGAACGGAAGTAAAGGAGACAATAAAGAGACACTAAGACACATCATATGGATGGGTACAGACTCTGTGTGAGTTACAAATCTGTTGGTAAGAGGGGCCTGTGTTGCTGGTACCATTTCAAGGTCTTCCAATAAATTTCTACACCATCAGAAACTGAGTTGGGTTGCCTGAATTCTGTATCTGTTCCCTGAGGTGTTTTGTTCCCTGCCCTCCCACCCCCCACCCACTGCCTTGTTCTCATTCAGTGGAAGCTGGCTTGGATCTTACTACAAGGCTGAGGATGACCTTGAACTTGTGATCTTCTACCCCACCTCCCCAGTGCTGACATAATGAATATGTGCCTCCTCCCTTAGCTTTATGCCGTACCTTAGGTAAGGTAGCACTCTATCACCTTAATTCCATCTCAAGCTGTTTTGTTTGTTTTAAGTTATTTTAGATGTGTTTATGTATTTTATGTGTATGGAGGTCTTGCTTGAGTCTATGGGTGTGGAAAATATATGTAGCCAATTCCCTCAGAGGTCAGAAGAGCATGTTGGATCCCCTGGAACTGAAATTTTGGAGTCATCCTGTTGGTGTTGGGAACCAAACCTGGGTGCTCTGGAAAAGCAAATGATACCTTAACCATTGAGCCAACCTTTCAGCTCCCCAAACATTTTATAACTGAAAGCTCCTGCTGCTTTTTCTCCTACATCCACCTCCTCCAATATCCCTGTCTGTACTTCTGAGTTCCCTTCTTTTTTTTCTCCTTCCTTTTTTATGGCCCGATGTCTCAAACATACTGATAGGCCCATCCATATGGAAGATCTTGAAAAGCTCATGGGACTAAAACAGCACTTCTAAGTAGCAGCTTTATTAGAACGTGTTCCAGGCGTCACATTTATATTTGAAGTGCACAGTTCAGTGTTTCTTCACAGAACTGTGCAATCATCATAGCCATCTACTTTTGGAACATTTTCATTATCCTACAACAAAGCTCTTTACCCATGAGTAGTAAGTTCTCTATTCCTTCTTATTCTTCCTCCCAGGAAAACCACTTCCGTACTTTCCATCTCTGTAGAACTGTCTACCTAGATCTTTCACATATGCATAACTTGCAGAAGTATAACGAAGCAGGACAAACTGTTGTTTTGTTGTTGGTTTGTTTTCCCTGGATATGTTTTTGCTGTGCCAGGTGTGACATAGTCCATTTTACCACTGACAGGCTTTTATATGAACATATTTTTGTTTATTATTTGGTAGTTGGGTTGGTTCAAGTTTTAAAGATTGTGACTAATCCTTCTTGAACATTTATGTACAGGTGGCTTCTTTTCTTTTAAATATATTTATTTTAGCTGGGCATGGTGGCACACGCCTTTAGTCTCCAGCACTCAAGAATTCGAGACCAGCTTGGTCTACAGAGCAAGTTCCAGGACAGCCAGAGCTACACAGAGAAACTCTGTCTCCAAAAGAATCAAAACAAAATGTATTAATTTTATTTTAAAATGCATGTGTGTGTTTAGGGAGCAGGGTACAGCTGCCCACAGAGGCCTGGACATAGGAACACTCAGAACATTTGTGAGCTACCTAATGCGGGTACCTGGAAAAACAGTGTGCACTCAATGAGTGAGCCATCTCTCCAGCCCTGAGCAGTTCTTTCCTGAAGTGGGTTTTTCTTAGAATGCTGGAGAATCTCTTGGTTCTGGTGAGCTTAACTGAGGAGCTTAAGGTATCAGATAATCAAATGTCACCAAAGTCACCCCGAGTCACTGGCTTCTCAGTTCATTGTCTCAGGATCAATACGAAGAAGAAAGGTGGATAAGTAAGTAAGCAAGCACAGAAAAAAAAAGTTATTTTTATTCAGGAAAAACTCCCTCCCGAGGGAGAGTTGTCTCAAGACAGGGGATACTGGTTGGTGTTCTGCTTCTGGCCTTTGTGAGTCTTATGATAGGAATCTGATGGAGGCCATGGCATCTTTATTGAGCCTGATGGTTCTTTGATCACCATATTCTAGACTGACCCAGTGAGTGACTTGCACACACTTTGCTTTTCACCTTGACTCAACCAGAAAGATGACCATGTATTTATTCTCCAATCAGAGAAGTGGTCATATTTGTCCACTCTCCCCCAACTTCTAGATGTTTTGCAGACTACTGATGACATCACTTGTCTTTCTTGTTTCCGGGCTACATAGCTACCTTGTGATTTACCAGGGACGCTCATCATTACTGCCTGTGCAGAGTCAAGTCCTGTCTCACCAGGTATCTAGTCCCCTTGAAGATAAACCTAAAGCCTGAATTGCTAACCCTCTTGAGAGAAGGCAGCCTACTGAGCTTGCCCTCCTCACATTCTTCACTTTCTCTGTGTCCTGTGTGAACGGCTCTGCAGGCTTTGTTCCTGGCACTTGGGCATTCTTTTCCATGTTTTTCATCTTATTGTGTTTGCTTTTATTGTATTATTTGAGTTCATTTAAATGAAATCCCCCTAAGTTCCTTTCTTTGGTAGCTTTTGTGGCATACGTTTTATAATGCCTTTCTCTTTCTCCACCTCCCTTAAGCTTCAGCAAAGCCGAGAGAGGAAGGCTTCTGTGGAACATAATTGCATGAGTAGTTCTATGCGAAATGACTTGGGAAACAGAAGGGTGTAGTCAAGGGTGCACAGATGGAAGATTGTAACAGCTCAGATTTTAATGGCCATGCTGGTCAGATTTTCTCTGCTGTATTCAGCAAGTCTCACCAAGAGGCTTAATGGTGGTTTGTAGTCCCTTCCATCCATCCATCCATCCAAACAAAGCATAAATACAATGTGACTCACAGATAACGGCCACAGCTGCAGCTGCGGGGTATGTCACCCTCAGCAGCACTAACCCTTTGCCTCAGGCAGCATATGGACAGTGACAGGCTGATCACCCTGATGATGAAGAACTGGGTAGACGGAAGATGCCTTTGAGTTGTCTGGGCCCTGGTGCCTCCCATTCATTGGATGGCTTCTGTCTCCTTCACACCGTAAACTCAAGTCGGTTCCAAAGAGGTTCCAATTTTGCTCAGGGAGATTATTCATATTTTCGAACTTTTTTTGACAGCTGACCAATTAAAACCTAGATGATGCCATTAACAAGCTCTAAATAAGCCAGGATTTTGAGCAATAGAAAGCACCAAAGTCACTATAGTCGCACCACACGCAGCAGGAGCTCGAGAGAAATTCAAAGATAATTACAGTTGATGCTAGTAGCCTCAGGGGTACTGGGCAGGACTCAAATCATTAACTGTGGGGCAACAAATTCTGTGTTTTATACATATCTCCAGTGAGTCATTTATTTATCCACTTTAGGATTTTCTTTTTTGGTCCCCAAATCTCTGAGATTTTCTCCAATTCCAGTTAATGATGTACTCTCACCCAGTATTCCTAGCTTAGCTATCATCACCACTTTAATCCTTTTAATTATTATAGAATGTTTCACTCAGTCTGAGCCCCACGCCTGGGTGAGGAGGCAGGGTGGCCAATTTCACCTGTAACTTAGACAGCATAGTTGAGTCAATTTTCCGTCCGATCCCATTAACCTCTCGGGCCATGAGTGGTGAAGCCAGGCTACATGTGCAATGAGAAAGCCGCATGAACATATTCCTAAAATCCACTTAAGTCGCCATTTTGCCAAAGCTCTCGGAGCTTTCTCATGACTAAACGTGATATAAAGAGGCTTGAAGCTAACATGGCTTGCCATTTTTCTGAGCCCAATAATTCTGACGATGAACATGTTAAGTGCTTGGCCTTCTAGGAGCACAGTGGATGTGGATAACAATGGGGATGTTTTTATCTCTATGTGTGTGCTCTTAGTTAACTAAAATACAAAACTCATTTCTCATGAAGAGCACAAATCAAACAGCGTTTTTCTTTGTTTTTTTTTTTAATTTTGTTTTATTTTATTTTATTTTTCTCTCATATATTATATCCTAACCACAGTTTCCCATCTCTTTCCTCCCCACATACAGGGTTTTGAACTGGCAGTGCATCTTTACTTCTGAGCATGACATGTATCTGAACCAACCGGTGCTGGAGGCTGCTGGACTTCAGCATGGGGTGGGGGTTACTATTAAATAATGCATATTCAAGAGGTTTCCCATAGCACAGCATGCTGCAAATTGCTTCCATAAGCATCAAGCACATAACCACAAGGATCACAGCAGCAGTGCTCTGACTGGAGTTACCCTCGGGAGGACATAGCTGACGCATCCACAATGCTGGTAGCAACACACAGAGACCCAGCAATACACACCACGTGAGATCAATCAAGAAGCAGCTGCAAGGTTTCATGATAAGGGAAACTTGGGGATTTGGAGGCGAGGAGAGGAAATAGGTCTGTAAGCAACATTTTATTGTGTTCTTATCAGAAATGAGAAAGTCCATAAACTCTGTGTTAACAGGAAAATGACCCACAGGAAGAAGCCACACAAAGGCTACTACATCCGTTTCTTCTGCTGAAGAACTCTTTCCTTAATACTTCAGCTCTCTCTTCCCCCAAGAGCTTGCAGTGTTGAAATTAGAAAAGCCCCCAGAGTCATACCCTGCCAAAAAACACTGGGACAGCCCAAGTTTAAAGGATGCCAAACACGGAGAGTTTCCATCCAGCCCTGGCATTTTTACAGTCCCTGGAAAAATATCAAAAATAACTTCTGATTTATTTCAGGCTGTCATTTGAATCTAAGGCCTGGTGCAAGTCTCACATCCACCAGGAGCCAGTCATGGTACAAGACTTGCATCCACCAGGAGCCAGACACTACAGTCCAGATCCTCAGTGGGTGGGAAGGGCTCTTAACCTCTCCTTTCTCTCCACACAACAGTTTCCTGACATCTGCTCCCTTCACACTGAGACTCAAAGCCCTCACAATTGTGTAGCTCTGTTTTCCATTATTAATAGATATTTACTAAACACTCTCATGTGCCCCACACTGCCTGGGTGCTGGGGATAAACTGACTACAAAGCAAACATGAACCTTGCCCTTAAGTTATTAATATTTACTTATAGGGGGAAAGTAAGCGATATCGACCATGTTTCACTCAAAATTTACATTAAAAAATATGTAACTATCTTTATTCCTATCCTGAGCTCCCTGCAAATCTCTACAAAAAAAGAAGGAGTTGGAAATATAAGCAAAGAGGACTCAGGATGGAGCTAGCTCAGCAGACATTATGCTTGCTTAATATATGCACAGGGAACTGGGTTCAATCCCCAGTTCTTCATAAACCAGGGATGGGGATGCATGGCTGTTATCCCAGCACTGGAGATGTAGAGATGGGAGGATCAGAAGTCAGCCTGGAATATCAAGATCTCTCTCTCTCTCTCTCTCTCTCTCTCTCTCTCTCTCTCCCTCTCCCTCTCCCTCTCCCTCTCCCTCTCCCTCTCCCTCTCCCTCTCCCTCTCCCTCTCCCTCTCCCTCTCCCTCTCTCTCTCTCTCTCTCTCTGAAAAGCTCTAGCCCCTGCTCTCACTTTGGTACCTCAGCTGCACCCATCTCTCAGCCTGTACTCCAGAGACCAAGGCTCACCTCTCTTTAAGGTTTCCAGTCTATGGGATTCTTTCCAGAGAGCTCTTACTCAGAGGTCTGGAGGGCCCCATCTCTCAGTGCAGTCTACACTGAAATGTCACTTTATCTAATCCACTCTTCATAACAAGTTATTCTCCATGCACTCTTGTCTCTTTATTCTTTTGGAGCTTTATTCTTTCCCAGTGATGTTTATTATCTCCTGTCACATGACATATTGAGACTTATTTATGTGTTGTCTATTGTGATAGTTAATCCTAGTTGTCAACTCGATTGGAGTTAGAGGTACTTAGGAAATGATGAAGCACACCTCCGGGTGTGTCTGTGGAGGGGATTCCAGAGAGGATTAACCAAGAAAGGAATCCAGCATGTAAGTGTCTGACACT
The DNA here is from genome assembly GCF_011762505.2 of Arvicanthis niloticus. Classification (NCBI taxonomy): domain Eukaryota; kingdom Metazoa; phylum Chordata; class Mammalia; order Rodentia; family Muridae; genus Arvicanthis; species Arvicanthis niloticus. Next base: position 33,540,304 of record NC_047671.1, read on the forward strand.
GTTTCATGGGTTAGTGACCTGCACAAGACAAAATGGAGACAGCAAAATAATGTCAATGGTGTGCCTGCATTCTCTTTTACCTTTGGTTCCATTGGCCAGAAAGTGAGCAGTTCTCTCAAGCCCATGACACCTGCCTCAACAGGTAGGGGCAAATGACCAGGGATCAAATCGGAGCCAAAATAGTTTTTTCCTTCCTTTCTTTTACATATTTTATTCATCGCAACAAAAAGTAACAAACACACATGGTTTTCTCCATTCACAGTCATACACGTAAAAACACACGCATTCATCTCCATTCACATCCACACATTCGAGAACAAAACACCCAGAGTTACCTGAGCTGGTGCTCTGGGAAAAGGTTAGGCAGAGAGAACAGCATCTGGGAATTCCAGAAACAGGACAAAGTTAGGTGTGCCAAACCACGGACAGTAAGATTGGTGGCTTATTCAATCTCACTAGGTAAATGCCACCTGGCATACAAGCAGAATCAATCCAAAAAGCATGAACATTTCCCAAGTCTTGAAGCAGAATCAAGGACAACAGAGGTGCAAGACTGAAGACTTTAAGGTGCAGAAGCAGGAAGCCAAGCCCTGTCAGCAAAGCCTCTGGTTGTTTTAAAAATCAGGTCAGAAAATCACCCCCAAATGTAGCATACTTTTCTCACAGATTTGTAGAGTGATTTTTCCTTTGGGGCAAGGCAGGTGGTGAAGGAGGCATCTAGATCAAAGATCATGAACTTCTACACTGGCTCTTTTCTTTGAAGTGCTGAAGATAGGACCCCATAGCATTGCCTAATTTAGGCAAGTGCTCTACCACTGAGCTACAGCCTAGACAGAATACCATCTAGTTACAGAAATTACACTCAACATCCATCTCATGTCTGTGGGCAAAATTCTTCTAGATTTCTAATATTTCTAATATCTAAGAATATTTCTAATATTCATAGTTGAATTCTCTGTACTTGGTCAAATTTCCTTAGAACATAGCTATGATGTCACATATTTCTAACACTTTTAAACTTAGTTTTCATCGAAACGAGTTCATTTTCAACTTGATTCTTTATTGGCTGCATAAATGTTAATTACATTTTATAATTGTGAGAGCAATTACAACCTGCATAATAAACAGGCTCAGGAAAAAAAAAAATGCAACTAGCTGCATGAAACATACAGCCTGTGGGAAGAGGATTGTTGAGGAACTCGGATTCCATTATTAGCTATGCCTCTGTGATATTTCCTCTCGACACTTGATGTCTGAGACACGAATCTAGGTTGACTCTGTTATCCAAAAGATGTAAGCAAGTTAATATGCACTCTTAAACTAGCTCTTAAACAACTGAACAAATAAATAGTTGTTCCTAACTATCGTCCTTAGCTGACATCCACTGGCTCTCTTGGAACTCATCATATGCAAAACTCCTGTGTCCATTGTCTCCATCCACCACAACATTTTATATCTGGCATGTTCATGGTTTGTTTACATTAGTTTCAACAGAAATATTTTTTAAAATGGATAAAAGGGGGCCAAGGATAATATTGACCTTAGTGATCTCTCCTAGGGTCTGGGGAGATGGCTCAGATGGTAAAGTGTTTGCTGAACGAGCATAAGAACCTAAGTTCAGATCCCTAGCACTTACTTAAAAATAAGGAGCAGTGGTAGATGCCTGTAATCCATGGGGAGATGGAGACAGGAAGATCCCTGAGGATTGCTGGCCAGCCAGTCCGGCACAATGAGTTCAAGGGGAGAACTTATCGGGGAAAAAATGAGGTGAAATTGTGGTAGAGGAAGACATTCAGTGTTGACTGCCAGCCTCCTCATACACATGCACACATGACCACAAGCACATACATGAAGACATACACACATATATATATACAACACACAGAAAGGACTTCATCGCTGAAGTTGTTCTCACAATCATCCTTAGCTGACTTCTGCTGCTGCCTATTTTGAGCACGGCATTATGCAAAAACACTTTCATCCACTGTCTCAATTCATCCTCATAGCATTTTCTTTTTCTTGAGAGACAATCACCAACCCTGTTATTTGTAGACAAATCAACTGAGGCTGAGACCTACTTAGTAACTATGACCAGCTAAAAGCTTTTGCTACCCCATTTCTTTATCCTCCAGACTGCCAGATAGCCTGGCTTCATTCCTGGCTGTGCCTCACTGAGCTCTTGTGATACTTTTTTACTATCACAACAGAAATGTTTTCTTAAATCACTCTCTCCACCCAAAGTAACTACAGAAATGAACAAGACTGAAGAATGAAGTTTTTTCAAGAACATACAGAATGGCTAGCATCATCCTAAAATCCCAAGCAAGGGATGAGTTGCAGGTACCACACATCAGCAGTCTTGAGGAAGTCTATTGGGCCATGGTGTGACCAAAGGACATTTTGTCTGAAAGCCATAATAAATTCAACTCTTCTTACTTTGGGACTAAAACTCAAATTTTATTACATCCATTGTACTTAATGGGACTTTTGAGTTTTCAAAAAAAAAAAAAAATTGAATAAAGAGAAAAAAATGAACAAGGTAAAACATTAAGAAGTGGCCATGAACAACTTCTAAGACATTGTTAATTCAATGCCCAGATTCATCAAAGGTTAAAAAATGTTATTCACTGTGCTTGTAGTTTTACAATAGATTAAATAATACGGTCATTATAAATTACTTCAGGGATACAGAAAAGCATGAGATAGAAGACGACAAAGAAGAAAAAGAAGAAGAAGGAAAAGGAGGAGGAGGAGGAGGGAGAGGAGGAGGACAGATGAAGAGGAGGAGGAAGAAAGCAGGAAAACAAAATCCCTTCCCCAGTGGAAAAAAACATTAATTTATATCTTATATTTGAAGTGCACAGATGAAGTTGTGATGTCATACTTATTTCTCTGTAAATAATAATCTCAGATTTCACCTTTGTAGAGGATGACGTACAGGTGCCAGGCATCATCTCCTGGGGGTGTTTCGGGAACACCTTCTGCAAATCCAATTAAAGTCAAGCAAACACTATGATGCAGGCTTAACTGCATCCCATTTCAAGCACCTTGGTATTTAAACAGCATGACTCATACTCTCCTCTTGTGAGCATCCGTATATACTTTCCCAATAGAAGCAGCTTCACTTTATGCTTCTACCATATAATTGATCAGGGTTTAATTAAATTGAATTTCATTGATTTATGGCAGTGTGCTAAATTGAGTTGAATTAAAGAAGAGTCATATGGGAATCACTGAGTGGTTGCTAACATCTCTCTATTCTGTGGCACTGCAGTGCCTTCAGCACCGTGGTCTTTACAATAGAACAGAAAGATTTATAATTGTTGGAGACAACAAATCCCTGCAAGTCTCTGTCCACAGTGGTGCTATTTCATCCAAATGTCCAAAGTAAACAAATTATGTTGCCACAGTTCTCTTGAAAGTTAAATCAGAGCAAAAGAACTCCCTTTTTATATGATAGGTAGGCATATATATATATATAGTTTTTATTTTGAGAATCATATCATAATCTGTGCCTGAAATCCCATTCTTCCTATGAATGGGACTTCGGAATAATAAATATTTTAAATAGGAGATCTCAAGAAGTTTCAACTAAGATTATCTAATTGTTAAGCCGTTATGACTTCTCACTAATGAGTTCTTGGGCATCACTGACAATCTTTTGTCATTCTGGTTCTTGAATGAAGAACAAAAAGATATTATTTTGTACTCTTTTGGAGAGTACAAAAAAAGATAGCATTATCCCAAATAACACAAAAAAAGGGTCCTGTCATGATAATCCCTAGAGTAGAACTGTTTATACAACAAAAAGTTTGAGAAGAACTTTGTGATTTTTTTTTCCTAACTACTTTCACAGCTGTGGAATTTTTAAAATTCTATCTCGAAACAGAAAGCACAGGTCTTTAATATGTGACATGATAAGGCAATCGGTCTGTGTTCTAAGGTGGGCTTTACACTTGAAACATAGCCTACTCTTCAAAAATAAACAAGGAAAGCCAGATGCGTCCTACTAGAAGGCAACTTCACTGCATAAAATGGGGTCTAGAAGCAAAATAAGATAAACCAAAGCCTGTTCTTTGTCCATAGAATTTAAAAAAAAAAAAAAAAAAAGCAGGAGAGAAATTATAAATCCCTATGGCTGGTAACTCGTCACCATCTGGCTCTCATAAACCCCCAGGAAGAGGAGAAAACAACTTCAGGTGCTAAATGGGACAAAGGTTATAGCCCATATGTCAGAAACCAGCACATTCACAAGTAGGCACGCCCTCTTTTACAGTTGTTTGCAGATGACAGCAGGCACAGTTCATTTGGGCTCCAGAGTCACTCTTCTTCCCTAGGATCAGAATCTTGAGTCTGTTTCAGGAGCCCAGACACAGGACTGTATTTCTCCGCCTCTCTTGAAGTTAGATGTGACCATGTGAAGATCTGGTTAATGACACAGAACCACATTGTTTGTAGTGTTTACTGAAGAGTTCCTTACAGGGCTGGGAATGAGTACCCCTTTCCCCTCTGACTTTGAACATGAAAACACAGACCCTCTCTTAGAGAAGGTAGATCAGAAAAATCAAGAAACTTGAAAGATTCCTGCTAGTCCTTTATTTCCCACCTAGTTTACTTAACAAAGAAATAAACTTTTTTTTTTTTTTTTTTACCATTTATACAACTGTTATCTGAGAGTACAATGCTGTTTTCAAGGAAGCTAATCTAAACTAATGTAGATTAAGAACAAAGACAGATTTATATAATGCCCCAGATGTATTGATCAGCCAACGTTTACACAGACTAATGAAAAATAGTGCCTAAAATTGATTGTGTAAATCAGCAAAAGAACAAGGCTGGGGGACAAGGAATACCAAGCAGAAGGTCATGAGAGGAATCAAATCCCTCTCCCTCCAGCAAGCCTGAACACAAATTCCAGAAACTTCTCAAACTAAGGACACCCTATCAGTTTTTTGGACCAAGCCCAATCTGAGACTTGATGCATGAAGTTTCAGCAAAAAATAAATATAATAATCATAATCATAATAACAACAACAACCTTTACTGTATCCTTCTTCTGATAAATGTAGAAAAGGCCCTTGCCCTTGAGACAGGAATATATTGTGAAGAATGGACGGTCAACTTCCTCAACTCTATATCCACTGAGACTAGATAGACTTGAACTTTTTCAGTTGCCCAGGTGCTGTGCATATATACATGAAGAGGCTCCCTTCTTTGTGTATAAAACCGCTGTCAGCCGCTCTTTTCTGCTTCAACAAATGGAACAGATGATACCCACAATGTGAACCACTCATGGGCTTGCCCACATTAAGAAAAATTCCTCAGCTTCTTAACCACAATTCTGTCATTTTTTTTATCCCCCTCACACAGGACTTAGAGTAGAAATGACATTATTATAAAAGATGTAATGAGGTGACAGCTTTGAGTTTGTTTTTCATAGATATTAAATAATCCTGAATCTTCATAAATAACTGTTTTTATTTGGAGTATTTGTTACAAATCTAAATAACTCTAATGTTCAGTAGCAGCTTGGAGAAAACTCATTCATTTCCTCAGTGATCTCCCAGCCTGGGAGAACCTTTCCTGCGTAGAAAGCCATTCACCAGGTAAACAGCTGAGCAGATTTCCTTGTGCAAATGAATACTGAATAAAAATCTCTTTAATGAGAATAATGAGGATGGTGATCAGAGCCAATTATTTCGAGCTTCATAATTTGTATATTAACTAAACATTCTCATAATTAAGCAAGTTAGCCCAGGGATATACCATTCATTACAAGCTCTACTTTTTTTTTTTTTTTTTTTTTTTTTTTTTTTTTTTTTTTTTTTTTGCTTCTGAAATTTCTGCTCTCAAACATTCCTATGAATGGGAAGCTGAAAAGGGGAAGTTTTAAGCAACTTCAGGCTACCATTAGTCTATTATCATAGTTATAAGCAGGAGTCTGGAGGTAAGCTAGCCAGAGTGAATGCTATATCTCCCCAGAACCGGGTAAGCTTTTCATCCCTGTGTTGTGTAAGGTGGGTTCATCTTCTTGGGATCCCAAGATGGCCACTCATTCTTGAGGGAGTTAAAGGGAAAGGCTGGAAGCAGAGAGAGTAACAAGTTGAGACACTTTCTAAAGCGTCAACAAGCTCTACTAGCACTTTTAAATTCTATAGCAGTATTCCTAAGTGTCCTGGGGTTACTTCCAGTTGCAAAAGATTATATAGAGAGGCTATAGAATCTTGAGAGCAAAGAGACAGGAGAGTGGAAATGAAAGAGTAGGCAAGCTGTCAACACACTTTGTATCTTCCAGGATGCAGAAGGGTAAACAAACACTCTAATTGACAAATTCTAGAAGTTTCTTTTGAAAACTCTGCATTCAGTTCTCCAGCAAGGTTCATCAAAACCCTATTTGAAAAACAACATGAAATAAAGACACATGCTTGGCATTGTGGACCAATGCAGTGACAAGTACCCATGTCTGTATAGAAGCACAAGCTGGACTCAGATGAACCTGAACAACAGACAGCTGCCTGAAGCAGGTTAATGGGGGGGTGAAGCCAAGGATCCTGTAAAAGATGAAAGAGGGTTGAAAGGTTGTTTCTACTATTTTAAATCATTCTGTTCCTTGTCTATACCTGTAGCATCATTGTTCAATTTACTTAACCTTCTGTTTTGTCACAGATCATAAGATTAAAAAAATAATAAAAAAAATAAAATAAAATAAAATAAAATAAAAGAGTCTGACAAAGGTATACCCCAGTGATTCTTTTCTCCTATCTTGTCAGGGCCTCCACTGCTCTGACCAGTATGGCTCTTCTTTATAAGGGCATTATATAGGTTATTTAGATATCAGATGTGGCTTGACATCTGGTGATCAGGCAATTCCTACCTCCCACATCAACAAGGACAGCAATCCTGGAATTAGCAGTTTGCTATCACTTTTGTGGATGATGTTTATGTTCCAAAAACACGCAGATTATCTCCAGGGCCAGCAACAGAAAATGTTGTTTTAACCTCAGATAGGAGTTTTAGATAGGTCATAAGTTCTTAATATTTGTGGAAAGAGTTGATGGAGTCCTAATTTATAATACCAAATGGTGAAAATCTAAATGTTAGTTTAATAAGAAATTTCTCAAAATATTTTTAAGCATTAGAAAAACATCAGAGGTAGGAGGAATGGCTCAGAAGTTAAGAACACTGGATGCTCTTCTAGAGGATACAGGTTTGGTTTCCTGCACCCACAAAGCTGCTCACAACTATCTGCAACCCCAGCTCCAGAGGATCTGATACCCTCTTCTGGACTCCATAGGCACCAGGCACCCACATGGCACACAGACATAGTACAGACAAAACACTCATATACATAAATAGACTGTTCAATTTAAAAAGAAAGAAAATGTCCAAAAATTATTTGTTCCACCCAAAGTAAAAATGACAATTTATTGATATTTATAATGATCTTCACAGTAACCCCAGGCAGAAATTATCTAGTTTTCAAGATGAACACTAGTTTAATAGTTTTTATTGCTTTTCTGTATAAAAAAAATGAATCACCCATGTTTATAGATTGATAGGTCAAGACAGCATATCATAAAAAAAAATTATTCTCTCAGCAGAACATAGTTTTAAGATTGAGATATTAGACTCCAGCTTTCCTGCTAGAATTCCTAAATGCTTATTTTCTATGGCAAACACCAGGATTCACCATTCTTTGCTTTGGGTAGTTGTTAACAGGTACCTTAACTATATTTGTCCAAAATGGAATTAGAGAAAGCATCTAGCTCTGGCAAGATCCTGTGTTCTTAAACTCTTACCTCATCTGTTCTCTGAAGTAAGTAAATACACTACCAACTTCTGCTTTTTTTTTTATCAAGTAGATTGATAAATCTGAAATGTGAAGCTACATGATGGAGCAAGTGTGTGTTCTACCTTCAGGTTACTTCATATGCTAAAACCATCATTTTCATGAAAATCTGCTATAAAGCATAGGGAGAGGGCTGAAGAGATGGCCCATCAGTTAAGAACACTGACTGCTCTTCCGGAGGTCCTGAGTTCAATTCCCAGCAACCACATGGTGGCTCACAACCATCTGTAATGAATTCTGATGCCCTCTTTCGGTATGTCTGAAGACAGTGACAGTGTACTCACATACAAAAAGACTAAAACAATGAAACAATTAGTCTTCAAACCTTCAGGGAAAACAGGTTTGTTTGTTTGTTTGTTTGTTTGTTTTCCATGCACAAAACCAAAACAGAATAGCACAGTGGTAAAGTAAACACAGAATACAATTTACCATCTTTTCTGGCCAATCTTGGTTGTCAACTTGATGGGGTTTGGAATTGCCTAGGAGATGTAGCTCTAGGAGGGTGTTTCAAGAGTGGCTTAATCAAAGAGTGAAAACCCAGGCTTGAAAGTAGGTCAGGTACAGTCCTGGAGTAAATGCAAAGAGGAAAAATTGCTTGTAAAAATTTATCACTGTTTTCTGGTCCAAGCAGGTATGAACAAGCAAACTACATATGTCTGTCTGTCTATCTGCACTCTTTCCCTACCATGATGCTCTAGGTCTTCAGACTGTGAATGGAAATAAACATTCCATTTAAAACTTTTTTAAAGTCATTTTGCATGGTGTTTTTATTGAAGAAATGAGCAAAACTATCAAATGTATCCTCTTAACTATTACCTAGCATCCCCCTCACCCACCTCCAAACCACTAGAGTGCTTTTACCTTCCCCACTCACTAAACAGCATCTTAGACTTGGCATCCCTGCCTTCTCCCCAGGATACACTTCTACTTCCTGTCTCTGTGAATTTGACTAGTCTGTAAGTGGAATCATATGGCTGGTATTTATCCTTTCCTGATTGATTTATTGAACTTAGCTTGCCTTCAAGGTTCGTGTGTGTTGTGGTGTACATTAGAAAGCCTTTTCTTTTAAAAGCTGAACATCCCACCGTGTGTGCCCACCACACTTTGTTTATTCACTGTTTATCTATAAGTACTTGAGTTGCTTCTCTTTTTTGACTCTTGGAAATCATGTTGCTAAGAGCAAGTGTGCACAAATACCTCTTTGAATCCTTGTTTTCAACTCTTCTGTTCCTGTGATTTTTTTTTTTTTTAGCAAGAAAGCTGAATGTGGGTGTTCATTTCATACGTAAGAGGAAAAAACTCCAGGAATAGTCGGAAAAACTTCATATAACTAAAAAGAACAGAGAGTGAGTGTGGGGCAATATAAAATATAGCTTTGTCTCTGGCTTCCAAGATTTCTATCCTACATGACTGGATTGCTTTCCAATTTCCTTATCTGTGAAACAAGGGCATTAATGATGTGATTATTGAGTCTAAGCACTAAGCAGCTGAGGACTGTGGCTTGCAAAGCTTAAACTATGACATTTATGCAGCTCCAGGACCGAATCCAAAATTGGAGGCACTGTTTTTAAAGTTCACTCTTCAAGGTGTGGATTTTTCCCAGTTGTAGAGAAGGAAAAATTAAAATTTATTTTTAAAAGCCTTAGGGTTTTTCAAAAGACATGGTGGAGAAGAAAATTCGGGCACCAATCCATCAATTCATCACAGGCAGTAAGCTTTCTAGAAGGAGAAACACATTCATCTGTACACTAGAGTGCTGGTCCTCAAGCTTGACTACCACCTTGTTCTTCTTAAAATAAAGCTTGACAGAGTCAGAGGGATGGATGAGCAATGAGAACACTGGCTGCAGAGCACTGGAATTCAGTTCCCAGCACCCACTTGGTGGCTCACAACTGATTATAACTCCAGTCCCAAGAGACCCAATGTCCTCTTTTGGTCTCTGTGGGCAGCACACATGTGCAAGGTGCACACAAAAAATACAAGTGGGCACACACACACACACACATAAGAATACATTTTACATATTTAAATAGAGTTTAACTGAAAGAACGTCAACATTACATTATTGAAATGAAGTTTTTCAGGGTGTGTGTGTGTGTGTGTGTGTGTGTGTGAGAGAGAGAGAGAGAGAGAGAGAGAGAGAGAGAGCAAGTGTGATAATGTTGGTGTCTAAATTTTGTAATAAATCTTCAACTTTCCCCCGCAGTTATTGGTTTATTTTACCAAATTTGGAAGACTACTCAGTTCAAATACATGAATAATTACAAACTTTCCTCTGTTTTCTGTAAAGAAAACAGTTTACTTACGTCTGTCATTCTATAATGTTATCAAGCCAACCCCCTGTTCAGGCATCAAGATCGGTGCTCCTGTACCTCTAGCCCCTGGAGGAACACCCAGTCTCCACTGTCAGGCTAGAGCAGCGAAATAGAGATTGAAACTGTGTTTCTCCACAATGAACCCTATGGCAAATTCCTCTAGCCTTCTACATTTTGCGACACCCCACAGGATGCAGGAAGGAATTGTTCTGGTTGCAGCTGTTACCCATGTGCCAACAACTGCACTTTTTATCTACAGCACTACCCATCTCATTCTGCTTCCATTCCTGGAAAATGTCCATAGCGAGCCTTTGAGCCACAGCCTGGGGATATCTTCTTAACCTCCATGTCTCAGTTTCCTCTTCTGTAGCAAGAGAGTCCAACAGCAGTGCCTTTGTGCATTCTGTAAGACAGTGATGTCGCTGGCTGTGTAAGTGGGTACTGGGAGTGTGTCAGTGATGACTGCCATTTCTGCACTCTGCACTCCTGACCCTGACCCTCTGTCAGAGCTTACCCCCACTATCTCTGCTGATGATAGAACCCACGTGTGTCTTCTAATTCTAAACCCCTTTTCTGGCTCCAGGCCCTTGAAGCTCGCCTAATGCATTCAGGCACTGATTACACAGTCTGATGGATTTCCAAACCAAGCACTGCCCTTTCTTATCACACTCTCCCAGGCCTCTGTCCTGCTTCCATGTCCAGCTGCCCAGCATGGCTCCAACACTAACACCATTTAAGGTTTGGGCTTCAAACGCTCTCTTTTTACAACCTGACCTGAGGAGACTGGCTGGGGCATGTGTGGCTTGGCTGCTGTCTGAAACCCCAAAAGACTGGAGCCGGTACAAACCCTAGCACCACTCCTCTCTCCCAGTCGGTTCTGTAATAATTTCAGGCTGAAGCCATGTCTCTTGCCCTGAATCACAGGAATTCAGCCACAGAGCCAGGAACTGGAGCCAGCTCTCGGCTTTCCCATGGTTCTGTTCTACCCAGTCAACAATAAAAGCCAAAAAGAAAAAAAAAAAAAAAAAAAAAAAAAAAGACTCAGACATTTCATCAAACCTGTCTCTTCTGTCAAATAGCATTATTCTCAGATTGTGTAAGACTTATGTAAACACTTTTGCTTCACACACGGGGTTCCATAAGTACATTATGCTATGTGTTTCTCACTCTGCAGGTTTCCTATGGATGGGTGTGTTAAAAAGTGCCAAGATTTCAGACTTAAGAAAACACTTACAGGGCAGCCGTCCAGTGGCATTACAGTCAGCTTGTGCCCAGAGGCACGGAGCAGATTGTAGCAGGACCTGCTGGGTGACACTCATTCACTCATTACCTACCGAGTAGCAGCGCTAACCTCTGGGCTGATTCACTGTCAGATTTTTGAGGTGCATTTTTGATGCTTCCCAGCTGCATATTTCTTCTTTCTGTCTCTCCTCATCACTTTGACTTTCTGCTCAGTCACTCATTCTTCACAATAGCCACTCTTTCTCCTATACTGCCCCCTCCTTTGGGTCCCTTCCTTCCTGTTAACTAACACTACTGCAGATTGGCAGATTTTTTTGAAATTCTGTCTAAGAGAGGGTATTCTCATTTCCAACTTCCCACCAACAGCCAAATCCCCGCACATGGAAGGAGTCTCCTTATATCTGATGGGCATTCATAATGTGGCTGGATTTGTATTGGATTTCATATTATTGTAAGTTGGGGTTTCCTCTGACTGTTATCAACTAATAATTATTAAATCAGCTTTCACTGCAGTAAAATGAAAGCATTAAGTTGATTATTAAACAATTTAAGGTAGGCTCACTATGACATATTGGTACAGATTAATAGGCTGTAGCACAAAAATGAAGATTCCAAATGCCTAACCCAGAGCAGCTTTAGAATGCAGCACCCATTGTTAAAATTTATATACACCACTCCAATTAAGACACTATGCTAGCCGGGCAGTGGTGGCACGCGCCTATAATCCCAGCACTTGGGAGGCAGAGGCAGGTGGATTTCTGAGTTCGAGGCCAGCCTGGTCTACAGAGTGAGTTCCAAGACAGCCAAGGCTATACAGAGAAACGCTATCTCAAAAAACAAAAACAAAACAACACAACAACAACAAAGACACTATGCTAAACAGACTTCCCAGCTTCCCAGTTATTTTCTACCCATTATATCTAACATGCAGTTCCCGTCTTCATCTTAATGTGACTTCCCATTCTTCAGGAAATGTGCAACTTAGTATAATTAAGAGCAAGAGTTCTTGGTGAACTTTAGTATAGGCTTCTGAAAACAACCTGGACCTCAGGCGGAAGGTCAAGGTGGAGCCTGAAAATTTGCATATGTAACAGGTTCTGCGTGGGACTGGCCAGTCTAGAGACCATACCTCATTAGGACCTTGAAGACTTTTCTTTTGAATGAGTCTCTCTGTGTTACCCTTCCTGAGAACCTCCTCTGAAGGTGAAAATCTTCTATTTGTTTTCTTAGGGATGTCTCATCTGTATTGAGATGGCATCTGCTGCTGAAACTGTATACCCACCCTTTCTCCATTTTGTGGATCATCCTGTAAGACCTGAAAATTTCTCCCATCTCTTGTTTTTGCTGGGTTTTTGGGTTTTTTTTTGTTTGTTTGGTTTTGTTTATTGTTTTGTTGTCTGCCATTAATTGCTCCTTTTCTATGCTACCTGTGTTATTACTTAATTATTCATAAATGTCAGAAATTGAGTTTAAAAAAGGTCTTCATCCAGGCTTATAGATAAACAGTAAAATAACTGTTTCATAATTTATTTTGGATGCTGATTTTGAAAGCCCTAAGAATGCTCACTCAAGGAGTCGAAGATTGTTCTGGTAGTACTTCAGAAAGCATCAAATTGTCCGTGTGGTGGATGAATCCACAAAACTCTCTGCTGAGTACTGAGAAAAGATCTTTTTCTAATACATCCTGAGGAATGGAAAGCTTTTCCACACCACAGTGCTTGCTCCATATAACACAATGAATCCCAGAAGCCATACACAAGCCAACCAGATTCTGATGAGAAGGTTACTTCAGCTTCCTGCGCCAGTTTTGCTATGTCTGGAGGTGGATTTACCATCTAAGTCCATCAGATTCATCCTCTACATCTGGATCAGGGAGTAACCCCAATGCCAAGCTTCTTTGGTCATTTCTCTTTGTAAGTCTTAGAAAAGGCAAAGAAAGAAAGAAAGAAAGAAAGAAAGAAAGAAAGAAAGAAAGAAAGAAAGAAAGGAGGGAGGGAGGGAGGGAGGGAGGGAGGGAGGGAAAGAAGGAATCATTTTCTTTAAAAGAAGCTACAAAACTATATGAACATCCAATCCTGGGTGACTTGGATCACGCCCTAGGGATGATCCATGTCTGTCTATGTAAAACAAGACGGGCAGGCAAGTCAGAAGAATGACAAACTCAGAAATGAATGATTACCCTTCCCCAGCTGTTGCTTTTTTTTTTTTAAATCTGAAAACACAACTCTAGAACTATTTAATCAAATGAGGACACAGGCTTTGCAATTGAAAAATTAACTGTCATCTTACTCTTTTCTGAAAATGCACAACATTAGTTTGTATGTCCATTGATTTTATGTGATTCATACTATAAATAACATTTCTCGAAACCAGGCCATGACAATTATAGTAGCAGTTACATTTGTAAATCAATGTGGATTTCTGATTGTTTGAGATGAAGTTCTTCCATTTATTGGAAGAACAACAGTAAAACTCTGAGGAGGACCTATAAGAAACATTTGAACAATTCCACATCATTAAAGAAGGACTCACAGAAAGAAAAAGCTCATATTTTTGTGACCAGACTGAAGAGCTACAATTCCTGGCCCAACCCACAATGTATCACTTGTTGGCTTAAGAAAAACATGGAGAGAAAGATGCAGCAGTAACGCACTGTCTAATTCTGCTTCCCTAGAAGACACAGGGATACAGCTTAGAAATGAGACTGAAGGTAGCTTAGGAGGCAAAGGTGCTTATTATCAAGCCACAAGGCCTGAATTCCAGAAATGACTCCTAGAAGCTGGGTTCTGATGTGTGCATCCATGCACACACCCAATAAATAGACAATAAACAATTTAATTTTGTTAAAAGAAAGAATGACCTAAAAGACAAAGCTGGCCCTTTGAAGTTTCTGGACAAAGAATGTGCTTTACAGATACTGGACTATATCTCGTGTTTACACAAATTTGTTTCAAAAACAAAAAGGAGTGTTTTCTTTCAAAGCCATGCCTTGTGAGCCATTTGTCATCACTGTGAGCTTCTGGTACTTGACCAATTCTTTCAGAAACTTGCTGTAAAACAAATGGCCATTAAACTCTTACAATGTCACAATAGAGAATTCTTATTATGACTCATTCTTAATGCAAAATTTGCTTAAATTACTATATTCATTGAGCGAGATTGCCAAACTCCATTTCATAAACAAAGTCATTTTCATAAGCAGTAAATCATAATTTAAATTTCTCTTCACTTTCATCAGATGCGTTTTTGCTTCCCATGTGTAAGATCTTAATTGTTTTCCTTCAAGCAGTAATTTTCATGAACAAAGATGTTCATTTTTAACCCTCATTCCTTGGGGAAGAAAAATGATGGAGATGAAGTGAAATTTACATTATTTGGTACATTAAAAATTAGGTATACCATTTTTAAAGCCAAGAAGCACAAGCTGTTAAAACTGGGCTTCAAGAATAGTATTTAGTAAAGCCATTACAGCTTAAGTTAAATATTTGAATTAAATAATAGCTGTGTGTTCAATCTTTGAAGCAGAGACACCATTCCATAAATGCTAGTTGAGTGAATGACAGTACATTCTAATGTCCAAAGGTTCCTTCTATGTTTTCTGCTAAGGAGATCAATAAGAAAAGACCCCTTTTCTTTCCACTAGTCTATGTAGCACTTTATTCTCTTGAGAGTAACGCTTACTTGAATTTAAAATGGGTACATGTCAGGGAAAGATCTTATTTATCTTGGGCTTCATAGAAACACAAACGTTGGCCCAGGTTAGGGCTACCAGGAAGGTAAGAAAGTATCGAGGCTAATATCTCTGAGCTGTGAGATCTAACAACCAGTTCCCCCAACATGAATTCCTGAGTTTCCCAGATGAGATACTGGTTTAGAAATAGGGATGACAGGTCTCCCTAATCCAGGCCTTCTGAATCAGAGCCCACCTTGAAACAAAACCCCCAGGTGGTCTTGCTAATACACTGAAATCTGTCTGAAAACAAAACAAAACAAAAACAAAAAAACCTGGCTGAAGGCAACAGAGTATGGTCCCATCCAGCGGGATTATTTATAGCTGACAGAAGTAGAGAAGCTGCAGGAACAAGAAATATCCCTTGGTGTTTGTTCCCTCTTCTGCCCTAAAACGTAGAGAATAAGTTTACCTTCGTGAAGATAGTCCCATCTTCTTACCAGGAAGGGGCAAACTCTTCAGACCAGAAACAACTCTGGAGTCACAAACTTGACTGAGCAAATCTTTCTAGCATGTATCTCCTAGTCATCTCCCCCCCCCCCCCCCGCCCCGTGTGCTCCCTTCTGAAGCTCAAAGCACCATCTTTCATCCTTTCTGAACAATTATTCAGCCTTTATGGAGTTGATATGTAAGCCCTTGTCATACATGGCTTGATTTTTTCAGAGCTTTCCTGTGAAGACCTTGTGCTTGCATGAACATAATAATTCAACAAGTCTCCTTTTACTTGCTTGTTTGCCATTTGCCATTTAATTTCCAGTTATCTTGAAAGAAGGGGGTTTTAGCTGGGCGTGGTTGGTGCATGCTTTTAGTTCCAGCACACAGGAGGCAGAAGCAGGCAGATCTCTGGGAGTTTGATCCCAGCCCGGACTCCAAGTGAGTTCCAGGACAGCAAGGGCTATACAGAAAACCCCTGCCTTGAAAAAACAAACTTAGGGGGCAATAGGGCCCAAAATGAAACCGAGAGAGAGAGAGACAGAGAGAGAGAGAGAGAGAGAGAGAGAGAGAGAGAGAGAGATACAGTTTTACCTCTCCAATGCTACTTTAGGATGAGTTTGTGATTTACAAAAGGGTCAACGAACAGAAAATAACTTTGGGTATTTAAACACTTAACACATTCATATAACACAAACTTGAGCCAATTAAAAGAACCCCCCCCCAAAAAAAATCACTTGCTTCTAACCCATATAGGATTATTTACATTAAATCCACCTCCCGTGCCTGAGTACATGGGGTCTCTAACTGAATGCTAGCATTTTATTCTCTAACTGAATTTTTAGTGTTTCATGAGGGGGTTGCACTCAAGGCTCCAGGAGCCACAAAAATGGCTGTGTTCAGCTCTGCACTGCCATGGTTTGCCATGCACAGACTCAAGCCAGCACAGATAGAAAACACTCAGGAAAAAGGATTTCATCTCTGTTTGAACATGCCCAAACTCTTTCTGTCAAAATACAATAGAGTGAGATAACTGTTTATACAGCATTTGCATTGTGTAAGGTATTCTAAATAACCTAGAAGTGACTTAAAGTATCTGGGAGGATGTGCATGAATTATATACAAACACTGCTGTTTTGTATAAGGAACTTGAATGTCAGCAGATGTGGGCACAAGAAAAATGGGGGAGGTTCCTGGAACTGGTCCCCTCCCACTCCCCACCTCTCGGGATATTGGAGAATGCCTGTAGTGGACTAGAGATTGCTTCTGAATTTAGAACAGAAGCTTCTGTCTTTTCTACTCTTCTAGACTTCCTGCTGGCTAAGAGTACCCCCTTGCCTCGAGGTATTGATTATAGCCAGAAATAAATCAGAAACTTCTGTGCCTGCTTGAGTTAAGAGAAATCAGACTTCCCACTCTTGACAGCTCTGCCTGGGCTGAGAGCTGCACCCAGCCAACACCAATCATCTATAAACAGAAATGAGAAAGCATTCTCCCAGCAAGGCCACAGCCATTGAAAGCATTAAGTGAAGGCAGGGCTCAGTCCCAGAATTAGCAACAGCGGCAGAGGCAGCAGCACTTGGCCACATCCAGACTTATTTAATCAGAAGAAACTTAGGGGGCAATAGGGCCCAGTAATCAGAGTGTTAGCCATGCTTCCAGCTGATTCTCATGCAAGCTAATCACTGAGCTAATGAAGGCTCTTCCTCCATGCACTGAGCCTGGCCCATGAACCTGACACATTTCTGAACCTCTTAAGTCATTCAAGCTTCCGAACCAACCCTACAAGGTAGAAACCATTTTAACCATTTTAAACCGGTTGACAGATGAAGACCAGTACAAAGCCAAGCATGAGGTATAGATCTATAACTCTAGTACGTGGGAGGCTGAGGCAGGAGAATCATAAATTGAGACCAAAGAAGGTTGGGTCTGGGGTTAAGATGATGGCCCAGCACCTACCACACAAGCCTGGAGACCTGGATTTGGTCCCAAGAATGCACATTGAAGGCTGGATATTGTGACACTCTAATTCCTTCACTTCTGCCAAAGCGTGGAGGCAGAAACAGCACAATGACCTAGAAAATCAAGGGTCAATAGCCTTGAGTATGCTGCAGAGGTAAGAGTCTTCCTGAACAAGGTCAAAGGCAAAAAGTAAAAGCAAATTCTAAAAGTTGTCCTCTGGTCTCCATAAGCCTACTATTGGTTATGATTTAAGCAGGAGGTACCTTGGCCGAGGGGAGCTAAGGAACACTGCAAAGTCACACCATCAACAGTCTCATGTGAGAGGATTACTGGGGGAGAGGGGGATACAGAGGCTGCCTTGGTCCCAGGGTGAAAAGTAAAGAGGATGGAAATGAGAAGGTACCGGCTCTGTATAAGAGCATACAGAGTGTGTCCATAGGGAGAATACAAAACTCATGGAGACAGTGGAAGTGTGTTACAGTTTCAAGGGTAATGATGACATGGCCTGCTGTCACTAGGTAAGTGAAAGTGGGCTTAGGGGTGGGGTTTTACAACAACTTTGGCTCACACTCCTGCACTTGTATACAACACACACACACACACAACCTTTTTAACCTTTTTTTTTTTTTTTTTTTTTTTTTTTGGAAAAGGAGTCAGATATGGTGGGACATGCCTTTAATCCCAGCACTTGGAACACTGATGCTGCTGGACTGGAGTTTGAGGCCAGCCCAGTCTACATTGCAAGTTCCAAGCAAAGATCCTATGTCAAAAACAAAAATAGGAAAAAAATATATAAATAGTGAAAATGGGAAAGGAGTCCAAGTCTTAGCGTTGTACAATCTGGGGCAGTTGGACTTGGTGGCCTGTGCTACTGAAACCTGCGGTGAGGAATTGCTAAGAACAAGATCAAACACACAAGAGAAGGTGGACGAGGCTCATTTGAATATGTAAAGATGAATGAGGCTCATTTGAATATGCAAAGAGGTAAGCTAAGCACTCAGAGTGCTACAAGGCTGCTTTCTCCTGTAGACAGCTGGATGATGCTGCAGCTGAGGAGAGCTCAGCTTCTCTTCACACAAGCTTCTTCATGAACGTCCCTGAGACATGGTAAACAATCCAGGGATGAAGGTAAACAAAGCCAGATTCCTTTCTCAGGCTTACAAGCAAGTGAAAATATAAAGAAAGAGACTATATCTTGGGTTCAGACTTCATCTTAGAAAACCTGACCTAAGGTTGAACTAGAATTAACTAACAAGCCAGCACCTAGTACACCTAGCACCAGTTCTAGGTTACTCCCCAGCAAGCCAGTGCCTAGCACCAGTTTGTAGGTTACTTCCCCACAAACCTACACTTCCGGGTTACAAGCCTGCCCCTGACACTTCACTTCCTAGCAACCACCCAATCGGGAGGAAAATAGAAGTTACGTTTATGATTTGGTTCCCAGCACCAGCCAATTATGTTAAAGGACAACAAAATTCTGTAATGGGCCACTAATCAGATGTGTACCAGTCTAGAAACCTCTTTGATTGCTTATCATTTCCTATAAAACCTTGTCCCACTGAGAGCTTGGGGCTTCACCCTCTTCCCCTGCTGACGAGTGTGGCCCCAGGCTCGAGCTTGTAAATAAAAGACTCTAGTGTGATTGCATTGGCTCCTTGATGCTTTTTGGGGTTCACAAACGAAGCACAAGGATACCCACTTGAATCTAATGTGGAGAAAATTTTAGTGTAAATACAGTACATATAAGAGACACAGTTTTACTAAAA
This sequence comes from Arvicanthis niloticus, assembly GCF_011762505.2. Taxonomy (NCBI): domain Eukaryota; kingdom Metazoa; phylum Chordata; class Mammalia; order Rodentia; family Muridae; genus Arvicanthis; species Arvicanthis niloticus. The sequence continues at coordinate 33,559,600 of NC_047671.1, forward strand.
CAATGCCTCTGTTTCTGAAAATTTCAAATTAACTGAGCAGAGTAGATTACATTTGAGAGTCAACCTCTGAGCTGTTGGTTCAGAGGTCACAGGTCATCCTTGGTTTAAGACCCACTCTGCCCGGCTCTGGCTTGGTAAGAAGAATAGCCACATATGAGCACGAATAAATGAAGACCATAAAGCTGACTGAAGTTTAGAACATCAGATCTCTCTGCCTTGTCTCTAAAGTCTCTCTCTGGGGGTTCATTTAATTTTCCCTATCCTTCTCAGGAGGCAGAGCTATCCTTAACAATATAGGTAGTAATTATCAGAATATTATAGTATCAGAACACAAAGAATGAACAAAAGGAGAGGAATTATAAGATTTAAAAAAAACAATCAACAAGATCAGTGTTTGTGAATTCATGTGAGTGAATAATTATTAAAAATTGCATCTTTGCCTGCAATACGGCAGAAGGCTTCCAGCGTCAGCAGCCCTTGTCGTCTCTTCCTTTATGATTTTATTGATGACTGCTGTGGGGATTTTAATCAGCTTCTGTGTGAACATTCTTTTCCTTCCACCAAAAAATATTATGTAGCTTCCATTCTCAAGCCACCTAAATCATTATGAACCATTAACTTCTGACCTAATAGCATTGTTAAACGGAAGACTTTTAACATTTTGCAATATCAATAATAAGCTTGATGCATCATATTTTCCCAACAGTTTAGATTTTGGAAAGCAACAAAAAAGAAGTTGAAATGGAAATTTTAATTAATGTTTGCAAACTTTTCATCTCCTCTGAGACTTGCCATGCAGGTATTTTAACATGGCTTCCCGTGTCTCCTTGAATTTTATCCCGGCAATGTGCAACCCATAGACATCATTTTGGTTAAGGATTTTCAGAGAACAGGATTTAAATGCTTGTGTGACTCTGTCCAGTTGCACAAGGTGTCAGAGCAGGGGTAGGAAATAATTACTGAGTGTCCTAGTGGTTTGACAGTTGGGTAATAGGTCAAAAGAAAATGCTACAGCTTCCATCAAGCTATGCCAAAACCTCTAATTACAATGTACGTTTTGACAGGCTGACAAGAGGGCTGACTGGATAAGGATGCTTGGTACCAAGGATGATGACCTGACTTCAATCTTAGCACAATGACCTGACTTCAATCTTAGCACGCACACCCACACACACACTGCCCAAGGTGCTCCCCAAGGTGGGAGGACTGACTCCCACAAGTTGAAACTGTGAGCCAAAATAAACCCTTCTCAAATCTCCCTTATCAAATCAAAGCCTGGCAAAGTAGGTCATAAATACTTACTGGGACTTCTGAACCATAGGCTCACAGGTTGGGTTGCAGACTGTAATCCAGTCTGGCCGGTTAATTTAAATGTTGCAAAAACAAAGACAAAATTTAGTAAAAATTTTATCTCAAGGACGATTCTCACAAACTCTCCTCTGACTTCCTCATGCCATCACACACACACACATACACACTAAATTAATTGACCAATTGACTCATTTTTAATTTATATTTTGACACCCGACCTCCTGGAAAACTGTCCTTTATCTATTTTCTTCAATGAAACTGTATGTGTCCTCCATAACAACAACCACATAATCTGAATCCTTGCAAGAACCTGGAGACTCAGCTTTCTTACCCTCATTCTGTACTTGGGGAAAGTGATGCTCAGAAATGCAAATATCACTATTTGTACAGCCTTGAAGCTCACAGTTGTAGCATGACTCCTGGCACAGCATTTCCCTACCTCACCAGGTCTTTGTGAATCCAATGCTTGTGAGCTGGTTAGCACTAACTGTTTCTTTGTGGAACTGTGGCATGCCGATTTGCCTCTGCACCGCTTACTGATTCAATGAATTATGTCCCTGTTTTGTTTCATTTGCATCTCTGTGACAATTTAAGAGAAGAAGAACTTATTTTAGCTCCTAATTTTAGAGATTCGTTTCATAGCCAACTTACAGCATCCCTTTCAGGAATGTGATGAGAGGGGAATTCTGGATGGAGATAAGATGTATCTGTTCTTTAAAGGTGCACTTCCTGGTGATCAAACTCCTCCAATCAAGTTTACCCTCTTAGTATTTTCACCACCTCCCAATAATGTTCTTAATTATGGATCATCAGGGGCAGATGACCAGAACACTCCTCAAAGACCTCACCTCTGAGTATTGCTTGTATCATGGTCAAGCCTCCAATGCATTTGCCTTGCCTGGGTACTTTATAATGGGTACCTTATACTGAAACTGTAGCAGAATTAGAGACATAATTTCAGAATTTTTGAAATCCATTTGCTTTCAATAAAAAGTGGTTAAACATACCTGTAAATGCTTTTAAGCTGTTGTCAGAGGAAGATGGGTGATTGGGAATGGGTGTAGGCATTTCTGAGTTGTACTGTTGGTGATAGCCCAAGATAGCTGAACCCAACAATAGCCAATTCCAGGTTACTAAGGCAAAGCCTCTGAACACGGAAGTGGAAAGATATGATACAGTATACCATTTATATTAATATTTTTATCATGAAGTAGGTTCAAATAACCTCAAGAGTATAGGTAACAGGAAATAATTAAGAAGCAGGGAGGCTGATGTATTTTTCTTGTTTTAATAAAAATTTATTTAATTATAAGTTTGCATATTTTAATTTCTAAAACAAAATGACTGTTTAACTATTAACTTGCCACAATCCTAAAAAAATATAGCTAGTTCTTTCAAACAATTCTTTCTGCTTATTAGAATTTTTCTGGCTTGTGTCATGGCCCTCCAGATTTTTCCCACTGGAGAAATTACTAGTAAGTAACACGCCTCTAGAAAACCCTATCAGCATTCTGAGACTGAGAAAGAGAGAGAGAGGGAGGGAGAGAGGGGGAGAAAGATAGAGAGAGGGAGGGAGAGAGAGGGAGAATGAGAGAGAGAGAAAGAGAGAGAGAGAGAAAGAGAGAGAGAGAAAGAGAGAGAGATCAGAATGGTTCTACTTCTGCTATACAAAAAGATCAGGGCATATATTTCAGAGAAAAATATCAAAATCATTCAAGCCACATTGGATGATTTTAGAAACTTGGTGAGCAATTAAGATTTATGAAAATATTTCTGAGTTGGCTAAGTATCAAAAAAGGCAGTGGTGTTCCCTCATCCTTGTATGTATTTATTTTAATTGACAGATGAAAACAAACTCCAGCCAGTTTCCTGGAAAACATGATGGCGTAATTTAACCTATTTGTGATTATGGTATAAGAATTGAGTTCTAATTTTATTAAATTTGCATATTGAACTATAAATAGCTGAAAACATCCATTATGTTTATGATCTTCTGTTAGCTGAAATAAGTATTTCCTCAAATGAATTTTGTATAACAAGATAAATTCAAAATTAATAATAGGAGTCATTAGGAAAGTGACACACTATAAATGGACTTCCCTGATTCAAAGGAGGTTTTTGCATGTGCAGATAGCCCCTCAGCAACTGCTGGTTCCACATAGTGTCCTCCAACTGCACATGATATCCCAAACAAACAAGTGGCAAAACTGAGTTTGTACCAGATTCATACAATTGTTTTCTTGCCATTATTCCCTAGACACAGTGTTGGTTATTTATATGATATAGATACTTTATTAGATATTATTAATAATCTAGAGATAATTTAAAGTATACAGAAAGCCATGTACAGTTTCTATATAAACACTAAGGTATTTTATACAAGAGCCTAAAGCACCTGTCCATCTCTGTAACAGAAAGAAGGGAAGAGGAGCCCTGAACCCTATGAATACTCATGGATACTCAGGAACAATACCTCTCACTTTGTCAATCCATGGTTTCCAGTATGGTAAGATGTTGTTTTTGCTATTGTTTTATTGTTGAGTGAGACCAGGACTCCTATAGTTCAGCTTGGGTAGCCTTGAACTCCACTATATGGCCAGAACTTCTGATCGACCTGCCTGCACGTTCTGAGTGCTGAAATTCCAGGTGTGTGCTACCACACTGGATTTGTTGTTGTTTTGGAGCCTTGTTTTGCAATATAATTAACTCCAAAATTATCTGTTTGAATGAAACAGAAAGAAACCCCCAAAGCAATTATCCACTTCACAACAAAAGAATGCTTGAACAAGCAAGCTTTTCCAGGAGGGCTGGCTTTGCTTCTTGTTTTTTCCAAGCAGAAGGTAAAGTGTCCTTGTACTTTGTGAAGGTCATTATGTCATGGTTTTTATGCAAAAGAATTTGGGCTTCTAGAAAATCTTTTCTAGTACTTTCAGAATGAAAGAAGATCAAAAACATCCAGACCATCCTGAGACTGCCAATCCATGACAATAACACCAATACGCATAAAAACGTTTAGGGTCCTATCAAACAGGTGGCCCTGCACAACACTTTTAGCCAAAGAAGGAAAGAGAGCTCAAATGCTTCCATTGGGTTATGCCCCATCGATTAATAAGAGACCTTCATGTGCTCTATCGACAAGCACAAATGAATCCTACTGTGTGCCTGAAACTCTGTTGAGCACTAAGACTGAATACTTAGAATTCTAAATTACTTTCCATTGCTGTGAAAAAAAATCCATGATCAAAGCAAACAGGAAAGAAAAGGAAAAAAGAGGAGAGGAGAGGGGAGGGGAGGGGAGGGGAGGGGAGGGGAGGGGAGGGGGAGGGGGAGGGGAGGGGGAGGGGGAGGGGAGGGGGAGGGGAAGGAAAAGGCACAAAAAAAAAAAAAAAGAAAGAAAGAAAGAAAGAAAGAAAGAAAGAAAAAAGAAAAGAAAAGGGCTTATTTGGCATCATGTCCCAATCACACCACTGAGAAAGCCAAATTAAGGACTCAGGATAAGACCTTCAAGGTGAGAATTGAAGCAGAGGCTACCAAGAAATGCTGCATATTGGCCTTTCCCCATAGCTTGCCCAGTTTGCTTTTTCATTTACCCTAAATCCACCTTTCCAGAGCTGGCATCACCCACAATCTGAGTAGTCCCATAACTATCAGTCAAGGAAATGCCCCACCCCCTGCCTGCGAGCCGATCTGATGGAGGCATTTTCTCTTTTGAAGTTCCATCTCCTCAGATGACTCTAGCTAATGTCAAGTCGACAAAGTAAAACAACTAAGTAAAAGAACTGAAGTACCTCTCCTCACTGCAGGCTAGGGACATCATTCAACCTGACCAGGACTTAACATCGAGAAAGGGACTTACATGTTTACTTCCAGTAATGTCTGCAAATAATATACTCACAGGAATGTATTGACAAGCTTGCAGTCTTTTCTAAAGGTCAAGTGTACTGAGCTATGATTTGCATCATAGTAATTCACCTTTCTAAAGTGTAACATCAGATGAATACTGGCAAAAAAAAAAAAAAATGATTACTACCATCACAGAACTATAAGCTTGTCTTGTATAACTGATCATACTGTCTTGCCATTTTAAGCATTTTACCATTTAGTATTTTGCAAAGACAAGCTTTAAATTTGTCAGTCTAAGACTCTAAATATTTGTTAACGTTTCTATGCCTGCGTTAGTCATACTTCATCTTTAAGACCGTATCATACGCATCAAACAAGCCAGAGCATTTTGGTTTCTTATAATAAGAGATCTTATCACAATTATGTAGGTTTCATACATAGCCTTATTTTTAAAAGAAAAGGAGAAAACAATAAAAGGAGAGGGGCGTGCATGACACATTTTCTTTATTAATAATTAATTGTACTTTTCTTATTGTATGGCACCCAGTCTTCCCCAACATAAGTGTGGCAAGAAGTTAAATTGCATCATGGAGTATTGCTAGTAGCTCTGGACATTCTAAATGTAAAGACAATGGGAACGGCTTATCAGCAACCCCTCCCTGATCACATTCCCACGTTATGCTGCTGGAGAATGAGAGTTACTAAGGTCTTTTGGGTTTGGTTTTGGTTTTTTTTTTCCCCCCATTGAATGTTTACATCACAGCAATAGTCGACCTTAAAGAAACTGGTCTCAACATAGGGAGAAAGCATTGGTCACTGGGATGAATGGCCAGGCAGGATCCCATAAAAGCACTCAACAAAGATTTGCACCAATGACAGCAATGGAAGGTACATCTATTCAGAGAGTGTTTCCTCAGTTCCGTTCCCCATTCACTCAATGTGCATTGATGCTCTGTATTCTTCATTTTTCCATGATTATACATACTGATCTTTGAGATGAGTGCACAGAAGTATTCATCAGATGATATATATATAAATATATATATATATATTACAGATACTATACACACACATATATACACACACGTATATATAATATATGTATACACACACACACACACACACACATGAGTATAAAACTGAGGGTTTCTGGGAGAACTCAGTGAGTGACCTGATTATAAGCAGATCCCTTAGCTCCAAAAAGGTGTTTGATTATTTCAGTTCCTTCTATCCTCCATTTCTGAAAAATAAGTTTCAAAGCCATTCATAGCTATTAATATCCACATTTACCTCAAATGAATTTAGTGAGATCATCAATTATGCTGACCCTTCACAAGAGTATCGGGACATTCTAGAAAGATAGACGTATAGCCACCTCTCCAAGGATCTACTGCCTCATGGCTTCTTATCTCAAGCAAATAAAAGCTTTTTGTGGCAAATTCTCCCATGTGAGCTTGTCTTCCATCTAAAGCAAATCAGAAATGACTTAAGTGAAGGTAGGAACTTCGTGAATCATACACTGCTTCCTCAGCTAGCAGCTGTTGTGTGAGTCTGTATACAAATTTGACCATTTTTATTCAGTTGCCTTTTGACAGCCCTTTAAAGGGACTTAAGAGAACAAGATTTGACTACAGCCTTCAAAAATTCATCACTGAATATTTGTTAACCTTGCTCCCTGAGATGGCTAAAATGCTAAGATAATGTCCCTCAAATGGAGATGAATTACAGTCTTTCAAAAGATTATCACGGTCTTAATCAGGTTTGCTCCGGCAGCTGAACAGCCTGTGACCTTGTTAGCTACACAATACACAGAATTGATACTCTCTGGTCCTGTGGTGGGGGTGATGGGGTGGGGCTGGGGTGGGGGTGGGGGGACTGGCTTTAATCTACCTGCTTCTGCTTCAGCGTATGGAAGCAGATTTCCTTTAGTCAATGCTTCTGTAGGTGGTATGGAAGGTTCTCTCATTCTATATCAAGTTTTGTTGTTGTTGTTGTTGTTTTACAATGATAGAGATTTAATCAAGAGCCTTGTATGCATACTCTGCCACTGAGTTATATCCTCAGCCCTTGGCATATTTTAAAAGAACGTATAAAACAAGTTGGGATATGTATAATAAATTTTTAAGAGTGTTTTTCATGACCTAATTTCAGAATTACAGAGAAGCAGAAAAAGTTACACTCACATAAAGACTTGTTCAAATTCCCCAAATGTTAACATTTCATAGATAAAAAAATTTTAGTTATAATTACCTTTTATGGACGAAATGGAGGCACATAGAACAGTGGTAGAGAGAGCTCCTACTATGTGCAAAGCCCTAGATTCAATCCCCCAACTCAACCTAACAATAAGAATGATGATTCCAAAGAATATTAAAGAAAGCACATTATTAATCTCTTTGAAAGATATCAACAACTTAATAAAGTGTAGCTATGACTATTAAACTATATATTAGCAGATTTTAACATCTGGTCCAGTTTTTGAAAAATATAATTATGACAGCCCAATGAAGCTAAAAGTGCATTTATCTCAGATGTGATATTACAAGAGCCTGGGAATGTGAACATTGAGTGTTATAGAATGCCAGCACACCAGTGGTTGTACCACAGTGCCAACTTTCAAGAGAAGGGATTGAGAGCCTGAATGGTATTAATTATTAAGTGTTAACATTTAATCTTAGATCCTTATTATCTGTGCCAAGAGAAAACATCTGTGGATGCTTAGAATGGGCAGATCCAGAGCATCCACACAGACTCTTATTAGGTTTTCATGAAGCTTCCCAGGAAAGAAGATGATTTAAGACATTTACTCTCCCACTTACTCTAACAACTTCTCTGCAAGTAAATAACTGTAAGTTGCAGAAAGCGACTTAGGGACTCACCTCACAGGTCCAAGTAGAAAAGGAGAGGCTGCTTTCCCACTTCAGTCTGGCAGACATGAGCTTTGTGTCCATGAAGGGCACTCAGTATCACTGCACACTATTCCAGCCATCATCCCTAGGACAATAGCCACTCATTCTGCTCCTGACACCTTGGCCTCTCTGTTGTACTGTTCCTTTGTAAATGTTCCTGACATTTGTGTCTCTTTCTCCTAAACATTCTGCTAAGATTGTGTTTGGAAATGAATAAGGAAGAAAAGAAAAAAATCTTCCCCATTTTTCAAGTGTTAAATCTCCTGTAATGAACATAATTCAGTGCCAATTTCTAAACACTGAAGACTTTTCAAGACTCTAAAAATTCTTCCACTAACTTGATGGGAGAAAAAAAAAATTCAGAGCAGAGTTATAGATGCAAAAGCAGAAGACAGGGAAGACCTCTCATTATGAAATCAAAGTTTTAATTAATATTCTATTCTCTCTATTGGCAAGCAATGGTAAAGACATGGGAAATACATTTTTTTCTTTTAGCTCTTAAGTCTCTTGGTGTGTACATGTATTTCCTCCTGTGCTTTAAAAAAAGGTCTTTTTAAGGTAACTAAAGACTTGAAAAGATATCAATAATATTACTTTTGAGTGACAGGTCACAATTGTATATTTTGGAGGAATATTGTAGAGGTTGACATATGGATATAAGAAGGCATGGTCAAATCAAGCAAATTAGCACAATGACCAGAAACCCTCAGTTGTATACTCATGTGTGTGTGTGTATACATATATTATATATACGTGTGTGTATATGTGTGTGTGTATAGTATCTGTAATATATAATAAGCTCAATGACCTATTCTTTCTTTTAATTAGACTTCTGGAATCCACTCTTCTTTTGAAATGCACAATGCAGTGTTATTGATACAGCAATGGTTCAGGGCAAACCCCCAAGCTTACTTTACTGATCTAACAAGCTTTGCACCCTTGGTCAACCACATCCCATTTCTCTCCTTTTTGTCCAGTCTCCATAACTAAGCTTCTAGTCCAGACTTCTGGGGGATGAGTCTCTGAAGTGCTAGGTGCCAGCAGCATCGGCACGTGTTCATTATTTCAGGCTGAAAAGTGTTACCCATTTTAACAATGGATGTTGCATTGTAGGGCCCTCACATTCTGCGGTGAAAGCCTGCAAAAGGCTGCACTGTACCAAGAACAGTGCGTTTGTGGTGAGGCCAAAGAAAACACGTCTCACAGAAAAGCCAAAGTCAACTTTTAAATTTAGATTTAATTCACTGTTGTAAATCTGATTTCCCTGTTATCAGATTTCTGGCCCATGCTTTTCATTAGCTGGTGGGTAGATGTCCTGCGCCTTCCTCCATTTCTGACCTTCCTTTGATCTCTTCTTCAGATATTTGATTCAGTTTTTTTTTTTTTCCCTGATTGGGCAATACTTTAAAAATGAAAAACTTGTTGCTGAATAGCTAGAATATTTTCACTGGGTTCTATGTAGTGTGTTTATAACATTTATAAATCCATCAGCAAGACTTAAACACTTAAACCTGGTTTGCAGGTCAAGGCAAACAGTCAAAAAAAGGTAATTCCTGATCTTTATCTATGCCCTTCTTACATGCCTCAGAGCACCCAAGAATCTGGTACTCACTGCATCAACTAGATTTTTTGTTCTGTCTCTGGACTTTTGACATGCTCCCATCTGGTTGTCCCATTGGTGTCACTGTCATTGATCGATTCATAAGTTAACCTGTCTTAATAAGTTAGTGCAGTAAAGAGAGACCAAGACCATGCAACACTTATAAAAATAAATTTCATTAGTTGTGGCTAACAATTCAGAGGATTAGTCCATTATCATCATGGTAGGAAGCATGGTAACATGCAGGTAGACATAGTGCCTGAGAAGAAGCTGAGAGGTCTACATCTGGATCCTTGGGAAGTAGAAAGTGAGTTACCAGTCTGGCTTGAGCATCTGAAACCTCAAAGCCTGCCCCTGGTGACACACTTCTTCCAAGAAGGCCACACCTCCTAATAGTGCCACTCTTTGTGAACCAAAATGAAAGCCATTTTCTTTCAAATGACCACAATGTGGAGGACACATTTCTCCTGCTTTATTACTCTTGGTGAAAGTAATCACTGGATTTTTTTCACTTCTGCACTGCCAAACTGGCTAAGTGGAAAGCTCCAACTAGAGCCACATTAAGTACCTTTGTCTCTCACTCTCTTTCCTATGGCCATTAAGTCTTAGGACTCTGTGCAAAGTCCAAAGCTTTGAATCTTCAATGGCCATTTCTGAAATTGTGGTTAGGAAGAATTGGTGCCATTTAACTATGTGGCCTTATATAGACATATGCAAAATATCCTTGTCTTCTATAGAGGATTGAGTAGTATCCTCTGGCTGTCAGTGTCTGTCATAAATCTTAGAATGTTACCATGTAGTAATAATTTTGGTTTCAGAAAGAAAGGAAGGAAGGAAGGAAGGAAGGAAGGAAGGAAGGAAGGAAGGAAAAAGAAAAGAGAAGAGAAGAGAAGAACAGAACGGAAAAGAAAAGAAAAGAAAAGAAAAGAAAAGAAAAGAAAAGAAAAGAAAAGAAAAGAAGAGAAAAGTATTATAAGAATATGGTTTCCTTTTAACCCCAGGTATGAGATCTCGGGCTGCTTCTGCCCACAGCAGCTGCCTATGATTTATCTCGTGCTCTAGGAGGTGCATGATTTTGCTAGCTGCAGCTAGTTTCTGAGGTTGTATGATGTTTGGAATTCTGGAGACTTTTCAGAGGATATATAAATGTTGGTGCTCAAAAGAGATGGTGGTGGTAGTGGTAGTGGGTTATTGGTGCTGTTGATTGTTGTTGGTCTCAGTTTTGTTAAATAGTCATGCACAGAGAAATAAGAACAAAAATAAATTAGATACTCTGATAATGAAGATCACACTTACCCCACAGAACTTGACTTCCCTAATCAATAAGAAATAGTCTAATGATAATGTCTGCCCCTTTCCCCTATATCTCCCTTTCTCTCCTTTCTAGTGTTGGGGTGAAGGTGAAAAGGGGGTGGAGAAGGGTATAAGAAATAAGAATACATGAATTGGCGAAAGTCTGGCTATGTAATCTAATTTATAGAGAGACTCACCAGTTATAATTAAGAAACTACTGTGAGATCTTAGCAGATTAGAGTTGATATTGATCTAGTGAATATTCTTGGAGAAAAAGTAGACATGAGGATCCACAGGAGAAGAGTTTGTAAAGAAAAAACACTGGATTCTGAGCTATGCTGCTACAAGTCAAGGTGAGAACCCCAAGTGCCTCCACTAGTCAAAATATGCAGTCCAGCTTCTCCCCTGCATTCTTGCAAGGAGTCTGGCCCTAATGACATTTTGAATTTAGATTTTCGGCCTTCCACAGAACTTGCACACACTCACAGTTGTTTTCTAGATTCAATGTATATGAAGGAACCAGTGCATGACCAGGTTCTAGGCTCTACTTACTCACAAGAAGGACTACAATTCAACCTCACTGAGCATCATTATGTCACTTGTCAATATGAAAATCAGGGGAAATGGTTGTCCACTGCCCTGCACTGCAGGATTTCTGTGCTCGATTCATAAGCCAGAAAAATCTGACATACAAGGGAACATCAAATAAATGTAGGTATCTATGTCTTCCCCTCCTTTTACCAAATTTATGTGAAAGAGAACTATGATAACTTGGATAGTTCTTTCTTTTGAGGCAGGGTCATATATAATCTAGTCTGGCCTCAAATCACACAGTCAAGAATGACCTTGAACTTTTATTCTCCTCCCTTTACCTTCTGAGTGCTGGAATTACAAACATATGCCTCCACTCCCAGTTTATGTAGTGCTGCTCAGATAACCCAGGGCCTCATGCATTCTAAGTAAGCGCCCTACCAATTGAACTCCACCACCAGCCCCCAAAAATAATTACATCAATAACAAGAATGACCTGTTGCATGCACCAGTTCTAAAGAACTGGATTGTACTTTTGGATTGGAGCAACTGGAATTTATGAAGCTGTCGTCCTGTAAATATATTTCTCAGAAGTATAGATGTTGCCAATATTAAGACAAAGCAGGGTAGCTCCTTATACCCTGTATTAATCAGAATTAATTCATGGCCACTATGTCTCAAGATCTCCACGTCAAGGTCAGAAGCCTGTGTCTTCCAGCCTCAAGATCTGGATCACAGGTGTGCCCTCCATTTTTGTATTGTAGTTCATTCCAGATGTAGGCAGTTGACAACCAGGCATAGCCATTACCTACCCAAGCTTGACATGTCAGAGAGTACTACTGATGTGTTTTCCTTGGCATTGAGACACTTTCCAGTAAGAGTGGAGATGGATTACTTGGGAGAAAAAAACAAAGATATATGAAGTACCAAAACAAGATTATGGGTAATTGTGAACAATCTAATACATTTCAAAGATCTACAACATTGGAAGCTATGACCAAGGCTATAATTCCACACATTGGCCACAAAGACCACCCAAGTGTGGCAGGGGAATCAAACCAGGAAACTAGTGATAGGAAGCAGCCATTTATTCAGTGATCTTGTGTTTACTTCAGGCATGAGGATGGGAGGCATCTGGACATTATCATTGTCTTCCCAAGAGAATCTATGGAGAGATTGAAGCCATAAACCCTCAAAGCCAGAAGCTGTGAAGGCTACCAGCTGCTTGCCAAAGTCACAACCTAACAGGACTGCAAAAGTCCTAACGAGTTATCAGGAGTGCAGATACAAGGTTAAGTATGGTTCTGCTGGCTTTGGCTTTTGTACAGGCCTGAATGGCCTTAAGAAAAAGCTTTGGATGTCTCAACTATAATAAAGAGATAAATAAGTAAACAAACAAACAAACAAACAAACCCCTCCACTACAGTTTTTTTGTAAGACTTAACTGGTTGTATATGAAAGAACTCCGAGACAGAAGACAGAAGAACTTGATTCCTTTATTTGAGTTTCTATAAACTGGACTCCCCAAGGTAGAGAGGAGGAGGAGGAGGAAGAAGAAGAAGAAGAAGGAGGAGGAGGAGGAGGAGGAGGAGGAGGAGGAAGCTTTTTCTCATTCTATTAGCATCAAGATTCAAAAAGTCTTTCATTTCTCTAGAAATGGAACATTGGCGGTATCTCTTACAAACAGCTGGATTTTCAGAATGAGTGTCTGTACAAAGCTTCCTGTCTTTTTGCCAAACAAGAGCTAGGGTACACATGTTATACACACACACACACACACACACACACACACACACACACACACACACACTTTGGTGCTTCTGAATGCCAGTTTGCTACCCATCAAGAGTAGAGCGGAGAAATGATTTTTTTAAAATGGCAAATTAATAGGTACTAAGTTACCAGAGGGTCATAAAGCTTAGAAAAATAGAATAAAGAACGGCAAGGTCAAGAAGCTAATAAAAGGTACCTAAAATTTCGAGATGAATTAAGATTTTGAATGAGAGGTTTAGACTTAAAGAAGATGGATTATCGAGGTGGATTTCGGTTTCAAGTAACAGAAAATTCAGCTCCAAATTGCTCAAAGAGTAGATTTATTGGCTCGTATATCAGGGGACTCAGACTGAGGGCGACAGCATTGTTGTATGCTGAGCTCAATATATTGATGTGGGTCTCAGTTCTTTCACTCGTGGGTCACTGTTAGCTCAGGACAAAGGTTTTTTTCCACCTGAGTCACAAGACAGCCATAATGGTCATCATCATGATGCTTTTTGTCCATATTTGATGGGAGGAGAGTCTGCTGGTCATGCAGGAGTCAACCTCCCTTGAAGTATTCAGGCTGTGGGAGGTTCCTCGTATCTGATCTGAATCAGGCTTTTTTAGAAAGAAGCATAAACGGATCCAGAATTAGCTGTTGAGCTTTTTATACGCAAGAGTATTAGAAACGTAAGCTTTACTGATTTCATAGTGTTTCATAGCCCCCGTTTTCTCAAATGTGGAGCAATGGCACACAATGAGTAACTGAATAATGAAATCAAATCTAGATAGTTCCCTTAAGCTCAAGGTTGTAAGTTTGTTTTGTTCTTGTTAAACTATTTTATCTTAGATATACCTCACTGCAAGACTTCCTATAAGGTTAGACCTCGGGAGACCTCTGTAAACTAAAAATCTCCACATTGAAAATGTGTTGCTGACATATCTCCTGTCATGGCTCAGCCTCTTTCCCTGCCCTGCTGTTACGTACTGGCTGGTTTTATGTGTCAACTTGACAGGTGTTAGAGTCATCATCAAGAAAGGAGCCTTAGCTGAGAAAATGCCTCCATGTGATCAAGCTGTAAGGCATATTCTCATTTAGTGATCAATGGGGCAGGACCCAGCTAAAGGTAAGTGATGCCATTCCTGGACTGGTAGTGTTGAGCTTTATAAGAAAGCAGGCTGAGCAAGCCAGGAAGAACAGGAAAGTGAGCAGCACCCCTCCATGGCCTCTGCATCAGCTCCTGCCTCCAGGTTCCTGCCCTGTTTGAGCTCCTGCCCTAACTTTCTTTGATGATGAACAGCAATATGAATGTATGAATGAAATAAACCCTTCCATCCCCAACTTGCTGTTTGGTCATGGTACTTCATCGAAGTAAGAGAAACTCTAAGACACACTAGAACTCGTCTATTGCCCTACAGTTGTGCAAAGTCATCTTAACACATCCCTTCTTTTGAACGATTGAAAATTCCATGTAATTTACTGATGACAATATACTATTGAGTATGATATTTAGCTTGGTCCTGCTCCTCCTGCCTGAATAGCTGGCCAGGAGCTGAGACTAGCTGCAAACGCCCAATGATTGTAATACCGCCTTCAGTCTCCAAAGGAAGCTGAGCATTTTCTGTGGAAATCTTTTCCTTTTTATCAACAAGACACTGGTAGAGAACCTGGTGTAGCTCACCGGCAGAGTGTCTCTGCTTGTCATTATCTGGTACGGAGATCTTAAGGACAGAGACCAGTCACATACCTTAATGCTGCATACCTTAATGTGACTATGCATTGTGGGGGTAAGAGAGCACTTTGAAAAGTCTCTTTGAAGACATCAGAGGCCTTGTTCTTCCTTAACTTTATAACCCTAAGGGTCAGCAAGTTAAAGATATTACAAAGTCAAAGGTGTCTACCGTTCAAATGGAAGGTATTTTCAGGAGGGAATAACCGGTGCTCCTTCACAGTTCATTGTGGTCTGAAGGAACCACAACGGAAATTCAGTCCAACCTAACAGTCATTTCACAAGAATGAAGCAGACCATGTGTCAGCAGAGCATCTTATTGTGCTTCGCACAGGGTGCATTTTAAACAGCATGGAACTCGCCTGACAAACCCCTTCATGTGTCAGATACGCAGAGTAAGTTCCCCCTACAAGCCCCAAGGAACAATGATATTACAGTTATGTAATTATGAAGAATTTTGCTGTTGTTGTTTTTGACCATCGTTCTTGGCTCATTCTCCCTCAGCAAGGCAGGCCACATTGGCTAAATCTTCTCTTCTCCAGGTCATGTTATCAAAGCTCAAATCGTGCCTCACCCTTCTATCTTGGAGTTCCTGCCTGGCTGCCTAGCAGAGGACCACAAATCCTAAATGATAAGATCCTTATCTCAGAAGCAGGTCTTGGCTCAAGTCCAGAAGGAAGGAATGCTACACAGGACCTACAAGAATCAGGACAGACAGGCCCTTCTGAGTTTCTCATTTATACCTGTTTGCATTAGATCATAGCCCTTTAACCAGCTTCACTTCAGTCTAGTCATCCATGCTTTTTGGTGAAGGCTATAAAATAAGGAACCAAAAGCACAGAGCTCGAAAACCTTTGAGGAGCTGAAGTCTGATATAAGGATGGGGTAGTCCTGAAGGAGACAGACTTTATGAAGCTTCTCCTCTCTTTCCTCAGCCTGTATATCTCTTTATAAGAGCTTTCTGGGCTCTACAGTAAACTAGTAAATGTCTTTCGCTCCATTCTTTGAACTGCTCTTTGAGGGCATTATGGGATATCTCATGGATGGCTAGCCATATGTACAGATTTAAAACAATTATGGCTGGTACCTCAACCTAAGGAGCAGTTTGTCGGATGGGGTTCTGAGGCTGTACTCAGGTGCTCAGTGTCAGAACTTTAATTGCATTAGGGGACACCCCACGGGTATCTACTGCCACACCACAGAACTACTTACTAGATGGTAGAAAGAAATCCTCCTACCCTGTGATACCACAGAAGAGTTTTATGAGCTGAATACACCCATAAATAGTATCACAAAGTAACTCTACTCAGTAGTAAAACCATGCCATAGCTATTTCCTAGTAACAGTTATTTGGGATTCCCCAGGGAGGAAAAAGTCTTTCTTTTTTCTTAGTTTCCTGGCAATTACTGGTTTTTTTTTTTTTTTTTTTTTTTTTTTTTTTTTTTTTCTAGAATAGATCAGCCCTTTGCCTGGGTCCAGGCTTCCCAGCATGCCTTGCCTAGGATCTATGTTGCCTCTTCCAGTCTCCAAATTACATAGTCCAGAACTTGTACTCTTAATCAATCTGTTTATAAGAAAGTCATTGTGTTGAGATGTCATTGGAGGGAGCCTCAGCAAACAGTATATTCCATTACAAATCCCAGTCCCTTGAAACCAGGGATTCTCAAGTTGCTGACCAGTTGCTGAGGAAACAAACCCAGTATCCACTTATTGGCACTTTGTGGTTGAAGTGGCACGCTCAATCCCTTTTTCTGATATCTACAGCTTTTGGATTATTTCAGGATGCAAAATCATTAGTATTCTTAATTTAAAGAGGAAACCTTTGGACGACAGTCTGTGGCTATAAATCAATAATAAAGATTTACTCTGAATTATGATGTTTTTACCTGACTCTGAAATTGGATCTCTCCTCATCTTTTGTCTTTAAGCTTTTAAATTTGACTTAATGTCTGACTGTGTCAGGTTCCTGTGGTGAATTGATAATGAAATTAGAAGAGACAGGGTCCATTGACTCAGAAGACCTGTGCCATTAGTTAAGTCTTTCCACTGTTTCTGCAATTGGCCTGACACCTGCTTAGTCACTGTGGCTTTGCCACTTACCTGTGAAACTGACACTTCGGAGAGCAGGACCCAGAGTGGAGATTGGGAGGTAAATAGAAATGTTCTGGAAAAAAAAAAAATAGACAAAGGTGAAAAATCAATATTTCCATTAGCATTTAAAAGCAGACTTTCCAAAGAACACTCATTTGTTTAGCTGACAGTCATGTACCAAGAAAACCAGTTCCTTTAAAGACCAAAAATTCATGACAACAACTACAGTGAGACACATCTTTCTCTCCACATTTTGCTTAGAAATCTCATCAATGGAGTTCAGAGTTAAAAAGAAACATGCAAAAACCCTCCACCCTCCAAATATATCCACATAAAGGGTACATTTTCCAAGAAAGAAAATACAATAAAAGCCTATTGTATGTCAAAATTATTAGTAACATATCAACCCAAGAAACTGATCTCTTGAAGTTTACCGTAATGAGCATAAATTTGAATATCTCATACACACACAGACACACACAGACACACACAGACACACACAGACACACACACACACACACACACACACACACACACACACACGTTTCACGTTTCTCTGTGTTGCCTTAACTGTCCTGGAACTCACTCTGTAGACCAGGCTGGCCTTGAACTCAGAGGTCCACCTGCCTTTATATCCGGAGTGCTGGGAATAAAGGTGTTCTCCACCGCAGCTCAGCATGAGTATCTCATTTGTAAGTATCAGATGAGTCAGTTTGCTTTTCTGTTGCTGTGGAGCCCGAAGGCCACAGTACTGGGACCCCCTGAAGGAAACTCATGGAGACGAAATCGATGCGACTGCAAGAGGAGTTTACTGGACCAACACACTGGGGCCATTCACTCACGCAGAAGAAGAAGCGGAGGTGAACGCACTTGGACAGAAGCTTATACACAGTTTGAGCAGAGCAGTTTTTTAGCGATAAACTGGTTGGTTGACATCGGTGGGCTGTGGGGGACCCTCTAACGGTGAGCTATCTGCTGCCAGATGGCTCTACTCTTCTGATAACCCGTGGTTTCTCTTGAAACCATGTGTCTTCACCCTTCTTGGGAAGGGATGTATCCTGTAGTTTTTCTTTGGACCATGTGGCCTCACCCTTCTGGGAAGGGAGGGAGTCAGGAGGTAATTCTCCATTGACATGGACTTTACATGACATGGACTTTACATGGCTGTGATAAATGCTATGGCCAAAAGTAACATGGGGAGGAGAGGCTTTATTTCATTTTTCAATTTACATTCCAAGGGAAGTTAAGGCAGGAACCAAGAACAGAAATGGAAGCAGAGTCAATGAGGGATGCTGCCCACTGGCTGGTTTTCAGACTTCTGTTCAGTTTACCTATTCTTCTTGACATATCCTGGGACCACCACCCCCCCATCATGCCCAGGGGTGACCCTGCTCACAGAGGGTATGACATGTTTCATCAATTAGCAATCAAACTCTTGCCCCATAGACATGTTTCCAGACCAATCCAAGAGAGGCAATTCCTCAGCTGAGGGTCCCTCTTCCTAGGAATGTCTAGCTTTGTGTCAAGTTAGTAAAGTAGATGGATGAAATGCCTGTATTTCACTTGTTTACTTTTTATACTTACTTATTTTTATTTTACCTGTAAGTGTTTTACCTATACAAATGTGTGCACACCCTGTGCCTGGTGCCAACAGTGGCCTGAAGAAGGCATTGAAACTAGATTTATGAATGGTTATCAGCCATCATATGTTGTCTGAAAAAAACAAACAAACAAACAAAAAAAAACGAGGGTTCTTAAGTACTAAGTTATTTCTTTAACTCTGGTAATTTTATATATTTTTAATATTTTTGTTCTATTTTTATTGCCCTAAGTCTTCTCCTGGCACTGCAATGTTGAGAAACTGATTAATGTATCATTCAATTTTCCCCTATATTCCCACAGTATTAACAATAAGAAATGGTAAGTTGGCATAAGAGCTTAGCACAGGGCCTGGCTCACAGCACAGACTCCATACATAACATCTGCCACATACCTTCCTCTTTCTTTCTTGTTTTCAGGTTCCCCCATCTTGGTCTTTGTGCCCTCTGATCCATCAGGGGAATGCCTCTGGGTAAAGGAAACCACAAAAAGAGGGATGTTGGCATCGATCACTGGAATAAGAGTGACATGTAGCTTTCACCCCAATATCAGGAGACTGGGTACCTCTCCTGAGACCACCTGGTCCACTGGCATTTCTTGCTAGTGCCTATACAATCAGAACAATGCTCCGTGTGACCATCACTAAGTAATATAGGATTTGGGATCTCTCTGGTTTCTGAAACCAGAAGTCCAGGAGCAAATAAAGAAATGAAGCTTGTCAGCTTGGACATGTTTATTTTGAACTTGATTCAAAACTTCAAGAAAGAGCAGCTGTAGAACAAAGAAGGGCTAAGCTTGGAAGACAGAAGAGCATCATAAAATTCAAATGAGAAAATGGAGGTGTTGAGCTTCATTGCCCAAGCAATATAGAAAAACAAATTTTGAAAGTTCAAAAAAAATATGTTTGGTCCTAGTCCCAGGTCCAGAGGGTTTTTTTGTTTTTTGGTTTTTTTGTTTGTTTGTTTTGTTTTGTTTTATTTTTAAGAATCCGAAGAGGCCCAGAAGGAGGAGAAAATTAAATTCTAACGATACAATAAAAGTTATTAGAGATGAAAGGAAAACTAAAGAAATCAATATGGTTGCTTAGGGAACTCTCTTTGAGCTCAGCCTTTTTAAAAGCATGCTAGGAGCTCAAAGAACCTGCAGCCAAGAACAAAGCAATTCAATAACCCATCCCTAGAAGAATGGTGCCATAAAGAAATAAAGTTTTGCTCACCAACATGGCTGCCTAACCATGACCTGAACTCAGATGACACCAACAGACATTCTAACACAGAAGAAAGAAAACTCAGACAAAGATTGATAGGCAACTAAGGAATCTCAAGAGCAGGAGAAATAGTCTTGCCCAGGAGAGAGTATACTGACTGGTTATCTAATACTAAATAGGCAGGCCTGAAAACATACATACAAGTAATATTATACAGACAGAACAGGTTGTATATTTTATATTTAGGGTACACACATGCACATCCACACATGCATAAGCAAGCATGCACAGGGTAACAACAATTTTTTTTAAAAGGCCAAAAGGTGCATGGGAGAGTTTGAAGGATGGAAAGGGAAAGAAAAATGAAATAATTAGATAATAATCTCAAAGAAAGTATATAAACAAAAACAAGGCAAAGCAAGCTGAACAAGATTATAGGGAACAAGCCAGTAACCATGGCTTCTATTTCAGTTCCTACCCCTAGGTTCTTGTTCCAACTTCCTGCCCCAATGTTCTTTTATGATAGCCTGTGATTGCAAAATAACCCCATATACTCCCGTACCCCCTCCAAAAAAAAAATGTGTTCTGTTGTCATTGTTTTGCTTGGGTTTTATGTGTGTTGTTTGTTTGTTTGTTTGTTTATTTTTGAAAACTAAATGTGCCTTCACTTGGGAGGTAGAGACAGGAATTACAGAACGTGTTAGGATTATCTTTGACTACAAAGTGAGTTTAAATCCAGCCTGGACTACATAAGACCTAATCTGAAAATAAGCAAGCAAACAAAAAAATGAGGTAAAAAAATAAAGCAGGGGGATGTGTGGGTTGGGGAGTGGCTGGCAAGATGGCTCAGCAACTAAGGATGTTACTTCTCCTCCTGAGGAGTTCCCAGCATCCAAGTTAGGTAGCTCCAGAGGATCTGGTACCCTCTTCTGAACTCCATTGATATCTACACCCTTGTGACAAATTCACAAATGCACATATAAACAAACCATTCTTTGTTTAAAAAGTCAGTTTTGATGACTTTTTGATAAGGATTAAAAAAAGAAAATAGAATGCTTTACCTCTGACCTTGACTGACTTTGGACTATAAAAACAGATACGTGAAAGAGGAGCCTGACAGCTGAAGACAGACATGTTTTCTGGACCTCAGGGGGATTTCAAGCAGTTCTTCATGAGAGAATGCTGTTTGGCAGTGTGCGAGCTTATAGAGGTGGGAAACTCAAAACTAGAAACAGAGACTACCGTAATAACACATAGACCATGTAATGCAGGACAGAGGGAAGCCATGCTACAAGATATAGAGGGGTGAGTAGTGAGACTCAGAAAGTTGACTACAGAAACTTAGGATATGCTGTCTGAGGGGAGTCCAGAAGGAGAAAGGCAGCAAGACTATGGAGAAGGAAAGCTCAGAGCAACCACACCCAAACATGACAGAGATGGAGAGTTAGGTTGTTTTTCTCCCAATTTGGTCAGGGTTTAGTTTTGTATTGTGATTTTAAAATAAGACATATTAATTGTTGAAATTAATGAGTTTTATTGTAGCATTTGTATATAAGCAGCATTGCTCTCTGAGTATGTGCCCCTCTCTTCAGCTCTTTTGCCCTCTGCTCCTACACATGCCTTTAACCCCAGCCCTCAGGAGGCAGAGTATAGGGGATCTCTAATAGTGTCAGGCTATCCTGGTCTACATAGTGAGCTCTAGGCCAGGCAAGGCTACACAGTGAGACACTGTTTAAAAACTGAAACAAACAAGCAAAAAAGTCTACAACAAACATATGGAAGAGGTGTGTGTGTGTGTGTGTGTGTGTGTGTGTGTGTGTGTGTGTTAGAGGACATTTAAGGCACAGGGACTTAACACCAGACCTGACAAAATCACAAGATGTTAACCAAGGAATCAGCTGTGAGTAGAGAGGTGATAAAGAAAAGCTTAGCTCTAAGGTGCTTACCACCTGTCTTAAGGTCTATAACAAGGGCCCCACTCCTGGAAAAGTTCTAGAGGTGACTGGGGTTTTTGTTGTTGTTTGTTTTTTGTTTTGTTTTAACAAAGTTTTGCCATATCCCAATCTGATCTGGTACTGTGTGTGAATGCATGTGTGTGTGTGTGTATACGTGTGTGTGAATTTGACATGAGCTTGGGTCATCTGGAAAGAGGGAATCTCAGTTGAAAAGAATTCCTCTATCAGATTGACAAGTCTGTGGTGAGATTTTCTTGAGAAATGATTGACATGGAAGGACCCAGTCCACTGTAGGCAGTGCCAACCTTCAGCAGGGGCTCCTGAATAGTATAAAAAAGCAGGCTGAGCAAGCCATAAAAACTAAACTGGTAGGTAGCATCCGTCTATGGTCTCTGCTTCAGTTCATCCTTCTAGATTCTAACCCTTGAGTTCCTGCACTGACTTCCCACAGTGATGGACTGCAATTGCAATGTGTAAATCACAGAAATTCTCTCCTCCCCTAGTTGCCTTTGGCCATGGCCTTTGTCATAGCAAACTAGGGTAGGTCTAATGTAGGTGAAACACAGACTACATCTGGAAGAATTTGTGAATTTCTTTCAGCAATGTATAGGGATTAACTAGTTATAATCTATTAGTTAACAGTGAAACTACTACAAACGGCAATGCTAACCCTCTTTTCCCTATTAAAAGAGAAGAATCCAAAGTATTAATTATTCAATTGCAGGCTGTGAAAGTTACCAGCAGAGCTTATGCTGAAGCTTCTGGAGGTAGACTGGAGGTAAGGAAGGCTCTCTCAAGAAGTGACAGATGGTCTGAAAACTTGAAGATGAGTAGAACTTAGCCTGAAGCAACAGTGCAGGCATTGGAGTTAAGATCCATTCAGATCCAGCTGTCGAGCTTTAAGGAGACATATTGCCAAACTGGAGTTCCGTGATAAGAGAAACCAGAGACAGCTAGCTCGGAGTTACTGGCAGAGTAGAAGAACTGTTTCATCAGCTCTCTACAGCCTTACAGGAAGAATTCATTCAATTGTAAGGTACTCTGTCTCAGCAGGCAAGCTTAATAACCTGAGATTGATCCAACACACAGAGAGGTAGAAGGAGAGAACTAACCCCATTAAGTTGTCCTTGGTCCTTGCACACACACACACACACACACACACACACACACACACACACACTAATATATAAAATTAAATTTTAAATAAATGTTTCTCCAAACGCCAGGGTTGGGAAGCCAGATCCTGTGTGAATTGTATAACTTCTTAGGTATTATTTGTGCTTCCTAAGTAGTATTTGTCACTAGTGTGTTTCACACAGATTGTAGGGAGGGTGTTAAACACAGGGCTGGGATATTAGCTTACTTCTCATGGAGCTTGCCTAACATGAGGAAAGCCCTGGGTTCAGTCCCCAGCAGTGGGTAGGCTAGGAATGGTGGTACATACCTGTAATCCCAGCACTTAGGAGGTGAAAGCAAGAGGGGCCAGAACTCAAGGTCATTCTTGGCTCGAGTCTGAGGCCATCTTGAGCAATACTTTTGGTTTTAGCTAATGAATATAAAGAGTATACGTTGTCATAAAATAGCTGAGCATAATGAATGAAAATGAAAAGAAATAAAAAGAAAGGATATGACTGGTCCTGGGTTTCAACACCAAATGAATGAATAAAAGAAATAAAGAGAAAAGGACTGCTCTTAGGAATGCTGGAGGAGGAAGTTGATTGTAGATCTTTGGGAGAACACATCTAAAGGCAAGGACATCTTGGAAAGTCCAGAGTGGTCATGAATCTAAGCCATATGAGGAGAGCAGAGAGGGGAATGGGAAGGGAGAAAGAGGAACCAGGTACAGCATCCAGGAGGCCCAAATGTACAAAGATAGTAGGTAACCAAAATGGTTGGATTACATAGGGAAATGCAGCCCAGCCCCCTGAGCTGGGCAGATGAGGGTAGTGTGGCGGGTATGCCAGCCAGAGGGATGCAGGGAGAACCTGGTGGCCATCATTTGTTTAGGTATGTTAAATAGGTGCCTCAGCCATTTGTCCCAGGCCTGAAACCGAACACATATGTCATTGTATATCAAACTATGTTTTTGCAATTCAAGTTATTAAATGATGCAACTTAAAAACACCTGGAGGGGTTTGGAGACATAGCTCAGTGCTAGATGTCCTTGTATGAACAAGGCTCTAGGTTTGATATCCTAATAATACAAAACAAAAACAAAATAAAATTGAAAAAAAAAAAAAAGTTCCTGGTGTTTAGCCAGAGGTCACCTGGAAAAAAACAGCAGGTGTTAGCTGCTTTGGATAAGCTAACACATTGGGTGATCCAGCTTACTTACTTACAGACTCAATAACTTCACGGGGACTTTGATATGTTCCTTCTAGTAAATTATTTATCCAATGTCCTGAGGAACACCTCTTGGCAGGAAAAAGTATCTGTTTTATAGATTCACAGAACCGTGTGCCTTCAGTCACACCAAAGGCATATATTTAAATCTCTGTTGAGTCTAATCCTGGGAAAAACTACCTGTACAGTTTATAAGGTCAAGACCACAGCATTGAGCTTTCAATAAGCCTTCATCCAAAATGTTTGATGAAAGAGTTTTAATTTACTACCAAAACCGCTGTGATCCTTTTTTAAAACACTTGTCATTGGTGAGCCGACTGTACTTCAGTTAACTTGCAATGAGAATCTGTTAGAACTCTAGCAGTTTCTTGTGTGTGTGTGTAGGTATGTATGTGCGTGTACATATATGTGTGCGAGTGTGTGAATGTATGTGTGTGTGCATATGTGTATGTGTGTGTGTGTACATATATGTGTGCAAGTGTGTGAATGTATGTGTGTGTGCATGTGTGCATATGTGTATGTGTGTGTGCGTGTGTATATGTATTTGTGTATAATGTGTACATATGTATAAATGTATGTATGTGCATTTGTGTATATGTGTCACATGTGTATATGTATTGTGTATATACGTGTACGTGTGGGTATATATGTGTGTGCTTGTGTGTATATTTGTATGCATGTGTACGTAAGTCTGTGTGTATGTAAGTGTGTGTGTGTGATTATTGTTGTTTGGGTTTGGGATGGCTTGGTGTTGTTTTTCAGGTTCCAGAAGATTTCTTCAAAATCCATGCTGTCAATGAGAGGCAATGATGAAATAGTTAGTGACTCATCTGGGCTCTCAAACACAAGAAGAATCCAGAGAGACCTTTACAGGAGTGTATTGGCCCAGTTTGCTAAGAATGCAGCCAGGCTGATTTGCTCAACGGTGAAAGAGTAACAGCAACTGCATTAACCACCAGAATGGTCAGTGCAATTAATGCAATTAAAGTAATTAGTCCTGGCAGCTGTAAGGTCAAACAGAGGTAGCTGTGTAGCAGCAATCTGCCACTGCAAAATTACTGACATTTCCAACCAAATTATATTCTCTAAATTGTTGCCTTAATGATAAATAAATAAAGTTATGCTAATGTAGGGACTGATTACAGATTGAAATTAGCACAATTGCTTGTTATACAGTCTGCTAGGGTTAACATTTTTTTAAAAACATAATTAATGGCCTTTGCTTACTGTCTCTGGTTATAGATCCTGCAGCTCATTTGCATTCTTTTGCAATATGCTGACAGAGCTAAATGTCTAAGAAGGGTCTCATCTGCAGGCAGAAAATGTGTTTCTCACGTCATCAAGCTGAAACTGGTTATGGCCTCAGAGCTGTGTCAGCCACAAAGATGACCAGAAAGGAAGCAGCTAAGAATGAGACTAGGATGCACTTTTTCTTTTCCGTCTTGTGATCCAAGCCTTTTCTGGAGTCCATGAGAAATGTAATTGCTCTTTTGACTCCTATCTTCCTTCCCTCTAGGTCTGGGGAAAAGCTACACTGGTTGATTATTGAAGGAATGAAAGGCACTTTGACCTTGTCGACCAAACGCCTTGCTGCTTTCAGCATTGCCCATTATACGGAGAGCAGGCAACTCCTGGAGAGAGGCAGAATCTAGAGCGAGCTGCTCCCGGGCAGCCTGCCAGAAAAGGCTTCATCTGCAGCAGTTGAGACAAGACCAAACAGCCCGGGCAGTGAAGGAAACAGCGTGGGGGGGGGGGGGGGGGGGAGGAGAAGCCTAGTATATCAAAATATTGTTAGCACACACCTCAAGGGCTCTCGGTGTGCTAAGACTGCCCTGCCTCAGGCCCCTGAGCTGAATTCTGGCCTGGAAATATTTGGTGGGGAAAAAAAGAGGATACATAATGTAAAGTACACCTACTGATTTGCTTAGATGGACGGTTGCTTTTGCAGAAGCCCTTATGGTGAAACTCTATGCAAATCAGAACATGGAGTGATTTTTTTTTTTTTCCTGGCAGAAAGTAGGTTCAGGTATTCACTTACAACAATTGCTCTAGATTCTAAATTATTCACTACTCACCTGCCTGGGCTATTTTTAGAATACGTGGTTGGAATAAAGGTTAGGCTACAACCAGTCAGGAAAGGAGCATGCTCCTCCCAAGTGCTACAGTCAAAGGAAGCTTTGTTTAAAATCAGCTAAGGTTCGTTTGCATAGCTAATTTAGCACCAATCAAGTCTATTCAATAAAATGTTATTAAGTATTTATTATGGGCTTAGGCATTGTGAGAAATATAAATGACTATATGAAGTACCCTACGTATTTAAGGAGACCAATCAGATGCATAAATTGTGCCATTCTTTTTATTGCCCCACTTTGTACCCAAGACAGCATGGTGTTGGGTAAGTCTGACAATTTTTAGATTTGTCTTGTAACCCCCACTTTCAAAGGCACAAATTTTTCTTTTAATTTTTTAATGATTTGTTTTTATTTTATGAACTTTGGCATTCTGCTTGTGTGTATGGGTGTGTGTATTAGATCCCCTAGAATCAGAGCTACAGACAGTTGTGTGTTGCCATGTGGTTGCTGAGAATTGAACTCAGGTCCTTTGGAACCTGAGAGCAGCCAGTGCTTTTAACCTCTGAGTCATCTCTGCAGCCCCTCAAAGGAGTAAGCGAATGGATTGCAGCGCTCTAGACTTTGACACCCTAAATTACTCTGGCTTGAGTTGTTATCTGTTTTAATCTGTTTTCTGTTGTTATATACTAAAGTCTAGGTAATTAAGAAGAAAATGTGTATTTTGCTTACTGTCCTAAAGGTGGAAAGTCTTTAATGGGGTGTCTGCCTCTGCTCAGCTCCTGCTGAGAATCACTGCCAAGGTCACTTGGGCACATGGTCCAGAGAAGGCAATTAAACTTGGTTTTTGTTGTTGTTGTTGTTGTTTTGTTGTTTGTTTGTTTCTTATAATCTCATACATGGATATACAAGAGTTATTTTTACCTTCAATTTCTTTCCCAGTGAAACCCTTGATCCCGACAAGCTCCATCCTACTTTTATGTGTGTTTGCTCCCACTGAGTGTAGGGGATGGCTGCACACAGAAGCATGAATGGTGGCTATTTACTGAAATAGAACAATTGATCAGTGGTACCTCCTGTCCCAGCCCCCATCATCTGCCTGTACTCCTTCAATGGGTGGGTGAGTTTCCCCAGCTCCTCTACCCTGCACCATGAAATGAGAATGTGCCTAACCTTGTAAGGGCCTTGGGTCGGTCACCCAAGCTGTAGTGAGTTCTTGTGTGCAATGGATGTGTCCTGTACAGACTGGCCATGAACTTTATGTAGTCAAAAAGAACTTTGAGCTTCTGAGCCTCCTGACACTACCTCTCCTCTCCACCTCCTTTCAGTGGAGATTATAAGCATGTGTCACCACATCCAAATAAGAATCTGTGCAAACTTTAAAATATTCTACATTTCTCTCATCTTTGATTAGCCTTGGTACTGTAATAAGAGGAGATCAGACGAACTTCAGGCATTTTCTGTCTTTATAGGTCCGTGGAAAACACTGTTTTGCAACCACATATTCCAGATTTTCTGGAACATTCTGACCCTTGTGTTGTGCACACATAAATGATAATCCTTGTCAACTATTAAGTTCAGAAAACCTAACTGCCCTACCTAAAAACATAGAGAATTACTACAGCTGATGAAAATGATAGGTAAAGGCTAAGGAGAAAGGTATTAAAAGATCATTTTTTTAAAAAGGGTAAAATCATGACCTTCCTACAGATATAAAAATGAACACATGTTCAAGATTTGCTTCTGGTCATTAATCAAAGAGGAGCCCAGGAGATACTGTCATGTCTTCAAGAAAATCAAAAGTGATGCTTGGAAAGACAGAAGCTTAAAATACGAATGGAGAGGAACAAAATACTGGGTTTCTCCTCGCCCTCATCTCCCAACCCCCACCCCCAGTGATAGAAGAGTGAAGTCAATTAAATCTTTACCAGACAGGGAAGATTTGCATGTCTATAAATTACCTACAGAGATGTAAAATAACTCCAAGGAAAGGGAAGACCAGCTTCCCAGACAGAATGGGCAAGGAATACAGAGATGCAGATTTTTCACCGCAGCAAGGAGTTCCCACGGAAGCCTGACTTCCTTTCTTTTGGAATGGAAAAGACATTATGGGATCAACGACACTCTAATTTGAAGCATGACACCTTGGCATACTAAGCATTTTAAGCCAAAGGAATTTGAGAAAATGGTGTTGGAAGGTCTTTCTTCTGAACCAAGTGAGAAGACCTAGGAAGGATTCCTCTACAGACCATAGGATCCTCACATGAGAGGAACTGTTCTGGCACCTTGGTGCAAGGAGCATCCTCACCTCTGAAGACTATAGAAATCCAAACTAACAAGTGTCTTGGTTACCACTGTTGTAATAAAATCCCCTGACAAAAGTGACTGAAGGGACCAAGGGCTTTCTTTTGACTTCAGGTGTAGAAGGATACAGCCTTTCGTACCTGGAAAGTCACAGCAGCAGGAAAGGAAAGACAAGGGGTAGCAGGGACAAGAGCCTGGCTGGTCACATGACAGCCACACTCAGGAAAGAGTCAACAGGAAAGTGGGGCCAGTCTGTAAAGCCCCAAGGCCCACTGTAGTGACCCACTTCCTCAGTGAAGCTACAATTTCCAAAGTTTCCACAACCTCATCAAACTGGCCAGTTGGTGACCAAATGTTTGACCACACTAGCTTTTAGGAGCACTTCACATTCAAACCAAAACAACAGGCCTGTCTGTGACCAGGAATCATCACCCATTCCTCCAATCTTATTTTACCACCACAGGGCATCCTTCTTTAAGTCTAAGCAAAAGACTCTGCAAGTTAATCTGCTTCTTCATTTCCTTATGAAGGCCTTTGGGGTCGCATAAAATATGTAGCAAATCAGTCACCTTGGGTTTTAAAAAACTCTTACTGTAACACAAGTGACAGACAATAGAAGGAAGTGTGTGTGTGTGTGTGTGATCCCTTCTACAAGTGACTCCTACACTGAAATACATCAACACAGAAGAGGGACACTGTTATCTTTACTAAATCCTTGAGACTAGGGATACCAGAAGAGGAAGAAAAGCACCATGCTTGTCTACATGACACAGCACAGATGGCCCTGTCAACTTCCGGTGGGCCTCACTCACTGTGTTTGCTAAGTCCAAAGGTTAAACAAACTAGCACCATGAAATAAATGTGAGTGAGGCCTGCATTAAGTCAAAGTTCCAGATAAATGTCCCATGTAATAGTTGCTTTGCTTTTCATTGTTTGAACCTCAGGGATTAAGAAAAATGCATCAATGTCAGGTTAGTTTTTTTTTTCTTTTTTCTTTTCTTTTCTTTCTTTCTTTTTCTTTTCTTTCTTTTTTTTTTTTTTTTTTTTTTTTTTTTTTTTTTTTTTTTTTTTTTTTTTTTTTTTGACAGTCTGTTGTTGTGTAGTTCCAGTTGGCCACAAACCTGTAGTCCTCTTGCCTCCAGGTCTCCAGTTGTGGTATTATAACTATAAGCCACAGTGACAGGCAAATCTCATATTTTAAAAACAAATAAACAAAAAAAATCTCGTGATAGCTATGTACCATATCCAAAAGAAAACAATAGTAATAAAAACATGTTAAGAGAAAAACTAAGGGTTGGGGGTAGGCACCCAGAAAGGGGCATCCCTTTTGAGAAGGGAAAGGTGGAATGGGAGGACTGATGCATGGGGGTGAATACTGGAAGGAGAGGAACCGCTGATATTGGGTTATAAAGTGAATAAATAAATTTAATTTTAAAAAAGAGAGAGAAACCAGTAAATCCATAGATGCTCCCCTCTAATATGGTTAGGGTTCAGGGTGTACTACCCCAAAATACAACACTGTAGTATGTGGACTATTTGAAAGTGAAGAGAGTTAGGTGAACTCCAGAACAAGACAATCTCTCTCACTTTCTCCATTTCTTCTCTGGACATGGTTACAAAGCCTGAGGAAGATTTTCTGACCTTCTGAAGCAGGTCCCAGGACATCAGCTGGGAAACACCCCCTGAACCGGAAAGAAAGAAACCTTCTTATTTCAGAGCAGAGTATCTTAGAGAAGAATCTCAAGGAACAGATCTAGTGAGTCAGTTTCTTATTATCATTAAGTTGTAGTCTGTGGTCTATCCATATTTCTCCAGAGCTACCCACGTCTTCCTCAAAACCAGAGCTAAAATGCTAAGAGCTACTTGGTTCTTTGGATCTTCATTTCCTTATAAGCTCCCATGTTCTGTTAAATCTATAATAAGTAAAGATGTGTACTCTGCCTTTCAGCTTCTAAAATGTTTCTAGTGGTAGGGGGCTGTGGTGGTGCATATGTTTGATCCCAGCACTAGGAAGGCAGAGGCAAGTGGATCTCTATGAGTCCAAGGAGAGCCTGATCTACATATTGAGTTACAGGCCAGCCGAGGTACATCGTGGTAGTCTGTACAAAAAATAAATGACAGGAAAAGGCATTGTCTTAGGATTTCTAAAACTACAATGAAACACCATGACCAAAAAGCAAGTTGGAGAGAAAAGGGTTCAGTTTAAATTTACATATTGCTGTTCATTATTGAAAGAAGTCAAGACAGGAAATCCAATAGGGAAGAAACCTGAAGGTAGGAGCTAATGAAGAGGCCATGGAGGAGTGATACTTGCTTACTTCCTAGAGGGTGGGGCCTTCTCCCTTCGGTCACTAATTAAGAAAATGCCTTACAGCTGGATCTTATGGAGGCGTTTTCCCAATTGAGGTTCCCTTCTCTCTGATGACTCTAGCTTGTGTCAGGCTGACATAAGAGTAGCCAGCACAGTCATTTTTCTTTCTCTAAATGGCATTACTTACAAAGGAACTTTGGAGTTAGTATTCTTCTAGTCTTCGCAAGAAGCTCTGAGATATAGAAGGTACACCAACATTGTGTTTCATCAAAATGTCATGTTTTAAATAGTAACATATACATGCCTTCTGAGTTTTCAAAAGCCCAGTAAATGTTTAAGTAAATGCAAGTTAGCAGAACGAGCAAAGAGCACATTTCTAAATTTAGCAACATAATTACTGTCATGTAAATGACCTCCTCTATAAAGTCTTAGAACAGGGCAATAAAGGGCTTATCTTGACAAAGCTGAGATAAGTAGAGAGGTGGACATGTTCTGAATGTCCATGATTTCTGTATTCATGATGTGGCATGGGGAAGCCCCCTTTCATTTCCTTTTTATGTGGGCAGCTCTGCATGATGTTAAGTTATTGAGATTATATGTCTATAGGATCAGATAAAGGTGAAATTGCTGATTACCCACCTGTAGGGCAAGAAGGCAAATGGGTTCTGCCTTCTCCCCATTAATCTACAGAGCTGTATTTCAAACCTCTCTGTTTCTTCTCATAATGAGGGAGGAGCTGTTTCCAAATTTTCATAAAGACATTGCAAATTGAGTCCCCCTGATTTCTTTTTCTAAAGTACCGTTCAAACAGGGAATTTGACATCCTCACAATGTCTGGTCAGTCTATTCTACCTATTACTTGAATGTACTTGTCATATAAAAACATTCAGGGCAGTTTAATTTAGTTATCACTACGTAGGTATTAGATATCTTCTCTGTGGTGTGGAAATAGTAAACAACATAAACTTCATTTAAAAAAAAAATTCTAAATAGAAAGGCAGAAAGTCAATCTAGGTTCCCTGGAGCCAGCCAGCCAGCTGGCTCAGGAAGCGAAAGAAAGATCAAGAGTTCAAGGTCCACATGGGCAATTCAGGAAGACTCTGCCTAAAAAATCAACTATACAGGGCCTGTAGAGATGGCTCAGAAGTTAAATGCCCATGAGTGCTCTTGCATAGGACCTATATTTGATTTCCAGCACCCACAATGGAATTCATAACTATCAGTAACTACAGTTTTAGGAGATCCAACACACACACACACACACACACATACACATACACACACACTATATATATATATATATATATATATATATATATATATATATATATCTAATATTATTATATTATATAATATATATATATATATATATATATATATATATATATATATATATCTCAAAAAATAACAGATAGGGATAAAGAGGTGGTTTAAAGCCATACTCCTCAATGACTGAATACTGAAGGGAGACTGGTAGGTGAGTGGTAAGTACAGAGACCTGTAGACTGAAGTTACAGAGTAGAGATCACTTCTGGTCTTGTATCATCTTTAGAGAAACGAAGGGATCTTCCCAGAGTCCTCAGAGGGCAACCATTTCCTACTCCCAAGTAGAATCCAAAGACTAGGAACCAGGTCTGAGCACTGAAGCTAGAACCCAGAGCAGGGATATAGGGAACTCAGGGATATAGAGACCAAAGAACCATTTTTTTTTCCTCTACTGATGTGTCAGTAACTGGATCTGCTGAAATAACATAGCAGGAGAGAAGGGATGCAAATGTATTACTGAATAATGTGAAAAGTAGCACACACAAAGAAACTGAAAGAGAGTTAGATACCTTCTTAGCTTCTGCAGACAGGAGGGTGAAAGGAGACTTGGGTGAGGGGAGAGAGAGAATATGTGAGGTTAGAGGAGTCCCGTGGACCTGAAGAAAGAGGGTATAACCTGGGAAAAATTTCTTTCAGCTCTAAGTGTAGCATCAACTCCACATGTCTTTAAGATACATGTCTGTCTCCTCTGCTAATGAATTGCCTTGGGAAGGAAGTCACAGCAATTGACTGTCTCCAGGACAATCTGTCCTCAGAGGCCCAGAAAGGAACTTCAGAGGAAGTCAATGCCTGCATCTACTGCTCTTCTTTTGAAGCTGACAGAGGTCAATTTTCAGAGATCATTTCCGAGCCTCAACAGAGGCTCTGACAGGCAAACTGGGCCACTGATTTCTTTCTTTCTTTCTTTCTTTCTTTCTTTCTTTCTTTCTTTCTTTCTTTTTCTTTTCTTACAAACTTTCAAAGTCTCCATAACGGGGAAATTGTGTGAGCACAGCAAAAGTACAGGGAATAAGCATCCCACAGTAAGGGGACTACAGTCATTAAGTACAGTCATTTTTATGTAGTGAAAACCAATATGGAAATGCAGAGCAAGAAAGACACTATCTCCAGGGAATGTTCTAAAGGTCTTGGGGGCAGAGAAGCACTCCTTTGGTTGACCAGAAAAGGCTTAGTGACCTTCTGGCAACTTCCTGTAGCCCTCGAGACCATGCCTTTCCCTAGGGTGAAGAAGAGTGGGATCTAGAGAGAACAGCAACATCCCAAAGCTGAGGTCAGTCTTCTCTGAATCATCCAGAAACTTCATCACTCCAGGCTGACCATTCACATCTTCTTCTTGTCCATGGTCAGCACAACCATGCTGTGTGTGGCAGTGAAATCTCTCAGGCTGAAAGAGAAAACCCTGAGCTTCTTCCTACACAGGGATCCAAAGTAACTATGAAATAAAGTTTTGTAAAGACAAGACATGGTGAAGCCAAAATGCCATCTATAGATGAATGGATAATGAAAATGGGGGACATTTACATAAGGGATGTACAAAAAAGATTATCCAAAAATATTATATTAAGAGAGGTGACCCAAACTCAGAAAGACAAAAAAATAAAAATAAAAAGCATGAAGCGTGCTATCACTCATATGTGGATCTTAGCATGTATGCTTATATACATACACACGCACATGTACCCGCACACACATATACACATACATACATACATATATACATACATATATACATACATACATACATACATACATACGATCATTAGCATCTATGACGAAACCATTGTAAGAGAAAGGTGGTGGCTGCAATGAGAAACCACCTGCAGCTGTTTGCTCCTCGGTGAAAGTCCATTAATTAATAATCATTAACATGAGAAATCAATTATGAAAGGGCAACACAAAAACACTTTCTAAATGTATTTTCTTAAGCAAGGCATCATAAAATATTCTAAATGAAGACCACAAATGAAAGCCATTAAGGCCTGTGTGTGGCCACCCATAACTCTGATCCCAGCTCTTAGGAAGATGATACAGGAGGATCACCTGTTTGAAGGGAGCCTGGGCTACACAGTGAGACCCTGTCTTTAAAAGCCAACAAAGGGATACAGAGAAAACAAACAACAACCCTTTGATCTAAACTAGGGAACACTTTCCTTCAGATAACAGACAAACATTATTGAGTAGTTTTGACCATGACCAGCAACCATGTACCATCAACTTCTTATGTGTTAGGAGACTGAGACACAAGTTGGGACCTGATAGCCTTTATTTTTCTTTATTTTCTTTATTTTCCTATATTATTTATAGAACAAGGACACTGACAGAGAGAGGGGGAAAAGGGCTGAGAAAGGGTAGAGGGAGAGAGGAAGGGGAGGGGGAAGGGAAGGTAGAGACAGAGAGAGGCATAGACAAAGAACTAGACAGAGATACACAAAGAGACAGAGACAGACAGAGAGGCTGATGACATGTGCAAATATATACTGAGGAAGGCAAACAAATTACTAAGGATAAATGGGAAGATTTCCTAATAGTAAGGAATACAAAACTAAGATAAGAACAGGTCAATGTCTACATTTTCTCAAGACAAATTAAATACAGTACTGACATCATCCACAGTCTTCGAGTGAAAGAAAATTACTTGTACTGAAAAATGGTTATATTCTTTAAACGCTAAGCAAAGAAATAATGAAACCATTGAAGTAGCTAGCAAATTTCTAAATCATTGCTTGAAAATAGAGAGAATTCTTAAATATGCGCCTGCCCAGGTCAGTAGGTTAAATACAGTCAGCCCTGCCATTGGTTCAGAGGCCCTGCAGTGTTCCTAGGGGTTTAATTCTGCAAATTGGAAGTACTCCGAGATAGTGTTCCTGCACAAAACACTTGAGTTCGCTTGACAAGTGCTTTGTGAATCTGAGGATATAGAGCAAGTGAAAAAAGAAAGCAAAACCAGATTACCTGAAAAAATCTTGTGTATTCTAATAAAGCTAGTTACTAAAAACACCCTCAACACCTCGTTAGCATTAGACATTCAGTTTAGCAAACATTTCTGGGCACACATAGATTTGAAGCACAGTAATGGACGCAAGGTACAATGTTGGTGGTGTGGGTAATGGTGGTCTTGATGATGGTGGAGGTGGTGATGGAAATGGTGTTGATGGTGGTAGTGTTGATGTTGGTGTTGATGGCGGAGTAGTAATGGCAGTGGTGTTGGGGATGTTGGTGATTGTAGTATTGGTGATAATTATAGACATAGTTTTTTGGCTACTTTATTGGGTTCTATTAACTACCACCCTTCAAACCCTTATTTCACACCAATCCTTTCCAACCCTGTAGGAGATGTGAAGTCAACCTTGTGAAGGAAAAAATTGGGATGGAGACCAAGGCGCCACAGGGCCTTGTGACTCCGTGAAGAGACCTGAATTGCAGTACACTGCATTAGATCAAAATTGGCTCCCAATACACCAGTGAGGCCAACCTCACAAGCAACAACAATCTCCCCAGTCCTTCTGAGTTACCTCATTACGCAGGGCTTTCATTGGAACACGGTGTGGCAATATATGATTAGCCAAGGATTTAGGGGCTTGAGACTGATTCAAACACTGTATAGAAGCTTATAGGCTGGGCAATAAACTCAGATCTGCACCCTGGTGCTGGTCTCTGGAGTCAGATTTCCTGAGATTTATCATGGGACTCTGTTGCCTCTCATCTCCTATTCTCAGTCTTGTTCCCACACAACCAGGTAGGAGAGAAGGAAGATTAGAAAGGAAGTGGGTCATACATCCCTTTAGACTACCTCTTGCTGATTAGGGTTGTCAAGTTCCTTGGGGGCAAGTCCAATCTCCATTGTCAGGGTATCTCCAACCAGCAATCCAACAAGACAGCAAAACAGCAATCCAGCAATAGGGAACACAGCAGCAGAAACCAGCAGTGGGGGTGGTGGTGGATGGGGGTGGGGTAGGGGAGGTGGTGAGCAGCCACAGGCCCTCTTGGGCCTCTCACATTTATACTCCCTCTAAAGTCCCCAGAATTCCAAACATAAACTATCTGCAGCTGGCAAAAATCACACCCCTTCTAGAGCATGAGACAATCATAGTCTCTGTAGACAATATGAAGCAGCCCCATATCCCACACCAGATAGTAAACCAAAAATATATTCACATAACATAACTGGGTTTTTAAAGAAACCAAAATTCTCACTACAGATGATGGGGGTGGTAATGGTGTTGTGAAGGCAGTAGTGGTGCTGGTGGTGGTAACAGTAGCCATTACTCAAAAGGACTTATTTTGCATGAAGTATTGTTCAAAGCCACTGGCAGACCTCCGTGTCGTGTCAGTAAGTGCTTCTAACCTTTTACGGAGATTTAAATCCAAGAGTACAGGTATGGAAACTGAGGCATAATGGTTCGCCCCTCTGAATATGAGACATGAGATAATGAAAAACAAGTTTTAAAGAAAAGCAATCTCTCACTCTGCCTCCTTCTCTTTCTCCCCTTTTCTGCATCTGACACACTCTGTTTTAAGACAGGGTCTCATGTACCCCAGGCCCCAAAGTTAATAAACAGCCAAAAAGTAGTCTTGAACTCTTAATCAACTTCCCTCCACCTCCCAAGTACAACCTGTCTCTTTTTTCTATTAATTACATTGTAGTGTGTGTGTGTGTGTGTGTGTGTCTGTCTGTCTGTCTGTCTGTCTGTCTATGCTGTATGTATGTATGTGTTTGTGTGTGTATATGTGTGTGTAGTCCATGATATGACATAAATGTAGATACCAGAGGACAGCTTGTGGGAATCAGTTTTCTCCATCCACCATGTAGTATCCAGACATAAACCTCAGGTTATAAGGCTGGGTGGCAAGTACCTCTATCTGCTAAACCTTCTCACTGGCCCAGAAACCAGTCTCTTACTTTAGAAATGGGTGGATGGAAAGGTAGCTCCAAAGTCATCAGACAAATGAAATTATCACTTAGGTAAAATCTAAATCATGATTTAAAAAAAAAAAAAAACAGACCAATTTAGCTGTATTACATTATGTTAAATTCTTTCATATTATATATATTGCCATAAAGATATATTTAGAAATCAGCAAAGCTTTAAAAAGAACTGTTGTCTTTCCATTGTTGATAACATTGGTTAGTGGGAACCGTGGAAGCCAGCTGGAAGCAGCTATATTCAGTGAATTTTTTTTTTTTTTTAACATTAAAATGTCTGCTGATACTGTGAGTGCTGCTGATGGGAATATGGGTGTGAATGTGTAAAAAAACACACAGTTGTTCACATTTTAATTGAATCTATGTTTTTAAAAGGAGAGGGGGGCTGAAGAGATGGCTCAGCGGTTAACATTCGAGGCTCCTACAGAGGACTGGAGTTTGGTTGCTAGCACTCATGTTGGGTAGTTTACAGCTACCTTTAATTCCATCCCCAAGAGGTCCAACACTTTCTTCTGGCCTCTTTGGATACCCACATAGTGCATACACACACACATACACACACACACACACACACACACACACACACACACACAAATTAAAAATCCTTAAAAGAAAAAAAGAGCAGAAGGGAGTTTGCCTACTAAAATATCATATATTTATGTTCTAAGAGAGTTTCTACTACCCACACTGTAAAGAACCACTTTCATACTGGAGCTATCCCTTCATTAGCATGCCCAGCTATCATTCCGTATAATTGCTGGCATTAGGTTTCTTTTAACTCCATTAGGCACATGTGTGCTACCGATTGTCGCTTCAAGAGTAGAGTACACATTTGTTATGCCACCCAAAGAGAAAAGCTTGACAATTTCTCCCAAATGCTCGGCTTACTTTATTAACATCACCTAAATGGTGACACAATTGGTGTCCACTTGCTGCTGCTGCCTGGGAAATATTGAAACGTCATTATACCTTAGCCCTTCACCCCAGCTTCATCTCTAAAATTAATGCTTTTAGGCTCAATTTATGCCTGTCAACAAGTAATGATCATGGATGTGAGCTGGCTCAAAATCCAGGGGTAGTAAGTTGCAGAGGGTTACCATGGCAACTGTTTTATTGCATTTTTCTCTTCTTGATTTAAGGCATTTGACAATCATAGCAACTGTTTGCCAGTCTTCACACATCATAAAAAATTCAAAAACACAAACAACCAATACGAGGAAGAAATAGAAGAAAATTGAAAGAGGAAGGAAAATGTTCAGCTGTTCTTGGACCTCAGTAGAAACATAAAAAAGAAAAAAAAAAAAAAAGAAAGAAAGAAATGACAGCCTAATATTTAACATGGACCTTTTGTGAATGCTTTATCTCTCAGACAGTCCGGGTGTGTTGGAAAAATTCAATCAGTGGTTAGTCACGGAACAGGCCTGTCTGGTTCGTTTTGTTTATAACATCATGTATCTTTTATGATCTCTGGGACTTTAGCCTGAAACAGCATTTTCTTTAACAAGGGCTGTGTTCCTTTAATGTTGTTTACTACACTCCAACCATTGGAATCATGGGACAGTTCCCAGAGAGCAAAGATCTGCAACAGAATCTTGCATGAATGTGTTTATTTAGGATCTAGAGGTTTTTTCTCTCTCTCTCTCTAAATTCCTCTTTCAGGTCATATAACATTAATCACTTTTCAGGTTCAGCTGAGGTCATTGAGACATTCTCAGCAGTATTAAAGCAAACCCAGATTAATCACAGACATTAAACCTTGGAAGAGGAGCAGGTGAGAAGGGCCTAAAATTACACATTTGTTCAAACACAGAGAACAGACAAGCAAAAGGGGATTGATTAGCTGACTATAGTTTGTCTTGGACATAGCCTGCCTGCCTTACTACATGTGGTCATATAATCCCCCACACACAAACGCATAGGCCCCCTTTTTCCTATTTCTGGAAGCTTATTGGTCAATCTCAGGTCTTTTCAAAGATTTGAAATGAACATTCACTCACTTTTTTTTTTTTTTTTAAAGTACATACACAACAGCGGGCACCACTTATCCATTGTCTGTGCAAAGATGGAGACACAGCTCTCCTCCTTACCTCCTCCAGGAAGTGTGTCATCTACATAGATAGACTGTTACCAGGCATGTGTGAAAGGCATAAGGTTCAGTGGGAAACAGAAGAGAATAACTTAATGTGGTCACCAGTCAGAAAACACTTTCCTAGAGCTGACTTCAGAAGCCTAGGATGTAAAAAGCAGTCAGTCAAAGGGAACTAAAAAAGCTTAGGGAGTACTGGTGGAACACATGATGCTGGGGACTTTCTTGATGTCATAGGACAGGAAGAGCACATAAATGTGAAAGAAAGTGGCTGAGATTAGATTACAGTGGAGATTGGAGGCAAATTACAGAGGTTTACAACCATGTACCATATGTAAAGAGTAATGGGAAGTCTCCGAAGAATTTTATATGGAAAAAGTGGGATAGCCTGATTGTATGACATATTGGCTGTAGTTTTAGGACTAATGGCAGAACAGGTGGCCAAGAACTAGAATTGCGATCACTAAAGAGGAAGAGACCATCATGCTGAGAAGTTGTCATATCAGCTTCACTGTGAGCACAGAATGGAAAGAGAAACTGGGAAGATGGGAAAGGACCACTTACCTGAGTTCCTGAATAAAGCCAGTGTTGGGTATGAAGAAGAAATCAAGCCAAAGTGACTGTAAGCTGGTCCATTGGGTTAAATGTACAGATGGCAATGTTAATGGCCAAGACATGCAGACAGAAGAATAGTTAAGTGGTTGTTTCCATTAGGGTCTTGAGCCTGGCCTGGTATTGGGGCACTGATGAGGGACAGAGGGTCTAAAAACATTGACATACATTTGAGTAACTCATAAGAGAAGATAAGAATATTAAAGCCATAAAAATAGAAAGAAGGAGAGCCCAGGAAAGAAATTATGGGAGAGAAACTATTTTCTATTTATGTGATAGTTTTTTAACATTAAGAGAAAAAAATATAGATGAAGGATTTTTATGTTTTTATCTTGGTAAAGTTGGCGAGTAGTGCAATATTTTCTGAAAGACAGATAAAATTCAAAAACAAACATTAGATTAAAATATTTTCCAGTGTTTGCCTATACACGTAATGCAATCTGTATTTAAGATGCTAGTGGGTTCATATTTAGAGAGTAATGTTTCAAATAAGAAGCTTAACATTATCTTGAGCCATGGCTGTTTTAAATGTTCATAATATGCATATTTAAATATGTACTTACATTGCATATGACAGATTCACACACTTCCCGTGTCAACTATCATACACTTCCATTAAAGATTTATTTATTTTTTAAAATACGTTTTATACTCCCATAAAAAAGGGAAATTGAATCGTAAAAATATACACGAAGTTAGTGTTTACAGTTTAACTGCAACTCGACCAAGATTCCTGAGAGTCCGGGGATTGTGTCTCTTGTTGAGTATGAGCAAAAGTGTGTTGTTCTTGCTTGTAGAACTTTTTGATATCTGGATTTCCTTCAGACTTACACAGAACAAGCTGAAGGCCGCAGTGGTTTTTATTTCTACTTGGCCTTATCTTCATTACCACTGGACATATAAGAATAGGTTACTGTCCAGTGGAAATAGATTATTGAAAGGTTAGTTCTGTATGTGAAGACCCAGACAGGGAGCATATACATTCCAAGGAGTATGTTGTGGTCTTATATAGTAACTCATTCATTCATATAGTAATTTGTTCATTCAGATGATAACTCATGTATTTAACAATTATTCACTGAACTATCATGTTCTAGACTCAGTATATAGCTTTAGGATGCATGTATCTATGTGTGTGTATTTATGTGTGTGTATACATGCATGTATATGCATGATCCACAAAACATTTGTACAGATCAGAGGACAACCCTTTAAACCCATTCTTTCCTATTATGTGGAGCCTGGACATTTCACTCTGTCTTGGCAGCAGGCATCCTTTCCTCATCTCCTGGCTCCACAGTCAGGTTGATTTTGTGATTTATTGTGCAAGCTATGCTTTGTACAACTCCTGAAAAGGCCATTCACACATAGATTGTATAACCCTGACTTCAGCCAATTGGCTTTTCCATCATTCTGGCACAGGACCATGTCATCTCCATAAGAGAATCTTAAATCCAGTAGTAAAGGGACAGGGCACCTTTCAGCTCAAGGTTGATATACTTGCTTGGAGCCTTCAAATATTTTTTTTAAA
Organism: Arvicanthis niloticus; assembly: GCF_011762505.2. Taxonomy (NCBI): domain Eukaryota; kingdom Metazoa; phylum Chordata; class Mammalia; order Rodentia; family Muridae; genus Arvicanthis; species Arvicanthis niloticus. Next base: position 33,600,930 of record NC_047671.1, read on the forward strand.
CATTTGATTTCTTAAGAATAGGCAAATAACTCTTGACAGGTGTGGTTTGTTTTCTAGAGACACAAGAGAGGGGGCTCAAGGGACTACTTTCCAAATATAGGACCAATCACATATCTTTGGTTGACAGTTTTAAAAGGCATTGATCTTTTAACAAGAAAACAGTCTCACCATACAAAGGTCTCTAGAACTACTCCATAATTTAGGACATTCAGTACCTGCATGAACATTCTTTCTTTACTCACACACAATTAAGCTCATGAATGGCTTTTGGGAAACACTGTTGGGTGGGTCACAGGGTGATATTTAATCTTAACTGGGTTGAGAAGTGACTAGGAGATGAGTCAAGCCCACTTTGTGTGTCTCTGAGGAAGTGTCAAGATACTATTAACTAATGGTTAATCTACTCTGGATGTAGTGGCGCCATTCCCTAGGCTGGAGCCCACATGTGTTGAAAAGTAGAATGGAGAGGGACAGTTAGTTATCTCTCTCTCCTTCCAGGCCACTATAACATGGGGCACTGTTTCATCTGTCTTTCCACCCCAATGCTCCAAAACCTCCAAAACTGTGAGCCAGAAAAGCTCCTTCCTTTCTTAAGTTGCTTTCTCTGGTATTTCATCACAACAACGAAACTGACTCAAAGCAAAGAATGGACAATGTGGTCCGGAGACCTCAGCTGGGATGTGAGCTCCAACCCTGTGAGATGTGAGCAATTCTCCAAGTCCCTTCTCCATCACCTCAAGCAATTATTTGTTGCTATGTTACAAAGAAGTCCCAAACTGAGCAAGCTTAAAATAATCTCCATCTTATGACTGAAAATTGCCTGGGCCAACAAGTTAGAAGAGACTTCACAAGGTGCTGCTTATTCATGTTGGGATCAGACATGAAGTCATTCAGCCATATGGTCAATTTGCTGAGGTTACACCATCTAAATGTTACCGTTTCCCAACCTGTGGGTCATAACCCCTTTGGCAAACCTCTATCTCAAAAAAAATTATGTTTTACTATTACTAATAGTAGCAAAAATATACTTCTACAGTGCAATAAAAATAATTTTATGGTAGGGGGTCACCACAACATAAGGAACTGTATTAAAGGGTCAGGTCACAGCATTAGGAAGGTTGAGAATCATTGGTCTGAAATATCTCATGTGTCTCTCTGAGCTCCTCTTTTTTTCTCCCCACTAGTGACAAGCCAGCTTAGACTCATTTATACTGTGAACTCAAGGTTACAGCCACAAACAAAGAGCTTATGGCAATGTGCAAAACACTTTACACTGTGCTTTCATCATCAGTTAATGTCCCATTGACCAAAGGGAAGCTGGAGGCCAAGCCTACATGTAAAGACAAAGAAATTGTACCTCAATGAAAGAATGGAAGCACACTAATAAAAGAAGAGTATGGGGATAAGACCCAAGTTAACAGGTATCATACAAACAACAATTCTTGTTGTTTATGAAATGGCACTAATAAAAGAAGAGTATGGGGATAAGACCCAAGTTAACAGGTATCATACAAACAACAATTCTTGTTGTTTATGAAATGGCACTAATAAAAGAAGAGTATGGGGATAAGACCCAAGTTAACAGGTATCATACAAACAACAATTCTTGTTGTTTATGAAATGGGGATAATGATGTCTGAGGTACAATACATTGTGATTAGTAAATCACAACGGATTACAATTACTAAATAAATCCCCTCCCTCCTTTTTGTTGCCAAATCACTGGGACATAGACATGGAAAAGGAGTAGTCCAAGACTGATTTCAGTGTCATGATAGAAGGTTCTCCGTACTTAGTTGAGGCATTGTAACTTACTTGAAGGATCAGGAGAGAGAATAATGTTCTTTGCACATTGAGGGGCACGGTCTGAATTTATTTAGGAATCTATTCTTATGGTTATATAGAGAAAAGGTTTGATGATTCAGTTTCGGTTGATCAAAAGTAATAGCTATGGCTGCAAGGAAGAAAGCAGAAAGGGTAATAAGAATTAAAATCCAAGGCAGTAGAACGAAGGTCAGAGCTACTGAGTTGATTTTTGTGGGTAAAGAAATGAACAGGATCAAAGGCTGCACTCTGTGTACCAGAGACTTAATGGTCTGATAGCAGAAAGGCAAGGTGTCATAAAACTCTTATTTGACAGAGAAATGGAGCCTCTTGTGGGGATGGCTAGAAGACTCTGAAATCTCAGAGTAGCTGTTTTGTGAATAAGAGACTGTGGTTGTTTGAATAATAATGTCTCCCCTATGCTCATATATTTGAATGCTCATGGAGTGGAATTCTTTGAAAGGATTAGAAGGATTATGAGATTTGGTCTTGTTGGAGGAGATAAGTGTTTGACTCTGGGAGAGCTTTGAGGTTTCAAAAGCCTATACCAGGACTGTTTGGATCAAGGCATATGTCTCAGCTACTGCTCCAGCACCATGCTTACCACCATGCTCCACCATGAATGTAAAGGACTAAACTTCTGAAATTATAAAACTGTAAGCAATGCTTTCTTTCCCCTTTTTTGTTTCATTTTGTTTATCAAGACTGGGTTTCTCTGCATCATTCAGACTGCTCTGTAGACCAGGCTGGTCTCAAACTCTGAGATCTACCTGCCTCTGTCTCTCAAAGATTAAAGGCCCAAACCACTTTGGTGGTTTGAATATGCTTGAACTAAGGAGTGGCACTATTAGGAAGTGTGGCCTTGTTGGAGCACGTGTGTCATTGTGGGGTTGGGTTTCGAGACGTTTCTCCTAGCTGCTTGGAAGACAGTCCACTCCTGGTTACCTTTAAATCAAGATGCAGAAGTCTCAGCTCTTCTCACACCATGCCTTCATGAACATTGTCACTCACTTGCCTTGATGATAATAGACTGGACCACTGAACCTGTAAGCCAGTCCCAATTAAACGTTGTCCTTTTTAAGAGTTGCCTTGGTCTTGGTGTCAGTTCACAACAGTAAAACCCTAACTAAGACAGAAGTTGGTGCCAGGAATGGTGTTCAAATACATAGTTCCAGTCAAAGAAAGGCTTACGTCCAGGCATTCAGAAGACAGAGCTATAAAGATCTCTGAGTTTAAAGTCAAGCTGTAGAGCAAGTTCCAGGAGATCCAAGCTTAGGCAGTGAAGGAGTTGGAAAACAGAAAGCTGGTGATAATGTAACAGAACAAGATGGCCATGTTCCAGCTCTAGCAAGCCACAGAACTTGGCAGCTTTGGCCATGTGGCTCTTGCTTTGGAGTCATGAATAGAAGGGAATACTGGGACAATTGATGATGGTTAGCTGAAGCTAAGAAATTAGCAGTGATTAAGAAGAGACCAGAATCACTAATATAAAATCTTCTAGGAAGTGTTTTCTGAGAACACAAAGAAGCTCTGTTCCAGAGATAGCCAAGGTTGTACTTTGCACTGCAGCTGGACTTGGTAATCTGTAAAAATCATCCAGGTGGTATTGGTTTTGACAGCATGACGAGACCATGGTCAGTAGCTGAGGTTTAGCACTGTGAGAGGTCAGGACAAGCCATTGCTTAAGGTAAGCCTCAGTTGCAGTTGATAGCCTAGGACTGAAGGAGTCAGGGAAGAAAGCTGAGGCTTGGCACTATGAAGGGAGTCTATGAGAGCCTATTGGTGAAGCCTAGTTGCAACAGAAGACTCTAGTATATTGGAGATGCCAGTAATATGGGATGATGACCAAGAACAACAGCAGCAGTGGATTAGAGTCAACCAGAGCCTAGAGTACTAGAGAGGACAGAGCTGGAGAAGTGACCGAAGTACTAGAGAGGACAGAAGTGACCCAAGTCCTTTGGAAGAGTCCAGGAGATAATGCGTGGATCCCAGACACTGGAATAAGAAGCTATAAATAGTTGAAGTTGCCTTTAGAGATCCCAAGATGTAAGAGATGCCAGAGTCACCAGATACCTGCTGAGAAAAGACGCTAACAAGGAGTGGAACCAGCCCAAAAGAACGAAGTTTGTTGATGCTGAATGACATATCTACTCCATTCTTAGTTAGGGTTTCCATCGCTCTGCAGAGACACTGTGACCAAGGCAACTCTTATAAATGCAAATATTTAATTGGTGCCGGCTTACAGATTCAGAAGTTTTCAGGTTCCACTATCATCATAGCAAGAAGCATGGCAACATGAAAGTAGACATGGTGCTATAAAATGAGCTGAGAGCTCTGGGTGTTGATCCAAAGGCAGCCAAGAGAGGACTGTTTTCTAGGCAGCTAAGAGAAGGGTCTCAAAGTCCACCCCCACAGTGACACATTTCCTCCAACAAAGACATACCTCCTAATAGAGCCACTCCCCAGGTCAAGCATATTCCAACCACCACAACCGCCAACCCCTGGCTTAAATGTCTTCTTGCCTTGGAGTCTTTTCACAGCAGTGGAACAGTGACTGGGAAAGTGAAAAAAAAAGTGTTGATATCTAAAGGAGTTTTGACAGCAGTAACAAATGCCAAGTTTCACATCATGTATCAGAGTGACATCTTACCAGGAAAAATAATCTTTTATCATACTGAGCCTTTTTATAAGAGAAGATTCCATGTTTTGTTTGTTTGTCTATTCGTTTATTGGCGACAGAGCGGGTTAAAGAAGTTCTTGCTTTGTAGTCAGGGGTGGCCTTGAACTCAAGATCCTCTTGATGTTGGAGATGACTGGCACGTGTTGTCAGTGTTTATTTTTAATGTGTGTGAGTGGATCTTTTTTTTTCTGTTTAAATTTAAAGATCTTTGTTACAATAACAGCTGTTTCACATCTGCCCACCTCTGTGGAATTTTTTTGTTTGTTTGTTTGTTTTTTGTTTTTTACCTGAATTTAATTCTCCCCTTTATCCTTTTTATCTGATGGCTTTTGCCACAATTACAGTGTATGGGGTTTTAGGCTTTGTTTATGGAGCCTGTCCAGTACACAGCCTGGAGCAATGCTCTTATCTGAGGTCCTTACCAGCACCCCCAGCATCCAGGCCACCAGTCACCTACCTTGGATTGTGGTTCTGGCCCTATCTTCTCTCCCATCTCATTTCCGCATACCATCTTGCCTTCTGTCTGGTCCACAATACATTCTTTAGATAAGAGCCCAGCCAGTATTTTAAGAACAGAGGTCAGATCCTATCATTTCCTCTTAGTACTTTCCAGTGGTTTCCATTTTCACTTAGAATGAAATCTAGCCTCACACATGGCCTGGGAGAGCCTGACTGACCTCATTCCTATCCAGGTTTCTAGCAGCAAATCTCCCCACCCTTCTCTGCATTTCCTTTGCTTCTGTGTTTCTCTGCCTCAAGACACCAAGCCCATCCTTTCCTTATGACCTTTGTATAGACTGGTCTTTCTGAATAGAGAGCTTCTTCCCGGATTTCAAATGTTCTTCCTCTTCAATGGGGTTTCCATGCTTCATCCTTAAGTATTCTCTGGCCTCTATCAAATGCTGCCTGAACCAGCCCTCTCTGTTCTTCTATGATTTTATTCTCTTCTTAGTGATTATCACTCTATAAAAATCACCTGTTTAGTTGCTTTTCTTGTATTTACGATCTATTTTCATCCATTCAGTTTTAAGTATCAAATGATAGAGTATCCATTTTGTTCCCAGCTCAACAAATTCCTGATCAAATGTAGTCCATGTCATTTCAAAATTCCCCCTGCTGCAAGGTTTCTAGATTTTTCACTTCAGACACCTATACCATGATGCATAATGTTCTCTGGTCCTCAACATCCTTCAGGACTTAGCATATTCCTCCTCCTGGATTTGATGACAGTTGGAGAACCAAAGTATTTCCCAGTTCTTCCTTTCACTTGGTGGGGTCTAAAACCGAATTTACAATTGATATGAAAGTTACGGAAAGTCAAATCTTCTATGATTTTCTCTCATAAACCTATCCCAATACAAATCCTAATTCTGTCTCCTCTACAAAGTGTCCCTAAGAACCCTAACTTACAGACTATTTGTCTTTGTTCAGTTTTCTCATTCCCATCAGTCTTATCCTAATTTGTCTGGATCCATATTATGTCAACAAGGACATCTGCTTGCTTTCCTAGTGCTGTGTCAAATTTGATAATCACTTTCCCTCCCCCTGTCTTCTGCAAAGTAGATGACAAAATATTGGCTAAAGAAGTCTTTGGATGGATGTCTGCCACTCAGAGCCCTCTAAACATTTCTCTGGAGCACTGATCAGTCACACGTCAACCCGAGCCCCTCACTGGCCTGGTGTCATCTCTCACCCTTTCTTAGCACGTCATCTAGAATTTATCTTACAGCTTTTTATCATTAACATATCAGGTTTTTACAACATTACTTTTTCTCTCTACTTCACAAGTATTATTTCTACAAATGAAAACTGAGGCAAGGGTTGTAGCTCATTGGGAAAATGAATGCCTAGTACTTGCCATCTCTGGATTTGATCTCTACAAATGAAGAACAGTTTGTTTTGTTTTTGTTGATGTTGGTTTGTGTGTGTGTGTGTGTGTGTGTGATTTGTTTTTACCGCCCCCTCCTTTTTTGATGGATCTCTTTATCAGAATAAAAATATCTGTAATTCAGGCAACAATTCATTCTTCCCAAGGACTTTATTTACCTCCGTGCGTCTTCCTGAAGACACAGGCACCTCATGCATTCTGTAACATCAGTCTCCTTTCTTCCTGACATCATGGTCAAACTCCTGCAAAGCCGCCTCTTAACATGAATGACTCAAAGTCCTCTTTAGAATCCAGATTCCTGCATTGCATTCCCAACGTTTTCAACAAGAATGTGGTTGAAGTCAAGGTTTTTCATTGCCATTAAGTTCCCAGATCATGCTAAAATAGCTGGTCTAAATAGCACTTAACAACCTAATGATTGAGATATGTGTGTTTGTGTGTGTGTGTGTGTGTGTGTGTGTGTGTGTGTGTTTGTCTCTTTCTGTATCCCTGGCTATCCTGTAACTTACAATGTTCCAAATGGAACAATAGGCTGGCCTCTAACTCAAAGATCTACCTACTTCTGCCTCCTAAGTACTGGGACTGAAGGAAATAACCAACATATTTCTTCTTTCTAAAAACACAACAAAAGTCTCCTTTGATTTTTGCAGAGACCTCTAAATGGCCTCTGGAAATTTTTTCCTTTATGGTTCAACTTGCTCAGTTTCCATCCTCCCCTTTTCCCTTTTCTGGGTTCATCCTGATACCATGTAACCATCTCTTAGTGACTTCCTCCATGGTCCTCTGGTTGCCAAGTTTCAAGGTCACTTTCTTCTCTTCTCTGGCTTACTCTCAGTTCTTTTTTACTCTACTAAGATTTATTCTTCAAAATGCTTTCTTCTTATCAGTTTGCAAGTCACCACGACGTGCTATAAAAAGTAGAGTGAAGGAGCTAGAAGCTGTATTGTCTGTTGGAGGAGTTTTGCAATGGGATCCAGTCATAACCAATGTTTCCAGGGCCACACAGAGCCCTGGGCCTCCTTATCAGGGGTTCTCCTGGTACCTCTGTCTCATCATATTTTGTTTACTTCACTGGACTATCCTTTCCCTGTAACACAGCAAGCATCTACCTGTCTTGTTTGCTGCCTTCCTGGTCATTTGTTACTCTCCAGGTCATTTTGCTCCTTATGATGGCTTCTTATTTTTCACATCTGCATTTAAACAGCAGCTTGTCAGAAAGGCTTTCTCTTGCCTCTCCAAGTAGGGCATGCCATTGCTACCAACTTGGCCATTAAAGTCATTTGTGCTAGACCTTGTCCAATCATGTCTGCAAACCTAACACTCTGGAGGCTCAAAAGCTGGAAGCCAATGTGAGCTACGTGTTCATAGGTGACTGGCCTTAGACACTCTTAGTGAGCAGCTTCAAAACAAACCCAAATGACAAGTGTCAGTGCCAAATGACAAAGCTAAGTGCCGTGATTGCTTTGCTTCATTTTCCTCCTCAGCTAAAATGTGAGGCTTGTTCCACCGACGACTCAGCTTTAAGTCCCCAGTGTCCACCAAGGTCCCTGACCCACAGTTGGTTAGAAGTCAAGAAGAAATAAGAGACTGTGAGAGAGTATTGAGGACATGATTGTTTGTTTGTTTGTTTCATTGAAATCCACAACAAAACAATTCTAAAAGAGAAGAGTTATTTTGCATTTAGTGTGTTCCAGGGTTTACAACTACCATGCGGGATTTGAGAACATTGTATCCTTCTGATATCTGTCAAGCAGTTACAACCAATTCCCTCCCCCACCCCCAAGCCCCCACTAACAACTGACACTCCATTTCCATTGTTTCTGGACTTAACTATTCTGCATACTTTCCAGAAATGAAATAATTCAGCGTATGACCCTGCATGTCTGACTTCTTTCATTTAGTGTAATAGTGTCAAGGTCATCTACATTATAGCGCCTGAGTACTTCGCTCCTTATTACAGCTGACTAATATTTCATCATAGGCACATGCTGTAATGTGGTTAACCGTTTGTCTGACGGACATTTGGACTGGTTCCACTTTCAGCTGCTGAGGATAATGCTGCTGGAACACCATGCGCACTGCTAATAGGTCACAAGCTCCACTTTGCAATCCGGGGTTCAGGCAGTGCTCCTCAGAGTGCAAGTCCCTTTAACTCTTCCTCCTCTCTGACTTTCTATAAGTCTCTCGAGCTCTAGAAGGGCTCAGAGTCCTCGCGAGCTGCTTCCCACACACATCTGTCTAACCTTCTTAGTTTCTAATCAAGTTGTTTACTCCATGGATTTGGGAGGTGGGGGAGGGGGGAGCAGATTCTAAACTTATGGGGCTAGAGCCAGAACTGGGAGTGAGTAGGGAGAAGCTAAGGGAAAGGGGAAGAAATGGTAGCTAAAATTATGACTTGTTAAGAATATGCCCATTATAAAATAATCAGTTTACTCATCCAGCAGTGGACCCCGATTCGCCAGGAAGCATGAGGAGGAGCCAATGTGCGCTGAGTTAAACACTTGGAGTCCCTTGGTGGTATGTTTAATGCCATCTCCAGTGCTAGAAACTTTTAATCTGCAATTAGATATATATTAAGCCATTAAAATATCATTGCATTTTAATGATTTGAATCTATGAAAATATGTAAATTAGTAATGGCTTATTAAACTTTACAGTTTTGGGTTATTGTAAAAAAAAAATTCACATAGAAAATGTTAGGTGGGGGGAGGGGAGCCTTTGTGTGCTTTATTACATCATTCTTCAGTGAGGCTGACAAGAAGGAAAATGTTCCTGCGATCAATAATTAAAAAATATAAGAGTATTAGTCATTATGAGCAGAAAGGACCCCTGTGAAGCCAAGCGCAGACCTTGTTTAAGGCTGAGGACTTTATCTGTGTGCTCCTGTTATATCTGTGCTCTGGAAAGCTGAACTCAATTTAGAACATAAATTTCAAAATGGTTTCCTCCCTGGAACGGTTGGAAAGCCTGTAGTTATGTGGTTACTTAAATATTATTTCCATAGCTATGCTGCCTTCCAGCCCCAGATGTAATGCATATCAACAAGCTCCCTGTGAAAATTGGAAGGGAGGGAGCAAGAGAGGAGACAGAGGACACTAACTTCCCTTCTTCCGACGAGGAGGAGGTATAATGTCTTTATAAAGTAATAATTAAAAGAAAAACAATTGCCGAAGTCTTATCAGGGCTATGCAGCTGCACTACCTCCTTGGCGTTAGCAGTGTTTCTAAGGTTATGACAAACCATGAAAATTGCATCTTTAGAGGAGTTTTATTCCTTTTCCTATGATTTGATTGAAACAGACAGCTACATTTTGTGTATATATAATTAGGCAGTAAAATGGGCTTTGAAGGCAGGTTCCTTTTAGTATGTGAGTCACATGCACGGCAGCGTTTCATTCCGCAGCCAAAGACTGATCTTTTTAATGCTTCGGCTCGCTCAACGTGTTTTCTGAATGCTACATCTTACACATCGGGAGTTGGGAAGAGGAAGAGAAAGGGGGAAAAAATAGCTTCTAGCCCATAGTTCATTCTTTCTTTTCTTTTTCTTTTTTTGTTTTTTCATCTTCTTTCCAAAGGAGAAATTTCCAAAGAGCCAATCTAGGAAGTCTTTGGTGGTTTAACCTCACGACAAACTGATTTTATCATCTTTTTTTTTTTTTCCAGATTGTCGTCAGGGGCACTGCTGAATGCTGCACCAGCTCCTGGCGTGTCTAATCTTTCTCATAAAAGGCCATTGTGGCAGTAAACTGAGACCAGTGGCCTTTTCATTTTGTGCCTCTCAGCTCTTAGAGTAATGGCGCTAGGTCCCCCTCATAGAGCTTTTTTTTTCTTCAGAGGAATAGTTTCTCCCTTTAACTAGGGCAGGGATGGGGTGGGACCTGGTGGAGGGAGACACTTGTGTGAAAATCCATGCTCTTTTTCAGCTCTGTTCCCATATGCAGCACTGAGTGTCGTCTCCCCCTCCCCCTATCTTAAATCGGGGAGAGCTTTAACATGGGGCTATTATTTGAGAGGCAGTCTGTTTTTATGAGAGATTCTTCTCTGAGATTTCATGAGTACAGCGAGAACAGGCCTGGATGCCACCCCAGCCCCCTCCCCACCCTCACCTCATGTAATAGAAATCAAGTCTATCAGTTGGGCATCACTGGGACACCTTGTCTGATTAAAAAGTCGTTGCCTGCTCATCTCTGTGCTTTAGTTTGCTGTAAAAACGCTTGTCATCTCCCACTCCTCCCCTAAATGCAGAGGAATCAGATCAAGCTTCTTGGTTGATTTAGGCAATCAATAGTCTACCACTTGTAGGAGGTCTTTCTCCTAAAGACCTGAAAGAACCTTAGGTATACTATCACACTGACAGGTTTCTGCTCCAACAGAGGCAACCGCCATAGCCATGCCAATCTCAACTTCTCTGGTGATTAGTACCCTGGTAACCAGGAGACATACCTAGGTTTTCATTTTTGATGTGAATTTCAATGTCCATGCAAGAATTTCAATTTTCAACTCCAGCCTATCACTGGGTAAACCACTCAGTATTCAATTTACTTCCTGGGATGTCCCCCTGGGGAGTCCGCTCCCCAAGATGAAGGGCTTTACATGACAGGCAGGTGTATATATTTCCTCAATTGGCCTAATCTAATAAAGCTGGACATGATTTATATGTGCAAAATGTTGCCATGTTAAATAATTCAGAGTGAGACCGCCGTTCCGACTTGCACTGCAAATAGATGTCAATCTGCATTTGATGGAGTCAGTATCCCACAGGGATTCTGGATCAACTGAAAGAAATGCATTGCTTGCCCTGGTTCCAAGGAAGAACACTGGGGACAGCTCTCTAATGGAAGCCTATGGAGTTTGGTCCAAGCTAAATGAGATTTTTTCAAAGTACACCATCTCCCTTGGCTTTCATGGAAGGTGTGACAGCCATCCAGATCTCTGTGTGAATCCGATAGCAGGACTTCCTTGTTGTAAGCAAGATACCTTTCCCTCCCAACTACCCTCACCCATGGGATAAACACCTCACCTTCCCTTCCAATAGTCCTTTTCTCTCCACTCTCCTCTCACAGCCTTTCCTAGTCCCTCTTGTTTAACCTCAGGCTGAGCATTTTTACCCCCACAAAACAGTATCTTCACGGTTTTTTTTTGTTTATTATTTTCTCGGAGGCAGAGTCTTGTTACTCATGCATCCCAGGCTGGCCTCGGACTCAGCGTCTGCCTGTCTCAGTTTCCTCAGTGCTGGGGTTGCAGGCACGTACTGTTATGCATGGCAAAAGCAGCATCTGGGACCAAATTCTGTATTAAGCCCAGTGACACAATAGGAGCGTACAGAAATAAGGTCTGTATATTTCCATAGCAGTGTGCATATGAACTTCGGCAAAGGCTTTGTATTATATGCTGATGTATGGCTGTCAATGTTTCCCAAATATACATAGCCTCCTCGCTGGTGGAAATGACATGTAGACATTATAAAAATGACACGGCCAAGATTGGGAGCTTCTGGACAATAACTTGAGGACACCAGTCTGGATATTAAACTTGGCCTAATTTTATGGCTGGATGTGTTCTGTGCTTTTACTGTGTGAACTCAGCAGACCACAGTAGTGAGCTAATTCGTCCATCTTTAAGGCTGATTGGGATCCAGGCTTTGAGTTCCTGGGACACAAGTTGCTGCAAAAGGCCAATGGTGGAGTGGAAACCATGCACAGAACCCTACTCCATCCATCCCTCAAGCACACAAAGCCCAGGCATGGTTTCTCCAGGGTTGGCTCTAATAAAGGGAGAAATTTATGGTCAGTATTCCCTTTAATTAAAGCATAATTCTTTAGTTTGTTTTAAACCCACTTCTTTTTAATTTTATCTTATTTTTATTTTATGTTTTTTTCTCCTTTTCTTCTCTCTCCAGCCCCACTTGCTATGGCCCATAGGTTTTTATTTATCTTCAAACACCCCATAAGAGGGCATCAAATCTCATTACAGATGGTTGTGAGCCACCATGTGGTTGTTGGGATTTGAACTCATGACCTCCAGAAGAGCAGTCAGTGCTTTTAAACGCAATTCTTATTGGTATATACACATGCTCAGCTCTAACGCAAACCGAAGTTAAAATATTTGCCAGGAAATGGATGAGCTTAGAATGGATAATATTAAGCAAGATGACACAGTCTCAAAAAGAAAATAAATACATGTTAAATGAATGCTCTTCTCTTATATGGAAAACCTGGGAAATAATATATGTAAATATGTAAATAAATGTATGCTTAATACAACATAATGGAGGAAAAACAAGAAAAGCTAAATATCTGGGGATGAAGGAGGGATGAAGGAGGATTGAATGTAGGAAAGAGGCACAAGTTATGAAAGTGAATACAAAGCAAAGTGCTTTTCTAGTTCTAGTTCTGTCACTGGAGCTTTTGGGTTTGGTAGTGGATGGGCGCATGAAATGTGTCACACACTGAACACGTGGAGTTCAGTGTGAAGATCCAGGGCTTTGGTGCTAAATCCCCATGCTAAGGGCATAAATCAGCAGTTCTCAACCTGTGGGTCATGACCCCTTTGTTGGCCTCATATTAGATGTCCTGCGTATCAGATAGGTACAGTACCATTCACAGGAGTAGCAAAATTACAGATATGGGGTATCAACTAAATAATTTTTGGTTGCAGATCGTGACAACATGAGGAACTATGTGAAAGGGTCTCAGATTAGGAAGGTTGAGAACCACTGGTGTTGATGTTCGTTGAGCTATGTAGACCTTGGGTCTGGTTGATCTTTCTGTGTCCTGTTTTTATTTATTTGAAGGGTATTTTTTTAATAGTAAAGTTTTTAAACTTAAAGAAATCATTCTGAGGACTATTCTATGTTATAAAAAGAAGAGCCTCATGCATACATATTTTAATGAAAGGAAGCAGATAAAGAAGTAAGTTTCTCCTGACCTACTGCCCTTGTGTCAGCCTTTCCTATTTTCTTCATAGCATTTATTGCTATCTGAAATCACTGTAGTTTATTAGCTGTTTAGTTATTATATTGCAACTTTATAAAAATATAAGTCCCATTAAATAGAAACTTTGGTATTTCTCATATCTAAAATGGACCCCGGTATACTATGGGACTCATATATTCAAAAAGGGAGAAAGAAAGAAAGAAAGAAAGAAAGAAAGAAAGAAAGAAAGAAAATCAATTAACCACAAGATTTTAAAGGTGCAAGTTAACATCTGATAGATTTTTTATTCTATAATTCTGTAAATATTTAACTACTATCAAATTATTTGATTATTGTCTTGTATAAGCATTAACCCTCTAGAACTAATTGTTTGACAAAATTCTATCTACCTTTAAAAAAAAAAAAAGAAATCTATGGTGAAATGTAAATGTAAGATGCATATAAGTAACTTCATACAACAGGAGGTGTTAACTATAAGCTAAGTTACAACTTAAAGACAATTCTAGACATAGGTTCTGAGTAACTTACTGTATTCAGCCTCATTGACAGCTTGCGCGAGCCCCACAGGCTATACCTTGAGCCTTGGCTTCTCACCTGGCAATATTTGAACTACAGGTCATCTTCTCTCTCCCTACCTAGGTGACGGAATTGGAACTTCTGCAGACCAAGCTCCAGCTCTCCCATAATTGCTTGGTTCACTCCTTCACCAAAAGCAGGATCATGATTTATTGACTGATTAATTTTGAAATTTTAAGAAGAGAATTATGTGAGCTACTTAGTATCATGCCTTCAATAAAACACCACTATCATTATTCTTTCTGCTACTTCCAAACCCTTTTTTTTTTGTTAGCCAGAGTGGACTTCTGAAATGTATTCCTTCTGTTTACACTTTTCTAGTCTCTCTTCAGCTAGCTTGGATAGCTTTCTGTTACAAAACTTGCTTGGAGCCGGGCAGTGGTGGCGCATGCCTTTAATCCCAGCACTTGGGAGGCAGAGGCAGGTGGATTTCTGAGTTTGAGGCCAGCCTGGTCTACAGAGTGAGTTCCAGGACAGCCAGGGCTACACAGAGAAACCCTGTCTCAAAAAAAAAAACCAACAACAAAAAAAAAAAACAAAAAAAAAAAAAAAACAAAAAAAACTAAAACAACAACAACAAAACCTTGCTTGGTTGATATCTGGCCTTTTCCTGGAATGACTCACTCAATCATGGCTGTGCCTCAGCTTCCTTCAAGTCCACACCAGCAGTGCGCATCTTGTCTAGGGCAGGAATCATATTCTAAATCTAACTACCACCTTCACTCGGTCTCTTATTTTGAACTTGAAAACGAGTTCCAAGGAAAATTATGAGTTGCTTAAACATCAGAATAATCTTGTCACCATCCTTGATGTGCAGCTGTGCACAAACCACCTGCAAACTGAATTTCCAAGTTGTCATCTTTAAATGAAGAGTCGAGTAAGAATCTCCTCTAAGGGTTGTGAGTACAGGTCAGTGTTAACGTGTTTTCCCAGCATGCCCTGTGTTTACTTCTCAGCATGGAAGAAGAGGGGAGGAGGGGGAGAAATAATAAATCAAAGTGTGTTCTTCAAAGTTATTTCCAACTAAAAATGTTTGATTCTAATAATACAAGTAAATGTTTAAGTCTATACTTTGTAGGCTACATTTTCAAAGAATTACTACTGTAGCAAAGTATCCCATTTCACCATTTTCTCCAAAGTTCGACTACCTAACCAAGACTTTATATGTTATATCTCAGCAGCTCTTACGGGTGAGGATTTCTTACCATTTGGCATGTTTATATACACATCTATATAACAATGTGACTCCTCTATCAATTCCTACCAGAAGCACAATCTGAGGTTTAGTGTTAGCAAACCAATAGGACCTAATTTTTTAGTCCACAGTGCTCAAGATGGAGTTCCATCAGACGCCAGGTTCCATACCTTCACTGGACAGCAGAGAAAGAAACAATGATGCAGCTGATGTCGCTCTTAGCCCTATGTGACCTAGAAGTCTTCAGTAGGGAGACTCAGGGGAAAACATTTATGTCATGCTTAGGCCCAGTGAAGCAGGGTGAGCCGTGCACAACTGTGAGTGGACAAGAAGGATCAGGCCACTAGGAGCAGGCAAAGCAGTAATGGCATTTGCCTTTAATCCCTGCACTTGGGAAGCAAAGTTCAGTCGATCTCTGTGAGTTCAAGGCCAACCTGGTCCAAGAGAGAGTTTCAAGGCAGCCATGGATACACAGAAACCCTGACTCAAAATGAAAGGAAAGGAAAGGAAAGGAAAGGAAAGGAAAGGAAAGGAAAGGAAAGGAAAGGAAAGGAAAGGAAAAGACAATACATGACCTCTGTGGAAAACCGTGTTTCTTAGGTCTCAGAGGAATAAAAAAACCCAAGTGAAGGCCCTGCAGCGAAGATTCTGTGAGCTCTCCCATCTTCTGCTTTCTAACCTCCGCTCTTTCCCTAAAGCACCTTATAGAAACTACAACTTTTCTCCCTCACACCAGCCATAAAACCTGAATACCTGACTCTAACCTTCAACTTTCTATAAGTGCTGGCCATAAAGAAATTCCTTGGCCTTGTTTGACAATAAGTAATAAGACCCCATTTCAGAAAAGAGTTTACTCCACACCCAGGAGGAAGAGATTCTTCAAAAAAATAAGTGCGAGAAAAATCTCAACAGACAGGTCTTTCTCGTTGGCCTGCTCTGCCTGCTCCTAGTGGCCCGATCCTTCTTGGCCACTCACAGTTGTGCACGGCTCACCCTGCTTCACTGGGCCTAAGCAAGACATAGATGTTTCCCCCTGAGTCTCCCTTCTGAAGACTTCTGTGTCACTTAGAGCTATGAGTGACTAAATCTGGTGTGCTTTTCATGGTAGCTTGCATTTGGTTATAGAGGTGACAGCTGTAGGTCTCAGGAGGAACAGCAGAGGCATTGTTCTTTCCCACTTACACAGCTTCACGACTCAAAGTACATTTAGTCACACTGACTTCCATGACCCTCACAACAAACTAATGAGATAAGTAGGGCGAGCTTATTGTCCCAATTTATACGAGAAAAACTAGGGCACAGAAGAAAACTGAAGTGGCTTGCCCTAGGCACTACAGTTGATGAGTAGCAAGTAGGACAGGAACCCAGGATTCTAACTCCCAACCGACAGTTCTTTCCATGTTGTCTGGCCCCATTCTTAGCAGCTGACTCACCCCATGAAGTGCCCATCACCCAACCTTCACAGCAGTAAAGGATCTTTCCTATCCACTAGCCATGTGACTTTCTTTGTACAGAGCTGGTCTTAGAATCAGTCATGTAAAAATATATACATACATATGCATCCCTACAGATGAAAAGCTAATTTAGTTACACAGACGTGGCTTACAATTACAAATGTGACATGGCACTAGAGATCAAGACCCTGGCTCTGCTCTGCTTTTGTGTACTCTTATCTCCTCCAATATGTCCCCCACAGTGGGTGAAGTGATCAACTTTAACTGATACAAAGTACCAGGATTGGTTACCGTTTGAACTGTGGAGTTCTAATTGTGACCTTGAATGAACCATGAAGCCAGATGTTCACTCTTACTGACTTAAACATACCTGCCCAATTTTATTGCCGCCGTTACAATGTGGCAATTGCTGCTACTTTCTTTCAACAAAAGCCTAGTGTTTCGGAAAGTGTTTCATCCCCCTTTCAATCCAGCACCATTGCTCCTTCATTCTCTTGTGTTACAGTGGTTTTAACTCACTGTCTTCTGAGTTGTAAATTGGTAAAACCCAGGCCTGGGTCTGTAGCTCAGTGGTAGGGTGCTTACCCAGAATGCACTAGGTAAGTTTGAGCCCTGGTTCAATAAGCAATAAAGAAACTAAACACATACTAAAGAGATAGTGAAATCAAATTTTATTTATTACATATGTATATATTTATCTATTGATATGTAATCTTCGGCATGTCTAGCCACTGTTTAATTTTTTTTTTTTTTTGGAAAGAAACATAAATGGTGTAAAAAGTAAAATTTATTCACTTGAAGCCTTGAAAGACACATTTATCCAGGAAAGTACCTGTTTCCTGGATACACTGCTGCACACCTATGAGCCTAGCATTCTGGATATTGAAACAGGAGGATTGTAGATTCAGGACCAGCATCTAAAGCAAACAAACAAAATCAAATAAACAAAGACACTTGAGTAGTACATGTTTACAGTTCCCAAAATTCATATATTGAAGTCCCCAGTGTAACTATGTCTGGAGAGAGAAAGGAAGAAAACTTAGGTTAAATAAGTTTATAAGACTGGAACTTGGTCATATAAGAACAGCATCCAATATGAAGAGACACCAGAGACCTTCTCTCCCAGATCCTCTCTTTTCCTTCTCCACAGGCAGACACAAGAAAAGAAACTCACTAAGAATGGGCTGAGAAGATGGCTCTAAGCCTAAGAACACTGACTACTCTTTCAGAGAACCTGAGTTTGTGTTCAGAGATGACAGAACTTTACACAACCAATGGAAAACAAATATTTGATGTGGTATTTGCTCTCATGCTCAGCCATGGCCACTGTTACATAGATTTTTTTTTTTTTTTTTTTTTTTTCTAAGCATAAGGGTGAAAATTAAAGTTTTCCTGGAATATTCTCCATTTTCCAAATATGATAATGGTCTAATAATATTTCTATTACAATATAAAGTGTTATTTGGTATTTTTAATTAATACAATGTCTCATTCATTGAGGTATTGAATAAAATCATCAAAACATTTTCCAGACAGCCAGGAAAAACCCTTGAACTGATATATCTAAGTGAGAAATTTTGTAAGGTGGTTACTTACAGGGCTTATCCAGGCATTTATAAACATTAGGAGGAGACACTGCGGCCAAAGGATAAATCAGGGATACGCCCTTACTGAGATTTCAAGCCCAGATGGTAAGGTGTCATCAGTAATTTGAAGGCCTTGGAAGAAAGAGTCAGAATTCAGCAAGCAGAATTAACTCCCAAGGAAGAAAGAATGCAGCTAAAATAAGAGAAATTAATGCCATAAAAGATTTGAGGAAACAATGAATAGGTAAAAGGATGGGCTGGTGTGAAAACAAAGAAGACTTTTTAGAAATAAAAATGGAGATTATTAAAATAGAAGCTTTCTGTGAAGACGACACTCTGCATAGTGGATAGGCTTATGGTCAAGTTAATGAGTGAGAACGCTGAGTGCAGTTGTCTGTTGGAGTGGAGGGTAAAAAGATGGCAAGCTTCTCTGGCTGTGCATACCCCAGATCCAGATGTACAAGCCCTAAGCCCGCTTACCTCAGAGTGTGGATGTATAGAAACAGGGTCACAGACAAGGTAACTGTGGCCAAACGAGGCCCTGTGAGTGAACCTTGTTCAATTTCACTGATGTTCTTGAAACAGGATGGAATCTGAACACATGAAGAGACAGGCCAGATGTGGGTGTTCATAGATGCCGGGAGCCAAACCCAGGAAATTACCTGCTGTTCTAGAAAGACTAGTCAGTACAAGGTTAAGAAAGGACGTTCACAAGTCTCAGGTCCCAGGAACTTAAGGAACGTCTGGCATTTCCTTGGAACTGGTTATGACAGTGGGATGGTCTAGGGCAATAAGGATATGACAGTGGACTGGTCTTAGACAATAAGGATTCCATAGAAGGATAGCCCTAAGCAATGACTCTTGCCCAAACTTCCCGGTTTGCTGTGTCTTTATAACCTGCCCCCAGAATTAAAGTTTCAGAGCTTGATCAGAATCCCAGACTTGCTCTCATTCTTTGTGTCTCTTGTCCTTTCATTCGTTCGCCCCCTTCCTTAAGGTCTCATCGAATCCCCACGGGCCGGGGCACATAGAAAAAGTCTATGAGGAGAACAGAGATTCTAAGAGACAGCTTCTGTTGTATAACCTACGAAGTCTGTAGCATTTTGAGAGCTCAGCCCTAGCAAAACAATATAGGTAAAACAAAACACCCGAAAACAACCAACCAACAAAAACCATGGGAAGCCTTAGAAAGTAATTAGGAAACACAGACAATACACCTCGATTTAAAAGTAAATAATCGTTATTCAATTCAATTTCCAGGGAGGTAAAAATAAAGATAATGGAAAAAAAGAATATAATCAAGAAATGGGGACTATTTAACTATTTAACTATTTAACTAACACTAGTTAAACAGCCTTCCTCAGAGGCCTGTTTTAGTTCCTGCCTCCAGGTTCCTGCTCTAACCGAGTTTCTGTTTTGGCTTTTCTCAGTGATGGGCTGTGACCAGGATTTGTGAATCAGATAAACCCTTTCTTCCCCAAGTCATGCTTTTGACCATGGTCTTTATCACAGCCATATAAACCAAACCAGATATAACTAAAAATAACTAAATTAGTTAAACCAAAAATAAACTAAAAATAACTAAATTAAAAAAAAAAACCCTCCATCAACACAATTATCTATTTTCTACCTATGTGCCCAATGAATTTCTTGCATACAGTCCTGTAGGGAGAGTTCTTGAGCCCTCTGTTTTTTGTTTCCCATTGGTAACTTCGTGGTTAGAGCTGGATCAATGTTTAAAGGGTATTTATTCCAAATCTCTTCACTGAAATGAGGCAACTGACACTCAGTTTAAATACCACATGCCTTAAACATTTTATTATTCAAAATTGCTCCACATGTTCCCAGAGAGCCCTACAGAAAGAGATATGTGTTTCCTCCCTTTGAAGGGAGTTTTTCCGGTGACACATTTGGCTCTTGTAACCAGCTGTCTGGGGTTACAAGTAAGAGTCCTTAGTACTAGAAGTCCTCTAGGAATCTACTCTGAACCAACAAATTAGGAAAAGAAGTCATCCGAAATGACTAGTGAACGTAATTTCAGAGACTGGCTCATAAAGACCATGCAACTCACTCTCAAAGGCCTAGAGTCTCAAGGCTGCTGTATTAGAACGGTCATGTGTGCCATTATGACAAGGTGCCAGAGTGAGACGGAAGTTGTCTTGGACCTTGCAAACCAGACCATGCTCTAGCTCAGAGCTGCTAAGTTGCCTCCATTGACATCATATTGAACATAGAGGTCCACCAGGGAGGTATGCTCTATTTCCAGACAAAATTGTGAAACACGTGAGATTCAGCTGTCCTTGAAGCTTCTAGGGCTGAGCATTGCTTGACCCGAAACTATAGACAATGGGAATCGTGGTTGAAACTACAACGATTCTTGTTAGGAGCCATGCTGCGTTTGCTGAAGTAGCTATACGCTCGCCATTAGAAGATGGCGCTGGCTTCCTGTTCCTGGTTCTTCTTGGCCTTGGTGTCTGCAGCTGTGCGCACGCGTAGGTGCGAATTTTCCCGCTGATAGTACTATCAGTGGATATGTAAATGAGACCCCAGTCTGTAAGCCAATGAGGACAGATCATGTCTCTTTGATAGTATATAAGTCAGTACATTCTGGGGCTTGGGGTCCTTCCTTTGTCCTTCCTGTCCTTCCTTTGTTCTCCATCTTGCATCCTTCTAACTAAAAGAGCTGTAACAATAAAAGACGCTGTCAGAAGAATCTTGAATGTGACGTGCTCCTTATCGGCGAGGTAGCGTGTCGCAGATTCTCAGGATGCTTCAGTATCGGCTCAGTGTTCCCTCTACCAGAACCCAATCCTGTGATGTGTCCTTCCAAAATTATTATGGATTCCCTTTCTGAGCTGAGATACAGCTGTATAGACATTATTTGTTTTTTTTTTTTTTTTTTTTTTTTTTTTTCTACATAAAGTACATTTCAATAAGGAAATAAACATAAGAATAAAAAAATTTTAAAAGCAGTAGATCTTGTTCATGGTATATTTTTATATTACCCTTGGATAGTCACAGAAGTGAAATTTGAGAACAGTTTGAACAGAGAAAATTCACTCTAAAGAGTTAAATGTAGGCTAAAGTAATGGGTCCAGGGTTAAAAGTACATAGTACTCTTTCTTCCAGAAGACCTGACTTCACTGTCTAGAACCCCAATAGGAGGCCATACAACTACCAGCTCCAATGGGTATAATAACCTCTTTTGGGCTCTTTAGGGTGACTGAATTCACTTTAAAAAAAAAGCCTAAACCCCGTAAGTGCTGAAGATATAACTACTTGGAAGAGTATTTGCTCTCCTCACTCCTATCCTCCACACTAGGGTTAGGGGTGTCTACCACTGGGTCTTTGCATAGGTTCTAGGGATCCAATCTCTGTTTTCTTTCTGTCAGTCAGAATAATATCTTTTAAAAACAAAATGCTCTATTCCACTGGAGTCACAGAAGAAGAAGTACAAGTAATTTTTCCTCAGGAAACTGCTTTACAAAAAAATCCACCCTTCTGTCGTACACCTGAAGAGGTATTTAGCTACCATATTGCCTAGGAGGATGCCAAGGGAAGCTGCAAGGCCCAGCCATGGCCAACCTTTTGACATTGCAATAAAACACTGTCATCTACAAAATTAATACAAACCAACTAAACACACACACATACCTACACACAAACACATGCACACATGCACACACCACCTCATAGTATTTTATGTGTTGTGATTTTGCGTTAGGCCATATTTATAGGCAACCTTCAACGCACACAGCCCTGGGTGTTGAAGTGAACACTGGATTGTGAGAATAGGCCATTGAATGTTGTTGGTTACTCTCCACTGCATGATCATGCAGCTTCCATTGCTGAATGCTGGTGCTGGAAGGGCCTCCTGTGCTTCAGGAGCCTACCAGCTGAACGTGCAGAAAGCAAAACACACACACACACACACACACACACACACACACACACACACACACACACACACACAGTCCTTTCCTTCTGCAATTCCTCTTCAGCACCCTCAGCTAATAATGCTCAAGATTGTGCCTGTCAGCAAAGAAAAGCATTTAAAGGGTTCAGAGTCACCTCACCTAGCAGATAGAACGGGTCAACTGAGTGCAGAAAGGGCGAGGAAAGATAACTGGAATTACTGTCTGCTATGTGCCAGGAGTTCACTTTATGATAGATAACTTGAACTTCTCATTTTAACTTCTATGAAAGATTACTCAGATAGTTTCCAAAGGTGAATATTTTACTAGTGATGGTCATATGTTGTTACCAAATTTATTATTTTCTTCTTAATAAAGGATATTCATAAAACTAATAATTAATATTATATGTGATATGTATATGTCCATGCCATGGCATTCATGTAGAGGTCAGAGGACAACTCTGTGGAATTGATTCTCTTCTTCAACCTTTATGTAGGGTCTGCATTGAACTAGGGCATCAGGCTTGTTCCTCATTTGCTTTTACCTGCTGAGCCATCTTGCCAGTCCCATTTTTATCTAGTCAGAACTGTGATGTGACTACCACGTAATACCATGTAAATGTGGTTTCTAATGTTTCGAGTTGGAGCCCATATGCCACTATAACTAGACCTGCAGTTTCTTTTTCGGGGTAATCATTCTGTTCTAAAATTACATTGTGGTGAAGGTTGCAAGGCTGAATGTTAAAATTCATTTAATTGTACACTTCCCTGAAAGAAAACTAATGAAGGTGTTTCAGTCTGCAGATGACTTGATTTTCCCGAATCATTGATTGTTTACTTCCTAGACATACTCTGTCTTTATTAGGGTTTCATCGCTGTGAAGAGACACCATGACCAAGGCAACTCTTATAAAGGTAAACATTTAATTGTGCCTGGTTTATAGTTCAGAGGTTTGGCCCATTGTCATCATGACAAGAAGCATGACAGCCTACAGAAAGACGTGATGCTGGAGAATCAGAGGGTTCTAATCTTTATCGGTAGACTGTTAGGAAGAGAGACGAATTCTATGCTAGGCAGAACGCAGGCCTTGGAGATCTCAAAGCCCAGTCCTACGGTGACACAACCCGTTCAACAAGGCCACATCTATTTCAGCAGGGCCACATCTCCTTGTAGTGCCATTCTCTGTGGGCTGAGCATCCAAACACATGAGTCTATGGGGACCAAACCTAGTCAAGCCACCACATACTCCCAATTCTTTCCTCGATTTTTATTTTAATTAAATTTAACTTTCTTTTTTATTTATTCAAGTCTTTATATTTCCTTTTTGCCCTTTTTGATGATAATGATGATGATGACAATGACAATGATGATAATGATCTCGTCCTTTTTTGAGGCAACTCTGGCTGAGCCGGAACTCAGTGCAGATACCACCCAGACCAGGCTGCCCTTGACTGAACTTCTAGTGATCTTCCTGCCTCTGCCTCCAGAGTATTGGTGTTTCTGGTATGTACCACTGTCCTGGGCTGCTCAAGCCTTTAAAGCTTTTGCTCTATACTTGTGTTGGTATACTCTGATGGCCCATTTTTTATCTTATATTCTGTTTATTGACTTAATTTTTTTCTTCAATAAACATATATATTTTTTTATTTACAGAGAGCCTTTATTCTTCAGGTTTTTAGTGACACAGTCCCTTTCTTGCCCTGGTTAGTATAATGAGGCTGTAGAACATTCTTAAAGAATTTGCATCTTCTGGTTTCGGAGTTTCTAAACTCAGAATTTCTTTAGTCAAAAAATAAAAGGAGTTGTCTATTTTCTGTCCCCCCCCCCCAATGGCAAAGGTCATGTCTACCTCAAAGCTGCTTTGTAGTTGAGGATGACCTTGAACTTCTGGTCTTAGAGCATCTATCTCCTGAGTGCTAGGATTACACGGATATGGCACCACATTGATTTAGTTCAGTTCTGGGGACCAAGAGCTGGGGAGGCAAGTGCCCTCCTGACTGAGGTACATCCCCAGCCTGATTACCTTCTGATCACTGAATGTACTCACAAGTATAAACAATGTCCCAGTGCATTCTGATTGCTTATGGTTCCTGGTGAACTCTTCATACTACAAATTAATACCAAACATTCTTAATAGCCTGATTTCTACAAACTTGTCCAGACATGTAGTACATGATTCATTTACTGACTCTTAGACCTTTTCAGAATACTTTTTTATATATGTCAATAAAAGCCTGTGAAGTAGAAGAGATTGAAGTGTTTCCCATAGTTACTATCCAGGGTAGGCCACCACCCTGTGATTAGCTCAAACTCCTCTTTGCAGTACATGTAACAGGAGGCAGCCATGCCTTTCATTGACAGCACATAGCCAAGGGTTCACTACTGAACCTCGGGTATACAGGTGGCAACTTCCATTGTTCTCAAAGGAGACTTTTGTATCAGGTCATGACAGTAACCTCTGCAAGATGACTTCTATCTATACTCTGTCATTCTCCTTCAAGACTTCTAAGATTCACCCAGCCTTGGCTGACACTGAAGTCCTGGTCTTTGCTTCCTCTCCATCAATGTTCATCTCTTCTGCACCCAGACCTTTCCTCCGACTCTATTCGAGCATGGCAGTCAATTTAAACTGCTGCTTTCCCAAAGCCTAGGCTGATTCCTTAGATAAAGCTAGCCTTTCTTCTTCCTAAAGTCATACTCTTTGTAGTTATTATCATAAATCAATTCCTTTTCAGTTTGGCAAGTATCTTATCTTCCCTAGGAAACGTGAATCAGCATGAGGGCAGAGACAACTGCGTCTTTCTGCCTCCTCCTGTCTTCTGGAACCCTCATAAAGCACAGAGGAGGTTTGCTGAATTACCTGACAAATGGCTCAAACTTAATCACAGAAAATGAGTTAGTACTTATCAAATGTTTGGTGTAATTCTGTGCACCGGGTGTTATACAGGTGTTTGTTAAATAAAATGAAAGGTTGATAGGACATAATCTTGGATTTAGGAGGACAATTGCTATCGTAATTACTGGAAATGGTGTCTATAATTTATTAACAGACTCAGATAATTTCCTCTTTATTACCAGATTCCTACGAATGTTGAACCATGGATGGAAACACGGCTTTCTTTTTATATTCTGTTCCTTTTTCTAATTACATATCATTTCTCTCACAGTGATAGTTAAATCTCATTCTATTTAATGATTTATCCATTTTCTGCTGTAACAGTTTTATCAGCAACGCCTTGTATTATAATCTCATTATTTCACAGAATTATATCCTATTTGTTAAGAACAGTAGCTGTTACCATGATTTTATCTCCAATGCTCTTTTCCATGTCAGTGTCTTAGCCCTCTCTGTGTAACGATTAAACATTTTCTTCTTTTCCTTTAGTCAAATTCTGTTCGGTGTTGCATATATAAGTGTCTTTTATTCTGTGTTGATATTTTATTTGAAGAACTTAATTTTTCATCTGAACCATGCAGGCCTCATTTATACAATTCTATGTTTTGAGGGAATAAGGTGGCATGAACTGAGAAAATTACCGATTTTTTTTATTCCGAAGTATAATATACCTGCAATGAAGTACCAGAGCTTTATTTCTTAATTTCTACTGACTCAGTTCCCCCTATGGGACTGATATTTTTACTTCTTGATTCAAATGTACTTTGTGGGAGGAAGTCGTAAAATGTTCAACTAAGTCTCAGAACTGCATGCTGGACAAGCAGATAGACCACACAAGGCTTGCATGTGCCTTTGGTTAACAAAACAAAACAAACAAAAAAAACAACCTGTGTCAATACAGGATAGGGTTCAGATGCAATCTGTTGCTGGCTTGCTTGCATGTGTTTAAGTGTGTAATACTGTCACTTGCTGTTGCTTCCCTATATCAGAGTAATGTGAAAAAAGTTTTCAATGCCAAGGGTTAAATTGTACTTCTTTAAAGGTGCCCCTCCCCCAAATCCTTGTAGCTTTCTTTCCCTTCATATTTTAATATAGAGAATGTCATAATACACTATATGAGTAATGCATGATATAATCTATTCTTTGAAAAGGTTATTGTGTGCGTGCGTGTGTGAATGTGTATGGTGTGTGTCTGTGGGTGTGTGTGGTGTATGTGTGTGTGTGTGTATGGTGTGTGTGTGTGTGGTGTATGTGTGTGGGGTGTGTGTGTGTATGGTGTGTGTGTGGTGTGTGTGTATGATGTGTGTGTGTATGGTGTGTGTGGTGTGTGTGTGTATGGTGTGTGTGTGGTGTGTGTCTGTGGGTGTGTGTGGTGTATGTGTGGTGTGTGTGTGTGTTATGCGGGTTGAAGGTGTTATCACGTAGAGGTTAGCATGCATGTGAAGGCTAGCAGGCAGCTTTGGGGAGTCAGTCCCCACTTTCTGCTTTGTCTCATGTTTGTTGTTACTTTGGCTGTTGCTGATGCTGTTGTGCTGCACAATCCAGGCCTGAAAATCCAAAGAGATGCTTTGCTTTCTGCCTCAGTTAAAGATGTGTGCAGTGCTATCTGGATTTGACAGCCTTGGGTTTGCAGCCTCATCTTTGACCCACTGAGCCATCCCCCCTACCCTACATTATTCTTTGTGTAAGACAACCACCTGCACGTATACACCACGTGCATGGGTACATGTTCCTGAATCTTAGGACCGGAGAGAATGCATGTTGTCACGTAACTGCTTACCCGTCAGTGTCACTTTTGTACCAGACACAGTTTAGATCTTTAGTGGAAGCTTTGACACTTTGTTTCTCTTTGATATGAAAATATTTCGATTCTTTCATCCAGGAAAAGAATTCATTCCCTCTAATGCTCCTGTGTGTAACTTAAAAGCTTTGTAATGCTGCCACATGGTTTTGTGGCAAGCCAATATAGCAGTGAAACCCACAGGGTTCCTGGGTTAAATCTCTGTATCTTCATCTGATGAGACTTGTACTTAGCTTTCAGATCTACTGTAAAGGTTAAATACATTAACTTCTGGGAAGAATTAAGGAAGAATTTTTGGAACATGTACATCAGGAATGTTTTCAGCTGCTGTTTCCTTGAGCTACAATCTCTTTTTGTTTGTATATTGTTTCGTTTTCAAGACAGGGTTTCTCTAGCCCTGGCTGTCCTGGAAGTTGCCCGGTAGATTAGGCTGACCTCTAACTCAGAGGTCTGCCTGCCTCTGCCTCACCAATGCTGGGATTAAAGGCGTGTGCTACCACTGCCTAGCTAACTTAAAGACTTAGGTAAACCGAAAATATTTAGAACAGAGTATATAGTGGTTAAAAATCTAAACTGCAAATGTTCCTTTGTTCTGTTCAGTTTTGTAGGAGTCTTCTAAGAAGCAGAGCTCCACAGTGAGAACCTAAACTAGCAGAACATATTAGATGAAAGGTACGTTAGAGTCTATGTTTAGGGGCTAGAGTGTCTCCGTGGTTAAGAGTTCCTGATGCTCTTCCAGAGGACCAAGTTTGAGTCCCAGTTCTCAGCTGTCTGAGACTTCAATTCCAAGGGATCTTAAGTCCTTTCTGGTACCTGTACCCACAGGGGGCATCCATTCACACAGAAACGCATACATAAATAAGGATCAACCTTAACATTCTATGTTTAACAACTTCTCAATAAGATTGTTATGCTCTATTCTTTACAGGGGTGTGTGTGTGTATGCATGTCCGTGTGTGTGTGTGTGTGTGTGTGTGTGTGTGTGTGTGTGTCTGTGTCTGTGTGTGTATGTCTGTGTGTGCAAATGTGGATAGAGAATGGGAGATGAGGAAGAAAGGAGAAATGATTAAAATAATTTCATAAGAAAAAGATCCATCCAACAGGCTAGCCTGCCAGCGTTTGTTGAGCTGTAGAAAGCTGAACAGCCCAGGTCCAGGAGCCATCCAATCAGGAGGCCGAGAGCCACATTTCCATAACGATGATTGGCTAGTAGTCTGGAGGCTGGCTGAGCTGCAGGAGGATGGGGAAGAAAGGCTCTCCTGAGAAAATAGCAGAACAACTTTCTGTTGTTTACTGCATATTCTCCAAATGATTGTAGTGATTCATTCTTTAGGAAGGCTTGTTTAGCAAACAAAAGAGGCGCAGTTGTTCTCAACAACAGTAGCATTCAACGGCCAAGAAGCCGAGCAAAATGGAAGTCTTCTTTAAAATCCACTTTAGGCTCCAGGGTTGTTCTAACCGAATATGTAAAACCTGTCTAGGAGAGGCATGAGGATCATAAATCACTAATTCGGGTTTGCTGGTTTTGATGAACGCCACTGTTGCTTTATTAAACGTGTGTCAACTTTATGAAATCTGAACAAAGTAGAATTCATCAAGTATGAAAATCCTTTTAAATATACTGTGTATTTTCATAGTTAGGGGTGTTCCGTTACCCTCAGTAACACAGTTGTTCTGGTGAGTTCTTTTACCTCCTGCAGTCATTTATACATGAAAATCGTAGAGATGTATTCATCAATGTGTTTCATAATGTTCTCACAAATTTTTATACTTATAACTATCTACTTTCAGTAAATCACAGAGTGCTTCTCTTGACAGGACACAAAGAAAAGGAGACAAGAAATATAAAGGCTGTATCCAACAGCCTATTGTCCTTTTCCAACTTGGTGCTTTTCTGTTCTGTTGTTTTAAAGTCACAAAGAGCAGTGGCAACATCTTACCTACAAGTTTTTAAATTTTTAAATCCCCCCCGCCCCCAGCGTTTCTCCTCCTGGCAATGAGGCTAACCCTGCAGAGCAGATTAAGCAGAAGCATTTTGCAGACTTTCCCAGTGACCATTCCTTGGCTGGCTAACAGACCAGCCATTCAGAAGCAATTTTCTTCAGGCTGAAATTATGTGCTGACCGTAGCAGGATCACTTCCCATAATAACCCTTCCCCCACCCAGCGCTAAATACAATCTGTCTCCTACTCACTGTAATAACGTGCAAATGACTGTAATTTCGCAGACAAGAAACAGCCCAAAGTGAAACGTGTCTAAACAGAGGTCGATTTGAAAAATCAGGGCTATTACCTAAATCTGTAAAATACATATTGTAATAAAACCAGCAACAGCAATCTCCAATAAGCAGTTCTAAAAAAACGCAGCTTGTGTTTTGATCTTCTTTGTGCACCCGGTCTTCAGAAGCATAAAAGAGAACTCTTTTCCTAGAAATGGCTTCATTGCATGGGATGTAAATTGCCGAACTTCCCTAGCCGATCCCAGACCCTGCTAGGGCACCCATGCAGACACAGTAGCTAACACCACCCTGACAGTGCCTAGGGCCAAGCTGAAGGATGACTTGAAACATTTAAGGCTGACCTACCTACATTGCTGTTTTCTCAACACAAGGACTATTCAAGTGTTTTTCTTTAAAAAAAATAAATAAATAAAATAAAAGAGAAAAAGTTCTGTTTTGTTAGGTTTTCTCAACGTGAAGCATGCCAGGAATAGGCTGCTGCCTTTTCTTCTCCACTAAGAAATTGGAACTGCACCAGAAAACCAGGAGCTATTCGAGCATACAGGGAGAAGCCACCCTCATCTTTCTCTTTCTGTCTTGGTATTGAACCCATGCCGTCAAGCAGGCGAGGCAAGCAGTCCACCGTAGAACCATATTCCTATATTTTTATTTCTTTACTATTACAATTTATTGTAATATTAAATCACTTGATGTATTCACCTTATATTATCTATAGTTGTTTAAACTAAGCTATATTACAAAGGGCTGTCAAGACTGCAAGACTCTCCCTGTCTTTGGGAGTCAGTTGGTGAGACTTCAGGTTAAAATGAATTAGCAGGACATAAAAGCTATCTGAAAAGCTAATGTGGCAATATTGGAAGATACAGAAGAATATTTCTATTTGTGGATGTCTATCAGAAATGTGTTTTTCACCAGGGGCTATCATGAGCTCTCTCTTCCCTCACCTCTTTCTACCACAGACTTGAAATGGTGCTGTGTACAACATCTTTTTCCCCCTTGGAACTTTATTTTGGTCTAAGGTTACTTCAAAATTACGTAAGCTATCAAACGTTTGAGCAAAGGAACAGTACTTGGCTCTACTTGATGACAGTTATCCAGAGATAGATACTGCTCGATGGAAACAGGTCAGATTCAGCATGCAGTGTAAGAAGGTAGCAATGTTTTGTTTTATTTTTGTTTGGCTCTCCCCCCACTTTTCAGAAGCTCTTTATCAACTAGAAGCAGTTATCTGTAGGTGAAAAGAGTGAAAGCCTTCTAATGTTTCTGTGGGTGTTTCATTAATCAGCTTCATGTTCTCTAGAAAAGAGCAGAAGCAGACCAGTGCTTAAGGGCTCCCAGTGGATAAGAATCTTTCCCTATAGTTTTGTTGGGTAACTGATACATCTATAGGTATACCTAACTTAAGTCCCCTTCATGCAAATTAAGCTCAGATAATTTACATTTTAGAATTTTCTCTTCTAGCCTTTCTCTTGATCTTGAGAGCTCCCAAGAACTCCCAAGTGCCTGGTATGTGTAGATTTAAAAAAGCTTCCACTTGCTTCCAAGTAAATAAAAACTCAAGAAAGCTGTCTGCTGGCCGTAAGGCTACACATCTGTAATCCTATCACTGGAAAGGCAGAGGATGGCAAGTTCCTAGCTAGCCTGGGCTGCCTACTAAAGTGCTTGTAGGAAAAAAAAAAAAGGGGGGGGGTTGGGGGGGTATAAAACTGTTTTTGATTTCTGGACCTTAATAATGCAACTCCAATCAGAAAAAAAGAATCACGAATAAAGGCCACCTTGATTTTCTGTGTTGTTGCCTGAAGCTGTTACTCTCCTCTTGAGCTCTTTCCAGGAAAAAAAAGGAAATAAAGGAAGGAAGGAAGGAAGGAAGGAAGGAAGGAAGGAAGGAAGGAAGGAAACAGGAGAGGGAAGGGAAAGGAAGGGGAGGGGAGGGGAGGGGAGAGAGGAGAAGGGAGGGGAGGGGAGGGGAGGGGAGGGGAGGGGAGGGGAGGGGAGGGGAGGGAAGGGAAGGGAAGGGAAGGGAAGGGAAGGGAAGGGAAGGGAAGGGAAGGGAAGGGAAGGGAGAAGGGAAGAGCAGAGCAGAGCAGAGCAGAGCAGAGCAGAGCAGAGCAGAGCAGAGCAGAGCAGAGCAGAGCAGAGCAGAACAGAGCCAACCAAGTCTCTTGCCAGGATGGCAGGACTACTCTCCCATCTCCTTGCTAATGACATGTCATGTGTAGTGCTGAGATGACTTGGGGGCCCATGGAGGAGTGATGGTGGCTATTGCTGGTAGAATGACACTCTCTAATTACCTCCTTTACACTAACCTCATGTCTTCCCCACCCCTCAACTCGGAACACTGCTCTTTTTTCCCAGACATCTCCTCCATCTCTCACATCTCTGGGTAGACACAGGATGAAACATAAAATTACAAAGTACACATGTTGAAAGACTGTACTGGTGTAATCAAGGAAATGCAGTGGATATCACTAGGAAGACAGCTACACCCCCTGGTACACTACTTTGATAAGAAATGTATGTAATAATAAGAGGTCATGATTTTGAAAGGGAGTAGAGGGCATGGGAAGAATTGGGAGGAGGCAAGGGAAGAGACAGAGGGGAGGAAATTATGTACCCATGTGTGAAATTCTCAAAGAGATTAAATTTTAAAAAAATTAATCAGGATGAAAAAAAATTCAGTTCTATAAACAGAACCAAACTTTCCAACTTTGTGAGGCAAGAGAGAAGCTCCTCTTGTCAAAGCTGGTAGCTAATTATCTTTCAGTCTTCCATTATCTGAGAGTCCTCATAGGCCTCTAGATTGTCCTCCACCCCTTTACAAGCAAAACAAACACATGCAAAGCCAGTATAACAATGGTAGTCTATTCAAAAGTTGCCTGGAAGAATTTGGGAGGTGGGAGAGATGGGGGTGGGGAATAAAGGGCCCATGGGAATAATAAAAAGGAAAGAAACATGCTTTGATTTGCCAAAATAATTTGAATTAAATATGTACTCAAGTTGGCCTTCTTTGGCCAATGGTGTTTATTTTAAAGAAGTATAGTCTTAGGTGTTTGACTGTAGAAGGCAGGACTAGGTTCAATTACACATCTGGATGATTACATTTCGGATCTGGTCCGACTCTGTGATTCCTTTAGTGGGAGTTTGTTTTGAGAGAGCCTTACCCTCTCCCACTGCCTCTAGATGATAATGTTTAAATACTCTGTGAAGTGTTTTTGTTTTAAGAGATAATCGTTGATTTTTTTTTTCTAAACTAATGTAACATATGGGGTAACCACAGCCTGAAATGGAGACAACACCCCAGGGACACAGGAAGCGCACAAGTGTGAGTTGATCTTTGGAGGAAGCACACTTCTAAAAGAAGTAAAGTTATGTATGACTTCTATAAGGTACTGTGCCGTTAACAAGGAGCGATACAGAAATGTAAAACCTGTACAGTAAAAAATACTACCCAGACACCAAAACTAGAATGGTAGATGAGTAGACACTAGGTATCTAATTTGTCCCAGTGTATTTGTTTTTGTGTGTCTTCACTGTGAGTAAAAGAGGCATTGACCTGATTTCAGTACTCCCTTTCTGTGTCTTAGTCCAATAAAGGTCATAACTTTTGGTTTGTTGCTTTTTGCAGCGTCTACTCTAGTTCATCTAGGGCAATGAAACAACAAATTGGCATTTTTTTTAATGGACTAAATATATTAAAAACACAAACATTAGTCAATAGCCATTACTTATAACATGTGGCATAAATGTTTGTATTGATCCACAAAGTCGCCTCCAAACGTTTACATCATAGCTGTCTTCTGCCAGAGGCTATTTACTCTTGTGTGCCCGTTTGTGTGAGCTCCCATTGTCAGCTGAAAACCCCAGTAATATCTGATCCTTCAAACTCTGAGTTATAATCGGTTTACTTGAAACTCAAAGATTAAGTGACAATAAAACCCCCACATTCTAGCTCTTAAAATAATCGAAAATAACAACGCAAATTTAAAAAATAAACCATGTTCTGAAGACTTAATATGTAAGACTACATTAGCTTAAATATATTAACGGGCTGTTTTCACATTAGCCTCCTGTCCTGGAAAATGAGTCCTATTAACTCGACTGCGTTTGTCGTCTTACCATAAAAGTGAGAACATTTTGTATGTTTGTGGGTTGTGGACACAGCGTTAAGAGAATTTAGAATCTCTGATCCCCATAAGAGTTAAAGATTTGAGAAAAGAATTTAGGCAGATAATCCAGATAATTAAAAAGTGGGGACAGAGGCTGTTTAAGGAGTTAATATGCCTAGTATATATGTTTTTCCACAAATCGATTTATTTTTTTTAATAAGGCTCGTTTGAGGTGTTAATGTGGTTTGCGGCCTTGTTATCTGTCAGTCTGTCTGTCGCAGAAGATCAGTTGGAGGGATTTGCTGGTAATTTGAGGAGAGCCATCCATTGGGGTTTGCTCAAATGGTCGTCTGGGTCCACAGTTCAGGACTTGCAGATCAGAAGCCTGGAAACAAAAGGGTTACTTGTTCCCCCACCACCGGATGCTCCCCACTGATTTTTCGTATTTAATGAGAGAGAGAGAGAGAGAGAGAGAGAGAGAGAGAGAGAGAGAGAGAGAGAGAGAGAGAGAGAGAGAGAGAGAGAGAGAGAGAGAGAGGCAGAGAGGGAGGGAAGGAGAGCGAGAGAGAATTTTTTTTTTTTTTTTTGGGCGGGAGGGCACGATTGCAGGAAGGGCAAGGTGGTGGGGAAGGGCTGAGAGACAGACGCTGCAGAGCTGGGCTGCCGAGTCCTTGGGACGTGGAAGGGACTACAGTAAACTGCTCGCGTGGGTTTCCACCGAGCGGCGTCCCCGCTCCGTGCGGGTGGCTCAGCTGGCTTCCCTCTGCCACCGAGCGATCACATACATTATTTCCCCCAAGATAACACAATCAAACTTGCATTTACCGATATCCTCTCTTCGCAGCCTGCTTGAGATGTGTTTTAATAAATAAGTGTTTTATGTGAATGATGTAGTAATTGAAACACGCGCCCCATTTTCCCCCCTCCCTTCGTCCTGCGGGAGGTTCCGCAACCCCAATCTGCTTGGAAAATAAAACGCTTTGTCTCCACCGCCACCCCCCACCGCACCCCCACCCGCGCTCAGTGTGTGTTTTATACGTGTGTATATCTCAACCCCCTACAGTAGCCAAGAGAAAGCAGCTAGCCAATGAGAGAGCCCAGTTTCATAAAAGCTGCTCTCTGATTGGCCCTGTGCGAAAGGGCATTGGGAACAAAGAAAAGTCCCTTTCAGGTATACAGGCTGAGAGCTCCTTTGGCTGCACTCCCCCTGTGCGTGTGTTGTGTTTCAGTTCTGACTCCACTGTTCCAGAACAAGCTTGGTGTGTGTGTGTGTGTGTGTGAGTGTGTGTGTGTGCACCGGGGGGATTTCTGTGTTCTGTTTTTCTTTTTTGCTTTATTTTTGTTTGTTTTTTTTATTTTTATAAAAAAAATAATACACGGGACGGTCTGTGACATTTGCTGGTCCATCTTTAATAAAAAAATTGAAGAAATTATAATTTCCAAAATAAAGCGGCTGCAACCAAACACACTCAATGCAGTTAGAAGGAAAAGGTCAACTCGCTCCCATACAGACCGTAAGTACGGTTGCGTGGTGTGTCGCTATATAGCACTTTAGTGGGGTATTCATGCAGGGGAATGTGCGAGTTTTATGCATTGAAATGAGGAACTAGTTACAGGTTTTGGCTTTGCATTTATAACAGCCCAAGAAGGGTGAATTTTATTCAGTGGAGGGTGACTTTGTAACTTCTTTAGACAAATTAAGCTTGACTGGGCACTTGGGCTAACTTAAGAGTAAATTACCTTTTGGGCTCTAACCCAAAGGAGACTAAGAGTGATTCAGTTACACACCCTGGTCCTCCGTGTCAGGTCTCTGGCGCACCTTTCCCCCTCCTTTCCTTCTCTACCGGAGCTGAGCTGACCCCCGCCCAGACCGAGTCAGGCAAATGGGAACCCGGGTAGAACAAGCCGATTTCTCTCCTGTCACATCCTCCTGTTCAGTAATTTAATAGTAAGCTAGGGAATATTCATCCATTACATGTAATGACTGTAACTACCATTTTCCACTTTCTTAAAAAAAAAAAAAAAAAAAAGGCAAGAAGGAAAAAAAAAAACACCATTAAGAGAAGGTGTGTGTGTGTGTGTGGGAAGAGCCCCACCCAACCCAAACAAACCCACAAATAGTAACAATGGTGTGTTTATTACAAGTCCCTGTTTGGGAGCTAGCAAAATGTTTTTCTTTGTTTAATACATGAAGTGTGTGTGTGTGTGTGTGGGGGGGGTGTTCCTAAAATCCCAGCAGCTCTGAGGTACTCTGCCCTCCCCCCAGGCGTCCGCTGCCTTGGCCCCCTTGGGAAAGCCGACAAATTGGAGATCAGTTGAGGAAAGGTTTATAAGCTGTTTCTTTAAAACATCTGCTTTGCTCTTGTGGCCATTACATTTCCCTCCTTCCGAACTTCCGAGATTCTAGATGGCTGAGAAATGCTTCACATTCATAACTTGTAGCTTCGCCCACTGTAGGGCGTGCGGGGAGGGGGGAGGGGGTTGCAGGGGGAAGGGAGAAACCTTCAGCTTTTTTTTTTTTTTTTAAAGACCAGATCAGTATTTTCTTGATACGCTTGTCACCATTTTTGTTCTCACGACAACCAATTGAGCCCTTGATCCTCACGTGATGTGAAAGGCTTGCACTGTAACAAAACCGCTCCTTTTAGATGGTTGGTGTTGCTAAGGCGCCCATCCCCCTCTCCCAGCCCCGACATTTCCAGCAAAGCGACTCTCCACTTCCAATCCATCAACAATTCATTACTGCTTTTAGCTTCCAAACGCCAGCTAATTAAAAATACTAAGCCAAGCTCCGAGGCCATCTGACTAAACACAGGAGGGGGGTGGGCGAGAGGTGGAGAGAGGAGGGAAAAAAATAGAGACGCACTGTTTGCTGCGTGTAGAGAAAGAGAAATTGTCCTGGAGAAAGGTCGCCTTAAAAAAAAAAAAAAAAAAATCTTTTTGACTCTAATTATCGAATTACCACATGACAGATCGGCTTGCGCGGCGGAGGATTTTAACCCCTCCTCGGGGATTATTCTAAGAACTAGGTTCTTTTTTTTTCTCAAAAACAACATAAAACAGGAAAACATCACATCCTTCAGGTTTCCAAGACAGCCCCTTTTAGACGCCGTTATTTTCCCCGCTCCACCACCCCCCGCCCCGGGCGAAAGCTGCTCTAACTGGTTTATCAGCTCCCTGCATCGTCTGCTCCCTCCTCCTCCACACCTTTCTTTTTCTCCTCTAGCCTAGCTCCTCATCCCACCCTCTCTTCCTCCTTCTCCTCCTCCTCCCCCCATCCTTTCGCCCCCTCCTTAAGTTAGTTGGAGAAATCAAATGTCAGGACGAGCGGAAAAATGCCACTTCCCGACTAACAGGCGGAATCCAGCCCAGATTTTCAGTCCTTTCTTCTTATTCTTTCTTCCCTTTCACTAATTTATCCCGATGTTAGCACATTCTGTCTCGTTACTAGAGGACGCCTGTAGGTTTGCTACATGAGATCATTACTTACTGATCACGGTGACTCTGAAGTCTGCAACTGAAAGCGGAATGAGAAGTTCGGAAAAGTTTTTTCTCTAATTCTCATTCTCTCTCTCTCTCTCTCTCTCTCTCTCTCTCTCTCTCTCTCTCTCTCTCTCTCTCTCTCTCTCTCTCCTAGTCTCCTCTCCCCTCCCCTCCCCCTCTCCTCTCCCTCTCTCTCAACACCCTATTATTCTGAATGCTTGTTAAGAGGAAAAACACCCTTCGGTGGTTGGGTTGTGGATGTGAAGCATCTCTCAGCTGCACAGTGACACATTTTTTTTTTTTTTTTTTTTTTTTAAAGGAGAAAAGGGCTCCAGAGCTTTTTGCCAAAAGGGGGATGGGGAAGTGGAATAATGTTACTGAGTGATTATTTTGGCTGAGATGTGTTACTTGGTTTCTTCCTTTTTGATCATTTGGTGTTTAAGTAAAATGAGGCACAGGGCTGTGCGCCTAGTGGACTGAGAAATGCTTTTTTTTTTTTTTTTTTTTTTGATTTGCGGGCCTAATTAAAAATGATAAAGGATTTAAAGGTAAGCATCCTCTCTCTCTTTCTGCGTGTCTCTGTGTGTGTGTGTCTCTCTCTCTGTGTATTTATTTATTTTCTCAACAATCAACTGTTAAAAGGGGGCTGATCCCTTTAAAAACTGTTTTAACTGCTCTTTGTCAAACACACACTCATTTGTGGTCACTGAGGCCACCTTGGCGCAGATCACTTAAAGTGTACGTCTTAATCAGTTTCCCTACAGGCAGTAGCACAATATTTAACAGACTGAGCAGTTCTGTGACCCAGGGGTATGGCAAAATTATTTAGATAGATTTAGATAGATTTTTCTTTTTTCTCTTAAAAAGGCAAATATTTAACCTCTCACACTATCTTTTTACTGAGAAAAATACTCTTAAAGAGGTCTGTGTATATTTCATAAAGAATGTGTAGCTGTTTGGGAAGTGGGGTGGTAGGTATGTGTGTAAGAGAGGAACTACGGTTGTTTTTCTGTTTCTTGTGGAGAACAAAACCTAGATTGTCTAGACAATTTGTAAGAAGTATTAAAATTAGAAATAAGGAAAACTGAGTGACATCATTTTGAAAACTAGTCTTAGAGAACTTTGAGGGCCTGTGTTTTTGTTTGTTTGTTTGTTTGGTTGGTTGGTTGGTTGGTTTTGTTTTTACATTGCAAGACCCAGGCCATGTTTAGGAGATGTTTAAGAGGGTGTTTTTCTTGTATGAATGTCCAGGATCTTTTCCTGGGGTTGAAATAGCACATGTGCTAGGCAAAAATAAAAAATGTTCAACTTAAAAAAAAAAGCCACAAAACCTTTCTGGGCTTGAATCAGATCCTTGGAGATATTTTAATGCTTTTAAAGAACTGGCTATCCCCCTGCTGTTTAGAGGGATTTTCGTTTTAGCTACTGTAAGATGCTTATTGTCAGGGGGGTGCTTTTCAAGTCTGGCTGTTTTCCTTTAAACCTGGTATTAGACTGCGGAGACAATAATGAGCCCCCTCTTCTCTGTCCTTCCCTGTGCCCCTTACTAACTCCCCAGTATTAGTGGTTTTCTATTTCGGTAATACCCAGACAAGAAATATTCGACTTTTTTTCTCCCTCCACAGGAGAAGGTGGACCTGGAGTGAAGGGAGTGAGATCCCTGAACACATTTTGGGGGGCAGGAAAAAGAAGAGGAAAATTGGAAGAAAAAAATTTTTTTTTCTTTACGAGAAAGCCCAGAGGAGCTAAACGAATGTCCCCTCATCTCTCAAGGAAAGTTCATCGGATTTTTAATCTCGAGAGCTCATCTTCAGGATGTCCGTGAACGTTTCGACTGCAGGAAAAGGTGTGGATCCAAATACAGTTGATACTTATGACAGTGGCGATGATTGGGAAATCGGGGTTGGAAATTTAATCATTGATTTGGACGCCGATTTGGAAAAGGACAGACAGAAATTTGAGATGAATAATTCCACCAACACCACTACCAACACTACTAAGGATTGTGGAGGGCCGGCCTCCAATGGGACCTGTGCTACCTCAGCCTTAGCTGATGGCCTAAAATTTGCTTCTGTTCAGCCCTCCGCTCCCCAGGGGAATTCACACAAAGAGACCAGCAAATCAAAAGTGAAAAGGGCTAAAACTTCTAAGGATGCTAATAAATCTCTGCCTTCTGCTGCCTTGTATGGAATTCCCGAGATCAGCAGCACTGGCAAGAGGCAGGAAGTCCAAGGGCGCCCTGGAGAGGCTACTGGCATGAATTCAGCGCTGGGTCAAAGTGTGAGCGGCGGCGGCGGCGGCAACCCAAACAGCAACGGTACCAGCACCGGGACCTCGGCTGCCACCGCGGGGGCAAGCTCCTGTGGGAAAAGCAAGGAAGAGAAGCCAGGGAAAAGCCACAGCAGCCGAGGAGCCAAGCGGGATAAGGATGCTGCGAGATCCCGGAAAGACAAGCACGACCTGCTGCAGGGCCACCAGAATGGCGGCGGTGGCCAGGCCCCCTCCGGTGGTCACCTTTATGGCTTTGGGGCCAAGAGCAATGGAAGTGGAGCGAGCCCCTTTCACTGTGGGGTCGCTGGGAGTGGCAGCGTCGGGGCTGCAGGGGAAGTTAGCAAAACTGCTCCGGATTCAACGCTCATGGGAAACTCTATGCTGGTCAAGAAGGAAGAAGAGGAGGAGGAGAGCCACAGGCGAATTAAGAAACTGAAAACCGAGAAGGTAGGATACGGTCGCCTTCTTGTGTATCCCACTCTGTGTGTATTTGTTTGGGGTTGTGGGATGTGCCTCCGGGTGTCTTACACTTCCTAGTGCTTTTGGGTTCTCTGTGAGATTACTATGACGTTCATCCTTTATGGATGCTATCCTGAGTGCAGTGTTTGGTTTTTGCTTCTGCTGCTGCTTCTGCTGCTTGTGGTGCCAGCGTTTGAAAGGTCATAGGGTGGGAGATTCTGGATGTCCCAAGTGCCCTTTGCCTTGTAAGGATTTCTGGGCAGCCAGCAAGTTGTCCGTGTGTGCTTTGACCAGAAAACACTAGCTTGAGTTTCGTACTGGTTTCTTCCCTAAAGAGAATTGTCGTCTATGTTATTGTTAACAGTGTGTCCTTAGGAACAGGGTTCCAGTTCCCTCTGTGGAAAGGAGTGTGCAGGGTTATTTACACTCACTGTTCTGTTACTTTCACCCAAATAGTTCTGTCAAAGGGTGTGCTCCAGGCTGGGAGTATTGATTCACTGACTTTGTAACTATGCAGTCAAACTGTGCCTGTTTTTGGTGACTGTGGAGACACTCTCTTCCTTTGCTCTCTCACCTATTGCAATCAGAGCTGTGAGACTAATCACTTCGGTATTAGCTTGCCTGGGCAGCTGGAAGATTAGTAAGTAAGAATTGGATATCACATTTGGATTGTCTTCCTGAAATGTGAGGATATGACCAAGGGGGCCATCGGGGCAGCAGTGAAGCCAACTGTGACTTAACAATGCTTGACTTAGGCCATTTGGACCCTTGCACTCTTCTTGGTCATTGTCTTAAAGTCTGTGGTTAGATACTGTACTGGAAAACCTGCCCCTGTGTTAGCTTGCTTAGGCATGGAGGTCTGGGTTTTGTTTGGCTGGAATGCAGTTGCTTTGGGGTAACGTCTGGGAACTGATGGGTATGTGTCCACCAGACTCATTGGTTGAGAGTGGTGTTTCTGTGAAATTAATCTTTAGACTCATCCCACAAGTTGTGGCATGCAGATGTCTTTCTATCAAGAGGTCGTAGTAATGTGATTTCTTCTAACTATGCTTATTATGTGATATGATTTTTCCCCCCTTTCTGGCTGGAATGATGCTAAGAAGTCTCCTGGGAATTACTTCTGCATAAAATAATTCACAGTTCTCTGATTCTTTTTGTTTTCAACTTCGAGTGCTCAGAATTAAAGTTGGAACGAACATGGAAATGAAGTTCTGATTGTAAACACTGATGGAGCCGGAGGAGAAAGGTGTAGGCAACACTGTCAAACTTGCAAAAGGCTACTGATTACTTTTGGAATCCAAATCCGCTTAGCCTATTACATTGATGAATTTAAATTAACTTTAAAAAAAAATCTCAGGCTTTGCTTCTTACTTTAAATGTGTAATTTCACATAATTTCTACCAAAAGACATTTTGAAATCTTCTTATTTCTTAGTACAGTGGGGCATTTACTTTTGTTGCCAATAGTCTTCAAATTGCAGCTCTAATCTGCTTTAACTATCTGGATGAATTGCCCTAATCCAGTGCTCACAATGCTGTGGTTAAGGAGTCAGAG
This sequence comes from Arvicanthis niloticus, assembly GCF_011762505.2. Taxonomy (NCBI): domain Eukaryota; kingdom Metazoa; phylum Chordata; class Mammalia; order Rodentia; family Muridae; genus Arvicanthis; species Arvicanthis niloticus. Next base: position 33,641,792 of record NC_047671.1, read on the forward strand.
CTATTTGATTGGATCCACTGGCTGCTGGGAATGTGGGAGGTTCTGGCCTTTTGCATTCCCCTTAGCCTTTTAATCTTCCAGCCAAATGTTCACATTCAACAATTTTGTTTAGCTGGCGATCGGAACATTTCAGGATCTCAAAGGCTGCTGTCATGGCAACTGAGATTAGTGCGTGGTGTCGGTTCTCCAGTTTGTGTTCCTTTGGCTTCCCAGTCACAGAGGGAAGTGGCTGAAGAATGGAGGGGCTGAATTATTCAAACACATGCAATGCATCTTCAGGCAGAGCAGTATAAATGGCATCATATGAATTCCATAAATGAAGAGCAAACAAGTCAAGCTGGCGGGCGGGGGTGGGAGGGTGGGGGAGGAGGGGGAGGGAAGAGAGAGAACGTTGCCCTGCAATGTGGAAGCTATACTCAACCTCAGCCACCAGAGTTGGCCCAGAAATCATTTTAGGATGGTTTTAGGGGCCTGGAACCTACACTCTTAGCCACTCTTGTCAAGCTGAGATGTTGGCTTAGGATCTTAAACATTGTTCCTTAAACACTGTCCTCCCCATCCCCCAAACAACTTCATAATGCATCCATTCTTGCCTCTCAGAGATGGCAACTCCCTGGCATAATTACCAGCCAGGGAAGGAAGCCTAATTCCACTAACTACTGGTTATGTCAAATTAAGCTTTGTTTTAAAATACCTCTCAATGGCAGAAGGATGCTTGTTTAGGAAGCAAGAACTTAGTAGGTCACACTTCACTTGAAGACATACTTCACATCCACACCAGAAGCATCTTTAAAGTTTTACTTAAAAAAAAAAAAAAAAAAAAACATTCTATATGTTTTAAGTTCAACATCCTTGTAAAACCAGGTTACTGAAGAGTAAGTACCTTCAGAGTAAAGATGCAACAATTATCTTTTGCTCTCATGCGAGGGGACAACATGTTTTTCGGTGTTTTTTTTTTTTTCTTTTTTTCTGGTTGGAAGGTTAAAGCAGATTCGTAAGACTTGCTGTCACTGGTTAATTTTCACAGCGTGCTTAAATGTTATTTTTGGTCTGTTTATTCTGTTTCTTCACTACACAGAGTCATGTAAAGTATGATAAATTGGACCTTATGAAACCTAATTAAATCAATGAGTGTTCTGGCTCCTTTATGTGGAAACCACAAGTATGTTGTAAAATTCGCCACTCCCTTAATACGTGAAAAAAAAAAATCAAAACACATCATAATTCCAAGATGTTTGAGCTGTATTTCTAGAGCCCATTTTGCGGTTAAGCCACCGGTGACATGTCTGCCTAAGTAGGTTTGATGACTTGGCTTTGGTTGTTAGAACCTGCCTCTCCACCTTCCTCCCGCCTCTCAAAGCAGAATGGTCCTGCTTTGAAGCTGTGTGCATATCTCTTCATTTTCTCATACTTTAGATTTATCCGAGAAGGAACCATTGGGCTGGTTTAAATAGTTATGTTGAGTACTGTTACAATCAGCGGTATTATTTAATCGCTAGAATATTGGGAAACACACAAGAAAAACAGCCCTAAAAACAGCTGACACTTAAATAGAAATAAATGAAAGTCAGATAGTTGTGTCTTAGGGTTCTATGCAGTACATATTCCAAGAAGGGTTATTTCTGTAATGTATAAACTCTTCATTTCCATGGGCCTTGTCTTCCAAAAGATGGTGTCTATAAATGGACCTGTCTATAATAAGATATCACTCATTTTGTTTGATTCTCTTGTAGAAGCCTTTTTACACGTCACTAGGGAATCCTGACACATTCTCTAAGTAAGTGTGAGCAGTTTAAGAACGTATTTTGATTAATGACTTTTGTGGCTACGTCTCCCACTCCCATAATATAGTGTGTCCTGTGAACTAGGGAGTGCATTTGACCTGTGGAGGAATGAAAGGGCAGGAAGGTCACTTGCTTTAATGAAACAACTGAGACCATTATAGGTGGACAGTGTGCTGTTTCGAAAGTTACATACGGATTTAGCTAAAGGTGGCTTCCTGTCAGCACCGATCCTCCTTCTGGTCCAATAGACATCCTGGGAGGATGACAGAGGGGCTCTCCAGAGGTGTCTGTGGGAACTCACGAATCTTGGAGTATTTGTGTCCATCAATGAACATTTGAAATCTGTTAGGTTTGTTGGAGAAAAAACCTGTAAAAGTATACACAATTGCTCCAGATTGAGCTTAAAAAAGATTATGTTCAGCTACTTTAATAACTTGGCAAATCGCCCATAACACTAGGGGGAGAAGGGCAGGGGGAAGGGGTGGATATCCTAATGTCTTAAGGTTAAGAATATGCTCTTGAAGTAAAATTGTTTGGGTGCAAGATGGTTTTAATTAGAGTGTTATAAAAACTTATTTTTTTTCCTAAGCAGCACTTTTATAGTTAGTAAATTGAGTGAATGCCGAAAGTGCTAAGCAGAAACCTCCCTAGCCACGGAGGTGTTCAATAACCAGACTCAAACAACACGGAAAGTACCATCTGTTCTTCGTTTCCAGCATGAAACATGGGGATTGAGTGAATGGCTGAGATTTGCCCTAATTTTGACGATGTCTGTGCTTTTTTTTTTTCCTTTTAATTTAAAAAAAAAAAAAAAGTCCACCTGGTACTTCATAGAAAGTTGAGATTGCAGTAATACACGCACCACTGTGAGAACACGTGTTCCCACGTTTCTTTTAACCAGTTCCACTTTTTCTCTCTTTTTTGGAAGATTTCCAGAAGCTCAGCCATTGGCCACTTCCTATGGGTTATTCTGTTTCAACAGGCACTTACAATGAGGGGGTCAGTGCTTCAAAGATCTAAATGATCCTGTCAAGTTTTCTCCTGGAGGCTACAGGAGAAAGGCTCCCCAGGGCTAACCCTGGTCATCACTCTTCATTAAACTAATTTTATATGATAGTGCTGGGCACTAGTGTTTACTATACACAGGTCATACTCTCATTCAGAGCCACCTTCTAGAATCCCTGATAAACAACAACGCACTTCTTTAAGGATAACTTTTGTGTATTTGGCTCTGAGAGACAGAGTACTCTTGGTTCTGGGTTTAGTGGGAACCCTGGGTAAAACATTATCCGGCCTTTGTTTGAAGTCTTTTATTGAAGCTAATGACTGGGCTTGTGCCTTCCTGAGATAAATGACATTATCTCTGAGAGGGCTGACAAGAAACAGACATGTTAATGGTGAAGCTGCAGGGGAGTATCTGCTTGGGTTCTGACAAAGGAGAGGAGAAGAGACCCCTGGTTGTGGTCATTAGCGCATAATGCATTCTTGCTCATCCTAAGAGGCCCTCGATAATTCGAAAGCTACTTTGGCTACTAGCCCTTAAATCATAAATTTACTACCTTTAAGAGTAGTGTTTTTGTTAAGAAGTATCTGTTCTGCTCTTTGAAGGTGGTGGCAGTTGGGGCTCTTGGTAATGACATTGGAGAAGTGGCAGGTTGAAGCGTTTGTTTGTTTTAAAATCAGGTGGGCACCCTCTTTTTCTTTCAACATTGCTCAGCCTTCCTTCTGCATTCACAAGGCCAAAAAGAAAAAAAAAATAAAATAAATAAAAAGGAAAGTAGATCCAAAGCTTCAGGGAAGTCAGTTTTGTATTTGAAGATGTCTCGTGGGAGGTGGATAAAAATCTCTTTTTTTATAAGCTGGGAAAGAGATTTCGCTCAGTGATTTGAGTGTGGTGAAACCTGCCTTTTGAAGTGTATGTTTTAAAAAAGTCATGGGTATAATTGAGTTTCAATGCAATTTAAACTCTGCTGCTTGAACGAAGATAATTGCCACGTTGAACACACTCTAGAGGTGTAGAAGAGGTGGGGGATCATACTCTTCTATTCTCTAATATTAAGCATCGGGAAGTTTGTCGTAGTAATTACTATAACACAACAGTTTTGATTGCCAGCGCTCTCAACTTGCCAGCGATCTGAACATCAAGGGTGTAGCCAGGATACTAAACAGTTTATTTCTAAGTCACCTGTAGAGCGTTCTTCTGTCACGTAGAAGCCAGAACTAAGGAAACATTGGGGCTACCCTTGGCTGCAACTTCACAGTGGAATATCATTTCTTTGCTAGGATTGTTACCAGTGAATTATACATGCCTGATTCTGGGTCACTGAATATGGTAGGGAACAGATGAAATCTGTTTCAGTAATTCCCTGGGTAGTCACAGAGTAAGTAATGTAAAGATTGTATTGGAGCCCGGTAAGGGGTCTATAAAAGAGGTCTGAGAGTCTAAATGGTGTTGTGCGTATATAGATGCTGGATTGGTAGTCTTGTGTGGTGCGAGCTCTATTCTTAAATCACAAAACAAATAAGCAGCTAAGCAAGAACAACAAATCAAGATTTTGAGTTGGCTCAAAGAGTAAAGACACCAATCACCAAATCTAAAGACCCAAGTTTGTTCCTTAGGACCCACACTGAAGAAAGAGAGAACCAATTCTTGTAATTTGTCCTCTGACTCTCTTCATGTGCCCCATGGCAGGGACACACACCTATGCCCAAGGGCAGACACACCCATAAATAAATAAATGTATTTTTAAAATAAAAGCACCACTAATTTTGCATTTCCCTCTGCTAGAGACAGAGAGAAAGGGGGCGGGGGAGGTCCCTCCTTCTGAGTCCAATTCTGTCTCCCCATTGAGATTTCACTAGTGACTGCTTGCTTTCTGTAACAACTTCTCAGTTTGGGCTAAAGGTTTGGCTACAGTAACAAAGCCATTGCAACTGAATGAAAGGTTGTTAAAACCACTCTTAGCTGTCTGACCAGCAGTTGGGCTGTTTGTAACATTATTTTCAAAGCTTCAGGGGAATTCAAGATGATGAGGCTGGCACTTTGTTCTGGAAGCTGAAGGTTATGTGCCTGCTGAATTTCGCTTAGAAACACTTCTGGGAATGTAGTAGAAGCGTTTATGGGTCTGCTTCAAGGACTAAAGTGACCACACAGCAAATGCTTGAGTCTTGTGTAGGCCAGTGGGCCTTGAACGATAGGACTCTCATCGGATCTTTAAGAAGGAGTCCTTTATCCCCAGGGAAGCTGGCTAAGTGAAAATTTAACATCTATACACTCTAATTCTAGTGGAGAACTCAATGGGTAGGGTGTTCTGATTAGGACAAGCAGGTTTAAAATGGTGAACAGACATCCCTGCTGACTTTCAAAGCCTCTCCCTTTTCTCTCCCATCTGGTCATCCGGATCCAGTCTGATTATTCACCATGACTTTCAGACACCTATCTTTCTTCATCCTGGGACTCTAGTGTCTGCTAGAACCCTAAGGGAAAAAAATGTACATTTAAGTATATCCTAATAATGCCTTATGAATGTAGGCGACACAGTTTAGGGGTAAATAAAAACATATTGATTATATTTTTGTGTCATTCATAACGGCATTAGAAAGCACATATTTAGGGTTGAGAAGGGGCTTATTATGTTAACCAGAGAGCAGATGGCATGATGCCACGGGCGTATAATTTTACTTAAAGGGACTTTTAAGGTTTTTGATGTGTTTTCTTTTCCTCTTATTTCCCCGATGGCTTCTTTTTTATTGAAGGGTAACTTAGGGAGACCTGGTAGCAATTTTACTGCCTTCCCTTGACAGTTTGAAATAATAGCTTGGTCTTTGGTTGTACTGATCTTCTACCAGTGAGTTTGATTCTGGTTTTTGTCATGTGGCAGTAAATTTATTATTTTTTTTTTAAAGTGTAAAATGTTTTAAGAAATGGACTCTTTTATATGCTTCAATTAGCAACAAAGTTCCAGTTGGTCACACTTTTGTAAACTCCTGGAAGTCACTACTTGCCCTTTGATTAAACAAGACTCTGGTTTGATTGGAAAGCGCATCTGGCCTTCGGGACGCTTGCTTTCCTGCACCTCTGTATCCTTCACATTAGTCACTGAGGGTTCAAAGGTCATGTCCAAGTTGTTCCTTATTAGGTTAGCAGCCTATGTTGGAGGGCTGCCCTTTGGTTAGGTACTAGCCTTACCGCACCTCTGAATTCCACTAGCGTAAAATCACTGTTTGTGTTCCTGTGCAGATTTTACAGTTTAGTTCATTCTTCACTGAAAATAGGAGGGGGATTTGGAGAACATTCCTCCCTCCTCCTCTCCACCCCCTCCTTTCCTTTTGCAAACTGTGCTCAGCCAGACCGGCTTACTTTTGAATTTCCTGTCATCTCCTTCACCGATTTTATGGATAGCTCATATTAAAAACAATAATGTTTGACTTGGAAGGACTGAAACCTTGGGTTTTCATTCTTCACGGGGAACTGTTTATTTGCATGTGGCTCACCACAGTACATGGATAACGCTATCAAATCTAGGCTTTCCTTATGGGCTCAAGATCAGCACAATGGCACTTAGCTCTGCATTCCCTAGTTCCTGTTCTTTTGTCATGGAAATGAAATTAGGACCCAGTCTAGGAAGCAGAGGAGAAAATAGGCAACAGCAAATAGAACCCGACCCTTGACCTGGTTCAAAAGCAAGCAGTGGTGATTTAAAAAGGAAAAGAAAATTCCAGGGAGCGAATGAGAGAGTAGTCCATTTTAACTCGATGTGAAGCTGTGTGGAAGTTGAGCAGAGCACAGATGAATGGTGGCCACCTGGTCAACCAGACAGACCGATGGCTTGGTAACGGATGGAGAAGCTCTGAGCAGTCCCAGATCTGTCAACTGCTAGAAGGTACAATATGAGCTAACTCTCTCAGGTGTGCTGACTGGGGCTGCCCAAAGGGAGCAACATGATTTCACAAGGGAGCAATTGGTCTCCCTCCACCCCCAGCTCCATGCAGCCAACAGCGTTTGGGCAATTGTCTCCATCTACATTCCTCACCCAAATCCTTCTCCCAGCCTTTTCCATCATGGCGAATCAGATGCCAGACACTGAAGTCGAAAGCCAGCAGCTGTTTCCATTACTTCATGGCTCTGTTGGCCCTCACTAGCTTCCCTGTTTCCTCCCTCTCCCCCATCTGGTAAAGGAAGGCCCTCTCCCTTGGACTTGGGCCCCCGACCCGTGTGTCAGTGTGCAGGTTCCTTTATTTTGTGTGTGTGATGGGGACCAGAGACCAGGTCCTTGTTCCCTGGGGGCGTGGCCTGGGCTCCTAGGGGCGCGCTGCTGGCTCCTGGACTTCGGGGACTCACCCTCCTTGCAGCCAGGGACCCGTTTATGGTCCTGAGCACAGTAAATCTGTCAGCTCTTCAGGACGCCTTCACCTCTTTCTTCATTTGCTTCAGCTTCTAGTCTGACAGCGTTCCCCTGAGGCGGAATTCTAATCTGCTTCCAATTAGTTGTAAAATGTGACTGAAATTTCCACATTATGACTGCTGTTTTACTTACACGCACACATCTAGAAACACATTAATGCCCTTCGATATTTATTTATTTATTTATTTAGCCTTTGGGTTTACTCGAAGAGGAAGAGTTACCGACTATTAGGAATGACTTCCATGGGTCGCATCTCCTTCTCCACTCTCAAATATGGGATATATTAAAACAAGAGGACTCCTTCCGTTAGGAGTCTCTACCCAGCCACCTTTCAAGATTTCCCAGAATGTATGGCATATGTTTAAGTTTTGCAAAAGAAGAAGGAGAAGAAGAAGGAGGAGGAGGAGGAGGAGGAGGAGGAGGAGGAGGAGGAGGAGGAGGAGGAGGAGGAGAAGATGAAGAAGAAGAAGAAGAAGAAGAAGAAGAAGAAGAAGAAGAAGAAGAAGAAGAAGAAGAAGAAGAAGAAGAAGAAGAAGAAGAAGAAGAAGAATTATTTCTAAAATAAGCTAAGTAGGGGCCCCCTGTGAAGTGTTTTAATAGATACAAATACAAATTTACTTCTAAATATAGCACAGATATATTTGGCCCAGACACATTGCTACTTTTTAAACACTATTTCATTATATGGCTAAAAGCTGTAGCCCCAGATAGAGGAATCGGGTCGCCCTGCCTTGAAAAAAAAAGTTGAGTTAATGATGCCATTGTAGGCGCTAACAAATGCCCTAAATTGTGTCTATGTCCCTGGAGCAAAACTTCTCAGAGCTCTTAGGGTCCCCATCCATGGAGTGTCATGACTTTAGCCCCCAACGCCCATATAGAAGGGGTTGGCTCTCTGGTGGAGGAAATCTTTACACATCAGTGATCGCTACTCTATCTTCTCCTCTTCAGTGAATTTTCACGAAGTTGTTGATCCACCCGATCTCTGTGTATATTGGAAGGGTTTAAATCCTGGCCTCGAAAGAGACATTAAGAACACTATTTCATTACATCCCTTGGAAACCACTTTTTCAAACACCATGCTGGATAATTTTAGTACACATAACAGTGGACCCGAGGCTTAGCATTGGTGTAGCGGTGCTACTCTCGATGTTGAAGGATGTAAACAGCAGAATTTATTGGCACATTTTATAGTAGAGTTCCGTCCTCAAGCATCTTGGCAGATTGATACAAACAGACGTAATGGGCTTTAAAGAGGTGTGAAGGGTTTTATTGACGGTAAAGAGCTTATGTTGATCACGTCACTCTGTTGGTTTCTAAGTAACAGCTTTCCGGTGTAAATGGAGACCTCTATTGTCTTTTCAAGGTCATTGTCATATAATAATAAAAGACCCATGTTGATTGATTTTTTAACCTTCCTATTTATGTGCTATTTTCAATCTCGGCAATCAAGATAAGTGTTTATTTCACTGCATTTAAACAGGTCTTGTTTTACATTATTTATTACATATGGAATATAAATTACTTAGATGATTTTACCAAAACTTCATGTTTATTATCTATGAAACAGAAATGGCTCAAATAATTTTTACAAAAGCCCTTTATTTAAACTATGCACAAGCCCCATAAAAGCAGCAGGCAAGTCTTTTGTATGGCTTCCTTTCTTTTTCCTTAATGTCTGGTAGCAAAAAAGAAAAATGGAAATATTGAAATGCCTAAAATTTTAAAACATGGGCCTCTTAGATTATGGAGACCCCCCTAGCTTAAAAAACATTGCCATCTCCATACTGAAATCTCACAATAGGCATGACTGTGGTAGCCTCTCCAGTCCTGGGGTTCACTAATTACCCCTTAATGAGGCCAGTCTGCCCCAGTCGCTCCCTATCTTGGGAGGAAAAGCACACAGGATAGTTGGATTTCAAGTGGATCTTGCTGTATTTGCAACTTAGTATAGCTGCTTTGAAGGCCCCCAGGGTGCTTAATTGGGGCCTGGCATTTGTGTTTGAGGGTGGGGGTGGGGCTGCTGCACACAGCTATTCATTGTGTGTCTGGAAGCCACTGTGCATCTTGGAAGCAATACAGGCTTTTGTTGATGGTGCATAGTTTTATACACTCTGAATGAGCTTATTACCTTTTACCCATTGGGAGAGCAAAATAGTGGGCGAACTTAGAAGTCTTTGGGTTGGTCAGCAGCCAAGGTGTTAACAACTGCAGCAGCAATAGCAGCAGCAACAACAACAATGACAACAACAAAGATGAATGAATGGTTGAATTTTAGAGCAAACCATTTGTTGCCAAACTAAGACTTACTCCTTACTCGATCCTATGGGCTGGTAGGTGACAGTATGTGGCTGTATAGTACAGGACCCACATGCCCAGGGTTGTGTTTTCTGATCACACTCAATCATTCTTTCCACCCCCACCGCACCGCATCCTTTCTTTGCATGCAAAAGAGGCAAAAGGGAGAAATTATGTAGTTATTTAATGGTGAGGCTGCTTAGGCAAGAACATTTCTTAGATTATTAAGAAATGAGCTAGGAGGTGGGAATGCAGGTTCCTTGCCTGATCAAGACATTAAAACCCTAAGATAGCTGGGAGAAGGGCTCGAGGACTCTCGCTATGTTTTATTTTGTAGTTTGTTGAGATGGTGGTGGGAGGTGTTGAGGGTCAAGTAGGAAGGTAGACGAGGAGGGGAGCAGAAAAAAAAAAAGGCTGGGGAGTGGAGGGCCCTTGGTGCCCCAAGGTCCTACCAAAACATTCTCCAGAATTGTTGGGACATTTGTCAGAAACATCCCCTATTTAATTGGGTAGTGGCATGGTTCTGAATAGAAAGGGACTCTCCAGGAAGGCAGTGATGTGGTATACAATCAAGGGGCCCAAGAACTGTTGTCTGGCAGCCCAAAATTGGTGTGATTCTCTTTAGAAAAGAACAGATGATTTTTTTTTGGGGGGGGGAGGGGGAACAGTAAAATTCCAGAAACAGTAGCGTTTGTTTGTCCCCATAGGCATTGTAGTTCAGCCTTCTAATCTTGTGGATAAAGAGGCTTAGGGATGTCTCCAGTAAACTACTGTTTTCTAGAAGTGTCAGGCTAAGCACCTCCTTGTTCATTATTTTTTTATTTTTACATCAATCTTGTGAGTGAGAGCTGCTCTTTTGTCTACGATCGGCCACACTTCCTGATAACGCCAGATCCAAATATTCTTTTACTGCCTCTGATCTCTTTGACCACGGTCAAAGCCATCCCACTGGAACATTAAAACCATCGGTTCCTTACTTGATGCATTCTTCACTATTTTATGCATTTGAATGTTTGGGCTGCATTTGCGTGCGTGCACCATGTGCAGACTCAACGGCCCTGGAGACCAGAGGAACACATTGGATGCCCTAAAATTGGAGTTAGCGATGGTTGTGAGCTGCCTTGATGCTGGCAGTTGAACCTGGGTCCTCCTGGAGGACAGCTGGGTGCTGTTAAGCAAGGAGCCATCTCTCCAGCTCCACGTGATGCCTTTTTGAAAAATGGAGTGTAACAAGATCCTAGTCTGCTTAAGGTGACCCTGATTGTATTCTTCCTCAAGTTTTGATACTGTTATTTTAATATTTGTATCCCTTTAATACAGTATAACTTCCTATTCAAATGGAACCTGGTGGCTTTCTTCTACAGACTTGCACATAACATGGATGGAGAGGTAGAGGAACCAGTAGGATATAAAAATACCTATATCTATATCTATATCTATATCTATATCTATATCTATATCTATATCTATATCTATATCTATATCTATATCTATATATACACAGGTCTTAATGGCTTCACTTGTGGCTTTTAAAAATGTGCTATTATTTACATCCGATGCTTTTCTAGTAATATAGTCCATACAAATGAGGGAAGAGACCCAGTTTTATGTCTGGGAGAATTCAACATAACTTTGAAAACTGTAGATTTAAACTTTCACTTACCACAGAAGTGCCATTGTCTCTAAGAAGACTACGTGAAAATGTTTTTAAATGTAAAAAATTACTGGACATGGTGCCTTCTAGTTTTAATCCGAGCACTTGAGAGAAGGAGGCAAGTAGACCTATGAGTTCTAGTCCAACCAGGGGTACATGTGAGAACCAGTCCCCCTGCCCTGCCCCACCAAAATAGCAAAACACTGAACCACTTCAAATGCTCGCTTAGATTTGATTCTTAGCTTAGATTCTCAGTGAGCATTCTTTGTTGAAATGTTAATGTGTGCTCAGTCCAGGTTTACTTAACAAACCAAAATGTGAGTGTGAAAAAAAAATGAAATAAATCTTTTTACCTGTGTGAAAGTCCAGAAGTAGTGTAAGCAGGAATGTCCTACAGCTTTAACCTTTCCTGAGAGAAAGCTTTTCTTGCCAGTTGTCACTGCCTCTGTGATAGAAATACTTGCTAGGCTTTTAAGAAGTCACCACCTAAACATGCCCTCTACCCAGAAGTTCAGTTTGATTCACAGGTAGGATTGGGGAAGGCAGGCTCGGAGTTCCTCTTGGGTCTTGCTGGTCCCATTGAGCCTGTTTTGTATGCTATTTTGATGGTTCCTTTTTGCTACTCTATAACAAGTGTGTGGGAGGGAACTAACCTAAGATGCTCTGAAAATGATTTTCATAAATCTGCTTACCCCAAGTCTAACACTTTCTATCGTAGCTTATATTAAAGGCTTAAGGAGCACTTTGAAAGACTACCACGTGAACCCACAAGCCTCCTGCAAGATCATGTACGTTATTTCCTGGTACCAACTAATCTTTTCTAGGTACCAGAGCTAGTGCGGCTGCAGTTACTTCCATGGCCTCATTCTGCCCAGTTTTAAAGTAACAGGAGCTCTTACTGGCTGCAGCTTGTGTCTCAGAGAGCAGATAACACAAGATCATTTGCTTTGCTAGAGTTGAGCTGTCTATATATTAAATCGTAAACACCTCAGAATGTTTCTGACCACTGCAAACACTGAAGAAGCCGGAAGATTTTTATACTTGAATTTTCTGTTTCGCCTACATCTTTACTAGAACACTGGATGTACATAATTCTTCAAGTCAGTTTTTAAAGGATTTATTCTACTTATTAAAATAATGTGTATGTGGGGTGGTGTGTGTGTGTGTGTGTGTGTGTGTGTGTGTGTGTGTGTGTGTGTTTGGCTGAGGAGGCCAGAGGTGTTGGATCTCCTCCACTGGAACTGGAGACACAGGCAGTTGTGAGCAGCCTGGCATGGGTACTGGGAGTCAAACTTTCAACCTCTGGCTGAACAGTCTGGGCTTTTAACTGCTGAGCTTTTCCTCCAAGTCCTCAAATTGCTTTTTAATCTGGTGAGTGGCTTGCCACCATATACCAATGGAAGGAAGGAATTAAATGGCAGTGAAGGAATATGTAATGATTTATCTTTCATCTGCCATAAATTCTAAAAGGTTTCTGGAGTCTCCCTCATTTTGGGCCCATTGTCGTTTGTTTTAGGATCTAAAGAATGAAACTAACTGGATAAATAATTCTGTGCAATGGAGTAGAGTTGCCTTCGTGTTATTTGAGCCCGAATGTGCGTGCATAATTGGAGAGATTATTGGAGAGAGAGTGTTGTGCTGTGGTAGATGTGGTTTCAATCCTAGCGTTGAGCATAGCATTTAGTTTCTCAGCTTACCCACAAAATCTGTGACTAATTTAGTGAATGTGAAGATTTTTGTCCAGATGGTTAGGTTTAATTGTAAAAACTGGAAAGATTTCAAAGTACCCTTCGGGGGAGTGTGGGAAATGAGTAAACAACAAGAAAGAATTAAAAGTAACGATAAATCACCAAATATAGAATATATGTATATTTTATATTTATAAACACACACTCATATATACTTAAACACACACATATATTTATATACAGGCAGGGAAAAGCTTAAAGAATTGATTATAGAGCAAGAAGGTAGAAGATCTAGAAAAGGAGTGTGTTCTGTGTGGTTAACTTTCTCTGAGTTCAGAACAAACTTCTCACAAGGGCAGTGAGGTCCCACTTCCTCCGCACTGGCACTGGCTGGCTATTGGGGGGGGGTTAAGGTCATTAGTTATTAACTCACTAGATGCTGAAATGGATTGAGCTCTTGTCTGAGACTTGGCTTAGAAGCCCAGGCCATCATGTTCCATTCACACCGTAGCTGTGTAGCACGGAGAGGTAGGAAGTTTGATTTCAGCACCCATTTCTTCTTCACAGTTCTTGCTTGTGATAACCATGCCAGAATGGGTAAAATAATCTGGGAGGATGCTCTCCCAACTACTTAAGACCTCCTCCTCCTTATCCCTTCTTATGGAGATGGGTGCTGAAAACACAGACGTAGCCTTTCTTGTGTTTTGTGGTCAGGATACAGATGACCTAAATCTTGACCTCATAAATTATCTTTCTTTTCCCCAACATATTTTCTTTGAAGTTGGTAGGCTAATAGATTCTATACTGAACCTTTTTTGTGTGTGTTACCTAGATTTATAGGGAGAGAAAGGAGTAACGTGCCAATGGCTTCAGGAAATATCCAGACAGAAGGGGAGGCCACAAGGCTATTGACAACATCTGTTGTGTTAAGTGGACATGGGCCATGGAAAATGATCCCTAAGGAAGCAACAGAAATGCATCCAGACATCAGAAAGTGAGGAGGAGTGAGCTCTGTGAGCTAAATCAGTGTGTTGTTACATTTACCATATATCAGTTGTTTCATGGTTGGTGAATGGATCCTGCGCGCTTTAAAAAAGCCAGAGGAACAAGACTGAGGCTGTTTTGCATGAATGGAAGATTTGAGGGGGGAAAAAAAACAAGAGAAACAAACAAAAACAGAGGCCTGCCATATTGGGATGGTGATTTTCAGGTTCTGAAAAAGACATGTCTAAGAGAAGTCAGACCATGAGAAGACAACCCACAGAATCAACCTAAGCAGGGCCCATAAGGTCTCCCAGAAATGGAAGCTACAAACAGGCTCTATGGATCTGAGCTAGGTCCTCTCCATGTACCTTTTGGTTGTGTAGCTTGGTGTTTTTGTGGGACTCCCAACAGTGGGGTTGAGGTCAGTCTCTGACTCTTTTGCCTGCTCTTTTGGAACCCTATTCCTCCTACTAGGCTGCCTTATTTAGCCTTGAAATTAGGGTTTGTGCCTAGTCTTACTGTATCTTGTTATGTTATGATTGGTGGCTCTCTTGAGAGTCCTTTTTTCGGGGGAGGGGAACAGAGGAGGTGTTGGTGGAAATAGGTGGCTGGGAGGAGTAGAAGTCACTAGGAATATAGTGTCTGGGATAAGAATTATAAAAGAGAGAAGTTTGGAGAGAGCTTTCTGTGTGGGAGTAAGTTTAAGTCTGCTAGGCTGTTACACCAAGGGTGTCTGAGAGCAAGGTTAACTGAAGGTTTTCTATCCTAACAAGGAAGTGCTCTTTGCCTCGCCCCCTCCCCTTGGTTAAAGTCCGGCTAAAGATATCTTTTTCTCCATCTTCTGACAGATTCCTATCTGGCCATAGCCTGGTTTTTCTCCCTCTGTTTGTCAAGAGCTTTGACCTCTGTTAGCAATCCACGGGATGACTCTTCCTGATGATCCAGATAGTGTTCGGTAGCCCGTGGTGAATGGTCTGATAAGGAGCCGGTAGGGACTGTCTGGTAGGAAAAGAGCAGGAAGAGTGTGGTCGCTGTCTTCAGTAGCACGCCTTGATGAGTCATATTTTCTGCCTATGTGTCAGGCTGATTTCACAGTCAGCTTGCTCTATGGCTCCAGTCATTTTCTTCCTCCTTTCTCTTTCTTCCTCTTTCCCTCCCTTTATCCTTCTCCCTAACCTAAGGCCTCATTTCCTCCATCCTTTCTGTAGAGAGTTCTTTTAATATGGTAATACCAATGAATGTGATTTTGATTTTTTCTAAAGCTTTTTGTAACTTAATATAGAGCACATGCTTCAAATAGAGAACCAGTAAGCCCAAGAGATCCTGGGGATGGATGCTGCCATTCAAGTGTACTGTGAGACAACTTGAGAACAATATTCATGCTGTTTATTTCTGTATTTTGTATTTGTTATGAATTTCATATATCTGTCCAGTTATGTTGTGGTTTCTAGAAATTATTGAACATTTCTCATGGACCTAATAAATTAATTCCGGACATGGAAATAAGAATAGTGCATATCACTGAAGAGATGAGGGTAGCTTTACACAGTTCGGGCAACCCGAGTCCCAAGGATACAATGGTTTTAAGAACACAGAATCTGTGCAAGCAGTAATACATTTTATTTCATCCTAAGTCTTGGTTTGGCGAAAGGGAGTTTCTGATGATGGAGCCTATGGTTGTGTTTTTCTGTTGCAAATCTTGGGGTATCTTAAGACTCAATGGAAAAGAAGGCCACTGGAAAATTGTAGACTGCTTTTGTCGCTGCTTCTTTAAGACGTTCAATGACAGGAAGTTCCTATAATGGAAGAGGTTGGGTCTCAAAGGCTGAGAAAGCTGTGGTTGAAGCTGTATTATAGGGTATAGAGCCCTGCCAAGTGTGTGTTTGAGATGGAAGACAAGGAGTGGCTGGAGGGGAAGGAGCTGGGTCAGCAGAGAGGGGAAGTGAGCCTGGAATCTGGATTGATTGGACTGGACACAACCATAATTTTTTTGGATGTTTGTCCTTGCTGTTTTCTTGGCTGACTGCACATGCTGTTAAACCCCCTCAGATAACACACAAGGCATGCATTTTGCATAGTCTGTGTCCAGATTGGATTGGGACTTGATCCTAGACCTAGGCCTTGTAGGCTATGGTTAAGGAGTTTTGGGTTCTAGTTGGAGTAAAATAAATAACTTGACTTAGTTAGATTTGAAAAAAGCTTCCTCTGAACTGTGTTGGGTGGAGGGAGCCAGTTGCCAGAGGTGCAGTGAAACTGGTTATGGATTTTTTCCAGAGGTTCCCATAAGACACAGTACATGTCTTCAGTAGTCATAGTTTGGTTGAAAGTAGTTATGTTGTCCAGAGGTAAAGACAGACTAGGACCTGATCTGGAGTTGTGAAATAGTAAGAGTAAAGGAGAGCAACTGAACAGGATTGAGGTGATGTCTGTGGAAGCAGTAATTATAAGTCACGAAAGTAACTTTTGTGACTTATAATTACTTATTTCTTTTAATTTGTTTGCTTGTTTCCTTTTTTTTTTTTTTTTTTTTTTTTTTTTTTTTTTTTTTGAAACAGTGTCTTGTGTATTCCTGACTGGCTTCAGTAAATAGTTGAGGATGACCTTGAACCTCTGATGATGCTGCTTTTGCCTTCTGAGTGCTGGCATTGCAGGAGGTATGCACCAGGACAGCCAGCTAGGATACACTTTTGACACAGCCTGAGGCAAATTAATGTTTGTGATGATTAGGGTCCAGACACAGACTAGGACTTGGAGCTTGGTGGGCTGAGAGAGGAGAGCCCAGAGAGTGAGTGTCCTTAGAGAAGACAAGAGAGCAGAGGTGAGCCGTGGAGTATTGAGAGGAGCCTGGGGCACATGTACTTTGGAAGAGGAAACCCCAGGCAATCTGGTGTTTCTGGAGAGGAAGTTTAGAAATTCCATCCAGGTGGGTCTGATCATCTGTGCCAAATGCTGCCAAGAACTCAGGTTAGGAAGAGACTCAGAATCGATAGCTTCTAAGCTCAGCAAGCATCGTCCTTACTGAAACACAGGGGCAGAGAGAAACGCAAGATATCACTGGAAGACTTAGGTTATTTTGTAGATGATGATTTGGGGGAGGAATCAGAATATATCAGTCCCTTTTTAAAAATAGGTTAACATAAGGACTGAAATGTTAATCTAAGTATTCCTTAGCTGTAAAGCAAGTTCAAGGACAGCCTAGGGTACATGAGACCCTATCTCAAAAGGCGGCAGGAAAGTAAATCCTATCACTTTCAAAATGTAAGGAACTTTTAATAGCCTGTTTATGCACTGCTTCGGAATGAAGGCAGGTAATTATACTAGAGCGGAGGCAATAAATGTTCTTTATTAGGCATGAGGGTCAGGGTAGGGGAGATTTGGTACCCCCGGAGGCTGCCTTAAAGCTCTGCAGTGGAACGAGCCTTCTATTGTAACATGGAGAAGATGAGGTACAGCAATACATACCAGGTTTATAGAATTTGTGGCTAAAAAAAAACCAAACCAACCCCTCTGGATTAAAATAACAGCAACATCTAGCAAATTTTTGCTGGTGATTACACAGGCCTTGCACATGCTAAGCATGCCGGGGAAGTACGCCCCTAGCCAGGAAGATTTCATTTTACCATCTGTGCAGTGTTGTTATGGTGTTAAGGGACTTAGAAGTTTCTTTAATAGAGATGTTGTAGACAACAATTGTGTATCCATTTTTTTCATATCCCCTGTGGATTTTTTTTTTTTTTTTTGACTACTCTGTCTAGTTTTTCAGGAGAAGAAATAGTAGAAAAGCAAGGTACATATACGTGTCTCAGTTTATTTCTCCATTTACATCTTTATTCATCTCTTCATTGAACGAGTCATTTCTAAATGCCTGGGTCTGGGTCTCCAAGGCACAGTAGTGAGCAAGCCAAGTCTTCATCCCATATTTTGAGTTCTTATGACGAGGTTCACTGTATCGTGTGTTGTAAGGGGGAGTGTAACAGGGGAGGATGGAAGAGAGCTGGTAGAAGGGAGAGTTCATATGTGTTTGTGCTGGAGTAGGAGTGAATACAGTCAAGGACCATTTGACTCATGAAGGGAATCTTACTAGACCCAGAATGTAGTCCCTGAGGTGAGGAGTATTTGTGAGTGTCCAATGTGGTGTGAGCGAGTGATGGAGACGACAAGGAGCCCCTGTGATCTCAGTGGTATTCACTAAATTTTTGAGCTCATCCCAGGTCTTTGGATTTTTCATATCTCCGTGGTCCTGAGAGATGGAGGTATTGTTTTGTGTGAAATATGTCCATCAATACCACATGGAACACTGTGAATCCCAAAGGCTATTGGGAGAACCTTCCTCAGAAGACATTGATGAGAGGATTGCTTTCCAGATGGAGTGTTTTCTCCATTCTAGGTGTTCACACATGCACACACACTTTGTAAACACATACATGCATGTACACACAGACACACACACACAACCTCACATGCACATACTCATGTGCATACCTCATGTGCTGTTGCATTATAAATAACATTGATTATTATTCCATCTTCAAGCAACAGAATTAAAAAGTGATGGGCTAATGATATCAATCCATTTTGTTTCACACCCTCTACCTTGGCACTCCCTTGCCATCTGACATATCTACATGTTGGGTGTTTGTGGAGGAAGTTGTTAACTCCAGCCCGCAGAAGGCTGAGGCAGGAGGCTCTCCAGTTTGAGGCCAGCCTGGGCAACACAGTGAGAGGCCTTGTTACAAACAAACACATTTAAAACAAAAGAACATGTTTCCTACTTGAGATCTGCCTCATTAAAATTAATTAGTTGTGCTTAGTAAATTGCTGCTTTGTTTTGTGTTAGATACAGAATCTCCCACGTAGCCCAGGCTGGCCTCAAACTGGAGAGCCTCCTGCCTCAGACTTTAAGTGGTTCTTAAAGGACTTTAAAAAAATAAAATAAAATCAGTACATGAGTCTTTAAAATGTTTAAATTGTACTTATCTAGCCCATAATGGAAGCTGGGCATTCCTTTCCCTAATACTTCCCCATCCCAGCATGCTCCCTAGAGCCAGACCCCATTAAGTTCCATCCATAGATTTCTTGGAGTGTCTCTTCTGTCAGTCATGCGAATTTACACTTCGCATCTCCTGTTCAATGAGAGCACACTAGAGATAGTGTTCTACGTGTCGTCCTTTTCACATAGCTAGGTTTTGGAGATTGCTCACACTGCCCTTATACCTTGGGTCCCATGGTTTGGCTGGCCTGGCAGCACGGAGGCTGTGGCGACATTTTTCAGTTATAAGAAATGTTCTACTGAACATTGTTTCATGCATACATCTCAAAATTTAATGTCCCTCCAAGCCGGTAGTATAGTGGGGATCACCCAACACTAGAACGTTCGATGTGCATTTCTCTACAACTTAACCACCACCATGGGGTATGATTTTCTGGCTTCAATCTGGTAGCGATTTGCTATTTCAATTTGTACTTTTCATGAATATGCTTTGATAACTTGTAATCTTTTCCTGGTTTGTCGGTGAGCCAGGCACTTCTTGATTTTAAATATTTCAGGTATATGCTAATTAATCACACTAATTTTTTACATTTTGCAAATTTTTTGCTTGCACCCATATGTTTGCACTCCCCTGAGGTCTAACTAGACTTCATGGTGGATGGTTTGCAAATATTTTTTGCCATCTCTTATCTCTGTATGGTGTTTATTCAATTCCCCTACTTGCCCCCAACTACCAGTCCTGTGTAAAAATCTTAAACTATGTAATAAAGTTTATAATTAATTTTCTTTCATGGCTTCTGAGCTTTGCACTGGCTTAGGGGAGACCTTTCTTATCCTAAGATTATCAAATTATTTTCTACTATTTTCTGAGTGCTTTAATCTTTTTTTTTTTTAAAGCCATTTTTTGTTTTACTGAGATATGGTCTCACAATGTAGCCTTGGCTAGACCAAAACTCACTATGTAGATCAGGCTGGCCTACCACTCTCAGGGATCCATTTCCTTCTGCTTCCTAAGTGCTGGAATTAACAACATGCTCCACCATACCTGGCTTAAACATTATTCTTTGATCAGGTCTGTATTTTTCAATTACCTAAGGAATGCTTAGTCTTCCCCCCTCCACTCCCATTTCCCAGGTCCCCTGCCTTGTTCTTCCTTTGTGCACCTTTGAATACAGAATCAAACAACTTATCTGAATATTCATATCCCACCTCATCTCAAGAATGGCTATTCAAATCTACTCAAAAAATAGCTTCTTGGGGACCGCACTCTGCCTCACGTGGTGGCTGCGGCATCAGATGGGCTTCTCCGGTCACGGACGAACCACCCTCTGATGTGCGTGCATTCCTGCGCCAGCACCCCAGCTTGAGATTGCTGCCCAATACCCACAAGGTTCGCTGCTCCTTAATCAGCCATGAGCTGCCCTGTCGTCTACCGGAGCTCCGCGGCAAGAAGTACCAGCGGTTGTCAAGAGCCTTCTCTGACTTCGATTACACAGCATTCGAGCCACACTTTGTGCCCAGCACAAAGAATCGGCACCAACTGTTTTGCAAACTCACCCTGAGGCACATCAACAAATCCCCAGAACATGTGCTGAGGCACACCCAGGGCCGGAAGTAACAGAGAGCACTTCATCAATATGAAGGGTGTCAGAAACAAGGTGTGGACTATGTCCTTGCCTGCCTTCTACACAAGAGGAAGAAGCGGGAGGACCAAATGGACAGTGATGAGCTCCCAGGCCAGAGAACAAGTTTCTGGGAGCCAGCTTCCAGTGATGAGGGAGGTGCCCTGAGTGACGACAGCATGACAGACCTATACCCACCTGAGCTGTTCACAAAAAGAGAACTGGGCAAGCCTGAGAACAATGACACTCCTGAAGACTTTCTGACAGACCAACTGGATGAGAAGCCAAAGCATTCGGAAGAGCAGAGCACTAGAGAGAGAGGAGAGGCCAAAGTGGGTCACAAGAGGGACCGTCAACTCAGGAAGAGGCAGCTCACCTCGCTGACCAAGAAGTTCAAGAGCCAGCATCACAAGCCCAAGAATTTCAGTTCCTTTAAGCAGCTGGGGAGATGAAGCCTGCAAAGAAAGCCTTTGGGTGTCCTTGGAACTGGCCACCAATGACCTGACATTGGCTCTTGTCCAGAGTGGGCTGGAGGTTCTGTCCAGAAGATGACAGCAGCAAGGACTTGAAGATTCCTCTCCATGCATGGCTTTCTCTGTAGTGTTCAGTGACCCTTCTGTAGCTCACTATAGCATCCTGAGCCTGGCCAGGTTCCCAACCCTGGCTGGTCACCACATAGGATCACATTATATACCACAAATGCCATTATTTATTTTGATGTTTCCAAAGATCAAAACATTTTCAAACACAACTAAGATATAAAATACAGCATAAAAGTGAGGTTTATACCTATTCCCACATAAAGCTGAAGCATTTTCAGAAAAAAAATAGCTTTAAAAAAAAATCAGTATAGTAGTTATATAGTGGAAATACCAGTTCATGAAGATGTTTTGAAGGTGGTTAATTTGTGGGTGTGGCCAAATGGGAGTTGGAGCCAAAAACACTGATGTATGGCCAGAACACACTTGGTCCCGCTTCTTAGAATCCTGGGGCAGAAATGTCAGAGCACAAATGAAGAGCTTAAGCAGTAAAGATGAGCCAAGTTGCTCTTGGTTGGCCACTGGGGCTTAGTATTAAAGACACTGGCAGTCAACGGAAATGCTTAGGGAGTGTCCAACCAATGGGTTCCGTCAATTTCTTACACAATCTTACCCATGCAGCAATACCATCTCTGCTGCTCAGCTGGGTTTTGATATCTTTTACGATAATGGGCAAAAGCCACTGTTTTGGGTGATCTTGTTTTTTATTTTTATTTACTTTCTCTTTCCGGGGCTAGATTTTCTGAATGTCTTTTCTATTTCCCAAAGAGCTGTAACCCTCCCATCCTCATCTCTACTTTCTATACTTCAGGAGAATGTCTCTCCTCTGCCTCTTTTCCATTTTCTTATGTGATCCGTGCTTGCACATTTCTCCTGTGTGCTGGGGAACCCTTGAGGACACTTTTACTTATTTTTATCTCTGTCAGTACTGCTGAGCTGTGTGCTTTTTTACTAACTACAGTCTCAGGGTAGAGGAGGGTCTTCAGTGTCTCTTCCCTGGATCCAGACCTTTTTATTTCTCTATCTCTCTTCTGAGATCAGAGGCAAAGAAACTGTTGGAAATGATCTAAGTTTTTATTTGTCTTGCACTCATGTACATGTTTAATAATTTGAAAGTGCCGTTATTTGTGTAATTGTTGGATTGCTTATGCCTCTCAAGTCTGGTAAGGCCTGTCTGTTAGATTAAAGAACAACGATAAAGATGACTAACTCAAAACGTTTATATTGTTTCAGCGTAACAGATTGTGGTGATGTCCTGTGTGGTGGGAGATTTTTGTCTGATGGTTTCTTTGTTAACCACAAAACTACCAGGGCAAAAAATGGACAGTTACTCTTCCAAAAATGGGGGGAAAACCCTCTAATAGTTGAATGAAAAAGAGAGATACCTATGGGAAAGTTTGTACCATCAAACCTGATTTGCAAAAGAAATAAAAGAGGGTTAGGGAGATGATTGGAGGGATATAAAAAGTTTGATGCATTTGCATGAGGACCTGCAGATCATTGGCACCCATTAAAAAGCTAGGCAAAACAGCATTCACCCATAATTCTGGCCTGGGGCGCTACTGGCCAGCCAATCTAGCAGAAGTGGAAGGCTCTGGGTTTAGTGAGAAAGGTTATCTCAAAAAATAAGAGGGAAAGTTATCCAGGAAGTCATCCAAAGACAGCTTCACATGTGTACACCCGAACACATATATGTACACTCAAATGTGTGCTTAGCTATGTAGGCATCAAAGTGCTCAGGCCATGTGTGGAGTGTGATGAGCTCTTAGGAACTCAAACACGAATTTGGCCTTTTTCTCTATGTTAAAATTAATGACAGAACTTGAAACATGACCCCGCCTGAGGGTTTCTATATGTTATCATTTTATACGTGCGTTTATCATGTTTGTACTCATATGTAGTCAATCCTTACCCATAACTGGTGTGGGAAAGAACAGTGGCTTAGACAGATCATTATGTTGGAGAGCATTCAGGAGGCAGAAGCAGGCAGATCTCTGTGAGTTTGAGGCTAACCCAGTCTTTAGAGCAAGTTACAAGTCAGCCAAGGATTTGCATAGTGAGAACCTGCCTGGAAAATAGTTGAACAGTGGGTTTTTTTTTTTTTTTTTTTTTCTTCTTTTTACCTTTATGCTACCCATTAAACTCAATCTGACATTTAAGGTTATTTTATTTTATTATTATTTTTGCCTTTTTTTTCAAGACAGGGTCTCATTATATAGCCCACTATATCACTGACTATCCTGGAACTTACTACACAGACTAGACTAGTTTTGAACTCACAAAGCTCATAATACCCAGTTTAAGCACTTTTTTTTTTTTAATTATACTTTCCATTATACATTCTGTCAATCAAATTTATGCTTGTTTTTGATTATCTGTTTTAGCTGAATGAATTCTGCTACTTCTGTACTGCACAGAAATGGTCATGGCTCTTAGAAAGCCTCTACTGAGTTGTGGTTTCTTAACATCTAATGATTTTAATTGTGCAAAGTGGCCCACACCTGTAATCCAAGCTCAGGGAAGGCTGTGGTAAGAGTATTCCTGCAAGTCAGAGGCCGCCTGGGCTACAGTAGTCAGAGCCTGTTTTGAAAAACAAAACAAAACTACTGGCACAACAAAAAAAAGATAGTGTGAGCAAAACTGGTAGAGAAGAGAAATCTCATGGCAAATACTGAGCAAGAGCATGCCCATCGATGGGAAGTCTTTGCATCTTTGGGTGCAGCCTTCTAATGGTACTCACTGAACCCACCATCTTGAGATTTTACCCCGTTATGTTCCCCGGGTATGTTATTTACCTAGAAGGTTATTTCTTTTTAAATAAGTAAAAGTTGTCACTAATTTTTTTGATCTTCATACAATAATCTTTAGTCTTGTTGCCTGCGGAGTGTTTCTTGATTCCAGTAGCATCTGCAATCATGTTTAAGGACTCTCAAAGTCTTATTGGTTTTAGGACAACCTTCAAAGATGTTACCCCTGGTTTGCTGACAAAAAAATAAATAAATAAATAAATAAAAAATCAGGTTTTGTATGAATGTCAGAACCTGGGTCTAGAAAGAGATTCTTTAAAAACATGTTTTAAAAAAAATTTTTTTTGTTCTCTTTCTGTAGTCCTGGCTGCCCTGGAATTTACTATATAGACCAGGCTGGCTTCATATTTAGAGGTCAACCAGCCTCTGCCTCCTGCGTGCTAGGATTAAAGGCATGGGCCATCATGCCTGGTTGAAAACAATTAGAATGTGCGTTATAAGGAGAAAGTGGCACAACTCTTACTTGACTTCCCTCCTGGCTGATCAGTTGCCTCTAGGTTAACCAGTTAGGATTTTAACTGAGCATCTATGGTTCCTGTCTCCAGGGCTTAGGAGAAAGGAAATATATGCAAGAGTACAGACTGGGGCTTCTGTGATGGCAGGCATTCTTCCGGCTCCACGAAGTGTTTGAATTGGAATGCAGACTCTTTGATTTAAAATTACTTGTCAACAAGCCCTTGAATTAAGTGACTTACTGGGGACCAAACAACCCAGACTATGGAGAAGTAACAGGAACCCCCTGCTTCGTTTCCTTCTCCTAACGTTACCCCCCCTCCCCCCACCAGCCCCATGCTGATTTTCAAATGAAGAACAACAAATGAAATAACAGGCGAACACTTTGTAAATATAGAGTGTTTTACAAATCCAAGCGCAAACAAATCTGTAAGTGGTAGGGAAACCCAGGCCACGCATTTTGTGATGGCTTCTGTTCATACCTTAGGGAGCCTGATGGGACCCCCACTAAACAATTAGTTACCAGCTGTTTGCTTTAATCTGATCATTTACAAAAATACAGCAGTCCTTAGTGGTAGTAAATCTGATAGACATAAAATGAAAGCCATGCCCATGATTGATTTTTTCCCCTTGCAAATGCTGTCTATATGGGTGGTGAAAACTGGTTTTAATTCTAATTCCAGAAATATCAATAAATTTATATCTGTCTTCCCAAGAGAGCTGGAGAAAAGACACTGATGTCTCAGAGAGCACACATTGTGATTTTTTTTGACAATGGAGAGCACCGTGTTAATTTGGAGAAACCCATTAATGTGTAGGTTAGTACTAGTGGTGCCTCTTAATTAAATTTCAGTGGATAGAGGAAGTATTAGGAACAGAATACATACGAGATTTTACAGAATCTCCGACTGAGGCAAGCCACTGGTTATTTCTACTGTGCATGCTAATTTAAAAATAATTCAATAACGATTCAATTTGTGTCATTCTGGCATTTACAAGGGGACATGAAGAAGTCTTGCTTGTCTTTATTCACCAAATAGCAGTTTGCAGACCCTTACAAGTTCCCATATGTTAGTGAAAAACATTTTCCAAGAAATTGGCAGGATCTCACTTTGTAGCTGATGCCAGCTTCTTCCTGGGGCCAATTCAACAGAGAAAAGAGAGAAGGCAAAAGAAAAAAAAAAAAAAAAAAAAAAAAAAGGCCTTCCTTGTGTTAGTGGCTGAATTACTCTGACAAGCTTTCACCTTGCCCCTCCTCTTATTAATATTCTTTTTGATGTGAGCTTGTAAAACAGAGGATTGGCTGTTAATCTCCAAGATCTCAAGGGCTTTTGGCAGTGGCCCATAATTGATGTGTTCACATGGCTGTTGTCTGACTACTAATGATCAGACAGCCGCGTTATCTACCAGCTAAATCTGTGTTGCTTATAAATCACACTTGATAAACTGAAGTTTCATTTCTTCAAAGAGTCCGTACAGAATGCCAGGGGCATTTCATGATTCTCTGACAGCTTAGATTAGGTTTATTTTTCATTTCTGTTTGACAAAATATTAGACTCCCTAACGCAAGCGAAAGGGAATTTGTTTTGTTTCTCTAACAAGGCAGTTGGAGGATGGGGTGATAAGCTGAGAAAGATGACCTGCTTTCTACCCAGTTTGGGGTGGGAGGTGGAATTTTCGCTATTGTTGCCATCCTTTAAGGTGAGTGGAATTTGGTCCATGGCATTGTGAAAGACAAAGGGCAGCGGAAAGTTCTAAGAATTTGGGCCTGGGCTCGGATTGTGACACGGCTGGGGCAGGGTAACCAGAACTGTGAGATTACAGTAACCATTCAGTCACAGTGTGTGTTGAGCCTGTGTGTCAGGTATGACTTCCTTCTATGGAAGGTCAAGAGGAAGAAGACAGAAGGTTTTACAAAATAAGGTAAGAGCCACGGAACTTCTGTCCTCTGTCCTTCACCACTCACTGGGGATACAAACAGCCATAGATACACCCAGAGTTTCCCCTCTGATCTGGAGATGAGAAACCAGGTTATAGGATGCACATTTGTGGTGTGCTATGACTGGGAACTTCCGCTAAGTCATGGTTGTTTATTTGGCTACAAACTCCCATGGCTCTGAGCTAACTTCCGCCATGTATAAAAGGGGAAAACAAAAGGACTAAATTTTATGGCTCATTTTGTGGGTTTTCTGTAAACATTCTTGTCCTCTGGCTCTTCTTACAAAACATTTTGCTAAAGCATTAGTTTGTGTGTGTACTATATGATAGTGAATACATATGTTTTGTGTGTGTGTGTGTGTGTGTGTGTGTGTGTGTGTGTGTGTGTGTGTGTATGATAAAGTCTTTCTATGTAGCCCTTGCTTTCCTGGAGCTCCCTATGTAGACCAGGCTGGCCTCAAACTCTCCAAGATATTCCTGCCTCTGCTTCCTATCTGCATCACCAGGCCTGGCTTGTGCCCACAAATTCTGAAGACCACAAATTTTTAGATTTTTAAGGACATAAATTGAATCAAAATTTCAAGATTTAAGAATGAATTTTGTTGTGTTTTTGAGGTAGGGTTTCATTTTGTAGTCCAGTCCAGCCTGAAACTATTGGTGATTCTCCTGCCTCAGATTCCTGGTTTCTGCGATTACAAACGTGTGGCACTATGCCTGACTAAGAACCTAGGTTGGCCTTGAATTTTCAGTAATTCTCCTGTCTCTGCCACCGCAGTGTTGGGATTAGTGGAGTGTGTTACTTATTATGCCTGGACTGAAACAGATTAAAACCATAGTATTTTAAAGAGAAACTTACATAGTTTTGAGGTGTGTTAGAAGTTATTTTCTTTGCCAAAATGTGTAGATCTTTGGCCAGTGAGGTGGTTCATTTAAATAGAGGCCTTTGCCATCAAGTCTAAGGAGCTGAGTTTGATTCCCAGGACCTGCATGTTAAAAGGTGAGAACTCTCACACCAGTCCTCTGACCACCACATGTACGTATTTAGATGGCTCCACGTTGGATGGGTCACCACAGCCCCCACCATCCAAATAAATAAAGATTTTATTATTATTATTTTAATGTATAGGCTTATTCATAGTAAAATTACATGGCAAATGTTGAGAATCGGGATTCGTGATAGCTTAAAGAGGTGTTGAAACTCAAACCCTGAGAGTGTCCTTAATATCAAAGCTACTGAAGTGAATTCCATGAGTCTGCCCCAACCCACCCCAACCCAACCCAACACAGTTTAAGATCAAAGGAAACCACATTTTTAAAGTGACTCTTAAGATCTCCAGTACCATCTTTTGGAGTACTTTATTATTTTTTAAGATTTAATAAGAATTTTGTGTGTGTGTGTGTTTCTATGCTTGCATGGGTGCTAAAGGAGCTGGCTGTTGGAACCCCTAAAGCTGAGAATACAGCTAGTTATGAGCCATAGATTCTGGGAATTGAACTAGAATTCCCTCAAAGTACAGGCTCTTAGTTGCTGAGCCATCTCTCAAGCCCAGTTTTTATGTTTTAATCCTAGGTGCCGAATGTATTCCTTCTCTGGAAACAGTGGCCCGCCATGAGCATTCCCTTTTCCTAGAAATAATTTTAATGCTGTAATTAAAATTAGCACTACCATCAAGGGATGAATGTTTATTGATAAGCGTTAATGCCGATTAACAAAGGAATTTATTTTTGCCACTTATCTTACCGTGATTGATGGTTCTGAGTAATTCCATTTTTTTTTTAATTAAACAAAAACCAGTCTCAATGTAAGTTGTTTGGGTTGAGGTTATTAGATTTTAATATACTGAAAAAAATATCCATGATTAACTTTGAGAAGATAGTTCTTCGGCTATTCAAATAGAAGCTTTATTGAATTTTGTTATAGAATCAGCTATGTAGGGGTTCCTAATAGCTGTAGAATACAGGAAGAAGTGCATTCAGAGGTGCGGAGTGCAATTTTCATTATGAAAATATGTGTGCGTATAGAAGGGCTGGATTATGACATTAAAAATAAAATATGAGAGTATTTGAAGAGTTTTAAAAATCTCATCTTTAAATAATAATCCACCTGTGAGTTTTATAAAGTCTATAGCCATCATGGCAAAAATAGACATGAATTCTTTAATTTTAAAAGATAGCAGTTTTTCTTGACAGATTAAAATAATGACTCAAGTCAGCTTGATTTAAATGTAGCTGAGTCTACTGCTAAAACTGCAGGTGTTTACTGAGTAACTAGAGAACTGAATACAATTTCAATGTGGATAAGTGCAATTCTGGCTGCCACTGTGTGTGGGGAGTTTGGTAATAGCGTACGGAGTAAGTCCCTGTCATCCTTGGAAGAGCACGTTCTGTGAAATAGATGATTCAGATGTTAAGTCTTGGACTTTGGAACAACCCTCTGAAAGACATAGCCTCATCTTTGTTTAGAAGTCATCTCTTCTGCTTCCATGTGACTAGGATTTAGAACAGACAGTATTTGTTAGGTATGAATGAGGCTGGGTGAAGGAGGCCTACTACCTCCATGGCCATCGTGTGTGTGTGTGTGTGTGTGTGTGTGTGTGTGTGTGTGTGTGTAAGGTTAATTTCAAGACTCCAATGTTCTCCTTTGTCTGCCACCCAGTAGTGGGGTTACAGGCACAGGCTCAGCTTTTTACCTAGATACAAGAGTCATGGACTCAGGTCTTTATGTTCATATGGACTGATTGAGCTGTCCTCCCAGATCCCTGGGATAGTCTAAAGTTAGACTTTTGTTTGTCTGTTGTGTTTTGCTTTATCCTTTTAAGGTTTACTTTTTAAAAATGTATGTATGCAAGACTTTTTTGTTGTTGTTGTTGGTTTTGAGACAGGGTCTCATTGTATAGCTCTGGCTGGCCTGAAACTCTATGTAAGCAAAGCTGGCTTCAAACTCATTGAAATCTGCCTGACTCTACCTTCTAATTGCTGAGTTTAAAAGTATATGCCACCATATCCAGCTCTGTATAAGTTTATGTGCACCATGTGTAAGCAGAATCCATGGAGATCAGAGAAGGGTACCTGGAGTTACATACAGTGTGAGCTGCCCCACTGGGTGCTGGAAATGGAACCAGGGTCCTCTACAAGAGCGGTAAATATTCATAACCACTTGGCTATCTGTCTAACACTAAGTCTTTGGAACTTCTGTTGATGACCTAAATTATCTTCTGAAATAAAACATATCTAAAAATATTCTGGAAATATGAATGTCCAGAGAATGTGATGCTGTTAACACCTCCTCTGTCGTGGTGTTTATAAATAAAAGATTAGTAACTATGAAAGGTTAAATAGATTGTAACTTTGGTTTTTTTTTTTTTTTTTTTTTTTTTTTTTACTTTGCATTTGTGATTCATTAAAGATCTTAAAAAATTTTGGAGGTTTTACTGTGGCATAGTTGCCACAGGCCTCCAGAGTGCCATTTTATAGATGTTGACATCAGAAGACCCTGACCCCCAGCCTTCAAACTAAAGGTTTTGCCCAGAATATAGGTTTTAGAGGAGGAGAAAAAAAAATCACCCTTTGTCCAAATCTCATCAAACACCAGATTCTAAGTGACTGTAAATATTGAATGTTACTTTAGCCACCTTAGCCTGTGACAAATTAAACAGACTGTGAACTCCACTGAATTTGATGCCTTAGGGTGGAGCAGGAGCTGGCAGTGGAGCATTAAACAGTTTGATCCCCACAGGTTTTGTGACTCCTCTTGAGATGAAGGTCACATTATCTTTTCTCCTGGCTTCCAGGGAGAGACAACAGGTT
This sequence comes from Arvicanthis niloticus, assembly GCF_011762505.2. Taxonomy (NCBI): domain Eukaryota; kingdom Metazoa; phylum Chordata; class Mammalia; order Rodentia; family Muridae; genus Arvicanthis; species Arvicanthis niloticus. The sequence continues at coordinate 33,671,758 of NC_047671.1, forward strand.
TCATTTAAGGGTTTTTCAGGGAGTGAGTAAGGAGCACTGATATTGAGTCACAGTCTTCAGTCTGTGTTGGGACAGAAGCTCCTGGTTGGTGAGAGGACCACAGCTGTAGCATGAAGTGATAGAAAGTGCTTCAAGATGCTAACGTCCCTGATCCTCTGGTAGGTGAGAGACACAGGGAAACCTTCATTCAGCAAGCTCATGGTGGTGTTGAATGTGGGACCTCTGGGGCCAACTTCCTCCTCAATCTGGTCTTCTTTGAGGGACCACCATTCTGAACAGTCTCCCTTTCTTCCTCAGTTCTATTAGGATATACTGGATTTCTTCCTCTTTCCTTCCTTACTTCCTCCTGCTTTCCCTGGGAGCATCCCATCCCTCCACTTGCTTCCTCCTGTGTGCTGCCGATTTATTCCAGTCCAGCTCATTCCCCTTGGGTCCTGTGCCTATCAAGAAAACATTTCCCTACAGATATCCCTCTGCTCAGGTTTTCCTTCCCAGGGACTGACTCTCTCTGCTCTGACTGAGATGAAGACACTTGAGAACTGTCTTTGAATTCATCCTCATCTGCCACCTTCTCGAGTCTTGGCTGTGTCTCTTCCTTGGAGTTTGGCCATGGCATCTTAAAACACATTAATCTCTCTCTCTCTCTCTCTCTCTCTCTCTCTCTCTCTCTCTCTCTCTCTTTCTCATGTTTTCATATAGAGTCTAATGTGGGCTTTACCAGATGAGCCAGATGATTTTTCTATACCCTTACTTCAGAAGCTCTCACGTTATATTTTTTTTTTAGCCTCACAGAAACCCCTAGGTTCTCATCCTTGCCTGGACTCTTGAAGTCCCTCTTGTGTTTCCCAGCTCCCTAAACTGTCGGTTCCTTAACTAATGTAACATTCAGGATGATGTAGATCTATCCTAGCCTCTGATTTCTTCCCTATTCCAAGTCTTACACAGCTTTATAAATCCACCACAGTACATTCACTGCCCCACCCCCTTGACGCTCCCATAATGCCTTGGGCTTAACTGACCATCTGAACCCTGACCATATTCTCTACTCTGCAGTGACTATTCATCTCTCCTGGAACAATGCTTGCCACATAGAGGCACCTGACAGAAAGATACTGGATAAGAGGATGACTTCCCTAACAGTGAGGCAGCTTTCATTAGCAACTCTTACAAAGGGGAGGGCATGTGGTCAATACATGGTCCTTCTGTCAGAAAAACTAAGTCCTTATATTTTGACTAACTCTGTTGCTCAATATGTCTTGTATTGGGAGCTAAATAACAATCTTTCATTATGAGCCTTCGTCGTCAGCTTTTTACTGTTAGTTCTTCTCTTTCTCCTCTGCTGTTTTTCTGAAACAGGTTCTATGGAACTGAGGATGACCTTGAACTCCAGATATTCCTCTCTCCACCTCCCAAGTCCTGGGATGACAGACATGTGCCCCTATACACCCAGGTGTTTACTTTTATTCAATGTGAAATACCTTAGCATCATTTTTATTAAAAGATTTTTAAAAAGCATCTTGAGTGTGTTAGCTCACACCTGTAATCCCAGTTCTTTGGAAGCTGAGAGTTTAACACTAGCCTGGGCTACACAGTGAGTTCCAGGGAAGTCTAAGGCTGAAGTATGAGACATTATCAACAGCAAATGAGAGAGAACTTTTTTTTAAATGACACCAGCGATTCCAGTTAGTAGTCCATGAATATAAAAACTATAGAGGAGGTTTCTCCTCCTGCCCTGTATGTTATTCTGTGGATAAACTTGCTCAGAGGATACTTAACATACTTTAGAAAAAGATTGTTCTCACTAGAGAGAGACCTATTGGGTTCTAAAATCTGCTCTGTTCTCCGAAGGAAAAATAATCTTGAGCTTGGGAACTGCAATTTACTCGTGGAGGAGTTGTGTTATGGGTCTGGGGGAGGACTTAACCCGACAAGCATGAAGCCATGGGTGAGTCTGATTCTCAAAAGCAAACATACGTAGAGTTTATGGGATAGCGAACTGGGTACAGGGCAGTATAGACATTGCTGGGAAAATTCGTGACTTTTGGTTTGTTTGTTGTTCTTCTCCCCTGACTCCCTACTTCCCGGCTTCTGACCTGAACAGGCAGCTTCTCTTTTGGACTTCAGTTTTGTCATTTCTCAAAATCAAATGAGAAGAGTCACATTTGCCTTTTCAGTCAAGGCATGGTAGGAATGAATGTGTTGCAATGTGTCCTTTAAAATAGGTAGGCATTTGATACCAAGACAGACAAAGTCAAAATTTTTACCATCTATGGTTGGTTCTGATCCTTTGCAAGACACCGCCTGAGGGCTTGACGTGATTCACATTCCCCTGTCCTTTGTCACTAGAGGCATATATTGTACAATGCAATATATTTTACCGGACTACTTTTCAGTGGTTGGAAGAGGTCACCTAGCCTGGGTAGAGAAAGGATTTTAGTTAAGAACAGAAACAAAAGGCTTTTCTCCAAATAGACTTTCTTGTTCTTTCTTTCTTCCTTGTCCTTCCATACTCCAAGAAGTAGTATCCACATCTAACAGGGTGAGATGAGACATGGCCGTTTATCTCCCTACTTCAACCTGACTTCATAGGAGTTTAGGAGCCCTGGAACTACAACGCCTGAGTTCAACTGAGTTGAAATTGAGCCCTTGGCTCCCATAGGTACCCTCTGCTGAACAGCATCTGAGTTCACGAGTTCACTTCCGGCATGCCTTCGTGAAGGGATGGGAATGAGACTTAATTGGTAGAAATGGAATTTGGGTGGAACTTTTCTCGGAACTCAACTCTATACCAAGGGGATAGTGAAAAGATTCTTCCTAGAAAGAAGGCAGTCTTTCTAGTACCTGCTCTGATCTCTACCACCTTTCCCTGTGGCTTGTCTTTATATTTTAAGTATCTTTGGGGACGGGATGTAAGAGCCAACCATTTACCGCTTCTATTCAGAGCCCACCCCACTCATTTTCAGAATAGACTTAGTGTCTGTGGCTCAGCCTCAGAGCAGTAATCTTTGAGAGAACACAAATGGGGCTGAGTATGTGACAACTGATAGGACGTGGTGGAAGAATTCTTGAGGCCTAGATCTGTATGGAATCATGTATTGAGCATCTTTGAGGGGAGATTTAGTTTAGCTTCAAAAACAAAATAAAAACAAAACAACAACAACAAAAGAATGAAAGCATTTGGGCTGAGTCGGTGTAATTACCCTGTCAGTACACACCATACCTTTGATGGTGCTTGGAAAAGAGCCAGTGCTAGACAAGGAAGTTTAAAAGACACACTGTTGTTTAAGGATGTTTTCTACATGTGCTTGCACATAGGGCCACGTCTGGGGTGACTCCTGATGGACAGCGACACCCTCCCCCCACCCACCCCCAAGCAGATTACAGAGAGCCTAGATTGTTGACATTCTGTGTGTCCAGCATTCTGTTTGTCTTGGCTGGAAATGGAAGCAGTCTTCCTGGCCCCAGGGGGGCCAGAGCCATGGTTGTGACTAGGCTTCAATGTCATCTCAGCTATGGTTTCTCCCTCTCGATGCTGGGAACTGAGTCCAGGGTTTCACACACTGTTTCACCATGTACTCTACCATGGAGCTAATCCTCCACTGTTCAGGTGTGTGTGTGTGTGTGTGTGTGTGTGTGTGTGTGTGTGTGTGTGTGCGTCTTTGTGCGCGTGTGTGTAAGGTATGTGCACCTGTATGTATTATGTATATTGTTGTGCTTCTGTATGCCCTCTGAGAGGCCACAGATGATCGTCTGCTCTATCACCTTCTATATTATTCCCAGGGACACAAGATCTCTTACCAAACCTGAGCTAGGATAACATCCACCACCCTCCTTGACACCACAGGGTTTTCAGGTGTGTGCTCAACCAAGTCCAACATTTTTTTCCTGGAGTTTGGGGGATTCAAATTCATGTACAAAGTCCTCTCCCTCTATGATTAGGGATAAGAATTTAGAGGGATCACAGTATTTGTGTGCAAACTTCAAACTGTAAGCATTTAAAGTAACTTAGGTGCCTTAGCTTCCAGTGTACACAAAAGAATAAGAAATTCTCTATGGAGGAGGCAGGCATTCTCTCCATCTCAGGCTGTTTTACATTTAGAACAGGTTGCTGCTTTTGGTTGACCTTGGCTGGTTCAAATTCTGGCTTGGTTGCTCTCCCTAAGAGACCCTTCATCTCTTCTCATCTCTTCTTCATGACTTTGTGAAGATCAAATGAAAAAGCTCGAGTGCACAATATAATCTTGCCTATGATGTCTGTTTGAAAACTGTTCTAATCCCTTTAGGTTATGTGTGGTAAACAGTAGCTGGGAATGTGAACTCTTTCTACAAACAAGTCTAAAGCAACAAGAAGGCAAGCAGGGCTTTTGAATTTTTAGCTCTTTGGATAATTTATCCCTGCGTTGGGGATCTTGTTTCTGCCTCTCTAATGTGGCAATGGTGGAGACTCTGGGTTAGAGGAGAACTGGCCCCTTAAATCATTAGCATGAGTTTGTCCCTACCCCCTTTATTTTTTGCACAGCAAGTCCCAAAGCATAAATTGCATTGATCTTGTTTCTCAGAAGTGTCTACCACATTTAGAAGAGGCTAAACTAAGAATAATGACCAAAGCTGGCGCTGTTCTGTTTTGTCCACCGGAGATGGAAATTTAAACGTGATTAATTTTGGAGAGGGGATCAGTGTCTAAGGAACATGTTTTTAAGCCGACCCGGCTTTGCTAATGCAACAGTGACGTCAGGCAGCTGTCTAACACAGATTTGCTGCCACAGCGGCAGTGGTCACCTCCAAAAAAGCCGGGATTTCCACTTATGGCAGAGCCTAATGCGTTTTAAATTAAGAGGTGACTGTGTGCAATCTAATAAAACAGCCAAATACCAGGATATGAAGAAAATGTGAGCCTTAAGTACCCATGCCCCAGCATGCTCAGAGAATCACAATATTGACACTGTGCAAACTGAAACACCACTCCTCCCGCCTGTGGCGGTTGACAGTCTTGAGAATCCCAGGATTGAGGGGTTAACGGCAGGACCCGTGTGGAGATTTGTGAGATCCGCTGGAAGAAACCTAGGGCACGGTGCCCTGTCTGTGGGTTCAACCCTGAAGCAGGCCAATTGGAGTGGGGGTTGGGGATGGGGTTGTCTCTGCAGTGAGGGTGCTCCTCTGGGGGAAGGAAGCCCTGGGCTCCTTTCTCAGTCTTCTAGGCAGCACTCACTACCTGTCTCCTGCCGCAGAGCCACGTGGATGTGTCTTTGTTGGTCTAGAGTGCCTGCTTCACCGCCCCTCAGCCCAGCCCGGGAGACCCCTCTGTATTTGCTTTGGGTTTCCTGGTAGTGCAGACCCTCCCTGGCTGACACAGTCAAATGTTCGGTGATGAAAAGCAGCCACCACCAGCACTCCAGCTTTGGAGCCTTTCTGGCTCATCAGCACTCAGGAAGCCCTTGAAATAAGGTGAACAGAGAAAATATTGCCAGGACCTCTGCAGAATCGTCCCCCTGCCCCCAGCCCTCTGATTACATACACTAAGTGCTGGCTATCTGTGTAAATAACCTTCTCTTCCCCGCCTCCCCCCCCCCCCCACCCCCGCCTTAGGCTCTCTGGCGTGATAAATAGCCAGGCTACTGCACAGCGTGCACCAACACCTGGGAATAATCATGCAAAAATAACAGTGAGAGACTGCGGCGCGTCTGTTCTTGACATTAACTTTCCTCAGTTTGACAGGCTGCCACCACCAGCTGTTAGACTTACGAGTCTTTTTTTTTTTTTTTACTTCTCCTGCCCCCTCCACCTCCACCCCGAGATGGCTGCTTTCCTCTTTTGGGCTTTAATAGGTTACATCAGTGTCCCATCAAGATGACAGTCAAGAGCTTTGACAAAGGAACCCTGGCCAGTACTTTTTTCCCCTGATCTTTAATTTTCCGCTATTAGTACTGTATAAGCCCAACCCCCACCCCGTGAGTTTTAAATGAGGACTGTCTTACTAGAAGTATGTTTCTTCCTCTAGGAAGGTATTCAGAGTTGCCTTTCTTGAACTGCTTTTTGTACTAAAGCCTAACCTTTGGCCTCTTGGGACCAAACCACTCATCGAGTGTCTTTCATTCAGGTTTCAGATGTATTTGCCATGATGGTAATAACTCTGGTGGTAGCCCTGGCTCCGACTTTCTGAGTGTAACTCTGTCCTATGCCCTGAATTAAGGTTGTTTGTAATGACACCCTGTCACATTATCTAGGGGCTATTTATTTATTTATTTATTTTTAGTTGAAGATAAGCGTCACATAGAGATCTAGTAGCTTGCCTGAGCATCCATAGTGAATGACCAAGCTAGGATTCCACCCCTAAAGAGTATGCTGCCTGCACCACACTGATCATGAATGTCCCACCTCTTATACTCTTCCCTCGAGCACAGCTCTACACCTGAAGTTGTCATTTCAATTCATTTATGATTAATTAGTGTTGATTGATTCTCTTGATGCAGCTTGTTAGCCTTGTGGGATAGGGGCTGGGGCCCACTCTTTTTTTTTCTTCTTTTTACTCTTTCTTTCTTTCTTTCTTTCTTTCTTTCTTTCTTTCTTTCTTTCTTGTTGCAGGTTTCTCAGAGTTTAGGAGTAGTACCTCTTTAGTGGATGTGGGGATTGAGGTGAACAGGAGTAGACCTTTGGGAAGGCCTTGTGAGAAAAGGGGGGCAATGAAGATTGGAAGACTTCTTCCTACTTCATGGATCGTCAGGATCTCTGGGATGCCCTCCTCATTGCTGGGAGGCTATAAAATGTGTGTGGATTGAACCCACAGACAGCTGCCAGGGCTCAGTGTTTGAAAGAGGCTGTATTTCCCCAGGCTGAGCTTCTCTGGGTTAAGTCCCCCTTTCTTATATGTTTAACATGTTTTAACCAAACTTAGCTATGTGTTTAGGGGGGATTACAGATTTATGTTAAATATAGTAGCATATAAAAAGGAGCTTTGTAAGGTTCTGTAGGGTTTAGAGAGTTGGAATATGAAACCGGGGAATCTGCCACTCTGTTAAGACAGTGTTTACAGAGATGTACCCAGTCTTAATGCAGCCCGTTGGAGGTGTTGGTCATTACTTAATACCTTCATTTGAACTGTACTCTGTGCTGACCATTTCTATGTCAGTTTTCCTTATAACCCGGTGGATGTGATGGGCATTATCATTCCCAGTTCTTAGATTCTGACCCTGATGTAAGAACTGTCATTGACTTAGGTACTCATATAGCATGAATTGGTAGTGCCAGAACTTGAACCCAGGCCTCCTGATCACAAAACCCTAATTACACCCCTTCAGCTGCCCTGCTCAGAAGCTGCTGTCCCCACAGTAGACAGGCCAGTGGAATGGTTTGCCGTCCTCTGCCTTAACAAGCTTCATTGGCGAGAGAAATTATGGCCTCAGTGTAGATCAGTGACCTGAGAAATTGCTCAAGAGGAATTGATCTTTTTGTGTAACTACTGAGGCAGGATGTGGGGTTTGTAATCCCAGAACGAGGGGAGCAGGAGACTGCAGATTGCAGCCAGATTATTCTGTTTAAGGCAACCCTGTCTCAACAAATACTAAATTAACCGCAATATAGTCTTAAAGATCCTGCTTATAGACATGGCACGAGTGCTCTGTCTGTAACACCATGACATACATGAGGGAACTGAAACCTTCTCAGAGGAACATTTCCACCAGGCATTACCTGGTAGAAAGTACATTCTGCTCTGTTTTAGTCTCCTGGGCTAGGTGATTCTCTTGTGAATTTCCTACTGTGGTGTGTTCTTCTCTGTTGCCCTGGCTGACATCTGAGTTACCTTATGGTTCTTGCCCGAAAGTGGGACACAAGTCTCCCTAGAACTGAGTGTGGTGGTCTAGGTAGCCTTCCTGCTGGAACATTCTGTGATGGCCTCAGGCAAAGATTCGAGGCACAAGACACACAGAGCTGCACGTGGCAGATGTGTGGAATGCAGGCTCCATGAAGCTCCATTTCCAGTTATTATTTGAGGAATGGAAATTCAGATTCTTCTCTAAGCTCCTAAGTATTATTGGTCAATAAGAGGAATGCTTTTTAAAAATATCAGATCGGCCAAGTAAAACAGTCTGGGAGTGGCTGTAATTCCCATCCTGAAAGCCTTCTTTCCACTTGGTGACCTGTAGGGAGGAGGACCTGTTGAAGGCCACATGGGTGGTCTTCGTGCCCCACCTCTACAGGACTCACAGGGCTTGGGATGGGGGAGAACAGGGGCAGTTCTTCTGAAAACAGCAGTTAGGGGTTACATGAGGAAAAGAGAGAAAACTTCACTCGTGTCAATCAAAGATTTGCATATTTGAGATATCACTACCAGGTGTTAAGGCCTTTGGACCTATCATTTTATGAGTAAGTTCATATTTATAGTCAAAGTCTCTGAACCTTCACTTCCTTGTTTTAAATCTTGCTGGATGGGACTTCTATCTTGTCACCGACTCAGCTTTGGTCGTTACATTTGGATCGTGTTCATAAAAATAAGCACAATTAGTTTATTTGGACGTCTTTGTTCCCAGAAACAAATTCTTCAGGCATTTAGACTTTGGGTTGGGAATGTCTCTCAGTGATAAGAGCACAGACTGAGTCTGCACCAGGCCGTGGGTTTTGGCCCCCGGCAACAGCAGTGGCAGCGGCAGCTCCACAGCAAAAATTTCGAAAGGAATTTGAGTTTTGAAATTATCACAGATTTGGAAGTATCACAAATACTATCTGGTGTGTCCAATCTGCCTCTTAAGGGGGGGTTGTGTTGAAATGGGTATTTAATGCAGAAACAGAGGTGTGATAGGGTTTGTTAGTAACATTAGAAGGCTGAAGAATCTATTTTCCATATTGAGGAAAGTGGACCTTAGATTAAGGAGGGTCACAGCCTAATTAGCGGCAGGTCTGGAGCCAAAGTCCTAGTGTGAGCATGCGCTGCACCCAGGAAGGTCCCATTCATTGTCCATTCTGTCCTTGCCTAAACCACAGCTCTGTCAGACTCCTCACTGCTTTTATTTTGGCCCATTTTCTAACAGGTCAAGCCATCTTTGTTCTCAGTATTAGTGTGGGCTGTGAATCAGGCCACCTGAGGCTATTTTCAGAAAAGTGCTCCATATTTGTCTTTTTAGCATTAAACCATCACCTCAGTTTTTAATTTTGTAGTGTGATTCTGATCTCATACAAGTTTTTATCTGCAATAAAGACTGTAGTAGGATTGCTCGCCTCTCTCTCTCTCTCTCTCTCTCTCTCTCTCTCTCTCTCTCTCTACCTTAATTTCCTTCCACAGAACCCCTCTCCTCTTTATCAGCCCCCATTTTAAACAGGAACTTGCTGTGCGAACTTTGATCCACATTAAGAGGCAGTAACTTGAAGGCATAAATCACCTTATCTAAGACTTGGCCCTGCTGAGGACTTTTCTTTCTGGGACTCTGCGATCAGGATCAGGAATGCAGAACAATAAAAAGTATGGTGCAAAAGAAGTTTTATGGCAGCTTTGAGAGCAGGAAATTAAGTTCCTTTAACATGCAGATGGGTGAAGGGCTGTTCTCTGGCATGTAGAATAGCCTCAGAGAGGAAGGAATGTCAGTTTATCATTTTAGGTAGGATGCAGATTGTAGAGGGTCCTCTGCTCATTTCATCCAGGAGCCCACACAGACAACTGCCTCTACCGTTTAAGGAGCACAATTTCTCATCTGAGTCTATTGAAATACTCTTTTTTTTTTCCTTGCAACAAAAACAATGGAATATTAAATCTGTAGCCAAAAGACTGCAAAGTAGACTTTATGAAGCTAGGGGATGTATGCAGGACAGATGGAGTTTTACTAGGTCAACCATCTGTGTGTCCTTCTTAACGTTTACTGTCTGTTAACCCAACTGATAGCGAATGCAAGATGCTGTCCCGGTGCATTGCCATTGTCTGTGCACAGTGCAAAGGTAACCCTGAGCCCCAGTACACAGGTGTGTTCCTCAGTCTTTTTCTCAACCAATAACCTGTTTCCAAGGTCAACTCAATGCTGTCCAGTGGCAGTACTAGCAGTTGTTATGTGAGTCAAATAAACGGCTGGCAATCTGTCTAGTGCATATGCGGGCTTTGTTTTCATCTCCGCTGGGCATCTGAACTGGAGAAGAACACCTTTGCCGGCTTTCTATGGGCGCCAAGGGGACATTCTTGGACAGCTAGGCCTTGCACTTGGCTGCTGTTCCCATTTCTTTTGGATGTGGAGATGGGGCTGCCAAGCTTCGGTCAAGCTCCTCAGTTGCCTTGATAACATGAGCCACTGAAGGCTTTGTGGTTTGGAGAGCTCAGGTTCTATTGATGCCAGGCACACACCGTTATTCATCCTCTTTATGAATCCCTGCTAAACTTCACGCTAGAACACTTAATTAGGAATTGGTTCTTAACACAGGCTAATATTCAGTTTATGTGCTTCAGTGTGTATAATCAAGTTATGAATTTTATGTATTCAGCAGCGTAAGTTAATATATTTTAGTAGTGATTTAATTCATTATGCTTTATAAAGTACTCTGAGAATAATTGTAGTCCATCTCCTTTTATTTAAATGTCCAATAACATATATTGTTGTTTATTAGTATTTGTCAAGAGTTTCTCCTTTAGATAATGTTATGATTTTGAAAATGAGGTTCCTGTGTGAATGGGAAGGAGCGTTAATTTTACAAAACATTTTTTTTTTTCATTCACATTTCCAGAGACTAAAAGGTTGTCCACTGGTGAATTTAGAAGGCCTGCTTCTCATTCAAGAAGCTAGCACTCCCCTGTTCACCTTCTTGGACTTGAAAACACAAAATGCTCATTTCTGTTCGGCTTCTATTTTGGCACCATGAAAGCACTCAAAGTCTATGATAATTGCAAATGGAATGTAGAATGATGATCTGTTCTAGAAGCGATGTAAGCAGATTGCATTACAGAGAACTCCCAGAATGCATCACCCCTGCAGTAAGCCTGTCTGTCTTTCAGGTTGACCCCCTGTTTACAGTGCCGGCACCACCGCCGCCGATTGCCAGCAGTCTCGCACCTCAGATTCCGCCCTCCTACTTTTCCCCATCTTCATCCAATATTGCAGCACCAGTCGAACAGCTTTTGGTTCGGACTCGGTCCGTGGGTGTCAATACGTGTGAAGTTGGAGTAGTGACAGAGCCAGAGTGTCTTGGGCCCTGTGAACCTGGGACCAGTGTCAATTTGGAAGGGATCGTGTGGCATGAAACAGAAGAAGGTAAATATCATTTATTTTTATTTTTCTCTCTCTGCCCTCTTCTCCATGATGTATTTCTGTCCATCTGTGAGGAGAATTTATTTTCCTTGTGGTTTGAGAGGACAGAAAGGTGGTTTGTAGGTTCTCTGACATTTTGGGTTAAATATTAATGCCCAGCCGTCGTGTGTTCCTGGCTGCCTTTACCTTAAGGATGAGTCAGAGCCTTAAAAAGTCTTCTTCATACCGAGGGCTAACGTGGAGGGTCTGTGAGAATTGGGGTCAGGAGCAACTTTCTCCTCAAAGGTATCAAGGAGACAGAGCTCAAGTTCATTTTATTTATAGTATGCCAGCCAATTTGTCTGTTTCTGCGTTGCGGGGTCTTATATTTATCTGCCTACCTACTGAATCAAACAGTGCCCCTTGCTCATAGCCTGGGCCATTGTCATGATGCAGCCGGGGCTGGTTGGTACTCAGAGCTAATGAAACTAAGGTTAAAGGTTTAAGGCCCAGTTGAGCCAGCCATCTCTTCCGTGTCCCCAGACAGAACCTTTCTTGCCCCTTAACTCAGCAAGCCGTTTGGCAAGTGCAGCCCATTAGTCACCAGGGAAACACAGCCCTGGGAAACTGGATGCATCTATCACTGCCATTGGGAATATAAGTCAGAGTACCAGCCATGCAGATAGCCCAGATCAGGTTGACATGTCTCAGGGCACATGGCATGGAGTATTTCAAGTGGCGTGCATCATTAACAGGCCAGAAGATACTGAAAAGCAAATCCCAGAGATGGGAAGCAGCCTGCACACCAGTTGTTTCAAGAGGACCATTGGAAAATGAACATGGGGAACCTTTCTCCCCTTTAAGCTAGGTTGGTCAAGGGCAAAAGAGATGGATGACAGCTACAAATACTTGGGCATCTGTGAGAAAGAGTCAGGACAAAGCTGAGCATGACAAGAAGGGGCTTGAGGGTCGTCGTCATTAGTTGGGCTTGTTTGAATTGGGGGCGGGGGGACGAGGAGAAAGAGGCAAACCTCAAAGGAAGAAGACAATACACGCTAAGAAGAATTGGATGTATCCCTCTGTGGGCTTTATTGCTGGGCAGAAGTAGATCTGACTGCTACAAGAAAAAACAAAGAATGGAGAAGTCTTTGAACTCCACCATAACATTATATGTATTCTTGTATGGTTTGTTTCTTGATAAATAACTTAAAAGCAAAGGGTGTAGCTGGTGCCAGTGATGAAGAAAAACGTATTAACTCTACAGTAAAAGGGAGTGAGAATACCTATGGGATTAGTTCTTGTTTGTTTAAATGGAAATGAAGCCTAAACTTTAATTTGATTTGTTTTAGAATTTTTTTTCCATCTTCTCTATTGTTGCAATTTTAGTTTGGGTTTGATGACACTCTGAAAAGCCAATTAATGCAATGCTGAGAGAATTCAGGCCTGAGAGGTGATGCCAGAGCAGAGAAATTTAAACTTTCCAAGCCCAAGGGCCAGTTATATTAAATTCTGGGCCCCACCCCTCATGTTGTACAGTTTTCCTTCCATGGGTTCTTTCTGTAAAGCAGATGGTGGAGAAGGGGTTCAGGCTGATCTGATCCTTCCTCTTGTGGAAAGAGAATCAAGACATGAAAAACATCACAGTTAATTAATTAGTTATATACGATTTTTCAGCAAAGGTTGGGGGAGGGGGGATTTGAAGAAAATATGAGCTAACTTCCATAAACTTGAAATTGAGATTTCTTGGAAAATTCACTCATTAAAATGAGTTGCTGTCTTCCTGTTTCTTAATGGGCTTATTGCTTGTCATGATTTTATTTATGTAAGTGTGGAATAGGCCAGGCTTCCTGCGGTGTAACCTCGCTGGGTGGTAGATGTTATAAAATTAACCACAAGCTTTCTGGGACAGTTTGGGTTATTTTTCAGTTTGCCTAGAAGTCTGTTTAGTTTCGACTTTTAACCTTGGCCTCTAATAAAAGCGGATTATTTGGATCAGGGGTTGTTGGGGGGTTGTGCTGAATAGCCAAAGGAGTCAGTACATTGAAGCAGAATCCGGATACTCTGGCCCTATATTTAAAGAGCTCGAAGATATTGTTTTGATAGCATACAAACAATGAATGCCATACCACTTCCACCCTAGCCTCTAAAGAATGTTTTTTGATTATATATATATACATATATATACATATACAAAGCTTCAGTCTGTATTGGAGGCTGGCGTTGAACTCATGATCCTCCTGCCTCTGCCCTTCTGAGTGTTGGGATTCCAAGCATGTGCCACCGTGCCTGGTGATCTCCAGAATTGGATAGAACTGGTTTTCTGTGCCTCCATTCAGCTGTATCTGTGGATGTTTCTGTACTGACTCATAGCTAGAGAAGCAAGGCATAGTAACCACCCATGGGCAGGCCCAGTCTCCTTACTGCCTCACATGCACCAGGACACAGTACATGCAGATGTTTCCTGTGCTGGTGGTTTTAAGGAGCTAGAGCCACTCATAAGAGTTATTTTTGCTGGATAAACTAGATTTCTGGCCTCTGTAGAATGGAAGAACTCACCTTTATGGAGGCTAGATCACTTAATATGTATATTTAATACATACCCATTTTCAAGAAGGGTACATTTACTTTATTTCTTTCTCAGTACAGTGTGCTTACGGCCTTGGCTCCAATTTAAAAATTACACTCAATTGACAATTTCTCCTTTTCAGGAAAAGCAAAGACATTTGGAGGCAATTATTTTATAGAGCTCATAGAGGAGGGGCTTGGGGGCTGAGGAAAGGGAAAGGCAAAGAAAGATGCAATAGTTTGTCCTATGAGGTTTGACAAAAGAAACAACTGCTTATCCTTACACTTATAAAACTGTCAGGTGTCTGGGACTAAGGGCCAATAAACTGAGTTGAGTCAAATCTATTTCTACTATCATAGGGAGTGTTACACTCACACACACACACACACACACACACACACACACACAAAGAGAGAGAGAGAGAGAGAGAGAGAGAGAGAGAGAGAATTTGATAGTGTGGAGATCATATATGCCTCTTTTAATTTGATAATGCATTTGAATCTCAAGAATTCATAGTTTCCGTCTTCATGGGATATTGAATAGTTTTGCAGCCTCTTGGAGGTGGGGGTAATAATGACACTGCACTAGACACTGGGTTAAGTATTTAGCTACCTCCTGAATTTGGAAACCCTCATTAGGGTTGGCTTCTTTTAGTTAGTCTTTGCTTCTCCAGTTAACTGCCTGTAAGTGCATTTCTGCTTTTTTCAAGAACCAAGTTGTTCATGGAAATAAAGTGTTAATAGTAAAGTTGCTTCTGGAAAAAAAATAGCAGGCTTCAGACTGTGCTTAATAGGAGAGAAAAACTATCACTACATGTGGGTGTTTGCTTATTCTACTCTGATCTTTCTTCTCTAAGGTGAACATGTAGGAGCCATGATGGATGGTACGAAATGACTCACAGATGTTGGAGGGATTTCCATAGCATTTTCCTTATGACATTTGGGACACACATGCCTAAAATCTAAGAGTTTGTTTGAAAATTTGCTCTTAAAAATGGGGGGGGGGAAATTAGTGAATTCAGCACTATATGTAAATACATGTGTTGAGCTTGGCTTTAGGAGTCTTGAGTGTATTTTCTTTAGCATTTTGTTTAAGTGGGGGATTTTCAACAATTATTATTTATTTTTCATTATGTGCACATGAGTGCATCTGTAGGGGTGTACCATGAGCACAGGTACCTGTGCAGGCCCAGAGAGGGTTTGGAGTCCCAGAGTTGAAGTTACAGGTGGCTGCATTGGAGGGCAGCCAGGGTGTGGGTGCTGGCAACTGAACTCTTCATCGCTGACCCAGCTCTCCAGCCCTTCAGTCATGTTTCTTATTGAGCCTTTTTTGGGTAGGTGGCCACGTATGGGAGAAAAAAACTTGATTCAGCTGTGTCCACCACCCATAACTATAACAACCCTTCCCCTTCCCTTTAGTTCCTTAATGTCTACTTGAGTAAAGCCAAGGGGAGAAAGGAAAACTGGCGTTTACCAATGACGGCCTCTTGAACAGCTACAGACAGAGCATGAGTTCTCAGCACTGAGAAAGGAATGGATGCTTTTCAGACTCTAGACACCGAGTCAGGCTGAGTTGGCATGGATGTGGGTATTAATCGGGTTTGTTTAATGACCTTTCATTGATGATGTAGTATTCCAAAAGTGATTGGGGAAGCGTGGGAGAGAAAAGAACAAAGAGAGATGCTAGGTCCTTTGCAAGTTCCTTGATCTTTTCTCTTGAAGGAAATTTAGATGTATTCATTGTCTCAAGTACCCAAGCATAAAATGAACCAGGGACACTTGCCTTTACCCAGTGGGTGATAAGATCTACCAAGATGCTGAAGGATGGCAGGCGAGCATAGTTGTTGGGTTATTAGTGAGGGATGTGGGAAGCCTTGCATATCCAGATGAACCAGAGAGGATTTGAAGGACAGTCCTCTGGAATGACTAATAGATACTACCCTTCCTAGTATAGTAGGAGGCACTTGACTGTTGAGTTTTAAAATGAGCCAGGCATTATAAGTTTATTTCTTTGTAGTTTCTGCTGAATTACTTTGGAAACAGTCCAGAAACAAATAGTCATGTTACTGCAGCATCTATGCTGGAGAAGGTGGATCTCACTTGCAGTTCCAGCAATTGGTAGACAGACAGAAAAAAATGTGAACTCGAGGCCAGCTTGGGCTCCAGAGAGACCCTGTCTAGAAACCAATTTTGCTTAGATCATCAATGGGAAATTTCCTAGGAGACAGGGGAATCTCAGTAGCTCATTGAGTATGACTGTAATAAGACGGAGTCATGTTGAAAGGAAGAATGCCATGTAGGAATGTCTTCACCTGGTGTTCTCTGCTTTTGCTTTCCAATGGGGGTGAGGCTTAGAAAGTGATTGTTTTAAAGGTAATTAACTGGAGAAATAAATGACTCTTTTTTAAAACCACTAGAGACGTCCATTCTGCTTCTCTTGGATCTCTTAAGTCATAAATGTGCAGTGTACTGAGTTTCAAGATAACTCATTAAAAGGCAAATGATCTGCATAATTGAGGATAGTCTAAAATACAGTGTTATGATTCCTATTCTGCTGTATTTACTTTCTGATCCCACCTCTTCAAACAGAACATTTCTTTTAAAATTCTGATTAATTTGAGAAGGGATTACGTACTAATCTAGGCTTACACTGTGTTTTCTGTGACTAAGCATGGAGTTTGTGCGATGCTTTGTTGGGTGAGAAACTGTTATCGAGGTTCATAGCTGTGTTGTTATAAACTTGTCTGTGATTCACAAGGGCATGAAATGACACTGTTGACTTGCATGCTTCATTATCCACTCCCATTACCAATAACCACGCAGTCGCTGAAAATGTTGAGCTAGCCGGCGGCTGGAGCTGGTGACCAGTGCTCAGTAGAAATTTATCAGCTCATGTATTTGTCAAAAATAAATCGTACTTTAATTACTACACTGGTAAGAAACAGGGGCTAGCCTTGATTCTCAACAGAGCCCCACAGAGGTTCTGAAGAACTAAAGGAACTATTTATTATAATTTGTACAACCGCATGCACTAGCCATGAACTTTTCCATAGCCTTTGTTACCTGACTTACAGGGAAGGTCCCTTGAAAGCCACCATTGCTGGTGGCAGAGCAGTGCATAGCTCATATCTTCCAGAGTGCACATTCATGTGGAAAAGAAACCCAGGTCAAAAACCAAAATGTGTGTGCATTAAACACAAACCATGTATTTACTTCTGGTTACTCTGAGTTCAAAGTTGTTTTGTTTTTGAGAGAATCTTACTAAGTTGTCCTAGGACCAAGCCATCCTCTTCCTTTAGCTAAGTAGCTGGAGTTCAAGTGCAAACCACTATGTTCATCCAACATCTTTAAATTAAGAAAAGATTTGCAATCACCACAGAATGATGGGAAGTGCGGTTAGCTAGCGCTCTGTTCTGCTGAAGTAACGTAAGCACACTGTGGACACAGTGAGCTCTGGGTCTGTGTGTTTTGTTGGAAAGTCCCAGTGCACCCACCTTTCCTGTTATCAATATGAATAACATGCTGCTTTCAAGTATGACTCGGCTTTATTGTTTTAGATCAACATTTACTTTTTGGCTATCTCTATCCATTCTTTGGTGGTGACATCGGGTGCTAAGTAATGAAGCAGAAGCCTTGAACTCACGTCATAAAGACATTTAAAAACCCTTTTTGTTGCTTTATCTCAAAGATAAACTATATTTGAATACAGAACTTCAAGCATTTAAAAGTAAATTTTTCTTAGGACTTAAGTATGAGAAAAGATGAAAGTTGTCTTGTAAGGTGTGTGTGCCCGAGCGCGCAACTGAAGTATGTCTTTTTTTTTTCCCCTAAAAGAAGGAATTTATAAAGAAATTTTGAAAAAGTCTTGATGTTACAGTGTCTTTGAACTGAAGACACATTTATAATTACAAAATGGAAATGAGTTGACTATTTACAAAGAATAGCTCCTGACCCATCTAGATAGACATCAATTGAAGCATTTCGGTGATCTCTCTCCCTTTCCTTCCTTTTTTCCTTCCTCTCCTCCCTCCCTCCCTCCCTCCCTCCCTCCCTCCCTCCCTCCCTCCCCCTTCCCCTTCCTCCCTCCCTCCCGCTTCCCCTTCCTCCCTCCTCCTCTCCTTTCAATTTTTTTTAGCTTTATTGAAATATAATTGACACAACATACAATCTGTCCACTGAAGATGTGATCCATTGCTTTTTCCCTGCATCAGAGTTAGGGAAACACCATGGCATTTCATCTAAAAAGGTTTTCATCACCCCAGATGAAAGCCAGGACATTTGTCCTCCTGCAGTGGTTCTTTCATTTTTGTTCTTGACTCTTTGCTGCTTTATGGGTGTACATGTGGGGTTTGGGGTAAGACAAAAGGTTGATTCGCTAAGCACTTTCTTTATACCTGAGCATTCACTGGAGACTGACTTCACTTAAACCAGAGAAAGCTCCTAGTCACCATCTCCGTTCTAATAGAGACATAGAACTCAGTTGACTTGGACCAGGTAGCACACCTGGCGAGCGGGACAGCCTGAGCGTGAACTCTTTGCATTTAGACTCTGAAACCCTTGCTCTTCAGACGCTTCTTCCTTCTGAAGTTGTACTTTCCTTCCGCCGGAGTTCTGTGTTTCCCAAGGTGCTGGGTAGAAAACAGGGGGCGAGCATGATGTGGTAGCTGGAGACTGAGTTTGAAATGTGAAGTGGTAAGAGTTTCTTTGTGTTTCATGAGTCTGATTTTGGCAGTCATTCTCAAACGTCAGCTGGGCTAACGTGTACACACTGTCCTTTTCAGTCCCACTTTCCTGCAAGCTACTTAAGTGTGCGTCAGCCTCTTTTTCAGTGTCAGATCTTCTATGGTCGAATGGAACAAGCCCAACCACACAGATTTGTTGACTGCTGACTGAAATCATGGAGCGAAGTGATACCCACTAGATACCTCTATGAATTGGAGTTGTGGAGTTTTCCAGTGAGGAATATGCTGTTTTTCAATTGTGTTTGGTCTGGACAATGAAAAATAGCTTCAGAAATACCTTATTGTTGATTTTTTAAAAAAAATCAATTGAAAAACAGATTTTAAAAAGTAATTCAACTTCTAACCTTGCTATTTTGCTTTACTAATCAGAAGTGAAAGAAAATATTATCAAGATTAATTATTCAGGGATGGTGACATAGTTCAGAAGTTAGGGGCACTTGCCTGGAAGCCTTAAGATCTGAGTTCCATCCTCAGAAACCACATGGTGGAAGGAGAGGACTGATTTCTGCACGTTCTCTTCTTACCTCCACATTCAAGTCATGGCATGCCCATCCCCCCATACATAATACACATACAAAATAAACAAATGCAGCAATTTATTCATTCATCATGATTACCCTCAAAGTATTTTTTTAATTTTCTGATTATAAAATAACCATAAATGGAATTTTGGATGCATTCATGTAGGGCCACTAGGGAGTAAAGCAAAAATGTATAAAAATTTATAATCGTACTCAGGTGATTCCTTGTATTCTCAGGTGACTCTTAGCATGTCAATTAATGTTCTAAGCTTGCTAAGACTTTTAGCCACAGATAGAATGTTGTGTATGAGTCTTTAGAATAGAGTCATCTCTCAAGGCTTATTACATCCAACATTAACTGAGTTCACGCATGATGTCACACGTGGCAGGATTCAGTTCTCTTTTAGAGTTGCATAATCCTCTACATGTACAGAGTACCTCACGCTCGTTATCCACTGTTCCATCAAGAGACATTTCCGAATCATGACACAGTAAGGAAAAAGGGTGTGTGTGTGTGTGTGTGTGTGTGTGTGTGTGTGTGTGTGTTCATGCACGTGCAAAACCACCATGAGATCCTGACTTCAATGGTATGGGGTAAGTCTAAAATGTGAATGCTATCTTTTGATTTCTATATAATAGTTGCTTTTCTGGCAGTCCTAGCAGCATATGCCTATGATGGCAGCACTCTTGTCACTTGATTTACATTTTCTGGATGGTTAGCGGTGTTGGGCACCTTTTCATGTACTTGTTAGCCATTTGTTCATGTTTTTGAAGAAATGCACACTCACACCTTTTGATGATTCTGTGAAACAGTGATGGGATCAGAGGTTTTTACTCGAGATCTGAAGGCTCCTGTGTTCTTTCTTTGCTGGTCAGATACAGGTTTCACAGAGGCTCTCTTCCCACCCTGCCGGCTGCCTTTTCTCCCCATCAGCTCCTCTTGCTTTGAGGAAGCCGATAGCTTTATGTAGTCCCACTAAACTGTTTTGCTCTTTGCTTCCCACTGGCGAAGCCTTTTCCTACGCATTCAAAAGAATAGCTGAGCTCAGATACTAGACACACTTTCTAGGACAAATGTTTAATAACATGTTCATAAAAAAAAAAGAAAAAAAATCTCTATCAAACTGCCTTTGCCAAATGACTGGACTATTTCCGAAATCCCACCAGGGATGAATAAAAGCTCCTGTTACCCTAGTATTTAGTGTTCTCAAGTTCTGAGTTTTGATCCATGGAATGAGCATCTTGTTTGTGAAGTTCCTGTTCACCTAAAGGATTCTGGGTAGAGCCTGCTCCATGCTCATATTCACCATTTGTCTGTCTTCTGTGATGGTTTGTGTCTGCTAACATGGTTGGGCCGTTTGAAACATGTGTTTGTTTTCTTGCTATTTAATTTGAAGAGCTCTTTGCCTATGATAGATAACAAATATTCTTTCCCAGTCCAGAGCTTGTCTTTTATTCCTCTGACAATGGTTCTGTCTCTCTTTCCTCCCTCCCTTCTTTCCTCTTCCAATTCACCTAGATTTTCTTCTGTGTTATCTTTCCATTTTATAGTTTTGCACGTTGAGGTCTGTAGTCCATACTGAATATTGTTGTGAAGGTTATTTGTTTCTAGATGTTTTTGTAACACCACCAATGTAGCGCCTTTCTGTATCTGTTGCCTTTGCTCCTCTGTCAAAGGCCAGTTTACCATGTTGACATATGTCTATGTCTGGGTGCTATTATGCTAGAATGCCTTTATTCATTTCTGCCAAATTCACATGTGAGCTCGCAGGCAGGCCATGGTGCACATGTGGAGCTCAGAAGACAACATGTATGAGTTGTCTCTTCCCTAGTGTGTGACTCAGGGATGAAATTCAGGTTGTCAGGCTCGGCGGCAAACACCTTTAACTGCCGAACCATCTGGACAACCTTGTATTTTAAATGTTAAATTCCACTTGTTTATGACTGAGATGGGATGGGAGGGACTGACTGTCTTTTGTGCCCTATATCTTGGCTTATTGTTACTTATACATTGCTATGCTGAATGTTGCCCTTCCTTCCTCTGTTCTTCTCTCCTTCCTTCCCTCCCTCCCTCTTCCCTCCCTCCCTATGTCTCTCTGTTTCTGTCTCTCTGTCTCTGTCTCTGTCTCTGTATCTCTCTCTCTCTTCTCATTACATACAGCTAGGCATTGTGACCTACACATTTAATCTTAGCATTTGGGAGGCAGAGGTAGGCAGATCTCTGAGTTCAAGGCCAGCCTGGTCTACAGAGTGAGATCTAGAACAGGCAGAGATACACAGAGAAACCCCATGTCAAAAAACCAAAAATATGTTTCTGTGTCTGAGTGTGTGTGTAAAATATTTTCTATTATTATTTTTAGAAGTTATTTTTAACATTAAAAAAAAAAAAAGACCAATTCTCCCTGTTCTCTGGGTTTAGGGACAAGTGCTGTGCTTGCTCTGGCTTTTTTTAGTCAGCCATATTGTTACAATACCTTGAGTATAGATTTCATGTAATTTCTAGGAGACATAATCTTACAGCAGGCCTCCTGATGCTCTGGCTCTTACACTTTCTTGAGTGTGTAATACATTCTGCTGTTTGTAAAGCATTTCCTAAGATGGACATGGTGATGTAATAGGCATGGAGATGCAATGGGTGTGGCCACGCATATCTATAATCTCATTATTTGAGAGTCTGGAGCAGGAGGTTTATGAATTCAGGCCTGTGCTATACTATAAGACTATATTTCAGACAGGAAGGCACTTTTTCCTTTCTAAGAAGCTGCTTTTGTTGGTATGGGATATTCTGTGGAATAGATATAAGTAGTTTAACATTTTTTCATTGCTTATTCATATTGGTTTCAAGTTTTAAATGAATATAAGTTCATAGGATGACACATCTTTTTATAAAGGGAGATGCTTGTAGATTTTAAATCACAGTGCCGGTGTAGGTTTTCAAGAAACGGATTGCTAAGTCTCTAAAAACAGACATTTGTGATGTACTAGGGCACATGGTTTAAGTTCTTTCTGGAATGGACTGGACCAGTGTGGATGCCCAGGATGGAAAGATTTGAACACTTTTCTCTCCTGACCCAGCTTTGGACCACCTTCATTTTAATAACAAAGGGGATTCAGCTCCAAATTCGGTGTCTAGCTTGTGATGCTGATGTCCAGACTCCTTGGGTTCTGTCTCGGTAGAGGCCTTTGCTCTCCATCATAGAAAGGTTTGGCTTTGGTCTCTGCTTCTGTCTAGAATGGCATTCATAGAAAGGGAAGGAAGTTAAAAGGAGCTGTTAAACACCAGAGATTCAAACCCATGGTGAGGAAATATTAGTTCATCATCCAGTTTCCGGAGCCCCAACCACTTAGGCTGGTCTTCCCAACGTCTCTTTGTTCAGTTCTGTTTCCTCAGAGGCGAGGAAGCGAAGACAAGATACTCATAGGCGACCCTTTGGGTGTCATAACCTATTCATAATACACACCGTTTGTTACTTGACATAGTCAAGCAGTGTACAGATTTATCTTTGGCGCACCTATGCCCTGCCTTGCCTCTCTCTCTGCCTGCCTCCTGTGCTTTCTTTCACAGTGCGTCTTCCCTTGGCAGGTAGAACTGTCAGGGTACTTTTTACTAGTAATGTCGACCAAAGCACTCCCATACGTCTGACTCCAGCATTCCTGTTCAAAAAGAAGCTTGGCTGCTATTTCCTTGGCAAAGGAAAAATAAGCCATAATATGGGAGAAGACTTAGCCTAGGTTCAGATAGCCGTTCTCAGGAAAGAAAATTGCAGGAATTAGGCTTCTGGGCCCAATTGCAGACTATCTAGCAGAGTCTGACACCCATTCAGGAAACCCAAGAGATGGGCAGATAAAAAGTACAGCAAGGTACGAAAACCCCTGATTGCACATTTGATAACTTCTTATAACCTAATGGTAAATTGAACATTCACATGCATGCTTGCATTTGATTTTTTCATAGTTAAGCCTCCCAACTCAGTAAGTATCTGAGGCACTTTTGTGGCATTTCAGTCTCTGAAATGTGGCTCTTGGGTCTCCTGAATGGGTGCCAGACTCTGCTAGATAGTCTGCAATTGGGCCCTACTTTCTTTCTGAAATCCACTGCCTATAAACCAGTGGTTCTCAACGTATGAGTCGTGACCCCTTTGGGGGGCCTCTAAGGATTCAGAGGGACCACCTAAGATCATTTTACATATTCGATATTTATATTACAGTCCATAACCATAGCAAAATGACAGTTAATAATAATAATTTTACGGTTGGGGGATCACCACAGCATGAGGAACTGTATTAAAAGGTCACAACGTTAGGAAGGTTGAGAAGCAATGCCCATAGACTAATGGGTATGGTCCTCCATTGGAGTACTACCATCCACCATAGGCCACACCCTTTAAGCAAACTGACTCTTCTTCCCCAGCTGTCAGTAGTTTTCAGGTAGGGATGGATGCTCTTGTGCCCTTACCCCTATTTTAATGGACTGCTGATTACTGATCTTACACAGGTCTGATCCAGGCAATCACAGATGCTTCCATCCATGAGAACAGCAACCTCCTCAGTTCCAGAAAATACTCTTTGGACCCAATCCTCCCCAACCTCTGGCTCTTACCATTTTTCTACCCCTGCCTCTTATGATGGTGGTACCCAAATCTTGGAGGGAAGACCATTCTATCAGAGTAGTATAGCGTCTACATAAAATGACTACTGGCAGTCTCTCTCGTGCCTAACTAAAGTAATTAATCTTCTCTGTTTGTAAGTGTGTGGATGAATATAACCAGTTTTTTAAAACTGCCAAAAAGCAAATAAACACTTTTCCTGTCTGGTAAGGTTTTGGCTGAGACATGGGAACTCAGTTTGGCTTATAGAGAGAAATGTTTTTTAAATTTAATATTCACTAAATATTTTTACAAAATACCCCAAATGTAGTTTTCAGCTATGTGCGTCATAACAAGAAAAATCAAAAACAACGATCCACCTTCCTTTCCTCAGAGAAGGCTCACCACATGTTCTCTTAGGCTGGCGGGAGGCTTGGATCCTGCCAGCTCTTCAGAAGCTCTCATGTACATCTGCAGTCTGTGTTTTGCCATGTAGACCTCCACTGACAGACAACTTTTGAAGTCACTCAAGTCAAGAGTGCTGGCTAAACACATTAGCATGTCTCATTTTACTGGTGCAGCAGTGGTGGCCAACTTGTCTAACAAGGCCTAACAAAGATAGCTTTCCTCTGGGTTCCTCAGCTTCCTGAAGAGAGACACTTCTCAGAATACGAAAGCACGCCTATTCCAGACAGCTTCGGAAGTTAGTCTCTTTGTGCCGGGAGTTAGTCCCTTCTTAGCAACACCTCTCGTGTATATGTATGGAATGATTTCTTGTCCTAACAGATATGTGGGAGTAGGTACTCAAGCCAGGTGGAAACGGAACAGGGTCAGCTGTCTTGGTTTGATGTTCTTGGAACCTGTCACCAAGGTGGCAGCAGTAAGTGTGAGAGGTGTCTTACTTTCAATGGCTGTTTGAGTACTCAAGCACAGACTGAGAATCCTATAGATAGGAAAGCATCAGAGACACATGAAACTCTCTGTAGCCCCTGCTTTATAGAAAGACTGGATGGCAGTACAACTGCTAGGGAGGCTGTTGTTGTTTTGCTTGTTTTTGTTTTTAGTTTTGAACTGATAGTGGGAGAATAAGGGGTCGAATTTTAAAGAAACAATTTTGTGAGCTACTTAAAATTATACTGACTGATTTGAATCTTCAATGACTTAGGAGAAGAGTATTGTTGCCTCAAACCCTCAGTTGGTTATTCCAAAATTCCCGAAGTGTACATCTTCCAAGAGATCTCATTTTATGTCTGTCTTGTGGATTAACTATCTTCTTGAAATAAATATCGTCAGTTGGGCCAGTCCCCCTGAGCCTGCAGTTTCTGGTGAGCAGCGGGTTTTCTAAGTATGGAATTTCAACGAAGCATATCATGTGTCGGATGTAATTGTTAAGTCTGCGAGACTGATTTAACATCCCCATTTTTATTTTCTTGCATTGAAGGAAATAAAGCAGTATGGGGAATTTATAACTCATTGTGCAGTCAAGACAGGATCCAAAAGAGAATTTAGAGGCACAAAGTTTCAGGGCTCAAGTGATGCTTTGTTGGGAATCTACTTGTCCTGTCTGCTCACTTATGTCTACCCCAGAGTCTCAGGAGAGGGTAGGCTGGACCATATATGACTGAAGAATCAGTGACTGCAGCTAAGCCTGATCCCTGGGAGCCAAGGCTTGGGTTTGCTGATGAGGAGTTAGTGTTTCCCTCTAAGGTTGCCTCTTTGCCAGAGCCCCCCTCATGAGTAGAATCACTCTTTATATTTTACTTGGTCTGTGGGGAGTGTACATATTCTAGCAAGGGGTAGGTGGTCCCTGTTGCACTGTGGCAAAATTGTGGGTTTATTTTATGTAAGAGGACCAGTTTGCAGAAGAGATTTGTCAGGGAACCTGATTTTGTGTTCTTTAACTATGAATTCTGACAGCCCAACTTGTTATGGTTCAATGTTTGATGTCACTGTCTCTTGTATTTCCTTCTAGTCATTAATGAAAAATGATGAAAGGGTAACAGGAGTGCCTGGTCTGTTGGTGAGCATAATCACACTGGTTGGAGTGCAAATTGGAAACACAGCAATCCCTCTGAGGCAGCCAGAGCCTTTCTCCCACTCTATGTGGACTTTTTCTCTCATTAATATCTTTGTCGGTGTGTGTGTGCGCACGCGCGCGCGCGCGCGCGCGTATGTCTGTTTGTCTGTCTTATCTCTATCTCTCCATTATTTTTAAGTGTAACTAGTAAGAAGGCAGGCATAAAGCATGGCTGCAATTTCTAGGCCTTCATCTCCTGTGATAGCTGTGCAGATGGACTTCATACTTCATAAAAATGTTAGTTCTGTTAGACCTAAAGTGTCCTGATTCCATAGCTCAGGAAGCATCTATAACATTTATTATTATTATTTTGTTTTATCATCTGTTATTATCTCTTCATCTACCTATGTGGCAGATTCCTCATGAGTCCTTAGTAACACACTACTGATAGCCTAGATAGACACGCAATTTTCAGGGAAAGATGAGTAGCTAAACCAAGAAGAAAAAAATAAACAAAATAACAAAGAAAGAAAAATCAACAAAGGAAAACTAAGGTGCCAGAATTGATACAGCTATAGGTAAGGATGATTGATAAGTTGGTATTAAAGCAAGTTGTGGGGGTTCACACTTAGAAGTCAGCATTTGGGAAGGCTGAGGCCAGAGGATTGCCATGAATTTGATACCATCCTGGGTGCATAATGAGTTTGAGGGCAGCTACACTAGTGATAGTCTGCCTTTAAAAATGGGGTAAGATTAGAAGACCAGGTTACGGCCTCACCTCATCCTTCTGTCCCCACCTGTGTGTATGGCAGCCTGGTGAAGTACTTCAATGTATTCCTGTTGCCTCCCCTGCTTTTGCAAACATGATAAACCCCTCCTCTTCAGTTTGACATTGGATGCATTTTTCATGACTCAAGATGCATTTTTCAAGATGAGGGTCTTGAGACTTGGGAGGACTGATAAGGCACACTGAATAAAAAGCACCCTGGACAACAGCACTGGCTTGGGTGTCAAACTCAGTGCTAGGTTTGGTGGCATATGCTAATCCCAAAGTATGGAAGATGGAGGCAGGAAGATTGTGAGTTTAAGACAAGTTTGAGGTACACAGGACACACACACACACACACACACACACACACACACACACACACAGGGAGGGATGGAGAGAAAATGAGAATGTGTGCAGAGGCTGCAGTCTCACTGCTCAGCATTAGCTATTTTCTCCTTGGCCCTGGGCCTGGCTTTCCTCATCTACGAAATGGAATGGACCAGAGTGCATGATCTTTTGGAAGGACTAATGGTCCCATAGCAAAGTAGTGTAATGATCTTAGGTGTTCATGGCAACATCATGCCAGACTTGATGGGTTCCGCAGAGAATGCTTAGCGGATCACTCCAATGGCATTACTCTTAAATATCCCCTGGGCTAGTGCCAAGTCCTGCTGAGCGAGTAGACTGGATTGGAGTCTTCCTGAAACAGAGATCCGTCAGCACTTCTACAGGTAAAGTGACTCTTGTAGCTCATTTTCTTTAAGGAAGGCCTCACTGAAGGTCTCTGACAAGCTGTTCTGAGCCAGGATAGCTTCACCGGCAGGTTCTGAGGCCCTTGGCCTAATGGACCTGTTCAAGCACCACTGTGAAACAAAGATGGTATTAGATGCAGGAGAGTTAACATATGAAAGCAGCTTTATTTCTTTTCTAAATTCTATCCAAGTTACCCCCACCCCCCACGCATGCACAGTCCAAAAGTCCACAGATTTCTCTTAGTCTGATAACAACAACAACAAAAAAATAATAGCTTTATACCCCAGTTTTCCTTTTTTTTTTTTTTTTTTTTTGGTAAATATTTCTTTCATATTTGGAAACATAATGACTAAGCTCTCTTTTTCCCTCCAACACAAATATAGTTTACCCCACCCATACTCCTAATATAATTATGAGTTATGAGCTCTCTATGGCTGTTTGACGAATTATTCTAAAACATAGAGACTTATAATAACAAACATATATTATGTCACAGTTTCCTCAGGTCAGGAATGTGGAAGCAACCTAACTGTTTGCTTCAGACCAGGCTGTCTCCAGAGGCTTTTGTCAAGCTGTGGCCAGAGCTGCTGTTGACTGAAGACTTGGCTGAACCTGAAGGACTCTCTTTTGAGCTCACTTAACGTGGTTATTGGCAAGCTCTAATCTGTTGTGGGCTACTAGGCTAAAGGCTTTAAAATAGGCTCTCCATGGAGCCACTCACAGCATGGCAGCTTGCTTGTTCATCAAGACAGACAGATAGGGAGGTTAGATAGGTTAGATGGATGGATGGATAAATAGATAGATAGATACATAGATAGATAGATAGATAGATAGATAGATAGATAGATAGATGGATGGATGGATGGATGGATGGATGGATGGATGGATGGATGGATGGATGGATGGATGGATGGATGGATGTGAGGGTGGATGGATGGATGAATGGGTAGATAAATATAAAGTTCCAAATAGAGTCTATACTTTTGTATAACTCAATGTTAGACATGCTAGCTCTTCAGCTGTACTCACTTCAAGCTGAGTGTGACTACTACCAAGTAGAACCAGGGACCATTATAGGGGCTGCCTACCACAAGTACTTGTCTGTTGGACAAATATTCAACGTTTATGTTGTTGTGGTTATGAATGTACTACCACGGCACAGCACTGTGCTGTGATTACCTTGCTGTGCCATCCACCGTTCTCCTTGGAGTTAATATTTGACTTTTACTTTGTTTGCTTAGTGTTCCCTGAGCCCATCACTAATTCACCGTGCATTATCCTGCCAGAATTAAACTGCCTCTCATTACATTGGAAGGAATCAAGTATTCCACATAGCTTACATATTGGACTAGTTTCTCCCAGTCTTCTGACCTGCTCTAGCCTGGACTGATGACATAAGTATTATCCATGCTACAAAATTTGAGATTGCTATTTTACACTGTGCTGAAGATACAGGCCATAGTATGTTGTATTGGGTGCCCTCCTCTCTTGGTCTGCCCTTAATTTGGGGGAGTCTATCTTCCAGTAGAGTTCACGAGAAATAACAAGTGCGAAATCCAGAAGGCCTGAACATGTGTTCGTTCTGTTCTCATACTTAATACTGTGGAGCTGACTGGAAGTTGCTTGACCTCGAACCCTTGAAGGTGGAGCCTCACTGTCCTGTGTTGTGTTCAGAGCTGTGCAGTGCCACTCCAACTTGAGATCTTGTATTTGATCCTCCCCTTGTCCCCTAAGCCTTCATCTTTTCTTTGTTTAGAGCATTCTGACATACCTTGTTGACATCCTTTGTTGTGCTAAGCTTGGTCCTTTGCCTGGAAGGGGTCCTTTTAGAGACGGTGACAGACTGCCTTGGAGTAACTATAGTTTCCATTTCAGTTCTCTTTTCAGACCTCTTATTTAGAAGCCCCTGTTACAATCTGCTTTCTCAAAACTCTGGTGGATAGGTATTTATGTATTTTCTGATTTCAGCAGACTTCTTCCCAAATTTATCATTGTTTTTTCACTGACAAATCTGTTCTCATGTATCTTTCATTTCTAAAAGCTTTTTTTTTTTTTTTTTTTAAAAAAAAATAGAATGGTTTCCTTATGCCTTCCATTCTAGTTTTACGAATAACCCTCTTCTTGTTTCCTCTGAAAATGCCTCTGTTCCCCTTAGCATTAGCTTTAATTTCTTTCTCTTTTGATATGCCTAACTTGGACTTTCCCTTTCATGGTGATAGCACTCCTCAAATGTCTGCAGGTCCTTGGCTGTCTGCTCCTACCTGCTAAAGAACAAACCTTAGTGGGACTTGATGATAGAATAAAAGAAATTGAGACGGGCCATTTCCAGAGCTTCCCTGAGCTGTGGATTGCCTTATAACTAACTTTAGTTTGCTTTTATCAGTTTCCCAAGAAAAGCTTTCTCTACATTCTTGACTGTCATCTTTCTTGCTGCCAATTTTAGGGAACCAAAAGCTAAAGATATTCTTTCTATTATGCAAATTTACCTTAGTCTTCCTAATTTTTAGAGACTGTAATATATATCATAATACATACATTATAATATATAATATAATGTAATTATTAGCTGAGAATTACTGGTAGCCACTATGAGATCATTTCAGTTGATATATAATATGCTACTGTAATTATCACTTAAGTATTGCAGTTCGTTTTTTCAAGATTATTATTTTTTTTTCCTTGAAGCAGAAACATTTCCATATACCACAGAATGGAGTTTGGGGTGGTGGTGCCTCAAACTCCCATGTTCTGTGGTTATGGTCCGTCTGTTATTGTAGATTGTTAAACCCAGCTATCCCCCAATAAATGTGGCCTCCATTGTGTCTTATTCTTATACAGACTCTAAGTTTGGGGACTTCAAACAGGAAATGAAACTTCCAATGTCACCAAACTCCTTTGTGGTTGTTTGGTTATTGGTTATTTAACGCAAGATTACTGGCTTTTGGAATGAGCTTTCTACAACCCTTGCCCTGACTACCTCTCTATGGGTCCTTGCCAGTCATTCTTTTGGCCAAAGCTCTGCTCTTCTTATTTTTATTTAGCAAGAAGAGTTTGCCACACCACTGATATTTTTTTCTTATTTTCCCCAAACTCTTTTTAGTATTTGTTGTAAAATCCTTCCTTCTTTGTTAAACTTCAGTGAAGTTGTAGGTTAGGCAGGTTACATCAGTATTTTCTTTCTCCAAAGGGAAGATGTGTTGAACAAAACTAAGTTCCACTGTTGTATACACTTGTAAAACCACACTTGGGCAGGGTGTGTTTGGAATGTCTCTGGGCAACTTTGCTCACTTAACCACACACAGCACATGCAACTACTTGTATTTTCAAGTACTTTTATTTGTCTAGAAAGGTCCTGTTTGGTTTTAGTCTACCTACTTTAGAGAAATAAATGGTACCTGCTTTTCTTTCTTGAGTATAAAGACCAAAACCAATGATATGACCATTACATTGGTGTCTTTGGGGCATAGACATCTGTCTTCTTCACAGAGCATGTGGTGTTTCAGTCTCAAAACAGTCTAACTCGATGAATATTATCCAAAGATTTTATTCACTAACCTACAAGGTGGTGATTAAATCTGTTTCTTCTTCCCATACCTCTCTCCCACCCAGTTCAAGTCTGTGCTGGCATGAAGTGGCTGGCATTGGGTTGTGTTGTGTTGCTGTGGTAGTCTCGAGGCTCTGGCTGTTTTATCAGTCAAGTCAATGAGGTGACAGACAGTAAGCTGATGGAAATACTTTTATAACCTTAAAAGTTTTATATTGGAGGAGCAAGGCTTGTAATGCTGGAGTGAAGAGAAGCCTCCTTTACATGGGTAAGTCAGCACAGGCAAAGCTACTAATTTGTTGTTAGCTTCTAGGAGATTTAGAACCTTGGTGTCCCTGGCAGTTAGGGTATACAACAAAATTATGTTCTCTTCCTTCCTTCTCTTCCTTCATCTAAGTCTGCTGCCCAGACTAGGGAAGGCTGGAGTGTTTATAGAATGGTAGGACCAAATACTTCTTTACTGACAGACATGGGGATTCATTACATAGAACATTCTGAATTAATGTGTTTTGTGGATGATGCACTCATCCTTTTTACGTCTTGCGGCAGCCACAGAAAGGAGAACTGGAGGCTAGTCTCCAACCTGCTGTTAAGGGATAAATCAAAGGGAAAGATTTTAAGCCCCATCCCCAAGCAGAGCTTCTCCAGCCTGGAAGAAAATCTACATATCAGCTGACATGCTAGTTAGGTGCAGTCCTTTGGTAGGTTGTTAGCTGAGCTTAGCTGAGCTTGGCCAACCAGGCAAGGTGTACATTTAAGAACTAAGGCTGGTTGGTAAAGTACTTGCCTAGCATTCATGGAACCCTGACTTCTGTTCCCAGCACCCATAAATTAGGTATGGTAGTACATATTGGTAATACACCCTTATAATCTACCCTTATGCAGGGCATGGAGGTGGATGCTGGTTATCCCAATACCAGTATGAAGAGAGGAACTAGAAACAGGAGGAACAGGCATTCAGAGTCATTCCCGGCTTCCCAGTGAAATCAGGGCAAGCCTGGGCTACATGAGATCATGTCTTTATTTAAAAAAATAAAATAAAAGCCTCAAGTGGCAGTACTAGTAGTTGTGACATCAGTTCAAGCTATCTTCCCTGGGTTCCAGTTAAGTCTCAAGTCACCTAGACTGTATATAGCTGTTGACAGCACTGAGCATGACAATACAGAGAACAAAACTCAACTCAAAGGTTTTTGTTTGTGTTTGCTTGTCCAGAACCTTCATTGGTAGTTAAGTTTCCTTTGTTAATTTTAGTGTATCATACTTTACTAGGCTTTCTTCTTTTTCACTGTGTGCAGGCCTTTGGATACCGAGGATGAAGTTTTTAACAAATTTTTTGGTAATAGCTGGATCAACATTCTAGAAATTGCTTCATTGCCAACTTTCCTTCCCACCCTCCAATGGAAAACACATGAATAATTTCTTCTTTGAAGGCTTAATCCAGATACAATAAGCTAAGAACTCCCTAACTGAACTTTACAGGCAGAAGGGGATGAAGTATAAGCAACATTTGAACCAACTTCTAGTCACATAATTTAGTAAGGGGTGGCTGCCAGAAGCCATGGAAAGCTTTATTTGATCCATTTATGAATTAAGAGCCCGCAGTAAATTAATTACCACATATTGGGGCTAATAAAGTCTCTCAGAAAGAGACTGCCTTTGGGTTCATATGCAGAGAGGAATCAAGGCAGAAAGAAAGAGACCGTTGCTCCCTGATGGCTGAGGGCCGTGGGCCTTCCACAGTGCCAGGCAAGGATGCTGGTACTCGTTCATGCCTCTCAAGTCCACCAAAGAGGTCTTTGAGCCAGCATTCGCCTCGGAACTGCTGCGAGGCTTTGCTTTATTGATCATAATAAGCTGTTTCGTCTTATTAAAGTTACATCATGGAGTCTGGTTTTTAGGAATCCTGTTGTGAATTAGTTGCAGAAGAAGTGATTTGCTTGTATTTCCCGACAGTTAACAGGCCAAGCAGATGGGACAGCAGACCTGAAATAGTTGGGTTGGCTGCCTGCCACTGTTCTGTGAATTTTGATTTGCATGGATATGTAATGGTTTTATTATTCTTTTATTATTTTTTGGAAGCACTTGCCTATGATGCTTGAGAAAATTAGACTTCAGTTTCCTGTAGACACACTGTTCTAAATGAATGGAACTGCAGTGTTCCTCGAAGACTCTGTGCTATGTCACATGTCAGTTAGCTTAGGACACCATAGGTTGCTAAAGATGAATATACAGCTGGGTGTGGTGGTGCTTGCCTTTGATACCAGCACTTAGGAGGCAGAGGCAGGAGGGTCTCTGTGAGTTCAAGGCCAGCCTGGTTTATATAGTGGGTTCTAGGACAGCTAGAGCTACATAGTAGGACCCTGCCTTCCCAACCCCCCCCCCAAAAAAAAACCTGAAATAAAAACTAAATTAAAACCTGAAATAAAAAGATAGATATATACACAAATAAATTTTCTCCTGGTTGAACAATTTTTATTCATAATTGATTCTGAATTTCCATTTTATTTCAAAGAATGAGAATTTGTTTTTCTTTTCTTGACACTGTTCACTGAAACAAATAGTAAATACAAGAAGAATGTCTATAAGCTTTAAAAGAGGGATTCTGGTGCATGTCATAAGCAGGAATGTCATTTGTGTCAAGATCTGGATTCTTGCTGCAGGAAGAGTCTAATATCTTGTTTTGATTATTAATGCTAAATACATGCAAAATATTACTTAAAATATTTCAGGCATCACTCATAAAGAACAAAATGGAAACAAATATTTGTCTTTCTATGCCAACTAAGAATGAAACTTTCCAGTTTCCAACCATTGAGACATCTGGGTGTGCCTTCTGTATAGTCTGTCTTCTTCCTTCTCCATACAAATCACATGATCTCTATTCTGAAATTTGTGGGGTTTGTTCCTACATTTTACCACAGATCTCTAAGCTCCTACCTAAGATCCTGCTTGGCTTTTTTTTTTACTCAGAATCCCACACAGGGTCTTTCTTTGGCTTGCGTTTTTTTATTTAGCACTAAGCTGGAGCTCATTACAACTGCTCTATCTGACTCCCTGAATGCATCCTTACAGTATCTTCTTTCTTGTGCCCCTGGACTTTTGGACTGCGGCCAGTTCTTCGCTGTTTCAAATGCTGTCTCTTGGTTTCCGAGCTTGTGTTTAAACAAACCAATCTCCTTCAAACAGTATGTTGCTATTTTTCCTTAAGGTTTGTTTGGCTAAGGGGATACGTCACTAAGTATTTCAGGTATTACAGATTATGAAACAGCCACTTATTCCACCCTTCAAAGAGAGAGGTGCATTTAGTCAGTAGTGGAAGGGCTCCACAGTATGGCTCCCCTCCTCTTTGCAACCATCCAGATAAAAGGCATTATTGCTGCAAAATGTATCGCATTAGTGTTTGCTCAGACCACAGCTCAGGGAGTCAAGTGGAATTCTAAGTCAGAAAGGATAAATAGGGGGAAGGAGCAGTGTTACTTCCACCTGTGCACAGGTGGAAGGGTTCACAGGGCACTGCTTCATCCATCTCTTTGGGTTTCTGCCGACATCTATCTGCTGGCATTCCCCAGAGGCATTTTGAGGGCATCTCTTGGATTTTGCAGCCTCTCATCTCCTGCCTGTAGGCCTTAGTATGTCATGCACGACCTTCTATCTCATGGTTTTCAGCTCTTGGCTCAGATATTACTTCCTCAGGAGAGCACCCTTGACTGCCATCCCCACAATGCCTTTTCCCCTACCCGTTAGTAATAATCTATCTTGCTTCATATGGCTGTAGTTCATCTTCACTGTAGTGCCTAAGCCTTCAAGAGAACAAGACATACAAACAGGCTTAGGAAATTACTTTTACCTAAGTAATACAAAGACTCAGGATATTTCTAAATAAAGGATCGTGGTAGTCTCACAGAAATGAATCTGGGTAGGCACAAGAGATGTGCAACTAAACCATTAAACTCCTGCAGTCTGTTTTATTTGCAAAATGGGGTTAAGGATTTGGGAGGTAGTGAATGGTCATAGATTAAAAAATACTACTTTGAAAAAAAATGGGAAAGCTGATGTGTAAACTGTAGGATGGTGCACTAGCTGTCCGGGCCACCAACAGCTTTTAGGCAGAACATGCTGTAGACTCCATCTGCAGGAACATGACATTATTCAAAGATAAAAAGAGTGGGTCAAGATTGAAGGCTCTGGAAAATGTTTTCTTTCAAGTGAATTTCCCTCCAAGTGAATTTCATGTAATATCTGCACACTTTTGGATGATTTATGTCCTTAGCCAACATGAGGCATATTTTCTTTTCAACACTTAAGATATTCTGAGTTCTATAAATATCACCTTGCTGATGGAGTATTTGGAAAAGTCTCTTGTTCTTTGACCTCAGTAGATTATTTATCTGACCAGATGAGCTCAATTTCCACCATAAGAGAAACGGTTTTGTTTTGTTTTTTAAGGCATATTGTATTTGGCAAGGCGTAGTCTTCTGCTCTGCAGAGAAAGTATGTTTGGCTAAATGTAATGAATTGTTTAAGCGTGTTTTATTAACCTTAAGATCCACTATATTCTTTTCAATCTGTATTTCACATTCAGATCATATTAGGACTTTAAAAATGTACTTTTTAAAGATCGGTTCAGGTTTCTGAACCAAATATTTGTGTTCATTTGGTTTAAGACAGAGTGATGTCTTTCTTTCCCTTTTTCTTTTCTTTAGCTTCTTTCTTTTCTTCCTTCCTTCCTCCCTTCCTTCTTTCCTTCCTTCCTTAGTTATTACTGTTAGCCTGTAACTTCCTACATGTTGCTCAGATTAACAGAATTGCCAACTACTTATCCAGGCTAGGATGTCAGTTCATAAATGCATTTTTATGTTGAATCACCGAGAGATTAAAACATGCAGATGCTCATAGTCTTTCCCTAGTCACTGGCTAAAAGCACCCAAGATAGTCCTGATGTACAGCAGTTTCTGAGTCACTAACACTCAGACACAGGTTTCAGTGCCAAACATAGATAGTGTCTCCTTCCTTGATGTCGCCTGTCAGTATAGTTTATTTGTAATGTTCCAGCTATGCATATTCCTGGACACTGCTCTTTATCCACAGAGAAATGCTAGGAATTCCAGGCATGCTCTCTCTTTCTCCCTCCTCCCTCTCCCTCTCTATCACTCCCTACCCCCTCTGCGTCTCTCTCTCTCTCTCTCTCTCTCTCTCTCTCTCTCTCTCTCTCTCTCTCTCGTGTGTGTGTGTGTGTGTTTTGTAATGCAAATCTGAAGACCCTTCTTAGTATATTGTGGTTATGAGCAAATTTTTGCATAATTTTTCTGTTTTGCAGACACATGCTATGTTTTGAATAATTAAGATTAAAGACTTTGATATTTAGGGAAAATGTAGAAAAGCTGCAAAAGATGTCAATTATGCCATTTCAAGGAACAATTATTGCTTTCTTTCTGTAGTTAAATGATCATAAACTACATGCTATGTAAATCCGAGAAATAAACAGCCTATTTGGAGATAAGTTTTTGATCATAAGAATATGGCAGATTCTTAGCTGTATTCTAAGGAGTACAGCGATCATAGGTAATTAAAGCCAGAATTGATGAAAAGACTCAGTACTTTTGAGGGTTCTTCCCTCCTCCCTCTTCCTGTTGTCTTTTTTTAATCAGAGGTTGTCTGCTTTGTGTTTTGCTGTATTTCATTTTCACGGCTTGTGTTTTGTATAGCGATACTGAGAGACACACAATGTGTGTGTGTGTGTGTCCACGTTCCTGTGAAATAGGTCAGTGGATAGAGCATTTGGCACACTTTCCAAGAAAGTGGAAGGGTTGTAGTTCACATCACTGTCAGGCATGGAGGGCTCCTGCAATCCCAGCACTTGGGAACCAGAGAGAGGAAATCCTACTTCCAAGGTCGGGTAGCTGTTCAGAATTGTTGAGATTCAATTTTAATAAAACCCTGTCAAAATAAATACAGAATGGGGGAAGGTGGGGAGATTGAGGAAGACACTGGATGTCAATGTTGAGCCTCCATAATCATATACAGTTCTGGTGCATGCACCTGCATACAAGTAAACATGTATGCACATACACAGAGAGAGAGAAAGAGAGAGAGAGAGAGAGAGAGAGAGAGAGAGAGAGAGAGAGAGAGAGATGCAAAGTATTCAATAGAATTTATTGAATTATTTTATTTGCCTAACATTGTGTAAGGAACTAGGGAAGGAATTTAAAAGTATGGCAATGTCCTATGGTTGACGGCTAACTATAAATGTGCCTGTAGCAATGTAAAATCCATTTTCTAGTCCACCGACTTGTTAAGTTATTGTGAAAACGTGAGAAATCTATGTAACCTCCATCTACAGGTACCAGACTGTCCTACACATCTGGTCACTTACAGGAGCCCTCCAAGCATTGGCCTTGACAGTTCCCATTGGTGTATGTTAAGAAACCAAGCTTAACAGCAAGCATTTCTAGCTTTATGCTGTGCTGAAAGGGTGAACAGTCTTCTGATGCTGAGGGACGCGGTGAGTCATGCTATTACAGTAAAGTCTCCCATAGTAGACAGCAGTCTCCAGAAACAATTGCATGTGTTCAGCCTCTCAGACTGTATTTTCTCCAAGTCGAGAGTCAGGAGAGTCATTTATCCCTTGTGCTGTCCTTTCTCCCTAGTATTTCTCCAGAGTTGGCAATTATTTAGTAAAATCTTGCTCATAAGACCATGTGCTGACTACAAATGGGTTCATATTTCTTTATAGAGAGAGAAGTTTGAGGACACCCACTTGTTTTCTCTGGACTTCCTCTGAACAATGTTAGGATCTGAAATTTTTGCCTCTTGGCATTTGAGACCTAACATCAAAAAGGATATTACGTCAAAAAATTTCATGTTGCTATATTTAAATGGTAATTACTTTCCCCCTGACTTAGCTCTGAGCTTGAGAAATTTCATAGGCTCAGTTATTTTTATTTTGTTGGTACCATGAGATGAATTTTTTTTCTGAATCAAAACCACCTAAGCTCAGGTTAAAAAGATGGAGGAATGCTTAGATTGAAGCTCTGGTTTTGTCTTACATGTTAAAATGTTTATGTTCTAGTGAAAAAAGTGAATAGTCCTTTTGTTTTTTTTTTTATTATTTATTATGTGTGAATTTTTTTTTATTTAAGTGTTGGAACACAGTTTTAACAGTCAATATAGCCTACTACAGTAATAGAGGACACAGTTAGATTCCCTGGGACATTTCTTTAGAGAGCCATGGTTTCCAAGGGAAGAACTGAGATGGAGATTTCAGCCCTGCTTGTATATTATGCCCACACATGCCTTTTAGAAGCTGGCCTGGAATTCAGATCAACTGACCCATACTATTTAGGGACCAGCATAGCCTGATGGTTAGAAATACAAATTCCTGGGAGCATAATACACAGCAGAATTGGAAACCAACTACCCAGACAAAGCAATTCTACATTTTGTTCAGCCAAAAGTTAAATGACTTAAATAAAAGTTCTTTAACTAGATCCCTGGGAATGTTTTTGGTTGTGTTTCTCAGTAGAGTTTTTCAGTAGAGTAGAGAAAGAATGATTTTCTAGTGATTTTTGCCTGTCTGTTTCTTGACATAATTTGAACCTTTCTCTGTAGAATTGGGTTTCTGAGAACTGGTGGTTTCTCTATGTATTTCATTTTTTTTAAAGGCCCATTGACAGTTGG
This sequence comes from Arvicanthis niloticus, assembly GCF_011762505.2. Taxonomy (NCBI): domain Eukaryota; kingdom Metazoa; phylum Chordata; class Mammalia; order Rodentia; family Muridae; genus Arvicanthis; species Arvicanthis niloticus. Next base: position 33,710,127 of record NC_047671.1, read on the forward strand.
ACAATATGAGGCATCCATTTCCTAACCACAAAAACAACTCATTTCTCTCTCCATGTAAAATATTTCTAGTGAAGAACAATCTGCCTTTTGAGGAAGACTGTAGGCGGACTTGCTGGGATTGGCTGTCGCCATGATGGCTGCCTGCTGAGGCAGCTTTTGGAGACTCAGTGGCAGTGGCGAGTGGGTTTTGTTTTTGTGGTTTCAAGTGACCTTTGGCTACAGTAAGCTATTTAAAACCCCAAGCAGGAAGGTGAGTCTTGGCACATCTAGGAATTAGGTTGGCAAGGTACAAATAGAGAAAGGCTTTTCTGGGCCTTTTCTCATATTACGTAACTATTTCCTGACCATTTGGCTGGCACTTCCTTTGAATATTTTATTATCTACTTGGTTTGTAATCAAGACCACCCACCTGATTTCAGCCTGCAGACTTCTCCCCCTGACACTCCCCCCCCCATCTTTTTATTCCCTCAAGCCCTCAGCGCATGTGTATTCATGTTTTTGCTTTCCATTCACGGAGACCTCCAGCTGGGAAAATATAGTGTGTACAATACTCTGTGCCTTCAGCTGACATTGCTCATAAATTGCAACAGAAACACTGCTATCAGCAGCTTAATAGCAGGTAGAATACAGCCCTACATATCAAGCCTCAGCAGGAGACACAATCTATGGTTACCAAATTTCCAGTGGCGCAGGGGAGGGGCAGAAAGTTTTCTAAGAGCGACCACAGCAGCATTGGGTGCGCATTCACTGAAAGGAGCTTTCTGAAAAGGACACGGGGGGGGGGGTGGGGTGGGAGGGTGGAGGGTGGGGGGCTAACTCAGTAGCTGTTCCATCAACACTTTGTTGGGTTATTTTTGAGACACTCCCAAAGTGGTTTCTGTGGTAGAACTGGGTATAAAGGGCAAGTTTGTTCATTCTCTTCCTCTCTTTCTCTTCTGTCCTTTTAAAGGGGAAGGTCTTTGAAAATATAGTGGAAAGGGTTCTGGTTAGCAGATTCCCGGGACGTTGAATAGCTGTACTTGATGTATGTGGGGGGCACAATCACCTTCCCACACAGGTGTTTGGCAGAGGCTCTGGGACCAGTGGGAGTGTGAAAAGCAAGCAGTGATATCTCTTTTGTGTCAGGGTTAGCTTATCACACTCTGTGACCTAAGGATGTGTATTCTGAAACACAGAGATCTGAGATGACATCCTTAGCATCTTCGTAAGAAAGTTGGACTTGGGGCCAGCGAGATCACTTATCTAGGTAAAGGCCTTTCCCATCAAACCTGAGTTCAATCCTCATGATAGAAGAACCAACATGGTAAAAGAAGAGAATGTCCTCCCACAAATCATCCTCTGAACTTCACAAGTGTGCCAAGGCACACAAAAATTAAATGTGTGTGGGCTTACCTGAAACCCTATCACTGTGTGGGGCAGACACGGAAGGGCCTCTGGAGCTTACACTCGTTGAGAGACCCTGTCTTGTAGGAATAAGCTGGAGAGATGTAACATGACACCTGACATCCTCTCGTGGCCTGTGTGTACTGGTGTGCCTACACACACCCACACACATGAACACATGTGTGGGGGAGTCTGAACAAGATAGGCATGCTATAGACGTATTCCGCTCAAAATTGTGTGAAAATAGAAGATACCTCTGTGATGTAAGATTTTCTGTGACTTTGTTCTCATAAGTGAGGTTATATTAACATTTTGAAGAGTTGCAAGTTCCTGTCCAAAAAGGAAAGGATGTCTAGGGCCCTGTCATCTTCTGTGAGAAGCCATTGTTGGTATTCTGCCTCTTGCCAGAAGAGATTAGTGTGGATGGTGGAATAATTCCCTCCTTAAATCAAGTGAAGCTGCTATGCTAATACTCCTGTCAAAGGGCTCAGGCAGTTAAAAGTCCTTAGCCGCTGTTAAAGTGCCTTAGCAAATTTCCCCAAAGGGAATAGCAAAATGCATCCCACCCTCACCCTGAGAGTATGGGAAAGAAACTCATCAAAACCATGGCTCCCCATTTTTTTCTTGAAGATATTCAGCGCATATATATATATATTTCTTTAAAGAATCTAAGCGCCACCTTACATCCTGTGGGAGGAGCTAGCAATTAGTATCTTCAATAAACACCCAGTGGGATTGTTTAGCACATGGAGAGTTTGAGGAAACATTCAGTATGCCTAGAGCTAAGATGCAAATACACCATCCAAAAGGAAAAGGGATTCACATTCCTTGTGGTCCTTCCAGGATAAAATTTTGACTCTCATTATGTAGAGAAAGCTAGAGCCTTGAAACCTAAGTGTCCTCATGCACTGACAGCCCTATTTGGCTTGGCCATTGTGAGCTTCAAAATGTCCTGCCAGGTAATTTCAAGTAGTTGCAGACTGACGTACTGGTTGATCACCATTCAGAAAACACCCCTGCTTCTTCTATTTCTGGAACTCAAGTAAAGTGCATTCTTGAGGATGCAGTCCCTACCATTCAGCCATCAGTAACTACTTCCTGGCTGATGTGAAAGAATAAAGCAAAAGTAGGTAAAGTCTCCTAGCTGAGGCAGATGAGCTCTGTTTCCTATTGTGATTTTGTCTTCTTCACCTGGTTCTGTGTAAGGCGTCTCTGGTCATGGTCATTCACCAAGTCTTGTTTCTCAGAGTTGCTTTTTCTGGTTTTGTTTGTGTCTTGACTTTAAACAAATTGAATTTTGTAGCAGGTTTATTGCAATGAATAATACTCATGCTCATCTTTTTAAACATTTCATGTCATAAATTTGATGCAACACTCTTTAGTTTTAGTTTTCTTGCTAATTGGGTCAAGACATTTAGGATGTATTGAGTGAAGACTCCCGGATCACCTGCCATAGGACTTCAGTACTACCTAGTGCATTTCATTGTTTATTCTTTTTCTTTCCTTCTTTCTGAAAAACACAGAGTTTCTCATGAATATATGACTGATATATGACTGAGGAGAACTTTGAACTCCTGATCCTGCTTTCTCCACCACCCAAGTGGCGAGACTATAGGTGTTGTACCACTCTGTCTGGCTCATGTGGTGCTGGAGATGGAATCTGGGACCTCATGGATGCTAGACAAGCACTTTGCCAACTGAGCTGCATCCCTGGTCCAAGAAATTTTTCTTGATTTTCCTATTTTTCAAAGCAATTTTTTTCTCCCTGTGTGCTATTCTCACCAAAGTGAAATTTTTGAGGGCTCTTGGCTCTGGAACAAGCCTCTCCTAATGCTCAGAAAAAACACTAAGAGACCTAGATGGGTGTAGTTAACCATGAAGCCATGTAAAGACAAAGGACCACTGGAAGGGAAGATGGTGGGCTATATACTCTTTGGTCTCTGTCCTGGTTTCTGCTCTGTTCTCATTAGTCTTGGGAGCCCAGACTAACCCTTTCATCTTGCTAGGCCTTTAAAGTGTTTCCTTCTCAATAAGGATTTCCCAAGAAGATAATTCTGTGCTTAAAATTATTTGAGTCTTTGTTTATTTATTTGTTACATTATTTGGGAAAGATTTTTCCTTTTAGATTGTTAGTAGGGTTCAGTAAATTAATATTTATGAGATTCTTTGAAAAAGGCATAACACACAGTCAGCACTTTATGCCTTCTGTTAAATCAAAGTGCATAGCAGTGTTGTATGTAATCATGTTTATTCTAATAACAGTCAAGGGAGCGTTCACTAGCCAGCCGTCACGTTCCCTGTGTTCAGATTTCCTCGAATTTGCAGGGCTTGTTACAGTGACTAACAACGATGGCAGTGTTGCCTACATATCAAACAGAGGTGGTGTGAGGGAGAAGCTGTGGTCATGGTGACACAGACATGCAGTGAACAGTGCTTGTGCCTGGAGCCCAGTCCTCTGATGGTGCCAATAGCTATTCTCTGGATTGAGGTGAAATGTAAATTCCAAGAAACCATAATTGAGGACATATCTGGCAGCTAATTGTGCTGTAAAAATTATTTAAGCACCCCCCTTCCTTCGCCCCTCCACTTCTTCTGCTAATTCAGCTTCCACACGATCATGTGAGCACTGGGGCTATGAACGCAGTCCAAGGAGACGTGATTTTATAAGGTTGACCCCAAATCCCTCCAGCAGCCAGGGATCAGGCAGTTCATTTTGAGTCTGGATTGGATTAAGTAAATGGAATTTACATTTCTGCAATCTTATGGAAAGAAGACAAGGCGTCTTTGACCAGACTTCCATCAGCATCTGCACTGGGCTGTTACTATTGACCATGGTTTTTTGGGGTTTTTTTTTTTTTTTTAGAATGACAGATTGCATTTTTAAAAAAATGCTTGTTTTTAATGTTTTCTTGTCTGTTCTGCGTAACACATGCCTGAATAGCAGTTTCTGTCTAGTTATTGTTCCTATTTATAAATATGCATCCATAAAATATTAGATTAATTAATTAGCTGATTAAGTATTAGAGCCCATGATCTGTTAAACAAATTAAACATACACTAACGAGTATACATACACACACACAGAAAACAAACCTAACTTAATATGTCACATGGACAAGAATTTAATGCTAATTCTTATCTACATTTGTCCCCTATACTAGAGGCCAGGTACATGATTCCTAATACATTAGCCACCTGGCATTTATAAAGAAACTACTTTATTATTTGGAGCATAAGGCTTAAGGTTCCCCAGAAGCACAAGGTGAAGAGAACACCTAGAGGTCACAGGCACTTGTCAAAGAAAAGTGAGGACTCAGTCCACTTCTGCCTGGCAGGAGCACACTCACCAAGGGCACATGAAACTATCTGTACCAACACTGGGCACAACAGGAAAGCACCTACTGAGTTGTCCGATGTGGACACTTGGGAACATGTGATCTCTGAGCTTCATGTCGCCAAGCAACAAGCTGAATCATTTTGTGTCTCCTTGAAATCAATTTCTGCTGATCACACACGGAGGTGGGAACCACAGCTTTTGAATATTTACATCCAGCCAATAAAATTTACGTTCCCTGAAAGGCAAAGAAGGCTGCCATTTCATGCTTCCTAACCTTCATTTTGTCTGCTCGTTGCCACACAAGCAGCCTGGTAGGCACTAATGTTCACGCCCATTACAGAGGAGAGCTTTCTGCGTAGTCAACTTTGTTTTAGAAAAATCTCCGGTTTCTTTATTGCCTTTATCTATTACATCTGTAAAATTTATTTAAGCAATGACAGATCTCTTTAGGGCTCTGAGTCTGGGAGAATAACCATTGGCGGGCCATTGGGATGAGATTTGTTGACTATGACTGTTCGTTAAATTGCAAGTAGTCAGGAAGGCTAACAGTCCAGACCTGCCATGCCCGAGCAGGTTATGGTCTGTGTTTAGAGCCTCTATGTCAGGTGAACGATGAATGTATCTCATCAATTACTTTTGGAATATTTAAAAAGAAAACAGAAGAAAGGGGGAGAGAAGAAAAGAAAAAAAAAAGTGAATGTTTTTTGAAATCCCAGAGGAAAGGTTCCTGACCTGTTTATCTTACAAGACTGTTCATTTCACCCAAGTTGTGTATCAAACAGCAGCAACAAAGCCAGAGAGCCAAACCATTTCCGGCTGTATTATAAGATCGGGAAGTGGGGAGCGGGGCCTCAGCCTCAGCAGCTGGGGATTTAATCGGTGTGGAGTTTAAACCTGTTAGACCTTCATTCGTTTTAAGAACTAGCCTTCCCTTTTACCTGTTTGGTAAGTGCTCATTCTTTGCCAACATTGAGAAAATGTTACTTAACCAGAAGAAGCAGCTGGGTGGTAAGCATCAGGACCCTGGGCCTCATGGGCAACTGTCTTGGTAGGAATATCATAGGAATGGTTAGGTATTGCAAGGGATTTGGGGGGAAAAGGCTTTCTGGAGTTCAGTGCTCCTGAAGTTAAAGAAAACCAGGTCCAGAAAAGGTGGGACATGGTTCTCCAGAACCAAGGGAAAAGAGAGTTATTTTGAAAGTCTTCAGTCCCAGAAAAGATTAAAGGCACCTTGAATTGTGAGGCAGGAGAGGGTACCCACAGAAAACAAATCTAAGCCTGGGATTGCTCCATAATGTGAGTAACGGGGAAGAAGTGACATCAGGAGTCATGAAGAGGTCAAGATAGACACACCCTGATACCCAGAGAGATGTAAGTGCTTCTGTGGAAAGGGATGTCTGGACTGTGAATTTTGATTCCTTTGAGAGAGAACCCACGTCATAAGATGTTAGAACTCTAGCCCACAGAGAGTTCTGGAATCACATACCCCAAGTCTTAATTACCTCCTAAGTACATAAACATAGACTTAGAAGGGGTTTGAGATTCTATGCTTCTTCCAGACATTATTTTCTATGACAAAGTACCTTATGAGGCAAGAAATGAATGTGGGAACCACTGGAATGCCACAGTAGGCATCAACCACATGGCCTTGGCCTGGGGGTTGCAGTTGAATTTGGTGTGTTTGCCACTCTGTTGTACTGGCTGCTTTCAAGGCTGGGCATATGCCATGACCATGTTTTCAAGGTTCTAAGGTGCTGCCGCTGAACCTAGAGTTGAGAGGAGACTCTCACACCTCCAGCACACGCCTTTTGCACACCTCCCCTCATCATACAGGCATCCTTGTTTACCCCTAGGGAATCCCCATCCATGCTCCTGTACGGAAACCGGGCTATTTATAAAACCGTGTTCTGTAACCATTCAGAATACACATGGGAGCAAGGACAACAGACGTCAGATCATGTTCAAATCTCTGACTTTCTAACCAGGGGACATCAGTTAAACATCCTTAGAGTTAATTTGCTCATTAGTAAGATAATAATTAAGGAACCTGACACACAAGCTCTGGGAAAACAAATGAGTTGATCTCTGTAAAAGTACCGATGCCTGTGACTCATGCATGGCAAGTTCCCAGTGTTCCTTGTGTTTCTTTTCCATCTTTTCCTCCTAGCAACTGCAATGCAAATGTTAGCCACTTGATATATAAGATACATTTTAAATTGCCTTTTTGATGCTTCAGTGGATACCTCCACCCAAGGTTCCACTCTGTCAAGATTCAATAGGAAAATCTCCAGTTCTGTTTGTCTGTTGGTTTCCACTTTTAGCAATATGTTTATGTATGTCTTAGGATGTTTTGTCCTGTTACAACAGCATACGTAGGATTGGGCGATTTATAATGGACAGAAATTTATTTTCTTACAGTCATGAGTCTGAAGAAGTCTAAAGTCATAACCCTGGCTCTGGGGTGAGGAAGATGGCTCAGTTGGTAAAACTGCTTGCCACACGGGCAATGGGGTTCCTGCTACAACAACTACACACCAAAGATGCCACTGGGTCCTAAGCCAACTTGCTTCTGTTGTTGTGATAAACACCATGTCTCAAAGCAGCATGAGAGGACAAGACATTTATTTGGTGTATGCTTCTAGATCACGGTCTATCGTCAAGGAAAGTCAGGAGAGGGACAGATGAAAGTGGGAAACTGGACACAGCGAAGGGACACTGCTTACTGCCTTCGATTCCAGGCTTGCTTACGATTCAGCTACTGCTTTTATGTGTCCTAGGCCTACTTGCCTAGGGATGGCACCAGCCACAGTGGCCTTGTCCCTACTATGTAATTTAGCACCCAAGAAAATGCCCTCACAGGCCAATCTGACATAAGCAATTCACGTGAGGTATCCTCTTCCTAGGTGTACCAAGTTGAACAACCAAAAAGAGCTATCACATCACCTAAATGATAGAATAGCTATTTACAAAATCCTAGTGCCGTTTAGGCATTATAAGAGTATAAGAGGCTATACAATGGTTTGATGCAAGAACTGTACCCCTATGTAAAGCTTTCAGTGTCTGTGGAAGAAGAGGGCTTTGTCCTAAAAGCCGTTCCCTAGATCCATCAGGATGACTTGTCTAGTCGAACTTTATTCAGATAATTAATTTCTCTGTGGTTCCTTTCCTAATTTACTTCCTGTCTACAAAAACAAAAAGAACAACAACAAGAAGAAACAACAAAAACAAAACAAAACAAAAAGACTGGGAGAGCTTTCTGTATGAAAACAGGCTACACAGCCATTCTCAATGTGAACACTTTATAACGTATATTTTGGCTTTTGGAGCCCACCGTGTTGGTGAATTTAATTGGCTATTGGCAGTCGTAAACATACATAAGAATTTATAAAAACACATCAAAGCCATTGGAACAAGACTGTCATCTAAAGAGCAATGATTTGAGGCAAATTTGAGTTTCCCCCTGGTCGGATTTTTTCTAGTATTCAAGGTGAGTGGTCCTCAGTGGCCCCACAGAATGTAATCAGGTCAAGCCTGGAGGCTTTCCCAGACAGAAAGGACTACCCGCTGTTCTCCGGGATGTTATCCTTTTTAGAAAGCCCAATCAGGAGTCTCATTACATGTCCATAAGTTACCAGCACACACAGAACAGACACGAACATGGCAGTGGCCCCGTGGCTTTCTGGGAAAATTGTTCCTTGCTTTAAGAAGTATATATGAATTCGTGCGTACTGATCCATACCTTAAAATACACTACCTGAAACAGTATAATCCTTTAGCTAAATGTCAACCCGTTTTGTAGTTGAAAAAAAAAATCTCAGTTAAAAGCTTAATTTAGCCATTTGGTGTTAGTGCTTTCATCCCACCCCCATTCAAAAATATTGATTTCTAAAATGTCAAAGTATGATTTCTTCCCTCAAATTCTGTCCTGTTGTTTACCACTTTCAACAGCAAAAGATGTTTGGCACTGTAACAGGCCTGGGAGGGCCTGGTTAGGCAGGGTCCTCTGGTGATTACCTTCCATCAGCCACTGGCTTTTCCACCCTCTCCCAGAGCAGTCTGCTTGAGTAAGAAGAGATAATAGCTTGCTTGCTTTTTCTTTCAAAGAAAGCCAGGAAGCCTTTGGACCAATAATTCTGCAACAGCTTTAGAGTGCTGGATTCTTCAAACAAAGCCGAGTGGCATCTTGTTCTCTTCACCCCAAGGCCATCTCTCTGCTGCTAGCTGCTCATAAATACAGCTCCCAGTTTCTACTGAAAACATCTTTAGTTATTGTAAGCAAGGGACATCAGAAGGAAATAATAGGTCTGCACCTCGTTCTTCCACAGGGCATTTTTCTTTCCTGGGTACCAACCCCACAGCTTTTTGTTATGAAAACAAGACAAAACAAAAATCCTTATCTATTGCTTCCTGTGCCAGCTTCCAGTATTAGCTCTGCCTAGCCAGACAGCCTGTTTGCAGTGATACTTGATTTAACAATCCAGGGATGGCAATCAGATTCTTGTTCCTCGTGCCACCAACCCCCACCACTGCCACCACCGCCCATCTTTCTCTCCTGTGTGCGTGTGTGTGTGTGTGTGTGTGTGTGTGTGTGTGTGTGTGTGTGTGGTGGGGGGTAGGTGTGTGGGTAGGTGTGTGGGTGTATGTATGTAAGATGTGGGTGGGTGGGTGTCCCTATATATCTCCTATTTTTATGCACATCTGCCTCTGTATGTACAGTTTTAAGAGAAGTACAAGACAACCTGGGAAGATAATTGAAATGTCTTGAGCCAGGTCTTTTAGAGTGAAGAGGTGTATAAAACACATCCCAGTGATGAGTACCAATTAACAGTGCATTGCTTTCTGGAAAAGACTTCAAGTTGGCTGCCCTGCAGGTCAGAGTCAATAAAGACTGAGTTACTAACAATAGCCTTTCTCTCTTGCTGAAGCCTTGGACTTAACCCTAACTTCATCAGACCAGAGAAAAAGAGAATAATGCGAACAATAGGAGTCTTGGGGGTTGACTTGAGCCTAATACTCGGAGGCTGTAAAAACTGTCAGAGAGCTTGATTGATAGGCTCAGATGCTCTAGTCCTCCATGCAGAGGACTAATGTTTCTGCCTCTTCTGAGAGAGTTTGATGTGCCACCTGGGGTCAGAACTTATCAGCCTGTGGGGCTAATGTTTCTGATGAGGCCAAAGTGCAGTCAATAATTTATACAGAAATTTGTGCTTAGCTCCACGAGGCGAGCAGGTTTTGACTTGCATCCCTTCCTCCATCTGAAAAAAGTCAAAGAACTTCAAGTTGTCCAGCCAGCAGCATTGCTGGGTGTGTTTGATTAACACTTAAGACAATTGTGAATTCAAAAAGAGACTTTTAGAAATCACTGTGGAGTATTCAGTTAGCCCATCGAGGCCCAATTTTGGAAGTTTCAGAATCCATCAGTGGAATGGGTAAAGGGAAACAACCGTCAGCAGTTTACCGATATACACCAGACTCGCCTCTAGGATGTAATGACCATGTCAGTTATTCCTGGAGTGACTTTGAAACAGTTCTGAGTGACCACGAGCAAAGTCCCCATGGTAGAGGTCTCAGAGTAGGACCAGCAGAGAGAAAATGTCTGGCAAAACCAAGGATGGAGTCAGCCGAGCAGAACTAGCTTTTTGTCTAGATGCCCAAAATATTCTGTCCAGTATACAGAGGAAACAGAACCTAGAGTAGCCATGATGGCTGTGCGTGACCACGCATGCGTACAGTGCATCATAACTCCCATATAAACGCATATTCATACAGCTCCTAGGAATTGAGAGTGAGGCAATGACACGGAGCAGGGCTGGTCAATCAATACCGAGCTAAGTTCTGTTCTCCTGCAAAATGACAGTTTGCTCCAGTTAGTGCTAACAAAGGCCCCTTTACCTTCGCCCTGCACTAGGAGATCGCTGTTAGTCACACTTCATTAGGTTTGTTTACAGAAAAGAGCTGGTCTCTAAGCAGGGTATTGAAATCCTTGTAACTCTATAGTCCCCCCCCCAAAAAAAACCTTCCCTCCCTGAAAGATAAGAACTTTGGAATGTGGGTGGGGGAGGGTGCAAAGAGACCTAGGACCATTGTCAGGAAAACTGGTTTAGATGGGAATAGAAAAGATGAGTTGCCCCTTTAAGGCATTGCTGTCTTGGGGGGGGGGGGACCAGAACCAGTACCCTCAGAATCAGACCAGACACTGCTGTCCTCACTGAACTGTGAAGCTTCACTTTGGCCTTCTAGCCTAGGAAAAGTGAGGCACGCTTGAGAACTTGAAATGAGTCTTCTTTACCTTAAAAGTAGTTCAGAGGAGCGGGGTCTAGGATTTCAAGTTGCAGTCAAGAGTCAGATGAGGAAACATTTGCTTTCAGCAATGAATGCTTGTTAGAAGAGATAACTTCCTAATGGCTGAGATTGGAGGTGTGTATATAGACGCAATAAAAGGTTCTCCAGGTTGGAATGTGCAACCCATAAGATTCTAAAACACAATTAGCCACATCTTGTGGCCTGCTCCTCCTAGGAATATATAGGCTAATGGTTACAGAAGCCTGGCTCTGCTTTACCTGAAGGAATGCTGGAAGACTTACCTTTTTAGTGTGGAAGCCTTATTTTTTTCAGCAGTGGCCTGAGTTACAAGAGAGTTTAAAGGATGTGGTCATGTGACTCTTACTAGTAGAGGGTGAAGCTAGAGTTCAGGAAAGTATAGGTTAGCTCCAGAGAGGACTGAGAATGAGGAGCAGCTGTCTCAGTCGCTGCATGCATTGGGGGTGGGGCACGGTGCCCCCTCTGGTTAGCGTTCTTCTTGCCTAGGCTTCGGAATTCACTGCAGATCCCTCTAGCTTGGAAGACACATCCTCATCTTCCCCTGTTACTTCCTGAATCTGAGCTATATTTTTATGTGACTCCATCACCAGAGTCATCAACCTTTGTGCTACCTGTGCGATATGGTCACTGTAGGAGAGAACGGGAATGGGCAAAAGCATCCATCAAGCTAATTCCATAATCGAGAGGGCACTGAGCCCAATTTCTCTGATATCCTGTTCTTTGTGTCGTTTCTAGACTGCCCAAGATGGTGGCTTCATCTGTTGTGTACCTCTTTGCATGCCTTATGCCTGCAAAATCTCTCCCCGTCTCTCTCGGTCACACACACACACACACACACACACACACACACACACACACACTCATACCCTGCAGTTCAGAGAGTCAGTTCCCAGTTTGAGCTGCTGTTGTAAATTGCTATTTTAAATTTCCGCGAGTGGAATAATAGCTGAGTGATCGTCCCCAGCAAATGTTGTTGGCCTTTGTAAAGAATGGCTCCTTCAGAGGCTTTCTGATTTACAGAGGACACAGCTGGTGGGCAGCAGAGCTGTAGGAATCTGTGGTCTCCTGGGCCTAGCAAGCTACAGATGAAAAGGGCCCAGAGCTGGCACAAAAGCAAATAAGCGCTCTGACTTTAACTAAAGCATCCTAATTTATAGGAAGCCCAGCTCTTCAGTCCCAGCGAGATCTATGGATCAGTAGCAGCCTTTTGATGTGGAGCATAATTGTCAATTGGTTCCCACTGTTTCCTTATAATTCAGGACCAGGCCTGGTTTAAAAAAAAAAAAATTAAAGCACAGTCGCGTAATCTAGAATTGTGGTACACATATTTGGACAAGCAATTCAATGATGTTTAAACCCGAAATTCTGCAAATGGCCACGACCTATAACCTGGTCCTGATCTGGGAGAGAGAAAGGGCGACTTGAGGACCACCTCCTCCTCTTCTCTTGCCCACTCTTTCCCTAAGGCCATGAGGTTTTCCATTCTCAACTTCCTCTCTATCCCTCCGATTCACTCATCTACAGAGTTACTTTGTCGTTCCTCCCAGCTTTTCCTTCCCCAGTGCTTGGTCCAGATAAAAATGGGAAAGCCGTCTGTTCCAGGACTTGATATTCACAGCATGTGAACTCCTCTACTCTGGGTGTGGAATATGCTCTTTTGATGGGGACCGGTATGAAGGGGTCCTTTTTGCCTTGGGGTCACTGTTTCCATCTTCACTGGCTGCTCACTTTGCCTGTTTCCCAGCTGAAGCCATGACAACATGGAGGGCATTGATAAGGAGGGGCTGTTGATGCAAAAGAGGCCCAGGAAGTGCAGGGAACTATGGGAGTAGGGATTTGATAGGCTATATCCCTTCAATTATCTGTCTTCAGTGAGAGAAGGGAGGCTCTGTCCGTTTCACTCAGGGAGACCTTGGCCATGTGCCTATGTTCCTAGGGCCACTTGTATGTAGCTATGTCTTGAAATAACACCCTCAAGAAAGGAGCGACTCTTAGGAGATGATGTTGCTAGAGTTCTTAACCTGATTCAACAAACCATAAAATACCTTTCCCACACTCTTGAATGCCTTTATTTCAAGGAAGAAAAATATTTCCTGATGAACTAATAAAAGCCTGTGTGTGTGTAGGGGGGAGGGGTAGATTCATTCCTACCCATGTGGGAGAGGTGAAAAAGCCTTTTCTAATGAGGGAACTGCTTCAAAGGGTATAAGAAGTCTGCATTGGAAGTCCATCATGGCAATTCAGATTTCATATAAACCAAAGAATTCCTGGAAAGCCCAGGTACAGAATCGGTATCGGAAATAAGATTGACTTTGGGCTCCATGATGTCAAGCCGCCAGGGAAGCAGTTACTTACTGGAAAGCATAGTCAAAAATCATAAATGAAGCCTCTTTGTACAAATATATACAGACATATTGTAGTCGTGGCATGGCATTTGCTTGTCCTGTTTATGCATTTAGATTACTTCAAAGGTTCGCCTCAGAAAATTTCTTCAACCCCCAGATCCCCTGTGCCTCCTTGTCCTTTCCTTCCCACTGTGTGTTGACTGAGCCTTGGTGGCCTCGTGCTCAGTGAAGAGTCTCTCTGGTTTGTTGTTTTGTTGTAGAAGTTCCCTTGAGATGTCCTCTTCCCTGTTCTGGCACTGTCATCTCAGACTTGCTTTCCAGCTTGTCTCCAAGTGAGGACTCTGGACACTTTAGCAGAAATTGTTACAGGAGCTTGCTGGCAATAAGGGTACTTGTGGTGATGTGAATGTTGTTTGCATAGAGAATATGTTTTAAAGCCATCAATGCTACTTTAGCATAGCTCTATCTGCTTAACGAAGGCAAATGCTTTTGTTACTGACCATTCATAAAATTGCTTTATGTGGTGTTTTCTGTCATGATGCTTTTCATGGCATTTCATGGCATTTGAAACATATTATAAAACCTACAACATTTTGTAAGCAGGAAACTTGCATAACATAGGTCCTGGCTCTTGCAATCCACAGGAATTTATCTCTAATGACCTGTCAGGAAATGGTCTTGTTTTCAGACACTTTCATGTCTCAGTCTAGCCTTGAACACATTGTTTCCTAGACTGGTCTTGAACTCTTGATTCTGCTACTATCTCCTAGGTACTAGAATTGTAATTATGTGCCACCATGCCCACCCATTGGCCCAGCATTTCTTAGAAGAAGTTGTGTCTTAGTCTGTTGTGATGTTGGTTTATCCTTCTACATCCGTGATTTTTGGCTAAAGGACATTTTGTCCCTATCTTCACAGGCAGCAAATGCATAGAACAGTCTTTTAGTGTTTCCGATGATGCCTGTCAAAAGCCTCATTCCTCCTCCCCTTTCTTCACCAGTAGACTTCTTAACAGGCCATTGTGATTTGTAGACATGGGAGAGGATATCGTTACTGGGGAAGCAAAGAAAAGAAAGCCAGCAGGAGCTTCCTTTAGCTGACCAGTCAGCTGGATATTGACCACCTGTCTTCATGGGAAAGAAATAGATGCTGGTGAATAAGTGAGAGTCTAGTTTTCCAAGAAGCTGAATGATTTTCCCAAATCAATACAGCTCATCAGGCCTCGGAACAAAGGCTGCCGGGGCGGTGACAGAGATGGAAGTGGTTCTGTGTTCTTCTGTGTATTAAAGCATAGGGCCCATGGGGAAACAAGGCTTCTCTGGCAGCCTGGGTCTGTGTGTGTATGTGTGTATGTGTGTTCATACTTAAAGACTTATTAAGTATATTAGTAGGAGGGAAATCCTTCCAGATTAAAACAAAAAGAGTGGTACAGATTGTGTATGGCTACTCAAGTATTTGGGGGAAACAAAAAGATGTGTGGGGATTATTTTGTCTTCTAAAAGGTAGATTAGAGCAAGACTCCATCTTTGCTTTTCGGTGTTGTTTGGGGTTTTTCCCTTCTTACTGGTGTTTAGACAAATTCAAACAAGCGTCTAGATATGAATGTTAGCCCCTGGCAGACAGCCCAAACTAGTCTGCCACGAATGAAACCAGCACCTCATGCCCCAGGAATAGCAGCAAAACGGAATACTAGACCATCATGTAGAGGTTATAATTAACAAAGGTAGAACGATTCCAATGTATTTCAGCCACCGACAGAGACTCACCAGCAAACTCCAGTCCTTCTGTCCTTTAATCGTTAAGCCCTCTGTGCTTTCACAAGGTGGTAAGTTAATGCCAGAACAGTGTGTCTGTGGGCTTTACGACTGGGGTGGCGGCACACTGGGGCATAAAGTATTTCATTATACTTCCTTTTGTCAGCCCTGCCCTATCTCGCAAGCTCCATTGCCATACATTATTTGTTCAGATAAAGCCCAATGTTCAGGGTGACTAATCGCAGAACTGTGTTCCAGATGGTTTGATTACAGGATGTGGTTAAAGTGACTCTTCAAACATTCAGCCCAGCAGTAGGGCTCTTTTTAAAAAAGAAAAAGGAGGAAAAAGAAGAAAGGGGGGGGGCAGCAACAACAAAAACCCACTATTTCATGGTCATATGACAACATTGACTTTTCTTGCCCTGATATACTATACATACATCCTTAGTGTAGATAATAGGAAAATCTTGTTGCTTTTTGGCTTGCAGGTATTTTTGGACAAACTTAGTTGTAAATTTAAAAATTTCACAGAAAATTACAAACTCTGTCTTCTGAAAGAGAATCTAGCTGAAGGTGAAGGGGTCTGAAGCCTGACCTGCGATTGAAGGCTCTCTATCAGCTTCCGTTCTGAAAAGGCCTCAGGACAGCACTCACAGAACAAAGCCAGAGAACTGTTATGGAGAGAAGTTCTGCACAAGGAAAAATGATAAGCCCCACTCTGCACAATGGTCACACTACAACAACGTAGGGTAACCCAGGCTCTGAAATAGTGACATTTCTATTATCATTGATGTTTCTCTTAAAAAAAAATAATAAAAGAAGTAAAATGTAACCAGTGAAGAGGAGAAGCACAGCACAAACGGGTTGCAATTTGGAGTTATTAAAAATGAGGTTTGCGTTTTCTGCCCCAGTGCACACCAAGTCTATCCAGATGTGGCAATCTGAAGAAGAGTTCAGGAAAACTGTGTCATTCCAAATCTGGCATCTGTGATGCTTGCCAATGCTCTTGGTCCTGAGGATGGAGATTCTTTTAAGACTCAGTTTTAAACTGTGATAGAAACAGATTTACGCAAAGCCACTAGGCTATCAGCATTTGCCCAGTTCTTGAGACAACTGCTTCACAAATATGAGGAATAATAATTCATAAGGCACATATCTAACCATGGTGGAGCGAGCTAGTGGGAGTAAGCTAGTGAAAATACACGGTACCAGTGAGACCTCAAAAGCCAGGGTTCTGTTGAGGGTCCTGTAGGTTCCAACATGTTTAGTGAGCTTTCACTTAAGGTGCAGTGCTTCTCAGGGCTGTGTATGCAGACAGTGTACCAAAACAAAGAAGGGCCGTATTGTTGGAAGAGACTAGGTCAGCATGCACATGAATAGACGAAAATGTTACAGGAACGTCTTCTCAGAATATGACACCCATCCTCAGCCATGTTCAAACATAGTATGAGATTCTCATCTTAGAACTGGGGGTTCCGAGTGAGTGGAAAGCTGCCTGTGATTCGAGTTACCATGTGAGGGAGACTTTGCTGCCTTGAACTTGTAGCCTTCTAGTTCACTTTGGTCTTTCCTATTCCAGGCAAACAGAAAGGAGAGCAAACTAGGAGACTGTATCCTCAAGGTTCTTACAGGCTATGCTCTTTCATGCTCTCCTTCAGTACAGTGTTATCACAGCTCCAGGGAGACAGGCAGAGAATCCATCTATAAACCAAGGAAACAGGGAATAACCTGCTAGTGAGTACCTGTCATGGTGGACACAACATGGAGTCTGGTTGGTGACCCAGGAGAGTATGGATTTCGGGGGTAAGAGGATATGTGTCTGCAGATGGACACGTGGCATTATAGGAGTTTGTCCTGATTTATTAGAAACTTCAGCTCTCCTTGGGGAATTCTGTATAGGCACTCAAGCCTTCTTTGGGGGAGCTAAGTGTGATGTGGAGGCCAGCCAGCACGATGGCAGAATGGGTCAGGGAGCCTGCAGTCAAGCCCGATGACCTGAATTTGATCTCCTGGACCCGCATGGTGGAAGGAGCGAACTAACCCTCAAAAGTGTTTCCCTGACCTCCTAATGTGTACCCTGGTGTGCAAGCGCTCGCGCACACACACACACACACACAATGCAATAAACATTTGTTTTATAGTGTGGCATAAAGAACCTCTGAAGAAACTTGTTTGGAGCTGGAGGGACAAAAGAGGGTATGACCTGGAGCGAAAATAATGACAAGACTTTATTGTTCTGAAGGGAAACAAGGCCTTTGGGCAAAGGATGGGAGGAATGCTTCTTTGGGGTTTCAAACAGCAGAAAAGGGAACATGGCACTCATAGACAGATTTCTGGTGTAAATCAAAAGATTTTTTTTTTAAATAAACAAGATGGCAGGATAGTATCTAGGTAGACCTTGAGTAAATGGTGATAGTGTCTTCTACTGGTGACAAGACTGGAAGAAAAGGAAACAGACATGCACGCACACAAGCACACCCTGAAGCTTTGGCCAGCATTGGCATCTTCATCCCATCTTTTAGCTGTTACATATTTGAAGTTCATGCCCATCCTGGTCCTCTTAGTTAACACAGATCTTTCAACTTTATTTTTGTATCATCACTTATAAATTTATATATTCTTAATCCAGATTCCTGGCATATGTGTGTCTGGTTGCCTCTGCTTCTAGTACCCTTCACTGGCCCAGTGATGTGAGGTCAGGTTTAGGATTACTGCTCTGAGAGCTTGCTGGTCTAAGAGAGATCTCTGAGCAAGGTGTGAGGAGAAGGCATGAACCGAGGGCATCACACCCAGGCTTTATTGATTAGAGCCTAATCTAATGTTTGAGATTAGTCTAGTCTAACCAAGAGCCCACTGTGTAAGCACAGGTGACATGCAAAACCATGCTTGTACTACTGGATTATGATGCTTGTCTATGCTGATTACAAGACTGTAGACTCTTTAAGTACAGAAGCTGAACAGGGTTTCCAACAAAATATAATTCAGTAGCACGAATAAAGACTCAATAGACATAGCCAACCTTGATGAGCCTGAATAGAAAATAGAACATAAATTCTTATGCGACCTCAGTGTGTGTGTGTGTGTGTGTGTGTGTGTGTGTGTGTGTGTGTGTGTGTCTGTGGTCCAGTATATGGGACCAGTATCAGTAGTACAAAGAAGAAAATGATATGAGGTGAGCCTCCCGATCCATCCTCATACATTTTTCTACTTGCCTAGGATTAACAGTAATATACCTCAGTTATTTTTCAAATAGCCCTTGAGTGGAAAGCGAAGGGCAATAAACCCAGGGAGATCCTTGTTGTTATAAACATGAAAAAGGACTTGTAGAGAGAGCCCCAGCTCCTAACACACAGGCAGAGCATTCAGGAGAATGAGTGTGCTTGGAAAAAACAAACCTTTGGGGAACTAATGTATGTACCAGACTAATTTGTTTAGAGAGAAATATAACTATGCCTGGGGTTATAAAATCCAAACCTGTACTTTCTGAGGACTAACTCTCATCTGACTTTTGTCACTCACTGTCCCTTTAGTAAGTTATAAGCTCTATATGGACTTGGGTTACAAAATGTTTGAAATTTGTAATTTCATATATATATATATATATATATATATATATATATATATATATGCATATGTGTGTGTGTGTGTGTGTGTGTGTAATATGTGATTTAGTGATTGACAGAGGGTCTCACTATGTAGCCCTAGTTGGCTTAGAACTTGCTATGTAGACCAGGCTGGCTTCCAGCTCAGAGATCCACCTCCCTCTGCCTAGAAATAAAAGTTTGTGCCATCACCCCGAACAATTTCCACATTTCAGAGTTAAACCTCTTATTTGGACCTTCAGAATGGTGTGTTTTCTAAACGTGAATCTCCTACCCCGCCCCCCCAAAAAACCTTTGCAACAATAACAACAGTACACTGTAGTTCATAGAGGAACATTGCTTAACCTCTCCTCCAACCTAGAGCCATAACTGTCTATGTTGGCACTGAGAAGAGACTTGTACAAGTAAAGACAGACCACCACAGGCCCATGAATCTAATTAGCACTACTCGAGAAGACTATTTAAACAACAACAACAAATCCTGAGAGCGGGGCATTTGTTTTGAGCATTTTAAATTCAGACTGCTTTTAGGTAAAAACAAAAACAAACCAAACAGACAAAAAACTAGGGTGACTTATTTAGGCTTCCTTAATTTGAAAGCAGGCTTTTCTTTGCAGAATTTTACTACTCCTGGTATAGACAACAACGTGGCCCACGTGGCTTCTAAGCTGTAGCAGATGTGAACTGTTTTCATGAGGAAGTTGCAACTGCAGTTCATCCTTTGTGACCGTTTCAACCTGCGGCTCAAGATAACCACTGATTGATGGCCAGTGTTGTTGGGTCCCTTCCTTTTCTCTGGCCCAGTTACCCTCGCCTGGCTTGAGGCCTCAGATTTGGCTGTAAGGGTACTGCGTGCATGGCCTGTAGGCTGTATGGTGGGGACCATTGTGGGGGCGGGGTAGGGAGCCTGTTTCCAGCTTCCAGGGCTTTGGTGAAGGGCTCTGGCGATGCTTCAGCTTCCCTGCGGTGGAGAGCGTCCTTCCTCTGCCCAGCCCTTTCTCCTTGCCTTGTCTTCCTGTGTTCGGGCCAGCCAATCAGACGCAAGCGTTCGCTGCAGGCACTGGCCAATCGGCGGCCTACGTTTGCTGGAAATGCGAAACCCTTAGGGGAAAAGCTGTAACAAAAGCCTTTCACTGCAGACAAATGTTAAGTGTCTGTGCAGACTTTTCCTGTTTTTAATTTTATTACTGCAAGAATGGAGGGTTTGTTGTTTCTTTCATGTTTCCTTTCAAGCAATTTTAATTATACATTTGTGCTACATCAGGGACTCTGGAACGCAGTGATTTCAGCCTATTGCCTCTGAAGCTAAAATGCAGTAACCTTCTGGCAATACAGATACATTCCTGCACTGTAAATATAGCTGACATGCTAAAGAATTTTAAGCAGCTGCAGAGGTCTCTGACACCACACACAGTGCCCCAGAGAGCAGATGATGAGAAAGCCAGCCCAGTCTGCCCCTCTCCTCCATGCCCCGCCCCTCTTTCCTGAAGGGGATGTGCTCATAAAGACTCCTTTCCAATTGTTCTGTCTTGTGCAGTTTTTGACCGAATGCCTAATTATCATTGATTCTCATTGCAATGGGATTTTTTTTTTCATACTCAATAGTTAAACCCCACCCCCACTCCCCAAGAGAGAATCACAAAGGAATCAAGCATGATTTGAGGCGATTCTTCCTAGCTTTTGCACACCCCCCACCCCAGACTATTGCTACAATAGTAGGTGGAATTTACAGTGAGTAAATTCAGCTGTCATATAACTAATAGCAGTCCTGACCATATGGAAAACAATTTTAAAATCTCTTTTTGAGATTTTGGGGGAGAAATTTTCCGTTATCCAGTAGTTGAGCCCTGATCATTCAGATATGTTTTCTTCTATTTAAAGATTTCCCAGTTAAAAGAGTCCTGTTGCTTTATGTGGGTCCCAAAATGGCAGGTAGTATGAGAGCAAGTCTCCCAGGAAAGACTTGGAGGAATAGTCTCTGAGGGTGGAAGTGTAGGCACTAAAAGAAACAAAGGCTCGTTTAAATGTTTCATTTATTTACCCCACTCTTCTGTATGACTCCAAATCTAGCTTCTTTACAAATATGCTTTAAGGATGTGTTTTGTTTTGTTTTGTTTTAAATGGCACTTGTCCCCAAGAGAACAAGCCTCGTGTTAGACGTTGTTTCCCAGTGACATTTGGCATACTAAGCGCACTTAAGTTTAGTAATTCACAGATGCAGTGCTCAATTAAAGTGTCTGTCTGCGGAGCAGCAGAGGAAAAAGCAGGGCGGCTGGAAGGAAACGCCTGTGTTGATTTTTTTTTTTTTTTTTTTTTTTGAGTTCTCTTCTAATCCTCTGTAGCAAATGCTTACCAAAGTTGACTGAAGATAACCCCAAGAGCAGATGTATTGTGCACACTTGTTTTTTTAAGAGAGCTATCTTAAGAGCCTCTGAGACAAGACCAAGCAGTGACACAGAGCCTGTTCTGGGGTTGATTGTCTCTCACACAGGCAAGGAGGGGCCGGTCAAGAAGAAATCCCAGCTGCCCCAAGGCCCACGTTTCCCTCCGTGCCTATTTTTACATATCTTCAAGGGTCCCCCCCCTTAATAAAAAAAAAAGTTAGCATTGTTTTATATTGTTGAATTGGGAACCAGATTCCTTTTAGTCATCCTTTGGCTTAAGCACTGGTAACTCGGGCTTGGTTTATGTTGGCTGCCTGCCAAACGAAAGCAATTATGTGTAATAATAGAAAAATTAAGAGGTGAATGTTACTGTTTTACAGCAGGACATGGCAAAAACCATTTCCTTCTGTCAGCAATATCTTGATCACACCCTCACACACTCTCACCCTTTGCACCACACTCGTGAGTGTGTGTGTGTGTATACACACACACACACACACACACACACAGCGGTGGGGGAGGGGAGGGAGACAGAGAGAAAGCAAGAGAGAGGCATATTTCCTGTGGGTTTTAACTTGAGGTCACTGAAACCAGAAAGAGGAAGGTTGCAAACCACAGCTTTTGAAAGCCAAGTGAGAATAGAACTTTGCTGGTAAAAATAATATCAATGAATGAAGTGGAAATAAAGTAATAGGTGATAAATGTGCCCCATTCACCCTCCACTCTCCCCCTCCAGGTGTCCTAGTGGTCAATGTCACGTGGAGGAACAAAACATATGTAGGGACCCTACTAGACTGCACCAAGCACGACTGGGCCCCTCCCAGGTAGGTGCCTTTTCATTCTTGCTCCTTCCTTTGCTCCTCCCATCCCGTTTCTGCGTGGAAACCATAGAAAGAAATTAATAATATATAAAACTCTTCCTGTAATTGAAACCAGGCAAAGGAGAAATGAGCCATTCAGCCCTGAGCCGAGCCAGTAAAACACAGATGCTAGCTTTCTTTTCTATCAGATCTCTCCTCCTCCTCCTCTCACTTCCCTCTCTCCTTTGTTTTCTTCTCCTTTTTTTTTTAAAATGGGAATTTGAACAGATTGAAAGCCAGCTCTTTGAGCTGTTTTCCTTTGATTCTCTGTGGGTGAACATAATCCACTGGGTAACCTGGTCTTGGGCCGATGTACCAGTACTAACAGAGACAGTCTTTCCCCTTGGCTGCATCTCACCCTCAAGCTGACAAGGCAGTGGGTGCTCTTTGCTACCTTGTGTCTCTGAGATCCTACCTGGCTCTTCCAGAGATGCTCGTGATGACACCTATTACTTGCTTTCCCTAGGTTTTGCGAATCACCGACAAGTGACCTGGAGATGCGAGGGGGCCGGGGCAGAGGGAAGAGAGCGAGGTCTGCCGCGGCTGCCCCGGGCTCCGAGGTCAGCTTCACAGAGTCCAGAGGGCTGCAGAGCAAGAACAGAGGGGGAGCCAATGGGAAAGGGAGGCGAGGCAGCCTCAACGCCAGTGGACGAAGGACACCCCCAAACTGTGCTGCGGAGGACATAAAAGCCAGCCCTTCCTCAACCAACAAAAGAAAGAACAAGCCCCCGATGGAGCTGGATCTGAACTCGAGCTCTGAGGACAGTAAGCCCGGGAAGCGAGTGCGCACGAATTCCAGAAGCACCCCTACCACTCCTCAGGGGAAGCCAGAGACTACTTTTTTGGACCAAGGCTGCTCCTCTCCAGTGTTAATTGACTGTCCTCACCCAAACTGCAACAAAAAGTACAAGCACATCAATGGCCTGAGGTACCACCAGGCACATGCGCACTTAGACCCGGAAAACAAGCTAGAGTTCGAGCCTGATAGTGAGGACAAGATCTCAGACTGTGAAGAAGCCTTGAGTAACGTGGCCCTCGAATGCAACGAGCCAAGCACAAGTGTGTCATCATACGACCAGGTGAAGGCACCTGGGTCCCCGGGGGCTGGGAACCCCCCTGGGACACCCAAGGGAAAGAGAGAGCACGTGAGCAATGGCCCAGGTCCTATTATAGGTTCGAAAACTGGGAAGAATTCTGGCAAGAAGAGGGGCCTTAACAATGAACTGACCAACCTTCCGGTCATCTCCAACATGACAGCCACCTTAGACATTTGTTCAGCAGCAGACAGCAGTCTAGCTGCGGAAATGCCCAAACTGGAAGCGGAAGGACTGATTGACAAGAAAAGTTTGGGGGATAAAGAAAAGGGCAAAAAAGCAAACAATTGCAAAATGGACAAAAACCTCTCTAAACTGAAAAGCGCCCGCCCCATTGCCCCCGCCCCCGCCCCTACGCCCCCACAGCTGATTGCTATACCGACTGCAGCCTTCACCTCCACCACCACGGGGACCATACCTGGACTGCCCTCCCTCACAACCACTGTGGTCCAAGCTACACCAAAGAGCCCTCCATTGAAACCTATTCAACCAAAGCCCACAATTATGGGGGAGCCCATCACCGTGAACCCAGCTCTGGTGTCACTCAAAGACAGAAAGAAAAAGGAGAAGCGGAAGCTCAAGGACAAAGAAGGGAAAGAGACCGGAGGTCCCAAAATGGATGCTAAGCTGGGGAAGCTGGAGGATGCCAAGGTGGCTAGTAAGGATTTGTCTGGGCATTTTTTAAAGGACCATCTCGGTAAGAGTGAAGGGCTGGCTAATGGATTGTCAGAGTCTCAGGAAAGCCGCATGGCCAGTATCAAAGCTGAGGCCGATAAGGTTTACACGTTCACGGACAATGCTCCCAGCCCTTCCATTGGGAGTGCCTCGCGGATGGAATGCAGTACCCTGGTAAACGGGCAAGCACCCATGGCTCCACTGCACGTGTTGACACAGAATGGGGCTGAGAGTTCAGCAGCTAAGACCAGCAGCCCAGCCTATTCGGACATATCAGATGCTGCAGATGATGGCGGTTCTGACAGCAGGTCGGAGGGCATGAGGTCAAAGGCCAGTTCCCCATCAGATACCTTTTCTAACAAGGATGGCGTTGTAAAAGGGCATCCTTCAACTTCAGCACAACCATCTCAGCTGAAAGAGTCCCATTCTCCGTATTACCATGGCTACGAGCCTTATTATTCTCCAAGCTACATGCACCCTGGACAGGTTGGTGCCCCAGCAGCTGGGAACGGTGGGAGCACACAGGGCATGAAGATCAAGAAGGAGTCAGAGGAAGATTTGGAAAAGAAAGACAAGGCAGAGCAGTTGGAGTCCAAGAAAGTGGACCATACTTCTGCATCCCTGCAGCCTCAGCACCAGTCAGTCATCACACAGAGACACCCCGCCCTGGCTCAGTCGCTTTATTATGGCCAGTATGCCTATGGGCTCTATATGGACCAGAAAACTCTGATGGCTACCAGCCCTGCCTACAGACAGCAGTATGAGAAGTACTATGAGGACCAGAGGCTGGCAGAGCAGAAACTGGCCCAGAGTGGGAGAGGAGACTGTGAAAGAAAGGCTGAACTCCCCCTGAAAGAACTGGGCAAGGAAGACAATAAACAGAAAAACATGCCATCAGCCACTATCTCAAAAGCTCCTTCTACCCCGGAGCCTAACAAAAACCATTCTAAACTAGGGCCATCAGTGCCTAATAAAACTGAGGAGACAGGTAAATCACAGCTTCTCTCCAGTCACCAGCAGCAGCTTCAGGCCGACAGCTTCAAAGCTAAGCAGATGGAAAACCACCAGCTTATTAAGGAGGCTGTAGAAATGAAGTCTGTCATGGACTCTATGAAGCAGACAGGTGTAGACCCAACCTCGAGATTTAAACAAGTAAGATTGTGGAGTGTGGCCCCCCAACAGACAGGGAGCAGTCTGAGCTGTGCACATGTCTTGGGCTTGATCTTGCTAGACACCTAAACACTGGGAGGAAACCATCATCAGGGGGTTTTCCTCTTCCCTTGAGAAAAATCCTTAAAGATCCTCGGAAATTCCCATACAACTCTAAAACGTGCATTACTCACTGATGCCATGGTGTGTAGCTAAGGGATCTCTGGGCATGCGCCCTGCAGCTGTGTGTTAACTAAGAGTAACTCTGAGGAGGACTCTTGATTTCTTCATGAACCAAAGATGAAGGCATTTAACTAAGGGGCCTCTAAAGTCTCTCAAACTCCGAGACTTCATGCCCTGACTCTGAAATTTAGATATATAATTTCTATCAAATGTCTTCTAAGATTTTTAATCCCAGTCACTGAGTCCCTACTTCCCATTCATCATTTAATCTAATGAAGTCTGAGCATCAGATATCTCTCTCAAAGAGGGCTGAGATGTCTGGGTTTCTCTTTTATGTTCCATTTAGAACCCAAAGTAGAACCTTTGAGCTGTGGCTTTTCAAGGAGCTGGAGGTGACAGTTCTCAGGAGTTCCTCCACCTAGGCTGAGTACACTTGAAGTGCAGTCACCATAAAACCATGCACATTGCTAGTTCTGCCACCCTTACTCAAATTGAGGCAAAATTCTATGGGCAAAAGTCTGGCATTCCCCAGCGTCAACACCCCAACTTTACTACACCCAGTGTTTGCCCCCTAGTGAGTCAGAGCAAGAGTTCTTAACTGCTATGCATGTTTCCGGCCAATGTTGTGATTGAGGTCTAACTTCATATTCCCAGTCAAGTCCTGAGCCCTGAGTGGAGTTACACCATGAACATGCCGAGTCTTGAAGGGCATTCAAATCCTCAGTCCCGTGCCCTCCATAGCTGTAAATCAGACTGTGGCTTCCCAGGGTTGCAGAAGAACAAGACAATTTAAAAGGGCCGGTGCATGGGTTTGCTTTCTAATAAGTAAATCATAATACACGCCATTAGTTTGATATTTTGCGTTTTGATTAAGATGTTAGCGTATTAATGAGAATCGAGTCAGCGTAGTGAGATCCTCAGCTGTAAGTCAGTGAAGAAAATGTGTTAGGAAATCAAGAGTTTACTTTTGCCTAAATGATGTTAATAACTGGAGTAATTGCTTAAATTTTTTACTATTAGCTTGAGGTAGAGTTTTTGAAATCCCCCTTACCTGTGTGAGATAATAAAAGAAAAATGTAGACTGAGTTAAATATCTCTGAGGATGTTATTATCATCTAAGGCTCTTCAACCCAGCTGCCATGTGACCTTGATGTTGGGTGAACTGTAAAAGCATTGGTTAAGCCTGTGGCACAAGAATTGATGATAAAACCTACCTCAGACATTTTTTTTTTCAGAGTAGGCTGAACAGCAGCACATGTTCACTTAGAATGAAATAACAATAAATACTGCTGTCGTGTAAATTAATGGATTTGCTTTGTAAACAATGAAGTTTTAAGAAAGATCTTTTATTTTCCAACCAGGATCCAGAGTCAAGGACATGGCATCATTATGTATACCAGCCCAAGTATCTGGATCAACAAAAGCCAGAAGAACTTGACAGAGAAAAGAAGTTAAAAGAGGATAGCCCGAGGAAGACTCCTAACAAAGAAAGTGGCGTGCCCAACCTTCCTGTTTCCTTAACAAACATCAAAGAGGAGCCCAAAGAGGGCAAGCGTCCTGATTCTCAGTCTGTGGAGGAAAGCAAGCTAAAGAATGATGATCGAAAGACTCCAGTGAACTGGAAGGACTCTCGGGGGACACGAGTGGCTGTGTCCTCACCCATGAGTCAGCATCAGTCCTACATACAGTACTTGCATGCCTATCCTTACCCACAGATGTATGACCCCAGCCACCCTGCATACCGGGCTGTCTCTCCTGTCTTAATGCACAGTTACCCTGGTACGTGTTGTGGGTTCTAACTACACTGGCGGGAAGAGGCTGTGTTCAAATGATAGCTATTAACAACTGGAGATTAACTAGAAGCTTCACAAGTGACATTTGGTTTTGCTTGCTTTTAATACTGCTTAGAGTCCCAAAGATGAAACTGATTTAATGTGAGATTTTTATATTTTGTAATGCAATGTCAAGAGTCCTCAGGCTCCAGCCTCCGCACTTCCTGATGGCTTACTATAGACGTCTAGACTGACAGATACTTTACTGCCTGTGGAAATATTCTAAGCACTTACTGTCATAACCATTATAGTTACTGTTTCTTTCACTTAAGCGGACACATAAATGGGTAAAGTAGCTATAAGCTCAATTCTGTTTACATCCTCCGTTCATCACGATGAATTAACCAGAGAAGAAAACCAGAGAACCTAGACAGAGATAAACAATGATGTAGCCCATTCTTAATGGAACCCCTTATTTTAGGATGTCTGACTTGTACTCAAAAATTCACATTTTTGTTGTTGTTGTTAAGATGTAGGCTGTAACATGATATGACATTTGTTGTTTATCTGCAGGGGCCTATCTCTCTCCGGGATTTCATTATCCTGTTTATGGGAAGATGTCTGGGAGAGAAGAGGCAGAGAAAGTCAATACCAGCCCCAGCATCAACACAAAAACAGCCAGCGAAGCCAAAGCCCTGGACCTACTCCAACATCACGCCAACCAATACCGCAGCAAGTCCCCTGCTGTAAGCCTCCTTTTGTTGGTAGTTAAAAGGCCATGTTTGGTGGGGGAAGGGAGACAAGCAACAGAATAGTCTTGAAAGAGAAATGGTTTAGGAACCCAGCTGGGATTGCAGGATGCTGTTCTATTCCGAAACATAAAGAATGGAATGTTGAAATATAAGATGTGGTCACACAGGAGGGGAAAAAAAAATGTCGTTGAAGCCTCTGTGGGAGCAGGGAGATTTTCTGTTGCAAAAATGTGGTGCTTATCCAGCAGGAGATGTGTTAGGGAGAAATTTAAATTTAGAGTGACTTTCGGTGTAATATGTTAGTTGTTAAGACATTAGGAAAGGAAGTATCGGAAGTCTAGTTTATACCACCCTTGTTACTGAGTGGTTCAGAGTCCACAAATTTAACCTATCTGACAAGTTGAGCTTTTGCATCTTCTTAAGGATGGGGTTGTAGCTCAGTGGTAGGTTGCTTACCTATCATGTGCCAGGGCAACATTCCTATCCTGAATAAGAAATAACAATAAAGACACAAATGAAAACAAAACAAAACGAATCCAAAAAAACTAAAATATTTTTTTTTTTTGGAAACAACTTTCAAAAGTCAAAGTTTTTTTTTTGTTTGTTTGTTTTTTAACACAAATGGAAAGCCTTGCTTCCTTTTAAGACAGTAGCAAATGTAGCCCATACTTATGTGACAGGGGTTGATCGGAAAATAAATGTAATCAAGACAGTCCATCTAGCTTCTAAGGCACGTATAAGCCTGGACATAATGGTTCAACAGAAGGATCTGAAACTTGTGTGCCTCCGATGGTTAGGCAAGCACAGGGGACAGGGGTGACATGTGCTTGCCTAACCATAGGAAGCACACAAGTTTCAGATCCTTCTGTTGACCAAGGTACTTACGTGTTCCATACCTCATAGTCAGAAGTTCCTGTGGAGCAATGCTGAGTGTTCATGGCACACCATTACCATTAACTTTATTCAGACATAAATCTGAGTCTTACACAATGTGGAGCTCACATTGCGAGCCTGAGTCACATGGCAAAAAAATAAAGGCTGCGTCTGCTGCCTGCTGACCTTGATGCATCATCCTGTCCCCATCGCTCCGCAAGAGTGATACAAGAAATGCATCTCTGTGAAAGATTCACTCCCAGAGAAGTGGCGACTGCTAGTCCTAAATACTGTTTATGAAGAGACCAAAGAAAAGCCATAGCTCCTGGCTAGAAAAGAAAAGGGGGTGAGATGAATAAAATAGGGTGTCTGTAGGGTGAACATAACCACTACCGAGAAACTAGAAAAGGTGATTGATCCACGCCCGATCCTTTCTCTATAATTTCTCCTTTCAGTACACACACAGACTTTGTTCCAGTGAGAGCCTGGGGCAGGAAAGGAGAGCTAGGTTCTGAAAGGGAGAAATGTGTTTGAGAAACACAGTCCTTAATCCTCTCTGATGTGAAAGATCTGGAATTTGTGGTAACTTCTCAGAAATGAAGAATCTGGATTGTGGGCGGGGCAGTGGTTTCCTGCCAATTCCACCCACCCTTGAGTGTGCAAGGAATTGGTTCCTGGACCTCTTGGGAGTCTAAAGATACTCCCAGTCCCCTTTATAAAGTGATGACACAGATTTTGCCTATAAACCTACATTCATCTTTGTATTTTTAGTCATCCCCAGATTACCTCCAGGTATCTACTATAACAAAAGCATCATATAAGAGTTCCCATACTGCACTGTTTAGGGAATAATGGCAGTTAAGCAAGTCTTAATATTCTTAGTATGCCAGTTTCCTTCATAAAACTCTTCATCCAGGCTAACTCACAGAAGTGGGGCTCATGAATACAGTCAGAAGAATTATAAAGTGATTAAAATATATGAACAGCATAAATAAGTATTGTATGTTTTTTGGTGAATTTGGGTGTGTATTTTTGTAGGAACACAATGGATATTTTGTTGGGTTTTGATCTTTGAGATGGGGTTTCTCAGAACAGCACTGACTATCCTGGAATTTACTCTGTAGACCAGGCTGGCCTCTCTTCAGAGATCCTCTGCCTCTAGTGTTGTAGGATTAAAAGTGTGTGATTTTATGCCTGACCACAATGAATACTTTTAAAATATATATGAGATAAATCAGTATAAAGGCATAATTAGAAAATTTTAACCTTTAAAAATAGTCTCAAAAATTCCTTTAAAGAATTCATATATAAAAATTGTTTCTGAAAGACACCAAATGGTTTCTCAACAGCCATTTTGAGTAGTGAATCTTGAGAAAATTTTTAGAAAATATTTGCAGAAAATGTTGGTGCCATTTAGATGACTTTGGGAGGCTCATTGTGGTTAGCTTAGTTCTTTTAAAACAAATGCTTATCTTTTGAAGTTTTCTTCCGTTGGTATAGAGTTTTGAGCTTTATCTACTCAACGACCTGAATGAAATACAGGGGAAAGGGGCTTTGGTATTTCTGATGTTTGTGTGTCAGCACATTAAAGGAGAGTGTTTCTCTTTTCAGCCTGTTGAGAAGGCTTCCACGGAACGGGAACGGGAGGCAGAGCGGGAACGGGATCGCCACTCCCCCTTCAGCCAGCGGCACCTGCACACACACCATCACACCCATGTTGGCATGGGCTACCCTCTCATCCCTGGTCAATACGACCCTTTTCAAGGTCAGCAATCTCATCCATCACATTGGTGGCATTCTGGTTTGGCCAATAGTTGCCGTGACTGCCCGTCGGTATTTTTAAATAAAAATGTTGAACTTGGACTAACACTGCTGACAGGGATGATTCCTAACACTTATTTCTTAGTATTCCTGGAAGACACAACTAAGACTGTTTGTATTCTGCTGAGACATGAAGTGGCTACCACTTAATAATTGTCGCTAGGAGATGTTATCTCACAGACTGAGGGTGGTAACTGGTGTCTGGGGCACCAAATATAACAACCTGAAGATCAAATAGTTACTTTGAGGAGATTGTAGGGAAAACAGAGCTGTGGTAGGTGGCTTTGGTGAAGTCATTTACTCTGTTACTTTCAGTCCTTTTATATTGCCTTTCCCCATGCAAATAACCAGCATGGTCAGGTCTAACATTTCATAACTGAGCTGAAACCTGCTTCTCATCCTTTCCCTGATGTAACACTTTCACTAAAGGTGAGGAGAGAGCTCGTTCATAATACACAAGGCAACCACATCTTAACCTGTCCCATCTCTGTTACCTCAGAATGGATAGGTAGATGTATCTTTATTTTGTCACAGTTTTGAAAGTTGTAGCTGGAGAGCCTGGTGCAGGTTATACCTGGGCCATTTCTGGTGAGGACTTCCTTAGTAGCGTGGGGGAGGAGGCTTCCTATCTTTGTTCATAGCACATGGTAGGGAAGCCAGAGTTCTGGAATCTGTTCCTATTAACATGTCAGATCAGTCAGTACATGGCCCTCTGGACCTCATTTTGCTTTAATTACTTCTACATAAGCTCCTAAGTCCAAATTGAGAATTCGGGCCTCAACAGGGAATCTTTACAGGATTCTGGGCAATTCTGCCATAGCATTGGCCTAGGTCCTTAGCAAGACAATGCTGGAAAGTACTTCCAAATGCAGGGGTTGTAAAGGAATTGAACTTCTTTTTATTCATTTGTTACCTGGTGCTAAATGAAAGCAAATAATTATATGGTAGATGGGGGTGGGGTGTCTGATAGATCTAAATTCCCAAGTGAGGAGAACATGGGAAAGAAATAAGTTCTATTTCTAACACATCCCAGACCTAAATGGGTGTATGTGAGCAGAATAAGTCTCTCTCTCTCTCTCTCTCTCTCTCTCTCTCTCTGTCTCTCTCTCTCTCTCTCTCTCTCATTCTCTTTCTCATTCTCTCTCTCTCTTTTTCTCTCTCTTTAATGTTACTGTAATGTCTCAAATAAAAATTATCTCTGGACAAAAATGTCTGAGGCTGGCCTAGAACTGTACGTCTGGAATTACTGGCATGCACTCCCGTGTCTATTTCCTTAAACAATTTTTTATGCGATTCAAATACTTCTTTATGTGTGGCCATTCACGTCTCTGCTCCCTTATTAGCCGTACAGATTAAGACTGTTGTTCTAATGTTCTAAGTCCATGCAGACTTAAAGGGAAGATAGTTTGTTTGTTTGTTTGTTTATTTATTTATTTATTTATTTATTTATTTATTTATAATTTGATAGCTTGGAGAAAATGTTAATGATAAAAGTCATTACAAAAGTTTTCCAAACCAAATAGCATGTTGCTTCTCTAATTCACTGTGACTTCCGCTTCCTGTTGCTAGCTGAGCAGTACCTATTATTTTTCTTGAGCTTCCTGATCAGGAATTCATGCAAACCACTTAGTGCCTTGCAGAGCCAGTGAAATAGAAGGCTGTTATCCTCTGGGTAGCTATTAAGAAAGCCACCAAGAACTCAATAATGGAGTAGATATTGGCTACACCAAGTGGATTGCAGTCTGTCTTTGCCACACGAAACATGTCACCTGTGTGTTTGGGAAAGGACAAATTACTGCCACTGGTTCTGTGCCCTTTACCACTGGGCCTGTGTCCACTCTTTTCCAATGTCATGGAAACCCTGTGTTTTCCTCCCATTAGGCTTGACCTCTGCCGCCCTTGTTGCCTCTCAGCAGGTGGCTGCCCAGGCATCTGCTTCTGGAATGTTTCCTGCACAGAGAAGGTAAATATTCTTGACACCTGGAATTAGTTTTCTGGCAGAGATGGGCTAATGGTAACAAGGAAGAGAATATAGGCTTTGCAGATGGAAAAACTTGACACCTGAGTTTGATTTTGCTGTAATGAATGAACATATTATGACAATATGTTTCCATGAGCCTCATTCTATAAATGTGATGCACATCTGTAAAGAAACGATGTATTTTGTTATAACAAACCCTACAACTTTGATAACAGTATTCATAGGACTAGGTTATTTCAGTAGTTTAGCAGTTGATCAGAATGTCTAAGGTCTTAGGTTCTATTCTCAGCTCAATACAATAAAATATCAGGACACAAAGCATTCCATTTTATTATACTTAAAATTAGCATTGCACATGGAGAAATGAGTTAACCATAGTTTTAAAGGGAACATTTGTTCCCCTTGTGTTCTAAGTTACCTGTAAGCTTTCCTGAGAAGGAAAATAAATTAAAAAAAAAATAGATTATCAATATAAAATTAATGCTTCCTGAAAATGTGGCTCATTACTGTGTGTTTCTTCATTTCCTGGGGAATTCCAGGAATGAAACAGAACTGCCTATAAAGGAAGACTCTCAGGCTCACTGTTTTTACGTAGTTTCTGTACACTGTTGACAGAACCGGTTGCTAAGGTGTGTTCTTCTTTTGCAGAGAATAACAGAATCGGAAGTGTCCGGTGTCATGTGACTGGATCACATGGGGAAGCGCTTTATATAGACATCAGTTCCATGGTGTTAATTTGAAATGCCTTAATGGCAGGCAAAAACCAGTCATTTCATTTTGTAAATTACAGATTTTATCACAGAGTAACAAATGTTGCTGTAATTAAACTTCTGTTTTATATATATGTATATATATACATATACATATCTGTATATATACATATATATATATACATATATATATATTCTTTACTTTTTTGTAACAGTAACCAGGCTCGCACACACAGGGTCTGCTGCCAAGTTGCAAACCACTCAGTAAAGGAAATTAAACAAAAAAAAAAATGTATTTGTCATATTGAAAGTGTTAGCCACAACAGGCTCCTTACATTCTTTTCCTTTTAAATTGTAAATAAATAATGTTCTGTATCAGTGTGCCTGAACCTTGCATATCCTTCATCTCTCTCCCATAAAACCCCTCAGAAAGGCCAACTGTAATGACACTTGGTACAATTTAGATGTCTAATTGGTGGCTCCTCTTAAAGATGCATCAGTGTAAAAATGTTCCCGTGGTCACTCTTTGTACTTGTTTATTGTGGAAATAAATACTTTTGGAAGGCATGGGGTTGCCAGAACCACAAAAACTGTGTTGTATATATAATGTAAAAATTAAGAAGGGGAAATAATGAGCATCTGTGAATAATGAGGTGTCATTTTTTTGATAATCTTGAATGGCAGATAACCCAATAGCCTGCATACCAGAGACATCTGCGATCGCTCTCTTACTTGAATAGCCCTGCGGTCTTTTTTTTTTTTTCTTTAATGTTTACAATTATCCAGTTTTAGAAGAGAAGGATTTTAACGCCATTGCCTGGTTACTTGTTTTATGCTGTAATCTAGTTTATTTTATGTAAAATGTATATTGAATGCTTTCCTTTTTATACCTGCCTTAAATAATTTGGCAATCAGAATTAAAAAGGTTTTGTTTTTTTTTTTTTTTTAATAATGGTTTCTTGTGTGTCTGATGTTACGTCTCGCTGGCTGGGAATGAGTCTAACGTTCAGAGGAGAAGTTCTTCATACTAAGAGTATGTAACACAACAATACACAGATACTAACTTGTCATTCATGATACAATGATATAATAACCAAACACCATGTTCAATTCTATGAATATGACCAGAACTACAGGACTACTCTAAATATGGACACATATTACCCCAAATTGGTACACACAGGTAAAATAGCATGCTAAACATGTAAAGTGTGTGTGTGTGTGTGTCCTATTTCCTAAAACAGAGTCTCTTTACATCGTCCTGACTGTGCTCGACCTCACCGGGATCCTTCTGTCTCTGCCTCCTTCCAAATGTTCATATTAAAGCCATGTATCACCATGCCTGGCCTAAACATGTAAGTCTTGTGACAAGTGGACAGTAGACAGAAAATATAAAAAAGTCAGCTAGGCAGGGAGTGGTGGTACATACCGTCAGTCCCAGCAACTCAGGAGGTAAAAGCAGGTGGATCTCTGTGAGTTCAAGGCCAACCTAGTCTACACATTTGAGTTCAGAATAGCCCCGAAGTTACACACAGAAACCCTGACTTGAAACACAAAAAACTAAACCAAAACCAAAGGATTAAAAAGTCAGCTAGTTGTCACTGACATATAATTATTTCATGTCAAATTTTACCTCTTCTCAGCTCTTCTTTCTGACTATTGATCCACCCACACTATCCTAAACTGGGATGTTTGGCAATGAACAAAACAGACAGAAATTCTTATACTCCTGGAGCCTGCATCTCCTAGTAGAGGGTGCAAACACACAATAAAGTTCATGCACATATATTAGGTTGTCTGACAGGATGAGCAGGGACACGTTGAGGATGCGTGGGAATTTCTGAGGCAGCTCGGTTTGGGAAGATGTCACTAACTTGCTGGGAGGGGGGGTTCATGTGAATATGGCTCAAGGAGAAGCACCACAATGAGATGGAAAGCTGGTGCAGAATTCCTCCACCAGTGATTTGCTTTGGATTGGTTAGTTTTTTGGTTTTGGTTTGTTTTGTTTCCTGGCACTGGGGCTCAAACCCCCACCAGACAGATGCTCTCTGAGCTACATGCCACAACGCTTGAGCTTGCTTGGCTTCACAATCTCATTCCAGTCTCTAGTCTCTATGACTTTCCTCCAATCACCAATGCCAGTTCTACCAGCTCACTAAGAAGTGCTCTCTCGGGCAGAACACGTTTGGGTATCTTTGTTTTCCTTGCCTACTGTTTCCCAGAATTTTGGCCCCACAGAACAACGCTCCCTCTGCTTTGGCAAAACCACTCCCTCCCAAGTCTCGTCCATGCTCAGGGGAGACACTTCACTTCAGTTGCAGTTTCTGTCCTGTTTTCAAGCTCTGAAAACAATTTTTTTCCTTAAAGACTTGGTGCTGTCTTCTATAGTTAAGAGCACTTGTGCTTCCTCTGTTCAAACAGTGCTTTCTAGTGTGTCTGTTGGCGGATTTCCTGAGACTCCTGTTCCTGACCAACCTTTCTAACTGCCAAAACACTAGCTCGGAATGCAGGCTGGCTTTCATCTTCTCCAGCTAAAGCAGCATGCTCCTGTTGAAGGCTGGGCAATATTATGGATTCCCAAAGACTTTCCAACTTACAACTAGGCACATTTTGCAAATAATATACAGGAAGCCAGTCTTCCCTTTCAATTGTAAAATCCTGAACATATACTTATCGCATATCAGGCTCCTGATCACTCCTACTTAGGTGGTTGAACAGAGAGATTATAAACAGACACATTAGACCATTCTTAACTCTACTTTTGTAATATGGAGAGATGCATGATGCAAACCACAAGGCCATTTGAATAGTCTTCCTCCACCCTAGGCTTTTACTTATTTGGGACTGGTTTAGAGTGATCACAAAATGAAATTTTCTTTGTCCCCGTTACGGTTATGATTGCTGTCTATACCCAGGTCATGAATTGCCGAAGGCCGGAGCTCACCGATATTGCGTATACCATTTCTCTGGCTGAGTCTATGTTCAGCACCGAATGGTAAATGAAAGATTCCCCAAAGACAAGCAGACTTGGCTCCATTATATTGCTATGATGAATCTGCCATTAATATGCTTCTAATTGTTTTACTTTTATAGACACAAAATCAGTCCCCTTAGTGACTAATAATAGGGTTTATTGATTTTACTAAACATTATTCATTCCAGGCCTGCACAGATCAGCTTGTCCTGAACATATGCAAAAAGCCTGCAGTGCTGGCAGAGTGCAAATTAACTTCATGGAGAAATGGGGGTGGAGAACTGTTTACAGCTGCAGTCCCATTGAATGCCGAATATTAAAAACAAGGCAATCGGGCTCTATATAGAACCATTTATTTCTAGGTTAGATTCTCAGATGGCTTTTTCATGGAAACTGGCCATTGATGTTCAGCCTGGGTCATTAACACATGCAGAGTGAAAAGGCTGGCCTTTTCCATTCACACTGGCTCTGACCCCGACTTAAGGCGGTTGCAGCCCAAGGCTCTCTGAATGACCCAAATGAATAGCTCTGATTGAGACTGGGATGAAACAGCCGTTTAATGATAATTACTGGTCAGTCCAGTCTCTCTCTGACTCTGAAAAAGAAACAAGACAGGCAAAGCCATTTATGATTGTTTGTGTCACTAACCACAGTCATTTTCTTCCTTCTTCCCACAGCCCTCTGAGTCATAAATGCTGTTTTCTCTCAGTTAACTTACTGGAGAGAAAACAAAGTGAAGCCCTGTAAGCTGACCATTAGCCAGGCCTCTGCCATGAATTCTCTTTTAGTTCTGTAAACAAACCCTATGTAAAGCCAGGGATGGCTGTCATGTGCTCTGGGATGTTCAACACTATGTGGGACGGGACAGAAGCAACCTACCCAGCAAGCTATCGTCACCAACTGGCACAGGGGATTTAGCGTCTGTGCCCAGCTCCTGCTGCACAGTAGATTCCTGTCTGTAGAAGTATTTAGAAAACAGGAAAACTGGCTGGGCAGTGGTGGTGTGCACCTTTAAGTCCCGCACTGAGGAAAGCTGATCTCTGAGTTAAAGGATGACCAGGGCTACACAGAGAATCCTTGTGTCTGGGGTGAGGAGATGCAAAACAACCATGGCACAATGAAGGGAAAGGGTCCCACCCAGAAATATTCAGTTGCAGGGGATGGGGAATGGGGGAACCTTTAGAAAGTCTCAGAGACTTGGGATGAGAGAGGCTCCCATGACTCAAAGGAGACTACCTTAGCTGAAATGCCCAACAGAGAGGAGATGGAACCTGAAGAGACCACCTGCAGTAGATAGACATGACCCCCATTTGAGGTATGGGGCCACCAACCTATCTTCAAAATTTTTGACCCAGAATTGTTCTGGCCTAAAGGAAATGCAGGGACAAAAATGGAGCAGAGGTAGAAGGAAAGGCCATTCAGTGACCAGCCCAACTTGAGATCCATTCCATGGGCTGACACCAAACCCTGACACTATATGCCATGTTGTGTGTGCAGACAGGAGCCTGGCATGGCTATTCTCTGAGAAGCTCTACCAGCAGCTGACTGAGACAGATGCAGAGACTTACAGTCAACCATTGGACTGAGGCCAGAGACACCTGTGCAAGAGTTAGGGGAAGGATTGAAGGAGATGGCAACCCTATAGGAAGACCAACAGTATCAACTAACCAGGACTGCTGGGAGCTCCCAGAGACTGAGCTACCAACAACCAAAGAGCATAAATGGGCTGGTCTGTGGCCTCCAGCACATATCTAGCAGAGGATTGCCTTGTCTAGCCTCAGTGAAAGAGGATACACCTAATCCTGTAGAAACTTGATGCCCCAGGGAAGAGGGATGCAGCAGGGGATGGTGAGGTAGGAGTGGGTGGATGAGGGAGGATGAGTAGGTGGGGAGCAGTGTCGGAATGGGTGAAGAATTCTTGGAGGGGGGGACCTGGAAGAGGGGCAACATTTGGAATGTAAATAAATAAAACAATTTAAAAAATAAACCCAACCACCCCCCCAAAAAATATTGGATGTGAGACACTGTTCTAAACTTTTACATAAAGATCAGTACTGTTGTTACAGGTTAAAAATCAATATAATTTTAAAAACCATGCCTGAGGCTAAATTTACGTTAGAGTCCATCAATTTGCAATATTATTTTGTATTGACCTTCCAGTATAGTGTCTCCTAGCGTGAAGGTTAATAAATTGGGAAAATGAGTAATTCTTAAGTGATTTATTAGAATTTACCTTGAACTTCTTCCCATCAAAAAATTCATTTCATCCACGAAAGTAAGCTTTGAGAGATTTTCAGACACACTTTGGTGTCTTAGTCTGGTTTATGTTGTTGATATAATGCCATAAGCTAAGGTAGTTTCTAAGGTTTGTTTGGCCTATATTTATTGAATGTTTGAAGTCTTCCAGAATGGAAGTGCATCCTGGGAGAACCTTCTTGCCGAGTTGTTACATGGGCAAGAGAGAGAAGAAAAGGACAAGAGTCATTCTTGTATCATAAATCCATTCCTGAAGAAACCCACTCCCGTGGCCATTAACCCATTCTCTGGGGCACAGCCTACTTTTAAGGCTCACCTCTCAGCCTACTCTGTTGGGGATTATACTTTAGGAAACATTAAAACCTCAACACAAAAGTAATTTGCCAAAGCCCTTGCTATGTAATGGACAGAGTTCATAACATCTATGCTCTACTGCTTCAGAAAACACATAAACTCCCTAGAATTAGGGCCAAATGGTTCCATTGCTAATCCTTTTCCTTCAGGGAGTCAGATGAAGAAAACTCTGTCTATTCCTCCAGTTTTTAATAAGGCTGGGTCTATGTCAGAGCCAAACCTCAATCCCTGTTAAGCTCCACACTCATGCCCAGGACTCCCCAGAAAACGGGGACAGGGTGTGTGCGTGGGCTATCGCAGCAATGGTTACTAGGAGATCTGTGTTTGCCCTCTCTTTCATGATGTGGTATGGCATGGCATGGCATGAGGTGGCAGGCAGATGCACTCTGTGATGTACATCTGGTAACTAAAAGCCTAGAATACCAAATTGGGCTTGGGGCTCTGAGGCCAAGAGGAAAGGCTGAAGGGTTAGATTCTGGTCAACTGTCATAGGGTCCAACACTGGTCATTGCTACATACTCACAAAGGGTCTCAACTTTGTACTTAATTATTTCCAAATGATGTCATTCTTCTGGTCCCAGAGGACTTGTAAGTTAGGAGAGAAGGATGTTTAAACCATAACTTTAAACTTATTTCCTGTAACTAGATCCTCCTCTGGTACATGCTGCATGTACTGAGGGAAGTAAGCAATTTGAAACGTTGATTTGTACAATGTAAATGTTTAAACTGGAGTTTCCTAACCTTGAGTTGGAATAGCTTTTATACTTTATTATGACAAAACCCTCAAAAAAAAAAAAAAAGAGCTTAGACTTTTCTCCCTTCCCACTCCCCTCTTCCTCTCTTTCTCCCCCTTCTCCCCCCCAACCCCCCCATGGTATATTCATGTCTGCCCATGTGTGGGTCTACATGTGTGTGACAGTTTATGTGAACATGTGTACATGTAGATCTGAGGGAGCCTAATACTGAAATCCAGAATCTTCCACCAACACTCTCCCTAATTATTCTCTGAAGTAGATTGTTGAAATCAACCTCAGAGCTCACAGACGAAGTGACTGACCAGTTTGCTCCGGAAACCCTGTCTCTAACTCAGGTCATCATGTCCACCCAGCATTTCTGTGGGTCCTAGATATATAAATTCTGGTCCTTTTGTTTGACCAGCCCTTTAAAAACAGAGTGGTTCTGCTAGCTGCATTCTTGGTCACTAAAAAACCTTTGATTCAAATGAAAAATCTGGAGTTCACAATATGCTAATTAAAAAATCTCCCTAATAACGGTTTCGAGGGCTGGAGTCATCCTGTTCTCATTCAGTTACTAAAGACAGGGACAAATAGAGGCCCCTTCTCCCACAACTCCCATAGAGAGGATGAGTGAAATCAGTACAACAGGAATGTCTTTCAGCATGACTATCATGAAGATTGAGCTTGGGTCTAGCAAGGTAGCTGACTGGAGAGTTGGATGCTTTCTGTTACCTATAACTCAGCCTGTCCTCTCCTACATGGAGAGCTCTTTTCTCCCCAAGTATAAAGTTGGAAGTTTGGTGAACTCCAGTATGCTCTGCATGCAGTTGGCTCTACTCTGAAATACTTTGCTTAGTCTATGATTAAGGCAGTTCTGGAGCACACACCCAGAGGCATCAACATCCAGGGAAAACACTCTTGTCTTCCTGTCTGTCTCTTAGGAAAGAAGAAGAAACCTTTCCTGATCACTGCTTGAATCAAATGAGTCACATATCCATCCTTAAACCATCACTGATGAGAATATGGTTGTTAAGTCACCTTCCTCAGGCTAAGTAGGATGTGACTGAGCCCTGGATGCTTATGGGATAGATGGACTATGGCCCATAAGGAAGGTTGCATTAGGATGAGAGAAGAGAGTAGTCAATATTTTGTTGCTTTACCTACATCTTGCTTGGAGACTCAAGGAATTAACTGACTCTCTTGTAGCCCACTCTGGTCTAAGATATGAAATCTGTAGGGGATGGATCAGTTGATACTCAAGTGGGACTTATAGCATTTTACTTGACTTGTCTTCATATACAAGAGCTGAGCTGCCAAATAAAAGTGAAGGGATAATGCACAAACCTGTCACATTTGGTTTTCTGCTTATTTCATGTCAAAGTTAATTAGGACTTTATTTGTGAGAAGAGAGATGTTAACCCCTACTACCACTCCCTAACACACACACACACACACACACACACACACACACACACACAACCAACCCTACCTCCTGCCTATAGTGATACCTCAGAACTCAGTTTATAGAAAAGAAGGGGGATATCCCTTCCACCCAAGTCAAGCAGTCTTTTTATACCACCACTAAAAGAGAACTTTCAAAAAAAAAAAAAAAAAAAAGACAGGAGGGGAAGAGTTGGATGGATGTTAGTCAGAGCATGTGTTGTGGCCCTGTAAACCCCAAATGGGAAGAGGATGGATGGATTAGTCACTAGCAGGGAGAAAAATCGCACTGTATCTGGAACAAGGAAGATTACTTGACAGGAAAAACTTTAAACTTAGTCATGGAGCTTGGAGCTACTGAAGGCTTTAGGTCAAAAAAAGATCCTTGCCTAGGTCTCAGAAAGCAACGTGCTATTAATGGAAGACTTGTGGGGAGGAAGTCCTAGAGAGGTCTAGTTGCAAATGGAGTCTGTCCTCTCTGCCCCCACACCCTGCCCACGCATAGAGAACAGAGTGGAGCCTCTCACATGGAGAAGAATGCTAAGGAATAGCCACAGTTCCCTGCCCTTCTCTAGTCTTGCCAAGATTTCCTACACAATGGACTAACACTTTTACAAAAGGAAGTAGGACTAAGTGGTTCCCTGTGTGTGGGAGGAGTCTCTGACCTGAGTGATAGGCTAGGGCCCCACCTACCACATTTCATACTCAGAATCTTTGGGTGGAAAAAAATTATAAGATGCATGTCCTAGTTTGCTTTCTGGGCCACGATAAACACCCTGATCGAAAGTCATTTTGGAGGAAGAAAGGGTTTATTTGACTTATATATCATAGTATCATAGTTCACTGAGGGAAGCCAAGGCAAGAACTCAAGGTAAAAACC
The DNA here is from genome assembly GCF_011762505.2 of Arvicanthis niloticus. NCBI lineage: Eukaryota > Metazoa > Chordata > Mammalia > Rodentia > Muridae > Arvicanthis > Arvicanthis niloticus. The sequence continues at coordinate 33,751,764 of NC_047671.1, forward strand.
TGGAGGAGCACACTGCTCATTGGCTTGCTGCACTTGACTTTCTCAGTTTGTTCACTTATACACCCTTGGATCGTAGGCCAGGAATGGCACTTCCCACACAGTGGGCTGGATCCACAACAAACAGATTGAAGGAAATGACCCACAGGATTTTCTACAGGCTAACAAGATGGAGGTACTTCTTAATTGACATCCCCCCTTCTTAAATTACTCTAACTTGTGTCAAGGTAACAAAGACCTAACCATCAAAATGGAAGTTTGGCAATGGATGATGCCATGAGACAGTCTACCTAGAACAAGTTTCCCAAGCTCTGTGGATTCCTAGAGACAGAAAGAAAGTCTAGAAATTGTCCTCCTGACATTTGGAATGGGCAATAGGAAACCTTCTCTGGGAGAATCTGGATGTTTCTGAAGAGCCAAGCAAAGCCAAATCTGAAGACCTACTGTGCAGACAAATGTCCACTTGGGAACTCTGGTGGAAATTTAACTCTGGATCCCCAGAAACCCCAGGTGCCTGTACATCTGATGGTCTCCCCCCGTACAGTCCCTTCAATGATAAGACATGCACCACACACATATCAAATAAGGATCAAGAGATACAGCTCAGTTAGTAGAAGGGTTTTTTTTAGCATGCATAAGGCCCTAGTTTTAGCCTTAGTCCCTAACACCATATAAACTGAGTGTGGTGGTACTTGCCTGTAGCAATAGCACTGAAGAGATAGATTGCCAGAGGATCAGAAGTTCAAAGTCACCCTCAGATACATATTGAGTTCAAGGACAGCATGGGCTACCAAAGACTCTGAGAAATGAGAGAGAGAGAGAGAGAGAGAGAGAGAGAGAGAGAGAGAGAGAGAGAGAGAGAGAGAGAATAAAAGATTTTGGCACAGCTTTGTGACAGACTATCTTGTCTTCTCATCACTCTGAAGTAGGATATCACCGAATGTCTGACCTGATCTCTTTGTGAGCTCAGTTGTTACTGGTCACTTGGAAGTAGCAAACCTGGCACTCATGTACCCTTCTGAATGAGGTGAGACTCAGAGGCAAATGAATGCTATACAACCAGCCACATCTCATCCAGAGTCCAAGATGGTTTCAGCTTCCCACTTCTCATGTAGCACTACGTGGGCAACCTATGGAGCTAGAAACAGTCCTCTGACTCTAGTGAGTGGGGTGTTCTGGAGAATCTGTAGCTATATTCCAAGTCTAGTAGAAGAACTTTCTTTGCTCCATGCATGGTTGGACACAAATAAATTGTTAGCGGCTTTCTCCTGGAAGGCCAAGTATCTAATGTCATCAGACTCAATGGGAACGGTTGTAGGGGCTCTGTTGCTCTTTCTGCATGCTTACAGGCCTTCTTGTGTATTTTTGTCTTACCAGTACCACCAAGCCTTAGACAAGCCTTTGCAGGTGTAAGTCACAAAGCTGTAGTAACATAATCAAAACAGACTTATCTCAAAGGCAGAGGGATTCTCAAGTGATCAGTAGGAAGTGAGTTCAAGTTCAAAGGAGGTAGAGCCAAAACCAGGCTCTGATGAGTCTGAGAGTCCAGTAGGATGGGATGAACCTGCTTGCTTGGAAGGGAGTACAGTGCCGGGTGAAAATAAAAACCAGGCTGCTAGGTTAGCTTCTAGTATGGGCTTCTTTGGATCAGTACTATAACACTGCAGTCTAAGTCCTTTGGTGGCCGGAAGCAGCAGCCCATTCAAAATGGCTTACTTACAAATCAGGATTACTGAAAGGCTCCAAGAGTATCTCGTAGTATGGAAAGACAGGAAGGGAATTGGCAGACTAGCCAGGAATCTCAAAAACCTTAAATCTCGGAACATCACACCGTCACACACTTCTGTTTCTCTGGGATGGTTGTTCCTCCTGCAACCTCTACTGCAGGCTTTCCACTGCTTCTGTAATTGGAAGAGCTTTGGAGTAGCTTTAGAGCTCACTCTGGCTCACTCTGCACCAACATCTCACAGGCCTAGCTTTCCTCTCACGCTCCAAATTCCCATGCCAGGTGTAATGGGTTCCTGCCACTGGAATAACCAAATGTGGCTGAGCAGACATGGTTAATGTTGGCAGCATTGTCTAGCTGAGGACAGTCAGCATGCCTAGGATTTAGGACATTCCAAGGGTTTTAATAGCCCTGTGGTGGGAAAAAAGGGGGGGGGGAGTGGTCTAGGGGAAAAAGAAAATCCAACTATGTAGTTTTTTAAATTACAGATCTGAACTAGAAATTTCCCTGTTCTCATTCTGCAATTCCGGTCTTCTTTGCCCTACTTTACTGGTCTGGTATTTCCTATGATCTGACACAGTCTATGTTTGTTATAGAGCTTTTATGGTTTTCTCCTCTCTTTCGGATGATACTCAGAAAAGGCGTGGGCTTAATAACATTACTGTTCTTATCTCTGGGGCCTAGCATACTTTTCTTTCTACTTTGGGCCCTCATTAAATGCAGTCAGATGAGCAAAGACGGGAATATCGCACCATGGTGCACACTCACCCTTTAAGAGTATGTGGTCTCTCAGTCTGTTTACTCAATTTCTCATTTGTAATGAACCACTGCCAAACATACTCAGATTCATGCTAAAGAGCTGAGCCTCATACTGGAGACTGGTCAACCGAGAAACATGATCAGTGGAATAGTAATTTAAAGAGAAGACTGGATATTAAGTTGGGTTACCAGGGGCCAATGGTTTATTCGGTCATGCCTAAAGAATGAGATACCAATACAAACTTCAATGACAAAGTTCAAGGAACTTCCAGGTTGGTTCAATACCATTGACCTGGATGTTCTGTCCCCTGCTCCCCAATGTCTTCGCTGCCTATGTATTTCTTCCTGTATTCCTGAGGTGTATCATTTGTGATAAAATCATAGTTATAAGTATCACTGTCTTGAATTCTGTGAGTCATTTTAGCAAATGATTAAACCAGAGGCAAGCATGAGACTGAATGGCCATGAAAACCCCAGATTTGTAGGTGTCAGGGTAGATATACAAATAGTTTGATGACCTGGTCTGTGGTTAGCCTTTGGAAATGCAACAGTCTTGTAGAACTGAATACTTAGCCTCTTGGGTCTGTCTTAGCACCAAAGAAGTGTCAAAACTGAATTTTAAGGTACCTGGTTGACAATGGACTGTCACAGAATTGTTAGAAAGTGATAAAATTTAGGGGCTGGAGAGAGAGTTCATCAGTTAAAAACACAGTTGCTTTTGCAGAAAACACAAATTCATTTTCCAGCCATGAACACAGCAGCTCGCATCTGTTTGTAACTTTACATCCAGAGGACAACTCTCTCTTCTAGCCTGTGTGGTTCTGCATGTATGTGATGCACATAAATTCACATAGTGCCCACAAGTATGCATATAAAAATAACAAAGAAATAATCATCACAGCATCATGCAATTTTACGGAGAAGATACTGGAGGGAGATGAGGAGAAAATTCATGTAGATACTGGGAGAAAACTCCTCCAGTGGAGGAAAGGGTAAGCTCAGAGAGCCCAAGGGAAGAATGTGCTTGAAGCGTTTCAAAGGAAACAGGGAGACGAGTGTGGCTGGGCTCCAGGTAGAAGACAGAGATGGATGAGATGTTATATGACATAGAGCTGACTTGCTAGTGCTTTTCAACCATACAGCCTGGCAAGCGATCCTACAGTCAGAGAGCTCATAGATCGAATGTGGGGGTTACACAGTTTACAAAAGTGATTTTGGCCAGCACATAGTGCAGAGAAATGGAGCGGATTACCACACTTTGCAAGTTCTGCACCTTTGTGTCTCACCGTCATTCTTACTGACGATGTAGTTACCAGAGCCAGAGTGAAAGGTGAGGAGAGCTCAAGAGCCTTCAATCAGCACCCTCTTGCTCTACTGAACTGCCTGGTCAAGAGCTGTAGTGCTGGTCTGATGAGCAGGTTGGGTTTATTTACATCTTCAGGGGAGGAAGTGGTGGGTGTGTGGACAGCTGTCACCAGTGAGTGGTTAAATAAGACCTTATAGCTACTGAGTGTTTTATGCCCTCATGTATATTTAGGATGTAATATTCAGTCTTCCATGCATTTCATGTATATTTAGTGTATCATGAATATTTAGTGTTAACTTGGATTTTTTTTCCTATTCCTTTCTATCTAGGTTTATACATCTCTGCTCTACTTACTTTCTTCCTCTGACATATTTCCCAGATGAATAATTTAATTATCTATGCTTAATACATTTAAATGTACATCCATCAATCTCATTTATTTTCTTGTCTTTCATAGAAAAATTGAACATTCTCTATTCAGAAATATCCATTGTCTAATGTCCAAGAGTTGGGTGGAGAGGTGGGTAGGGTCTCATAATTTCTTAAAAGGACTTCATATTTGCTCTGAATATGTTACATCTGCTGTTTGTGTGGGTGAGTCTTCTTCACAGGTGTTAGTTTAGGAAAGGCAGGAAGCAGTACCCAGGACAGAAGCTGGGGTCTTGTAGAGTGGTGTCAAGTAGAAGATGAAAAGACCCTGGCTTGGCCTGGGGGGGAGGCGTGTGGTTAATGAATATTAATTTTACCTGTCTGCCTACTAGCCACTCATTGTGATTTTGCCATGACGGTAAGACAACACTGGCAACAACAACAACATCAACAACAACAACAACAACAACGTATGAGATATGGCAGCCTTCCCAGGATGGGAAGGACAGGACTAGGCATTGTGTGGACAAAACATCCATCAATCTTGGAGTCGGAGACAGCCAGCGTGGGAATTTTAATGTGGGAGCTGGAAATGTAGGAGATAAATTAATACCCTTAAGATCAAGAGACAATGTGGCTTTTATTAACTAAATAACCTTTGTAAATAACTTGACCTATCCCTATGGGACACATCAGCCTAGTCAATGTTTGTAGGTGTCTTTGGACTCTTTTGAGTAGATTTTGAGTGATATGCAAACAAATATTTTTAGCTGTACCATTCCTAACATTTCAGTGAGCTAGGACAAATCACTGAAGTCTTTTCTACTTTGTGTAAGTATTGCAATGTCATTATTGAGGCAGCTCTGAAAGCTTGTTTGACGGCCTATAAAAAAGTTATTTCAAAATGTTTTTGGGAGCCATCATGATGGCTCTGTGGGTTAGGAGCTTGCAGAGTTTGATCCCTGAGAACCAATGGTGAGAGGAATATGAATGCATTCCTCCACGTTGTCCTTTAACCTCCACATGTGTGACATGCCGTACACACTAGAACACATACACGCGCACTACACAAAATGTTTTTGTAATCATTAAAAACAATGCCAGCAAATATGGTATGTTATTCCTTTAAGTATATCGTCACACACTGGGGAGCTATACCAAAGTAAACTATTCTAGAATCCCATTTAATTTTCTACAACAAAGTGAATTCCAGATGGACCAAGCTTTTAGAGAAATTTCAATGTAATAGAGGCAAACATAGGTGTATTTGTATGTATTCCCACTGGAGTAGTACTTCTGTGCAAAGCATGAGATTCAGAAGCCATTAAAAAATAGATGATTTAATCACATTTTAAAAAAAGGACACTTAAGTTGCATTTGGGAAATAATGTCATAAATAAAGTCAAATAGCAAACAAACAAACTGAAGAAAATATTTGTAAAGTGTGCCTTTGGCAAAGGACCAAATTTTGTACTCAAGTTATTTGTTAAAAGTTTTAAACTAAGGGCTGGAGAGATGGCTCAGCAGTTAAGAGCAGTGACTTCTCTTCCAGAGGTCTTGAGTTCAGTTCCCAGCAACCACATGGTAGCTTACAACCGTCTATAATGGGATTTGATATACCCTCTTCTGGTGTGTCTAAAGACAGCTCCAGTGTACTCATATAAATAAAATAAATAAATAAATCTTAGAAAAAAAAAGTTTTAAACTAGCTGAGAGTGGTAGCTCATGACCTTCATCCCAGCTCTCTGGATGTAAGAGTACATACATTTCTGGATGTAGGAACACATACATCTCTGGACTACATAGCAAATTCTAGGCCAAACAAGGCTACATAGTGAGACTGTCTAAAAAACAAACAAACAAACAACAACAACAACAAAAAAAAAAAACCAAAAAACAGAACAAAACCAAACCAACCAAACAAAAAACACCAATAAAGCACAAACCTAGTTGTCTAGAGGTATGAAAAGAAACTACATGAACAGATGAAACTATGAAGACAGTAGTGGTCAGAGAATAGACAAAAGGACACCAGGTTATCTCTCATACAGCAATATGACAAAGGCTGTGTTGGTGACCATGTGGGTCAAGTTTCTTACACTGTTAGTGAGAAATATTTTAGAGACACATTTTGTATTGTGTCAAAAAATATAAGTGTAGTGCCTAGAAAAATGGCTGATTTGTTAAGAGCATCTACTGCTCTCGCAGAAAATTGAGTTACTTCCCAGTACCCACATCAGATGTTTCACACCTGCCTGTAACTCCCGCTTTGCTTCTGGAACTTTAGTGCCCTCTTCGGGCTTCTTTGAGTACCCATGCTTCCATACACATACTGACATACAGACAAACATGTATACACATAATTAAAAATAAAACAAATCTTTGGAAAATATATAACTGTGCATAGTAATTTCCTTTGAGACCACTCACACTGCATAAAGACATTGTACACAAATATTCATTTCAAAAAGTGGAAGGCTGTTCAAATTTTCATCAGTGCAGCCTAGCCAAGTGCAGCTAAAATATTCGATATTGGAAAGAATGAAAGCAGTTTCCATGAACTCACATGCCAAGACAGTCACGATATATTTTTAATAAGTCTGCTGGATTCTGTGTATAGGGTACAAGAATAAAACTTCATTTCTCTAAATAGATAAATATATACTTATATGTCTGTCAAAGTGGTATGTATTTGAATTTATACATGAACACGTGTGTTTGCACAGCGTTCAAATATTTGTATTTGATAGAAAAATCTAGAAGGTAAATGTCTCAAATTATTCATGTAACTTCTTACAATCAGTAGAAAACTGGCAGAAAACGCCCAGAAAAGGAAGAAACTTTTATTGTTAATGAATGCAATTGTGAACTGTTTGGTTCTCTTAATTTGATGGACATAAATCACTTTGAAAATAAGCTGAATTTTCCCCCACCAATAATGTGAGGCATGGTATAACATCATCATCTCCCTCTTGAAACTTCTCTCTGCCTAATTCATTTTCACTCAAGTAATTTAGGATGTCTTCAGTGGAGGGAAAGTGTCTACCACTTCTAGAACTTTTCACAACTATGTAACTTTAAAACACACTGTACAAACTTTGTTACTTCCCATCAATGGGATGATATTTTATTTTGGGGCTAACATGATGTGCATGCATTATTTTGTAAGCTTCATGAGGAAATGACTCAAATCAAAAGTGATCAAGTACAGTAGGGGACAAGATAAAATACATGCCTTCTTCATTAATAACAGTGAGTACCTTCATGTGGTACTTCATAGTCAACAGTTAAAAACAGGGCACTATGAAGACATCTGTATTAAGATTTTTTAATATATGTCTTATTTCCCTTTGACATGATGGAGAGAGAGCCTCACTTACATTGGGGACTAGGACCCAATATTCCCATCAACATCATGGGCTATGATGTGAAACACCCAAGAGCTCTCAGAGGCAGAAAACATGCAAGGCTCTGGTATTTACCAAGACATGGAGGAGAGAGTTTGGTAGTGTCCACAGTGGAACCCAGGCTTTCTTCCCTCTTCCTGCTTTGCCTCCCCAGGCCTATAGTAACTGGCTATAACAGGATCCAGAAGCACTCTTAAGCAAGTTCTTGTAGAAAAATCGATGCATCATGGTTTTTTTTTTTTTTAATTGTTTGTTTTTTTCTGTCTAAAACACACTTATCCATCCTTTTATGACAATGAAAGTTAGGTAGTATTTTTGATATTTTGTCTTGGTCTGATGTATCTTTGTCCATCTTTGACCGAATGTTGCTTTTATGTAGGCTAGAGAGATGTTTCTTAGAAACCCACTCTAAAAACTGACTTCTTTGAATCAAATTTAGTCCATTTTTATTTACAGCTCTGAAAGACAGTTTGTTTCTGTTCGATTATATTGTTAGGTGTATGTACGCGTATGTTTACGTGTTTTCATAAACATAACTCCTCTGATAGTTGCAAAGCCTCCTACTTTGTATAAATATTTTGTATTTTTATGTAGACATTTTACGTGATTCTTTTACATGTGTTAAAGACAATGCAATTTCAAAAGGGACTTTGGCTCAGCCGTAAAGTGAGTGCTTTGCATGAACGAGGCCATGGTTCAACACCCAGTGCCGCAAAAGAAAATCCTCAAACAAGTCTACCTCATACAAAGGTAACTTCAGACAGGCTGCCAGTCTCCCTGCCCATGTTATTATCAGTGATAAATTACTTTCTATGAGCTTCCTTCCCTGTGTATGTTTCTTCCTCCAAGTTTAATGCCATCTTTTCCTTGTCACCCTTTACAGTGTCCATTACACTTTTATGACCCGTTAACTTCATCGCTGTAAAGAACATGCTTTCATAGTCTCCTATTTTCTGCCTTCAGATTAAACTTTTTGTTTAATTTTATTATGTATGATATAATATAGACTGTGTGCGTTTGTCATCTGTCTGTCTGTCTGTCTGTCTGTCTGTCTGTCTATGTTGCATATGTCCATATTTATGGGCTCACTTAGGAGGGACAAGGCCATCCATGGGGTGTCTTCTTCCATCCATCATTGCCTTAATTGCCGTAAGACAGGGCCTCCCACTGAACCTGTAGCTGGTAGGGGGGTGGACAGCAAGTTCCAATGACTCTCCTGTCACTGCCTCCCTTGGCTCTGCTAAGGCCGGGATCAGAAGTACCTGTGGTCACAACTAGCTTTTCTGTTTGGTTTTGTTGAGACCAAGTAGCCCCGGGCTGTCTTGTCTATTGTGTAGAGTAGGGAGGACTCAAACTAGCAAAGATCTGCCTAGGTATAGATGGACATACCTGGCATACCTATGTTTGTACATGGGTGCTGGATTCCAAATTCAGAACCTTCCAGGATTAGAGGCACACATGCTTACAGTCCCAGCACTCAGGAGGCTCCCTGTGAGTTTCAGGCTAGCCTACTCTACATAGTGAGCCCAAGGTTAGCTAGAACTATAATAGTGAGACTTTGTTTCACAAATCCAAACCAAACAAAATAAATCAAAAATCAAATACAGCTCCCACGCTTTCTCATAGCCCTTGAGTTTTACTTAATTACATTTAAAAAACTAAAAACTATCTTCTATACTTTAAAAACAATCTTATTTTAGGGAGCTAGAGAGATGGTTCAGTGGTTAAGAGCACTCACTGCTCTTCCAGACGTCCTGAGTTCAATTTCCAGCAACCACATGGTGGATCACAACCATCTGTAATGTGACTGAAGACAGCGACCATGTTCTCAGATACAAAAAATAAATATATCTTTTAAAAAAAAAGTTTAAGAAATATAATTTTTTATCTCTAGCTCCTACCTTTTCTTACTATTTTTGTTTGTTTTTTAAAGATAGTTTCTTTCTACTATTTTTTTTTAAAGATAGTTTTTTTCTTAAGTACTCCAGGCTGGTCTGGATCCTCCTGCCTCACCTCCTCCAATGCTTGGACTAAAGGCTTGTACCACATCTAGCCGGCCCCTACCTTTTAAATGTGCAAATATGTAAATCTACTCTGAGTGTATCTGAGCTAAGGCTCTTCTAGGTAGAGGACTGTTGTGGACAGGGCCATGGTGAGTGGAAGAGCCCAGGTCAGAGAGGTTAAAGTGAGCAAGCACAGGGCACCACTGGGTACTGCCCAGGCCTGCTCTGGGTAGACCATGGGTAGACCAAACTATCCAAGTCTTGCTAGTTTCAGAGATTGACTTAGGTTGGCAGGTCATTCTTTATCATGTTCTATTTTGTTCCATATTTGCTTATTGCACTATTATGTAATTAGGGCAAAGTGAGAGGTTCAATTAGTCCAAGAATGTTTATCTGCCTCAAGCTGTCTGACTCAAACCTTTCTGTTCTCCAGCATACACAACTAATTTCCACCTACAATCATTTTTAAGATAAACAGTAATTCAGCTGAAGAGCCTGGTGGGGCTTAGGACTAAGAATCATTACCACCCCAGGCTGGGAATGAGAAGGAGGTAAAGAAAGTCCCAGGCACAGCAAGTCACTCAAAGGTCCTTCCACTGCTGCCTTGGAGGCATTTTCAAGAAACTCAATGGTGGCCCACAGGACCAACTGGTGTGTCTTCCCCAGGGACCCCTTGAAGCACCTCAGGCACTGCTGGTACACCAGGTGAAAGTTGGAGCCATCACCTTGACAGAAATCTTCAATGAGCTATTTCTGTGGCTCACAGCTTCCAAGTAGTTCTGTTTTAGCTTTGCAGTTTTTAACTTGACTGACTTTTCTGTTCAGATCTCTCAGGTTGCTTTCATCTCTGTACAGTATATAATCAGATGTGGCAACACCTTTGGATACCTTCCAGGAACTTGACTAATGGGGTTGCCAGGCTTCTTTATGAAGCTTGGACATTGATAGGGAGAACCCCTGCTGCATCCGTGGCTGTAGCCACACAGTCCGGCCTCCAGTTTGCTGGAATGTTTTCACCAGTTACCAGTTTTCTGAAAACTGCTTCTGTGGTGGAAGACAGACATGTTTTCCCCAGACACAGGAATAGACACCAATTTGGGTCTATGCTGAGACATCTTCCTGGGTAGACACTGGTGCTTAGCAATTCTAAATATATAAATTTTATGATATTTTTCATAGTCCTGTCAAATTGGTAAAGCTTCTGAGAAAAAGACAAACATTAGTTTTAGACAACACTGTCCTTTTGTTTGTTCCATAAATCCAAAGTCACATACCTTATCTTCCTCTCGATTACACAGCTTGTTTTCATTGCATGGAAATAGAAGGAAAAGTTTTCTTGCTTCTCTTTTTGAGTCTCTTCTTGAAAATATATGGTCCACGGCAAAATATTTCTCCATGTATGTATAAGAAGTTATATGTAAATTTACGACTTTAATCTTCGTCTTTTATTAATATTCAGGGTTCTGTCTTGTCTCTCTCTTCCCTCCTCCTTCTTTTTACTTCAATTCTTTATCTCTTATAAAAGCGAGCCTTAGCACTTATTCATTTACTGTATGGTGTGGTGCATGTGTATATGTGAGTATTTATGTATATGTGTGTGTTTATGTGTGTGGTGTATGGTGTGAATGTGTGTCCGTATATGTGTGTGATGTGTGGTGTGTGGTGCGTGTGTATGTTTGTGTGTCTGTATATGTGTGTGGTGTGTGTGGTGTATAGTGTATGTATGTGTGTGTGGTGAGTGGTGTGTGGCATGTGTGTCTGTGTGTCTGTGTGTGTGTGTCTATGTATGTGTGTGTATATGTGTGGAACGTGTGTGTGTTGTGTGTGTCTGTGTGCGTGTGTGTGTGTGTGTGTGGTATGCGGCATGTGGTATGTGTGTAGGTGTCTGTGTGTGTGTGTGTGTCTGCATGTCTGACTGTGTGTTCACTCACACAGATACCCCGAATTGTGCCATGTAGAAGTCAGAGGACCACTTTTAGGTATCAGTTGTTCCTTTCTAGTTCACAGGTTCTGGGGCTCAAATGCAGGTAACCAGGCTTGGTGGCAAACACAGATATCTCACCAGCTGAGTTATCAAAGTATTTTATCTTTTTATGCAGTTAACTTTTCCAAATCATGAGAAAAAAATTAATTTGAATACATTCAAACGACCATTTCCAAGGTAAATGTTCTGAAATACTCTTTTCTCTAGCAGTCACTTTCATGTCTAAGCATCTTCTCTGATCCTAACCATAAAAGAAGTTGCTTTATTATGCATCAATTTTCCTCCTTGGTGATCACATCTATTCCTATAGAAAGCTGGAAGATCAAAGCAAATTTGGTATTTGTCGGCTGTATCTTCAATCTGAGTGCTTAAATTACACTCTGCACAAAGTTGTGGCTCAGAATACTCGTTTTCTTGTGCCAGATAAAGAATGGGCATCTCTCCTGTGGCCTCTGATTAGTCTCTGGTAGAAAGTCTGTTCTGGATCATTTCTCATTTGGACAAAATAATAATTGGCACAGTTTGTGCTTATAGAGCTCAGTGGTGACAAAGAACTATATAAGAATTCCCATCCTCCAAATGAATTGGAGAGATGATGCTTCTATGAGAAGCACACGCCCGTGCTCTCGGTGTGTCGTGCTTAATCTGGCTACCTCTCTTTCTCTTTATCCTCACGATAAAGCTTATACTAAAATGTACTTACTGGAGCTCAAGTCTGTGTGTGTGTGTGTGTGTGTGTGTGTGTGTCTGTCTGTCTGTGTGTATGTGCCCCACAGATCAACTTGAGGTGTCATCCTTTGTTTCTCCATCTTGTATTTTGAGACAGGGTCTCTCATTGAACCTGGACCTTGTTGTTCCAGCCAAGCTGCCTGGCCAGGGAACCTTTGGGATCTAACTATGTAGACCCCTTCCTCTCTGGGACACCTGGGATCTGAACTCTTTCCCTTTTCCTTGGGCTCAGTACCTACTCAGCCTACTGAGTCTGAGTCATCACCTCCCCAGACTCACAGAATGGTCTTTCACCTCAGGAAGACTTTTTAATCTCCATGTTAGTGGTTGAACTCTAGGGATGTGTGGAGTCTTCTGAGGCACTGGGCAGTGTCTTCCATGTGATTACATAGGAAATTTTTTTTTTTTAGCAGAAACAGTCCTTAGATTTAACTGGATCCCAACATCCCCGCTGAATATAAAAGATTAAACAGCTTTACTAATAGTTTACTACATAGCTTTAGTGTGGCAGGCATTTGCTGTTGTCTCTGCCTAACACTCATTTCTCCACTTAGTGTCTACCTCAGTATTTCTATAAAGGCTCCCCTCTCATCACTCAGGCATAGTGCAGGTCATGTAGGGAAGGGATTCTACTTATGTTCCAGGACAGGCGTGGAGCTCAGATGTAGCTAATAAGCACATTCTTCCCTCCTGACCTCAGAGACTAGGTCAGGAGTACGCATGTAACTCAGTGTAGGTCTGGAATTTGCTAGAACATTGAGAAAGAAGCTCTGTCTTCTCAGAGAGGTAGTCGGACAGACCTAATAGATCCAAGAGGAACCTAGGGATGTAATGTATTACTTTGCATGCTTAAGTCTCTTTTATAGGATACTTGTTTTTGTTCGTTTGTTTGTTTGTTGTTTTATTTTATATTATTTTATTTTATTCTTTGTTTTGAGACACATTCTCATTCTGTGGACAAGCCAAGCCTAGAGGTGATCCTTCTGCTTCAGTCTCTCAGATGCAGGGATTACCAGTGCAATCCACCACACCTTCCTATGAAACATTTTTTTAAGACCCTTATAAGCAACAAAATATATTCTCTTTTTTTGTTGTTTTTTGTTTGTTTGTTTGTTTGTTTTTCAAGACAGCGTTTCTCTGTGTAGCCCTGGCTGTCCTGGAACTCACTCTGTAGACCAGGTTGGCCTTGAACTCAGAAATCCACCTGCCTTTGCCTCCCAAGTGCTGGGATTAAAGGCGTGCACCACCATTGTCCAGCCAAGAAATATTTTCTTTATTTGTCTCATTTGTCATTATGCTTTATTCTTGACCTTCTAGCTTCTGCTCTTGGGTTAAGGAAGAGCTACCCTGACAAAAATAACTTATATATCCATATAGTTTCCCCTGATGTCCTCAATAGGCCATACAGGCAGTCCTATGGAATCCTCTGATCCAAGAAAGACAGTAGAAGAAAAAGTGCAAACTGCAGGGCACCCAGCTGCAGCCCTGGGATTGTTCGTCTTGCTTCCATTTGCAGTAAGTAAGAAAGAGTACTTGTTCTATACAACCCAAATGAGGCTCAGAAAGAACAAAGAATCATTTTGAAAAACCTGCTCACCGTTCTAAGGAAGTGGATTCTCATATGTAACTCTCAGTCACAGCAAAGACAGAAAAATTCCTGTAGGTACTCACGTACTTTTTCAACTTTTGAAAAAAAAAAAATCAATGCCGTATCCACACCACTGTTTGCTTGGATAAAATATCGACTGTAGACATGTTTCTTTGAGTCCTGTGGAAAAGCCCATCTTCATCACCAGAGTTCTTCTAATTGCTTCCTGTGGCCTCTCTTATGGAAAGAGTAATGAAAGGACAGCTAAAAGCAGAACTATATAGTTATTTTATAACTGGCACTAACAAATTTTGCCAATTACAGAGTCCATTCTGTAAGCAATGAATGTGTGGCTCCCAATTAATCTAGCGCACCTCCAGGCAAGGTCTAAATCAGCTGGATACAGCTAAAGCAATTTGCACACAGCTAAAAGCAAATTGGAAAATAAGTGTTCCACTCTGCTGCCTATCTTGCCAAGCCAAAGACACAATCAGCATTCTGGCAGCACCCTTCTGTCATGTTATTTGCAGCTATCAATTTTAATTATAACAATTATTGATTAGTTAAGAAAGTGAATAATCTGAAGCTCAGAAAGACTCCTGTGTTCCAGGTCTCCTCCATGACTCTTAAGTGGCTTAGAGAGTTCATCTGGGTATCTAGACTGCCTCATTCCTACACACACACACACACACACACACACACACACACACACAGACACACACACACACAGAGTGTGTAGTTTTAAGTCTTTAGTTTGGCTTAAAAATTGCTCTAGCCTGAATGTAAGGTTGGGGAGAACTTTATTTCCAGTCACAGACTTTAGGGATAACTTGTGCAAAGCAAGCCTGACTCTCCCAACCTGGAACTCATGAATCTACCTTTGTTTGAGTAGGTGACGAAGGCAATACTGAATTTCAACAGGTAGAAAGGAAAACAGAGGACTGCATGTAGACATGAGGAGAAGGATGGCCAATACGTTACTAAGTGGAACAAGCCTGGCAATATGGTTTCATGGGTAAAGGAAATACAGAATATGGAAGTAGCGGGCATGAACAAATTCTATCTTAGTATCCCAGGTATATTTCCTAACTCTGAGATCACAGGAAAAGCAAATGACTGTGCTAACACTTTGTCTTGGTATTCATACTGTAAAGGTGAGAACAGCATAGTGAAGGAAATACTTTCTTCTTTGGTTCACTCTACATTTTTATATACATAGTGTGGAGAAGATGACATGACACGCTGTGTAGGATTGCATTGTGCTTTCCCATATATAGTCTGGTTTATTTGCTGAGTTAACTATGTTCTCCTGTCAGTCAATTTTCTCCTGTCAGATGCTTCAGAAAGAAGCCCCAGAGAGATAAGCACATGTGGAGATGATAGATATCAACATACATAAATTCATTCTCACTTTATAAAATGCACACTAGTAAATTTGGCTATAAAGTGAATTTCTACAAAAACAAATCCCATTTCCCTATTGATATCTATTATAAAATCAGATATGTAACCATGGAAAATAATTTCCCAAGATACTAACTCAAAAATGATTATAGGACAAAAATGGTTACTTTGACGTGTGTTCAGAATTTTGAAGTACCTGGCATGATTCCCTTCACTCTGGAATGCACATGGAAACCATCTTTGTAGAAAAGAATGGTTAATGTGCAAGAAGTGTCAACATCTGATGATCAAAGTTTGTTTGTTTGTTTGTTTGTTTATCTTGCATCAGGCATTTACCAAGTCCAAGGAAAGTGGCTGGATTTTGAGCTCTGTCACTTGATGTCACTCTGTCACTAAAAGAAGGACATGGATGGCTAAAGAGAGTCAGAAGGAGCCATGGCTGTCATTAACGACTCCTCCAGCATTTTATACCTGGAGTAAGGATTGATCTATGAGCTGATGATTCATGATTAAACTCCCTTTGTTTCTTCATAATAGGAAGAGTCACTTTGGTGTCCCCACTCTGGGTTAAATACATTTCCATCTCCTTTTCTCTAGTGGTTAAAATTATAATGCCCTCTCACCCTGAACCCCACCCTCTAAAGCATTCCAAAACAAACTTGAAAACTTTGTCCATTTTACTACCATCAGAAGTCCCTTGTCCTAGATCTTTGTGGTCTGGTGTGTCACAACTTGCACCATATCTTCCCTTGACACTGACCAGGATCTGTTTTCCTGAAGCTCAGAAGCACAGGCATCTCAAACAACCCAATAGCTGCTGGCCCCCAGATCCCATCTAAGTGCATCTGAGCTCTCAGCCCATATTTGCAATACTTCCCCCATTTTTATTAAGTATCTCTCATAAACTGGGTATAAACAAACAAAACAAAAATGCATAAATAAAAGAGTCAGTTTGGTTCTTGAATATCTATATTCTTTTCAGTGTCACTTAAAACTGTTTTTCAAATCATATGGAATGCAACCTACTTACTTTTCTCTTCCATTCTTCCTTAAGGAAATCCATGACCTACTTTGTTAGCTTGTTCTGTACCACAGGATAGATTAAAAAATAATGATCATATAATTGCGAGCAAGTCTGATACCATATTTCAGTGGAATCTACTTATCAGCTTAGTAAACATTTAAGTTAAACACCAGAGTACTGAAAGTTTGCAAAGATGATAGGAACAGGAATAGTTTTCTATTCTAGATCATTACCATTTCAAACATCCTAGCTGGATGTGTATGGCTGTCCATATTAGAATGTTCATGCTCCAATGAAACAGATGATGCACTCAGCGTAAAGAACCACATCCCATTGTTGCCCTTGCGTCTTTGTTTTAACTTACAAAACAAACAAAACTTCATGTGATCACCTAGCACTTAATATTCTAGAATGGTCTAGCACATTTCAACTTATTGAACTTTATCCTGTGAATAGAACTGTTCCCCAAACTTCCTTATTTGATAAGAAGTATTTACTAAGAGCCCTACTTGGACCAGGAATATTCTTGGATTATATAGCTACATTTAGAACTTACGTTTAACTCTCAGCATCAAACACAGGGTGGTTTGCAGAAAATATCTATCTTGTAGCTCAGAGTATGAGACAGAATTATATATATATATATATATATATATATATATATATATATATATATCACATCTCATTAGATTTTGAATTCTGTGTCATTGACAAATTAGTTAAACTCAATGGCATCCATTATCTCACCTAAAAAAATGTGACTAACTAAACCAACTGGTGCTGAAGAGAGATAAACAAGGAAATAAAGTTTGAAGAATGCAATACCCATTCCATGTCTGTCATTTTCTTTTTAAAAATATTCTTTTCAATTTAAAACAAAGTCAAACCCCCTAAATATTAGTGAATGAGACAGGCCTTCTCAGCTGATAGAAGAATGCATTTACAAGCTTCTGATTTCTCTAAACTTGCATCCATCTGGTCAAGAGACAAATGGAAAACTGAGCTGGAATAATTCCATTAATTAAAGAAACCAAAATCTTTACTCTCAGGCTTAGCTATTCACAATGCTAGCTATAAGCTTGGTCTTATGTGTTCACAGCAGTAATATTACAGCATCCCAGACTGGAGGTAGAAGAGGTCTAAGTACTTGAGTTTAACCTGGTAGTCCGCTCCCAATCTGATCAAAGGAGAAAACAGAGAACTAACGGCTGCCTGGGAGGATTGGGGGGGGGTGGGTATCATTAGACTAGAGTTTTAGTTGTCAGGTAAGCTCTAAGTCACATGATCTTATTAACTGTTTCTTTAGGAATGGGTCCTATCTATAAGCCACTGAGTCCCTTGGCAGTTAAGGCCCATGTGAGCTCTTCTATCCCTCCTGAAGACTCAGGAATCCTTCACCGTAGGGAGCTTGCCACCCAGGAAGGCTCATCCTTGCTTCATCTAGAGTAGAGGCTATTTGCTCCCCTTGTTTTCTGTCCTTAATTGTTCTCAGTCTAAATCTCTGTAGGCGACAGACTAATTTCATCCACTAATTTATAGCATTTTAATGGTAATTTTTTCTCTGGGGCTTTCCTCTTCTTAAAAGGTGAGTCATAACGGGAGGTGACTCACCGCAGTGCCCTCATGGCAAGAGGGCAAGGAGCCTATGTGGGACTTGAGCTACCTCATGGGAGAGATGTCTTGGGAAACCAAGGCCTTGGGAGAACCCTCCCCCTAAGGCTGCTTCAAACTCAAAGTGTGCTCTTGTCCCATCTCCCTGTAACATCAGTGAGAGCTTTGTTCACGAGCACTGGAAATGGTGTCTAGCTCTTTTCATGTTCCTGACAAACTCAGTGCTTGTTTCAGCTTAAGACAGTAGTAAACCAGCAAGCCCTGAGTGCTTCCATGTTTATTGCCAAATGCCTTGGCTCTGCCGGCTTTCTGTTGAACACAAGTACGTCAATCTGGCACTGTTTTAGCCAGCTGTGACTGGGCCAAAAGGTGCATCAGGGTGACTGCTGTAGCAGGGGTTGCTGCAGATTCTTATTGTTGAAACAGGACTTTACTAATTTCAAACACCCATATAGCTTGGCAAACCTTCATTAAGAAACACCAACTACAGCTATAGAAGACTTGTGTGTTGAACTCAGGCTCATGGAAAAAACTGGAGGAACAAATTATTTGGCAAAATAAGACCCACCAGACCATTATGCTGCTCCATGTGCTATGCCACAATGTATTTGTCCCATGAAAAGTAGGACTCAGATGACTGTGCTACCTTACCAAACGTCAAGAGAAAACCCCCAAAATTTGAATTTAATTTTCCCTGTGCCTACCAGTAACATGGTTCTTTAGTGCTTACTCAGATTGAAAAACAAATAATACCTTTTTTTTTTTCTTGTGTTTGAGTGGCATGGAGTATTTATATCATCATCACATGACCTAATTATGGCTTGCCGATCTGATATTTCTCTTGTCTATAAGTGGAATCACCACCCCTTACCCAAACTAATCATACTATACTCACGATGTTTATTCAATAAACACCAACTTGACCTTTTTGTTTGTTTGTTTTGTTTTCATAAGAAGATGTTGGCGTGGAGATGGAAGCTAAAGAACATGAAAACTTTAGTCATCTTTCTTCCCTTTCTTGTCCCTTCTCTTATTCTTGTTTTACGGAGATGAGGGGCTATAGTTTGTATCTGGGATGCGTCACAAAGTCTCACACATTCACCAGCACATTGTGCTACTGAAGAAGGACAGCAACTTCAAGAGTCAGAGCATTAGAGGGGGAAGTTAGGTCATTGGTGGTGTGCTTTTGAGTGTCTATCAGATCTTAAGTCCTTTCTGGTTTTGTTTCTCAGATATGGCAAGATGAGCAGTAGTCTGCACCATAATGCACTGCTCACCATGGGCTCAAAAGTCATCCATGGGTCAGTGATGATGGACTGACACGCCAGAAACTCTGGAACAGAATAAGCCCTTCATTTTTGAACCTGATTGATGTCACACATTTGTGTTAGTGATAGAAAACCCAAGAGCTCATTTTGTTTTGTATTTCTTTATTTGGTTTTGTGGTTTTGTTCTGTTGAGACAGCCTTATGTACCCCAGGCTATCCTTAAACTTGTTATATATCATTCCCAACCACCAAACTCTTAACTTTGGATAAGCATGCACGTTCAACATGGCAATTCAGAGTGTCTACCTGATTTCATTCCACCTAAGACTTATTCAACCTCTAGTCCCAATCAGACCCATAGTGGAGGTTTGAATAGGAAAGGACCCAAAAAAACTCAAGTGTTTGAATGTTTGAATGCTTGGCCTATTCGGATTGGCACTATTAGGAGGTGTGGTCTTGTTAGAGAAAATATGTCATTGTGGGCGTGGGCTTTGAGGTCTCATGCTCAAGCTACACCCAATGTGGCTCATAGCCTCCTTCTGCTGCCTGTGGATCAAGATGTAGAATCTTCTCTACACTTCTCTAGCAGTACTACTTTTGTCTGCATGCTGACGTGTTTCCCGCCACGACAATAATGGACTAAACTTCTGAAACTGTAAGCCAGCCACAGTTTAAATTTTTTTTTCTTATGAGAGGCTCCAAGATCATGGTTTCTCTTTACAGCTTTAGAAACAATAACTTAAACACTCATACATATTCTCTTCTGCCCCAACCTGCTCTGTCCGGATCAGACACAGAACCAAAAATAGGAATCCTCATGCCCAGATCTTGCTACAAAAATACAAACAACACAAACGAACAAAGCTGAATCTCATGCCCAAGGCTTCCTAGGCCTTTAGAAAAGTTTGCCAATGAGAATTTGGCAGCTGAACCCCAGGACACAAAATTTAAAAGAAAGCCATAAACATCATCAAATAATTCAAGGAGTTTAAAGGAACAGATCAGTGAACTTAAAGAGAAAGAACATAATGCCTTCTGCCAGCATGATGTTAAGAAAACACAACCATAAGATTGATGGACATGGTAATGGAAGTCAGGATTTGAAAATGGAATATAGAAAAGAGCACAAAACACTGGAGAAGACTAAAGTGGAAATGAAAATTGAGTTGAAAAACCCAATAGCCCCACTAGAAAACTCAGAGGAAAGCCTTGCAAGCAGAATGAACCAAGCAGTAGATACACTCCCAGGACCCAAACAGAGTAGAACCTCTAGAAGAAACAGCAGAATACGACAAAATTAAAGCACAAGAAAGGAACATATAGGAAATTTAGGATAGCATGAAAAGAGCAAACCTTTGGGGCTGGAGAGATGGCTTAACAGGTAAGAGCACTGGCTGTTCTTCCAGAGGATCCCAGTTCAATTCCCAGCAACCACATGACAGCTCACAACTGTCTGTAATTCCATTTTCAGAGGATCCAACATCCTCACACAGACATAAATGCAAACAAAACACCAAAGCACATGAAATAAAATTAAAATTTTTTTGAAAAGGGCAAACCTTCATATTGTGAGGATAGATGAGGGAGATGAATTCCAGATCAATGGCATATACCAGATCTTCAACAAGAAAATTTCTCCAAACTAAGGATACAGGAAGCATACAGAATACCAAATAGAAGAGACTGGAAAAGAAAATCCCCACAGCACGCAAATTATAGTTAAAATACTAAGTATAGAAAACAAAGAGTATTAAAAGCCGCAAGAGAAAAATCAAGTCCCATTCAAAGGGAACCCATAACAAAGGGAATAACAGCTGATTTCTCAGTGTAAACTTTGAAAGCCAAAGGAGCCTGGGGCAATGTATTTAACCTTCTAAAATACCATGAAGGCCAACCAACTATAATATATACAACAAAATTACCTGTCATAGGCAAAGAAAGAAAAACTTTCCATGCTATCAACTGCCTAAAAATTAAAACCAATAATAAACAGCTAAAGAAAATATAGGAAGCAGTATTTGGGGCTAAAGAAAGGTATGAAAATGGCCAAGAGAGTCTAGAAAGAAAGATGAAGCCATTATGGCTAAAACAAAAAGTCCCACAGAGAACAAACACCACTATCCAAAATTGACAACACAATGACTAATCCATGCACACTTTCAATAATAACCGTAAATATTCATAGCCTTAATTCTCCAATCAAAAGACACAGGGTGGTTGAATGGATAGAGAAACAGAATTCATCTGTTGTCTGTACAAGAAGCGCAGCTTTAAAGTAAGTACTACCTTAGAGTCAAAGGAAGAACACAAATATAAATGTGACCAGCAAGCAAGCAGATGTTCCTATATTATTATCTGACGAAATAGACTTAGCTAAAGCTAATCAGAAGAGATAAAGAAGAACATTCATTCTAATCAAATCAACAGTTAACCAAGAAGACATTACTATCCCAAACATATATGCACCAAACTCTTCTATGCTAAATCTCATAAGAAATGTACAACTGGAATTAAAGACAGAGATTAACATCAACCCATTAATAGTAGATGATTTTAATACTCCACTTTCTCTAATAAACATCTGGACAAACAGAAGTGTTTTGTCTACATGTATGTCTTGGTACTATTTGCATGTCTGATGCCCACAGAGGCATGAAAGGCATCCTCTGCTCTGGATCTATAGTTACAGGCAGTTGTGCGCCTCTATGTGGGTTCTGAGAACTGAGACCAGGTCCTCTGCAAGATCATCGAATGTTCTTTACTACTGAGGAATCTTTCCAGCCACTCTTTTACTCTCTACAAACAACTTCATCTTAAATGTTTTCTCCCCCATTTATTATCCTCAACAGTCCTAGTTGCTTAATCTTTTAGCTCCAAAGATGTAATGCTGTCTCCCTTCTGTTCATCACCAAAGTTAACAAACTTTCTATTGTCCTTGCCTTAGTTCCTTATTCGCTACTAAACCTTTAGCCTCATCTTCCCACTGAGAGCTTGGTGACCGACAGATTAAATGACATTTACCTGAAAACCATGTCCCAGCCCATCTGTCACTTCCCCAGGTCTCTGCTCCCTTGGTTTCTAAGAACAGGTTGAATTTTAATTCTCCTCTTTGCTTTTTGAACTCTCTTTATCTCCTCAGTGGCTCTTTCTAAACTTCCCCTCCCTCACAGTTTTCTCCCTTAAGTCATTTCTGTCTTGATTTTCATTAGGTGTCTTCAAGTGTCATGATTCTGTTATAGTCTATGGTATTCCAAACCTGTGTTTCTCTCTCTTTTTTTCCTCTCTCTTTTACTTCCTTCCTTCTTTATTTCTTTTTAATGATTTTATTCATTTAT
The DNA here is from genome assembly GCF_011762505.2 of Arvicanthis niloticus. Classification (NCBI taxonomy): domain Eukaryota; kingdom Metazoa; phylum Chordata; class Mammalia; order Rodentia; family Muridae; genus Arvicanthis; species Arvicanthis niloticus. The sequence goes on from NC_047671.1 coordinate 33,774,274, forward strand.
ATTTTGTGTTCATTAGTCTTCTGTTTCCAAATAAGTCTGTGTGAAAGTGTTGAATCCCCTAGAACTTCAGTTACAGAGAGTTGTGAGCTGCCAGGTGGGTGCTGGGAATTGAACCCATGCATCTAGAAGAGCAGCCAGTTCTCTTAACTGCTGAGCCATGTCTCAAGCCCCTGCAACCTATATTTCTATCTTTCTCCTAAGTTTCAGACTTGTATTTTTGTTTGTTTGTTTTGTTTCATTGCTGATTTTAACATCTGAGTCTTTCTATCTAAATGTCTTGTTTTATTTTGAGATACACTGTTGTATGTCAAGGCAGGTCTTGAACTCGTGGTGATGTTTCTGCTTCATTCTGCCACACTCTGGATCACAGATAGGAACCATTACTTTTTATCTTCTAGATTTTCTGTGTCCTTTCAAATTGCTACTTTCAACATCTACCCCTAGTCCTTGGAATATTCTCAACTTATTTTTCTTAAACTTTCAGGAATTTATCATTTTCTGTTCTTCAGTGCTAGGATTAAATGCGTGTAGTACTGCACCTAGTTAACACAGTGCTGGGGATCAAACTTGGAGCCTCATGCAGAGTTGGTAAACACTCTCCCAGCTGACTCCATTCCAACCCCACTTCCCTGTCTATCTTAATCACAGTTCAGTTGCACATTTTTTTATTAGTTTAACTGAATGGTTTTCAGCATTATGTGTGATAATTCTAAGACACCCTATATATTATAGGAGAAATATTGTAATATGAAGAAAGGAGTCATGTATAAAGCAAAGTGTTACTCACTTGACTTTTAACAAAGATATCAAAAATCTACACTGGAGAAAAGATAGCCTCTTCAACAAATGGTGCTGGAAAACTGAATATCAACATGCAGAAATAAAAGACTGAATTTCTATCTCTCTTCCTGTATGAAAGGCAATGCAAACAGATTAAAGACCTTAATGAAAGACATGAAAATTTAAATCTGTAAGAGGGAACATAATCCAAGATATAAGCATATGCATGCACTTCCTGAATGGGACTCTAATTGCTCAGGAAATGATAACAACAAAGGACAAACAGGCTCTTATGAAATTAAAAATCCCCGCATGACATAAGCAATAATTATTTATGTGAAGAGATAGCCTACAAAATATAAGATTTTTTTCTAGTTTTATATCTGCTAGAGGATTAATATATGTGCTATATAAAGAACTTAGAATACTAAACAAGAAGTCCAGCAATACAATCAATAAGTGGGCTAATGAAATGAACAACCCTCCACAAATGAAATACAAGTGACCAGTGAGCATATGAAAAGATAGTCTCACTAGCTACCAGAGAAATGCACATTAAAGCGGTATGAAAAATATGTATAACCTAAGTCAGGGTAAGAAAAGAAATGACAGCAAATGCTGGTGGGAGTAGACGAAAGGGAAGGCTTACCCCTGACGGTGGCAGTGAGAGCTAATGAAGACACCATAGAAATTCCTCCAAAACCAAACCAAAGCAACCCCTCTAAAATACCCAAAAAACCAAAATCAACAACAACAAAAACCCCACAAAAAATAATCTACCAAAAACCAACCAACCAAACTTACAACCAAACAGCAACAACAAAAACCCAAACACACAACCAAACAACAACAACAAAAACCTAAGAATAGATCTACTGTATGACCCAGCTAAACCACTCCTGGGCATTTACCCAAAGGCCCTCCTGAATGAACATATCATAGAGACATTTATACGTCAATATTGATTGCAGCACTAGTCACAGTAGCTAAATTATGGGACCAATCTTGGTACCAAATAACAGAGGCATGAGTAAGGAGAGTGTGGAATGTGCCACAGTGGAATATGTTTTAGCCATAAAGAAGAAGACGGTGATTCATTTGCAGGAGAAGTGATACAACTGGAGAGAATCATATCAGGCCCATGAAGTCAGTCTCAGAAAGACAAATGTCACATTTCTTCTCATTTGTGGTTCCTAGATCTTATATAGATAGGTTAAATAAAAAATGTATACATGATATGAAGTAGAAAGTAAACCAGAGAGTTAACAGCAGCGGGAGGAGTATGAGATGTGTGTGAAGGGTGTTATATAGCCCAGTATCAAGTACAGTGATGAGAGCCGTAGGAAAAATTAAAAAGGATGAGAAAAATCCACTAGGATGGGCAGCTTATGAGCTAATGTGAAGAGCAGCATGGAACCAGGAATGGATCATACACATCCTCAATATTTTCTTTTAACTTAAAAGTACAAAAAATGTACATTAATCTCACACCTTTGGACCATTGATTTGTTTTGTTTTGTTCTTGCATAGTCCCTTTTACTTGAGTTTCTCAAGTGTATGTTTTCTTTGGTTTGGATTTCTTCTATATGGGCACGGGGTGGGGGGGGGGGTAGAGGCAAGATGGCTCAGTGGGTAAAGAAGGTGGCTCAGTAGGTCCAAGCTCTTGCTATCAAGACTGAAGATCTGAATTTGGTCCCCAAGATCCAGAAAGAGAAAATGGATTCCTCTCAACTGTCCTCTATCTATCTATCTATCTATCTATCTATCTATCTATCTATCTATCTCCACAAAATAAAAATGTTAAATGTAACCCTTTAAAAATGATTGGATTGGGCACTCAAACTTTTTCTAATCTATCTGAGAAAAAATGTGTATGTATGTTATTCCAGCAATCATTTATAATTTTCTCACCCATACCTATTCATGACACCGACAAGTGACCTCTTTCAAAGAAAATAAAATCTGCTTTCTTCTGTCAATTTTATCTGTTTATTTTAAATATTAAATGGGTGGTGTAATCACTATAACAAAGGCATGTGATATACAAGCAAGTCTGGGAGCAAATGTAACTTATTCTTGGTAAATATATAGTAGGACCATGATGCCACCCAAACCACGCAGTGATTCTATGTAGAAAGAAATCTGTTAGTGACAAGATGAGCCATCTGTGTGTGGTGGCCTAGAAGCAGGACTGGTAAAACAGCACCTAGTCTACAGGTTTGGATACTTAGTGATTATTTAACAGTATCTGCTGTACTATCAGAATGACCTAGGAGAAATATCTTTGTTACTGGAAGCCTTCAAGAATACCTCAGACAGTGAAAATAACTGATTTCCTGGAACCTTCCATTGAAGGGGGAAGTGAACATGGTTGGAACAATACTAGCCACTCTGCCGGCTACTTTTATCTTAGCTGCTGGTCAGCTGCCATTTAAAAAGAAGAAACAAGCCACAGGGTCCTTTCAACTTTTTATTTTTAGCAGAGACTTTAAAAATTCATATGTGCTGGAAAAATTAAATGAAGACATTTGTACATACCTGGTTTTACTGTACAATTTCTGTAGCAATGTCTGACTTACTGTTAAACTATTCAGTAACGTAGAGGCCAGTTTGTCTGTAAACAATTATGTAATACTCCACCTTAGCCACAGGAATTGGATTCTTATATACTGTATTGTGATCTCAAGTTGTTCAACTTGCCCTGGTACTGATGTCATAACTAACAAGAATCACCGTGGGAGAATAAAAATGATTTATCCAGAATTATAAAGGAAATCTACTGTGCTAATCCATGGATTAACATTAAAACAAAACAATGCAAAACAAAAACCCCTTTCTTCTAACTTAAGAGTTCATCTCTGAAATAATTTTACCAAGAACTTTTGAATGTACTCATACAGGCATTGAAAATACCCAGAATCCCTTGATTTTTATATATATATATATTCATCATTAAGCCTCAAACTAACTCAATATCATCCTGAGACAAGCTTCCCCTTCAGAACGCTGGCTCATTTCTTCAGCGCATGGTTTTAGACTGTCGTGGTCTGTTGCACAATCAGAGGCTTGGATTTCATTGGCATGCAGAGTGCTAGCTCTGAAAATTCTCTCAGGACTCTGAGGGCAGGCCTGGAAAAGCCTTCTAGGGCCTGTCCCTTGGACCTGTGTCAGTTTGTTGTCACCGGGAGTATGGAAACATTTTACAATGAGGCTCTGAACTCTGGTGCACGGATGACTTGTCTTTGTATAGGGAAGGCAGCCAGCATTACTGAGCAAGCAGAGGAAGTCAACAGGATCTCATTCACCAGCCTTTCTTGTGCTGGTGTCTAGAGACTCAGCCTCTGCAGCACAGGAAGCCTTTCTCTCAGCCACACATGCCTGTCCTCCTAATTTTCCTTATTCTTAACCTTTGCCTCATACTTAGATTGAAGTGTGAAATCCTGCCAAGACTTCATCTGCTTTTTTTTGTATCTTCTTTAGAGTAGTCAGGAGAGGCAGGGCTAAAGATGTTTGCACTACACTGGGAAAATAACTCCAGGCCAAAGATCCAGGTCTGACCCTCCAACAATGGCAGGAAGAACATGCACACAAAATAGGTTCAGGAAGAATACTTCTTTCTGTCTTATATGATACAAATGACAGCAGCTTCGCCAAAGGTCTAGTTTAAATTAATGATAAAAAATCTCATGTAAATAATAAAAGTTCCCAAAGCAGAATCGTTCATTTAGTGGTACCAACTGCCTTTTGCGCCAGACCTTCACTTCTAAACTGTTTCAGTTTGAGCAGGACATTAATTATTGAGTAAAATTTAAATCCTTATCAACTAATAATGTAATTGCTAGATGTATATGTCGATGATTTACTTTCTTGTTCTTCTAGATGCGGTACATGCTGGAGAATTTTTAGTAATTCCTTAGAAAAGATTACTCTCAGAAATTTAGAGATAATGCCGTAAGCATCTAAGCCAACAGCTATCGAATGATAAGACGTTTAAGGGTCTTTATCATTATTTCAGCTAATGGCCTCGTTGCGAGGAAAGCGTTTTATTTTCCTTGGCTTACTTAAAACGAGAATGAGATAGCGCTGTGTCTAAATCAGTGGGGCCCGACATCAAATGGCAGCTGATTTTATTGCCAGTGTTGGATTGCTTATTTCTTGTCTCTCATTCTCAGAGGGAGGAGGAAGAGGAGGAGGAAAAGGAGGAGGGGGGAAAGAGGGGGAGGAGGAGGAGAACGAGGCCATGCATAATCTTTGCAACCTCAGAGGATAGACCTGGGCTGAGTAACATGCTAATTCTACAGCTCAGCCATGCCACACGTACTTCCTGCTTTCTGTTCACTCTCCTCTTCAGAACCAAAGGGAAGAATACTGGGAAATTTGTGTTTCATTTGATGCTATGGGGCTTGGGCAGTACAAGGTCTTCTGGGGACCCCCCCCCCACAGTGCTCTGAGCACCGTGAAGTCTATTGGGAAAGGAATCACTCAGGACAACTTGATTCTTTCTTCCATGTTGTATCATTATAGGTTTGTCTTTCATTTTTTATTTTTTCTTTCATCTTTAATGACAATACAATACAATCACCTTTGGAAATAAAATAGAGGAAAGCTCTAATTCATTTAATAAAATGATCCTAATACAATCGGTATTATTTTTTTTTTTAATCTACTGTCCTTCAGGGTCTTCCAATGACCTCATGTTTGTATTATTTGTAAACAATGATATACTCTTCATACAGACCCATTGCTATATTTCTTAATCAGTCTTCATATTTATTTAACACTAGGTTTGTAGTGGTTCATAAAATATTCAGTTCAGTATTTAAGACTCTTGCTGCTAAAAAAGTTTGAAGCTTCTCTCATAAGTATATGAATGTACGTCTGAATGCCTAAATGTATATCTGTGAGAGAGAGACTTTTAACTTATAAGTGTAACTAACACTCTTTTATCATAGTTCTGTAATTTTATTTATCTGTAATTGGGTAGTTATTGTATAATATGTAAATTTTGGTACATAATGTTTGACTTTTATTCATTCACATCACATCCTTCTACTTTGTTTTTAATTTATTTATTTTTTTAAGGTGCATAGGTGTTTTGCTTTTGTGTATGGCTGTGTAGCACTTTTGATGTTAGTGTCATTAAAGGCCAGAAGTGGGTGTCAGATCCCCTGAAACTTTAGTTACATAGGGCTGGGAGCTGCTGCTGTCTGAGTGCTGGGAGTTGAACACTAGTACCTAATGTTCTGAGCCATCTTTACAGCGTCTCTTCTTTTTCAATTGTCCTGCCTGAGACTAGATGCTCAGGCAAGTGACATGCTAGGCCAATGGGCGTGAACACTCCTAATCTCTTACTACCCATATCAATTTGCTTACTATAAAACAGGGTGTGCCAATCTATAGACAGGACTTATGAAGAGATGGCTGACTCTTCTCAGTGCAGGCCATATTCACTGACGCAGAACCAGTTTGCAGCTTAAGGAAGAACCGGATGAAAAGCGAGAGTTTGTTCCATGTTCTTTAAAGGGATGAAAATCAGGTGCAGTAAGCAACTGGAGCTGATTATTTTGGAGAGAACACTGACACCTTTCTCTGCTGAGGCAAAATGGAGGACATACTGTGCCTAGATATTGCACCATTTACTCCCTTAGTCTTTATTCAGCTTCTATTGCTTATTCATATTTTATAGTGTGCATTATTCTATTCATAAAGATATTTTGATAAAGGCATATTTTTATAGAAGTTACTCAAGTGTGGAAGCATGTGTCAGACTCCAACTCGAATGATTATATCAGTCCTTGCTCAAAAACCTCACCAGACTCCATTACCTACTAAATCAACTGAATTCTGTATTCTGACATTTCAAGTCCTTCCTTCCCTGGCTCCAAACTTCCTTTTCATCTTTATCTTTCGCTGCAAGCTGCCTGCACACCAGCCAAGCAATAACACTTGCTGTTCTCTAAATAACACCCACTGTTCTTACCCAGTCTTTTTCTTCCTCCCTGTTAGGGTTGTGCTTTGTGAAAATCTCACTTGTATTGCAAGGTGTTTCCAGGCCTACATGCCCAGGAGGCTGATGTTTCTCTCTCCTGCTCACATTCATGCTTCTAACTGATCAGGCGTGGGAACCCACCAACTCCAATCAAGTTGTAATTTATAAAAGAAGTTACAGTGGTTTATTCTGTGCGCCTGTATGTATGATTGTTCGTGTGTTCGTGCACAGTGCACATATGTACATACATGACACAGTGCGTATGTGCAGGTCTGCTGGTTCTCTTCTTTCACCACATGGGTCCTGGGAATGGAGCTCAAGTAGTCAGCTTGGCGATTACCTTCGACCACTGACCCATCTCACTGGCCGGGGAAACCCTTTTCTTGAGAGGCAGAGTTTTGCGACTGTTGTTGTTGTGGCCCTGGTCATTGTGGTTGTGGTTGTCATTATGGTAGTCTTTATTGTCATCATCATCATCATCATCATGTGTTAGTAGAGAAAAGGTTGATTTTAGCTTACAATTCCAGGTCGTAGTCCATTACGGCAGGGAGGTCAAGATGGCAGGAACACAAAGCCATTAGTCACATCACATCCACAGTCAAGAACAGAGAGAAAATGGCTGCATGTATACTTTGTGTCCAGCTAACTTTCTCTACTTACAAAGCCCAAGGGAATGGTGCTGTCTGCTCATTTTTTTTTAAGACTGGTTCTTCCCACATCAATTAAAACAATCAGGGAAATCCCCTCCATAGACTTCCCCATAAGACGACCCCAGCTAGACACACTCTATCAAACTGGCAATTGAAACAAAACATCACAGCTCAGCTGTATGTGGGCCGGAGAGCCTTAAGGACAAACTTTGTCTGGTTGATGGGGAAACAATAGATGCACAACGCTCCCTGGACTTCTCCTGATGGTTGAGAAAGAGATCCAAATCCACTAATTGTTTTATAGTTTTACATTTAGGTCAAAGTATAGGAACCATTTTTTCCTCTTTTTGAAAATAGATTTTTTTCTTACAATATATTCTGAGTATGATTCTCCCTTCCCTCTACTTCTCCTAGTTCCTCCCCCATGTCCTCCCAGTTCCTCCTCCCACTTCCTCCCAATTCCCTTTCCCACTTCCTCCTCACCTCAAATCCCATTTGGTCCCACACTCATTCTGTCTTTTCTTAGAAAACAAATGGGCATCTAAGGAATGGTAATAAAATAAAGTAAGATAAGATTAAAATAAAAAAACCAAACCAAAACAAAACAACCCACCAAACTAGCAATTAGTATAAGAAAGAACAACCCAAGAAGAGAAAGTGCCAAAGAAAACTTTTAATTTTATTTGTTCCATACTTTGCAATTTGTCTTATGTCCAGTAGCTTTTTTATAAGTATTTAACTGAAGGACATCATTTGAACCTGAGAGACCCTGACTAGTTTCATCATTTACTCTTTTGTAGCAACTATCCAAATGCAGAAATAAAATCTCAAGCAACAGTCATGAAAGGCCCATGCTTGGGTCAGCGTTGGTGTAGACTTTGGGGCCTTCAAGGGCCTTTAGAAGCAGCAAAGAAACAATCAAGACTGAAACTTTGTGTTGTAAAACAATAGACCTGGATCTGGACTATTATAGCCAGAGCATGTGGTGACATTGGTGGCCATAACACAATGAAGTGTGATTAGAACTAGTCTCACTTACTGCCAGTGCCTGGCTTCTGGGTTGTTCTAGACAGATTCCCATGTCTCCCTCAGCATGGACCTCTACTATCCCCAGAGCTGTGTGTGACTCTGACATTATGGAAACTTAGTTATTTCTAATTTTTTTCTGACATGTAACTTTGACTTTTTCTTCAAGGAGAAGATGTGATAGGGACAACCAGTTCCAACCTACAATTGCTCTGCATCCAGGTAGATTGCACTTGCTCATAGCCTCACACAAAGTGGACAGATGTCAGAGCTCAGGGTCTGAGTCTCACCTGAGCTCAGCTGTGGACCAGGTGTGTTGACAGGGACGGCCAGGAAAATGAAACATTTTAGCTATTTTTTATTTTTATTTTTTTAATTTCGTAGGGACTTTCACATATGACTGACACTTAGGGTGACATATCTCTGAGACAGGTTTAGGATTGCAATATTAAATTAATTTCTAATTGCATAAAGCTGGTAATACATGTTAACTATAAACTCTATTAACCTAAATTTTATATCAGTCAGAATGTTATCCAATTGTGATAGGTGTTAATGACAGCCTATTTGGTAGGTGCTAATTTTATAAAGCACTCACCGGTGTACAGTGTCCTTCCATCTTCTCAAGCACTTCCTTAGAGACTTTATCTAACCTCAGAGTTAACGAAAATAAGTCTCAGGAAGGTTTACTGGCTTACAGAAAGTCTCCGAGTGTGTCAAAGATTCTGGATGTGACCCAGAGCAAATTAAGTCTCAAAGTTGAACGTGGACAATGAGGAGTTTGAATTATTTAACATTCATTTGTTTTCTCTAAAAAAAAAAAAAAAAAATTTCAGGTTTTATGTAGGTTTTAACTCCAGATCTGAGGGTGTATTTGGATATTTTACCAGTGAATTTGAGAGTAGCGAAGTTGAGGGTGTGGGGCCTGAACGTCAGAGCTGTGGCCGTTCCTGTTTCTTCCACTGTGAAGTCCCCTCCGCAACTCTACACATTTCTATTCCCCAATATTAGGAAATGACCCAGAACACCTGATGAGTAAGAAAGAATGTGCAGGATGGTGACACAGCTTCCTGCTAAAGGGTTTCAGGAGGGATCTTACAGGCAAAAAAAACAAAAAACAAAAAACAAAAAACAAAAAAACAAAAAAACAAAAAACACCTTACTTCGGTTTTAAATAGCTTTCCTGAGAACAGCCAGCCTCCCAAGCTCACTGTAGTCTCTAGAAGCTTATGCAAAACACCCTGAGCATAGGGGACTTATACTTGCAAAACTTAACACTTACCGAGTAACAAACTAAAACATCATTTCACTGTCACTCTGTCTCTGTCTCTCTTTCTCTCATAGTTGAACCGAGCTTGCAACTGGGTATCTAGTTTCTAACTCCTTTGTAATTTTAAAGTTCCATAGTTTTCCCACCCCCCACCCCCACCCCCACCCCCAAACGGCTGCACCATTCCTTTTATCTGGAATTCCAGATTTCTCTCTTCCCCGGGATTCACAAAGTAGCACAATCAGCCAGTTTATATTGAAGATGTTTTCATTCTTTTCTCAGGCTCCTGCGAGTGTATGTAACACCGAATGATTAAAAGCTGTGTGTTCGGTTGGAACTGCTATAGTGTTTAAACAAGGAAGTCTGTGTTTGTTTAAGAGAATGGGGAAATGGTTATCTTGACAGATTAGACTGAAAAAACAGGAACAGGACAGCCACAGTCTAGCACAGATGTCCACATTTGCCACTTGGCTGGCTTTTGGAGGTATTCTAAACAAAATGAGCTTGTGTGCTTATGCCTCTCCTCCCCCTGACACCTGACCGAAGAATGGGATTACGAGCCACAGCCGAGGCCCACATGCCTCTGAGGACAAGTGCTCCCAGGTTGGACATTTCTCAGAATCTGTTGAACTATGTCATAATTAAACTAATGGAGCACGCCAGGAATTTCTCCAACTGCCCTAAAGACCCCATTCAGATGTAATTTCCTCTCACATTTCATACAGGTCCCATGGCTTCACTGCACAGTTGAGGTGAAGCCGAGTGAGATAGGCCACATTCATCAACTTTGTAAAACGCAGTCTTAAAAACTGCTCCAAACAGAAGTGGTGGTCGTGGCTTAGTGGAAATATTTCTGGGTGAGCATTCAGGAAGCCTTCAAGCCTTGACTCCCTGATTGCTGCTTAGTTTGGCCCAACCCTTGAGTAACCACTCTAGGATACTGAAATTGTTGTCAATGGCAGTGGAGCAATATCCGGCCTTTATTGAGGCTACACTTTGTACCAGTAGGTAGTTATCGGCTTGTTTCTATTTTTTCCTCAAAAAAAAAAAAAAAAAAAAAAAAAAGCCTTGTAGGTGGGTACAGCTTGACTACCACAGGTAGCTAGGTGTCTGATCCCGTCTACTTGACATTATTTTTTAATTAATTTGCTCTTATTTATATGTGCATACCACCTGAGTGCAGGTACCTGCAGAGACTAGACATTGGATTTGGGAAATTATTGATAGCTCTGAGCCATCTGGCATGGTGCTGGGAACTGAACTTAGGTCCTCTGGAAAAGCAGTACCCGCTCTTAACCACAGTGCCATCTCCATATCACCTATTCATATTCATAGATCATCATCCCAGACAACAGGGAACTTCAAGGTAGTTTCCAGTTATGAAATGTGAACCTATTAGCTTTATTTCATATGTGTCTATAAACAAGTAATAACAGCTATTTCTACCTGGCTGTAGTTGTGGCTATGCAGAGATGTCTATCCATTGCCTGTTTGCACACTTGTTGTGAATACTAATTAATATACTATTATTTTATTGTTAGCTTCATGAAAATAAAGAACAGCTTCAATAATCGGTGTTTGCTTCTTCAAATCCTGGGACCCTGAGATTCTAGCATGTGTGAATATTGAGAAAGAGTGTCAAATATATATATATATATATATATATATATATGCACCCTGGAGTCTTTATGTCATCAGAAACTGACAGTTTCCCTGCTGTTAACTTGTACTTTATTTTATAATGTAGGTGATATTGAGTAATCAAGATGAATTTAGAAATTAGTCTTTGCTGCAAGTGTTTGTGCATGTCTTTAATTCTAGGACTTTGGAGGCAAAGGCAAGTTTGTGCGTTCCAGGCAATTCCTGGTCTACATAGCAAGTTTCAAGCCAGCCAGGGATATGTGGCATGAGACTATCTCAAAGAAAACAACAATAACACATTATACTAATGCAGTTTATTGCTAACAAAGAAAGATTTGCACTGTCATATTTTGAACATAGAACACAAAAGATCTAAACCTTTCTTCCTAACTTAATAGCATTTGGTGTGAATATGTTTTCTAAAACTCAGGAATATATGATTTTTTTGTTGCAAATATAAGACTCAGAATGTCAAAGTAGCTGGTGACATCTGCCTTCCCCTGCTGCTTTCACAGTGTGGCTGAGGTTGGTTAACCAGATCTTTGGAAGACTCTACAGGATTGTGTTCCATGGATGCTATCCCTCTCTTTTGTTGAAACTCAGTTGATTTCCCACTAATGTGAAGTAAGAATACTTACCTTTAAAAATCAATTGTTTACCAACTTTGATGTATTTTGTGCATATTCATTACCTAAAATACAACTAACAATTTATTGTGTAGTCATTTGTGTGATTTCTGGCAGAGACTCAGCTCCTCTATTCTTGACATCCCTTGATGCCTAGACAGCTCCAACCCTCTTCATTTACTTCTTTGGAGCAAACCCAGCCCCTGGCTCCTGTTCTTCTCATGACATTCACAACAGCTTCCCAGGTTGCATCTGCTGTTTTTCTCTCCTACCAATTCAACTTAGAATAAATGCCTTGGAATTCTAATCTTAGCCACCAATCTTTCCTGGTTTTTATCTGATGATAACAGGACTTTACTCAAAGCCTATTTTGTTTACCACAAAAATAACAGCCTGCTTCTTCCCAAACAGGATCTATTGTTTCTTCTTATCTCTTTCAGAATGTATAAATTGAAAGATCATGGTCACTTATTTTTCTTTTGCTGATAGAGTGCCAGGCAACTGATATTAATAGATAACAAAGGAATGTCTGCATAATTATTTTCTTGCACACATTCTTGGCAATACTTCATGTAATTTCCCTGCTTGGATGTCCCTATGAATACCTAAAGCAAGGAATTTAGATTAATTTCTTCTAACATTTAAGACTGCCAAATTGGGGCTGTGATCTCTATTTTATACATAGCTCAAAGAGAAATAGCAATAATGAGCCTGGGTATGCTGAGTCAGGTGCGGGCAAGCCAGGTCTATAAGGACTATACTTATGTTTTAAGTTTAAATTACTGTGCTTAAGACATCAATAAAAGCAAAAATGCCTCTCTTGCCCAAGGACAGATAACTTCCTGGAACACTGGGGGCTGTTGTTTATGGAAGATAGCAAGCCATGCGTTTTTGCAACTGTAAACAAGCTTAGCTGCTCCCATTGCACAGGATGTATTGCTTGATCACATGTAAGCAGGAGATACATAGGCAGGAAATACGTCAGAATGTATTCTTGCCCCTGATTGGAAGAAGGCAGGAAGTACGTAACCTTGTGGGTTTTGCCTTTATAAGTCCTTGAACAACACATTTCAGGGCCATATTCTGAGCATGAGTTTCAAGTATGGACCTGGCCAGTGTCCATGAACCTGGCCAATATCATAGTCAGACTGGTGAATCTCTGACCAACCCCAGACTTACAACATTCTAAGCCTCTAGATGCTGTTAGGTCTAAGATGAGTTCACATGGCCTGACTCTTCCACAACTGAGCTTGTTTCTTGGGGGAAATTAAGGTGGAGTTTATCTGAGAAGGAATCACAGGAGAACAATCTGTAAGGCATGGATACAAGGCTTCACTTGAGTTGGGAGGTGATCTGTGGGGAGTGGATGTGCTATGAAACTTAGGTCCGTGTCTCAACCTCTCTGTGCAAAGCACCTCTCTTGCTCCCCACTTCTTTCATGCCAGCCTGCACACTCTTGTCCTGCTACTCACATAATTCATGACACTATGAGTGACAATCAGCAGGGAAGAAGCTTCCAGCCTGATTGCAGTTTGACTTCTATTCATCCCCTGATGGGAACAAGTTCTGTCATTAGCAATAGGGTTTTACCCTCCTATTCTGGTGGACAATCAGTGCCAGTGGCAATTTCTGCATTAATTTGGAAGATTCAGGGGTCTCCCTAACTAACAGCCCCTGGGAAAGTAGCCCACTCCTATTTTGGGATTTTTATTTAATAACGTATGACATCTGTGGACAACTTCATGAACTTATGAAGTGTACTTACTTTTACATTTTTTCAAAAATAGCTTACCATGTTTCCTCATGGCTTTTACATAGATCCTTACTTTTCTTGAATTTCCTCTGCTTTCCCTAATAACTTTGGTTTTCCTCTCTACTTAAACCACCCCAAATGTATGATATGAAAACAGAAGGGAGAACCATGTTTTAACCGTTATCTGCAACAGATAGGAGTAGCCCACAATGAATTCAAAGGTCACCAGAGTTTATTGTCTGCCTATCATGTCTGCTATTTTATGACGTATTATCAGAATTAAAATTTAAACAGAATAATTTCAATCAAGATTAGAAGACATACACTGTACATACATGCCCATATATATGCATGTATATAAACACATACACACACATGGAAAAGGAAACTCAGAACATAGGATGTTTTGAATAGGGCAGAGTCCTGCATTCTTATCTAAATGTGGTTTTGAAGATTATGGTCATTTTTAGCCAAACACAGCTAAATTAGTTTGGGTTGTCATACAAAAAGCCAAAGCAGAAATGTACATTTTTGTTATGTGTAAGAGTAAATACTGGAGGATATCATTTCAGTCTCATGAAATGTGGGATCCTCACTGTGTGAAACAGAAAAGGCTGCGCAGCTTGTGTTCAGTACTGTACAACGAGATCCAAACACATATTAACATTGGATTCTCATAAACAGGTTGTATAGAAGCTGTCTTAGTGTTTCTATATGCTGAAACACCATAACCAAAGAAACCTGGGGGTTAGGGGAAGAAAGGGTTTATTCAGCTTAGACTTCTACTTCATAGTTCATCCTCAACAAAAATCAGGACAGGAACTCAAGCAGAGACCTGGAAACAGGAGCTGATACAGAGGTCATGAGGGGTGCTACTTACTGGCTTGCTCAGCCTGCTTTCTTATAGAACTCAGGCCCACCACCCCAGGGATGGTACCACCCACAATGGGTTGGGCCCTCCCCCATCAATCACTAATTAAGAAAATGCCTTACAGCTGGATCTTATGGAAGCATTTTCTCAGTTGAGGTTTCCTCCTTTCAGATGATTCTAAGCTTGTGTCAAGCTGACATAAAACTAGTCTACAGGCCATTTTACAAATAACAAAACCAAGGTTCAGAATTCTTTAAAAATGTTTATAGTTATGGTTTAGCAGAGCAAAAGACAGAATCCAGAAAGAGGAAGGGATGGATCAGGAGAGGGATACTAGGAGTCTAATAAAAAGAATATTCCACACAGGAATTTTCTTCTCATGTTTAGTCATTTCACTCATAGACAATGTTATTTATTTTTCCCTCCCCACAAATATTTTTTGGAAGTTAGATATTATAGTGTCTAAAATACAATGAGGCAGGGTCCCATAAGCTGAACAGTAGAACACCACCAGCTTGGGTGACATGACCAGTGCTTTGCTTTCTCCCCACTGAGAATGAGTCTTGGAACATTCAAGAGTTCTGAATGAGAGACTGGGCAGTGGTGGCACACACCAGAGGCAGAGGCAGGTGAATTTCTGAGTTCAAGGTCAGTCTACAGAGTAAGTTCCAGGACAACCAGAGCTACACAGAGAAACCCTGTCTCGAAAAACCTTAGAGAGAGAGAGAGAGAGAGAGAGAGAGAGAGAGAGAGAGAGAGAGAGAGAGAGAGAGATATCTAAATGAGATTCATGGGTGTGGATGGTGCAGGGAGGCACAGCTAGAGTGGCTCATTGCCTGACTCAGCTTGTCTTTCTTTATGAAGTTGCCGACCAGGTTGGACCATGACACTGAGATGGTACATTATGGCCTTCCACCTGAAACAAAAATCTCCAAATGGAAATAAAAACAGTGGACTGTAAAGTATGACTCGCTGGTTTAATTCCTCAGAAAGAAGGGATGAACCAGCGAATGGGCATCCATCTTCAAGACAGTACTCCCCTTTCATGTTTAGGAGGCAAACCACACATGCAAGCATTACAATTGCAATTGAAGTTGTGCAGGTCATGCAGGAGACATGTGAAGCAAGCCAAGAGGGCACAGTGCTCTTCTTCCTAACCTGGAGTGTGGGACAGCAGACAGCTTCTATGTGCAGCTGTTCATCATCTTAGAAAACTGGGGAGCTCACTCAACTTAGTCCACCAGGAACCTTCTATTCAGACCCACTTCCACTCTGTCTACTTGGTGCCTCTTGACGTCTGTATTATATGGAACATTTGATGCTGCCCTTAAACTGCCCCTTAGGACAGGTGAGTGTCATGCATGTGTGTGTCTCATCCTTGAGTCTTGGCCATGGCTTTAAAATGGAATGGTTGTTCTGTGCTCACAATACCCAACTCTGTTTTCTCCTTAGTTGTTCCTGCCTTCTCTGTTGTCTCCCGTGTAGTATCCCTCAGGGAGTATTTTTTTTTTCTTTTCTGAGCAACTGTCTAACAGTATACTGTATTTCAGCAAATGTTGTTTATTCAGAACCCATTCAGTAATTTCTCCAGGTTAAAATGATCGCCCTTTTCAGGTCTGGGAGAGAAGGGAATCAGAATTAAAGTTCATCCACACATTCAAAGAACAATGTGCATGTGTCTAACAGTGAAACAAGACAGACATGTAAAAATACACACATTTGGTACCCTTAGAAATTTTGCAGTCCTGCCTGTGGGAAGACAAGCAAGAAAATTAACAGCACTTGAGGTCATAATAAGATTCACCATGAACTAGAGAGAAGACTCAGCAGCTCAGAATACGAACATGTCTTTCTTCCACAGGAATGGAGTTCAGATCCCAGTACCCAGGTTTCATAGCTACTTGTAATACCGATTTCAGGGACTCCAGTGCTCTCCTCTGGCCTCTGCAGAAACCTATGTGCGAGTGTGTACACACACACACATACACACACACACACAGAGATAAATAAAATACAGCTAAAAAAATGCCAAAACTATAATAGATGTAGGTAAAGGTTTCCTATAGAGGTGGTGTGGTGAGGATAATCATTTACAATTGATTAATATGGTTTCTTTTGTTTTTCTAAGACAGGAAGGTAATGACTGTTCCAAATTCAGGCAGTTTGGAGGAAGAAGGAAGGAGGAATCAGGAAGAAGATATCGGATGCTTGACCTGCATGAGAGAGCAAGGTGACGATAGGGACACAGGTCTGGTCTGCCTGCTTCTCCTGATGCTTATCTGGGGGCTGTGGGAAAGCTGTGACTCACTGGCCACCTCTAGCAATCATAAGTGAACCCGGAGGGAAAGCACACAATCCAGCTCCTACACACAGAGAAAAGTCCTGAACTCTGTCTCTACAGTGTTCTTCCTTCTAATGCAGATTCTAAATTCTGAACGATGAGATCTGGGGCCCAGGAAGACAGCTCACTTGCTAAGCGACTTGCTGCACACACATGCGTCCTCAACCTCAGACTCCTGTGCTCAGATTAGGAGCTGGGGCTTATTACCCTAGATCTAAGGAGGGGCTCACTAGTCAGCCAGCTGACCCTCTAAGCTTCAAGGTAGGTGAGAAATTCTGCCTTATGCAAAATAAGGTCGCGGGGCAATTGAGGAAGACGCCAGACATTGACCTCTGGCCTCCAAAGGTGGTCTCTACAAGCTCCTTCATCATAGTTTAAAGTTGCAAATCTTAATGAGTAACTGTTTTTTCAGGTCAGGCCTCTCTTTGTTCTAGATACTTGGCATCCTACTTACATGGACATGCAGACATGATTTGCTGAAACACTAGAGGTAGAACGTAGCTTGACTGGACTATTGTTCCCAGTATAGGGACTTTCTTAGCACTGTGATTCATTTATGCATTTTAAGGTTTCTCTTTGAAAGTGCATTAGCTCCACGGACTCTGTGTGTAAGTGTTGTGTGATTACGCGTGGTTATGACATTCTTAGGCAAGTGTGCTTTACTAAATGAAAAGCTAGTCTTCTTCTTCTTCTTCTTTTTTTTTGTACAGCTGCAACAATGAAAAGATACCATCTCTCCAGGCAACTGTGTGCGAGGTGTTATTCCAGTTCTGAAAGGCATTTCTTCAGATGACTGAAACAGGCACACACCATATCTAGCTGTGAGAGTTTGGATCTTAAATGCCCTTCAAAGCGAATGTGTTGGAGGTGTGAGCCTTTGGTATTATGGAGGTGCGGGAGGGGTGGGAGGCAGGAGCAGTGGTAGGAAGTTACATCATTAGAGGTGTGGCTTGAAGTAGGGATTGTAGGCACTTCCTGTTCCTCTATTTTGCTTCCTGGTTGCCATGAACTGAGGGACATTGCTTCATCACAGACCTTTGCCTGAATCTGTGGTTCTGCCATAGGCCTGTAGGAATTTGGTTAAACTTAATTTTTAGTTAAAGTTAATTTTTAATCCAGGTCACATCCTGGGAGGAGCACATTCCTTAGTCCAAGGACACCTGCTAGATTACTCTGCTAAATTAACATTCAGAGGAAAAGCAGATTAACATTCCCTAGACCACAGGGGAGGGAACCCCCCTTGGGGGCAAGAAAGGCCCAGAGAGTAGATACATCACGCAGGACAGACCAATCCTTGCCACTTACAGACAAGGGAGGTCCTTGCTACCTCATTCCCCAAAGACCAATCCTTGCCACTTACAGACAAGGGAGGTCCTTGCTACCTCATTCCCCAAAGACCAATCAGTTTGAAAGTCACACTGTTCTGCCAATCATATTGTATCTAGTCACTGTTTCTCTAGTCCACCCCTTAAACTGTATAAAAACTCCTCTTAACCTCAACTTGGGGTTCTTCTTGCCTACACGAGAGATAACCCCAGTGCACTGGATTATTATTATCATTAAACCTCATGTTATCTCATGTTATTGCAGCGAATCCCATCCGTGATTGTCTCCAGGGGAGCGTGTACCCTGGTTTTGGATCTTAGAGTCCAACAGACTCAAAGCTGCAGAGATACACTGTCACAAACTGAAATTCAGAACCAAACAATGAACTTCCTCTTCCTACACTGCCTCCTCCCTTTTCTTCCCTCCTGATATCTCCTACCTCATTCTCTTCTTCTGAGTTTAATCCCCTTTAATTTTAGACAATGTAAATGATGGTTTGTTTTTTTTTTTTTTTTCTCACACACTGTATAGGGGC
Organism: Arvicanthis niloticus; assembly: GCF_011762505.2. Classification (NCBI taxonomy): domain Eukaryota; kingdom Metazoa; phylum Chordata; class Mammalia; order Rodentia; family Muridae; genus Arvicanthis; species Arvicanthis niloticus. The sequence continues at coordinate 33,793,082 of NC_047671.1, forward strand.
TGGAGGGAAATCTTAGTGGTGAGAGTGTGTTCTATGCAAGCAGTAGAATCTGAGTTGGGAATCCCAGTGTCCTAAAAAGCCGAGAATTGCACCCTCTACCTATAAGCTCAGCTCATTTTGGAGGTGGACACAGTAATAGAACTGGGACTTATTGGCTACCAGCCTACATCCAGCTTCAAGGATAGACCTTGTGGCAAGGAAATAAAGTAGGACTGACCTTAGCATGTTTGGGTGTGAGGTACACATCAGTGCACACACAGACACACACACACACACCACACTTACACTCCTACATAAATACACACATAGAAGCAAAGAACGACAAGGAGGTCTCTGTTCCAAAGAAAATAAATTTAAAGTCAAAATAAAGGAGCATTCAGGGACATGGGTACCACTTAAGTTATATGGATGCTATATGAATGACAAGCAGCAGCTAGTTATGGTGACAGGTGACAGATGTGAAGTAATTGCTTAGTTTGTTAACATCCTTCCACTTCTCAACCATCCTCAAAGAAAATCATACTTCGAGTCACACAATCATCACAGTCGTCTAGAGGAGAGATCAGGCCATCTGGATTCACATTCTAACTGGTTGTTTCAGAAATCAGCAAGAATGTTCTGCAGCCCCCATCACAAAAGGCATTACTCTTTCAGGCCTCGGTTCTTTGCATTTCCTTTGAGGGATTTAATGCCATCACGGATGTCCTTTCTTAACTGGTTTTCTGTAAGCAACAACTCCCAGCAGTATGAGTATGGGTGCTTACTGTACATTGGTCTCGTCACCTTTGACCTTCAGCAGAAGCATTTCCACCAGTGACTGAGTCATTTATGTTGCGCTCTGTCTTGATGACCTCCTCACCCTTCACCTCCAGTCATAGCCAGTCTGGGATCTGGATCTTGGAGATGTAGGGGAACAGCTCATTGAGATGGCTGCTGCAGCTGAGGCCTGGGTAGCTAGCCATGACAGCAGCTGTAAGGAGCCAGCATTGGCGCTGGCCTGGTTGCTCAGAGCAAGCTTGGGCAGCTGAAGCAGGAATCAAAAGTCGGGGATAGATAGGAAAAGAAGAACCCTTTCTTGTTTTTGATTGTCTGAGTTATTTTTCCTCATCAACAGAAAACTGATAGGCATACCAACTGTAGAGCTTTATTTTATTGATGTGTCTAACTTTTTGACCTGTTTTTTTTATAAATGTCACTTACATGCTTATAACCATGGATACCAGTGTGACTTGGAACATCTGAGGGCTTGTACTTGAGAAAATATATGTCTGTTCTTCCTGATTATTTTATTGCAGAAATTAGCTTATAAAGTGCATTGTCACATTTTTATATCAACTATTGAAAAGTATAAAATTCACAGACTGTGATCTTTAATTTACAATAAGTTTTCTTTATAATAAAGTTTAAAATGAAATTTAAAAGGAGTTGAAAACAATTTTTCAGCGTAGCACTTTTTTTTTTAAGATTTAAACTCTGAGATTTTGACTTTGTGTGATTTCAATATTTAAGATTTGCTATTTGTGTATTTTGAAATTAAGGTCCAAGTTTTCTTCATTTTTATAGGACCTGAAAGTAGATTCGCATTTTTTTGGAGATGCTACAGTAGAATCAGGGTGCCTTATGCTAAAACTGGTAGCCTTCACAGCTAAAACTGTGACTCACTGGAAAGTGTAATTAAAACCTTAGAGTGGCTAAGTGACCAGTGTCACCAACTGCTCATGAATGACACTGGAGACAGGTAGCACTCAAATAGTGAGGTTCTTTTGCTCTAGGGTCAAAGAGAGTCCTCAAGCTGTAAGACTGGCTCCTTCTTCCATCTCTGCACTTCCCACCAGCTGCATGGTCCACAGAGAAGTGAGGCCAAGTTGTCTGATAGATTTGCACTTTGGGCCAAACTCAAAAAATCAGTATTGTTTACAGGACCAAATTCAATGCTGCATCCAACGGGACCTGTAAAGAGGGGCACAACATTCAAAGACACAGGATAAAATTTGTTATTCTTTATAATAACAAATTGTATTACACACACGCGAGCGCACACGCACGCACACACATGCACACACACACATGAGTTCACACTCGTGCTGTGTATAGAGTTCTTTATGCCAAAGTTCTCTGGTTATCAAAGTTTAGAAACTCCCCAGTGCTAACCTAAGGAAAAGGATAGTTAAGGACCCCAAAAAGCAATCTCATGGCTAGACATAAGCCCAGGAGAAGAAGACAGGCCTCACAGGAAGCAAAATGGAAAATGCAGGACCCAAATTCATACTCACTACTTTTCTGTGGTCTCAGGTTCTCCCTCGTGCCTAGTTCACTTTTCTTATGAAGCTTGTAAGACTCAGAGCTGTCATGGCCACTCACTCAAAGTCTTCCAGCAGTAAGCAATTTCTGTTCTTCTTCTTTTTTTAATTCAAATCATATAACCTCAGTAAAAATGGATAAAAAGAATCAAAGGTAAAATGTGGAACTGTACAACTTCTAGAGCAAACAATCAAAGACAATCATGTAACTTTGCATAAGGCAAAGAATTCTTAGGTATGACAGTACAAACACAGGATATAAAAAAAGTGATGAACTGGGCTTCATAAGTACAATTCTTCTCTGCAAAATACACTATTAAGAAAATGAGAATACCAGCTGGAGAGATGTCTCAGTGGTTAAAAGCACTGGTTGCCCTTCCAAAGGTCCTGAGTTCAATTCCCAGCAACCACATGATGGCTTATGAACATCTCATAATAAAATCTGATGCCTCCTTCTGGTATCCAGGTGTACCTGCAGATATACATTAAATAAATTAAACTTAAGAAAGAAAAAAAGAAAGAAAGAAAGAAAGAAAGAAAGAAAGAAAGAAAGAAAGAAAGAAATACAAAGCACACACTGAACTATCTGTACCATATATACTTAGAATAAGGTCAGAGGACAACATCTGGTCATGGTCCTTGCCTTTCATATTATTTGAGACAAAATTTCTTGTGTTATACCAGGCTGGCTGACCAATTAGCTCCTCCTGGACCACTTCCTATCTCACCATAGAAGCACTGGTCTTGGACAGGCATGTTACTATGCTCAACTTTATGTGCTTCCTGGGGACTTGAACTCAGGTCCTCACACTTCTGTGGCAAGTCGGTTTAGCCATCTCCCTCTCCCCTCCTCTGGGTTTTGATTTGGATAGTAACAGTGGGATGGAATGTCACATGGTTTACAAACAGAAAGCCTTGTCCTTGAAATTATTGTATACTATAACATCGTTGAACATTACTCGATGATAATTTCCCCAGATCATTGTAATTATTTGTTTGTATGCTTTGAAGACATTCTACCATTGATGTGTTCACAAAGTTTCAAACAATTCGGAGGATAGCTACATAAGGGAGGCAGGCAGGTAACCTCGGCGGTATCAGAACTTCTACTCAACAGAGACCATATGGGGAAGCTATTTTGAATATAACATTGGGACAAATCTGAGGGGCATGCAAGTACAGAATAAGGCTCTGAGTTCAACACACCAAGGGTTTTCTTGTCAAGAAGTATGACTGATGCATGGGGAAAGACAGAGGCAGTCCTAGTTTCTACCTAATGTCTCCCACAGTCCAGTTCAAAGGCTAATAAAGTTATATACTTTAAGTAACATAAAAAAATGCTCCTCTGAAAAGAAACCGTCTTTGAAGAATCAGATTCTATGCATCTACATGGAAACGTACAAACACGTCTCAGGTGGAGGCAGGCTACTACTATTATGATTTGGAATAGCGTTTTTGATTTTCTTATAACCAAGTATTTTTGTGCAATTGCAAAGCATCTTCAGGGCACTTCAGCAATCATCCTACCTATCCGACACAAGCATCAAAGCACAGCAACCAAGCGGAGAGCTGCTGGCTGCTACTTAGAGATAGTGAGACTCTTCTTCCATCGTGTGAGAGGTGGTCCAGGCTTTTGTTTATCCTGTTCAAATGGGTGAATTGGTGTGTTAGATCAGCGAGCAAGGCTGTCATGCTCCCTGCTGCCCTTCCTGAGCAAAGAACAACATAACTGATGTTATTAGACTTAAATCTCTCTAGAAATGTTGTTTCTAAGACCAGTGGAATCCTCTGGCCCAAATACTCTCTGTGTGTGTGTGTGTGTGCGTGTGTAGTGCTGGTGGTGACTGGGAAGAGCATGTGTGGAAAGTCGAAGAAGAGGCTAATCTTTTTCTATGAGTCTCTCTGCCTGGTGAATATTAGAACTCCCTGGTACTTCCTCTGATGAGCAACTGCCGCAATCATCCTGTAGAGGAAAATAAGGAGATTGGAGAAACCCACTCTCATCAGGCCTCGCAGAACATAAATGGATCTGTGGAAGATGAAGGGCCAATTGAGGAAAATAAAATAGATTCTTGAGGTGATTCGGGAGAAAGAAAACACTGTGATTGTTTGTAAATGAAGGCTAATGATATCTTTTCACAAGTTGTGATTTTGTAGTGTGCATGTTGGGATGAATTACACCAAGGCTTTATTATAATTTGTGACCTATATATAAAAGCATCAAAGTGAAGTAGTTATCTGTATTTCATTGTCAACCAAAGGTTTTTTTTTTCCACATCAGAGACCCCCTACTAGTCTGTCTGTCTGAATAGTTCCCCTGAAGATGACAATTACACTGACCAGCTACAAAATGATTAAATAGAGAGAGATAGTTACTTCACTTACTTACAAATGCTTATAGGGGTTGACAGGATAGGTTTAAAAAATTTAAATTGAGATTTATTTCCATTAAAAATTGTTGATAAGAGTTTTCCTATCTCATGTCAAAGACTGTACAGCGTCATGGCTGACAGTAGATTTATCCGGAGTCTGACTTAATGCTAACAAACACGCCATTCCGAGGGTCAGCAGAGCTAAAATAAATGAGCTTAGCACAATTCAAATGGTTCTTTGGCATATCATCAATCAATTAAGTTCTGCCTGGCACTCTTAGGTTCATATCAACGTGTCCAATGAGACACCATCCATTTTGTTTAGCATAGTGTGCGGGCCCATAAAAGATTCTGTGCAGCTTTCCTGATTTCTCCCCAACTAGATTTGGATGACTTTAACGACAATGAAGCAAAAGCTAAGAAGATGTGACGAAGCGTTATTCCTGGAGCATTCTTTTGCCTTAAAACAACCAAATCAAAATGCAAAGGCCAGAAAAGTCAGAAAAAAAAAAAAAGCAGTAAGAGTAGGACATGATAAAGAGATGGGTAGACAGTCCAGAGACCTTAAAACACACTTGAGTTTATGCAGAGAATATTGACCTCAGTATAACAGTGATAGGAGAGAATCACGTTGAGCAGCCTCCAGGACTCAGACTGGAGTCTCAAAACTAGGATCTCTCCACTTGTTTATGCAGATACTTTCTAACCCCTCCCCACCCCCCACCCCCCACCCCCACCTAATACTGGGGCTGGAGAGATGACTCAGTGATTAAAAGCACTGGTTGCTCTTCCAGAGAATCAGGGTCTAATTCCCAGCACCCACACAGTGGTTCACAGCCCTCTGTAGCTCTGGTTCTAGGGTACCTAATGCCCTCTTCTGGTCTCCACAGGCATCAAGCATACATGTGGTACATAGGCATAGATTCAGACAAAACATCCATACATATAAAATAAGTAAAATGTAAAGAAAGGTGTAGGGTTTGCACTCTTAAAAAGCTAATATTAACAATGAAATATAAAAATATAATAAGATACTACAGTCAAAGTTATGAGTATGGTCTCTCTCTAAATATCTTACTATACTGTTCTTGTCTCCTTATGATGACATCAGGTGGCACTTGAAAGAAGTGCTTTTTGTTTTTCTCTTTGGCACACCTTTGTCCTGTGCTTTGGGACTGTTACTAAATAAAATAAAATCTCCCTGAGCACGTTGCAATCTGACATCTGAAAGGACTTATAAATGATAATTATGAGGGTTGTATATACAAAGTGGATACAAAAATTAGGTAAAAGGGTAATTCATGCCTAGGTTGTCTTGAATAGGGCTATAAGAAAAACTTCCGGGGTCCTTAGGACAAAAGTGTGAGAATGAGTTCTCATACAAACTTTTCTCAACTATATATTTGGTGACTTATATCTACTTACTTCATGTACCTTATTATTATTATTATTATTATTATTATTATTATTATTATTAATTATTATTGTGAATTTACTCTATCTGGGTGAAATTCTACCTATTTCTCTCTGCCTTATTTTTTGAGACTGTGTCTCTTGTTGAACCTAGAGATCACCAATTGGCTAGATTCCTGGAACCCTATTTTTGCCTCCAGATGCTAGGGTGTCAGGAGTACACTTCTTCTTCCAGCTTTTTAGGTGGCTATTGGGGATCTAAACTCAGTCCTTAGGCTTGCTCAGCAGGTATTTCAGCCTCTGAGCTTGCTCCCTTACTCCAAAAGAGTAAGTAGCCTTTCTTGAACCTGGCCTAGATTTCCATATAATAGGGTGAATTGAAAATAAAGCTTTATGATTTTAGAGACCAAGCTATAAGTGGCCATTTATTTCTGTGTTCATTGGCTGGAACACTTTTATTGGGAGTCCTGAGCCATTATAGAAGTTGAAACATTAAAAGGTTAGCATTTATAGGAAACTCAAGTCACACGGAAAGGCTATAGGCAAATCAGTTAAACTGAGCCTCTGAGTCACCCCTGTCCAGTCACCAGACACAAAACCAGACATCTTAAGATGATCCAGGCCTTACTGTTGAGCAACACTCTTCCCTATATCCTCAGGCACCTTAGTCTAATGAGTTTGAGTGCTGAATATTTTGAAGAAGAAAGACATCACTTTGTTATACTCTGTGTCAGACAACAGTAAAATATCTGTTTTATATCACCAGGCTTTGAAGTTTTGAAATGACTCGAGCTACTAATAATGCAAACAGGATTTTATACCAGATTTAAAAACACATAAAAACATGGGTTACCAAATTCAAGAAATATGGAGACTTGTGTCAGTCAGGATTCTTTTGTTGAAAGTAGCAATACTCAAAAAAGTGCTTTGTGTGTGTGTGTGTGTGTGTGTGTGAGAGAGAGAGAGAGAGAGAGAGAGAGAGAGAGAGAGAGAGAGAGAGAGAGAATTTATTTGATGACACTCAGATGTCATAAATAAATAATTCTGGTGTAAAGGCCTTTTGGACACCTTGGTAGAAGAATCTGCTAAAACTGTGATTCAAGACTCAATCACTTCTTGAAGGTTCGCTGACCATGAGTGAACCACTGTGATCAGCCCATCAACTCCAGGTTGAGGATTGTGCCCCACCTCTTGGCCAGCTGAAGACAGACATGGTGATTTGCAGTTTGACCAAGACCCATGTGAAACAGGAAGGGGCAGGTACCCCAGGCAAGATGGTGCACTGTTTGCAAACAGAGAAACAGCTACAGGGCAATTAAAGACCATGTGACATGGAATGGCAGTTGAAATGAGGTCTCTTCTTCAGCTCATGGATGCCGGGGACATGCTCTCGAACTAACTTTATTCTATAGTTATCAAAAGATGACTGGGGTATGTTAGAGTTTTAGTGGCTAATCAGAGCCGAGCTACAGTTTCTGGTCTTTACTGCTTCATATTTACATACTCAAACAAACATTATTAAACAGAGAAAGCGATGGTAGGAAAGAAGCTGACACTGAATTAACCTTCAAGAATGAGTTTTGTTAGAAGAGAGAGCCTTGTAACCATGGGAGCCATGATGGAGCCTAGGGGTAGGAAAGCATTAAAAAGGGACAGTACAGCATATCCAAGACAGCATGATGGAGTCTTAATGAGAAAAAATAAGCTCCCCTTAACAATTCAGAGATGAGATTTTAAAAGGATGTTTCAAGCTAATTGTGGTGGCCCATGCCTTTAATCCCACCACTAGGGAGTAAGAGGCAGGTAGAGAGAGTTTGAGGCCAGCCTGCTCTACAAAGGGAGTTCTTGGATAGCTGGTGCTACGCAAAGAAATCCTGTCTCAATAAAACAAAACAAAACAAAATAAAACAAAGCAAAACACAATACAAACAACCAAACAACCAAACAACAACAACAACAAAAAAAAACAAGCAAAGGGATAGCTCACACTAAGAGTAAAAAGTATAATAATCATGAACAGAACACAGGATATATATATATATATATATATATATATATATATATATATATATATGGCTTTTATATCCTTTTAGGAGGTAGTGGGATGTTCTATACCCTGCGATTTAGTCTAGGATAGCCTCCTACAAGCCAAGGTTCATGGAGAAGTCAGGTATTAGGGCAATACCTAAATTAGGGTTGTACAGTTATATCAGAGCAACTTTATTAAGTTTCTCAGTGAAAGAGTTCCTGGGTAGGAATAGCATGTCTGATTTCTTCAAGCTGTGAGAGTGGCACGCAGCTTAACTGTGTAGGCCTATGAGCTACTAGGTTTACGGTTCCCAGAATGAACAGGAGAGTCTTCCACTTGATCCACTGTGAGATCACCAGGGTATCAACGTGTCTCAAGCTTATTGGACATTTCGGTAACATCAATACTCACCTTTTCTTAGTACTTGCTAACTTCACCTATGTAGTTTGTGTTCAAGAACATACTACACCATAGACAATTTATCAAGACAAAAACTTGAGGTTTTTATAGTTCTGGGAGCTGGAAAGGCCAATATTAATGTGCTAACATCAATCAAGGACTATTTGGCTACAGCATCCCCACTGCAGAAAGTGAAAGTGTTAGAAAGAATGAGACCAGAGAAGAACAGGAGATCACACTCCTAGCCTCAATGCCATTTATAATTGGCTTCCATTCATTCCAGAGCCTGTGTAAGCTAAACTCCTCTCTTAGTCCCACCCTCCCCCAGTACAGTTGCACTGAAGATTGAGTTTCTATTATATTAATATTGGGGAACACAGTCAAGCTGTAGTGACACGGTCACTCCCAAGCTATTGTGACTAGGGTAATTTCCTCTTCTGCAGAGACCTGCCCTCAGCTAAGAGAGAGGCTTCCTGCTCCCCCACTGTTGGTGCCTAAAAACCGTAACTTAGATTCAAAAGAGTGGTGTTACCTCCCAAACCAAATGCTGTTCAGGCCTAGCTCATCTGCAGCTGTGGTAGCTGATTATGCATACGATTCTCCAGGCTAACAGACTTCAAGCTATCAGGGACTACCAGTGACACACCTCCTATGATAAATACACACGAACTAAATAAGCCCCCTTCCCATCCTCAAGATGAAAGACTCCCTAGCCAGCTGTGAAGCGTGGACAGCCACCACAGCCTGATTATAGAACATATACTATGGATGATGTGTCAACCTTAGCATGAAATTTCCTCTGAAATCTACATGAACTGGACACAGGGACCCTACCTCACTCTGCCCAAGGGGACCTGATCTCTCCTCAGACCCACTGCCATGTTGTCTGTCTGTCTGTAGTGTTAATAATTATTAGAATAAATAACCCCCAGTGTCCCCCTTAAGCCCAAACCTAAAACCTTCTAGTTAGTTTCCTTTGCCAATAGTGGGGTAACTCTCTGTGCTGTGTGCAACAAAACCCCTGACCTTTGAGTGAGCCAAAGCCTGTCTTAAGCCTCTTCTTTTTCTCTGAGACTTTATATCTTGAAGGTTTATAAACTCGAAGGTTTCTATGGAGAACATGTCTTTGATTGAATACTATCTTTTCCCCTTTCCCTTCCCTCAGTCCTTCTGTCTCTCCTTTCTTCTGTGACCCACTTCTTCTATCTCTTCTTTTCTTTGACACGTTCTTCCTTCTAGCCCAGGCTGACCTTGAACTTCCTATCCTGTTATCTTGGCTTCCTGAGTGCTGAGATTACAGCCAGGAGCTCCTTAACAAGCATTTTTAAATATTAAACTATTTATTTATGTAGTTTAATGGGTGTGAGTGTATGTATGTGCACCACATGCATGCAGGAACCTGAGGAGGTCAGAGAGATCTGGGATTCTTCTGGAACTGGTTACAGATGGCCCTGTGGGTGCTGGGAACCTAACCTAGGTTCTCTGTAAGAGCAATCAATTCTCTGAAGTACCAGGCATCTTTCCAGACCCAATACACATTCTTAAGAGAATCTGACCTCACACTCTCTGCTTCCAGGTAACTTACATTATAGGTCTAGGACCTTCAAATTTTGATATGCAATATAAATAAATGACTTGGAGAGCTGTCGAAAATTATGTCTGTGGACTCCAATCTCAGAATTTCTGAAGTAGCAGTTCTGTTCTAACAAATTCTCAGGGGAGGCTAAAGAATCACACCTGGAGAGTCAATCATTGTTAATGTGGTGTGATTTCAAGTGCCAGGAGACCTTCTCCAAATCCACCTGTGGAAACGTCCCCCCACCCCATCCCTCAAGACCTGTTGTTCGTATCTGACTCTTTTTTTTTTTTAATGAGGAGATTGATGACTTAATTGTAAGTTCAAATGCAGAGAATTCAAGTGCCATCCAGAATGCATGAGCACAGAATGCATGATACCCATCAGTATCAGCTTCATTGTGGTATGGCTGGCTTCTCTAGTTTCCTAGTACACCTCTGAGAGAGAAGGCTGCGAGGAGAGATGTCGGCATTCTGTTGCTTTAACTCAATAGCACAGATTGGGGGATCTGTGAAGAGCAGAAGTTTATTCAGCTCATGGTGGCAGAGGCTGAAAAGTCCAAAGACATGTTATTAGCATCTGCCAAGGGCTTCTTACTGTGTCCTAATATGCCAAAGGGTATTGCACGGCAAGGCAGAATGTACTAGCTTGTACTAGATAGTACTTACTAGATAGTACTTACAAGTACTGTCTCTCTTCCTAAAATGCCAGGAATATCATTGCCCCCCCCCGCCCCCAACCTCATGAGCTCACCTCATCCAGATCACCACCAAATTGTTAACATATGCATTTAGGGATTAAGTTGCCAACAGAGGACATTTTGAAATCAACAAAAAGTAAAGTTTTGATCAGGGAAACGCGAAGAACAAACAAAACAACAGTTTCCAGCACTTATTAATGTTGGTTATAGAATCTGGCCTTCAACTAAAACCTGCAGAGGCGATGTTATACATGTAACCCGTTGGGAAGCATGTGAAAAAAGTCATCAGAATTGAATTGGAAAAACCCTGGCCTGTACCTTGGCTGGTTGATCTAAAGGGTGCAGCATCTACAGCTATTTCTCAGCTTGAGGCAGGCATGCCCTGGGGCCAGCTCCATATGGCACACGTATTTTGAGAAAACAGATCAACCCTATGATTTCACTAGGAAACCGGAGCCCTCATATTGCATTTCAAGATCTGCAGAATTACTGCTGAGGGAAAAAAATATGGATTATGAAAGAAAACAAGATTTGACTCCACTGTTTGTATAAATGATGCTCAGTCAAATCCACGCTCGCGCAATACCGGTGTCATGGGCCATGGACACAGTTTTTGATGTTTTTCCCTTCTGCGTATTTCATGGTCTTGCTTTTTATACCACAAAAAGGTTCAGGCATATGAAAACGCTTAAGGAGCTGCACATTGCAGCCCGCGATGGCTAGGTTTTGATGGATGATGTGGGATGGTGCAGCTCATTGCTAAGCAATGCTTTTAACTTAAATCAAATCAGTTTTAAGTGAATATGTTTTACACATTTAGGCTCCAGAGTCAGGGAAAGGCTCCCCCACCCCCACCCCCACCCCCTAGAAAATAGCAGTTTTTGAAACACTCCCACTGATGGAGCTGGTGTGGGGAGATGCTTCCTGACAAGGAGAGTCTTCATTTGCTTTGTCTTTAAACGTCTACAAGTTTAGGGCCCACAGGGCTACTGTCCTCCTAATGAAGCAGCTAATGATGTGTGAATTATCTATCCTGACAACCCCTTTAATAAAAACAACAGGCCTGCGTCCCCATTATAGCGCCTGGGCTGCTAAATAATGACAGGCTGGCTGGTTGTCATAACACAATATCTTAAAGCAAAGAGCTCTTCTGCTTCCCCTTGCAGAGCAGCTCTGGAAAGTCCCAGCGAACACAGAAAAGAATGGAGCCTATACATCTTGGAGTGGAACAGGACACTTCACTGACACCCTGCTGGGGCTTGGTGTGCAGGGCCACCCAGGTTTTAGGGCTGCTTCTGAAGCCTGGACTAGCTTCTTTGGGAAACAGTCCTGACAGCAGAAAGCTGCGGGTGTGTGTGGGGGGGGGATGGGCGTTTTCACTACTTAAAATTTGTCCCTTTTTTGGCTGGGACTCTCCCCTCTCACTGGCTGGAGCAAGCAATGCAGGCTTCTCTGAGGATTTCAAAAAACTGATTGTCTGCTCTGAATAAAGACTGGTGTTCTGAGAGGGGAGAGTGCTGAGCCTACATTAGCCAGCAAAGCAGTCTGGAAGGGCAGCTGTGGGAGGGAGTCACTGGGGGAGGTACTTTGTGGCCACTGACCTGCACAGTTGGGAGTGCATGAAAGCCAGGCTTCTGAGGAGCTGAAAACAAGCTCAGACCTAAACAAAGCCCTTTCTCCCTTTCTTTTGGTGGCCACTTTTAAGGAAAAGTGCAATTCCCTTTCAGTCCCTCAATGGGCCCTGGATTGGGACTCACAGGCCAAAGTCCAACCTCTTTATCATTATCCCTGGGTTGAGAAAATCCAAGCTGGCCTTGTTTGGGCAGGGCTAGTGTTCCTTTAAACAGATCAAGGAACTGTTTGTCTAACCCCCGCCATCCGAGGTGGTGACAGATAGCAGAGCAAAGGAAAGAGAATGGCTTGCATTCACAGGCACACACAGACCTTTCCATTTGTCCCTGGGAGGGACCAGCCAGGGCAGCGCTGCTCTTTCAAATGGCTTTGACGTGCAAATTAGGTACTCAGCGTTGGGCTTGGTTTCTGAAAAGCTTCCCCCAGCAGGCCTTGCTCAGAAAGGCTGCCTTCTCTGGCTGCTGGTGATTTGGGAAAGTACCTGGGCCAGGGTTAGCTCAGGTGAGCTGTTTGCTGATTTGTTTGTTTGTTTTGTTTTTTTAAGGGTAGAGAGGTAAATGTCATATAAATGATCAATTATAGGGTGGCCAGCTATCTTGATCTGACAGAAACTGAGCTCCCCTGCCTCTCTAAGATATGGGGGGCACATTAATTTAGCAAGCCAAACTGAGTCACTGTCCATTGCAGTAAACATGAAATTCACAGCTGACCCGATACATTAGAATTATGCTTCTCAACCTGTGGGTCGTGATGCCCTTGGCGGCCACATATGAGATATCCTGCATATCAGATATTTACATTGTGATTCATAACAGTAGCAAAACTATGGTTATGATGTAGCAACAAAATGATATTGCAGTTGGAAGGAACTGTATGAAGAACTGTATTAAAGGGTTGCAGCATTAGAAAGGCTGAGAACCCCTGCAGTGCTCTGGTTCTTAGTTCTGCATTGATCTCCCAATCTATTCTGTAGGTCGCTATCTTGCAAAGCTCACTAGTTAGGTTTGCTCTTTATTTTCGGTCTCCAAGTTCTGTGCACGTAGTGATGGCTAATAAATAAAGCCGGTGTCTGGAAGAGTCAGAGGATGGGGTATCTATCATAATTATTAGAGACCTACTTGGTGCCAGGTGCTACATTGCATATTTCACATTTATTAATGCCCTGACCCCCATTACTAGTCCTAGGAAGTAAGTGATATTTTGCCTGCCTTGCACAGGGTGAAGTAAAAAAAAAAAATTGATAGGTTAGATATGATTTTCTTAAGTTTATACAAGTAGTGAATTTGAATTACAAAACACTTGATTTCTCTGACCTCAAATTCCATGCTTTCCTCTGGATCCCATATTATCTCTTAAAAAACTATAGGTCAGATGGAAATATTTATACAGCCAGATAGTATATAGACATAAACTGTCATTTATAAGAATTACATATACCAGTGCATGGTCATGACCTAATTAATGTGACTGACATAAAGTCATCAGTGTACCAATGTATATAAAGTACAAAAAAAATTTCATTTTTTCTTGTTTTTTTTTGTTTGTTTGTTTTTGTTTGTTTGTTTTGTTTTTTGAGACAGGGTTTCTCTGTGTAGCCCTGGCTGTCCTGGAACTCACTCTGTAGACCAATCCGCCTGCCTCTGCCTCCCACATGCTGGGATTAAAGGCTTGCGCCACCACTGCCTGCTGGAAACATTTCCTTAATATTCCTTCCCATTTCCCACTCCCTAGAATACCCCTTAAAGCCAGCCATAACTACGGCCTTTTTGTTCCACCTTATGCTTGTTTCTATACATTCGGGCATCTTTCCTTCTATGTCTCTTTTCTATTTCTTAAAACATCTGTAAACGGGATCTTGTGTTGTAGCCCACGCTTATCTGAAACCTTCTGTGTACCTGACGTGGGTCTCAACTTTGAAGTCCTCCTACCTCCAATACACCCAGCTATTTTTATTCTTCAACAATTGGGCTACATCTTATAAGACGGTATCCCTGCATTGACATGGAGCAAACCATTTAAACTGTAGCAAAACACCTTAGCCAATCAGCCCATAAAAGATTTATTTTGCACCAGGCTTTAGACTATTATCACTTGGCATGGGCAATGCAAGTGCATGCTGGGAGATATGTGCAGAGGAGCTTTTGGTCTCATGGCTGGTTTAAGAGTAGAGAGAGAAGGAAAGGCAGAGAGAAGGGGATGGGGAGGGGAGAGAGAGAAAGACACGCAAAACCTCCCATTAGGATTTACCCACTATCCTCCAATGCCTTCACACTGAGAACTCTCATAACTGTGATTTTGGGAGACACTCCAGATCCAAACCACATCCTACCTTTCATTGTATTTCTACTTCAAATAATTTTCTGGCAATTATTCTTGTTTGTTTTGGTGTGTGTGTTGCTTTGGAAGGTGTGTATGTTAAAAATGTGGGTATGGGGTTGCAACTGCAACACTTAGGAGAATGGGCCCTGTACCTCATCTGGGCAGCAGAGTAGAACTGGCCTTGGTGGAAGGTATCTCAGCCCAGAGGGTGAGAGTGCCCAAGAGCTGGCCTTGCCCCTACTCTGCTGTGAAGTGGTGTGGGTGTGAGGGTGATGCCCCTTCTATTGCTACCTGCAGTGATTGGGAAAGCTGGCCCTAGGATTCTGAGAACAAGAGAGCTGGTCCTTCCCCTCACTGCCTGTAGCACTCAGGAAATTGGGCCCTGCATTTCTCTTGGGCAACACAGTGGAGCCAATTCAAGAGTGTGAGAACAGGGTAAATGGTCTAGCCCCTCACAGAGTGCAGCTCTTGGGAGAGTGGGGTCCATGCTTTGACTGGGTAGTACAGGAGTGCTGGCTCTGGAGGTGTGGGTGAGCTGGCTCGAGGGCATGAGAGCAGGAGAGCTGACCCTGCTTCCTGTGGATGGTGACATAAGATGACCTAGTCATAGCAGTACTGGAGAACTCCCTAGTGGTACAGATAAGGTAGAACCAGCATACTGACCAGCTTAGCTACCACCCAGGCCCAGAACCAGGGCTCTGAATTGGTTCATCCCAAAACCTATATCATCTTCAAATGACTGAGACATGTAAAAGGGCCAATCTTGTTGTTCCAAAGCTACAGGATCTCCATGACAACAGGATAGCCAGCCTCTGCTGAGGATCTAATATTGATGGTGTCATAGAAGCCAGAGATCTTGAACCCAACCAATGACTCAGTGTAATGAACATTTTCATATGAAGATGGTGGACACGTTCACAGTCCAGCACACTAATTTCTAGAAGAAAAGTGTTCTGATGGCAACTGTCAGGACTGATGCTACACTGTGATGTGGAGGAAGAGCGTGGGCAGACATGGGGGTGGCCTGCACATCTGATACCTTTAGCTCCAGTAGTGGCTTGATAGTCTCCATGAAAGACAAGGAACAAGGTAAATACTCAGACACCCTAAACAGAGTGTACTCTGACTTCCAACGCCCTTGTCTAGTTTCCATTTAACTCAGAGCACATTTGCTGAGATGCCTACCAATTACCTCTTGGGAAAAATACCTATTGGTTACACCTTGGGAAAACACTTGCAAGATATTAGTCTCCAAGAACTTTGCTTTTATGACTTTGGAAGGCAGCCGGCATAATTCTTACTTACACAATTGTTGGTTTGTCTGTTTCCCTTAGGAGAACCTGAACGGCTTCAGATGGTTTCACCTGCTCTGTTATATGAGTCTGTTTGCAGATGAGAAGTCTCCCCACGGGGTGTGCTAAAAGTATCTCCGGAGAACACAGAACTCATGAAGCACACTTTCTTCATGTCCCATCATGGAAAGACAGTTCCTTCTGCCATTCCAGGTAGGAAGGCCTGTGTCACACTGGCCACCAACCACTCATGTGCCCACATGAAGGGTGGAGTGTAGCTACTCTGTGGTTTTCCCTAATTATAGGTAGGTTCCTTCTCATAACGTCCTCAAACAGAGTATAAATGGCAGGGAGTGCCTGTGCTGTTTTTTAAAGAACCCAACCAAAGGCAAACCTGTCAAGTCAGAGGTCATGTGTGCCATATTTGGCCCAGTAACTTCCCCAAGCAGTAGCAAGGCTTTAGAAGCCCCAGAACAAAGGGATCAGGTAGCTGATTTTGTTCTTTTCCCCATCTGCATGCCATTTAATGATGGTGTCCATGCCCCCAACAGTCTGCCAGGATCTTCAGTTGTAGGTGATGAATTTATGCCTATGTCCCATGCGACTTGAAATATATCTTGAACCGCAAGCTATAAAATACAGGTATTATATCTTTAAACTACAAAATTTCCTTTGTAGATTTTTCAGCTTGCTAATTGTGGGGCTTCCTACCATGCATGGGGCCTGACCCTAATTAGCTTCTGACACTAGACATCATACTCAGTGTAATACGACTATACCCACACTTGCTGACTCTGGATGAAGCTAGGGTCTGTTTTCCCTTCATCTCTGTGCACTTTTGAATGTTCCAGACACTGGGATGCTCTATGCGCTATGCACTGCTGCCAGAGAGAGAGAAGACTGTGTCCTCTGAGTGACATGCTTTTTCATCCAAGAGGTTTCACAGGCGAGAATCAGAATCAGACCAAGATAGAAAGAAAAAAGAAACTAGTCCCTGAAAAAAAAAAAACCCTTCAGTGCATCCAAGGAATTCTAAGGTTGTGCTTATTGTAGCTACAGAAATTGTGAGTCTGGCTTTAAGCAATCAATAAATCAAATATAACACCTAAGGTAATTTCAGAGCATTCCCTGAGAAACTGGGCTTATTGGGTGGCTCCTCTATCACTTAAAACAGAGTCCTTTGTCTTTGGGTTTGCTGAGCAGCTACAAAAGCAATTGCAGTGCGAGCTGTCAGATAAAGCAAACTCAATTCCTGTCTTGCACTGGGTGGAACTACTTTTAGATTGGCTTTGAGTAAACTCAGATGAAGAGGAAGAAGAAGAAGAAGAAGAAGAAGAAGAAGAAGAAGAAGAAGAAGAAGAAGAAGAAGAAGAAGAAGAAGAAGAAGAAGAAGAAGAGGAAGAAGAAGAGCTCTCTGAGAGAGAGAGAGAGAGAGAGAGAGAGAGAGAGAGAGAGAGAGAAAGAGAGAGAGAGAGAGAGATCCACTTACTTGAGACTATTCAGAAATCAAAGAGTATTGGGTTCTGGCCCGGACACTAGCAAACCACTTCTGTTTCCATAACGACTTCTTTACATTATTGAATACAATGGGAGTTTTAAGGGCAACTGCAATAACAGTTACTCATGAAAAATTAACAAAGAATTTATGGAAATGTGGGGAAAGTCCCAAAGCAATTAGCTTAGATTTCTCTGGAGTCTGAGGAAAGCCTGGGTAATTGCTGGCAGAACCTGTGTAAAGTGGCTATTTTCATTATCGCCAGCTACAGAGAGTCCATTTCCATCACAATGGGATATAATGACGTTAAAGCTAACACACGGAGATGTTGGGAAAGGTTACAGCACGATTTACCAAAATGGTTTGATTTATGGAACGTGGGAGCCTCACACTTGAGGTGACTGTTATGGGGACTGGAGGGGCTGACCTTGAGTATTCAAAGGCTCCATCCCGTAAACAAATGTACCATAGCATCTGAAAACCTAATTACACATGCCTGCCAGGATGCACGGAGTGAGTTTAATTTGTCCCACAATTGGAAGGAAGCTGCACTGGACTGCAAGCTGTCATGCGAACATCATTCTGACTCATCTCTTTTGTTAGGTGGCTATTGTAGTATCCGTTTATAGATGAGTGTAGGAGTGGCATTTCCTCCCTACACAGTGACTTAGGTCCTCTATGCTCCTGGCACCCTGAGGAACCAGAATCAACCTTTGGAGACTCTGCAGAGTCCTTCCTATACCTTAAGAGAGATGATACATCCTTGCTTAAATGGCACTCTTTTTAGGCAAAGGAATCAAAATAGAAAGGGCTGCCATCTTATCAAATTTATTCATGCAGATTAGAGTAGCACAGCCCCTCCCAAGGCCAAAGGAGCCAGTGTCTATTGCTGCCTGTGAAGATGGGGGGCTAAGAACATAATTTGTTAAGCTCTATCAACCCTCAGTTTCCACTGTACTCTCTCTCTCTCTTTCCCTCCCTCTCTCCCCTCCCTCTTCCCCTCTCTGTCTCTCTCTGTCTCTACCCCTCACTCTGTCAATCCCCTCCCCCCCAACATACATTCGATGGGAGAGAATGAATCTGGGTATCTTTTTCTATCTATAAGAACCTACAGTGAAGGCTGTGCCTTGGATTTGAATGATTTTTGAAACCATTAAATAGATTTGTGCTCTGAAGCCCACGGAATATTAATAACTTTCGTTAGCTGCAGACTTGAAAGGATCATACAGTCCCAGTCTTATTTGGTAAACAGTCTCTGTTTCAGAAGAGAAAAGGAAGAAAGAGATTATTTAAGTGTTTCCAACAAAAGCCTCAGCACAGGTCCTTCTCCAAATGGACACCGCTGCCTGGGGACAAGTGTCAACACAGTTCAAGCTTTGTTCAAGAAACTGAAAGGCTCTACCAGTCTGTACAGGGGCACACTTAAGGGGAAGCATTAAGAAAATCAATCTAAAATAACACCACCACGTTCACATCCCAACCCGGCCAATACACTTCCAGCAGATGTGACAATCATATTTTGACAGTTCCGATAGCTGATAACGGATGGCAAAAAAAAAAAGAAAAGAAAAAGGAAAATAAAAAATTCTATTTGACATGGGCCCCGTGTTTACACAAGTACAGCCTTGCTGTTTGCCCGAGCCACATTAAGGATGTAAAAAGCAAAGAGAGCAAACAGAAGCAGGTATCTGGGTATTATCAATGCAAAGTGATACAGGCACCCAGCACTATGGCTCCTGTTCACTTCCAGTTTTCTTTTTTCTTCTCCATCTCACACTGTAACCAAAGGTTGCGGGGGGTGGGGGGAGGGGGGGAGAAGATTCCCGTAGTTCCCCTGGCTTCTGAGCTTGCCATCTTTGGCCCGCCTCATTGTCACCTCAAAAGCATTTTTAAAAGCACATTGTTCACCTGGTTAGAGAAAGCCGGCAAGGAAGGATGAATAGAAAGCTTTGTGGTAAGCAGAGCTGGCCTTTCACTCAAGCGTAGCTTTGACATTCAACACCCTTGTACCTGAAGCTCCCGGCCAGGTCTATTCAAGCAGGTCAAATAAAGCTGTTTAAAACCACTTGTAATATGTTTTGATTTACAGATTTTTTTTTTTTCAATTCTGCTGAGCAACAGAGAGACATATTTGGTAGTTGCATAAACAAATACATTGGACGGTGCTGTGGATTAACCTAAAGTGACACATTTATTTAAAAATCTGCCTACGACTTGTCCTCATTGATTAAATGCCCTTAAGAAAGTGCGGCTGATGAAACGAACGCCATTAAGATGCAGTGCGCCTCCCCAGCTGCTTTTGATGGTTGACACATTCCCCAGAGTGGGAGATCGGACGGCTGATAAGCTAACGCTGAATTATAAGCACTTCGTGGAATGTCACTGGCAAATAAAAGTCTACTGTTTTGCTTGCAAAGCAACTGTCTGCCTTAACAGCACAAAAATGGACACGATGCAGAGTGATTTCATCTCCTGTGCTCAGAATATAAACGAACATGTACTCTGTGGGTACATTTTCACGGCAGAAATCCGCCCCGAGCCAAGGAGGCTTGTTTCTGGCTGCGGTACCATTGATCAAGAAGTAGAAGGGCCTGCCAAGGACTTTGTCGATATTGTCAGGGCTCCAGTGAGCATCGGGTGATTTTCCTGTCGCTTGCCGTTTGTTACCTGAGCTTTCACTGGCTTGGAAGGTGCGGCAGAGGTAGGGGTGGGGCAGGTGTTGTGTTGATGGGGGCGCTAGGATATGAAGAGCAGAAAAAGAAAACTTGGTTCTTTTTTGGAATTGGAGGAATAAACTGCATTTGAGGTGTGATACGAGGGCTACCGGAGAGTAGAAGCCTTTTGAGCCTTAGAAATTATTTGAATTTGCTGAGTCTCAGGTTTCTTCAGCTGAAAAATGGGGCTAATGTTTGTTTTTATTGGATTGTGGTTAAGATGCTATAGAATAAAGTACACATTGTACTTTGCCAACTGTCCAATACTTTACAAAGGGTCAGAGGTCAATGTGGCTGCCTTAAGCAGCCTCACTGGGCAGTGTCTACTCCCGGGGTATCAACAATGGCCCCTCCTCCACGGCCCTTGTCTGGAGTCAGGTAGAGTCAGTGCGATCCCCACATTGAAGACAGTTCCTGTCTCAAACAACAGAATGTAGAATATCATTTAGACTTCAGTGTGGCCGGGAGAGCAAATGTTTAAATAATTAGCCGTCTATCATGCTGCTTAAAAGGAAAATATTGAAGGGAATCCCGAACCACAAAGTCAGTTTCAGAATTACCTTTTTTTTCTTTATGTTTGAGTAGGAGTGTGTGTGTATGTGTGTGTGTGTGTGTGTGTGTGTGTGTGTGTGTGTGTGTGTGTGTGTGTATGTGTGTATGTGTGAGTATGTCTGTGGACGCACATCTACAGGGCTAGAGGTCAACCCTAACTAGTGTTCCTCATTAGTGGGGAGTCATACCAGGACTGGGGACTTGATGGTTGAGCTAGGTTGGTTGACCAGGAAGCCTCTGGGATGCACGTCTTACTGCGTTTCCAGGGCACTGGATTTACAAATACGTATGTGCCTGACCTTTTACTTGGCTGCTGAAATCATTAAACTTGTGTTCTTATGCTTGAGAAGCAGATTTTTTTTTAAATGGACATTTTATTTATTTACGTTTCAAATGTTATCTCTTTCCCTAGTTTTCCCTTCCCTCTGCAAACCGTCTATCCCATCCCCTTCA
The DNA here is from genome assembly GCF_011762505.2 of Arvicanthis niloticus. Taxonomy (NCBI): domain Eukaryota; kingdom Metazoa; phylum Chordata; class Mammalia; order Rodentia; family Muridae; genus Arvicanthis; species Arvicanthis niloticus. The sequence continues at coordinate 33,814,328 of NC_047671.1, forward strand.
CCCTGCTTCTATGAGGGTGCTCCCCACCCACCCACCCACTCCGTCCTCACTGCCCTAGCACTCCTCTACACTGGGGCACTGAGCCTTCACAGGACCAAGGGCCTCCCCTCCCATTGATGCCAGATAAGGCCCCGTCAGCTCCTTCAGTCCTTCCCCTAATTCCTCATTGGGGTCCTTGTGCTCAGTCTGATGGTTGGCTGCTAGCATCCCATCTGTATTGGTCAGGATCTGGCAGAGCCTCTCAGGAGACATCTGTATCAGGCTCCTGTCAGCAAGTACTTCTTGGCATCCACAATAGTGTCAGGGTTTGGTGTCTGCATGTGGGATGGATCCCCAGGTGGGAAGTCTCTGGATGGCCTTTCCTTCAGTCTCTGCTCCTCCTTTTGTTCCTGTATTTCCTTTAGACAGAAACAATTCTGGGTTAAAATTTTGGAGATGTGTGGGTGACCCCATCCCTCAACCAGGGGTCTGTGACTAACCTCTGGATATGGTCTCAATAGGTTCTCCCTCCCCTTTGTAGGGTATTTCAGAAAATGTCATCTCGTGGGGTCCTGGGAACCTCTTGCTTTCCTGGTATCTGGGACTTTCTGGTTGCTATCTCCAGTTCCCCCATTGCTACACACCTCTGTCCAATTTCCTGACCCTCTGTATATCATCTCCATCTCCTCCCATACCTGATTCTGCCCTTCTTTCCCCCTCTCCCTCTTCTCTTCCTCCCAAGTCCCTCCCACCTTCTACTTCTCTTGATTATTTTGTTCCCCTTTCTAAGTAGGACAGAGGCATACACTCCTTGGTCTTCCTTCCTCTTGAGCTTCATGTGGTCCGTGAGTTGTATCATGGTATTCCACAATATTTACCTAATATCCACTTATCAGTGAGTACATAGCATGTGTGTTCTTTGGTGACTGAGTTACCTCACTCGGGATGACATTTTCTAGATCCATCCATTTGCCTGCTCATTTCATGAATTCCTTGTTTTTAACAGCAGAGTTAGTATTCCATTGTGTAAATGTACCACATTTTCTCTATCCATTCCTCTGTTGAAGGACATCTGGATTGTTTCCAGCTTCTGGCTATTATAAATATGGCTGCTATGAACATAGTGTCCTTATTATATGTTGGAGCATCTTCTGGGTATATATATGCCCAGGAATGGTATAGCTGGATCCTCAGGTAATACTATGTCCAATTTTCTGAGGAACTGCCAAACTGATTTCCAGAGTGGTTTTACCAGCTTGCAATCCCACCAGCAATGGAGGAGTGTTCCCCTTTCTCCACATCCTCGCCAGCATCTGCTGTTACCTGAGTTTTTGATCTTAGCCGTTTTGACTGGTATGAGGATGAATCTCAGGATTGTTTTGATTTGCATTTCCCTGATGACTAAGAATGTTGAACATTTCTTTAGGTGCTTCTCGACCATTTGAGTTTCTTCAGTTGGGAATTTTTTGTTTAGCTCTGTTCCCCATTTTCAATAGAATTATTTGGTTCTCTGGAGTCTAACTTCTAGAGTTATTTTTGTATATATTGAATATTAGCCAAGAGGCAGGAACTTTAACAGTCATTTCCTGCACCCTGGAATTATTTTGGCTAGAAGGATACCCAAACTACTTTTAAAATGTTATTTCTCCTCATGAACAACTAGATATTTGTTTGCTTGTTTGTTTGTTTGTTTGTTTGTTAAAAAGAAAAGACTCTCCTACATGTATCCTCATAAACTGTTTGGTTCAAGCCTTTCTCCTGGTTTATGTTCACCAGGTCAAAACATTTTTTCCAAATATTGTTTTGATGGTATTCCTTCCAGCATACCTTCCCAGTGCTCTCATGGGTCTCTGTTGCCTCTGCTGCCCTTTTCACATCTAAAACTGGACAAACTATCCTGTAAAATGGGCTTGCCCATGGATTGAGATTAGCCGTGTTATAACTTCTGGACTCTGGATTTATCCCTTAACTTCTTTTGTACTGATAGTAATCAAATAATTGTGCTAATAGCACCAACAATGGTGACTTCTAATTCTCAAGTGTCCCATATTCAAGGCAGATTATAAGGCATGATCTGTTGCTTCTGAGACTGTTTTTCTAAGGGTCTGACACAATAAGAACTATTCCAATGCTTGAGGTATAGGTTAAATTCCTTGCTCAGAGTTCACACTCAGTGGATTTGAAAAGAGAACTCATATCCAACTCAAAGAGTCCCTGGAGTCTAGACTACAACCAGCTTGCTCACCTCATTGGATTGTGGAGAATATTAAATATTCATCCATGCAAAAACACTTACTTTAAAATAAAATTAGTTGTTTAAAAATTTTTACAAGTAAATAGTATAAAAAAAAACTGAAGTGAACTAAAGAAATAGGTTACTTATTTTCCCTTATGATTTAAAAAAACAAAACAAAACAAAAAAACAGTCCTATTGTGTAGTCCAAGAAGGCCTCTAACTCATCATCCTCCTGTCTCCACCTTCTTCTAGGATGACAGGTAAATTACCAGTCCCTGATCCTATTGTTTTTTATGAAAGTATATAAAGTCCAAGTCTCTGTCCCTTGTCCATCAGACATGAGCTGTCACTAGAGTTGATTTGTGTGTATTTCCTGATATATTTTATTTCATTGCGAAAGATACTTGAAAAGTAAAAAGCTATAAGACAGATATGACACCCATCTCCCCACCATTATGGCACAATGTTCACAGACTTGTCTTCACCATGAGGGGTGGAATTCCAGGATACGCTGGTGGATCTCTGATCCTCAATTCCTGACTCTGAGTGGTTTCCAGCAGTGACTGGGCTCCTGGGAGTCAGGGAAGCTCAGCTTTGGCCTCCTGCATTTCCCACCCCCTGAGCACCTTATGGTGCTTCCCAAGAGCCCAGCACCCAGGGGTGGCTCAGGGTCAATGCAGTCTAGCCTCTCCACAGTTTGCCTGCCCGGAGGCGTTCCTGTACCTCAGCGTCAGGGCTAAACGCAAAACCATCCCATGACATGTGTGGAGGTCAGAGGATACAATATGGAAATCAGTTCTCTCCTTCTACTATGTGGACCCTAGATCTTGAGCTCAGGTCATCAGATTTGGTGGAAAACGCTTTTATTTACTGACCCATGTCAGCATTCCAAACTCTACATTTAAAAAATGGTTTTCTATTCCATACGTTGTCCTTTTTGACAGATCTTACGGATCTTGATAAGAACTGTTAGCAGCAACCGTAATAGAGTCCAAATGTTATCCTATCTGGAAAATTCCTACGCCAGCTAAATCGGTCAGTTAGTTCTGAGTTCAGTCTTACTCAGAGTCTTAGAACAAAGGCAGGAATGGCCTCTCGTTCCAGCACAATAGAGCCCTCAGTCCCTTCTGCAACCTCATTCTGGTCTTCCCCGTGCTCATCATGGAGTTCATGCTTGTTCTGTCAACAAGGTCCAAATGCCCATAAAACAGTGTCAGGTTTACCACAGCAGCAGCTCTGTCTCTCATGCCAATTTTCTGTATCTGTCATTGTTCTTGTTGCTGTGGTAAAATAACCTATAAAAAAAATGATGTGAGGAACGAAGGGGTTCTAAGGGTATGCTCTGTCATGGCAGGATGTCATGGCGGCAGGACTGAGAGTCATCTGGGCCCATTGTGTCTTCAGTCATGTGCAGAGAGACGTGGACACTGGCACTCCACTTGTTTTGCCCTTTTTATTCAGTTTAGAACCCCATCCCATGGATTAGTGCCAACGACCTCGAGGGTGGGTCTTCTTCCCACCCTCGAGGGTGGGTCTTCTGTTAAACATCTGCAGAGGTTCTTCTGACTCTAATTCTGATTGAGTTGACAATGGGGATTAGCCATTAACTCTGCCAGGTTAGGTACTTGTGCCTTCAAATTACAAGAGGGAGACTTTGGGTGGTTGATGGGCACAGAAGCCAGAGAGCAAGTTACAGCTTAGCCTGCACAGTTGGTGTCTTATTGTTTGAAGCATAGCTTCATTGGAACATCCATTTGAATGCTGCATCATTCTGGTGAATCTCATGTCTGCTCTCCCTCCCTACTCAATCTCCAGGATCTTAAACACCATGTGCTAAGACTGTCAGGCAGGCTAGTGCACAGGGAGCACTGGATATCTACTTTCAATTCAACTTTCTTTTAAGAAGCCAAATCTCAGGATCTCATTGGAATGTTTAAAAATAAATAAATAAATAAATAAATAAACCTAACAATAGAAAAAAAAAAAACACCCTGAATTATAAACAAAAAGAAAATAACCTACTTTTGCATTATTGTATCAACAATAGTTTTGTCTGTTTTTTTCTTTCTTTCTCCTTCCTTCCTTCCTTCCTTCCTTCCTTCCTTCCTTCCTTCCTTTCTTCCTTCCTTCCTTCCCTTAAAGGAATGAAAAAATAGTGTGTTGATTCACTAAAAATGTATACTCTGGGCACAGCATAGTGCTGGTCACTTGAGATACAGACAAGAACAAGTTAGAAATCACCTCTGCTCTCCTGCAGCTCATGTCCCTGTTAGACAACCAGTGAACAACAAAATTATAGGTCACAGCTTATGCTAGGTGTCATGCTTTGAATATTCTTGGCCCAGGGAATGGCACTATTTGGAGGTGTGGCAGTGTTGAAGTAAGTGTGTCATTGTGGGCATGGGCTTTAAGACCCTCGTCTTAGCTACCTGGAAGTGAATATTCTGCTAGCAGCCTTCAGATGAAGATGTAGAACTCTCAGCTATTCCTGCACTATGCCTGCCTGGATGCTGCCATGTTCTCACCTTGATGAAAGTGGACTGAACCTCCAAACCTGTAAATTAGTCCCAATTAAATGTTATCCTTATAGGAGTTGCTTGGTCATGGTGTCTGTTCAGAGCAGTAAAACCCTAACTAAGACGCTAGAACTGACAAAGACACAGGGTCATAACTAAGAGCTGGTAGGGGAGAGACTGTCTTTTATATTGTGCCACATGGAGAAGAGGTGATTCAGCACATGAGATGGATTCCCAGGTTACTAGTCTATCTTTTAAGCCCACAGGCAGTCCTCTAGTTCTTTATAATAGTGACAACAATGAAGTTACACGGTGTTCTTATGGAGCTGCCAATGGGAATGGAGAGCTACCATTACTGAGTACCACAGACCAAGTATCTCATTTGTTTTCACCCTGTCCTGGATGCTGAGAAGTCTGACATCCAGGTAGTAGCAGGGATAGTTTTTGGTGAGGGCTCTCTTCTTGGTTTGTTGATATCCATCTGTCTGTTCCTGTGTCTTTATAGTTTTTCTTAGTGTGTGCAAGTTTGAGTTCAAATTTTCATTTCTTACCAAACCATCAGACATACTAGATCAGAGCCTACCCTACTGACCTGGTATTATTGTAAGTATCTTCCTTACTATCTTATTTTCTGATAACTTCATTTTGAAGCAGTGGGTTGGGAATGTCAAGATGGGAGATTTATGGAGAACACTCTCCAGGCTGTATAAAGATGAAGAGAACATGTAACTGCAGATTCTTGTGTGGAAGCAACTTGGGAAATGTTATTTCATCTTTTGAATGCCCTGTACCATGCTGCATCTCTCCCCAAAGAGAAAGGCTTCAGATGACACATGTAAGCACCTTTATGTATATTTCAGAGAGACTGGATCTCTCTGGGTAGTTTTTAGCCTATGTGAGCCTCTGGAGACCATTGGATTAGAGAATCGGTTAAATAAAGCTTTATATCTATTATTTCAAAATGGAGACACTGAGCTAAAAGCAAATTCTGTCAAGGTGCTACCAGGCTAACTGAATTTATATTTTGTACAACTCATCAACTTACATCACTAGAAAAGGAGCATCTGCTTTAAAAAAAAATTCTATTGCTACATTCATAATTTCACACCACGAGGGAAATAAATGCACTGCAGGCTTGGCTCTCAGCACTCTGCTAAGCAGTAGCTAGAAACTCCATAATTGATTTATTCTTTCTTTCCCTGAACAGATATTTATTGGTTCTTTACTGTGGGTTTCATTTACCATGTCCATTTTTGAAAACCCGACTAATGATAATTCAAGCGCAATCGGCGTTTATGCAATTTATTCTGCATGCTTCCCCATGTAGAAACTGCCTAGGAATCACTGTGCTGTGGTATACTGGCGACAGTTCTGGCAAGATCCAGGCAGACACAAGTCTCAAAATATGGCTCACTGAAGATGAATAACTTAAGAAACATATGCTGAGCGTCCACGAGCAAAGGTGATCATGAAGATGGGGGAGCGGCTGTGAAGAGCTGAGCGAAAGGCTGCAAGAAGGGGGGCCCTGAAAAGGGGTACCACTCCCCTGAAATCTCTGAGATCCTTGAAGTCTGAGTGCTTATCTCACCGGACTTGAACAATTGTATATAGAGCAAATGAGAGAGTAGATCTTTATTCTATACATAGTAACACACCGTTGCAGGCTCATAATGTCACAAGTACCTTGTATAGTTGTTACATTGTCTCAATCTTTTACTTAGGTATCCACCATTCATTCCTTTTGTTGTTGTTTTTATTGACTCGTTGTGAATTTCATAGCATGCACCCCAATCCCACCATCATATTTCCATATGTGTCCTCTGTCCTTCCAACCTCTCCTCCCCACCAAAATCCCCTGAAACTGAAAATAATGTAGAAAATAAGAAAAAAAAAACCCATCTCGTGGAGGCAATGGAGTGTCATGGTATATGACATAGATAAATATCTTTTGCTTAAACTGCTTTAATTACAAATGTTCATTAAAATGAGTCATTGGTCTGGTGGAGGGTCTTCAGCTTCTGCTATACCATCAATACTGGATCCTCACCAGGACTCGTCTTGAATGTCCTGTTGTTGCCCTGTGTCATGGAGATCCTGTACCTTTGGTTCTGTAGAACCACCCCCTTCACACACTCCAGATGGGGTAGATGTTAGGGTGAATCTGGGTCTAGGTGGTAGCTGAGCTAGTCAACCCACCATCTCTGTTGTGCCTTCACCACTACGTCTAACTCCCACTTTGCCCATCACAAGGGGTGGGGCCAGCTCTTTTTCCTGTGTCAACCAGCAAGGGGCAGGACCAGCTCTCCTATGGTCACACCATCAGGGCCAGCTTTCCCACACTGCCCAAGTGAAGTGTGGGGCCCACCATCTTAGGTGCTGCAGCCAGTGAGGGGTGGAGACACTTTTCCCACATTATCCTTTATTTTTCTCTCCAGTTCTAGAGCACCAGAAATGGAGTGTTTGTGTGTTTGATGTCTATTTGCTGAATGAATAACTGAGTCTCATCCACAGAATGAACATTTGAAAGAAATTGGCACCTCTCATCTTCATATCCTTATATATTCACAAACCAGAAATCTGTGATAAAGACACAACCAAAAACATTTTGGGAAGAAGGTCTATTTAATTTTTCAGCTTATAGTCCATCAGTGAGGATAGTCAGGGCAGGAACTCAAGACAGGAACCTGGAGGCAGGAACTAAAGCAGAGACCAGAGAGGAGTGTTGCCCACTGGCTTCCTCCCTGTGGCTTGGTCAGCTTTATTCAATGCAGAACCCACTCCTCCGGGTGGCTCCACCCTGGCCTCATCCATATCAATCATGAATTAAGAAAATGGCCTTAGGCATTCCTAAAGACCAATTAGGCAGAATCACTTTTTGAACTCTTTTCCTCTTCTCAGGTGAACCTAGCCCTGTACAATGCCACTTAGTAGCATTTAAATAATTACATGTAAAATAGATGTTGTTTAGAAAATGCAAGTGTGGTTAAAATAGAAATCCACATCTCAGAATGGGTTGATGTAAAATTCCCACGCTAAGACATCAGAATTTAAGAGTGGCTGATATGCATTGGAACTTCATTTTGGTTTGTCAAGTAAATGTATCCATTTAGGTATAGAAAAGGCATGTTATATGCATATGAGATGTGATATTTGTATTTGTACATGAGGTGTGATATATGAACTCTAAAGGCAAGGGAAAAACCCAGAATTCTATCTTACCATTCCACCATCCTTAATTCTGTCTACATGGTGGGCCAGGCCATCTCCCAGTGCAGCCCACTCCAGTTAGCATGAAGGGAAAAGGGACATAGAAGGAGCCTCCTTCTAAGCATCTTCTGTGGTGTTGTGCAGGTGACTCCTGTTTTAATTTCATTTGTCAGAACTTGGTCATTAGGCAATGCAATGACCTAGCAAACATATTCCAGGTAGGCTGGTAGAGCAGTTCAGAGTGCAAAAACACTTGCCACCAAGCCTGACTCTAGGAGTTTGATCCCTAGAGCCCACATGGTGGAAGGCCCAGCTGCTGCAAGTTGTTTTTTGACTCCTACGTCTACATACATATATGCTGGTGCAAGTGCAGAGACACACACCCAAGGAAATTGATTAATTAAATAAAATATGCCAATTAAAATCAAATTTTACTTCTGTGAATGTGTCTGTGTGTGTGCGTGCACTCATCAGCTAACAGTGTATTACCTATATGTGTGTATAGAATAATTATACGGTATGTGTGCCTGTGTGCATATGAGTGTATGTGGATATATGAAGATCAGAGGTTGATATCTGGTGTCTTCTACTCTTGCTTACACCCTTATTTTTGATACCGGTTTTCTCACTAAACCTGGCATCCATTGACTGGGCTGTGAGCTCTAGGACCCATCTGTCTCCATGGATCCCCTGACTCCTGCACTAAGGTTATAGATGAACAGAGCCATGCCTGGCTTTTTTTTTTTTTTTTTTTTTTTTTTTTTTTTTTTTTTTTGTGAGTGGTAGGGATCTAAACTCAGGTCCTCAGGCCTGTGCAGCAGGCATTTACCAAATAAGTTATCTCCCCAGCCCCAAGAATCACTTCTTAAAAGGAGGGCGACAGGAGTGGGCCATTAGGTTTTTCCAATAAGGTTGGCCTTTTGGTACATTTTCAGGAGAGATATAGAGCAAACATGGAAAAACCTAACATCAGATTAGTCTTTGTAGTGATCAAAAAACTGTATTTTTAAAGATTTATGTGTTCATTAAGCAAAGTCCTCCTTTCTCTTGCCCTCCTTAGGTTCTCACTAATACCAATGGTCTTCATCTCTCTGTAGATTTTCTTGTCCTGAACATTTACTGTAGGTGTAATCACACCATATTTATTTTTAGCATAGAAAATACAGAAAAGCAACAAGGAAGAAAAAAGACCAGCCATGGTTCACCCACTGGCCTCACACATACACATGGAAACATCAGCACTGAGATACAGGTAGCCATTACGTCTCTCTTTTGTACAATTTTAAAGCAATTGTGTATTTCATTTATTTTCTTTTACCCTTTCTTGAGACAGAATCTTGTATAGGTCAAGCTGGCCTTGAATTATCTATAATTCTTCTCACTCTATTTCCCAAGTTCTGGGATTGCACTTGTGTGGCAAAACCTTCATCTCAAAGTTGAACATTTAACATTTACACATTTCTATTTTATTTTCAATTTGCTGCATCATAAGTACTTCCCATAAGTTTTATAATTATTCTGAAAAAATGTCTAATATTCATTTAAAGCATAATGCTAGCAACTAACCTACTACAAAGATATATCATGTTTTAACCCTCTATTGTTCCAATGTAACAATATTGTTCCAACTTGAAGAAACTTTAAGTGATTTTCATTGTTGTGGTCTCTAATTGTCCATGATTTACATTCTATTACTTTGTTTAAAGACAATCAAGACAGAAAGAATTACTTGGCATCCCATGGGTTCTATCATGATTCTTCAAGGATGCAGTTTCTGTTGTGCTAAGTGAATCTCCCATAGAACTGACTTCATATGAGTCTCAGATTACAACAGGGGCCTTCAGATAGAGAAGCATCACAGGAGGAGACTCTGGCCCTTGGGAGTAGACAGACAGACAGACAGACAGACAGACACACACACATGCATACACAAACACATAAACACAAACATGTGTACACACACATGGACACACATGTGCACACACATGCATACACAAACATATAAACACACATGCATACACAAACACATAAACACACACATGCATACATGCACATGTACACACATACATGTGCACATACATGTGCATACACACGCAGTGCTTATCTTCCCAACTCTATGGGTCAGTGCTTTTATTTTGGAGCCACCTGTTTCCTGACAACACTGCCACATGTCAGAAGGAATGGGCAAGAGTATGTAGGCACATTTCGTCAATCTCACTGTACTCTCTAGCTTTTGTCAATGTGACACCTGAGCCCTGCAGCAGTGCTGGACTTTACCCCAGGGGTTAGTTTTAGGGATGTCACAGACTGAATCCTGAGACTTAATGCATACCAGATAGGGACTGTACTACAGAGGTACACCGCCCTCTTACACTCTCAGGTTACCCCCAGATTTGATGTTGTTATTATTCTCTTAATTTAGCTTCAGCTTAGTTTCTTTCCCATTCTTTGTCTCCTTCACCAGAACTCCCCTTTCCATATTCCTCATCCTATATTAAAAAATTGCCATTGTAGCTTTCCCCAATTGGTGGATGTCTAGTCCTTTGTGTGGCCAAAAGCTGACACATCAGACTCTTCACTCACAGCCAATAGCACATTTCTCAAGGCCTTTATTTTCACAGGTACCTTTTGAGTACCTACTGTGTGCCAGGGGTTGGGACACATGCTTATGCAAAATGGTGTTCATGAGAGTTTGGGATCTGAAGCAGGTAGAACAGAAACTATCTTAGAAGGCAACCAGGGGTGTCTGCTAAAATGAAGCTAAGACTATACTATACACAAAAGCTAGGAGGGAAGAAGGGAGGGCTACCCAACCCCATAGCTTGGCTCTGGGGATCAGGCTCCTGAATGGACTGGACTATAAGCCTCAGTTTCTTAACAGTCCATGGGTGTAGAGCTAGAATAACATGAAATGATGTCCCTTTCTTGGTAGGAATGGCTGGAGTGAAGGGCAGAGCTTACTGCGGAAATTTGAGGGAACCATCTGGACAGCTCATGCTGCTTTCCTGTCACACACCGCTTGTATTAGGAAATTATTTAGAAGGCATGTGGCTGAGAAAAAGTGGAAGGCATTTGGATAGTTCAAGTATTGCCCAGCAAGCAATAGTGCAGCGAGCCTCTGACATCACTACTGTTTGTGGGGGCATTTCCTATTGCAGGCGCCCTTGTCAAACAGTAGAACTCCTTGTGTATAATGTGCACCCCTTTTCTCTTTTCTCTTTACAGATTTGTCTGCCATTAACCAAGGTCTTTGAAAATCAAAAGGCAGCAAAATTGTTAGTATTGGAATCGATTCTTTCTATAGCTGTTTGCATTCTACGGTACTCGAGAGATTAAAGGGGGGGAGGGGAAGTCAAGTCTATTTGTCTTCTTAATGTACACAGAAAATCCTATTTTAGATAAGATTCTTTATGCACTGTGCCAAACCTTACTATACCAAAGTGGGGTAATGTTAGCTGAAGGAAGGAGGAAGGATGGATGGAAGGAAGGAAGGAGGTTTTTTATTTTTATTTTTTCTGATAACAGATACAGTTGTCAGATGCCAGCTGGCTGAAGTCAAACTCGATGGAGGGAACCAACCCAGAAGCCAGCAGCAGCTTGGTTATTTTTAGTGAGTTAGCTGAGCTCAACCCAAACCGTGAAGTGTGCTGTAAATGCTCCAGTGAGGAGCAGAGGAATTCCATATGTACTAGTAAGCAGTCTGCAGTCTGCATGAAACCATGAAAAGGAGACGCTGGGGGACGGAAAAACACATTCAGCTCAATGGGCGATCAAATATGGCAGTCACTGGGAACAGGAAGCAGAAACTGCTGTTTTCTTGGTAGCTTTATTATTGATGCTGTTGTCCAGCCTCCTCCCACCTCTCCCTCCCTTATGCCCCATGCACTTTTTAAAGACAAAAGCTTTCTTTCTTGCTTGCTTGCTTGCTTGCTTGCTTGCTTGCTTTCTCTTCTTTCTTCCTTCTTTTTAACTTTTTATTGATTCTTTGTGAATTTTACATCATGCACCCCAGTCCCACACATATCCTTCGGCCTTGCAACCTCACTCCCTAAAGAAAACAGAAAATAATCAAAATAATAGAATTCAAAAATAAAACAAAACAAAATATCTTGTCATGGAAACTGCAGTGTATCACGGTATGTCCCACAGTACACCCTTTTGCCCACACATCTTGACTTTAAATGTTCAATGGAATGAGTCTGATTTGCGGCCTCTGGCTTTTGCCACACTAGCAATACTGGATTCTCACTGTGACTTCTCTCAGATGACCTGTTGTTGTCCTGTGTCATGGAGAGCCTATAGTTTTAGATCTTTCTGTAGCTTCACATGTTCAAGCTGTTCATAAACAGGGTAGATGTTAGGGTGGGCCAACTCAAAACCCTGGATCTGGGCCCGGATACTGGCTGAGCTGGTCAGTCACACTACAAGGGCAAGCTCTCCAATACTGCTCTGGCTAGCTCACCTACTGCCACAGCCAGCGAGTGGCAAGGTCGTTCTCTCTGGCTCCCATGGCTTTGGGGTTAGCTTACCCTTAACCATACCACTGTGATCAACTGTACTGTGCAAGAGAGACTCTTTCTGTAAGACTTCCTATGCATCTCGGACAGGCCTCAAACTCCAGATCCTCTTTTCTCGGCCCCCAAACACTGGGATTATGGTCATGCTTCAACATGCCAGCTTTCACATGCTTATTTTCTCCAGCCACCGGATGCAATCACAGGGGCTATTCAGGAAACACAACTTAAATATCAATCAGTGTCTGCACCATATGCTGGGATAGAGACAAAGTCATCAGGCCTACCACGGAAGGCAGTGCAAGCTCAGCGTATTTACAGCGACTTAGTGCATGTACCTCCAAAGTAGCTATTTTCTAAGTCATGTTCAGGATAAGGTGGATCCACGTTATTAATTTTATAACCTTCCAAGCTTTAAAATCTAACTATGAAGTAAGATGTGGCTCTCTGTGCTGCGTTAATAGCAATTATAGTTTTTAAAGAATGTTATGCTTGCCTGTTGAAGCTACATCCATCGGTGATTGGAATGGAAAGCAGCCTACCAGAGGCTAAGAGGGAAGTGGGTGTGTTAACACAAGGACAATGTGTAGGACTCCTTCCCTGACAGGTTATATCTCACCTGTGGTGCCTTGCTCTAGTTTTTGCGGATATTATCACTGGGGAGAAAGATGCACAAGCTTTTCCTATACTATTTCTTATAACTTCCCACGAGTCTACAATTGCATTAAAAGAAACAGTTTAATTAAAAATATATTAGGTTTCCTTGGACAATCTATACAATAAAAGGTAAGACCTGTGACAACAAGGCAGCTAATCGAGCAAGGATCTGAAAACTGTGGCCTGCAGCCAAGTCTGCACTGCTTGTTTTTGTAAATAACCTTTTATTAGAACGCAGCATGCTCATTCATTGACACTCTGTGACTGCTTTTGGTTTGCAGGGTTAAAATTTGGTACGCAGTTGCATCAGAGACTATAGGAGCCACCAAAGCCTAAAACAAAATGGTTCTATACCTTGCTGATATAGAATGAGAAACTGTAAAGAATAAGTTTCTTGTCAGCTTATTTTGTTTTGTTTTATTGTGTGAGACACAGTTTCTTGGTGTCCAGACTGACTCTGAACTCAGGATGATTGTCCATCATTCTGCCTCAGGTTCGTGAATATAATTCTGGGATTACAGGTATGACACACCATATCCGGCTTTGTGTGTGTGTGTGTGTGTGTGTGTGTGTGTGTGTGTACACATATGTGCGTGCTTGAGCTCTTGCAAAACTGTGCACCTGTGGATGTCCATGTAGAGGTTAAAGGACAATCTCAGGTGTATTTTATCAGTTGCAATCTACCTTATTACTTTTGAGACATTGTCTCTCTTTGGCTTGAACCTTGGCAAGTAGGCTAAGTTTACTGGCTGATGGATGTACCCCATAGCCAGTCTGTCTCTGCCTCCAGAGGACAGAGGTCACAGGTACATGCCACTATGCTTGGCAGGTTTTTTTGGTTTGGGGATTTGTTGTTGTTATAATTGGTTTGGGTTTTTGGTGGGGGTTAAACATGGATTTTGGGAATTCACCTTAGGTCCTGGTGCATTTAAGGCAATTCTTGTACTGTCTCAGCCATCTTCTCAGCTGTCTCAGTTTCTTCATCATTGTCCTTTGCATATCATCTCCCACACCAAAACATTGAGATGATGGTTTGTTGAGCCGATGAAATAATGTATTGAAGAAATAATGAGCTTTCTATAGAGCAAATGGACAAAAGGTTGTACAGATATTACCTTGGGCCATAATTAAGAATTTCCCACCATCTAAAGCACTGAACCCTGAAGATGTTTGCCTTTGTATACTAGTGAAGGAAGCATGTTACAGGCCTCACAGAGTTTCATGCACTGCACAGAAGACCAATGAGATGGAAGAAAGATATAAAGGTGTGCACTAACTGTATAGTATCAAGGCTGTGTTTCTCAACCTTGATGTCGAAAGACCCTTTCACAGGGATCACATATCAGATATTTACATTATCATTAATAACAGTAGAAAAAACACAATTATGAAGTATCAGGCATTGGAAAGGTTGAACAGCAGTGGTGTAAGGTGACCTTGACTCACCAGTGGACAGCTTATTTCCTTAGATGTTTGACATATAGAAATATTTCATCTTTGAGGCATACTAAGAGTTAATCTTTGAGGTATACTTATAGTTAATGGTCATTAAAATTGGTGAGTTTGATAGCAAGATTTTTAACTGTATGAGCAAAGCATCCTACGGTATCATTAAACTGACATCTGACTTTGTTCAAGAGTTATTAAAAACAAGACAGAAGATATCCACATGTTTAAGTCAGCTGTAGGTTTCTTTTTAACTTTATATTATATTCCTTACTTTATTCATTGTGGGTGTGGGTGTGTTCATGGCATGGTATATGTGTACAGGTCCAATTTGTTGATGTCAGCCTTCTCCATCCTTTTTGCAGATAGGAATTGAACTCAGGTCTCCAGTCTTTCTAGCAAGTGACTTTCCCATCTGAGCCATCTTCATGCCTCAGAGTCAGCTGTAGGTTTTATTTATTTCTGTGTTTTCAATTTCAGGAAAGAGTTACAAGGTAAATCTGGGTTTTTGTAGTTCCTTTTTAGTATAAAAAAAAAATTGTCAGGGAAAATTTAACCTTGTAAGCTAAGGTTTGGCTTTCTCCAAAGCAAAGGCAATTCTGCCCTACTTTAGTTTCAGTAATAATTTCCAGGGAATATGAGTGGTATTGGGAAGATGAGAAGAAGAAATAATGAGAGCTGAATTTGGAGCCAGACAAAACTGGATTTGAATCTCTGGGCCTGCAGTAACTTAATTACCCACGCTGTGGCTCATCTATAATGGAAAAAACAGCTCTGATCTCTTAAGAGTATTCTGAACATTAAGTAAGAAGTGTGCTGGGGACCTGGCATGTCCTCATGGACACTAATCAAATGTTAATACTCTTCCCCTGAGCCAGAAGACAAAGTAAAGGGCCGGTTGGGGGAAGAGAGACCTTCTAGCCACCTGCAGAAAACAGTGTCCGCAAAGATCCTTTCACTGGCCTTTACTAGTACATCTGTGTCGTGCCTGAAGCCTTGTCATGGAGTCTGTGCAGTGAGCCTGGGTGGTGTTCCTGAAAGATCATTTTGTTCAGGAACTGTAGCAAAGCTACCAGAACAACACATGCCAAGTACACTTCTTCCTGGAGGGATACGCTGGAGTACAAGAAGAGTCCACCTGTAGGAAGCACAAGGAGAAGCCCAGTCTTGCCAAAATCCCTTGGCTTTTTAAAAATTCCCTTCCCCCAACTTTGCTTCAACAAACACTCACAAGCAACTGTTGCCCAATTTGTTGCCTTAAGGTGTTAAGAAAAATCTTTGTTACAACGTCTTTCTTATAGATCGGAGCCTTTTCCTCTTAACAAGTTAAACACTAAACAATAAGTAACAAAATAAGAAACAGTTGTCTCCAAGAGGTAGCGTTTTATTCTTTGCAGCTGAGAATTTGACCTTGAGCGAGCTTCTGCAGTAAGGCTTTTGCTGTTTTACAGACTATCTGTCAACTGTCTTACAAATTCTGGATGAAGCAAAATTATGAAGAAGCACGCTTACCGTGGATAGCAATTTATTATTATACTAAAATATATTTAAAGAGAAAATGTGACAAGAAGAAAGGCAGACAGAAGGTACTTTGGCTGTCTAGGGATTATTACCAACATAAGCCAGGGAGAAAGAAGGTGGGGGGGATAAAGCAAGTTTCTGACTAGACAGTGTTGGCGCTGGACAAAGAGCTAAGCTAAAAAATGGCATGTCACTCTGAGATACTGCTATCCCACACCTGTCAGGCAAGGCCAGGATGGTTCATAGACCAGCTTTGCATGTTTGGGTAAATATTTTTAACAAATGCAGTCAATATTTATTCATTTCTTTTCATAACTCTATTTGTCGTATTCTTTATATATTGCACTTTGAAAGACTAAACCCTACATTATTATGAAAGAAAACCTTCCCCAAGTGGCAATTTGCTTCATCTAAACTTTTTGTTCATTTTGCAAGACTATTATAAGGAGAAGTGGAACTGAGGAATGGTATCCTTGCAGCAGGTATGTTAAATTTGATACCGTTTATTCAATAGCAACATAAAGAATACACAAAACCTATCACCAGTTTTATCTAAAGGCAAACAAACAAACAAAACCCCAAGCAAATAATAGTATATACATGAGACTTAAGGTCCAAATGTCTATTGTTTATGAACCACATAGTATTAGCATATTAAAATCATTACTAACCAGTACTGGAGTGTGTGTTCGGAAGCTTGTCAATTCGCTAATGGCCGTAGTCTTGGAAACTTCACATCTGCCACAGGATTAATTACTCACATAAAACCCTATCATTTCCCCACATCTCCTATGAGAAGCAACGGCTGCTTGAGTGATTAATGGTTCCAAATGATATATAAAGGAATAAACAGCAATGTCACCCAGTGGACTGAAAGATCTGTTTCTGGCTCATATTAGAACAAGACGAAGGACCTTGGTGATAGAACAATTGTTTTGGGGGGCCCTTAGGCCATTTCATAGAAAAATTTGGCCCAGACTCTGGGATGCTTACTCTTTGAATGGCCAGGGCCACCTTCAGCCACAGGTGTTGGACCTAGGAAAAGATGAAGGCAATTATAAAGTCTGGTTAGGGTAGATGGAGTCCTGAGGGTAATTATGGTGCTGGGTGTTGCTGTCAGCTTCTAGGTCCTTTCAAACTCACCTATAGCTCCCATTGGTTGAAGTTCACCTCAAAGGTGTCTTCCAGGCTCTATTCTGACTATTCTCCTTCTGGATGCAGAGTTCCTTGCTCACAGAAAAGTGGAAGCAAATTCAGTTTTGAGAGGTTGGAGATATGGGATGAAAAGGTTGGGAAGACATTTTATTGTTTACAACTGAAACTTGGGGGTTGTAGTTCAAAGGTGAGAAAATAGTGTGGAATGGAGGCCCGTGACAGGCTATTATATGACAATTGCCACCAGTAGGACCAGAAGGTAATGTATCGATCCATCTCTGAACACCCCTCTGTGTAGCTGTCAGCAGAGGCAAGTATTTGTCAATCTGTAAGCCACCAATCTTACAATAAATTGTCCAGTCTCTTCTTGGTTCTCTTATATTCCAGATAAGAAATAGTCCTTTCTAACAAACCAGTCTTAGGATTCAGAAACTTGTCTCATTTCATTGTTTCCACCTCCCTCCTATTCTCAATGAGTCTTTTTTTGGGGGGGTGGGTTGGAGGGGTGGGATGGGGGTGGGCAGATTTCCATCATTAAGACTTGGGAGGCTGAAGCTATCGTCAGCTGAAGAAGCCACGATAATTTCCCAAGTCTTTCAGCCTCATTATAATTAGAGACGCAATTATAGTGAAGTTAGTGGTAATTTAAACTGATCAGCTGGATATCAGATGATGGGTTGTTTGGAACAGGCAAATCTAATGAATATCTACTTGGTGAGCAGACTTGCCTTTCAGTAAACAAAGATAAAACCCAGCCACCTGGCTGGCCAAATTTATGAGCCCATGAACCTGTGGAAGTGCTTTCTACACAGGTGATAAAGCTTAGCACTGGGGGCTTTTCCAGCACCAGAGCTGTGTCTTGCCCAGCTCTCACCCTTTCCTGCCAAACTTTTGCTGCATTGATCAGCACTCAAATGCTGCTCTTTGTGCAAACTATCTTGGGAGAACCTACTAGAAACTGAAGTTAGACTCCAATAGAGTCCCTCTCTTTATTTTTTGTTAACTCTTCACTTTCATCAGCCCATTGGCACCCTGCTTTCACGAGAGCTTGTATTAGCCCAGCCAGTCTTTGCCCTAAGGTTCCCCAGAGACAATGTGGGTGGTTGGGAAAGTATAAATTGAACCTCAATGAGTTTGCGCCCTTCTGACCATGATCCTGAGAGCTGTGTGGAAACTTGAATTTGGGAGTGGAGATGGGGAAGGATTCAATAAGAAAAGCACTTGCTTTACAAGCATGAAGACCTTAGGTCCAATCTCCAGCACACACATGAAAAGCAGATGCAGCTGTGCACATCTGTCTCA
This sequence comes from Arvicanthis niloticus, assembly GCF_011762505.2. NCBI lineage: Eukaryota > Metazoa > Chordata > Mammalia > Rodentia > Muridae > Arvicanthis > Arvicanthis niloticus. Next base: position 33,832,861 of record NC_047671.1, read on the forward strand.
GCATTAGGGAGACAGAGACAAGAGATTCCTGGAGCTCACTAACTGGGCAGCCAGTCTAGCTAAATCACTGAGGAAGACATCTGATATTAACCTCTGGTCTACACATGCACACACACACACACACACACACACACACAGGCATACACACATACATACACACATCATACATGCATATACACACAACCACAAAGGTACACATGTGTGAACATACACACACATACGCGCATACACTCACGCACGCACTCATAAGAGATATTGAATTTGGTGGTCAAATCCTAAGTGTTTTGTAAAACTCAAGAGAACTATACTGTTGAGTATGCATTAAGTTAGAACATTGAGGGAGCTAACTAGGAATGAGAAAGACACTTCGATTGATCCTATTGTCTATCCAACATGACGTCACTGCTCTTTGGAGGTAGTATTGCTACTTGAGACATTGCCATTTGTCTTGTCTCATGTGCTCCTTGATATGAGAAATCTGATTCTAAGTGGTTTATGGTTTTCCCTTTAGGTTTAGAGCTGAGGAAGCAATGGATTTAGTTACTTAATGTAATTTCTGAAGCATTGAATAAAAACATACAGAATGACATAGCAGCTCGCATTTCTTTCTTACCTCTATAGTACAAGGTATAGCATTTATTATAATAAGTAAAAATCCCCTGGAGTTTAGGACTCCCATCACACCACTGCTGCTTACAAATCCCTATATGTATTCTCACCAGAAGCACTAAACCTTTAAGAGAAGCAGGCCTGACGATTGAGTGTCTGGCTGGAAGTCATTTACTATCGATGGTCACTCGGCTCAAGATTGTATCTCTGAAATGACTTAGGAAGAAAAATCAATAATGCTCACACAATGTGCAGCCCTCTTACAGGATCATCTGGTTTACCTCACAAAAGTATTCCCTGTTCCAGATTATTCTTTTGCAATAAAAGAAGAAGGAGAAGAAAAAAAAAAGCAATGAGAGTCATAGCCCATTTACACCAACATGCTCTTATTGTTATTGTTATTTCTACTTGCCTCTTTGTTTCAGGAGAAGCAGATCACAGTAAAGGAGTGAAAATGGACAGGAACAGATACAACTAACATGGAAAGTCAATGTGAAATGGCTTTTGTTTGAATTTCAATGTTTGTGTTTCAAATTAGAAAAAACACCTGATGAATATTTAGTAATATCTTGATTTCAGAAATTTTCGAGAGATAGTACATTTTTGTCTTCATAAAATGCTTTTCCTGAGTGGAGAATTGACTTACATCACACACACATACACACACACACACACACACACACACACACCATATGCATTTTACAATACACAAAGTCATAAACAGGTCATCTGTGGGATATTGTTGATCCCCCTTTTAGTGAGACACTTACACATTCACTGTTACTCTAATTGAATTCTCTCAGTTTGTTCTTTAGCTTGAATCTAGAACAAATTCTGGAACAGGAGTTTGATGTAGTGAGGTAGGTGAGGCTGACCAGGAACAGGAGCAACGCAAATAGTTGAATTTTACCTGGAGCACACACTCCAAGAGCCTAGTGAAACAGCACATGGCCTTGGGTTTCCTTCTGTCACCAGAAAAGTGCTCATTGCCAAAGCCCAAAGTTGGCTAGGAGCTCTCCTTGGTACTGAGCTAGCACCTGCACCAACAATCTTGTCCCCTGGCTGAGAGCAGTAATCAGCATTGTAGGTTGCTTACAGTGAGGGTCAGGGAGATGATTTTGTGAGGAAAGAGGACAGCATTGCACAAAGTTAAGTTCACAGCATGAAAGTGAAAGACATCATCTTGCTTCCACGTTAGTGTTTAGGTGCCTTTTAGAGTTCAGTTGATTCCCAGTCTCCTTTCACTTTCTTCTGCCATATTTTCTCTTCTTATTAAAAAATACAAGCAACCTCTAAATATGTTTATTTTTTCATCTGGGTTTGAGCTGCATTTCTGATTGCTTGCTTAGTAGACCTTCCATTCTAGTTCTCATTGAAGAGTCGTAACATACATCCTAAGAGGACTCAAGAGGGATAACACATCCTATTGTCTTGCTCAGCTGAACATTTGCTTCAATATACTCAGTCAAACTCAGCTCACAGAAAACCTGGGTGAACCTTACTGCTCTCAAATAGTCTGTTTGCTGTTTCTTGCTATTTCTAAAATGCAGAGCTCTGTTTCCAACCAGTCGTAGAAATATATTATGCCAGCAGCACACTGCCATTCTCATGGACTCCTCTGACCTAAATCAGAACAACTGCAGCCCTGTTAGGATGGATGTTTACTTTAATGTAACCGTGCCTGTCTTTCCACTCAGAAATAGGAAGCAGTCAGTATAATGCAGAACTCATCTGATTTGTATAAGATTCTCCCTGTAACATGAATAGCTTTTGGAATAGTTAGGAGCAAGTTTTATCACGATCAAAAAGAAACACTTGGTCATACACAAAGAACCCAAGAGGAAAGCTGAAACTACCATTGCAAAGGTATCTTTGGTGTTAGGAATACAGGATGTTTTAGTTACTTTTTTTAAATTGATGTAACAATGCCATGACCAAGGCTACAAAGGACACATTTTTTTTTTCTTTTGAGAGGATGTTACAGTTTCAAAGTCCTGTTATTACTGCCATGCACTTGGGCAGAATATAAGGGTCTGTCCATGAAGGCATTGCAGTAATACTTGTGCAGTATCTTGAATGGTACAAGTTCATATCCTCGGACATAGTCATAAACAGTATTTAGTTTCCACCATCACAGGAAAAACAATACAAGACAGCATTGTATAAAGAGATGTTTTCTGGAGTCCACAGACCTCTAGCATTTATCACATCTCACTGAGTATGTTGGCACAGATATGAATGAGTTCAGGCTATGGGGCCAGCTACATATTCTTCCCATTCTGTGGGAAAGAGACTGCTGGCTAGATTTAAAGTGGTTCAAGAATGGTATAGCTAGAAGTGTTGGCCTTATGTTCCCTCAACATGCTTTCCTGTTTCATCTGAGATAAAGTAATCCTTCTTTCAGCTCCTGTGTCTGCTGCAGGGTAAATACTGCCATGTTTCTCTCTGGCCACATTAGCAGAAGATGGTTTTGGAATCATGGCAAATCTGAATTGTTGTATGCATCCCTCTTAATCTGAACTTATATTTTGAATGTTGCTCTTGTATGAAGAGAACCAGATTCTAGCACCAACTCATTCAGATTAGTGACACTGTCTGGTTTGCTTCTCTCTTGGTGCTGCATTTCCAGAGACTGAAAGTGAATCCCAGTATCATTTTCTAGAGCTTACCTTAGCAGTTATTCTGATCTTTTCTGTGAAGTGCCTTCTTGTTTCCTTCATCTTTCTATTGAGTCTCAGAACAAACAGGAGGCCCTCAGTGCTTTTGGAGGCATTCGATCTGGCCAGTTACTAAGTCCTGGTAAGTAATATGTAGTCTAGGAAATGTGGTCTTGAAGCTTAGCTCTCCAGTGTGCTAACCTGTAGCCTAGCGGGATGTGGTCTCATTGAAGCTCATCTCTCCAATGTGCTAACATGTAGCCTAGGGGGATGTGGTCTCAGAGTTCCATTTAGTATCTCAACATAAACTGAACAATCAGGCCTGTGACTTGAGTGTCTCCAGAGAGTCAGAGTTGGGTTTTGGCCAAATAAAAAGACCATCTAGGGGTCCACCAACAGTGACAGTTAGCAAACCCTATAGAGCCCCAATATAGGACATCCAAAGTTCTCTGCTAAGATGACAAGTTGGCTTAGTAGTAGGTCTTGATGACTCTTTGAATAATATTCTGATTTCTATGAAGCTTGGTTGGGTTGTACTAGGGTAATACACTGTATTTCTGGCTTCCTTGTAAATTCTTATTTGATAGTGTGGCTTATAACCAGGCTGAGGGGCTAATGATGGAGGTGGTAGAGCCTAAGGAAGCCTGAACCCAGTTGCAACCACATAAAGTTGTAAGAGCTTGATCTTCTTGTATTATTAGCTATCCTAGTTGATTTTTCTATTGCTGTAATAAAGCACTGGCCAAAACCAATTTGGCAAAGGAAACAATTTATTTAGCTTACAAGTTATAGCTCATCATTGAGAGAAGCCAGGGCAGGAGCTCAAAGCAGGAACCTGGAGGCGGGAACTGAAGCTGAACCTTGGAGGAACAACTGACTCGATTACTGACTTGCTTCTAGCTTCCCATGCAGCTAGCTTTCTTATACAGCCCAGGTCTTCGTGCCTAGGGAGGGTATCAACAGCAGGGGGCTTGTTCCTCCTATATCAACTGGTAATCAAGAAAATGTTTATAGACATAACCACAGGCCAGTATGATGAAGTCTCACATATGGTTTCTTGTTCCCTGGAGTATCAAGTTAATTGAAGGACTCAGGTCCTGGTTCTTTATGATGGTTTATGAGTGTTGGAATTTATTGAAAATATGATTATTTTATTAGGATTGACAGAATCTGGTGCCAGATTGATATCATTGTCATAGAGAAGTGCTCTTCCAGAGTCTTCCCTGGGACATGTTGCTTTTGTTAAGACTATAAGAAGAAAATGTCATGGCTTCTTGGAGCAAGTGAGTACATTGCTTACTGTTGGGAACCAGACTGTCTTCTAGAGGCCAAAAGCCTCAGTCCAAGGTGTATAAGCAACGTGTAGATAAACATGGGTATGGTTGTGGTTTGGGGAGGTGTTGTAGATTGTCAGGAGGTAGGATCCAGTGGGAAGAGATTCAGAACCCTCCCAGATTCTATCCAGGTTTCTAGGCTTTAGATATGCACACAGTTCTGCCTTAATGGGCTGCCCTCACCAAAGGCTCCAGCTGGCAGACTCAATGAATCAAGAAATGTGAACGAATACAATCATCTTTAAAACCGTATCTGGGTTTTGTTATGGCTGTGTCAGGGGCTTCTCTTTACTTTGCCTTTTCCTTCTCTTGGGTCAGCAAATGCAATGAGCTTAGATACTTGAAAGAAGTCAGGAGAGAGATGAGTGGGATGTAAGTCATCTCTAACAATAACAAATAAACAAACAAATAACTCTTCAAAAAACAAAAAACAAAACCATGAGAAACAGGAACAGCAGATCCTGTGTGACCTTTTGGGCGTTATCAAGGCTCTGTAAAGCAAAAGACTTCCAAACCTCTTGGAGTTGTCTGTTTAGTTTTGGTAATATGACAATTGAAGTCATTTGGCATGTTTTCAAAGATTGCCAAGCTCGAACCTTTAAGAGTGAAATGGGGGAAGATCAAGGGAGACTTAAAATTTTCAAGCACCAGTCGAATAATACCTTGAATACTGGGCTTGCTTTAAGAAGAGATCTACCTGTTCTCACCCCTTGCTACCCACAGCAGTTGGGTGAGCTAGTGCTGGGAGCCACAGGAGCGGAAAAGCTGGCCCTGCTCCTTGCCGGCTGCAGTACTCAGGAGAGTGGCCCTACATGTCTCCTGGCAGCATAGTAGAGCTGGCTCCGGTGGCATGGGTGCAGGTGAGCTTGCTGACCTTGCCCCTTGATGGTGGCAGCATTGGGTGAGCTATGTCAGGCAGCACTGAAGAGCTTGCCCTGGTGGTACAGGTGAGGAAGAGCTGGTGGGCTGCCAACCAGGCCCAGATCCTGACCTTCGAGTTGGCTTATCCCAATGTCTGCTTCATCAGTGAAGTGCTGGAGTGCATGGCAGGGCTGGTCCTGTGGATCCAAATCGGCAGGATCTCCATGGCACAGAGTAACAACAGAATATCTGAGAAAGTCCCAGAAGATCCAGAGGCCTCAAAACAGACCAATGACAATAAACATTTGCAAGTAAAGATATGTGTGAACAAAAGGGTGTACTGTGGGACACGCTGTGACATACTATGACTTCCACAATGAGATTTTTATCTGGGTTCTATTTATTTATTTGTTTGTTTGTTTTCTTTTGGGGGCAAGGTTGCAAGGACAAAGGGTAGTTATGAAGGGACTGGGAGATGAATGGGATTGGGGTGCATGATGTAAAACTCACAAAGAATCAATAAAAAGTTGATTCTTATCAACTTTTTATTCTTACATTTATTCATTTACTTTTGCTATTTGAAAAGCAACAAACAAACAAACAACCCCCCAAAAAAACCCAAAACAAAAGAAGGGGTCCAAGTTTAACCATTTACTTGAGTCACCCAAGCAAACACTTAGACATGCACACAATCAACAGGATAGGATCTCTGATTAGAAGCATAAAAGTAGCAGCATCTTGAGTTAAATTGCTCACCCAGCTTTCTCAATCACAGGCGAAGTCCCTAATGAAGACAAACAATTGTAATCAAATGGAACAGCTAGGGAGGAGCTCAAGGCCAGGGGACATGCTTATCAAAGAAGATGCTAAAAAACAAAAACAAAAACAAAACAATAATAACAAAATAGTCAAATCACACAGTTCTAGAGATGTGCAGTCCTGCAGGAGCTAATGCATCACTCCTCTGTAAACAGTCGCCAGCAAGCCCACATCCTTTCTGTTCTGCCGTTTGTGTCAATCAAATGTTTTGTACAAAGAATAGTAATAAGCATTGTCTTAGAACACAATGCACAATCAGTTGTCACCCTCTGCCTGAAGCGTTCCAGTTTACAGAGTGACCATTTACTGGACACTGCTCTGCCCAGGACCGTGGAATTATTTAAGGAGGCTTGCTTTTTTTTTTTTTTTTTTTCTGAGTTGAAAGGATAAGGAAACAAAGTCTTTACATCATGCAGTGACCAGGCATAGATGCAGATAGGAGAAACTTCTGAAACAAGTGCTTCTGAATCTTTTGAATGTCTGATGTGAATCAATTAACCACATAACTCATTTGTGTACCAAAGTTCCTCAGCTACCATGAAGAAACTACAGATCTCTTTGTGCAAATATTTCCCTGTCACAAATAAATGTAAAGGACTGGAGAGATGCCTGAATAAGGATAAGAGCACTTACTATCCTCTCAGAGAACCCAAGTTCAATTTCCAGTGCCCACATAGGGATTATGGCTACCTAAAATTTCAGTTCTAGAGGATCTGACATCCTCTTCTTAACTCAGAAGGAACCTACATTCACATATGTACAGATACACCTATATACACACAATTTTTAAATGTTTAAAAAAATTTCAAGAAAGAAAGAGATGTCCATAATAATGTCACACCATGAGCTTCTTTAGTTTTAGATGATAATAGCCATCATGTTTAGTAAGTTATAACCAGTAAGTTCAGGGTTATAACTCATTTATGTTGAGTCTTCCATTAGTGCCCCACTATCGAGGGATCAATAAGTGTCTTCTGAACTTAACATATTTTTTATCAATCCTCTTAGAATCCCTGCTTTGTCTCCCTAATTCTGTAATGCATTTAATTTGTTTAGCCAATATTTATTGAACAGCTACTACATGCTGTGCTAAGGGCTGTGTAACACGTGGTGATTAAGCCTCCCAGGTACATTTCATTTAGAGATTAAAATCATGGAGAGGGTGGCACTTCTCCATGAGTCAGGTCAGTTTCTCCCAGATAGCCATGTGTGACTATCGGCCCCATTCTGGCCATTAATGAGACATCTTGAGGCCAGCAGGGAGACTCCTGTCTAACGCACCCTGCTTCCACCCTACTCCAAGTGTGCATCACTGAATATTCCACTTTCACATCTTCAGGACATGAATTAGATTCATCTCAGATGCAGCTTTCCAGAGCACACAGTATTAGTGGTGTGACCACTGATTGTCTATTAGCTGGAGACAGAAGTCTTAAACAAAGCTTATGATCAGAGCTTTGTGTGCATGGATGCTGTGTTATATAAATAGTAGACTCAGGTCAGTACATGAGTGACCTGGGATGGAAATGAAGATAACAAAGCTCTAGAATAGCCCCAAGTTTCCATGCATCATCTTATCCCAGTTCCACATGTACAAAAAAGTGCATATCTCTACTGGTAGGTGGTAACCATGTATAGCCTTCCCAAATATAAGAGCTCAAAGCTTCCCAGAGGGAGGGCTTTGACAGAAAGAGAGGGAAGAAGGTTCTTGCTAGGGACTAGTGAGTATGTGGTGTATCAAAAGAGCTGAGTGTTCAATATGGTGGATTAAGTGTCTATATTTGAGGAGGGAGTGATCCAGGATATGGAGGAATGAATAACATAGACAAGAAGGCAAGGTTGGGAAAGCCAGTATGAGATGATCCATGAAAAGCCAACCATTGCCCAGAGTTATGAGTTGACACAAAATGAGAGTATAATAATATAGGACACAGGTCCTAGTGGTGAGCTGTGAGATGACATGGACAAGTTTTAATCTCAGAGCAGGTAACGGGATTGTATGCTTATAAAATTAGGCTTTGAACTTTAGGAGAACGGACTTGAGATGAGTTGATCATGGCCTCAGACACGTGTAAGACATAGGCAAATGGGGACACAGAGCCGAGGGATATTTTAGAGGTGGTTTTATAGAATTTTGTGACTGATTAAATGGGAATGATAACAGTTATGGAAACAGGGGCCATGTCTGGCTTGGGTTTGCAGAATTAGGTGACAGGGATGTTGGTAGAACGTTAACTTAATTATGAAGAAGAAAAGGAGGGATTTCTGAGGAACAGTAAGTTAGAACCCAAGGCAGCTTAGGGCCCTCTGACAGAACCTTCCCCCGAGATTCAGGAGGAGATATCAAAGGAACCTAAGGAAAGCCCTCTTGAAGTCTGTTTTCTAACTCCTCCAGTAGCCTGTGGGAGCTGAAGAAGCATTATTCATCAATCATTCAATTCCAGTAGAAAGCCTCAGATGGACCAATGAGTGGGCCACCCAGCTGCTTCCATCCAGTTCACTCCCCTGAAGACAAACCCAGAGACTACTTTTCATCTCTGAGTGTGAACAAGCCACTTACAATGGGCTCTACAGCTTCCTTGAGACCAAAGCCCAGGGAAAATCCATCCTACTAGCTTAGCTTGTGTTAGGAGCCGCGGTGAGCGTGACAACATTCGCCATTACAAGATGGCACGGACATCCTGTGTTCCCACAAGTAAACAACTAACTGCGCAGGTGCAAAAGGCAAAAGTGAGCCAAGCCACTGCCCATCCTGGGGCATAATATGGGGTGATGAGTGAACAGCCAATCAGAAGTGAACACACCACTCTAGGGTACATATAGCAGTGCCTTTCCCGGGCTTGGGGTCTTCTGCTTCTGCTGATACAAGAATAAAGCCTCGCTGTAGTAACTACCCGAACACTGCCTTACGTGTCTCTTTCGCGGGCGAAGGGGACTCGGAAGGGGCACAGAATATATTCCAGGCCCTAACAGCAGCTGTTATTTGTGCGTATACCTGCCAAGGGTGAGCGGTCTGGCCGTTCGCGTGTACGCTAACTCCAGCCAGCATGTCAAAAGTCCATAATTGTTGTTCCTCAGTGTTTGCATTAATCCTGGCTTGTGCTTGCAGTGCCTCGTGCCACAAGGCCTTCCACTCTAGGTATTGGCCCATATTGTTAAGTACCGCCTTCACTGTGTCCTGCCAGTCTCCTGGCGTCATAGCAGCTGCACTTAATCTCTCCACTTGGGATACGGTAAAATTAGCCCCAATTCCATATGTGTGTACTGCCTCAGCTAATTCTTTGACCTGCCTATACTCTACTGGGGCATGAACACGGGTGCCTGCTGCCCCTTCAAAGACCGGAAATGCCAGCTGTAGCTGTCTCCGATCTCCTGGGCTGAGAAATGAATTAGAGACGCTGCCAGGGGTATAGGTCAGAGGCAAGGGTGGGGCCTAGGGACTCAAGGTCTTTCTTAGTCTTATCTCAGAATGGTTATTTTTTGCATAGGCAGCTGCTTCCTCCTCTAGGCTTTCGTCTTTGGAGCTGCTAAGGTCTACGGCGGCAAGCTCCTTAATGGGGTATAGGGGTGTCCTTTTGACCTCCACTCTCTCTTCACCAGCCGGTGAAGGGTCCTTAACCTTAATAGGCCCTGCAGTGGCCCCTGTTCCTTTTGAGTACTCTTTTCTTTGACCAGCTCCTTGGCCTGTCTCTGTTGCCCAGGCTTTTTTGCCTGCTTCTCCTTTCCAGGCTCCTTGGCCTTGTCTTTTCCCCAGGCTCCTTGGCCTGATGCTGGCTAACACGCTCTGTTTCTGATACCCTGGAGTGGACCTCTCCTGAAACCTCTTGACTTGTCCTAATAGCTGTGCTGTGAGCTGGATCCCCACAACACAAATAAGCTAAAAGCAAAAGCAACACAAACAAGAGGCCAACTAGTGCAGCGGCGGCAATGGGTGAAAATCCGCTCACAACGAAGGCTTCCACCCCAAACATACTCTCAGAGACGTACCTCGATCCTGTAGTCTTTTAACCCGCCCCGAATCTGGGGGGGGGGGTGTCTCCGTGGCGCCTTGAAATTCCCAGGTTTCGGCACCAGATATTCTGCGCCCCTTCCGAGTCCCCTTTGCCTGGGAAAGAGACACATGAGGCAGTGTTCGGGTAGTTACTACAGCGAGGCTTTATTCTTGTATCAGCAGAAGCAGAAGACCCCAAGCCCGGGAAAGGCACTGCTATATGTACCCTAGAGTGGCGTGTTCACTTCTGATTGTCTGTTCACTCATCACCCCATATTATGCCCCGGGATGGGCAGTGGCTTGGCTCACTTTTGCCTTTTGCACCTGCGCAGTTAGTTGTTTACTTGTGGGAACACAGGATGTCCGTGCCATCTTGTAATGGCGAATGTTGTCACGCTCACCGTGGCTCCTAACAAGCTTGTCATGCTGGCAAAGTGGACCCCATTCTTATTATCACTGATGAAATCAACCAACATCATCTCATTTTCTTTTATCCGTTGGCTTTAGAAGAGCAATGACTTCAAGACTGGCTTCCATAAGAGCATCCAACTAAGCCCTAGACTCAGCCCATTATTTTCCAGGGTCCTTAATGTCTCAAAGGGCAGATGTGTTGATCTCCCTTAGTCTACTGACCTCCAGGGATATTTATTCCCACCTCAACCTTTCCCTACACAGCCAGCGCAGAGCAGACCCACTCTGATTGATGCTGGAAGCTAATGCTGAGGAGCGGTGTAACAGGGGAAAAGAAAGAGAGACATACGATCAGGGAGGGGTTGGAGGAAAAAGGAGTGGGTAGAAATGATATAATATAGCATTTACACGTGGAATTCTCAAATTTTAATTAAAAATCATGTTGCAACACGAAGACACCATTCTTCTAAATTTTCTTAACCATTTTCATGAATTAACTGGAGAAATTTCTTAGTGGTTGTTAGCATGCTTGCTGCTCTTGCAGAGGACTGGAGTTTGGTTCTCAACGCCCACATCAAGTGGTCCACAGACAAACATCTGTAATTCCTGATCTAGGATCTGATGCCTTCTTTTGGCCTCATAGCCATCTCTATGTTTACATGGATGTGCGTGTGTGCACACACACAAATATTTTAAAATGTCTTCACAGAATCTTCATTTCCTTGGAAATCTGTGTATTATCTCTTTCTTGGTTCAACCATAGTAAACTGATAAAGAGCTATAATCCCAGAAAGCAGTGTATTATCTTGGAAATCTGTGTATTATCTCTTTCTTGGTTCAACCATAGTAAACTGATAAAGAGCTATAATCCCAGAAAGCAGGAGCAATAAATGCCAAAACACTGTGAAATCATAGATGACCCCATTTCTGAGGATTTTCCCAAGCTCTGGAAACCATTATAGTGATTGTCCTCACCAACAACATTTCCCCAGGTGATGGAGAAATACATTACTGTGTTACTTAGTGTTTAGTTTAGCTTCTTTGTAGGTAATTTTAATTTACTGGCTAATATTTTTTCTATTAAATTTTTCCTGTTCATATTTGAGAGAGATCAAGAGAAAGATCCAGAGCAAGAAAAGGGGCGGGGAAGAAGAGGAGGAGGAGGAGGAGAAGAAAGAGGAAGAAGAGAAGAGCAAATTAATATTCATGTTTTTTGAGATAGGTGACCAGTTGGTGTGAAATATAGAAGGGCTCTAGGTAGAATGGGGAAGAGGGATCAAAGGATTTCTTCAGGGAATAGCAGAGGTATGGAACAGTTGGGACTTTTGTAGGTCTTAGTGACACACTGATTGCCTTTGAAGATATGATAGCACAAAGAAGTCCAATTTAGCCAGAAATGATAGCCTGAGCTACGTCAACAACTCTGTCTTGTGACCTCAGTCTGGCACAGATCCCAGGAGAGATACAGAGGATGACAGAACTGTAATTAGGACCAGATATTTCCCAGCTCGAATGTTAGAATCAAGTTCTCAGCTTGCAAGATAGAATCAAGTTGCATTATTCCAGAACTTGTAAAAACACAGTCACTATGACTCCAGAGAAAACTCTTTGCTCTAAGGAACTTGGGAAGTACTGCTAGGAAGAAAAAGACAAATAGAAATCAATGCTGTGAACATCTGACCCCTACCTGGCCCTGACACATACCGCATTTTTAAAATGTCCCAATAGCATCATCAATATCCCTTGAGAACCTAAGAGGGTTTTGAAATGAGTTGAAATGAGTTGCCATTTCTCTTCTTGGTTGGGCTCATTCATAATTTGTTTCTCAGTTTTGTGAGCTCGGAATTCTACCTTTATATCTAGTCTCTTAATTTGTCAGTTGGATACTTACACTCAAGTCATACTCAAATTCAGAAATGCTGGCTGAGAGTATCCACATTTAGAATTGTCCTAATTCAGAGGGAGATTTGAAGTGTGATGTCCACTGGCCCAGTGGCATACCCTTTTGCATCACACAGAAGAAAAGTCTCTGGAAGACATAAGGCTATGACCGTTACTATTGATTTTGCAGAGAAGGTAGCCATAGGGAAGCAGTGTCAGGTGACAATAAGGTCCAGCTATGGAAAAGGTTCAAATCTCTTCAGCTTGCTTGCTTCCTGTTGGAATCCTGGAAAAATCTCAGAGATGCTGCATGGAAGTGGCTATGGCCTATAGCTTTAACTGGAGACTTACCAGTTTCATGTTCTATTGCTACTTTAATAAGATTGCTAAAAAGAAAACACCATTCTTGTGATTCTTCCTTAATAAGCCATCACAGTGTGAATGATGGGCAATGACTTATGTGCTGAAGCTCCTTCTTTGCAGTGGGAAGCAGCCATGGCCCTAGGAGGGCATAACTGACTAAGTTGTTTATTTTATGGGGACACAGATTCAAGAGGTTCTATGAGGCAGAAGGAAAGGATCATTTGTGATTCCAAACCATTTATGTTTTTAAATTGGGTTTTAATTCACAATAATATGCTAAAGAGGAACACACACACACTTAAGAATTATGATGTTTAGTTGTGTCAACTTCTACAATTTAAAATCACCTGAACTGATGTGGGAAGACTCATCCCAAATATGGATGGCACCTTTTGGTATACCCTGTTCAAAAAGAGTACATGGCAGAAGAAGGTTATTTGTCTTTTGCTTGATTGGCCTTCCCTCCCCACCCCCAAGTAGATTCACCCTGTTGGTGATGCTGCTGAATCCTTTGCTGACAGTAGAACCTGTGGTTCCAGCTTTTTATCAGTGATTGAGGACCAGTGGCTCTCCAGGAACACTCCAGGTCTTCAGGGAAAGACTGAGACTGTGGAGGCCCCTACCCTTGTCACCTAAGAAACTTATGGTTCTCTGCTTATCTAGTATGAGATAGCTATTGTGGGGCTACTCCTGATGCTGAGGTAGCCTGTCTCAAGGACTGAGCAACTATTGGGTACTTAGCTCCTTAGATGTGAGACAATAGTTACTATTTTGAAGTATCTGATTTAATTATATATAAAACATATATATGTAAAACATGTATATCTGTAAAATATGTGTGTGTGTGTGTGTTTCTCAAGAGAGCCCTACTGCAAGGATGGCTTATGACTTAAATCCACATCCTACATACATAGATAGAATTACAATAAGATATTAGTGTGACTAATAAAGACATTTCTTATCCCAACTTCTCTTTCCTATTCTTTTGCTGTTTTAGTCCTCTGTGCATTTTCTTCATGTATCACTGACACCTCTGTCTGTCCACCTGACAAATTGCCGCTGCCCTGCAAGACTCTGTTCAGACTCCCCCTTCCCGTGGGGACAGTACCCGGCAGGATCCCTATCTGCAGAAATTGGCTGCCACTGTTTTGACTCTCAAGATGCTGCACACTGGTGTGTCACACATGGTATTGGGGAAAGTTCTACGCCATGGACTTCATCTATATTTATTACACTTAGGTTTGTTTTTGTAACTCCCCTGCATACACCATAGAGCTGGGATAGTGAATAGGTTCAGAAGAATTCATTATATAAAATCAAATATTTATTGCATGGCCGTTATGTGGGAGGCTGTGAAGCAATGGTATAAAATATGACAAAACGCCAGCCCCTTTTGAGCCTATAATCTAGTTAGAGTGTCCAGATGGAATATCTGCAAACATGACTGAGCAGTGCAAAGGCAACAAGTGGCAGTGTAGACAGATGACTCCAGGACCACAGACACTAATGTGATGGAGATTGGCATCTCTTCTAGGCTGGCACAATAAGCAACCCCTTGAAGCAATTCCCTGGGAGAGAAGTCATCCGTCTCCTCTTTTGAATTATAAAATTAGTTGATATATCTTTCGTGACACTCATCACACTCTGCATTGTCATACAGATACTTGTGTCATGTGTCATCATCTCTTCTTCCTGGAGTAAATTTTATTCATTAAAAAAAAGAAGACCTGCTACAGTGAAGAGCTTAGCATTATATCGAGGATATAGCAGATACTCAAAGGAACTCAGTTGCAGAAATACATCCTTGCCCTGTACAGAGAATGCTACATGAATTCGAGGCAGGGTCAGCGGTTAATGGTCTGCTCTTTTATTCGCTGGATGACTAAAACAAGTGTAAGATTTTAACAGTGTTCTGAGATGAAGGGCAGATCTTTCTAAATAGATGTCTTTGTGTTGTTTATTTACCTGTAAGTTGCTTCCATCTTGACACCCTAACTAGATTATAGGCTCAAATGGTCTGGAATCTTTCCAAGGAGAATGGTATTAACTAATGTGTTGTAAGAGAATGAGAAAAAAAAAGACAAGGAATAAGTATATAGGACTCATGAAAAGAAAGGATGTAGGGAAAAACGGAGCACTGACTGTGAGAAGCAACTTACCTCGTGATGAGTGGGGATTGTAACCCTTTAACTTTTCAAGTATTTTTTATTTTCTGCTGGTATCATGGCAGGCCAGGGCTTCAGTCAGCCCTCACAGTTTGAGGCGAAGTAGATGGAATGTATAGAAGGAGCAGAAGAGGAAGGGGGCAGAATATGTGGAAGGCTATGGAAAGAGAGAAGATACCCAGGAAAATCCAGTCTAAAAAACTTAAAGGGTCTGAGCAGTTTCTTAAGCTAATCTGATAGCACCAACAGCCCAGCTCCTGCGGTTAATTGAACATAGAGTTGCTGAGCAAGAAAATTTCCCTCAAATTATAACTATTTTTTCTAGTTTGTGAAGATTCAGGACAGTATCAATTTTTTTATTTTTATTTATCTGGGGAAAACAATTGCTACATCAGCAAAGAGACTCATACATCAAAACCTTGCTATGGTGGATCATTTGAAAACTTATTGGTGTATTTTTGCACAGAATAAAAGGTTCTCAGTGCTTCACCTTCTTTATCTTAACATAAACACAGTGTGAAATGGTAAAGTTCAACACCACGCCTGTGTTAGTCACGGGCTGGCAAATTCGCTGGCCATAAAACAGTAGTGGGGATTTCTCTGTAGGTAAAATGGTAATTGTATCCATCACAGAAGGCAGAAAGTGGTTGCGTATGGGGGTCAGAAGAGCAGCCACAAGCCTCTTGCCATCACTGGGAGATGCATTCATGTTAAGCCTGTTTCTCCTCCTTTGAAGACGGAAGTTATTGGCTGTTGTCTGAGGCCTGTTATGACCAGGCAGGGATCAAAAGCGCAAGGAGGGGGTGGGAAATCCTTTGTTCCTGGCTTTCTCATAATGCCCCCCCCCCTTTCTTTGACCAAGAGAAGCTAGCCAAATCGGATTATACTAATAGAACAGAAGTGTTTTGTATAAAAAGTTCAGAAAAGAAATCCAAACCAACGCCAAGGGCTTTCATTTACCGAACATTATTTTATTACTGAACCAACACGGAAAATATGTTGGCGCTCAGTGGACCACTTTCTGAAGCTGTAAAGAAACCACCATTGCTCAAATTGGGACTGATTTATTGGTAAATATAAAAGTCCTTTTATCCCAGTAAATAAGCAAAACAAATGTTTTCCTCTTAATTCAGACCCCTTAAAACACAACCTTCAAAGGAGAGCCTCTTCTCAATTGACCACAACTCACAGTGGGTTCAGTTGTTGCAAAACGAACCATGTGTGTCAGATGAAAATACAGATGCCCCAAGGTCACACCCGAAGATATAATAGAGAACAACACAGGTGCCAGAATGCAATGCGGCTGTTCAAGTAACAGAGGCAGGACTGTGAAGGCACAGAAGAATAGTTAGAGCCTTGTCTGCAGAGGCTGGGTTTCCTGGTTAAATGGCACTATTTTCTTGACCACAGGGCTCTTCACTGAGATCAAAGTTGAATACCTGACCATTCTCTCTTGGCAGCTCCGCTATGAAGATCCGGAATCAGGATAGACAGCTGAAGTGGCTCTGAGAACCTGTACTGCTAGCTCATTTTGAGAAAACAGACAAACAATATTCTTAGAAAGGAGGCCAAGTTGATTATAGCTACTGGAGGCCAGTGGGGGCAAGCTTTGAAGCTGAGAAACCAAGGTCCACCTCGATCTTTGATCACTGCGGGGGGGGGGGGGAGGTGGGAGGGTTGGGGGCGGGAGTAGGAAACTCCGGTGAGTTTCCTTCATTCCAGGACTTCAGCTTTGGTAACAAAAGTAGGAGGAATTTGGAAGCATCCTGTGCTTCTAGAAAACACGTTTCCAAGGAAAGCAGAGGAGTAATTGCAGCAATTTACCCTTTCAATTAAAATTTTCTTGGATGGCTGATTGCTGAATTCAATTTTTTTTTTTTTTTTTTTTTTTTTTTTTTTTTTTTTTTTTTTTTTTTTTTTTTTTTTTTTTTGCAATTTAAGGAGAAAGTGAAGAATGGTGGACAGTTAGATGCGGGGAATCAGTGTGGAGGCAGGGTTCTGAACGGATAAGCTGATGAGTAAAATCCCCTGGGGAGTGGGGGGTGGGGTGGGGGAAGGGCATTAGCAAGAGATGGAATTATTTCCCTTTGGACAAAGGATTATTTAGTGATGGTTCATATTTGTGTTCTGAATGGACAATGGAGTGGAAGTAATTGAATTAATCAACAATATTTAATATTGGTCATTTCACAAAAACCAAATTTTCTCGTGAGTTTGAAAGAGTGGACAATAAACTCTCCGGATGTCACTGTGGCTCAAGTTTAGTGTCAGCTGCCTCTTCAGATGGGGTGTATGTGCCCTCCAACTCATTGTTTGGTCCCTGTAACAGCTAAAATTTGAAGTCTCATTCTTAGGACTCTTTTCTTTTTTTCTTAAGAATAAAAATGAAGATGTTGCTCTACAGTCCCTAATATCCATCAGTGCCAGTACCTTGTCTTAATTGAGTCATACGAACTAAACATTTGCTTAGTTCAACTACATCATGAAGTAGAGGCCACATGAGATGAAGTCTTTTGCCCAAGCCCTCCTCCCCACAGCTGCTGCTATTGGCGACCTCAAGGTCAAGGAAACTTCCATAGATCATCCTCAAGAAAACTGGGCTTTGCTAAACCCCTTCACCAGCTCTGGTTTTATTATGTTTCCTGATTTCAAGTGTTCATTCCTGCCTTTTTATTGATAATTTACATCAGAAAGACACAAAATACTGCACCTCCATCAGGCTCACAAAAGCTTAGGCTAGTGACACCTCACATCTTCGTCTACAAAGTCACCTCCAGGGTCTAAATTGGTTCAAACCCATTTACCAGTGTTTTCTACTCTCCATGGCATTTTAGTGTCAATGACACCAGGTTAAAGAGAGTCAGCACCTGCTGCAGCCTCGAAACAGAAAAGTGAGAATAAAAATGAGAAGCATTTAGGGATTTCTGGGTAAGAAGGTGGTGGTACTTCTGGAAAGTAACCATCTGCCAGGGCCACAATGCTGTGGCTTGGAGTTTAACTACGTTATAGAGCATAGAATAGTCCTTGAAAAAGAGAGGCTGAAAAAGCACATAAATATCAACTAGGGTGGGAGTGTGTGTGTGTGTGTGTGTGTGTGTGTGTGTGTGTGTGTGTGTGTGGTTTCTCTTCATCAGGATCAAGTTGGAGAGACAGCTAAGGATTACTTAAGGATGCCCTGTTGAGAGAATAGTCAGGTTTAACTCAGTCTGAGGATAGAGAACAAACTCGTGTACCAGTAGGGCCTAGTGTGAGTGCAAGTATGTGCCACAGGCCTGAGGGCAAATGCAGGTTCATTGAGAGCTGAAGGTGTCAGGTACAGCTTCTACTCAGGGCCAGTCTTGTGCTGCAACACCAGAAACCAGGATGGAATTGCTGAAGAAAAGCCTAGAGTTCAGGGTTTTACATGAATCTCCTGGTTTAAAAATGGAGAATTGTTCAGAAGCCATAGGCTACCAAGCAAAAAGCTGAGTTCCCACTGTGGGATTCCTTTCTTTAAGTTCTTGGTCAATAGTGCTCTCGAGACCCCTATAACCATATAGGCTAGTACCTTTGCTCTCAGTTGCTCACAAGAACTCAATGGCAAGACCTCCTTGCCTAAGATACCACATACGTTGGTGCTTAGGAGGCCCCATTTTTAGCTAAGAGCTATTTGCAATTGATTGCTAGGCTGGGGACAGAGTTAGTTTTTTTCACAGTTGTGACCACATAGAGGTTGTTCATGTTCAACTAGATAAACCAGCACTTATGGTCATAAAGACAGTACTAACTCCAAGAATTGTATTATGTTTATTTTTGTTTGTTTGTTTGTTTGTTTTTTGAAGACAGAACCTTGGAACTCACTCTGCAAATCAGGTTGGCCTGGAACTCACAGAGATCCTCTACCTCTGCCTTCTGAGTGCTCAGATTAAAGGTATGCATTGCCATACCTGGCTCATAAACTCAATGGATAATAAATGAAAAAAAGAAGATACAATGTTGAGAAGGGAAGACAGGGAATCTAGGAGGAGAAGGTGAAAGTGAGAGGTAGGGGTGTCTATGATTAAAATACATGTGTGTGAACTTCTCAGAGAATAAAGGAAAAGTTAAAAACCAGCCGTTGAATTTTTTTGTGTTATAGGCAAAAGCCAAAGAAAACTGTGGTGTAAAGCTTCCCTTGTGACAATGGAAACACTGTCTTGGCAGGTGGTGACAGGTAAGATGGGAGCCAGGGCTGAATAGCATTCTCTGTGAGGATGATGGGAAGTGGCCTTGTGGCAGTAGAGGAGTCCAGCAGGTGTTTAGTGGCCTGTCACAATGAATGTGTGTGATAATGAAGCCAATCGAGGTAACTAGAAACAAATGATCATGGGGCTACATCATGAGGACCATGGAGGCAAGACTTACAAGGACTCAGGGCTTGTATTTAGCTTGCAGGTGCCATCATACATACACTACCAATGTATATTCCCCAAATGCATTCCCAAATCCTGGTACCTGCGACTGGAGCCTCATTTGGGCACTGGATCTGTACAGATTCTGGTAATGATATTAAGATGAGATCATCTTGGATCAACTAGGGAACGTGAATGACCAATGTCTCTTATGAGAAAAGGGAAAGAAATGAGACACAGACCCCGAGTAGAAATAAAGAAGGCAGGAAACACAGCAACCTGTCTCCAAGGTCACCAAGTGTTACTGAGAGCTGGTAAGATGTCTGGACAGATGCCTCATCTGAGCTCTCAGCTCTGTCTACGTCTTTAATTTTAACCTCTGGCTTTCAGAACTCAGAGACAAAATATTTGGTGTCCTTAGCCATCCAGTTTGGAGCAAGTTGTCATGACAGCCCTCAGCAACAAGTGTCTAAGAGATTTCTTATATGAATTCATTGCAAACCCACAGAGGTAGGAGTGGGAAAGCCATGAAAGGCTGCTGGGCTGGGAGTGATGTAGTCAGATTCAAAGGAGCATCATGGAGCTCACCCAGGGAAAAAAGCAAGCAGGAGGCCTCTAAATGGAAATGAAGGAGAGCCCTGACCATGGGATAGATAGACAGAGGTTCATTCTTAAGGAGAAACATGGCTAGAAGATTTGTCAGTGATTGGTTATTTTGAGGTGACTAAATAGTAAAGCAGATATGCCATGAAAAGTAGCAGGCCATGTGGAAACATGGCAAAATAATCTGTGATGAACATGCAAGGATGTTAAAGTTGACCCAGGAGCATATGCATTTGTTGCCAGTAGCATGCTTCTGTTCTTTGCTTCTCTGTGCCTGTAGTGAGTATTTAAGCAACGGTCATAGGAAAGGACATTTATAGTCCTGCCTGGGATTGATGAGCAAGGCATTCACGATATCTTTGGGTATGTATTCTTGTTCATGTGTATGCTGGTGCATGTGTGTGCCAGTGAACTTATATCTGTGTTTGTGTGTGTGTGAGGTCAGAGGGCAACCTAGAGTGTCATTCCTCAGGCACTCAGGCACATTACAAAAATGTATGTTTGTGTGTATGTATGAATTATGATATATGTGTGTCTGAGAATGTTCTTGTGTGAGTGGGGATATGTGTATGTCCTTTGAGGCTTTTGGAGGTCACGGGACAAATGTGGTTCTTTGGAATTACGTTCCACCCTTGCTTTTGTGGCAGGGCTCTTGTTGAGGATCTCGTGTATCAGGCCAGTTGGTCTGTACGCTTCTGGGAATCCTCCTGTCTCTACCTCCCATAGGCACACTGATGAACATCTGGTTTTATGTGACTTCTGGGAATCCTGACTTGGGTTGTTATGTTTGCGTGAAAAGTGCTTTGTCCACTGAGGAAAATTCTCTCTCTCTTTCTCTCTGTCTGTCTGTCTGTCTGTCTGTCTGTCTTTCTTTTTTCTTTCTTTCTTTTCTTTCTAAGAGACAAGCTTTCTTACTGGCTTGTAACTCACTAAATAGACTAGACTGCCTGGCCAGCAAACTCTAGGAATCCCCTATCTTGGTCTCTCTAGCACTGAGTTCAAGTGCTTGCTACAACACCCAGCATGTGGACTCTGGGGATTGAACTCAGGTTCTCATGCTTGCAAAACAAGCACTTAAACAAATTGAGCTATATCTCCAGCCCTCCTGGCACTTCCAAACTGCTGAATCCTCCTTTGCCTTAAGCCAGTCAGGTGATACACTTTTAGAATTAGAAAGGTTGCTAATTAACCTACTACTAGTACAAGACGTTTTACCAGCTACTGGTGCCCCTGGCTTTGGTATCAGTGGCAACCATGCAGTATGGTAGCATGCTCAGGGTTTTGCTTTGAAGAGCAGAACATGGAACTAAGCGTCTAGGGTCACTCTGAAGGAAGCCGGCATCCTTGTCAGAGAGAAAGGACCTTGTCATAGCAGTGGTGCATCAATGGATGTCATTTTTGTCATGCTAACTTGGGTAGTGTTTCACTCAACAGAGAGTTTCCAATGACCCTTTCAAGGCTATAGTGACTAATTGGACTGCCGGGGTGGGGGTGGGGGGCTGCGATATGCCTCTAAATTTTAATTGTTGTCACACTCCTTTTCTTTGCAGCAGAAACAATGGTCTGGCGTTGCTGGTGCTCTTTAAGTCCATTGCAGAGTACTCGGATGCCTTCCACCAAGCTTCTCATTGCACCTTCGAGAAGCACACATGTGACTACCAGCTCTTTGGGATCCCTGTGGAATTCCCTATGCTGCTCACTGAGGGCAATTAGCTCAGAACGTACGATGCCAATGACGTCTTGTTTTCGAATCGGTAAAATGGTGACTGTAAAAGGAAGGTATCATTGACTTTTTAATCTTCTGAAACTAAAACTTTCCTATTCCAAGTGTCTACACAATTATTGCTTTGCTGCTACAAGTAGGTGTACATTCACATAAACACGGGGCTAAGAGGAACACAGAGCTCATGAGCAGGACTAGCCAAACTGAGGCCTGGTTTTTACCTTCACTGAAGAAAAAGTTGGCTATCCCTACAGCGCAGAGAGTACAGGGCTTTAGAATTTTACTACAAATCTGGCAATAAACTTAGCTCTTAGCTAACTACTAGTTCTTTTACTTTTACTCCTAAAGATTCTGAGCCTTGGGCTGGGGATGCAGCTTGGTTGGTAATGTGCTTGCCCAGCATGCATGAAGCCCTGAATCTAATCTTCACCAATTTACAACAGGAGCTGTGCAGAATATGCTGATGACAGTACTTTCTGATCTTGGATAGCATCATGGAGTGGAGGGGAAAAAAGAAACATCAGTCATTATCTCCAAGGACAAGAGTTCATAAGGAGATTACAGGATGTGAAGTGACTTTGGAGGGAAGATGATGTTTGCAATGGGTCATTGAGGTTAAGTAGAAGCCTGCCACAGGGTCAAAGCCAAAGCCTTTTCCGAGATGGAAGTGTGGGCATGTCTACAGATTTCAGACGTGAGACACCGATGTTTGGCCACAGCAAATACATGCAGGTTAAACAGGTGGGTGTGGGTGAGACAACTTTGTGCGAAGCAGAGTGAATGGCTTTTCAGTTTATCCCAAAGGGAAGCCATATGCAGAGGCCTAACTGGATTCGTGACTGAGAAATACTGCACAATGGCAAGTATGGTGCATGAGAAACATGAATATGTGTGAAGGATGCTGAGGAGGAGAGTGAGCAGGAGTAGACTCAGTGGCTCATTTTGTGCAGGACAATAGCCTCCATGAGGGCAGTGTCCTGAGAGTGACAAACAGGGGTATACAGTAGTCTGAGGGACACTTAAACAGAAGCCAGAGCTGCCCATGGGTGATGGTGAGAGATGAAAAATCAGGTATGCCAAGTTTCATATCTTGAGAAACTGAAGGTTGAATGAAGCCATTTATCAAATTCAAGGATAAGCAAGAAAGAAACCTTAAAGCCATCTTAGTATTAGAGGCCTCCAGAACAATTGGGCATCTTCCATGATATCAAAGATCAGTGTGTCTGAGAAGGAGTTGTCCGTTTCCAGGACACCACAGGGGCTCCATGCTAGTGCTAAAGTTTAAATGGTTGTTAGTGCTAATGTTCTTTCTCTCTGAGAAACCATTGAGGTCAGCCTTCCACAAACAAACTATTAAGAACTCCCTTCTTCAGCTTTTGACTTTGGAATAGGCTTACATTTCTGGAAAAAGATAGATAGATAGATAGATAGATAGATAGATAGATAGATAGATAGATAGACAGACAGTCCTTTCATGGCATTCTGACTGCAGAATACAGTGTGGCTAGAAGAGACAGAACATTCAACTTCTACTTAGTATAGAAAATATCTTATATGTTGCCAATGGCTTATTCTTGCTTACTAAATGAAAATTGTAAAAACTGTCATTTAAATATATCTTCCCCAGAACCAAATCTGTTCAACAAGCACATGAAATTCTCTTCCTTTCAAAGCTCTTGTACACACTATGGATAAATGTACATAACACATTAGACTCTCCCTACTGTCTCGGCATCTTAGAGTCTTTCCAACAAGACTATTTCATCAAGGTTTAAATCCTTGATACTGATCGATGTTCAGCTATTTGATGAGAATGGGAGTCTGAATGTAGCACCAAATAAAATGAGTTAAGTCGAACGTATTGACCTTGTTTAGTGTGAATTCATCGATGTGGCAGGCTCAGAAAAGGCTGTCCAGTGACTTCATCTGTCATTCTAGGAGCCACAATTTTTAAAGTTTTCCTGGGGGTATGTAGGGATAATAAAGTTTCTAAAAGTAAGTTCCACTCTTATTTTAAGAATAAGCACCTGCTCTGTTCAGAAGCCTGTTTTGTAAAGGAGAAAGGTACCTCTTCTACTCTGGGTGACATGTTCAAAGCAGTCCCAATACTTCCTCCATGTCCTCTAATTGAATGCTGAGACCACCCAAAATACTGAAGGAAACACCAAGGAAGATGAGTGGAGATGACCATGAACCCCATATTTTACATCACAATTCAGAAGTAGCCCTGATGTCGCTAATATTATTCATCTGGGTTTACACACTGCAGAAGACATGCTTTATGGGCAGCTACAATTCTTTGCCTGTCTGGCTCAGAGAAATCCAGCAAATTCTCTTGGCTTTAGTCCCATGCACCAATTGCTTTGATCATTTTTAAGACATGAAAGTGTTACTTAAACACAAAGCACAGTGAACTCACAAAAGCATCTTTGGTATTCCATTGTTCCGCTTCTAGCACAGCAGATATGACTTGTTTCTATTATTTATTTAATGAGGGATGGGGCTCTATATATGCAGGTCAGAGAAAATTTTGAGGAAGTCAGTCCTTTCCATCATAAAACTCAGGTCATCAGGCTTGGTGATAGATATTTTCTACCCACCGAGCTAACTAGCTAGTCCAACATTCATTTCTAAATATGGAAGTGGGGGAAATGTACTAAATTAATGACATTTAAATTAATGAATCATGGAATCATGGAAGGATCCAGAGACACTGAGGTCAGTAGAGCATGCAGGATAGTCCCGCTTACAGATTTCTCATGCTTTAGAAACTGCATGTTAAAACCAAATAAGCAAACCTTAGTGATGTTTTCTGAATACGGCTGTTGATATTCCTCGTAAAGGGCAAGGCCCTTTGTAGGACAGAGGTGCTTTCCGTCTCTAGTGAAAGATACTAGATAATTTTGTCCCGGGCTTTCCTTCTTTCTGCCTTTGTGGTGAGCCCTGATCTTTTTACCTGGCCATTAATAAATTTTGCTTCTGTTTGTTCAGGAACATAGAGCTGTTTAAAATATTGGCAATGTCTCTGCCATGGCCCCTGGACAACCTGTCTTGCAGGCGTTGTTTGTTATGATAGATGTGCTAGCTTTTTTTTTTTTTTTTTTTTTTTTTTTTTTCACATTTGACATAAGCTGCCTGACAGTAAATATTCCATGTGCTGCCACAGACTGCTACCAGCCTGACTTCTTAATCCTTAGCTTGTGCCAATACTTGTATGGCTGGGTTAGCACACCAATCCTATAAAAACACAGAGGGGAAAAAATCTTTCCAGGTCTCCACACTTTCTTTCAAAAGAATTTGCTTTTTAGACTTAAGAGTAAACACAGAGTGAAGTCCACATGGAGATGGTAAACTTTGACAAGCAGCTGCTACTGACACTTGGGAGAGCTTTGGTTATTGGATGGATTCGCCCTGAGTTTGAGCTGCCAATTTGTAGCTCACTTTCTTATGTATCAAAGTGAAACAGAAAGCTTAAAAAACACTTTTATTGCTCATTGGCTATATGTAGATTGCATTGGTTTTGAAAACTAGTTTTCAACAGACTAGAAAATTGAGCTGAGTAGGATCTTCAAATTCTACTAGCAAATGCAATGAGAGGAGAGGAGGAGGCAGAGAGAGAGAGAGAGAGAGAGAGAGAGAGAGAGAGAGAATCCTTTGGAGACTGGCAGGGGGACGGGGAAGAAGGAATGGGATGAGGAACTGTGGGAGGGTGGACCGGGAGGGGGGGCAAAGACTGGACTATAAAAAATAAAAGTAATAAAAAATAAAGGAATTTGATCTGTTAAAAAGAAAAAAAATCCAAGCCCCTTCCATTATAAAGAAATAAAGCAATTTCATATAAGGAGACTTTTTTTTTTTGTAAAAAGACATTTAGTGAAACTAAAATTACTGACCTGCCTGATACCAAGTAGTAAACAAGTTTGAGGACAAGATTTCTAACTACCCACCAAACCATCTTCCTCTTTCTTTCATAGTAATGAAAGTGAGGCAGTGGCTGCCAAGACCCATTACCATTCCCAGCTGCTCTTGCAATGAGGTAGACCAGATGACTCTAAAGGATACAATCATCTCTACTCCTATGCCCAGACTGCTGAATATTTGTGTTTTATTGTGGCAGTAACAAGAAGGAAACCCACCTGAAGCTGTATCATCTTGAGTCATGGCATCCATAAAGCACAATGTACTTAGAGATGTATCCTTCCTATCAAAAGCTCACAGCATGTATGTGTGTGCGGAGCATCCAGCTCATAGCTATATTTGATTTCACTTTTATTTATCACCAGGTGCTCAGTGAAGAATACTGTGAGCTCTTTTTAAGGTATGATTATGTTCTCAAGCTGGTGAAAATGTAGGTGTGAAGCTGAATGAGAATCCAGCTATAGACATATTGATGACGGATAGGGATTTCAATTCTTATAGAGAGAGCAAGTCAGGCTGTACTGGCCTGGCAGGAGCCGGAGGGTTGGCATGGTGGAGGAATACTCAGGTGCAGGCTGGAGAGAGGTGGGGAGCCCTATAGTCAAAGTGTAACCAGAAAGCCTGCAAACTGAGGAGTAGATAAGAAAGTAAATTGACAGCAGAGCTCGGAATAAAAAGCGAAGTCTGGGAAGAGGCCAGCAGTTTGATAGTAAAAAGCAGATGTCAGAGAGAAAGAAATGCAGGTGGCTCTAGAGTCTCAGCAAGATGGAGATCAAAGGACTGAAGAGGCAAGGCAAAGAAGGTAAGTGGATGTGCACTTCCCATTCAAAAAGGAGTTTGGGAGAAGGAGTCCAAGCTGCCTCTGCCAATTGGCTCTTCTCCCTCAATTACGAAAAAGCAAGGGATGTGAAGTGTTTGGTGCACGTGTGGTGCCTCCTTCATTTCACGTGTATCAAGGCACTGCACGGGTGAGTCTCAGAGGGTTCCTAGTGAGCAGGAAGAGAACTATCCTATCACTGTTTCACTATTTTCACCCAATTTGAACAAAGTCCTTGTTATTGAAAGAGGCACTTGCTGTGCCTCTACTTCAGCCCGTTCCAGATGCTTTTTCTAAGTAGAGTAGTCATATCAAGGTTCACGGCAGAGGGTACAATACAAGTGTATAAAAGCCCTTTGGGTATGTACCTTATCACATTATATTTGTATGGATATGGTGAACATCTAATGAGTAGCTCTCTTTCCCTCTCCCTCGCCACACTTGTGTGTGTGTGTGTGTGTGTGTGTGTGTGTGTGTGTGTGTGTGTGTACCGAATAAGCATATGTATATATGGATGTAGGCAACCATGCAAGTGCTTGGGGAAGCCAGAAAAGGAAATCTGTTTGGGTGTCTGCCTCAATTGCTCACCATCTTGTTTTTTGAGGCACAGTCCCTCCATGAGCCTGAAGCTTCTTGTTTTGGTTCTTTTGGCCAACAGACTCCTGAGATCTCCTTGTCTCCTCCCTCTCTCACAAGTGTTTCCGTCACAAGAGACCCTGACTACCTTTTCAATATGCATGGTTATGACCTGATCTCAGATCCTCTTGTGTGCACAACAAATGTTCTTACCCACTGAGCCACTTTCCCTGAGCCTCATAATAATAGTTGCTGCATCGCACAGTCCATTTCTTCTTATTTCCAAACTGTAGTCATGTGTTTGAGCTCTTCATGTAAACAGAAGAAGTCATCCTTTCAGATGAAGATAGATAAGCTCTCTTCCAACCACTACGAGTGCAACGTCGGCAAAAGAGATTTTAGGGCAGTGACATCATTTTGAGTTTCACATGGAAGCTTTCAATGGAGATTAGCTTTCTTCCTGACGCCTTGAGGTTTTCAGGACAAAGGTCGCTTTGGTTTAGGAGTCTAACTTCCAATTAATAAAAACATTACCTAATGGTGACTGGTTTAATGACTAACAAGTGTGATAAGAAGGTCATCTGGATTTGAAAGACAGGAAAACGTCAGGATCCTGTGTGTCTCTTTCTTTAGAAAGAAATATCCAGAATATATCCACACAATATCCAGAATGAATATGAATTTTTATTACAATTTATCATAAGATTCATATCTTTGCAAATAGGACTAGAATAAGAAGCAACCAGCTTTACTAGCTTCTGGTGGGAAGAAGCCATTTATTTTGTGTGTCTTGTTAAATACAGGAAAACTGGAGCAAGGTAGATAGGTGGAACAGAGTACTATCATGACCTTGCTGGTGAAGAATACTGTGGTCACCTGAGATGCCAAAATAGCCTAGTCTTGGTAAGGAATCAAACACTTAGCCTCTGCTCTGTCTCTCTGAGCTGTTTCTCCCCTGACAGCAGGCTTTCCTCTTACTTGTAATTATGGGCCACTTCATGTTTTAAAAGGGCTTAAAAAGAATATTTCTAATCAGGTGACTTGATGTCTAAACCCTCTAAACCTAATTAAAAATCTTTCCCCTAACATCTAGGCTTTGGCTTCACCTTCATATCTGGTGGGATTTTCTGTTGCTCTCTTGATGCCAAGGAACTTGGAGAAAATGTGGGAAGGAAAGTTGCAGGACAGCCTATCCTGGTTGCTTCCACAGAATTACTCTGAATGATACTGCCTTTGCCTACAGAGGAAAGAAACAGCAATGGGAGATTGAATTATGTGTTTAAGATGAAATCTGGGTTGTAATTTCCCAAGAACAAACATATTACTTTATGACAAGCAAATACCCTGGCAGCCCCGCCTTTGGTTTAGAGGCCAGGGAGGATCTAACAGAGGATTGCTGTGTCAGATCCTGTGGAAACAAACTTGGTTCTTCCAGTCTGGCCTTCCATCAGGCTGGCTGGCTGGCCTCACATCTTCATTCTCCAAATGGATCCACACACATGAGATTTTGAAAGCAAGAGAGAAGTTTATCTTTTCAGGTAGGCTCTGATTTTCTGGAAAACAGGAAGGAACAGTGTGATTCTAAGGTTGCAAGCTCCAGAAGGAATTTCTGGACTCAGCATTTCCTAATGGCAGCACAGGGCCCAGCAAGGACCACATGCCTGGTCCCTGGAGTAGATCTGGAAGCTTTTCCAGTAAATTGGTTTTTTGGTGTGCCTTTTCAAATCACCACTTTGTACTATGTTTTGTGAAATCTTTTCTTCGTATCAGTTCTAGTGGATTTTGTTGTCTGAGATTAAAAAAAACCAACCAAACAAAAAAAAAAACAACCCACCAACCAACATAATAAGTCTGCTTGAAAAATCACAATGGCAGTGTGTGTGACTGTGTGTGTGACTGTGTGTGTCTGTGTCTCTCTGTGTTCTTTTTATGTACATAAGTGTGTGTGGAGGTACATGTGCACACATATGCATGTGTACATGAAGATCAAAATGACTACTAGGCATTTTCTTCCATAACTCTTCATTATATTTTATGTGACGGAAACTCTCACTGACAGTTATCAAGCTATCAATTCTACTAGACTGGCTGGTCAGGTTAGGAGACCCAAGATCATCCAGTTCCCAGGTCTCTAGTACTGGGATTACTTGGGTCCTCATGGTTATGTGACAAGTGCTTTACTGACTAAGCTATCTGCTTAACCTCATGGCTGCCTCCCTGTAGTATCTCCCACGGGCTCACTCTTCACTTCTTTCTCACTGCTGGGTCCCAGAATTTGGCTTGTATACCTTTCTTCTATTTAGCTGTCATTGTCTTTCCATTTTTCTGGGATTTGATGTGTCTATTTACCTGAAAGCAAAAGATATTAATGCATATATATATATATATATATATATATATATGTATTCTTAACCCTCCAATCCCATATCTTTTTGAAGTTTCTTGTTGCTATTCATGACAGAAAGCAAAAGAAAAGAAAAAAAAGAAGAGAAAAGAAAGGAAAAGAAAAAGGTTGCTATAAAACTGTGTGAATGGTAGGAATCCAGAAGTTCTTCATGGGTTGTCCCTGCCCTCCACTACCATGTCTTCTTCAGTCTCCCGGGATGGATCTCTCCAAGACCTCTTCTTCAAAGGAGTCAACTGCCTTGGTTACTAAATTAATGCTTTCAAATTTCAGAACCTTCCTTGTGTATGAAGGAACCTCAGATATGCTCATCGTTCTGAAGTCATTCTTGCTATCTCTGCCCTGGATATACCATCTTAAAACCATAGCCAATTTAATCTGTCCCCAAGACTAGCTTCACACCCTTGAGTCCTGAGAAGCATCAGCGCCTCAGCAGGACACTGGCATTGGTTTGTGAGAGCAACCTGGCTCAGGGCACCGTCTGAATGGATGCTGTATCTGCCACGATGTCATTTTTCAAGGCATGCTCATTCTTTTAAGGAAGCAAGCCCCAAACAGGTGTTTAAAAATGAAAGAGTGAGCACAGCAGACTTCAGACAGGTGGAAATAAACTTAGAGAACATATTAAGCCTCTTTGATTTCTTTTGGGAGCTTATGCTCCTGGAATTTGTGCTCTGCTTAGATCTAAGAAAAGTCAAAACAGCTGAGAAGGGTAGAGAATCTGGTAATGTCAGCAAGAAAGAGACTGGCTGGGGAGATGGCTCAGTGTGTAAGGTGCATATTGTAAGATGTGGTGACCTGAGTTCAGATCTCTAGAAACTACATCAACCAGACTTGGCAGTGCATGTCTGGAATGCCAGCACTAGTATAGGCAGACACGAGGCAGAGGCGAGAGAATGCCTAGAAGCTCGCAGTCCAGCTAGCCTGGCGTATACAGCAGCAAACAAGATGGAAGGCAGAGACAGACATCCCAAGTTGTTCTCTGATCGGTACATGTACGTCAGCAGACACAAACACCCGCACACCCACACCCATACCACCTTACTTGTCTCTCTCTTTCTCTCTCTCTCTCTCTCTCTCTCTCTCTCTCTCTCTCTCTCTCTCACACACACACACACACACACACACACACACACTGAAAAACAAAGAATAATCGATAGGCTGAAATAGAAAACAGAGGAAGTTTTCCACTTTTAAGGAGTTAGAATTAATATATCCACTTGGTTTCTAGGTCTCTTCAGCACTGCATCTGTTTCTGTCTCTACTATTTTTTTTTCTTCAGAGAACTAAGTTGCTTTGCCATACAGCCTGTGGCATTGTGTGAAGGAAATGTGTCAAAATTAGATAAGGCTACACTAATTTACACTGGTGCCATCAAGGGGCTAGGCTTTTTTGTTTGTTTTGTTGTTGTTGTTGTTTTTACTAATAAAAATTGTATTTACTTAGAAGCATTCAGAATGTCAACAAAACAGCCTCATTTTTTTTCAGTTATAGAGCAGTATTCAGTTAACAGGACAATTATCTCATAAGCTGCACGAGAGACAACTGGAGATGAAAAACCAAAACAAAATCCAAAAACAAACAAATAGGACAAAACAACTGTCCCCATATATAACTAACATGTGCTGTGCACCAACAAGAACCTGCTTTAAATTTCCATACCAATTTACAGCTCCCAGACTGTACCAAGCAAGATTAGTGGCTACTGAAAATACCACCTGGACAGGGCTATCTAAAGACAAATTTGGTAGTGCATTACCTATACCAAAAAGACACTGTACAGTTTAAAAACAAATCTTCTACAGCTATACATTTCAATTTTTATTTAAAAGGAGTGAGTCCTGTATATGGGGGTTAAATGCTTTATAGATAAGAAAAATAACTGTGCCAGAACCAACTTATTCATCATCTTCATCTTCCTCCTCTTCCTCCTCCTCCTCCTCCTCATCTTCCTCTTCCTTCTTTTTTTTTTGCTCTTTTCAGCCTTGACCCCCTCCTTTTTCGCTGCGTCAGATTTTCCTTTAGCTGTGTGGGCAGCAATATCCTTCTCCTACTTCTCCTTCAGCTCGGCAGCCTTCTTCTCGTAAGGCTGCTTGTCATCCGCGGCAGTGTTGTTCCACGTCTCTCCTAGTTCCTTTGCAACATCACCAGTGGATAAGCCAGGATGCTCGCCTTTGATTTTGGGGAGGTACCCAGAACAGAACAGGAAGAAGGCCAAAGGAGGCCTCTTGGGTGCAGCCGGGTCCTTGAACTTCTTTTTGGTCTCCTCTTTGGGGGCAGGGATGGAGGTTTTCATTTCTCTCTCATAACAAGCCTTGTCAGCCTTTGCCATGTCTTCAAACTCCCCCTTTTTTTCAGCAGACATGGTCTTCCACCTCTCTGAGCACTTCTTGGAGAACTCTAAGAAGTCAACAGAAGCATTTACATGCTTCTTCTTGTGTTCCTCCCATCAAGTTTGTACAAAGAATGCATATGAGGACATTTTGCCTCTCAACTTCTTAGGATCTCCTTCGCCCATGTTTAGTTGATTTTCCTCCATGAGGCACAGAGTTGCCCAGTATCTGACCGGTTCTTGCTTTCCCCGGCACTGTCTCTATAGAGCTCAATATACTTTGATGGCCGAAGGGGCTAGATTTAAAGAGAAATTTCAGGTGGGTTCTCTTCCATGCCTGAAAAGAAATTACTTTCTGTGGTGGGGTTGTTGTAATTAAAGCAACTTTTTTTTTTTTTTTTTTTTTTGCTTTTGTTTTTTTTTAGAAGAGCTGAATGGTATAGTTAAAAAATAAATGCATTAAAGGCCTAGGTAGGGATGATCAGTGCTTGCTGGGAACTCTGACCTCTTACTCCATATTGGATTGACTTGTCAATTTACCATCCTGAAGCTGAGAACTCTGAAACTGTGCTATCCTGAACCCTCCTAGGATTAACAGGAGCACCAATGGAGTTCATATTTTTGGTTAAAAATATATAGATGGCTGCATACTTAAGGAGTAATACTGGTTAACCAAGTGATAGTTGCTTAAAACATTTTTTTTCCTGGCTAGTATGGTACATTATGTCATAGTTGGCCAAAGCTTTCGAACCAATTAGGAATGTTTCCATTGTAAAGGGACAAAAGTGGTCTCTTGTAGAATTAAGCAAAATGATGAATTTATTGTAAAGCTCTTATAGGCTTCTGAAATGATAGAAGATTCAAGAGCTAGGCTTGGGGAAACACATGAAATCATGAGAGTCTGCAATCTGACGTGGTATGACCGAGTGTCACCAGAATTAGCGTGGCCAGGACACTGTTGCCTTATCAGGTCTGTAGGCCAGTACCAATGCACTGTTGATCAATTCATTCCATAAGCTGGATGCCGCCATTTGTGGGGCTTGTGGGACGGGAGGCTAGAGTGTCCTTCACGTCTACAAAATGATGCAGGATGCTGCCCGTAAAGCTACGCTCATAGGGATTCCACACGTTCAGCTCAAATTTATTTGTTTTAGAACTTACTGGTTCTGCCATCAAAAGAAAATTGGAGCAACAAGCCTTGGTATGAATTCAAACCAGAGAAAGTTCATCTAAATACTAGTAAAGAGAATGGACCATGACCTGCCTTGCCGGGGTCATGGTGTTTCTAAGTAAGAGGATGTGAAAGGGTCTATGGTTTCACAGTTTGTTATACTCCATTCCCATTAACAAATATGGGAGCATACGCTGGAAAAACAAACAAACAAACAAACAAACAAAACAAACTGGAAATGGCCCTACATCCTATCGAGTACTGCATGTGAGAAAGAAAGCCCATGAGAGTTTTGACCCAACCACTCTCTGAAGAAGCTGAAGCTGAGCTGATGTCCACATACATGTCCCAAAGCACATTAAGGGCAAAGCCATTACCAGCTCAATTTTCCTGCCTCTAGCTGAGAGATAGTTTCCGAGCATCACCTGGCATCTCTCCCCTAAGGATACATTTTAACATTTTTCTTCTGAGAA
Organism: Arvicanthis niloticus; assembly: GCF_011762505.2. Taxonomy (NCBI): domain Eukaryota; kingdom Metazoa; phylum Chordata; class Mammalia; order Rodentia; family Muridae; genus Arvicanthis; species Arvicanthis niloticus. Next base: position 33,866,339 of record NC_047671.1, read on the forward strand.
AGAAATCAGTAGACAATATCCTCCTTAGAAACACGCTTTGCAGCATTTGGAGATACAGGCCATCTGGGTACCAAGTTCTGCAGCTGGCTCATGCCTTCTGTGGGTCCAGGCACTGAGGATTTTCTAGAGGTTTAACCTGATGGCCAGACAAAATGCATTTATCTCAGGAAGGATAGTTTGGAACACCCACTATGTTTGAGGTTAGTTAACATAAAACAATGAGAAAATGTGTTCACCAATCCCAGAGGTCTTAGAACTGAGATTGGCAAGCCTGGGCTATATCCCAAATGAATTTCAAGTGTGACAGAACAGCTACTAATGAACAACTGCAGGTTTGGAGGACACATCTAATTCTTCCATATTGTCCTTGTTATAGGTATTCATGGCTTATCCACACTTGTCTCTCTAGGTCCTCTGACGAGTCAGGAGTGTCACAGCTTGCTGCCTGGGGACTAGTTATGGCCAAAAGGCTTCAAGAACACATTGTGTGTGCAATTGCCTAACTAGAAGGTTCAGGCTATTGTAGCAGTGTTTTTTATTGTGGTGACTGTCCTCAGATGGTCTAACTACAATTGCTCTCCTGTTAGTCTCAGAATGGAATTAGTGAGTAGTGGGTACTACCTACCCCCTAAACTCCCCTGGGGTCGCACTAGATATTGAATGGAGAAGAATAAATGTCTGCTAGCTTTTATCACTGGAATATGGGCCTTATTTGGTACAGTTTTGTCTCACTTATTCAGGTAAATGTTTCTTCAACCTGCCCTATTCTTATGATAAAAAAGGCATATAAGCTAAAGTATAAATAATTCAACAGATATAGTCATTAATTTAAACATTTAACAAATATGTAATCATTATAATAATAAATAGGTTGTCAATGAAATTGTTCTTCCCTCAAAGGAATAAAAGATATGGTTTATTCTGAAGCCAAATACAAGTGACCATGACCCCAAAACACAGATTTAGGTTACCTCAAATAACATGTTTCAGTGAAGCAGCAATTTCATGAATCTTTTTTAATAAAAAAATTTTTTACACGTATGAGTGCTTTCCCTGCATGTATGTCTGTGTGCCACATGCATGCAGTGTTGCAGTGTCTTAGGGGGCCAAGAAAAGGCATCAGGTCGCCTGGACCATGTGGGTATTTGGAATCGAACCTTGGTCCTCTGGAAGAGCAGCAGGTGCTCTTACCTGCTAAGCCGTCTTTTCAGACCTTTCACAAGCTTTTTGTGGTGACAAAACAAAGGTGTTTATAAATCAACACACTTTTCAAATGTATCAGTGGATACATTGGGAAGGCAGGTTACAACAAACCAGGAAAAAGCCCTAAAGGCCTCGGACAAGGACAGCATTCTTAGCCCTTTGATTGCTAGAAACTTGGGATCTGTTCATACACGAAAGGATTTTTACCTGATAGTCACAGAGTATCAGGTCCGATCCAGAAGTGGGCAAGGAATGACTATCTAGGGAACTACTAATAATCCAAGGAAATTGTAATTATGCTCTGAATCTGCAATATTCTAACACCACGCGTTATTGAATAACTATCTGATAAGTTAGCCTTTGCAGGCATAAATTTCTTCCAGGAATTCTCAACCACAGGGCCAAGTATCTTAAGTCAATAATTTAGTGTAAGTTGGTAATTTTAATGTATGACTTATTACAGGTCTATACCATACTCCCAGAAATCAAGAAGACTTGTAAATTTGAATTTAGCTTGGGTTGTGTTATGAGTCCCAGACCACTTCTGGCCCAAAAAATTAAACAGAATTTTGGCTATATATTATTTATTCTATTGAACCATATAATACTAAAGAATCCTAACAGGCTAATTCAAAGTCCAGACTCTCCTTTTTTTTTTTTTTTTTTTTTTTTTTTTTCTTTCTTTCTCCAGCCTGTTTCTGAATACTGAGAAAATAGTTCCCTTTGCTTCCCTGTTCAGAACTGCCTCACATCACAGAGGCAAGATTTTTCAAGTCTTATTCAACTGACGACAGGCTAAGGGTAGTAAATTGCAGGCATGGAGCTGACAAACACAGAATGTTCAGGATAGATGACTGGGCAGACGAGAGCAAGTTTGGGGTCTTTACTGACACTTCAGGGGGTGGGGCATATGGAAGGAAGAAGGAAAAAGATAACTTTTCAAAAGAAATACCCATTTAAGACCTATGATTCATACTGAAAAAGCCAAACTGAAGGACAGGACTCTGCCTCTGGCTGCACCAGATTGGAGTTGAGTCCTGAGCTCTTTACCTGGGCCTAGGAGTCTCTACAGCAAGCTTCTACCACCACTAACTTTGTAGTGCTCTCTGCACCTACCATGGACAGAAATCCCCCTGAATCCATGAGCCAAAATAAATCCTTTCTCTCCTACAGCAAGAAGGAAGAAAACTGCATTTCAGATATAGTTTTTCTTGTAGGAAAAGTAAAAACATAAGTTGGTTATAAGATTTCCTCTTCTTCCTCTTCCTCTCCTTCTCCTTCTTCTTCTTCATCTTCTTTTTTTTTCCTCTCCTACTTTTCCTCCACCTCCTTTTTCTTTTTCTATTACTACTACTATCTTACTTTTTCCCCCTTTGGCAAGGTAGTGGTGCGGGCTGGGAGGGTTGTTTGGTTATTTCAAGTCAAGGAAGTCAAAGATAATCATTCTATCCAACTGCATGCTCAAAGGAAGCTGAAATTACTCCAACTTGCAAGTGTATGATACTTCTTCCTGAATCTACTGAAAATCTTCCTGGATGTGTCCAGATAAAGTCTCCTTTGTTGTTGCTGCCTTGGCACCATGGAATCAAACGGCTGCCAATCACAGAGCCTCCAGGACTGCTGAGGGGCTCTCTGCAAGCAGCAATGTGTGCCACAGATAGGCTTATTCGTTGAAATATGTGGCACCGAGGGTCACTTTCCTCCTTCACACACTGTGACTAACCCTTTGCCTTGCAATCTTGCAGCTTTGTTACTTTCTTGTTAACTCCCTTGTTCACATCCAAAGGAAACTTGAAGAGACACTTAAAAAAAAAAAAAAAAAACAAAAAAAACTGGGAGACTCTGGAACAGTTTGCTCTTTTTAAAGCTGGCGTTTAACCTTTGCTGTAACATTTCTTTTTTCCTTTGCAAATAAAAAAAACTTGGAAATTTCCCTGGCATTGAAATCCAGCCTGCCTTGGACCCAAATTAAGCTACAAAGTTGCTGTTCTCTGGTATAATGACAAATTTTCTGTCTTAGCTCATTTCCTTCTTTGGAAAGGCTGCCCTGTTGCATTATTTACCATTTGAGCTGTTTGGACAGTGACCCGTTTGGTTCTGGACTGGGGATTTCTTGAAGAGGCATACTTATTTGTCCATAGTCTGCTGGTCTTTCACACACTGATCAAGGGCCATTTCTGCACAGCTGACTTGACCTCTCTCTCCTCCTTCTCCAGGAAGCATTTAAATTTTTTTCCCCAAACTCATTCATTTTGTTTCACCGGCTGGGAATCATGTTTACATACAACAAAGCTGTAAGAACCTATAGAGAAATCCTCTGTACTGTCGTTAATGTGTTTTCATTTCTGAACAGAGCGGAGTTTTCTTGTGCAGCTCTCCACTGACACCCTATTCAGGCTTCCTATTGTCCCTCTAGCTTTGTCTTCTGCTAAACACAGTCTCTCCCTCTCTCTTTTTCCTCCAAGCGACTATTTGCATGGAGATTTGCATTTAAATGGATGTGGAAAGTACATTAACAACACCTACACTAACCATGTAAAAAAAGGCACTGCATTTATTGCTGCCAGACATGAATGGAGAAAAAAAAATTCAATGAATGTTTTGTAAGGAGAGTCCTCAGGTAACTGTGTTTTAGACACAAAGACACTTCATTAGATTGTATTTAATACTGATTATGCATAGAGAAATATATGAATACAAATGCTGTACTCCCTAAGGGGATGCTGTGAAATTTGGTCCAGTTACCTGCTCAACACAGGAGGCAAGCATATTTCAGTATTTAGGTGGAATCTAAAGGCTCTTAAATAGGTGGAGAGGCTTTCCAGGGCTGGTCCATTTTTTGAGCTTTATGTCCTTGCTAATAGAATAAGGGAAGAAAGGGAGACAGAATTTAAATATACTGCATTTTATGGCAACTGCTTGAGGCTTTTCTTTATTCTTGAGAGGCTCTAGCAATAAGCATTGCATAAGAAGACTCCACAGCATGGATAGGAAAGGAAAAAGAAAATAAAAGAATATGCTGAATGGAAGCAGAAAGAATGGGGAGAGAGGCTCTGTTGCCTTCCTATTTGGGGTCTAGCCAGGTTTTAATGAAAAGGAAGAAACAAATAGAAGAAAGGGAAAAGATAGAAGAAAGCTAAAGAGAAGAAGAAAGGCATGCTATGGGGTAATATAAATCCGACAGTGAGTGTGCACACAGAAGAGGGACAGGAGAGCAGAAGCCAATTCAAGAAGGCTGTAAAGAGGCCTTGGTGCTTGCCACACAAAGCAGGGGCTCTGGGTTATCATTCAGTATTACGAGGGAGAAAATTAAACTGGTCTTGGCAAAAGGGATTCTATTAAGGGATAATATCTTCCCTTTATTGTTAATTATTTTATGTTTACAGTAGTCAGTGTAAATGTATATTATTCTTACAGTAACACATGGCTTAGCATAAATAATTTACCAGGGATATATGGCTAATTTCTAATTAACTTCTAGCTCTGTTCGTTTGCTTTAGATTAAAGCCCTTTCTCTTCTTAACAAGTCCTTGAAAGGGAAGCAGACAACCTAATTACAGTCATTCATTGTGGAATATTTATATTTAGCCATTAAAAAAAAAAGGTAGTATCAAACGAGGAACGTGATGGAAAATGAGGTGGAAACAGAAAAGCCTGTGCTGGAGGGAGGGGTAATTTATTGTTTGTCTTTGTATTTTTATGTCTACATAAGAAAATAAATAGGTCAGAGAAATTTATCAGTGGGCCGAATGCAATGTGGTACTATACCTCTCTGCTCCCAAATACAATTATTGTTTATTGCTTAAAAACAATCTTCCATAGGCTGTATGCTCTAAGGAGAAATCTATAAACATCAGAAACAAGTCTCTAACAAGTCTTCATTGTTTATATGGATGGAGAAAAGAAAAATCCATATTTTCCTTCCTGTTAACCCAGAATAGACCTGAATACCCGAATAGAGCAAATCCAGTGGGTCACATGAGCTTTGAAATGCAACTGTAGCAGAATCTGATTTCATACATTATGGTAAGAGTCCTTCCACACCAAGCTGCAACAAGGTAATAAATAATGTGAACTCTAAAACCAGGCACATAGCCTCAGTCATTGACAGGCTGTCTGCATGAGACACAATGCTCTCTGAATGCAAGGGGCTAGCCTGAGTCAGAGAGCATTGGGAAATTCACCATGGGAATGTTCTGGCATAAACACTCTTTTGTGTGTGCAGCCTCATCCTCTGTGCTGAAGCATCTTTAAAAAGGGACAAAAATGGGATCAGTCCTTGCTTTGTACCTGTGTCATTGTAATTGACACAAGAGAGGAAAACCCTAGCCCTCCCCCCCCCCCCAGAGACTTTGTATCTTGAACTAATCTGTGACACCCTTGGACTTGTGACACCACGGCTCTGAATTCACTGAGGCTTACATAAGTGTGCTGTATTAGTCTCAATATGCATTTACAATACATGGCATAATTGTTGCTTTGCCCCCACCAAGAAAAAAAGAAAGAAGGAAACAATTTTCCCCCAAACAGAGTATTAAGGGGAAACGTCTGTCTGAAGATTTACTGTTGAGACTGTACAAAAACACAGCCAAACATCCTAGCGTGTACATTCATCTTGTTAAAGACTGCGCGCACCCGGGTGTATTTGTTCTTCAAAGAGTGTGAGGAACATCAAATGCTTTCTTTGTGCTTTCTAAGTCTGGCTGCAGTTTCCCCCCCTCCATCCTTTTCTCTTTCCTTCTCTGTCTTTAGAATATAAGGCCAGCTAGGGAACGAGTGAGACAATAAAGAGCAAAAAGGTTTTGGGGATGTGATGAAAGGGAGAAACTTTAAAATCAGACCTGGTAGTTTACATGGGCGAAGCCAGGGAGGAAAGTCTTAAAAGGAGAGTGTGGTGTACCAAAGAACAAAGGATGAGACCTAAAATACCTTCCCTTTCCTCTCTCACTAATTCTTTAAGTACATTACATAATTTTTACCCAAACACCGGGTGGGTAGGCATCCCAATTATCCCGTTTTGTCTGCCAATCTTGGTGCTTTCTCTGCAAAGACCCCTCTCCTAGGGAGTTGTCTTATGCCCGCACCATTGAGCTCTTTTGCCAGCTGGCTCTCAGTTCAGGTTAGCTAATAGGAGGTACTGGCTGGAGCTCAGGGGGCAGAAGAAGGGAACTAAGTCTTTTCTTCCTTGTTCCCTCTTTGCTTTGGTGCTTTGGGTCTGGCATGAGTCCCTCTGTGATAACAATGTTTGCCAAGCCCTGGGTCCTTTGGGTTCCAGCTCTGGACATGGGTAGCACAGGATATAAAAAGCTTCTTATTAATGCTTATCTTGGGGCTCAGTCTCTCCTAATCTTGTTTATACTTCTGCAAGTAATCACTTTATAAATTGTATTTGTAGGGCTTTGACAAATACAGTAACTGGACAGACAGAAGCAGTTGGTTCTAAATACCTTGACCCTGCCCACTTCACTTACATAGTGTCTGAAATACTCCACAGCTTGGTGGACTATAAAGTTTTGGGGAATTCTTTCTATGGCTGCCAAAATGATGAGTCTTTCAAGCTCTTGGCTGCTTTTATTATGTAGATGAACTACTTGGCTTTGGTCAGAGTTGAACTTGTGTGCTTTAGGAAGGCCTAACAGCAACAGTTGACAGAGATCCAATCCTTAAAAGGAAAGAGGGTGGGTTATTGTAACTAAAAAATCCAGTGGCATAGAAGCTTCTAGACATGGTTAGGGTTAGCAATTTGAAAGATGCATCTGGACTCTGTTTCTTTCAGTCAAAATCTCAACTGGATTTTCTTCTGTGACAGCTTTGGCTTTTAACTGAATTATTCTCTTGGGTCAAAACTCCCCTGGGAGCTCTTAGCCTGTACTACCCTCCCCACCTTATCAAACCATAGAAATGGTGGCCTGTCTTCTTATCTCAAGGAAATAAGGACTGTTCCTTTAACTTTGAAAAGGGCAGCCTTTGGAGGATAAAATGCTACTGAGTAGAAAGAGGAAGAAGGAAGGACATAATGTGTGTACAGTTTATATGTTTTTAAGCAGTTTACAGAAATGTTCTGTCAGTGGTTATAGAAATGAAACCTGAGGGCCAAGTGTGAATGAGGATGCAGGAACCCATGAGCGGCTTACACTAAACATAGCCACGACCTTCACAACTGCCTTAAACACCTGTCTCTGGTCCACAGATAAATACCCATAAAAACAACCATGTCTGTCTAGTCTCTGCTTTATGGCAAAACCAAGATAAGGGATTTTGGAAAGCAGACTGAATACATTACCTTATGTCCAGTGGATGGGCAATCAATTTTAATTACCCTATTTATGAATGGGGGAGAAAGATAAGACAGTCAAAAACCCTCTCTGAGAAACAAAACATTTCAAATACAATTCAGCCAGTAACTTACGGGCCTTTAGGCATGCTCACGAGAACCTACATCTCTTGGTTTCCTCTTCCTTCGGGAAGTGAGGAGGACTCTGGACTCAGAAGCTGGGCCCTCCCTTTAATTCTTGCCTGCTTTTAATGGAGGTTTTTTGGCAAGAGAGAATCAGCAGGCAGACAGTCACTGGGCTTAAGTTTTGATATTTCTTCACTACTCAGGAAACAGATAACATTGAAAAAATAATAATACTTGCCACCTGGACATTTCCTTAATGAAAAGCATTTCAGAAGAAAGAACACTATAGTGGTCAAACTCCATCAATGACTGGGCAGGATACTCTTATTTATACCTAATTTTTATATTATTTATAATGTATATTTAATTTATATATAAATATTTATATTTAATACCTTCTTTGGACTTAGACTGTCTTCTTTCAGTTGTGAATTTCTAGATCCTGAGAGATAACTGGAACCAAGTGGAAACAGAAGCCTGTTAGCTCATTTTCTATCTGACCTAGAAGGAGAAGGTTGGGAGATCCTTGCGGGATAGCTTCCAAAGCATGTGGGACAAGAATCACCTGAACATCTTGGACTTGTGGTAGTTACTCTCCAAAGATGGCTCTTTCTCCAGTGAAATATGACTTGAATTGACTACACCCCTTGACTCTAGGCTGGCTAAATAAAGGTGGAAATGCTGCTTCCTTACTACCAAGCACATTAAAAAGCCTAGTCCATCTTGCCTGGTATCTTAGGATCTCTTGGGATGTTCTCTCTGGGCACTAGAAAATCCAAAGTGGATCCAGTTTCTTGAAAGGAGAGGAAGGACCCAGAGGTTTTTCGTTATGAAGGATCCAAGGTAGCTGTATGGTAAGGACTTATCGGAAGAGGAATGTCTGCTTGTTTACTGAGCCGTCCTACTGCTGTGCCAGCGAGCTGATGCACTGCACATAAACAGTGAAGCCATTGGAGCAGGCCAGCTATCTCTGGAGTTTGGATGACTCCAGCCTCACTTGCCACCTGATTACAACTGCATCTAATGTGGGAATCCATGTGGGAAGACCTCTCCCCAGGGCCCCATCGACTCTAGGACCACAGAAATAACAATGCACAGGGTAAAGGCACAGAACATTGGACAGCTTGCTGTATACCGATAGATCATTGAAAGAAGTTTGTCCATAAGACAGCTGAATGGTTTTATAGCGGCCAAAATGGTCCATGAAGGAAGAGTGACTTGGTGTCAATTGTAATCTAGTCCAGGGGTTGTGGCTGTGAAGAATAAAGACACCTTAAAGATTGAATTGCTTCATTTGTCTGACTTTTTTTGTCCTCAGGGCTGTTCTCATTCCTGTTATGGGATTTTTCCAACCCTATTTTTATACTCCTGTACTCTATGGATATCTAACTTTAGTAATGCATAGTTTTTCTCTGGGTGCTAACTCTGACTCCAATTTACCTCTAATCTCTGAAGTTAGTATCTATTATTGCATGTCATGAATATAATTCCGAGTAATATAAATAAATACATTATAATTTACATACAATAATGCATACTTATCAATTTCATCCTTTTTTAATGAGTAGGTTGGAGGAAGGGGGATCTCATACAAAGGCAAATAACTATTGAGAAATGTACAGGAAAAATCTTGTTTTGAGTTGAGAGATGTTATAATCACTCAACAATATTAATATTTGTACCCTATTTTTACTATAAAGATGTGTTTAATGACAAATTTTGGGATACAATGAGCTACTTCAGTATAACCTTTGATTTATTTGAGACACAACCTCTGATTTTAGTGAATTTAGAATTGAGTTGTAACTGAGTAATGAAGTAGTATTTACGAGCACATATCATATGCCAGGTACCATAGCATACATTCATATGTAGTCTAAATGGGTTCATTTAGTCCTCAGAAAAATCTATTTAGTAGGTAATTTTGAGACTATAGATGAGAAAAATCCCCTAAAAGATATTACATAGCCCATGATCATGCAACTTATAAGTTATAGAAATGAGTAGATGCCTATTATTGTCATGCATACAGAAAAGTGGATTTTCACACCATTTTGTACGATTTATCATAGTATGCTTTGTCACTCAACATCAGCATTCCTCAAGAACTTAATAATGGAGAACCTCAACCCTCACCCCAGGCTTACTGAATCAGGATCTGTGTTTTAGCAAGATCTGTGTTTTAACTCTGGCTGGATCAAAGGCATATTCAAGTTTCAGAGGTATCAACCTGGAAAACAGATACTGGAGGACTTCTAAGAAAGAGGCTGACACTGTGACATTCAAGGGGCAGGAGCTGATTCCCTGACTAGAGAAATGGGTTCTATCATTCTATATGAGAGAGGTTCCTTTGCCAGTTAAGAACACACAAAGCCATTATGCAAATGAAATGTGGTGAATGGCCTTTTAATGCATTTGCATTTTAAAAAATCTGAAAAAGATACTGTTTGATCTGAGAAGTATGGTGATCTATAACTGGGCAAACTCTAGTTTCCAGGATATAGTTTATTCTATTCTTTAAACTACCATGCCCCGCCTCACTAACAGTCACACGTATAATGTGTCAGCTTGGTTCTGGAAGATGGATGAACTTCTAAAGGGATATTTGGCTGTATTTCGTGGTCTAAGAATAGCTGCCAGAAGTCTCTACACAGTAGTAAATGTACTTCATCACTTTATGAAAAAAATAGCTCCAATTGCTGAAGAAATTTGACTAGGTCACAGATTTCGGAGAGACAAGAAAGCATTACATGTGACACTGCTGTCTAAGAAATGAGATCAATAAACGTTTGAAATGTAGGTGCAAGTAATGAAAGAAGAAAAGGCAGAGGGTTGGTGGAGGAAGTCTCATAATGTAACTTGCTGCCTGACTTTGATTTTGGCTTTAAAATATCTTCAGAGCACTGGAACATCTTGTTCCAGATCTTGAGACATCTAACAGATGGCCACAGAGAGCCGAAGAGGACAAGGCAAGGAAGTCGAGGGGAAATCCGTTTCACCAGTGTATAAAAAGCAAATCCACAGACAGATGCCACAGGACAGAAATGTTATCTAGCTAATTCAAGGAAACTCTATGAGGTGCAGATGGGGACACATTACTGCTCATCCTTTCCACAGTCAATGGTGGAGACTTGACCTTAAATACAGCACTTGTAGGAGAATACACATGTCGTAAGATTCATGACATGCTCTTATACTTGCTCTTAGAACAGCAAGTATAATAACAAGAGTTAATCCTGAGGGCAAAGCTGAGAACAGAAAACAAAGACTGACACAGTAAGAGAATGTTCACAAATAGTGGGTGGCAGTCCTGAAGCCCACCCTCTGCTTCACTGGAAACATTTTTATGAAAAAAACAATGGGCTTTGAGCCAGAGCTGGGTTGGAATTTTGGTTTTATCCTTAAGCCTTTCTGAACCTTTGATTTCTTACCTGTAAATAACAGCAATCTCAACAGGCTGTTCTGGAAATTCATTGTGACAATGGCTATTAAAGATCACATTTCTCCATATTCAGCTCCTCCTCCTCCTCCTCTTCCTCCTCCTTTTCCTTCTTCTTCTAGATTTATTTATTTATATGAGTACGCTGTCTTCAGACACACCAGAAGAGGCCATCATATCCCATTTCAGATGATTGTGAGCCAACATGTGGTTGCAGGGAATTGAACTCAGGACCTCTGGAAGAGCAATCAGTGCTCTTAGCCATAAGCCATCTCTCCAGCCCCCTTGTTTGTCCTTCTTAAAGACTCTTTAACCTATTTACGTTGCCCACCACTGTTTCCCCTCAGTTAGACCCCAAGTGCTCAGCCCTCCTTACTGTTTTGATGTCCTTGTGATCTTCTCATTCTGAACCTCCTTTTTGGAAGATGTTTATACTGCAGGCCCTGGCCCACACCTAAGCATTGTCTTCTCCGGTCCTTGATCTCCTCATTCACTGCAACTTATTTGGTTGTTCAGACAACATTTCCACCCCTACAATTTTACCTCCATGAGCTCAGGGTCTGAGTCTGTTTTATTCATCTCTGTATTTTTACTATTGAGTACAATGCTAAATACAAACCCTGGTGATCATTCGGTTCTCCCAAATAATGAAAGATGACATCAGGTTAACAAATTCCATGTTGGTGTTTCTTGATGAAAGAGAAAATGTTTCTTGAAGCCTGTAAAAGAATAGAAGGTAAAGTTTAAATATCGGTCCGTGATCATTGGGCCTACCTACGACTCACTTAAAGGACAGAGGGAATAGCCATATGGGTGTTGTACCTTTGAGAACTTAAAGAATGCCATTTGCAGCTTAGGTACAGTGTATGAAACAAAACCAAAACAACCAAAAACCAAAATAAATAAAAAAAAATAAATAAAATAAAATAAAAAGAAAAAGAAAGAAACAACATAAGAACTGGAAATAGAAGTTGCCGTCAAGCTGGAGTAACACTTTCCAAGCAATGGGGTTAGGGATTGTAGCACAGTAGCTAGAGTGTTTGTTTAGCATGGATGAAACGCTAGGCTCGACTCCCTACTACATCAAACCTGCTGTGTTAGGGGCTGCCTGCGAACCTATCACTCTAGAGGTAGAGAAAAGAAAAATTCAAGGTCATTTTTATTACATAGGAGGTTTGAGATCAGCCTGTCCCCAAAGAAAGAAAACCGCAATTGTAGAGAGCTGCTGTTTCAGTGGCTACACGTTTGCATTTCCAAGATTGGCCCTGGCCGCATGTTTCGCCAGATGTAAACATTTAGCTGCGCAGTTGCTAGGCAGATAGGCGTGCCTTAGCCACTGCCAATCCCGAGGCATATTGGGTGGTGAGCGAACAGCCAATCAAAAGTGAATACGTCACTCTAGACTGCACTTAAGCGGGGACCCCTTCCTCAGCTCAGCCTCTCTCTCTCTCTCTCTCTCTCTCTCTCTCTCTCTCTCTCTCTCTCTCTCTCTCTCTCTCTCTCTCTTTCTCTCCCTCCCTCCCTTCCGCCCTTCCGCCCTTCCGCGTCTCTCCACGTTTCTCCACGTGGGTGATAAAGATTAAAAAGCCTCGTTTACAGTAACTACCTGTTCTCTGCGTCTCGTGATTTCTCCGAGGACGCAAAAGCGCCAGGGGGGCGCGTTAGACGCAATGTCTATAATATCCCCATGCTTTCCAAATACTATAAACTGTGATAGCTTATAACTCATTTTTTTTGCAGCCTCAAGAATGTTTTGCCAGTGTTCATTTCATCTTGTGTGTTGTACTTAACATAGAAGGTAAACACGTACATACACACACAAACACACACACACACACACACACACACACACACACAGGACGATAAATAAAACATTATAATCTTAAATACTTAGAGACATTTAAATAAAGGAGCATCTTAATTGTCTAATCTATTCTTAATTTTTTTTTAATCGAGTGCCTTGTTTTCTTATTCCCACTTGGCAGTAGCCTTCTGTTACTTTAATATTGACTTGCTCACATCTCAAGAATTATCCCGTGTAATCTAATCTCTGCAAGTTCATCTTTTGCAGTTGCTAATAATAGCGTGATATGATTAATTTCCAAAGATTCTCATTAGTAATAATATTCATTTCAGATCCTCGTTAACCTGTCAGAAAAGAGCTTTGGATGCTTCATTGCTAGAGTCAAGGCAGGTTCCAAGATGCTTTAATTACTTGGGAGGAAGTGTTGTGCGCTATCTTTCAGAGTGTTTATGTGTGTTGGCTCAGATTCGGTCTCAGACACTTACTTTCTAGAATCTGTTGCATTAAGAGTCTTTTCAAAGACTAGGTGAATGAAAAACTGTAAAAAAAAAAAAAAAAAAAAAAAAAGTCTGATTTTCTTTTTTTTTTTTTGGCTAATGTTCTAGCCAGCCTTCTCTCTTAGGGTGAAGCCTCTTCTGCCTTAACAATTTCAGTTATGTTTAGCATATGTGGCCATGAAGGTTAGAGACTCAATACTTTCAATCTCTCAGCTGGTCAGATTTAGAGGCATGCATTTGGAAAGCAGAAGAGTTCAGGAAAGCCAGAGAAAATGAATTGGATTGACTGACTTTTGAGTTTTGACATATGTCTAACATCTACACAGCATGGTAGGACCATTAGTACTTGGGCCTATTGTGTCTGGTGGAGTCCTCTGAGAATGCGCACTATGTAGCCATCTCTCTCAGGATACTTCTTTCAGAGAAATAATTTTAAAGACACATGACCATGTAGTACCAAGTGGGAGACTATACCCAGATACAGTTGGATACATTTGAGAAGACTAATCTTCAGATAGCTAAATGAAGATTGGTGCCAGTCTTAATCCTAAAAATTTTTATTTATTTTAAAATTTTAATTAGGGGTGTGTGTGTGTGTGTGTGTGTGCGCGCGCATGCTTATATGCACATGAGTGTAGCTACTCTCAGAGACCTGAGACTTAGGGTCTTCCTGGAACCGGAGTCACAGGTGGGTGTAGGTCAAGTAACCTGGGTGCTAGAAACAGAACTCAGATTCTCAGCAAGAGGAATGGGTAACTTCCTACCACTGTGCTGGCTCTCCAGCCAGGATGTCCACTCTTTCACCACTGGTTCTAAACTTTTATCTTTATAGTCAATGATATACTGATGCCATTTTCTGGCTAGGGGTTTAGATATACCAAAGACATCAGCCTTTTGCAACCAGAAGCCATATAGACTACACCAGAAATGAGATCAGGTAGCTGTTTAGACTCTAAAGTGGGCACCTCCTATGATGAAGGATATTTTTGTGTTTTAAATAATTCTCTCAGCACATGGAGTGTATACAGTTAAGAAGGCTTTGTTATGCTACATTGAAAAAATGTGAATGAGCAGAATGGAAAACAACAAAGAACTTTCCAAGTCTAGCCACCATCCAGAATCCTGTCGACCTTCGGTGTTCTCCCAGCCACTCTTTATGGTGCTGTCTTACGGGGATGTGTATATGCACTCAGGCACATGAGTGCAATAGTTATATGTAAGCAGAAACATGCAGAGCAAAATCCCTAATTACATAAACTCAGATCACTCACAAACATTTATCCTTGGGTTTTTCTAACTAATCTGATCTTCCCTCTGAGACCCTACTCCCTACCTGTGGGAATAAAAATTGAATTTGAATTTAGTCAGATAAACTCAATGCGATGTCATACAAACATTAAAGCTTCTTTTGATAACCCAGGCTCTTATTTGACTCAAGTGAAATCCATGTTTGCAGGGTCCTGTCTCTTCCTCTAACTCTTCTCTAACGAGGTGCCCACATGATTCAAGTGACCTCAATAATGGAAAGAAGGGACCTTTGGGCATTTTTGACATGGTCTGCTCCTTCTGCTGTTTGATTTCTGAGCTATGAATCCCAAGGTGGCATTTCCAGGTCACAAGTGCCCACTGCTTGTGTCTGAGTATCCCTAGCTCTGATTCTCTGCCTCGTAGCACATGTACTTTTTAGAGACAGAAATTGTGTTCTCCACCATACAGGACATCTTGCTGCCGTGCTGGGTTGGAGCTATGCCTACTGAGAGTGTGGAGGGAGTTTGAACATATGAAAATAGCCTAGCCAGTCAGCCTGGGATTTAGAAATTACTTTAAGTACTGCCGAGTGTGAGAAATGAAGGGTCTAAGAATTGAGCACAGTTGAGCTATCTGTTACTGAAAAGGCTTCATTCTGCTTTGAAAATTCAACATTACCTGCCTTGCCCTCTCATCTGGGTCAAGCTTTGTTCTCATAAAATGCTGCCAGGACAACAATGCCTGTGGCTTTTCAAGGTGTTTCAGGAGAGACTGAAGAGCTCTTTCCATCTGCTGGGGAAGCTGCTGGGGGATAAGAGAGGGGCCTTATGTCAACTTGTCTCTTATTAAGATCACGTTAATAAGCACCACTCATGTAAATCTCAGAGGCAAACAGGAGTTTTTGGGTTGAAGAGTCCCTATTGCCAAACAGAATTCTCGTGCTTTCCCAAAAACACTTTGCCTGCTGTCTTTCCTCTGCAAATCAAGATCAGGTTTGTGTTTGCGGCCATAGAGGACAGCTGGAGAAACGTAAATTGTTTTAAAAGAAAGTCACTGATATGCTTGGTTATGTATAGAATAATATATCAGGTAAATGACATGCCGTTTGATAGGCAGCAAAAAGATCTTGGGAGTAACACCAGGAGGTCTCCCCCCAGAGCAGTATGCATGAGTATGTGTTATGGTTCCTGTGCAAAACCTCCATAAAGCTTCCTAAGAAGAATTGGTCGTCAGGTGTCCATGGTATTAAGAGGTGATTGGATCATGGGGCCACTAACCTCAGCAATGGATTAATTAATTGATAAATGGACTAAAGATAGCATCTAACTGGGGGAGGCTGTCACAGAGAACTTGCTTGGAGGTGCATATCTATTCCCTAGATTTCCTTTCTCCTTTTCTCTTCCTCCCCAAACCCACCTTTTCCTGGGCTTCTGAGATGAGTAGCCTCTGACAAAATGGTCCTAGTCAGGTTTCTCCTGCCATGTTAAAACTTCATGACCATTTAGACCCGATCTCTGCACTTATACTTTATAATCATGGTTCATCATTGAAGGAAGTCAGGGCAGAAACTCAAGACAGGAACCTGGAGGCAGGAACTGAAGCAGAGATCATGGAGGAGCACTGCTTACTAGATTACTTCTTACTGGCTTGTTCACTTTGTTTTCTTATATACCCCAAGACCACCTACCCAGGGAGAGCACCACACATGATGGACTTAGATTTTCCACATCAACCATTAAGCAAGAAAATGTTCCACAGGTTTCCCAAAAGGCTAATCTTATGAAAGCATTAGAAAATGTCTTCTTATTAATTAAAATTAAAGTTTCCTGTTCCTAGATGACTCTAGCTGTGTCAAGTTGAAAAGTTTAACAATAAATATTAAAAAAGGAAAGAAAAAAGAAACTAGCTAGTACCCATACTCATCCTCTGCAGTCTTGTTGTCTTTCACATACAGAAATAAAGCCAACCAACAACAGGCACATTTTCTGAAACAGTAGCATTCTTCCAGAATTCTTCAAGTATTTTGTCACAGCATCAGAAACTGTCACAGTGGGTAGCAGAGAAAATCGGAGATTCCTGGTGCTCTATACCCAGCCTGCAAAGAAAGGAGATATCCAAGCCAATTCAGATCTGGGTCTGTCTGTATATGCGCTACTGTTCTGCCGTAAAGAACACCATGACCGATGCATTTATAAAAGGAAGCATTTACCTGGGACTTGCTTGTAGTTTCAGAGGGCTGAAACCACATGATGGGAAGTGTGGTGGCAGGCAGGCAGGCAGGCAGGCAGGCAGGCAGGCAGGCAGGCAGGCATGGCCTTGGAGCAGTAGTTGAGAGCTTACATTTTGATCTACAAGCAGTAGACAGAGTGAACTGAGTGGGCTTGGTGGGGGACCAAAGCCCCCTAAAATCCCCAACCCCACCCCTACCCCAATGACACACCTCCTTAAATAAACCCACATCTCCCACCCATTCCTAATTCATCAAACATTCAGATACAGGAGCCTATGGAAGTCGTTATCATTCAAACCACCACAGTGGTCTGGATTAGGTACCAGGGGCAGGGGTTGGATAGGGTATGTGTGATGAGGTGAAAAGCCAAGAGATCCTTTGTTTTCTCTCTGTTGAAGCAGATTTTACATATGAAGAATAAGCAAAGAACTTGAACTTTTTCTCCATTTCACATTTGTGAATAAAATTACATTTGAACTATATTCCCCTCCTGTCAAGGACACAAATATCTAATAACGTGCTTCCAAAAAATAGCATACAACCATGAGCAGGCTAAACCTGATGGTATAAATGCCAGACAGGAGAGGGAATCGGTGGCTTCCTGACATTAATCGGGTCGTCTTGATTACATAGCACAGGCAATGAAAAGCTTGATTAAATGACTTTACTTCATTGATGTCTTTAAATAGCTGGATATGTAATTTGCAATTTTACCAACTCAGTTACCTATGGGTTACCATGGTGACAAAGTATATGCTGAAATGACATTTGACATTAATTTTATTATTTTAATTTACAATCAGTGAAACAATAGCACTTCTCCTTTCAATGTGTTTCATTTTAAGGCAACCGAGGTAGGATAAATGTACGCAAACTGCAGAGCAGTTATGAATTAAAGTATATTAAAGTGAAAAGGTTAAGTCCAATTCATCCATCATCTAAATTAAGCTTTAAATTGCTATAGGTGGTTGGGTTAAATGGTTTGTCTTGAAATAGGTATCTACCTGGCCTTCTAACCTGTGGTTGGTATTTAGTCCTGAGACAAGTTACACTCAAATATGTATATTATGAGATCTAGTGGTCTTAATGCTTGAACTGAATTTGAACACAAAATGAAAGTGTACTTACATTGAAACTACTGGCTATAAAAAAGAATAGGCCCAACTGGCTTAGTGGTAAAAATCCATAGTCTTAGCACCCAGAACAGCAGGATCAGGAATTTGAAACCAATCTTGGCTACATAGAGAGCTCAGGTCAGACTAAATCACATGAGACTCTGTTTCGTGCCTAACCCAAAGAAGACTGGATTAAGTATTAATGTTTTAGTTAATAGTAGAGGATGATATTATTTATTATACAGTTCAGTAACATAAGAAACTATGGACATTCTTTTTACTGATGATAGACTTTTATCAAGAACGGTGAAACAGTAAGGACTATAGGAAACCATTCTGCTCTTTGTCATGACTGTTATTGCTAACATAAGGCAGGCAGGAGAAGGACCTGAAATGTGTTTTGGAAATGAGTGCATGTGTGCTCCTGATTTCCCAGGTTCTGGGTTGTTAGGAGTTCTGTTTATGTCTGGTGAAAAGATCATGGCATCTTTAGCTTCATATACATCTCTGCTCTTAACCACCTCTGATTTAGGATGTCCATATGCCACACCACTTATTGTGTTTTCAGACAGGGTCTCAGGTCTATCACATGAACTTCCAACTGTCTATACAGCCAATAATGACTTTGAACTTTTAATCTTTCTGTCTCCACTTCCAGAATGCTGTGGTTATGGACATGAACTGGCATAGCTGACTTATGTGGGGTTGGACTTTGGCCCCTGAATTTCATATCTGCTATGGAAACAAGTTAATAAGTCTACCACCCCTCTACCCCCATACTATCTCTCTATATCAGTATATATATAGATAGAGATAGAAACAGAGACAGAGATAGAGATATATGGATAACTTTTTAAAAATCATTTTTAAATCATTATTATGGGAACATATTTAGAATATTTCTTTACAGTTTGCTAATAAGGAGAACTAATATCCCATCCCCTATTATAATATATCTGATATGTATGAATATTTCTCCTGTTTTTCGCAATGACACGTTTTCTTTTCAGTGTGGAGATGAAGATGAATAAGAAATATTTTAAGCCTACCTAATACATTGTTTTGTTAGACAGCTGTGCACAGAAATACTCTTAAAAATAGATTCTGTATTTTAATGGAAAAAGCCATTGCTAAAGCAGCCAGCAATGACAAAAAACATAAAATTGAAGTTTCTTTTCTTACATCAAGACTGTATTTGGAAGCTGACAATAGGAACACAGAACTCGGTACCTTTTAGTTCATTGTTGAGAGGAACACCTTGGCAACAAGTGTTCATTTTGATTACTTTTCTATTCAACCATCCAACTAGCCAACAAGAAATAAGGTGGTCACAAATAATTAGCATTCATAGGAAAATAAATTAAGAAATAGAAAATAAGTTCACCTACCCACTGATGGAAATAAACCAGTAAGTGCAGAAAGGAAACAGTAAGGAAAACATTAATTCAGGAGGTGCCCTTTCAGATCGCCCGAGGAATCACGAGTAGCAATTGGAAATCCTGTTTTTCTCCTGGGAGGAAGTGCTGCCTGGAATATCATATAAACTCTACTGATCAAATAAAGAGGAGAGCCTGGGGCTAAAACAGAGAGAAAAAAGTTACAACAAAGGAAAACAGAGAGTTGTATGAAATGACACATTTATACACCAGCAAAGTAAAATTAGAAATCCTCTCAACCCCTCATAAATGTGATACCAGCTGCAGAAGAAAAATAGCTATATGACAGACTCCAGACTTCAAAAACAAGATAGCATAAAGTAGATTATTTCAGAGAGTTCCCAGAACATGCCTCCCTAATAGATATGTTTAGGCTCCGAATGTCATAGATTCACTTAATTTTGATAAGTGATATACACACTTACTTGAAATAATTGGAATGTTTAAGAGAAATGTAATCGTGGAATAATATTAAAAAGAGGAAGTTGGAACAAAAATGATGTCTACGTATTATTAAATTTAAACAACGATTTGACATTTGCTTTCTTCTTTGGAAGCGTAAAGCTCCCCATTCAGGCAAAATGGTACTCTCTGGCTTTCACAGACCTCGTGGAAAAGCTTAGAAAAGTGTAACCAATGACAAAATGAAATATTGCGGGGCCATGCTTCGACATGATGAATTTGCCTTTGCAGAAGTTTCCATTAGAAATTCAATGTCGTCTATTAGGAAGGCCAGTGTGCCTCGGTTCATGCAGTAGATGGATCCTGATAGACCACAGATAAGGGACATTTGTGTAAATTAAATCAGTGGGCTTGTCATTTGTGGTTCATCATTTTGCAAAACCAGAGTCCATTTGTAATGTCAATGATGAGGCTTAAAATACCTAATTGATTAGATTTTCTAAATCAGATTTTATTAGAGGAAAGCATAAAAATATCCCTGAAAGCAATCTAAATGTCTGTGAAAACCTAGAATGACCAAGGAAAAAAGATAATTGTAGGAAATCATGAGTGATTCACATTTGAGTCAATAAAATGTAAACAAGCCTGCATGAGGGTTTCATCTGTGCACAAGGCCATTCTTCACCGAGAGAGCCTTGGATTTCCAGCGCAGGTTCATATCTGTCCATTTTACAGTTGCTCGGCCCTAAGTGCTCAAGTTGCTACTGAGTCTACCCTTGCTACAACTTCTGGTTTCATTGACACCTCCACCATGTTCTTTCCTAGTGTGTCTCAACATTGGAATAGTCTAGGTTACTCTAGGTTAACACTGCTTTTCATTTGGCTTCATACTTTTTGTGGTCTCTTCTTGTTTCATAGGTTGAAATATCACATGCACGAATTACATATTTTTTTTAATGTTTACTGCCTATAAATACCATATACACATGGACTTAGACTCACCCATGCAGCTGTGTCCTCAGTGGGTTAATATACACCAGTATTAAGTATGTTATTCTACTATGGGCAAAACAGGAAGTCTGAATCCTTAACCCCATGCATTCCTAAGATATCTTTCCATTTCAGTAAATAATATACTCATGCCTTTACTTACTCGAGTGTCCAACATAGACCACCCTACAAACCAAGTTTAAGGCCAGTGGGACTACCTGAGATCTTATCTCTAAACAAACGAACAGGGTGGGGGTGTAGTTCAGTTGGTAGACTCCTTGCACAGAAAGCTGTTGGTTTAGTCCCCAGCAACACAGAAAGCCCACCATAGTGGTT
Source organism: Arvicanthis niloticus (assembly GCF_011762505.2). Classification (NCBI taxonomy): domain Eukaryota; kingdom Metazoa; phylum Chordata; class Mammalia; order Rodentia; family Muridae; genus Arvicanthis; species Arvicanthis niloticus. Next base: position 33,887,439 of record NC_047671.1, read on the forward strand.
CACGGATGCAATCCCAACATTTGGGATATAGAGGCATGAGAATCATAAGTTCAAGGCTATCCTCAGCTACAAACCTAAAAACATCCTTTATGATTCTGACATCTCATGACAAATTCACTAGCAAAGTTTCAGCACCTCTAACAACGACCTGATCCTGTTACTTCCTTGTTGTATCGAGATGACTTCTTTGGATGCCTCCCTGTTTTATCTCTTATCTACAGTTGATTTCCACCAATTCAATCAGAGTAATTCTTTTAAAATAGATGCAAGATCAAGCAACTCAACCAATGCAAACTCTCCTATCAGCTTCCTGTGTACTCAGGATCCTTCCACCAGTCTACACAGCCCTGCATGTTGTGGACCTGATGCATTCATCTCTGATTTCAATTCTTTCTACTATGGCCCTAACTCCAGCACTTTACCACAGCTGCAGCCTTCTTTTATTATGTCATGGTCACTTAATTGCAGAGGCTTTACACTTGGCCTTGCTCCTTCCTCCCTCAGATACTCCCCTGGCTGCATTCTACCTTCACTCCAATGTCTTTGCTCTGAAATAGCCTCTATCCATGCTGGCTACAGCTCTTCTGTATTTTCTGAGGGTACCAGACCAGGAGAAAAAGTGACATCTGGTTGTTGACACCCACCAACTCAGAGTCACTGGCCTCTAGACTTTTTGATAAGCAAAGTAATAAATATTTGTATTATTTAAGCCAGTTTCCATTGAGTGTTTTTTTTTTTTTTTTTACCTTAATTAAAAATTACCTGTAGCTAAGACATTATCCTAACTGGTGCAAAGAACTGAGACAGTAAAAACGTGGCATTCATTTAAGTAAACCTCAGCTGTACTCAGAGAAAACAAACACAGCTCTTCCAGGAAAAACAAAAACAACAACAACAAAAAAAAACTCTGGACTCTTTTGGGCCGTGGAAGGGTATCCTGGTTCTTGGGTTGTGGATTTGGCCATCCCCCCAGAACCCCAGGACTCGTTTAAAATCTTGGAGTTTATAGGATGGTGATCTTGACCTCTGGTCTCTTCACTAGTTTTAGTCCTATGTATAGACTATAAACTATTATAAAGCAGTACATTAAATTTCATATTTCTTCATGTTCTTTGTGAGATTGCCTTATCACCAGTACAGCTCCTTAGCAAGGTGGTCTTGGCCAGACAGCTATCCCTCAATCCTTCTGTACTCATTACTGAATGACAAAGACTGGTGTCTTAGTTTCCTCTGTGAAGAAACACCATGACCAAGGAAACTCTTGTAAAGACAACATTTAATTGATGCTGGCTTACAGGTTCAGAGGTTCAGTCCATTATCATCAAGGTAGGAACACAGTGTAGGAGGATCTGAGAGTTCTATATCATGTTTCAAAGGCAAACATGAGAAAACTGGCTTTCAGGGAGTTTGGGTCTCAAAGTCCATGCCTATGATGATACACTTCCTCCAACAAGGCCACATCTCCTAATAGTGCCACTCCAGGGCCAAGCATATACAAACTATCACAAACGGCTGTTCTTTATCTATACAGGGAAGCTCTGCATTTCACAGAGCTGAACAGTGGCCACCTGAGCATGGCAGAATTTCCATTTCTCATTATTCTTCCCATTTGAGTCAGCTCCAAATCCTTTGGCTTCAGTGAAATGACTCCCCTCTAACATTTTCTTTACAGCGTTTAGCATTGTTCATGCTCAATTAAGGATGATGACGAATAATGTAACCAATGGTAATTAGTAGCCTGAAAGAATATGATGGCTGAAAAAAACAGTGGGAATCTTCCCAGGAGAGTTCTCTTCCTATTTCCAGGAGCTGTGTAGACGATGCTGTGAGGAGCACCATCCACCTGGGATAGAATGAGGGTGGACAAATAGCAAGAATAGATGACAGTGGGGAATTCTGCAATAGTGAGGTAATGAGCTGAAAGGCACAGTCGTTCCTTTATTCTATTTTGTTTCTAAAGCTTAATTTTTACCATTACTAAATATGACAATTATGTCTCCTTGTGAACACAGCAGTGACCTAGATATTGCCACTGTGAAGTATAGCATGGCTTTTGGATTTCCCTTGCTTATTTTTATTGGAAACTAGCCCCCAATGAGATGTTCTTAGCCAACAATGATCTTGCTCTTTCTTTTCTGGCTCCTGTTGTGTGCTGTGCCTGGAGTGGCCTGGCATCTTCTTCTGGTTCTGCTTGCTGTTTAGACCATCCTTTCTCTCCAGAGTATTGCTCTCCTGGAACCTTTATTAATCTTCCTCTCACAGGAAATGCTTATTCTTTGAAGTATTTTTCCCCGAATCTTAAGCCAGTCATTTTCTTAAAGGAATTGCATGAATTACAAACAATAATGTGCACCTATCTTAGGTGCTCAGTTTAATAACTTTGAATATATGTATGACTGTAGTCAAGGGCTGGTAGGTTTTCAAAAGGCTCCTTCATCACTACTGTTGCCTATAATACTACAGACCAGCCTGGATTATTTGCTTTTTAAATCCCTTCATATAAATTAGTGGGTTTCTCTTGAAGGTAATTTTTTTCCTCAGGCAGATATTTGATAGTGCCTGGAGACATCTTCCCCCCACCCCATGGGCACAGTGAGCAGGGTGTGGGAGAGTTACTATCAGATAGTAAATGAAGGGCAGTGTTGGTACTGACCCCTCTATAGTGCATGCAGAACATTGCCTGATCCCCAAAACAGGCCCTGAATGAAAATAGCCCTAAGGTTGAAATTTTCTGCTGTAAATAAAACCATAAAGTATATACTCCTTTGGATATGATCTACTTTCCTTAACTTTAAACCTATGAGATTCCTCCATGCATTTGTGCAAATCAGTTATTTATTACTGGGTGATATTCACCTGTATCATAACCCAATGTGACTTAATTTCACTATGTTATAAATATGAACATTCTACTTGGATGGATGTATATGTGTGTATCCCAGGCATGCATGCTTGATGCTCACAGAGGTTAGATCAGGACATGGAATCCCCCAGGACTGGAGTTACAGACTGCTCCGAGTCATCACACCCATGGTGGGAATTGAACCCCCGTCCTTTGCAGAAACAAGTGCGCTTAACCCCTAAGCTGTCTCTCCAGCCTCTCAAAGTCATTTAAAATATGGCACTTTGAATACTTCTTGAAAGGTATGTGCCAGAGTACGGAAAGTTAATATGAGAAGTGTAAGGTAAATTTTCTGCCAAAGACTCTAGATTCACCTCTGCTTTCATAGTTCCTTCTGCACCTCAAGTCAGAAAAATGTAGAGAATGAAAAGTTGGTATCTGCTTATAGAGCTATTGAAAGTATTAAATATATCTATATATCTATATAGGTCTATCTATCTATCTATCTATCTTTATATATCTCTATCTATATTTAACATTGTTTCCTATCATGTTGGTTTTGCTATGTTAAAATATGTTGGTCTATGTGTGTACGTTAGTTTTTGGTCAAAAAATATCATCTGTAATTGACACTAGTGAAAGTCAGGGGGGAGGAAAGTAATTATTTATTTGGACATTTTCCAAGACTCCAAAAGCCACTGTTAGCTGAAGGTCTCTGATGAAATACACCATTCTCAACATTGTTGACTTAACTAGCAAAAGAACTAGAGACAGATCACATGTATTTGAAACAATAACAAGTTTCAAGAACTCAATCAAAGAACTGTAAAGAAAAAACCTTCCAGTATCACCTTCTTACATCTGCTTACAGACAAGAACTCAAGTTATCATTTATTAGAAACCCTTCACAGGCTGGATTATGGATGAGTTAAATTTTCTTCTTCACTCCTCCCCACAGTCTTCTGGTTTTGACTTTGGGTAATAGTGTCTCATTCTGCAGCTCAGGTTCTTTCTGTGTAGAGCTTGTTGTATAGGCCAGGTGGACCTCAAACTGGCAGCAGTCCCCCTGCCTCTGCCTCTCAAGTTCTGGAATTACAGGTGTGTGTCAGTATGCTAGACTTTTTTTTTTTTCAGAATGTCAGGAATCACAGCACATGAGAGGAGACGAGGGTAAAAACTACTTTAGATGTTAATATTAAATATTTTTTGAAACACATCCTATTAAAATAAATTAAGTGGAAATTTAAGGGTTTTTTTTTTTTTTTTTTTTTTTTTTTTTTTTTTTTTTTTTTTTTGACAGTGTTGGATGGGGATTTTTTGGGGCAAAATTGTGAAGGAGCGTTTTCCTGAAGCAGACACAGGTGAAAGGATGTTCTGTTAAGGCAAGACTGGTACTGAGGCAAGACCCCTGGAGGATACATGGTGTTGGAGGGAATATAAATAGGACTCAGAAAGTGAAGAACTTTCTTCACTTTCACTTTCACTTCACAGAACAGAAAGTGAAGGAGGTTGAGCTTAACTTGCCTAGAGAGCTAGTGTTGGTCTCTCATGCATCTAATCTTTGCTAATCTTCGCTTCACTGAGAGAGGCACAGCTGAAAAATTGTCCTGGCCTTCCTGTTGGCCTTGGTCCCTCCTACTGACTTGTGTGAAGGCTGAGGCCTAGCCGTCTCTGCTAGGTAATTCCACTGATACAGATTCCTGTTTGCTATCCCAACTCTACTGAACTGGACTGCTGGTATATCTGTGAATTGTTTTCGAGTGGATCAAGCTACCATAGCTAATCTGTGAACTGAATTGCTGATTTCCTGACAGGGCAGATGGGATCTGCTCCAAAGAACCATTTCTAAACAGGTCCACTTTTCCCATATCCTTCTTTTTCCCCCACTACCTCTGGTGGGTAGTGGGCTAGAAGGGAGATTAAAGCATTTGAGAACCATCATTAAAAGAAGGATCTGAAAAAAATTTCAAGTTACAAATAAGCAACTAATTCATATGGTTGAGTGAAGAAATCGGTAGCGATATCATTAAATTTTAAATTTTATACTTTTTGAGGTTCCTGTGATGTTTTATTGTCTTATTATACGTCCCCTATATTTAGAGACAAATTCGGTGCTTGACCAGATAGGGTAATGCAATATGCAGTACGTGGACAATTAATGACAATGGCTTTTAAAAATAGCTCCATATAAAATAGGTTTTAAAAATCCTTTGTTTGAGAACTTCACATATGATTACAGTACGTCTTTGACATTTACAATCATTTCGCTGCCTCTTCTGTGATTTTCCTTGAGCCTTAGGTGTAGGGGTCATGGTGCAGATGGGTCAGCTGGGGTTGAGTTCTCCACAATGAGCCTTGCTCATCACCTTGACCAGTTCTGGGTTTCTGTTTATTTTGCTCTGTTGTCGTCACTGTTCTTGTGTGAAGGTCAACAGTAGTCCTTTGTTCTTGTTGTCCTATTGTGGGAGGGATCTCAATGCTAAGTCTGCATCTGATCTGTGTATAAATTCTAGAGGAGCTCTGTTTTAGTTAGCTTTGGTCTTCTGACAGAACGTTGGTTAGAAATAACGTAAAGAGAAGGTATTGTCAAATTTCATGCTTCTGAGGGAGTTCAATCTACCTGGTGAGGCAGGCTTTGTCCACAGTGACAGAGTGTACTGTGGTCACTGTTAACACTGTAGTAAACCTGGAAGCAAGAATTGTGGCTGGAACCAGGGACAGGTATGTTTTTCAAAGGCCTTCCCCAAATGATGCACTTCGTCCTGCTGGGACTCACCTCCTGAAGGCTGTCTAGTTCCCTCAACATGACACTCTAGTGCTGAGAGCTGCAAACAAGCCTTCTGCAAATGAACCTGTGAAGGATGCTATGGCTTCAAACTACAATCAATTAATCTGTTTAATGGTTCCTGGTCTTCCTTCTCAGATGTGTGGGGACATGACTCCTTATTAACCTGGTAGGTGAGGATAAGAAGAAGTAGCTTTGGCCCATGGAAATAAGTGAGAATGTTTAAATACTTACGTCATTTGGAACATGTCTATTGTTAAAAAGTCAAGTGATATCAGGTCAAGAGTTACAACATGGTGGGCTCAGATTATACCATGCGATTGCTTCATTGTTGCCTCTGGACAGCCAGTGGTCATGTTCCTGGCAATGAAATTGTTACAATAGCCTGAGTCTTACTCTTTAACAACAAACAAATACAGACTCTCTGAAAACAAACATTGAGTTTTGGAGAAAGTACAATTTATTTGGTACACATTAAACATCAGTAAAGGGCATAAAATTTTGAGTATTCCTCAAATGTGAGGCTGTTGTCATTGTTTCCCTAAGAAACAGTTCCCACTATCAGTGAATCAATGACATATGTAAATCTGTCAAAATTTGGGAGTTACCTGTTGTGACTTTTGTCCTGGGCTAGGGCAGAGTTGAACTTACTGCCCTCTGATATAAAGATTCAAAATACACTTTCCTGCAAACAAGACAAGACTATTAAAAAGAACTGACACTTAGGTGAAGACAGCAAAACAGGAGGTTCGCTCAGCAGAAGTTTAATTTGGAGGACTACCATCGAATATGACCAAGTTTTATGTCACAGAGGGAAAAAAAAAAAGAGCATCAGTGAAGATACAAGAAAAAATGAGGCCAATGTGCCCCTGTACCCTTAAACAAGACTGGTTTTAGGCATATGTTATAACAATTTTAGTGTCAAGTCCACAGCATGATTTACCCAGAGAGACTGAAGATTGCAATCCTTGCTCGATTCATTTGTCCTCTCTCCCGAGTGTGAGTACAGCCAGAGCTGTCTGCTTTTCGATTCAGTTGGTATATATAAAATATGTAAATGTCAAGCAGGCCTAAAGAAGAGCCTTGCCCTTTAGAAGCTGGGAGCCAGCGGTCTGTACCTTTTCCCATCCATCCTTGCCATCTAGTTGGTCATTCCAACCAAGACCTCTTCACTGGCAATGTCTACCTGAGGGCCAGGGAGACCATTGATCCCATGTGAATTCAGGCTACTTGAGCCACTATGCATCCTTTCCAGATCCTTCTGGCTCCATGCCCTCTCAGATAACACTCACTCTACTATCTTCACTACATTCTTCTTTTTAAAAACAATACTTATTTTTATTTTATATGTATGAGTGCTTTCCCTGCATGCCTGGATACCATGTGCATGCAGTGCCCTCAGAGGCCAAAAGAGGGTGCTAGATCCCTTGGATCCTAAGTTGTTACTCACTATGTAGGTGCTGGGAACTGAACCCTGCAAGCACTGATCAAGAAGCGCTATTAACCTCACCTCTGAATCATTTCTCTACCCTCTCCTCATCCATATCTTTTTGCTGTTGTCGTTAATATTTTAAAACAGCCCCTAAGTTATTGGTATAGTGAGGATCGAGTTTTGTTTACTTGTTTTTTTTTCTTCCACATAGCATTCATATTAACATACTTTAAAGTTACCACAGACCTAACAGATCTACCGTGTGCCTTGGACCATGCCGGAGTGTCAGGAATAGCCACTGCTCCCATGAGGCATGCATTTGTATGGCGAGTGACTGGTGTGTAGTTAAAAGGTTAAAAGAGCTGTGGAGAAGCAGCAGAGGAAAGGGGACAGTGAGAATTGGAACGGATGGGAATCAGGAAAGGTCAACGTTGAGAGGACATGGGGAGGCAGAATCATGACCCTCTGGACTCAGCTTTGCTCTAGATGAGAAAGTAAAGATGCAAAAGCTTGAGGTCCAGTGGTCTGCAGTCTTTCAGCCCGATTTCAGGCCAGGGAGGATCAGGCATAATGAGGGTCACAATAGAAGTGGTCATGGGCTGGAGATCCTGGTCTGCAAGGTCAAGTTCAAGAACCCTGACTGTGACGAGAAGTTCCCAAACAGGAAAGTGATTCATCATGTGTGAGGTTTTAAAGTCCACAGAAAAGTATTAGATTTTTTTTTCAGGACTATTCAGAGATGACTGGTATCTAACAACCAACTTATCCAGTAATAATTGTTTTAAATGTGTTCATATCCAAACACATAATACTCATAAGAAGAACATTTTCTGCAGACATGATGCGATGGCATCTCTGTAGTTTTTCTCTAGTTTTTATCAAATCTGTATGGGTGCTACCAGTCATGTTTTATTTGTTACATTTAAAAATTAGATGTAATTTTATAGATTTATTTTAATTGTAGATTTTTTTTCTTATTCTATTTTTCTTATTATACACAGTAATTGGACACAGTAGAAGAACTCGGTGAGATACTTTCATATATACAGTATGGATCAAGTCCAGCCACTTTTACTCCTACTCTATCTACCCTCCAGTAACCATGATTCTACTCCGCTGAGCTGGTGTGCCCAGCTTCCTCCTATGAAAGCAGCCAGCATGTTGTTGGCATCTGGCTTATTTCATTTAATGTCCCCAGTCCTACTGCAGAGGGCAGGGCTGTTTCCTCTCTGTTCCCGAACAGCAGTCCATACTGTGTTTATGTCACATTTCCTTTATCCATTTGTCCATTGATGGGCACCAGGCTGATTCCACGTCTTACCTATACTAAGAGAACATAGAAGCAGGTACCTCAGGTCCAGTCAAAATGTAACATTACCTTTCCAATGAGCTCATTCCTTAGTGCATGACTCACAGAACCTGTAAGGAAGCAAATGGTTACTATTTCAGGTCACTGGATTTGGAGGCAGACTGCCATTCAATAATGGATAATGAACATAATTAGAGTACAAGGGACCCGTTCAAACTCCATGGTTATTCCCTTTATTAAAAAAGTATGCAGTCTGAAAACAACTATGATCACCATGGTTCTAGAACTTTTAGATGAAGTTTCAAGCATCTCTCATGTATTATCTAACTTAGTCTATAAAATAGCACTGTCATATAAAAATCTATCTATCTATCTATCTATCTATCTATCTATCTATCTATCTCTATCTCTCTTTCATTTTGTTAGGATCTTGCTACATAGTCCAGTTCTGCCTCGGTCTCCCATGTCCTGAGGTTGTAAGTCTGTGCCACCATGACTAGTAAAAGTGTGTGTCCTTGATGATCTTGTTTTACGGACAAGGAAGTTTGAATCCAAAAAACTATTAAGGCTATTAAAACCAAAGTGAGTGGCTGTAAGGGTGACAGTCTGCCTCTAATGCTTAGCACCTACACAATGTAGAGCTACGATGAGCTCTACATTGAATAGAGAGGTGGAGATGTTGTGTACAGCTGGATCAAGGAGACAGGCTTGGTTAATCTCCCAAGGTGCAGTCTCTGCATGGAAGCAGTCTTCACTTAGTAAATGTCTGAGGGGAGAAAGATATGGTCGACATATTTTACACTGGCTTCCACATTTGCACTTGGACCCTGGAGGAAGGCTTTGCCAAGCCTCTGAGCCTCACTAGGGTCTGGAGAGGCTTTGCCATTCCCATGAGTCCTAGGCTATGGGGTCCTTGACATGGCTGTATCTGTGTCACTGTGTACAATCACTCAGGATTCGCTCACCCAGGGGTTTCTAATTCCCCATGTGAAACTCTTCCTAACAAAGCAAATCATTTGCAGAGGAGACATCTTCGTGTCTTCTGACTTTGAGTTACGTTGCCTAAAAATACCTTTGCTTGCACAAAGTAAAAATGTACGTTTTCTATAAATTATTCTTTCAAAGTGTTCACAAAATTATAAGTCAGAAGGTTTTCTATGAGTCCAGAAAGCAGAATTTACCACACACCCACAAAAAGTTCTTTCTGTACCTTAAGCAGGGCTAACGTTTGATTTACTTCGTAGTTGTTAATACCACTGGTAAGTTTGCTTAACTTTATTAAAATAGCTGAATTTGTTCAGCCAATGTTTGTTGAGTCATGCAAATGTGCCTCAAGTGTATAAATTAAAAAAAAAATTAATGCCTCTGTAAAGTCAGCACTAAGAGTTCTTGTTTAGCAGACAAAGAAAACGCTGATGAAGGAAATCAAGCCCCTGCCTGAGGACATCCAGCTGGTAACAGGCAGACCTGCTATTTGAACCCAAGTCTGCCTCAACCCAGAGATCATGCTCATTTCTACATGTCTAATCCTAAAAGTATTGACCAAAGCCAATGGTCCAATGGAGTAGAAACCCACCTTAAGCAGCGCTGAGAATCATTGTGTTAATGGGGAGAGGTCTATGCTAGAAGGAAAAAACTGTACACTCCATCCCAATGAAAACTAGTAACAGACTGACTTCTGACATCCCACTGGTTTTGGAATACATGCTATTTTATTCTAAGAAAGAAAAGAGCATTGGGATATACAGGTTCTCCTCACTTGTCTGTGCTTCATTTGTAATAACATTCACTATTTAGGTAAAGCACTTGAGCTAGGTTAGAGTGAGCTACTGTAAAGTACTAAGACAGGCATAGACCTCATGAGAGGACTGATAGATACTGCTACACCACCATTAATACCACATCTACCAATTTGTAACATTGAAAGTACATCCTGCATATCAGATACTTATATATGATTAATCACAGTAACAATGGAAATAGTTTTATAGTTGGGGGGTCACCCCAACATAAGGAACTGCATTAAAAGGTCAAAGCATTAGGAAGATTGAGAACCACTGAGTTAGAGATTGACATTCCTGACACCATAGGCCTAAGCTTGAAGCACTTGTCTATGTAGGTATAATGGTTCTTTCTCATGAGACCTATATAAATGTATGATATTAGGAGGTGCTACTTGCTGTCTGCCAGGGATTGTCGCTGGGTACACCGAGGACTATGATAGTTGCCAGGCACTAGTCTGTTGATGGTTAAAGCACAGAGCAGTATGCCTCCAACCAGACTAGGAACCCTAATTCTCTGGATTCTAGAGCCTTGAGCATTAGGCCCTTGTTCCCTGGGGTGTGGAGGTACAAGCCTGTGGCTCTGCCAGTCCATTCCTGGGTCTTAGGCACCCAAAGGTTCAGATTTGCCTTCCTCAGAGGAGCTTCTCACCTCTACATGGTTTCAAACAAATATATACTACTGTACACACAAATAGACAAGACTTCACCTAGGGATAGCATCAGGACTGAATGGAACATTCCATAGTCGGAATTAAAGCTTGAGTTTCTGGCTGCCAAGGCTGTTGTTTTATATCATATGCATATCTTATTTTTAAAAGTAGTTTAGATTTAGTTTATATAATGTTGTGAGGCCAATATAGGCATAATATCATGTTCTCCCTTCCTCTTCTTCTCCACCTGCTCTTTCTCTTCCTTCTTGTGTGTGACAGGACTGCAGGCATACCAAGATGGCTTCAGATTCACTGCTTGTCAAAGGAAGATTTTGAACATCTGATCCCCCTGCCTCCAACTCCCAAGCACAGGGATTGTAGGCAACTTCCACCATGCTGAGTTTCTATGGTGCTGTAAAATTAAACATTGGATTCTGTGCATGCAAAGTAATTGATCAGTTGATCAGTTTACTAACTGAACATTGTCCTCAGTCTAATACAGGGTCTTTTGTTCTGGTGGCAGTGGTGACAGTGCTGTATAGTAAGACTTTCTCTGACATGTGACTTTCTCAGATCTGCCAGTGATGTAGATATTGACACAGAGGCTTTTTAATATTTTAAAGCTTGGGCCCTTTACCTAGGGCAATCTCCCAGCTAGTCTAAAGTTAACCTGACTAATCCTGACACTCTGTCCTGCCATTTCTATGATCAACTCTGGTCTGTCCCTTTGCCTCATGAAAATCAAATCTCTCTATCTCATTTCTTCTCCCAGTGTCTCTTTTTGTCCCTCAGAAGTACCACCCTCTACTTCCTGCCCAAGCTATTGGCCATCAGCTCTTTATTACAGCCAATCAGATACGATTCTAGAGTGCCTCTAGGTGAGGGAGGGAGGAAGGAAAATATTTACAAAATATGGGGCCATTGATGAAACATAGAAATAACAATACAAAGTTCCTGCCAGAATTTTTAGCTCTCTGCTAGTACAGAACTAATAATCAAAAATACAGAGACACACCATCAAATAGTGTACTCCAAGAGTGTTGGGGTTTGCTGTCAGGATACCATGGGTATTTTTGGTTTTTTAACTAAACGGTATACTCAGCCTCACGATTCTTCCCAACTTTTAATATTAAAATTAAAAGCAAGTTTAACAGATTTCATAATCTTTCTAAGATAGCTTTGATTTTTTTTCTAATAAAATAATTTTTTTCTGAGCCTATCATGATTAGATTCTGGGAGTAATAAACATATGCCTATTTATAAAAGTGAAGAACAGTTTAGATTAGTTTTCCCAGAAACAGATTCAAATGTGATTTCCTTTCCAACTCTTGCATGTGGAGTCAATGCTATGAGCACCTCATGATGGCAGGCATATTGATCAATCCCAGTAATGACTGCTAGATACCATGCAGGAGAGAGGCCATTGCAATCAGCTTCATAGGTGAACATTTCTTCATGAAAATTCAGCTGTGATATACTTCCAATAGGAGGCATATGCTGTCAGATAATTTTGTTAGTGACAAATGAAGTAAGGGATCTAGTTTAACTTAACATTACTGGGTGTGGTGGCCCGTGTCTTCAATTCTAGCACTTAAGAGGCAGAAGGAGGAGAATCAGAAGCTCAACTCCAGCCTTGGCTACATAATGAATTCAAGGCCAACCTGTGCTACCTGCAGCACTGTCTCCAAAGCAAACAAACAGTAAAGACAAGACTCAGCACACTTAATAGATACACCCTGACTTGATCTCAGAAAAGTGGACTGAAAAAAAGGAGAGCAGGTGACCATCACTCAGAATAAGGAAAGCAAGTGACAGTTGCTCACTGCAGAGTCCTCTAAAGTCAGGATTAATGAACACACATTTAAAAGTCATGTTTTGTTTGGATGAAGTCTCCTTTCTTCTGCTCTGTCTCCTAACTATTAGAGTTCCATTCCTACACCACCATCCCAGCGATAAAAACCAAGCTTTAGCAGTTGGCTCTTCTGGCATGTCACTTGCCATTTCTCCTACTTATATTATATTGGGATCCACTTTTGGCTTTTCCTAATTATGGGTATGTGGAAGAGATAAGTCAAGTTTGCTCCAGTGTAAGACATTTCTGATGGCCCACTTATGGCAGGCACTGAGATGTCTTTTACACACGTACAAGTAATGGGATTCTCAAAACAGCCTTAGGATGACATGCTTTGGAACTATGAAAAGTCACAGGCAATACAACATGAAATGCAGGAATGAGCCTTAGCGGGTGGCCCAGGAGCTGTCACCAGTGGACAGTGGTGTGTTTGGAAGTTAAATTTAATTAGTTATTAATTAATTAACACGATACTATTTGCCTGCTTATAAGCTACCTGTACAGGCATACCATGTTACCTGTGGTGTCACTGAGAATTGCAGCTGTCTCAAGGACACAATAGAACTTATTTTTAATGCAGGAAGAAAAAAGTGGGTCATAGTGGTCAGGGTCCCCATGTCCTTCACCCCACTTTTCTGTGTGATGGGAAAGAGAGAAATGAGTTAATGACCTGCAACTGGCTATTTTAATATTTATTGGCAAGAAAGGCAATAATCAAATGACTCCTATGGGGACGAAGTATAATGATGCTAGCGATAAGCCTTCAAGTGAATTACACTAATTAATTTCCGTAGGACAGCATTACCCAGCACCTCCATCATGAAAGACAGGGAAGTCTCAATCCCAAGAAACAAAGTTGTATTTCAAAGGCTTTTGGGCATCCAGGGATTGAGATCCATAGCTTTGCATTCCAAATGGGATGTTGAGTTTACAGAATCAGGCCAATGCTCAAGTAGTCAACTGTCTTCCTTCTCTACAGAGGTCATACATGTGGGTGGCAGAGCAAAAGCTGGGGGACCCAGTGGAGACGCTGGGGTTGCTGTCTTGGCAGTACTTGTGCTACAAACACACAATCTCTAGCCCAGAAGAATCTCTCACATGAAGTTTTAAAGGCAGGAAATTCACACACACACAATGGAGATTCAAAAGCCTCCTGATCAGTAGGACCACTCTTTAAAAATTAAAATAAGATTGAGCTTCCTCTGAAAGGAAACAGTTTCTCCTGAGACACCACAGGCTTTCCTCTGCTTTCTGAATAAGCACTAATGCAGGTTTTTTTTTGAAACTGTTTGCTGATAGCACTTTCCTATGTTGGCCCAAGTGGGTTAAAATGCAGGTGTTATAAGAGAATAGATGTGAAGTTTCACTGTTGTGTAATGTGTTTTTATTTGATGATTTTATTGTGTAGGTCTAAGGTGTGTGACATGGCGTTTTGATGTATGTATGCGTAATGAGATGGTTATTCCAGTCAAGGCAATTAACATATCTATCATCACTAGTTCTCCTTTTAAAAAAAACACGCAGCAGGAATATTTGCATTCCCAGAGCCCAGTACAACATTGTTAACAATAGTCCCTGTGCTTTTCATTAGAGGCCTGTAGTGTCCTTCGTCCCACATAGTGGTGTCTCACCATTCAGGTCTCTTCCTTCATCCTTGCTTCTCTCTTGGTTACATCTCCCTTTTCATCTCTCTTCATTTGAGACAGGGTCCCATGTAGCCCAGGCTGGTTCAAGCTCCTGTCCAGGATAGCCTTGAGCGTAAGATTATCTTGTCCTTCCCTAGTGAGTGGGCATATCACTAATGCATGCGACCATGTCTGGTCAGTGCAGCAATGAGGACCACAAACTCATGCTCTTAGGCACATGTGTGTAGGAGTGTATATGTGTGTGTGTACATGTTTGTGCATGACTTAAGCATGTATATACGTGTGCTCGTGTATACATGCATGTATGTGTATGTGTGTGTGTGTGTGTGTGTGTGTGTGTGTGTGTGTGTGTGTGTGTTTATTTTTAGGTCTTTAATACATTTCCATTTGACTTTTATATATGCTCTAAGGTAAGAGTCTACTTCTTTTCCTTGCAGATATGTTTTCCTAAGACTTAATGAACATATCATATCTCCCCACCATATCAACAGGCTCTTGTTAGGAATTAGTGAACTACATAGGTTTTGTTTGTCTTTGGGGATCTCTCTTCCATTCCTTTGGTCTATGTGTCTATCCTCGTACCAGTACTATACCCTTCTGATTACTATATGTCTGTAACATAATTTGGAAGCAGGAAGTATGATGACTCAATGTTTTTCTTTCAAAATTTGAATGACTATTTTTTTTGACTCTGTAAGCATCTTAAGATTGGTTTTTTTCTGTTTCTGTGAAGAACATGACCGAGTTTTGTATAGGACTACATTGGACCTACAGATTTCTGTGTGAAGACATTTTGATGATATATTTCCCAACCCAAACACGGTATCTTTCTCTTTATTTCTATTGTCTTTATTTTTTTTTTCCATTAATGTGCTTCATTTCTCAGTGACCAGAGCCTTTACCAACTCACTCAAATTTATTACTAAGTACTGTCGCTCCTATCTGAAGCCTGATTGTGTCTTGGCTTCTGTTTTCTGATAGACTGTTATTTAAAGGAATGCAACTGAAATCTGTATGTTGGCTTATAAAGTTACATGCTAATGAATTATTGAATTAATTTACTAGTTCTGAGGGGTTTTGTTTGTTTGCTTGCTTTTGGTTTGGTTCGGTTCTTTGTTTTGTTTTATTTTGTTGATTTTGAAACAGTCGCATCTTTAGGGTTCCTCCTAAAGATCATGGCATCTAAAACCAGGAATAATTTTCTTCTTTTTGATTTGCATGCACCGATGAGTCTTGCTAGTGTGTCAAGGCTTTTATCTCACAGAAGTGACAGGAATTGATAACTTTCTTTTTGCCCATTCTTAAAGGAGGGACTTTTGGGTTTTTTCCTTGTCACTTAACTATGAGCTTTTTATAAATTGTCATCACAACATTAAGAAATTTTCTTTCTGTATGTAAATTATTGAATGTTTTTAAGCAAAAGGGTCACTGAATGTTATCAATTTACATGTATTTATTGAGATACATATATAGTTTATAATCTTCCATCGATTATGTAAAATATTATATTACATCATAAACATGTGAATCCAATTTCATATTCCAGGAATACATATTATGTGGCCATGAACTGAACTCCACACTGATGAAGGCTGTAGGGACTCCCAGTGGGAAAGCCTTCATGGCAGTTATGACAGTGACTATGGCTCATTCTTACTTTTTCCCTGGACAGGGGGCATGGCCTAGACAAGGTGCTGCTGACTCTTTTTTTTTTTGTGCAGACTGCTTCTGTTCTCCCAGCTTTCCATCTGTCCCCTCCATCCCCACCTCTCCTCTCCTCTTGCCTTTTCTTCTCTCTTCTCTTTTATTCTTCTCTTCCTCTCCCTTCTTCTTGCCATACTGAGGGTCTACCCCAGGACCTTTGCCAGACTAGGAAAGTACTCTCCCACTGAGCTGCATTCCATAGCTTTTGGCTTTGTTTTGTTTTGGGAATAGTTTCACTAAGTAGCTCAAGCTGGCTTTGAACCTTCTATGTAGGCCAGCTTTGGATTATAAGACTGTAACACCATAGTTTGCCCCATAGAGTTCAGACATTCCTTTGCTCTGCTCTGGCATGTACTTGTACCCATCTAGTTGCAATATAATTGGGTTCCCCCACCTCTTCTTTTATGGAAGAAATGAGTAGAGGGATCCTCTAGTCTGCCATCTTGCTGACATTACTCCTTGGGAATTTCTGTTCGAAGCCATAAGATATCAAACATTTGGTCTTGCTAATCTGAGACAGAAATCATAGCCACATTTCCTGCCATTTTGAGGGCTGTATATGCTAATAAAATTTATTTGAACAAGATAAAAAATTGCTGGTACTAGAAGTCTTTTTGTCACATTAGTTCAAAAAATTCAACTTCCAGCCATCTTGGCTCTATGACAAGCTTGGGAATGCAAAAGCGTAATGTATTTAAAACAGGGCACACTTTCCAACTGAAGGCAATTATGTTTAGAAACCCCCTCACCCAAGGGTATTTGAAACCATTTGCTAAAAACAGCACAGGCACACATGTAAAGTCTTGTGCCTTGAGGCAAGGCACTCCAGCTTTTCGAACTGGCTAACATTTTATAGCCTTGTGTGGAATAATACTTGAAGCTACATCTTGCAACCAATTATAAGATAAGCCAGATAATTCATAAGTACGATGACTCTATTTTGATAATATGGCTAGTCTGGCCAGTTGGCTTGAAATTTTGTATGTGACATTCAGTTTGAAATGGTTATTTTCTCTTATGTAAAGCTTTCATCTACTCTTCCTGGAACATTGATCAATTTTAGTACGTTTTCATCTTTCCAGAATTGCAGCATTTTTGGACTTCTGTCAAAACCAGCTCAATTGCTATTCTAAAGGCTAGCTTCGATGTCACGTGACTATTCACTGCTTCCACCAGAAGGAATGTGTAAATGCAAATACTGTTTACCCTGTTAATTTATCCATGGTGCACTGCCTACCCGTTTATTGCTGTGTGTGTCTGCTGTGTATGTCACAGAACACCTTTTGATTCTGCAAAAATGCACATCCTACCATGTTCACATCTGTCACTCTCTTCTAAAGAAATGTTTTCATGAAAGAGGGAAAAAAAAAAAAAAAAAAAAAAAAACGAGACAGTGCAAAGCTGGAAACCCTTGCCAAAGTGCTTAATGTGCTGAGAAGGCAGATTTTAGAGGGCTCAATGACTTTGACCAGTGAGAAATCCTATACCAAAAAAACAAAACAAAACAAAAAAAACTCACAAAATTTAAAACATAGTTCAGGACAAGATATTATCATTGTGCTTTCTATCGTAGTTAGTTATTTTTATGGAAAGTTCCTTATCATCCAGCAGATAAACATCATGATAAAAAAAAAGAAAAAGAAAAAAAAGGGAAATCATGTGTTTATTCTTTTTCTTTAAAAGAATTATAAATAATGACTTTAAAAGTACTGCTCTCAGCTGATAGGAGCAGATGGAGAAACCCACAGACAACCATTAGGCGTTGCTCAGGGAATCCCGTGGAAGAAGGGAGGATGAATTGCAGGAACTAGAGGGGTCAAAGGACACCACAAGAACATGGCCCACAGGATCAGCTAACCAGGCTCATCAGGGCTCACAAACACTGAGCCGACAATTAGGGAGCCTATATAGGTCTGACCTAGGTCTTCTGCATCTATGTTATTGTGAGACTCCTTACAGTGTGAGCAGGGTCTGCCTTTGTTTCTTTTGCCTGCTTTGAGGATCCTTTTTCTCCTATTGGGTTACTGCATCCAGCCTTGATATGAGGGGGTGTGCTTAGGCTTATAACTTATTATGCCGTGTTAGGTTTAATACCCCTGGGAAAGGAGGGAGAGGAAACTGCAGTCAAGAGATAAATAGATAGATAGATAGATAGATAGATAGATAGACAGATAGACAGATAGCACCACTTTCTAATCTCTTTGTCAGACTTAGTAGCATCAGGACTCCATGAAGTTTTACACATTCGTTCTTGTAAATCTCCATAGATTTGATGTTCTGAGTCTAAGTCTGATTTCAATATAAGATTCAGAACAAAGCAAGTCTAAATTTTAATCTAGTTCAAGTCTACCAACCTGTATGAGACTAATAGATTATTATCATCTCTAGATATTCAATTCCTCCTCTATACACTGGAGACATGTGTAGCATAGAGACCTAACAAATCAGGAAATGTTGCTCATCTTCCCATTTTCTCCACCTCTTAGGATACACTTATTACATTTTCACCCCTCTCGGTCAATAGTCATTGTAATAATCCTCATTCAAACTTTCCAGAGAAGAGTAATGGGAGAGATTTTTCCAAGACTAAGGCCAGTGACCAAATCAAATATACACAAGCATCTTCATATATGCTGATTCCCAGATACCCAAGTCCAGAACTTGTATCTGAGTCCTTTTGCTCACTAGTGGAGTCATTTCAAACTCTTCATGGTTTAACTTCATTCTCTATGAAACATGAATATAAATTAAAAAAAAAAAACTTCTAGCAGCAACAGCCTTAAAATTATCATGTGACTATAATTTGAATGTAATCATAATGATGTGGACTGTTTTCCACAGAGCAGGGTCTCAGACCATCCTTACATAAGGTCTCATTCCTGTCCCCTGCTCCCCACCCCACCCCTACTTTTTGTTGCCCCACCCCTTCTTCTGTCAATACTCTGTTGAATTATAATCCCAAAGATCATAGGAGCACAGAGATGCAATATCACACAGTTTAGAGTCATTGTAAAGATGTGGCATACACAGAATAGGCCATCCTCTGGGAAGTTCAGGCTCTCTTTGTTCTCCATCCAACATCTAATGTTAAGTAAATGGTGGCTTCACTTTTCCAGAAACTATACTCAATATTCTAAAGGTAAAAGACAGAGTTTCTCCCACCATTTTTTCACTAATTGTACAAAGGAGAAACTTAGATCTAGGGCTGAGGATGTAGCTCAGTTACCATGTGTTCCTTACATGCACATATGCACAAAGTTCTGGGTTCAGCCTCCAGGATTGGATCAAACCAAGTGTGGTAGCTCACTCCTGCAACCCAAACACCAGGAACTCTATTCAGGAGGGGTAGGATTTCAAGATCTGGCTGCTGCTGCACAGAGGCTTCAAGTCCAGCTTGGCCCTTGTGTGACCCTGTATCCAATGGATGCAGCAGCAGCAATCGGAGGAAGAGAAGATGCTGGAGGAAGAGGAAGTGGAGGAACAGGAAGAGGAGGAGCAGCAGCAGGAGGACAAGGAAGTGACCCAGTTTAAAAAAAACAAAAAACAAAAAAACAATCTGTTCATTGTAAAATTTGTGAGCATTTTAAAAATCTCTGCTTTAATACATAGCTTTAATACATCACAAATATCCATGGCTATTCTTCTGAGCTAGAGAACCTGTGAAAGAAAAAACATTGTGATGTCCGAAGGCTGGAAGGTAAACCAGCACTGTGTTTTAAGCATGGATTATTTCCAAAGGTGAACATTGCTTGGCTCTTTCAGAAAGACGCCCACTAACTCATCTGCAGTAGACCACAGAGGAGGCAGCACAGGGGCTGAGACACACACGGAAATCTAGGCTGTTCTTTAAACAGGGTACTGACCAGGCGCTTGTTTTTAATCATGTCCAGATGCAGGCTGCATAGTCACATAGATTTATTTCTTTTACAACAGAAGTCAATTGGGCATGACACTAATGCATTGTTTTAAGAAGACTCTCACTCAACTAAATCGAGACTCAGTAGGAAATTTAAAGAGAAGCAATTTCTGTTATGGATTTTAATGAATACTATTAAGTGATAACCAAAAAGAAAGAAGAAGAGAAGAAGAGAGAGAGAGAAATTAGAGATTGCTCAGAAAACATCCTTCCCCATCTTCTAAATCATCATGACAACACAGTCCTTGGCTGTGAAGTTAATTTCCTTCGTAATTACATTCTATTTAGAGGTGTGATTGCTAAGAAACACCCTCCTGGCTCCTGGCAAGGAAGCAGATTTTTTTTTCTTTCATTCTAGAGAGGGGACAAGGAGGAGGGCTCCCCAGTATCACATGCTAAGTATCAGTCTTCCTCATTTTGTCTTCAGGCACTTACCCTTCAGGGTCCCTCTAGTCCCCATGGCTGCCTCCTATCCCCAAAGCAGTGGATAAAGTTCACATAACATAAGACACAGACAATCTTTAAATGCACTTACTTTGAATTCTAGGAGCTTAGCTGTAAGGTTCTTAGGCTTCCCCCTGTCCTCAGCATTGCATAAGGGAGTACTGACTGGGCTTAGCAGTTATGTTACACTCACATAGGATAAAAGAGCTATGTACTTTAAAAATGAAATGTTTGGCAGTCTCCTTTGGCTTTTTGATACGCAGCTGAATCACATAGCAAGCTTGATTCTGTTAGGACAAAAGTGTATGTGTGTTAACAAAACCTTGTTTATGACTCCTTTTCTTCCAGTCATTTGAGATGGAAAAAAAAAAAAAAAAAAAAAAAAAAAAAAAAGGCTGTACTTTAGACTGTCTGTATTTGAGTTTGGTCAGGAGGTCTTCGCCCTAAGGAGGAAAATCTAGGACAAGATACTCTGTTATGTTAAATGCCAAGTTCCTGTTTTCAGAACACACACACAAAAAGAAATGGGGCCAGAAGATTTGACTAACCAATTGTAAGAGGTGAATCCCAAGGTCCTCTCTCAGGCTTCATGCAAGATCACAGACAGTGGAGGACAGTCCCGGAGTCCAGCTCAAAGAGGCTCTAATTCTATTACTGCTTCATGCACGCACATTATTTTTGCTCATTAACAAGATGGCCTCATGACGGAGCAGTCAGAGTGATTAGCAAAGCATCCCCTTCCATTCTTCAAAATATCATCAACACGCTGCTCAGGAAACAAACTCATTTTCCACCTCGGCTGTGATTTGCAGGGTTTCAGGCACTGATGATGGCTTGTCTGCTTGGTTTAAAAGAGCTTCTGATGTAACAGAACCTGACACTGTTTACTTCAGCCTATTATGCCTGCTGCATTCGCTGAATGCTTCACTGGAGAAGAAAAATCGAAAGAAGGCTATTCATTCTAATGCCAGCTGCTTTTTAAAAAAGGAAATCAATTTTTGCTTGAGCTCAGAATGTAGTCCGCAGGTCCAGAGTGACCTACCACTTTCTGATGTCAACAACAAAAGGGACTGCTCGAAAATTTCCACCACAATCACCCAACAGCTCAAAGAACATTGAAAATCCTAGATTAGTTTCATTTGAGTTTATGTTCAAATTGGTATCCGCTCATCCCAACAATATCACAAAATAGAAAGTCTTAGGTGACAGCCCTTCCACAGCAGACTGCAGAGGACTCTGGGCTCTGCTTTTCCAGCATTTGTTATAAATTACTTGGCAAGACCATTTTATGACGGAAATAATTAGTTATGTTTAGTATTTATAGCTACTATCATGATGCTTTCCTGCACTGCTAATTAATTATTTTATGGCCAGCATGTTTCAAATGCAATTAGTTAGGTATGGCAATGATCATAATATTTTGCATATTCATGACAACATTCTGCCTATTTACAGCAAAACTTGGGTGTCAAAATCAGTTATTTTCCTTTTGTTATGAGGCAGAATAATTACAGGAAACAATAACAATGATCTGTTGCATATGAATAACATTTTACAAAGGAGCACCTCCATTGATGTCACCCAGCCATGCTCCCCTGCTGTTTCTCATAGGGAAATAGAAACTCCATATGTCACAAGCTTTGGCTGGGCCTTTAGCCAGCTTGAAGGTCACCAACGGTGGCTTTTGCTCTTTTCATACATAGCCGGTGCCTCATTTGGGACCCTGGGCCTGATTGATTACTGAAAAAGGGATATTGAGAATGAGAATATATGGGCCATATAAAAGAAACAAGGGAAGCAGTTGGCTTTTGGCTGCTTTCAACAATGCCCCAAGCTTTTTTCTTTGGTACTATTATTACTCTTTGTAGGAGCTAGGGAGGTGCCTCTTAACAGAAGTGAAGCTGCCTCTATTGTTTCTGAACTAGAGGCAGAAGACAGACTGAATTACTAGTTAACCAGACTCTGCATCCAGCAGGCACACTGCCTTATGTCGAACTATTGAGCACTTCCTAAGTCTCGAGCATCTAGAAGTAATATTGCAAGGCTTGGGAGTGTTCTCAATTAGCCTGTAGACAAGATCAATGACATGTGCTCTCTTCCAGGGCTGGGTCCATTTCTCTTTGCTTTAAGCTCCCCTGAGTAGCTAGAATCCTCCTTTTCCTTTGCCCCATATGTCTGAGCAAAGTGCTGAAATAGTAAAAATCAAGAAAAATATTGACCACTGATAACAGAGACAGAGACGGAGCCATGTATCTCCTGTCCTGAGGCATGGGTGTGTGAGCTTAGAGGGTAGAGGTGGGGCAGCGAAAGGAAGCTTTTTACATAGATCCAGGTTTGTTCTTCAAAATCTAGGTGACCCAGGAGAAATACTTCAGAGAAGAAAAAAAAAATCAGGCAATGAACTTTGTTTTGTTTTGTTTAATTTTTCTTTATGTATGATACATAAATGTGAGTTTTTTGAGTTCAGAATACCATGTGTCCTTCTCCAACGGTAGGTTAGCATGCTCCGGAGGAGAGGCAGGTGGATCGCTGTGAATTCAAGAAGAGCCTGGTCTACAAAGCAAGTCAGGATAGCCAGGGCTAGTTACACTGAGAAACCATGTCTCAAAAACAAAACAAAACAAACAAACTTTAAAAGGACTCTTTCTCCAAAGGCAAAGACATTCTTTTTTCTCTCACCAGATTCTCTCCTGTTTTTAATTCAAGCCCATTTTCATTCATTGAGTTTGTCATGAGCAAACTGGCTTTGAAGTTAATAATCATTATTTTCCCATTTCTTGGGATAAAGGCAAAACGGACCCTCTTAGCACTCCCTCAGAAACCGCTCTTTATCCCTTTAATCATCTCTGTCACGTCTCTGAACTGACTCCAGTTTCACCACATCTGCACGTTACAAGTTCTTGGTGTTCTTAAATGGAGTCCAAGCCATGCTCAAAAACATCTGCCTGCATTCAGGGCCAAGTCTAGAATTAATCCTTCTGTTTAAACCACTCTGGTATGGGTCACAGGCTGGCTGTTTTGTTGCTTTAAAAAAAAAAAAAAAAAACATAACAAGAAGCAAAAAATAAAAATAAAAACCTATGGGCAAAAGATATTTTCTTAAGGTAAACAGCTAAGGAAATGGTCTTTTTTTTTTTTTAAAGGCTACTTGTCAGGAATGGACAATGTCTCAGTTTGAGCCTGACTGTCCTGACCAGGCTAAGACATGGAGTAGAGAAAATGGTGGCACCATGACGATTATAGAGCTTGGCAGCTCAAGAAATCTGGGCTGTTCCAAGTGAACCCTGGGGGGTTCTTCATGCTGGGGCCAGGATCGGGGAGATTGGAGGAATGGAGATGATTGAAGTAAATCCAGCCCTTCACGGAGCATTTACCACTGAAACTGCAACTGTTACTACTTTAGGAGATTCTTCAGCCGCTGTAAGACAAACTGCAAAGGCCAAATACTAACAAAATGAGAAGGAATGTTGGGAGATCCGAGGGTTAGCAGGATAGATGTATAGCGACAGCTGCAGCTCATCCACTTGTAGAAATCAGACATCTTTTGATTTAACAAGTCTGTCCCACTTAGCACCTGTGTTCCTAATCTAGCGTGCCTCCTTGCTATGCATTCTGATGATCCATTTCCACCCCCTTCCCCTTTCATAAAAGCATTATCTTTACCTGGGTTTTGGTTTGTGCTTGGGGGACATTTTGAAAATTTAGAAACTGACCAGCACCTGCTACAGGTTGACTTACTATGACTCACACCAGCTCGATCTCTCTCTCTCTCTCTCTCTCTCTCTCTCTCTCTCTCTCTCTCCTTCCAAAAGCCCAACCTCGGGCACAGATGTTCTCTCTGAGGGAAGTCCAAAAACCAAACATATTGCAGCGCTGATGAACTAGTCATGCTTTATGTCATCAAAGAGCAGCATAAAAAGCACAATGCAAGTGACGTGCTTTTAGTAATTGAAAGTCTAATCCATTCCACATTGCAAGTGCCTCCGTCATCTGTTTACCCACCTTTCATGGGTTTACAATGCTGTTGTTAAAAGGCAAGCTTGCTTAGCCCTGCAGGTTGAGAAACATCTGTATGTATCCCTATGGTCTGAAAGGAGCACAAAGGTCATGTTGAAGAGAAGTTATCAGTAGCGTATGGGTTTTGCATTCATTTTAATTCATCATTATGAAATACGAGTGTTGGATATCACTTTCAGCCCGAACAGGAAGCTTTTTTTGTGTGATTGATTTGCCTACAACAGTTGCTCCATTGAGGGAATCCGAATGGTTTTCACATACGTGCTATTAGTTAACATTAAGCTGGTGTGGTTATGAAAAATGTACAGGCCAGCTATTGTCATCCAACTGAATAACTTCACGTATTCCAAGCTAGGCTTATGTACTTTTTAAGATCTCCTTTTTTTCCAATTATAATTTTCACACTTCTTATATTTCTAGAAACTCCACAGGCATTACTAATATATTTCCATGAAGATTGACTTGTAGCAGGCTTCTACAGGGATTAGAGCTGACATCTGTGTAACAGTGCCTGAGAGGGGAAAATATTAATATAGTTTCTGCCATATGATGATAGACATTAGAATGTCATTAACAAGCCAATTTCTGAAATGGAACCTGACACCATATTGGGAGTTACGATCTTGGTCTTGACCCAGCAGTGTGATGATGTGGAGCCAAGACAATATACACAGGGATACAAGAGAACTCTTGTTTTTCCTTTAAACTCTTTCTATATGGCATATCAATGAAATTGGAAACAGCAATGTGTCGATGTTCTGCTTTTTGTTTTACCTCCTAGCTATCTTTCAAGAGTCATTTCTGTTTCAACACTATTGAGCTCATATTTTTCCCTTGGGAAAATTCACATCTTCTTACACTTTATCATATATATCACAAACTCAAGGGTAGAAGAGAAGTATGGCTTATCTTCTCAGTTGTTGGGCCTTGTTAGATACTTCCAAGGAAGATTCCCTTAGCACAGCTCAACTGCACCTCTGCCCATTGTTGTGCATTTTGCCCCCCTTGGACCACTCTCACATTAAATGAAGACAGAGTTAAACTGTATCACCTTTTCATTTTTCTTCATTGGCCAGATGAGTGTTCTCTCATGTCCTTATACCTTGATAAGCTCACAAATATTTTAATGAATGCAAATGCGTTTAACCTCACTTTCAGAAGCTTAATTTACCGAGATATGCATCAATAAATATAGAAGCTTGCCCATCACTTGCTGGCCATTGATCTGGCTGTCACAGAAGAACACAAAGATGTATGGCATGTATGCTGATCCAGTTGTTCATCATCATGAGCCTTTAGGAAGTTAAATATAGCCCCTGGATACATATTCGTGTACCATTGAGGTGTTTGGCTTGATGTGAGCGTTTGGGGGTGGGGGGGGGATCCACTCTTGGTTTGTCTGTGCAAACTTTTCCTGTTTGCATCCATTTTAGCATTTCAATGTTGTAAACATATATTTAATCTACCCCTACATTGACCCTTTTGTTCCCGGATAAAAGACACACAGAGCCTTTACATTTACAACAAACCTTAATCAGCACAAGAGCTGGGCAGATATCTACCTTTTAAGCTATTAGAATCTACTTTCCTATAGGTAAGCCCGATTTATTTCTTACTATGTTTCTTTCAACTGGGCTGCTCTCAACTCCAATTGGCCAGCCCTGAGGAGTTTTTATGGCTCACCTAACCCCTGGCAGCTTTTCCTTCCTCCTCCTACACCTCCTTCTTTTTCTCAGTTCTCAGGAAACTTAAAGCCCACCTGTGTCTCTTCTACCGAGCTGTTACCATTTTTATTCACCAATCAGAAATAACATGGGGGGCAGAGTCACATGACAGGTCTACAGGCAGATTGCAGATTCCCGGTCTTGGGGATCCTCACTCAGCATTACAACTTACAATGACTATAGGCAGGAAGACCAAACCTTTCTCCTTTGGAGAAAGAGAAAGCTTGAAAGAGGAAGGAAGGGAACGAGCAGAGTGGTTCTTTGAGGTTTCAGGTGGGGAAGCTGACTACAGGAAGACTGGGAAGAAGGTTTCATGTCCATAGCTGAATACAGATGGAAAGAGTCATGCATGCTCACAGCAGCATGCCTTTCCATCTTCTAAAGCACAGAACCCAACATTCCAGTGTGATTGCTTGCAGGCCCTGCTAAGGGGAAGTAATTCCCAGCATTGTGATTTTACCACACAATGTAAACAGATGGCTGAGGTTCACTGAACCCACTGAATGCTTCAATCTGATGTTTTACAGCTTTTGGGGGTGAGCAGACCATTTCTGACTCATGCCACAAGCCAGAGGGCCTTAATTGCTGCTTGATCATTTTGGATTTAGGGACTTGTCAAGAAGGCACCCTTTGTTCCAATTTTTAAAAGATAGTTAGAATGGAGGCAGAGCCAAATATCTTCTTGTTATTTTTTATTGCCCACACCAACCAAGAGTGTGTTTTCATAAAAGCATTGTACAGCTCTTCTTTTGTCTCCATCCAATAGTTAGAAATTAATTTCCTTTGTTTTCAGTGCTAAAACAGCCTTAACCAAAAAGGATGCCTTTGCTCCTTCTGAGGTACACAAAGTCCTGAAGGAAAAAAAAAAAAAACAAAACATGCAAGTTTGTACCAATATTCCCTTCTCACGTCTGGGAGGAGGAGTCCATCCAGTTTTGGACTTGTTTGATTTGAAAGGGATTTAATAGCTGCAAACCGGATTTGTCAACTGGTTCCTTCCACCACTTCCAACCATGTCACGAAATAACGGTTAACAGAAACCAAATTTGTATTTATTAATGTTTATTGTTTTGCAGCTGAAATTGATTTTCAAAGTGTACTTTTGAGTGCCATTTCCATTAAAAAACCAACACAGCAGATGTGTTATTAGGGCTTCTCCAGGATATTCCAGGAGGCCTAATGTGCCAGCCTTTCCTGCATGAAGGCAAATGAACAGAGTCCAGGGGGACTGGCTACACAGAACTAATGTTTTATCTAATCTGCAGCCGAATGAAACACGGACAGATTTTTTTTTTTTTTTTTGCTTTTCTACAGCACTTGTAATTAGCAATGTCTCCCTAGGTCTAGATCCATTTAGAATAAAGTAAATAACATTCATGATTTGGCTATTTCTGATTTATTCTTGTGGCTTTGAAAATTGAAAGAATAAGTTAAAATAAGCCGTCTTGAACAGCAATCATCACAAAGGATTGTCCAAATATGTAACATGTTTATTTATTTATTTATTTATTTAGGTGGATGGGGTGGTAGAATATGAGAATTCCTAGACCTAAGTCTTAGATTAAATACTGTTTTACAGGAGCTGGTTTCTGTTGCTCTAGGTTTGACCACATTTATTTTTAACCAGAGTGGAATAGGGTGTCCTGGTGTATTACTGAGTTTTATTTGCTGGCCTCACTGAGCAGAAAAGGGCATGATACAATGTTGCCTGTCTTCACTTTTTACTGGTAGATTTTAGAAAACAAAATAGACATCTTGTTAAAAGATGACAAAATGCCTGCTTTATTGCAAAAAATCTTTTGTTGCACACACACAAAAAAGAATCCAAACACAGGTTCTCAAATTGCCAACCTTTTTTCAGCTGAGGAAGAGCGACAGGGTGAATTATGTCTCTCTCTTTTAGACAGATTCTTTCCTCCTGTCATCCTCCCTCATAACCTTACTCCACCTACCTGGGTGAGTAGGTTATTCTCCATGGCAGAACTCCATTCACCTGGGGTCATCCACCCTCATAAAGTTCTTAAGGCACCGAGAGAAAACTGGCTCTTGCTGCAAAGGTTTTGATGTGATCCTTGTAAACTGAGAAAAGAATTTCTTAATCTCAAACATTTCTGGGATGTTCTTTGATCTTCTGACTTGCAAGATAGTATTTGTGCTTTTGGAAACAAACTCTTGTGATGCAAAGACCTTTTATGAGGGGAAAAAAAAGTGAGAGTGTTAAACTATGGAGTGATTCAAGATTTCAATTTGAGCCAGGTGTGGTGACCCAAGCTTTTGAATTCCAACAGGAGGGAGGCAAAGGCTTGCGGATCTGTTTAAGTTAGAGGTCAGTCTGATCAAAATAGGGAGTTCCAGGACAGCCAGCACTACATAGCGAGATCCTATCTCAAAAAACCAAACCTAACCAAACCAAAATAACAGCAGCAAACAAACAACAGGGCTTCAGTTTGGTAGATTTCAGGGGGGTACCCCACCACCACCTTCTGATGGTGTAGTGGGCCATTCTTCACTGTAATAACTTAGTGTTCTTTTTTTTTTTTTTTTTTTGCAAACACTCCCAGTTGGTTCTGTTTTCCTTGCTTAACTGATGATTATAGGGTGTATGAGAAATTCCTACTCGTGGGCAATTTAGTGGTTCTGGATACAGACGAGTGATTGTGGGTATATGTGGCTCAATAGTGGTGTGTCACCCTGAGGCTCTGACTGAATTTGTTGTTCTACCCTGAAGGCAGTGGCTGGCAGCCTCCAGAGAAGGTAGGAAAGTTGAGCAGGAAAAAAAAAAAAAAAAAGAGGTAATTTTTTTTTTTTAAATGACTCTTGCACAAGGTCCCAGACTGCTTACTGCCTGAGCGTCTTTTCTAGGGCAATATAGGAGAAGAAGCTCCTTCAGTGGGAAGACCTGTGTGGTGGCCCCCATCACAGTGGATCGCCTATGATGCACTCCGTGTACCTGTAACTTCTTCTCAGCTGCAAATTCATAAATACTTGATAAGCCATTGTAAAAAAAAAAAAAAAAAAGTAAACTAAAGGAAAAGCACCTATAATAGAGGGCACATAGTCAGCATTAAATAAATATTAGTTGAGATAGCAAATGACAAAGCTTTACACACAAAACAATTTTATGTTGTAAAAGTCACATGATTTCCTTTTGCTGCCGCTGGCTGTATCCATGCATCTGATGAGTGTGCTGAATATTTCATGTTAACTATTTTTAGTTTTGAAATGAAAGGGACAGAAAAACATCAAAGGGTTAGAATAACAGTCTGTGTGATCCTGCGAGGCCGTTGGAGTATGTAACTGGTTTGGTTTTGACTAGAAAGGCAGATGTGTGTGAGCTGGAGTTTAAGTGACCACCGCATCTAGAGGTCTCTGCTGTTTAAATTTTCAAAGAACTCAGTGTCGTTGAAGCTATTATGGTCCTAAACTCTAATTGTGGACTAGTGATTCTCAGTGTGGGTTTTTTACTTATCTTTTGTTCTGTGTGAATGTATAGGGGTAGGAATGTGTATGCAATGGCATACTGTATAGTGTAGGTGGGCCTTGAACTTACAATCCTTCTGCCTTAGCCTCCTGTGTGCTGGCATGAGAGCCATCACATGAAGCTCTCAAGGTAGGATCTTGTGTTGTGTGATGGTTACTTTTCATAGCTGTGATAAAATATCAAAAAAGATACATATAGAAGAAGGGAAAACTCGTTTTGACTAACAGGGCTTTCACCATGTGGTCAGTTAGCTCTGCTGGTTCAGGCCTCAATAGAGGCAACATTGTGGCAGAGAGGTTATGATGGGACAGACCTGCTGACATCATGGCAACTGGGAAGCAGAAAGACAGAGAAAAGCTCCACAGACAGGTTACACTCTTGGAAGGCACAAGAAAAGAAGTGGTAAGTAAGAGTGCAGTAGTTAATATTCCTAACATCCCCACAATGCTCCAACAATTGCTGCTGTCAGTGCTCTTCACTGCTACATAACTACTCTATGTCTAAAAACAAACAAACAAATAAACAAACAAGCAAATGAACGCATTAACTAATAACAAAGTAACCAGCGCAGGTCATTCAGCCGTAGAGAGCCTGCCCCACACACATGAGGTCCTACAGTATCACAGACTAGAGCATCAGGAGCAAAGTCAGATTTCCATAAGAATGAAGAAGTGAAACGGTCAATATTAAATGTCTTGACTCCAAATACAGTTTGTTTGGGGCTCTGTATGCCTAATGCAGGCATGAAAGGGCTGTGGTGCTCACTGAAGTTCCTGTTTGTTTTACCTGCAAGCACCTTGTGACTATGGACTTGTGAGCTAAACTACTGGCATTTGTCCCTAAGCATAATTTTCACTTGAAGCATGACTGACTTTGGACTTGAGTCTATTCACAGTTTAGCTTTTAGCAAACATGTTCTTTAAAAAATATGAAAGAAGCTATCTGGTTATTCCGGGGGTGGGGGAAAGCACTGGTAATGTATGTTGGCAGCAAGAAAATGTAAGCTGTCAAGTAAAACATCAACATTTTAGAAAGCTTGCACTTGCTGTTATGAACATAGAACTTTATGGATATTTCCAGGTGCTTGTGATGGTGTCAACACTGATATTAACAACTGTGCTTGTTTGCTATGTGTCATGAAATATATTAACCTTTGGAAGATCTGGATATTTCCAAGTGACCAATGCATCTTTTTATTTTTCATAACATTCATTTTAGTTTAGTATGCGTTGGCATATGTCTGAGTATGGGTCTTGAGCATGTGAGTTCCTGCACTCATGAGTAGAAAAAGGTACCGTGTCCTCCTCAATCTGTAGTTACAGTCAATTGTGAACCAATCAACAGGGATTCTGGGAACAAACTTTACTCCGGTCCTCTTCAAGAACAGGATGGATTCTTATCTCCTGAGCCGTCTGTCCAGGCCCCTCAATGAATTTAAAATACTGTATAAGTGCTTTCAAAGTTAACTCAAGGTCCATATATACAAACATACATACATACACACACACATATATCCTATGATTCTATGGTTACTGACTACAGTTGACTAGTAAGAAACAGCTATGATAAGCACTTTGGAGTAGTATTCAAGAAGAATGTTCACAATTGAGTTTAAAAAAAAAAAAAAAACTCAGTAAAATACTACTTTTTTTCCCAAACTTTGTGTATGTATGAGGTCAGATTGACTTCATATGTTTCAGCCCCAAAAGCAAATTGCAGCCAACCAAGATGGAAGCAGACACAGGGAATTCAGCTGTTTTCCATTATACACTGGACAAGAAAGAAATTGAGTAAAACTTCATAAATATGCTGTATTCCTCACTACTTAGAAAAAAAAGCATCGTCTTGTTTCACTTGAAAGATTAATGGACATACAGTGGATATCTTGCTACTATTTTTAAATAATCTAATAAAATATTTTGAAACTTTTGGTTTTGGCTTCCTGTAGGATATTGACAGATAGGATACACACATTGCAACATCTCTTTAGTGGATTTACTGATTTTTTTTATAGTGTGAAGGACAAAGGATTTAGGGGATCCCAAAGACTGAAACTGGCTATCCCACACAGCTTGCCTACAGAGCGTTAAATGTTAGAGAAAGATCTGCATTTTGCCGATGTAATTTTTGCTCTGTGGAATTATATATATATATTTTTCTGGAAGAACAAAATCCTCTTGAAGAGCAAACTATAAAGCTTTGCTTACCTTTCTTTCTTAAACACACTGGGGGATGGGCCCACTTTTGAGTTGCATAGCTTGACAAATGGTGCTCCAGAACATAACTTTCTGTTTTGGGCCTCATTATCTATCCTAAGTATCATTGTTGTGTTTCATATTGCTTTGATCTTGGGCTTTACTTTTAATTTTGAGTACCTCAAAATTTCACAAAAATTTAGAAAGATTACACAGTGGGTCATAGCAGTACAAGGTTCCATTGTAACATATCTTACAGGCTTCTTTTGGGATTTTTTTTTTCCATTCTGTATTTATTCTTAAAATGTATCCACGCTGAAACATATAAATTCTGTTACTTTGAAAATTACTGTTAAGTATTCTATTATATAAATAAATTCTCAAGATCCTCTCCTTGTAACAGTTAAAATTTATTCCTTGCTAATATGTAGCATTTCTAATTCCTCACTGCATAACAGAAAAGAAAGCAACAATAGTTCTCAGGCCGACAAAGATTTTTGTTTAAAATTTCAGTAAAGCAGGTAACTAAAGATAAGTACTTTGATTTTTAAACTTCATATTTTATTTTCTGTTTTTAAAAAAATTTATTACATTTTATTCTCCTCTCTCTCTCTCTCTCTCTCTCTCTCTCTCTCTCTCTCTCTCTCTCTCTGTGTGTGTGTGTGTGTGTGTGTGTGTGTGTGTGTGAGAGAGAGAGTGTGTTGTCATTATGGCAGGCATGTAGAGGTCAGAGGACAAATGGAAAGAACCAATTTGTTCCTTCTACCCTGTGGACCACAGGGATTGAATTCGGCCCATCCAGCTTGACGGCAGTCACCTTTATGTACTGAGCAATCTTACTGCCCCATCTCTCAACATTTAAATCATAAACTTCAGCATATGCTGTTACATATTGTAGAAGATTGGTGTGCAAGACATTCCAACCATTTCCATTTCCTTCCTGAGAGAAATGGTGTTTGGCTATTGACTTCTAACCAGTTGATATAGATAATCAAGTACACTGAATGGCTATGCTCCTTGCAGAATTCATATGTTGAAGCTTTAATCCACGGTGTGACTATTTTAGAGAAAAGGTCTGTGAGATTCGAAATGTTAAATGAAACCACAAGTAGCCTTTAGACCCCTGTAGTGGCACACACCTCTAATCCCTGTGCTTGGGAGACTGTAAGTTTGAGACTAGCCTGAACTACATAGTGAGACCCTGGAGACTGGAGGGTGCTTTGTTTTCTTTCTGCCATATGGGGACCCAGCAAGCAGACTGTATGCAGGCTGGGAAGTCAGCTTTCAGCACTGACTCTGTCATGCCAGCACCGACCCCATAAATCTGGAGACCTTGGACTTTCCATCTTGGGTTGGTGGTGTTTTCTTGCCACAGCCTATGCTGGCTAATCTAGCAGTCTCTGCACTTTAATACTCATGGGGTCATTGAAAATTTAGGCTGTGATGAGAGTCTCCTTGTTGAGTCTCAAAATCAGTGAAGCAAGCTGTTAATAATGCTGGAGTGAGCTTCAAAACCAAGTGGAGTAACCTCCCTTCTTCTACCGTAATTGCTGTTGAGTAGAGTAACCACCGAATATTTTTGTTGTTGTTGTGTTGTTTTTGGTTTTTTTGTTTTTAAATCACACCTGCCTGAAAGACTGAGGAATCTGCTTGCCAATAGTCACACTTACACTACCAAACCCCACGATCTTTTTCTGAGTGTCATTTTTCGGGTTCAAAAAGTCTGCGCTGTCTCACTTCGATGCCTTCCATCTCCCTAAAAAGAGCTCTGATCTCCAGAAAGCTTTGTGCAAACAAAGGGAATCATGGGAGCTGGGTGACATTTAATCAACCCAGAAGCTTCTAAAAATTCCAAAGGCCGTGTTATGTGGAGTTATCTGCCACGTACAGGAATGAACCTGTAACAAGCAGCTCACCAAGGCTAAGAGTCAGTGACCCATAACAGCTAGGAGGGACACAGTCACTGGCTTGGTGCAGTGTTTTTGGAAGAAGATCTATATGTCGAAGTCCTGGCAGGAAGAGCAGTTTCAGGCTGGGTGCTTGACGGGAATTTCTAGGAAAGCATGAGCAGGGTTACTAAAGATGTAAGTGTACCCTCACAGGAATGCTAAAATGGCAATGCTATGATTGCCCTCAGTCTGAAGAGGAAAAGAAAGGAGAGTTTAGGGGTCTGGAGAGCACAGGAAAAAGTCTGAATGCAGCAGAAACAGGCTGATGGACGCATCTCCTTCTCCTACTCTCATTTCTGCAACATAGAGCTTAATCCAATGCTCAAAGCTACACTTAACCCAAACAAAAGTCAAAGGGCAAAGGAACCCTTTCCAGCCAGCTTACTGTGTGTGCACACATGGCGGTGAAGGGTAGAGAGGACCTGAGTGTGTTATTTGGTTTGGGTGTGAAGTGGTCCTCATAGGTTCCCATGCTTACTGCTCGGGTCATGCTGGGAGTAGGCACTGAGGTGGGGTCTAGCTGGGTGAAGGGGTTCCTGGATGGGCCTTGAGATTCCTCAGCTAGCAGCACCCCTGTCTTGTCTCTGCCTTCTGACAGTGGAGACAGTGTGATGGGCTTCATTGTCTGGCTTCCCACACCTTGATGGGCTCTGTTGGTTGTCTGTCATTACCTCAGCTCACAACACTGCTCTTGGACCCGCTGTTCTCTATACTGCATTATTTTTCCTCAGATCCCCCTTTTGAGACTTCTGTCCACCAGAGTTTTCACTCTCCTGTCCGTTTTCTATTTTACCACACAGGGCCCCACTTATTGAACCTTTAAGGTACTCCACCTACTCACCATTGGTCCCAAGAAAGCATCTCTTCTAAACAGCAGTTTCTGATTGGCTGGCATTGTCTGTAACAACAATCCTTGGTCTCTCAGGCAATCCTCAATTAGGTCCTCCTGCCTTTGTGAGTGTGCAGTCCCCAGTGTTTAAGCAGAGGCTGCTGTACCATTCCTCTTACACACACACACACACACACACACACACACACACACACACACACACGCGCAAGCACAGGCCTTGTTAATTATCTTGTGTGTGTATTGACAGAAGTACAAGAGCATGGAATGATGGGAATCAGTGAGGGAGTGAGGGAAGGCAGCAACAACATCCTGACACTCGGGCTCAGCGTCCCACATGTATGGGGTATCTGTAGGCACAGGGCTGAGAGATGAGGCAACATGGAATCCTTTCTGGGCTGTCACTGCTGAGACTGCCAGCTGCAGAATCACAGTGAACAAAGTCATCATTGAACTCAGCATGTCAACAATGCTGTCTTTGCTGCCTGTCACAGGCATAAACCTCGAGTCTTGGTAAGTGGCCCTTTTCTGTGAAAAATCTGAAGTCAGCGGGAGGCTTTTGTAAAGAAAGCATGGTAGTTGAGGTGACACAGTTACATGTCTCTTACACAATTAACTACCACCTTTTTTTCTATATCACAGAGAGTTAATATCGTGGTTCTTTGGGCCAAAATTTTAAATATTTTTATTAAAATTATTATTGTTATGATGATGATGATAATGATGATGATTTATCATTTGATAGAAGGTTTCTCTTCCTGGAACAGACTATATGTACACACACACTGGCCTCAAACTCACAGAGATCTGCCTTCCTCTGTCTCCCAAGTGCTGGGATTAAAGCCCGGCATTAAATTTGTTTTTTAATTCACTCTACATTTCAGGATGGTTTCACATACCCTGTGAACCGATAGATAACACAAATTCTATATATTTTTTTTATATATGTTTCTCTCAATAGTTCCCATTTTGTTTGCACTAAGAACTCTTCTTCTTGACCACTCTAATTGTCTTTAAGTTGAACATTTGGGAGGGAATATTTCTAAATTTTCTTTGATTTACATAAGTTTGTTTTCATTTAGAAAGTATTGGACCTTAGGCTTTGGGATTCTTGTACTTAAGAGATATAAGCCAAATGCAGTGACCATGGAAGTCAACTGATACTGCTTTAATTCTACACTTTGCCATCAGCAACCACAAACGGACCTGATGCAGGCTACACAGAGCCTCTTGGGAGCATCAGACAGATTATTAAAAACCAAAAAATGGAAAACAAGATAGTTGTTAATTGTGTGGACAAAATATGCCCAGGGTACCTAGTTTAGAAAGCATGGCCAACAGAGCCTTTTCAGAAGGCTGAGTACCTGGTAAACAGGAAGATCAATCAGGGTAGCTCTCCAGAAAATAGGGAGGGGACTGAGTTCCCTGAGCTATGGAGGAAACACTGCATAGCCGTCAGAGAGGCGAGGTGCTGAGCAAGGGAAGAGTGGCTTATAATAGAGTTTGAAAGAAGAATGATCTCCTGCGGTTCAGCTGCAGTGGGGTGCCACTTACTTCAGTCTAGCTGCAGAGGGATGCTACCCACTTTAATGTAGCTGTGGTGGGATGCCTCTCAAGGTGGATAGGTTGCCTGGTGACTGGATTCCCATCTTAAGGCTCACTTGCTCATGTGTTGAGTGATGGGTAAGAAACTATGGCAGAAAGTAAATCTTATCAGTCGGAAGGCTGTGCAAGTCGGACTACGTGGGGCCAGGACTTGGCATGAGCCTTGGAAAGAAATGGGCAGGCACATGATCTGCTTCAGAGCCCAAGTTAAGCAGATCTGTTGATGAGTGTTACATGTGGCATGTGGTGAAAAGATGATCAACAAAACTCGTGGGTTTCTGGGAAGCCGATACTGTGATGCTGGGGTGAGCACACTAGCCCTTGGGGTATATTGTCTGAGTCCACATACCAGCTCTCGTTCTCAGCAGTCCTTCTGTCTTAGCAAATTTAACTTTGTGGTGTCTTGGTTTTCTTCTCTCCAAAATGAGAGTGACATGGATGTTTTCCCTACAGGAATGTGGTGAGCTCTGAGATTAGGGAGTATGACTTGTGTTCTGGCGGACAGCAACCCTGACTCAGTGTTGGTTGTTATGTCTAAAACAGGAAGACTGAGAAGGCATTAGAACAGAAGGTGCAGCTGTGAGGGGAGGGAGCCTTCATGTTTTCATTATTGAAATATTGAATGGCTTGTTGGAAATACAGATGAAAGACTATGGTTTGAGATTAAAAAAAAAAAAAAAAACCCTTACAGAAAACTCCCAACCCGAAGTCTGTCTTTTTCTCCCTTCCCTATCCCTCTATTTCTTTCTTTTTTTTCTTCTTATTTTTGAGACAAGATCTCACGTAGCCAATGGCACCCAGCCTCAAACTCATTACATATCTGAGAAAGAGCTTGAACTTCTGAACCTCCTGACTTCACTTCCTGAATGCTGGGATTACAGGTATGCAGCCATCATACCAGGTTCATGCAGTGCTAAGGACTGAACCCAGGGCTTCATAAGTGCCAGACAAGCCCTCTACCAATTGAGCCATATTTCCAGACCTTCTGTTTCAATAGTGAACTTCAAAGGAAAGTAGTCAGCCAGCTGGAAATGTAGGCATAGAAGTGTGTGGAAGGTTCTAGACATGGGAGGTTGAAATAATCACCTTGAAAAATGGAAGTCTATATAAAAACAAAAACAAAAAAACCCCAAAATACAAATAAAATAAAATAAAACTCAATGTGGATGATGACTGAGTCCATAACTGATATTTGAGATTCTATATTTTCAAAAAAGATGTCATGCTCGATTCGTCAGTTTTCTTTGTAGGATTCAGTTGCTAAAAATCTTACATTATAAATACAAGGATGTTCCTGTGGACTTAAAAAACTCAGGAGTTATGTTGAACTTAGAACCCACGATTCTGTTCCAGTGGTCCTTGCATCTATAGAAGCAAAATTGAAATTTTACAGAAGCTGAGACCACACTCTCATTACCTTAGACTGCTTTAATAGCCATTTTCAAAATGAAGTAGACAGTCAGGGACTAGAGATTAATCATCTCATGTGACTTTCTGAGAGGGCATTGTACTTCTAGTCAAAGCCATTGAAATTGTTCCACCATTCTGAAAGAGGACATGAGGATGCCCCACTCTGTCATGTCTATATGGGCCAATTTTTAAACTGAAAACCATGCTTAAATTGTGGCAAAGCCACTGGCTTGGCTTTAATAGTCTATAGGAATCCCAAACTGGCCTCAGTTGATTTCACAGGAATGTGTGTATAAGCAGGAACACACCCTTTGAAAATGTAGGTGAACAATTGCAAATACTTGCAAAACACCAGCGTGAATGTGAGGTGCCTGTTTTTATTATGGAAAAGATTAAGCATAACTTTCAACCTCAGCTTTATTTTATTTTATTTTTAAATCTATGACCACTGCTTCTGAGAGCAGGACAGAGATTCCAGTACACTCTCTTCTCAGATTACCTGTATAGGAAGCTTTTCTGGGCCTGTGCTTTTTGTAACCCTACTCTGAGTGTATTCTAGTGTTGCCTGCCCATTATGACAGGCGTTTCATGCTCAGGAGAGTGGGTATACTTTGAAGGTATCTGTATTTGATACAGAAGCATTGTAAAATGTCCCTTTGAAATGGGATCCAT
The DNA here is from genome assembly GCF_011762505.2 of Arvicanthis niloticus. Lineage (NCBI taxonomy): Eukaryota > Metazoa > Chordata > Mammalia > Rodentia > Muridae > Arvicanthis > Arvicanthis niloticus. Next base: position 33,925,703 of record NC_047671.1, read on the forward strand.
AATGCTCTAAAATGTACTAGAACAGTCATTTCTACCCACAGGGAGCTATCACATCCTTTTTTGTGAAAAAGAGATCTCCCAGAGGAGGCTCTGTTACTAAAACTTTGAATATTTGTGGAAATTAATTTTGTTTAGAGGTGTTTTGATCCCCCCAAATAGAACAGTAAGGTGTATTGTTAATTGGCCTTATCCATGATGGGGCACCTTCTGAGACCTCTGATAGGAAACAAGACTGTTCGAATAAACACCCTGGGAAAGGTCTGCACTAAGGCTTTGGGCACATGTGGATTCAGAATCTGTCCATTAAATAGGTCTCTGTGGAACACTAAATGGAAGTTCATCTGAGACTCTACCTTGATGTTATAAAATCCAAACAGGCACCACAGGTTGGGAGAGAGTTGGAGATATCACATGTACCCACTGCCGATTCTCAGCTCTGTGACTTGTCCCTAGTCCATTTGCCCCTAATCAACGCCTCCTTTAGTCACAATTGTCTCCAATGTTGAATCTCAGAAACTCTTGTTCCACAAAGACAAGAGCAGTTTCTAGTTCTCCACTCACAGGTGCTCTTCACGGGTCCTCTTCCACATCCTTGCTCTTTCTCTTTTGATGACCAGTGGGACCTGTTCCCTACACATTAGCAAGCTCCTTTATTCATCAATCACCATCTTGTATTTGATGGCTCCTCTATCAGTCTTCAGCATCCTCATTTCCCCTGCAACAGATTACCTTCCCATTTTGGATGAGGCTCCTAGTTTCTGGGGCCTGAAATATTGAAACATCCTAGATTCTATTTTCTGTCTCACTCCAAACCCTGTTGAATCAAAAACAGGCTCACTTTGTCCTTATTCTCTTTTGGAACCTTCCTTAGTGTTGGGTCCTTGCTCTCTCTAATTGAGTCCACTAGGACTTCCTGCCAGCTTTTCTCATTTAGTGTGCTTTCCCAGGAAACTCTACGGTCCTCAGAGCAGATGGAGATGGTGAGGATCAGGTGCTTCCCTAAAGCATAGCTAGGTCTTTCATACATGCACCCCACACCCAGTATCTCAATCCCACATCCAGCATCGCTAGTGAGCTCAAGCACAAAGATGCCCAGAGAGATGTAATACACCTTACTTTGCATTCACCAAACTCTTAATGTAATTTTGATATTCCAAGCTTTGAGAATCATTATCTTCAAAGATAAGCAATAGCTGCTGGGAGGAACAAGCTCTTTCACCTTACGTTCTCCAGTCAAGGGTTTTGTTCTTGCAGTATGCATCTCCAGGTGGAAGCCATGCATGACTTCTTGAACGAACATTAGAACCTACCCAGAGCTTGGCTGTCCCCTGGGCAGAACCGAAGTCATTTTTTCTTTTCTTTTTGTTTTCTTCCAGTGGGTTTTAGATGTTTGTTCACCCTGGATGCATTCCGATCCCACTTTGACTCCTCAGAACAAATGACCTTTGTTAGCTGGGAGTTGTGTGAAGCTTCTTGACAGCATGGGCCCTGTGACACATGCCCTTGTGCTCCAACATTCTGCAGCTCTGTCCCTTGTCACGGTTAACTCTGACCTTACTGGGTAGATGACATTTGAGAGGGGCCTGTGGGTTCGGGGAGAATTTGGTAAGTGGAGAGAGGATATTTCAGGCTGAAGGAATGTTGTCAACAAAGACAAGGGAGATGGAGTTACAAAGCATTACGCCACTAACAAAAGAAGAATGGTACAGGCTAAGCACAAGAAGGGAGGCTGTGAAAGGAGTGTGTAGTCAGCTTGGAGAGCCAGCTAGGAATCTGGGCTGTATTGGAAAGACCAGAAAAAGGAGAGTCATCATATTTGGAGTGCTTACATGTTAATATTTCAGGGATCACCACTGTGTGATTTTAGTTCCCAGAGAAAGACAAACTGGTGACAAAGTACATTATGCCTGACCCCTCAGCTGAGAAGCCAAGGTGAGAGTTGCTTCCACATTATAACACCTTGGGAAACACTCAAGGCTGATGTGGACTCAGCTGTGGATGGGATGACTGGTTGCTTTTCCTTTGCTTCTGAAGGTGATGACATTGGCCACACAGGTTTTGTTTATATTGTTGTGGGGAAAGCACCTTAAAGGAGACCAGTCCCTTCTTGAGTCTTCTGTGCCCCTCCCTGCCTTCCCTCATCCACCTTGACATCTCTTTAAAAAGAGGATAATTCTGATCTTGTAGATCAGAATTGAGGACTGAGACTTACTAAAGAAAACAAGCTGTTAGTGTCCCATTTGGTGTCTGGTTCTGACAGGGCACCAAGAAACCAAGTGGCTACGAAGCTAACTGCCCCTGCAGGTGATCCGGTGTGATCCCCACACTTTAGTTAGCCTCTGGCTGTTTGGATTTCCCAGTGATAACGAAGAACTTCTAAGGGAGCCATTGCAGAAGCAGCTGAAGCCCACAGAGGAGCTTCCATGCCTGCCTCTGCTTAAAGTGGATTTATTTGATCAGTTTAAAAGATTTGCTGCCCAGATTGGGTTTAGAGCATAAAACAAAGACTCAAGGAAGAGAAGTGAGAGATTTTAAGATTTTTTTTTTGAGGGGGGGTCAAATTAACGTCAATTTTTTTCTTGTTTAATTTCATCACTGGACGTTGAGAAATGAAAGAAACAAGTCTTTCTGTGACTCCTAGGGCAAGACATCACTGCCTGAACTGATAATAAAAAAGAACCGGATGGTAAGAAGGCCTAGAAATGGGGCTCAATCATTCCCTGCAATTACTGTGTCTTATTGATAACTAGCAGCTCTATCCAACAAATGCCATCTCTGGAACAAAGCCTGTCACAGATCAGACTGAAGCCATTAAAAGCTTTGATTAACATGTCCCTGGGGTGTGCTGGGGAAACTTTCTACGCCAAATGACAGCCTATTGCTACTGCCTCTGACTGGTTCTCCCGAAACACTCTCGTGTTTTAATCTAGTGCACAGTTTAAATTAAAAAACGGCAATGACTTTGTGTGACCTAAATATGAGCCACTTCTATTCCGGGTGGGATTTATCAACTGCTAACAGATTAAGTGCTCAGAGAAGCAACAATTAACCTTCCTGTGTGGTGGCTAATATTAATTATATAAAGAGATAATTATATATATATATATATATATATATATATATATATATATATATATTTGTATATATATAATTATGTGTGTGTGAGTGTGTATATACACTGTACATATGTTGTGTGTACAATATCGCCTTCTGGCCTTCAATGATTCCCAGAGAAAGATTCACACTTAATATGCTTCATTTACTGCACACAAAGCTTTGTGTATATTACTGGTGGAAAACAAAGTTGTTAGTGCTTGAGGAAAGCACTGTTTACCATCCCTGGTATTTTTTGCTGCTGTTGGTGGTGGTTTCTGGTAAGGATGCTGTTGCAAATTCAACCTTTAAAGCCGTAAAGCCACGATAAAGCTCATCTTTTCCATTTGGGGTTGTTAGGAACAGGGGACTACCTATCATCTGCACAAATAGGTCTTTTCTATACATTAGTAGCTATTCAGTCTTGATTGACTGTCAGAGAGAGAGAGAGAGAGAGAGAGAGAGAGAGAGAGAGAGAGAGAGAGGTCAGTGTGTCTGTGTCTATGTATGTATGTGTGTTTTTTCACTGTTACTATACACTCTCCTAAAGTACAAGTTTCAAATGATTATATGTTGGAACTGCCATGACCCACATGATATAGTGTAAAAGAAAAAAAAAGTCTCTCTACCTATAGCCCCCTCCTTCCATGTATTTATTTTTGGCACTAGGTCTTGAATCCCAGGCCTGGTGCTTGCTAGCATGCACCTCACTATTGAGTCACACCTGCAGCCTTCTTCACAGTATTTACACTATGAAAGTGGAAGAAGACAAATAGGCCTTTTATGAGCAGGATTCTTACAGCAAGTTTATTGCTGATAGCCACTCGTTGTGGTAAAGGGGAAAAGGAAATTAAGCTCATACAGAATAAAGAAAAAGCAGCTGAAGCACAGCTGTCCAGAGACCCACAGTGTCCACCTCAGTGTCCACCTCAGTGTCCACCACAGTGTCCACCACAGTGGCAGAGAGAGGCTTTCTCTCCCAGTGCCCAGGGGATGAGCCAAATTTCTTTTTGAAAGGCTCATAGCTCATCCCTGACTGGGGGCTCATGGTACCTCCATCTTTAACCACAAAGTGTGTTGTGTGCTTTCAGAGTGCAAGGTAGGGGACCTTCAGGCATGAGATAGTTGTGATTACTCTTTAAAATAGACTTTTCTAGTTAATCCGACCTCTACAACAATGTAACGCCTGTACTGTGAAACAATGGCTCTTGTGGTCAACACGGATTGGGAGGGATGTGTACCCAGTAAAAGATGGGGCAAATGGATTTGTGATACTACACCATCTGACACTTGGGACATTAAGCTAAGTAGCTGCATTTAGGAGAACAACTGTGATCTTTTCTGTATTAGTTAGAGTTTGCCAGAGGACTAGGATGAACACATACACACATACTCACATACATCAAACACACTTCACTCACTCACATAGACATTCTCTCTCTCTCTCTCTCTCTCTCTCTCTCTCTCTCTCTCTCTCACACACACACACACACACACACACACACACAGAGAGAGAGAGAGAGAGAGAGAGAGAGAGAGATCTTATATTAAAACAGGAACAATAGCTGTTTATGGCAGCAGGAACAATTGATCATTATTTATCAAGAATTTTTTCCTCTCACAAGTGTCCATGGCAGGTATGGCTCACTCCATATTTACATATAGGTGTGACTTCCAGTGGTGGCTAGCTCTTCATTGTCATGTTGATTGGATTTGTAGCAGCCCAGGAGGACATTTTCTTAGGATGACCAATCCTGATTATGGGTGACATCATCCTATAGGTTGAGGTCTGGGATTAAATAAAAAGAAAGTAAGCAAAGCAGACTGAGCAACAGCCTTCAGCTTCCTTGGCTTCCCAGTTTCAGGATCAGTGTGGCCAGAATCTCACACTATGGCAGCTTGGGCTATCTAACCATAATGGACAGTGTCTTTTTTCAGACTGTGAGCCAAAAATATATATTTAAAAAAAATATTGCATCTTAAATTATTTATTGTGTGTATTTGTGTGAATATATCTGTGTGCATATATGTGTGTGTGTTATCATGGTTTATTGCAGGTCAGAGAACAAATTGTGGGACTCAGTTTTCTAGCATGTGAGTCCTAGGGTTTAAAATCAGGGCTGCTCAACCAGCCCAACCAAATGGCATTTTGTCATAGTGACTTGCAAAGTAACTAATATGCTCCCTTCATAAAAGTAAAATACAGTGTCCAGGAGAATCCTAGGTAGGAAGGACCAAATGGAAATCTGAAGGCATATTTGTCTAGGCATATTAACCAAATGCTCTCCATTACTATAATTTGATATTTATTTGATTATTCTTTTTTGTAAACTTGCATTAAATTCCAATTTTTCAAATGCTGTATGATATAATTGCTTTAAATATGAGCAGGTGATGACTTAGCATTTGTGTCATGTTAACACATTTGAGGCCAGTAAAAGTGCTGGCAATGAGTATATTTAATTTCCAACTGGAAACAAGGAAGGTTGTTAGTGCATGGGTAGACACATGCCTCTGTCAGGAAGTATTTGTCTCTTCTGTGCATATCATAAAGGAGTGTGCTGTGCAGAAGTATTTTCTGGTGTTTTGTGGACTTTGGATAGGAATTCCTCTCTGGGAAAGCGGTAGTAACAGAAGTCCAAATTGTTTTAATATTGTTCTTGACTTGGAGCTGAAAAAGGAATGAGTCAGGGTCTTTCAATTACTTCTAGGTGCTAGCTCCATCTAGTTTAGAAAGTCAAAATTCTATATCTACATAATTATATAGAATTATAAGTCTATAAATAGTCATTCCCCTGAGGCCATCTCTCTTGTGGAGTAAAAGATGTTTTAATTTATTGACTTAAAATCTTTTCTAATACTGAAAAATTCCTTGGTGAGGAAAATTCTGTCTCTACCTATGCAGTGTATCTTGTCACCTTACACATAGCTAACAAGATTGTTAGCTCCTGGGATAGTGAAAATTCATAAGTGAAACAATAACAACAAAAAACATTTGTTAGTTGAATGGCATTATTGGAAGAACATTTTTTTTGAGGGTTGTATGTGGTATGGTATGATATGAGTATATATAATATGTGAAGTATATACATACATGCATGTATGATTGTGCATGCTTATATATGTACATGAGGAGGTCAGGGAGAATGTCACATGCCTTTATCTGTCACATTCTGTCTCCTTTTTTAGACAGGGATAGGCTGACTTGACCTCAAATTGCCAGGGCTACTGTTCTCCATTCAGTCCCAATGCTGGGGGGATAGGAACACATGTCCCTACTCAGCTTTTCTGTAGGTATTAGGGATTTGAACTCTGGTCCTCATACTTTTATAGCACATATTCCTCACTTCCTAAGCTTGAAGAATGATTCTTAAAAACAGCTAACTTTTCATCCAAGATACTACTATAGTAATAAACACTATTCTGACAATACCAAGGTGCTTAGGCAGAATATTTCAGGACTCTTGTGATGGGTTTAGGAGCTGAAACTGCTGTCTGATTGTGTGGAATGGTGAAATACTGGGCTTGGTTATCAGTGAATTAAAGAAAAGTAGAGACCTAGGAAAGGAATGGGAATCACTAAGAGAAAAGAGTTTTGTGAGGAGATTCTGTATAAAGTGTACTTTTGTTGAGAATAGGCCGGGAATGCTGAATTATGAGTAAGAGTAATTATGAGTAAGAGTAGAAGAATAGGGATTTAATTGGTAAAGAAAATGGCTGGACACCAGGGTGGTTGTTTTCCACAATCTGAAGAACCTCAAAATTCTTGTTGAAATTTGATTCTGCTAGACCATGGTGAGAAGCTCCAATTCAGACGTAGTTGAATAGAATGAAGTAATGTCAAGGAGACAATCTTTGTCTGCATCCACTAAGCGTGTTATGATGTCATCACAATTATTAAAAATGGATACCACTGTGATTCCAGTCCCCAAATAAGGGCACTGAGATCTTTCCAATACCAAAGACTTTGAAATGACAGAGCTAATATATAAAAACAGGACATTGAGTTCCAATCTGTGCATTGAGATACTTTTGCATATGTTCCTTATCTAAGAATGTATGACTCAGCTATTCTTTCTAGCATATAAACTCTTGGCTTCTCAGTTATAAAATCTATATACATTGACTGTGTTTTGCATATTAGGTGACAATCATTGTTGCATACTCTTAACTACTCATGAAGGAGAGATATTTATTATTTCTGTTTTATAAAGAGGACATCATTTACATACATACACACACACACACACAAGTACACTTGTAGCTAATTTCTTTCCTTTTCTTCCTTTTTTTCTTTCATAAAAAGAAAAAAAAAACCCACTAACCATCTGAAGGAAGACCTCCTGGGGCTAGGGTCATTTTTGTACCTTTAAAAATGCCTGTTCTGGTAAAAGATGTGCTGAGTCCATAAATGACCCTTCTCAGGTCTCAGAGGCACATAGTGTCGACAAGCAAAGCTGAGTCAAACGGGAACAGCAACAGAGGTAAAGAAAAGCATATGTTTATATATGTATGCATGTATATGTCTATGTCTGCCTATCTATCTATCTATCTATCTATCTATCTATCTATCTCTTGGTTTTACATGAATCATAAGATTGTCATGGGTAATTATCCTACAGTGGATTTCTACTTACTCTTGAAACTTCAGTGTAAATCTGTAGGAGTACACACACACACACACACACACACACACACACACACACACGCACATGCACATCTGCACATGTTTTTACAATAACAATGAGATCATTTGTACTGAACTCAATTTCTGTCTTTCATATGCTGCTCAGTTTGACTACAAAGCCGATATCTCTGAATGAGCCTCAGAAATACTATAAGCCGGAGTGAGGCCCCTCCATGGGAGGCTCATGACTGCACTCAGTAAAGGACAGCTCTGGGTAGCACTGAAGTGGCATGGATAGTACCATGCCATACTCAACGTCATGGACACAGGAGCCTTTGTTAGCGCTGGAGACTGGGATCCCTTAGGTAACTGTAGATCAGCTCCCTAAATGTTGTCTGAATAGAAGATGGGCACCGTTAACAAGGTTAACAAGTCATCTTTTGTGGGTCCGTAGCGCAGTCTTCCAGCGGGTGTAAGCTTCCTTTCTAGCATGGCTGCCTGGCTGTCAGCCTTCTTTTGTTTTTATCCAGGTGCCAGCTTTTAGTTCATCATTCTTTTCTTTCTTTGAGCTACAAGCCATCTGGAGGAAAACCTACTGGGGCTGGGGTCATGTTTTGTACTGTTTAAAGTTGCTGTTTAGGTGAAAGATTTTATCAAGCCCATGAATGACCCTACTCAGATCACAGAGGCACATGGCAGTGCCTCTGAGGTGGTGCTTCCTTGGTAAAGAAGCTGAGTCAAACAGAGGGAACAACAGAGGCAAAGAGGAGCGCGCTCCAGCTACAAAACGGGCAGAGAAATACAGATCTGCCCAATTATAATTCAAACAAAAACAAGTGAGAAACTGTGGTCGTCGAGGTTCTCTTGGCTGAGCATCTGGGCTTTGCATGCATGCATGCATAATTAAGCTGCAGGCAGCTGCAGGCAGCTGCAGGCTTCTGCAGTGCAACAGGGCAGGCAGGATATCATAATACACAGTAGGATGCATACCAGCGGAACTCTTTTTAATTCCCATGAATGCTACGATAAAAAGACATCAGCAAAAGCTAAACAGCATCCAAGACACCAGTGCATTGTGATCCAGGTCACTAGGAAAACAATGGAAACCGACCTGGTTTCCCTTCATTGTTCTGCTTCCTCCACACAGATGAGAGCAAGAGAGCTGACTTTGTCTTAAAATACACACACTCAGAAGATCAAAGGATCAATGAACAGTTAAGCAACTTTCAAGGCACCGCGGGAAGAGGAAAATTGCTTTATTTTGAAAGACAACAGAGAAAATCACATACGTGCATTGGGGTATTATCATATGCAGATGGTTAGCTTTCAGAAGAATTAAATATTCATGGGAGATACAAATCTCCCCCATTAGATTTTTTGATATATATGAAAGCTTGTGATCAATGCCTCTTGTGCTTTCACAATAGACAGGCCCTGTTCTCTGTCTGGATGTTCCTGACACTGATTCCAGCCCATGACATCACCAATCCATAGCAGCACTGTCCTTTGAAGACCCAAGGCAGCCAGGACCAGGGAGATCCTCAGGGGGGCTGAGGGGACAGGCCACAGTGCTTGCTTTTCATCCCCAGGTACAGTGCTGTAGTACAGTGCCAATTGTCTAATTGTTCACCTTTGTTTGACAGGGAACTAAAAGGATTGGGGTTGGAGCTTTAATCGTGTTAAGCACACAAGGGTGACAATTGAAAAGACAAAGTGACCCTCCAGGATAGGGTGGCATTGTTACATAGAGCAGATTTCTTATCTCTAAAACTCCATATCCGCCTTCTTCTTGCTTTCTCCCCCAGCTCATGTGCCAACTCACACAGACAACAGGATTATAAGAGGGATTTTGTTGAGGGGCAAAGATGAAAAGTCTGGTCTTGCTCCTTATAGGAGGCTGAAGTCAAGACTTTATTAGACGAGATTGGCTAGATGAATGAATGAAAAACAAAACCTGCTTCAAAAACACCATTAAGGATGTGGGAACACCACAATTACCACCACCACCACCACCACCAGCACCACCACCATCACCACCACTACCACCACCAGCACCACCACCACCACCACCACCATCACCACCACCACCACCACCATCACCACCACCATCACCATCACCACCACCACCATCACCACCACCACCACCACCACCACCACCACCATCACCACCACCACCATCACCACCACCACCACCACCACCATCACCACCACCACCACCACCACCATCACCACCACCACCACCACCACCACCACCACCACCACCATCACCACCACCACCACCACCACCATCACCACCACCACCACCACCACCACCACCATCACCACCACCACCATCACCACCACCACCACCACCACCACCACCACCACCATCACCACCACCATTACCACCACCACCACCAAGACCTCCAGATTCGAACCCAATTCAGAATTTAGTTCATTTTCATGGGGTTACAACATGCACTATACTGATTATATTTGTTGAAATTCTCTGCTTTAAATGGTGGAGAAATTTTCTTCCTTTCTTTTCTCCTAAGCTTTAGAAACACATTCTCCATAGAAGACGAGGAATTGATGGAGACCAAACAGCTGCAGCTCTCTGTTGGCACTTGGGCGATTGTGTTTGAGCACACAATGGTTGTTTGAGGTGTTTCCATTCGCGGTCCTAGGCCCTAACTTTTTACACTTCTGTCATTGCCACTGTCCACAAGTGAGTTTCAACTTACTCCAACTTACTTATACTTTTTTTTCTAGGTAAACATGGAAGTATAATAGATCTTTAAGATGATGCTTGTATTTCCTTTGGATAAGGTCTCAGAAGCAAGGGTGGTTCTTTCTTGTTTTGTATTTGTAATATGGAGGAGGTGGTGGTGTGTCTCCCTGTAGTCTGTCTGTGTTTTAGTCTGGCTAGAAAGTCCAGATTTAACATTATTTATTTACCATCCTCCTGCTCTAGCCTTTTGCTCTAGCCTTTTGAGTGCTGGAACTGTAGGTATGAACTACCAAAGCTAGTCCAAACAAGTCTATTTGAGGTGGAAGTCTCCATCCATGTTGTTGTGGGAGATATTTAAATCGGCAGCTCCCAATCTTGCTTGTTCTTATTCAGCCACCATGTTTCTGACTAGGCTAGTCTTGAGGTCCCGAGAAGCTGCGTGTTCTTGCTGCTGCCGTGGCTCAGTCCTCCAGCTCAAGCTACTGAGACACCGGCCCTGCCACCCATGAGACACCAGTGTGGGAGATGGCTCTGCCAATCTCCCATGCTGTCTCTACAAGGTTGGGCTGAGCCATCCACACGGTACCTGGTAGAAATGAGATTCTAATGGTTAAAGATTATCCAATAGGTTTATATATTTGGTAAAGCTCAATAACAAGATGCCCACACAATTAGATGCCCACCCAATACCCAACCTAGATATGACAGCTACCTTAGACTGCTAGAGACACGTGTACATCTGCCGCCATTTCCTCTCTCTCTCTCATCCTCTCTCTCCCTTTGCTCCTCCTCTTCCTTTCCCTCTTCCTCTCCTTACTCCTCCTCTTCCTCTACTTACTCCTTCCACCTTAGCTCCTCCCAACTTGTGGGAAAAATTTTCCTCTACACATGTTCCCTCAATAACTGCTATTTTACAGTCCCATCAACAGTGTGCAAGTATTTCATCTCTTCTATATCTTTGCCTACACTATCTTTCAACTTTTTCATAGTTCCCTTCTAAGCTAAGATGAAGAAATTCCTTCTTATGGCTCTGCCTTGTCTTTCCCTTATAAATGCATAGGTTGAGTACGTTTTCAGGTACCCAATGGTCATTCAGATGTCTTCCTTTAAAAACTGTTATTCACCCATCTTTTATTACAGTTGTTTTCTGCTGTTGACTCAAATGAGTTTATAATATGTATCAACTTTCATTGAATTTATAGTTTGTAAATACTTTCTTGTGTTTTCATAGGTTGCCATGGGATTTCATTGATTGTTTTCTGTCATTGTAGAGAAACTTCTCTTCTTCCTCCTTCTCCTTCTCTCCTTCTCCTTCTCCTTCTCCTTCTCCTTCTCTTCTTCTCCTTCTCCTTCTCCTTCTCCTTCTCCTTCTCCTTCTCCTTCTCCTTCTCCTTCTCCTTCTCCTTCTCCTTCTCCTTCTCCTTCTCCTTCTCCTTCTCTTCTCCTCCTCCTCCTCCTCCTCCTCCTCCTCCTCCTCCTCCTCCTCCTCCTTCTCCTCTTCCTCCTCCTCCTCCTTCTTCTTCTTCTTCTTCCTCTTCTCTCCTTCTCCTCCTTCTCCTCCTTCTCCTTCTCCTTCTCCTTCTCCTTCTCTTTCTCCTTCTCCTTCGACCTAGTATATTTTGAAATTGTTGTTCAGTCTTTTGTTGTTAATAAAAACAATTGCCACTGACTCCAGCATCAATTTTTTTTCCTGTGCTTTCTCATAGAGCTGTATGATTTTATAACTTTAGGTTTGGGTCTGTGGTCCATTCTTCTGAAACCAGATATCAGTGTTCCTAACATCTTTCACGGAAGAGCCGATTCATCCCTTCAGTCCTGTGCTTTTGACACCTATGCTTGGGAGACTTTAGGTGTGGGTTGCTTTCTGGATTTTTCCCCATCCCCACGCTTTCTATAACACTAGTTTCCACTAATGTGCTGGCTTACTTGAAACGTGATGCCTCACATTTTATTTTCCTTGTTCAGGTTGGCTTTGACTAATTAAGGTCTTTTTTTCATGATTCCACACATATTTTTAAACTATTTGTTCTACTTTTGTGGAAATTGCCATTGATAGTTTTGACAAGAATTGAATTAAATCTTAGACAGTTGAACAATATTAACTTCATCAATCAATAAATACAAGATATGTTTCCCTATATATCTTAATTTCTTTCATCAACTTTACATGTGGTAATAAAGTTACACTATGGGAAAAATAAAACCCAAGGGCCTCTTCCTTTTACTCCCATGGTCCCCTTTCCTAGACCACACGTACTCTTGTTACAGCTCAGCTGTATGGTTTTCTGATCTTTCTTCAAGGATGTTTCAAAAGAGATAAGTGCTAGGAATCAATGTACATGATCTTAATTACCAAACAATTTGTTTTATTGTCAGCCATTCATTTTCCAATGGCCATGAGACAAATGCTACATCCTGGCACTAAGGATAAACCAATTTTATCGTGATGCAGAAACACTTGTTCAGTAATTTTCCTTCTAACTTTTCAGTTAAAGATACCCTGAACTCTAAGGAGATCACGTCACACATATAGGTGTTGTTTATTTAAAAGGACTGAACATCTGCTGTATGTCCTTATTCTACGCATTGCCTTTCTGAGACTCCCAGGCACTTAGCTAACCATTTCTGTGAATATATTTTCAAAACATTCTCAAAACTATGTGATAAGACACAATCTTTGTAGAATAATTCAAGATGTCTAAAAGATTTAGCTGTAGTTTATTTTGTGTAAGATAGCATGGGGATAAGATATCCTGAGCACATATGGATTACTGGGGATTTGATCAGCACTAAACAGGAGCCTGAGATGTATGTATCCATCCAATGACCTAGTCATCTAAGACGGACATTGGGGGAATGGGGAGTCTTTTAATTTGGAGGACTGTGCTAACGATCTTTGTATCTTTCATAATTCCAATTCTCTTAATTTTATATTTTAAATATCTATAGTACTGTGGCTTCTTATCCAGTATCTGTTAACTAGCTTTTAGCCTTTTTATCTTAAATTCATCCTGTCATCTGAACCTCAGTGAACACCAGTCTAGTACAGTCAATTTCCTATAAGTACCTAATAGGTAAGTTTCTATCTCTGACAGGCAGAAGGCAGACAAGCCCAGAGTCTGTGCTTCTCTTGGGATTAGCTTGATTCCATAAAGAAGGAGCCACAGAAGAGCCTTGGCAGTTTCAAGGCTTAAACGTTGCTGTCCGGTTCCTGGAGCACCGTTTGACATTCCATCTAGAATCTCTTCTCATCTCCTATCAACACTCAGCTTAGGGATCAACAGCTTACTTAATGTCCTCTCCATTTTGCACTTTCCCAGGGGTACACCTAGTACTCTTTTCACCCCACCCCAATATATTCAATCCATGATGATTTGGTCATTGCTTGGATAGATGAAGGTCATCATAGAGTTATGTTGGGCCTTTAATCCCTCTGGATGTTTCTGGAAAGACAGAGTATGTTGTGTGCCCAATTGTCGTTTCCTAAGTGAGCAAAGTGTTGAATTGGAAAGCAACATAAGGAAAAAGGAAAGCAACATAATCAAAGGAGCTTAGAACAAATTACCTTAAAATCTGCCACATTTGCATGTTGAAGTGGAAAGATGAGAAAGGATTTTTGTAACCTCTCACTGAAGCTTGATGCAATAAATTCACTCCCTATACCAGAGAGAAATGGCTTTCCCTGTTTCTGAAGACCTAGGCTCACAGGAAAGAATAGGAACTGACAGTATTTGCTATGGTCCCACTTTGTTACTAAGATTAAACCATCTTTGCAATACAGTAGCGGGCCTGGTCATTCTTCGTCAATTCTAGAATGAATATAATTCTAACCACTATTTCCTTAGGCAGTTTCCAATGTCTTGTAAGATGTATTAGATGCATATGCATGCTATTGTCCCTTTACTCTATTTTGTTACAGACGCTGCCTATAATAAAGATTAGAGAAGTTAAAGATGCTTTTTCTCCATACGGCAGGGGTAAGAACACTGAGGCTGGAAAGAACAGGACCCCATAGGACTGGAAACTGTAGTGAACTCATTTACTGTCCTGAAGCCATGCTGTACTGTCAGCTAACATTACTTTTCCTCTGTGGGAAGAAAGGAGAGGGAGTGGAAAGCATATCTTTGCTATCAGCTCCCTTTGGCTTATGTGAGCCTGACTTTTGAGAATGTCATAGAAAGGGGATGTGGGCACAAATCTATAGAACCCAGGGATGCAGGGTGTTACTGTGCTTAATGATGTTCAACTGTAAAGCAGCCACCACTGGAAGCTACTGAACATCATCTTGTTACCAATAGCTAACCCCTTTGCCTTGTCTGATTTCTTGGTGAATGAATTCAGACAATGTATGTGCTGAATGGAAAATGTAGTGTTTGGAGCCGGCGAGATAGGTTAGTGGGTAAGAGTGCTTGCTGTCAAGCATGAAGACCTAGATCCCATTTGATAGAAGGAGGGAATTGAATGAAAAGTTGTCCTCTAAAGTCAACATGACTGTCAGGGCGTATGCACACACTTGCACATGCATACCCTTGTATAAATGTGTGCAAGGCAAAAACAAATAAACAAATGTAATTTAAAAGAAAACCCAATTTTCATATTAACTATATGTGAGTAGGGCCATGAAAATTAAATCTTTTACTTTTTTAAAGATTAGTTTATTTTATTTTACATATATGGACATTTTGCCTGCATGCATGTGCAGACAGCAACCTTAAACTCTGAGCTGCCCCTCTATCTCTAGGTCCTTCTCAATTTTATACATTTCACTTAATTTCTGAGAGTCGTAGACTGTAATGAGGCAAAGATGCTTAGAAGTTATTCAACTTAATCATTTTGTTTTATGGACAGACAAACAGGTCAATGTTAATAAGTATGTCATCTACAAGCGTGAATTTATGAGGAGCACACCTCAATGAAGTATGGCAGATTATTTAAGATACTGTGCCAATGTCTTCTTCAAGGATATGGCCCAAAAGATCATCTGCTGCCTAGCCTTGTGGGGACGATGAAGTCCTAGCAGTAGACATCTAAAGTTTGCTATTACAATTTTCTAAGTATTGTGACAAGTTAACCAAAATTACAAAGTGAGCTGTAGATTTGCAGTTCTTAGATGACATCTGTACAATGCACACAGGTCCCTCTTAGTTACATGATAAGCCTCAGGCTTCTGATACAGCCCCGTGCAACTACGAAAGATCTGACCGGCAGCCTAAACCTGACCACTCTCTCTCTACTGGCCTCTTCTAGTCTACTGGACCTTAGAGTATAGAGACCAGCCAAGATCACCTCTGCCTTCAGGTCCTAGTAGATGTTGGCTTTTGTGTGGTTAACCTTTGCCCTACCTCCTGACCTGGATGTCCTCAACTGCTTTATCTTTGGGAAGTATGGCACCTGCCTGCTAACTTCACAGTACTCCAGGAACACCTTGGTCCCAGTAGTCAGCACAAGGTAGTGAGAGCCTGTGAAATCTTCCCTGGCTGGAAGACATGAGAGAACACACCCTATAAGCTTCCAAAGAAGCTGCTTTCCAGGAGTGATTAAGGATCATAAATTCGGTATGGGGTCAGAGAAAGACAGATTTGGTTTTTCCTAGAGGAGTTGCTGGGGATGCAACAGGAGAAGAGAATTTTGGTATAAGGACTCTGTGAAGGGCTAAAGGAGCTGAAAAGGCCATGAGCAGGAATTGGAGCAGGTCTCAGATGCACCTTAACTCAATCCAATATGACTCTTTTCTCTCAGCAGCTTCCCCAACGCGACCACATGCTTTTTAAATTCTCATATTTATCATTCTTCTCGATGGCACTTGGGATTTTTTTTTTATTTCATGTCTGGAGCATTGGTTTGATAAACAACCAACCCCACTATATGCCTGAAACTGGGCATACTGCTCTATAGAGCAGAGGAGAGGGCGCTAAGACAGCTGATCCTAATGTGGATTTGATCTTGGGTTTTCCCGGAGTCTGATCTGATTGATACACTGAAAAGGTGAGGCATAAGTCAGAGTCGGGAGACAGGACTGACTGTGGGAGGGGACTTGGAAAGATGCAGCCGTGTGTCCTAGGAGCCACTGAACTTCTGTTGTGGCTGATGATCACAAAAATATCTGAAGAAAATTCCCATTCTAGGCTTAATATTTAGGAGCCCAGGCTAGCAGCCTGCGGAGCTTCAGTCTTTAGCTCTTGAGATGGTAATTAAACTCTCCTAGTACACTCCTCTGAGAATGAAAGGAGCTGATATATCAAAGTGCGTAAGCTACTAGACCTCAGTAAATTATTCATATCAGCCTGATTATTATTTTCATATTCCACTGCTGGCCATACTCCTCTAGGCAGGATCTGTTCCAGCTTGCTCTCAGCACACATTAGCTTCGTGTTTAGGCACAGAAAAACAAAACAACAACAACAACAACAAAAAAGAGTAAAACCCAGTTGCTGATCTTCAAGATTGGGAGCTTTGGGTAAGGAAGGCATTGTGAAAGTCTGTCTCTGAGACCTGGAAAGCTCCTGAAGAACAAGTTACATCTGCACAAGGGAAGGTGAATCTCAGGGGGTCCTCACAATTAGCTGGTTGCCAATGAGCAGGCAGTTTTGGAACTGGCCCCTGGAGCTTTGGAGAAGGTGGGTTTAGAAAACTGGTACACTTTAGCCATTCCGTTAGCCAGGCACTGCCTGGCATAGCCCGGCACCGCCCCTAAAGAGTTTGTTTAAAATCACACTGAAAGGTATGGATGGATCAGATAGAATTTGGTCAAAATATCCCATTAACAGAAAAGAAGCAAGCACAGATATTTTAAAGGAATGCCTAATTTGGAGCTTTTCAGTATTCCTGTCTACCGAGGAGCATATTTGCATCGCTAAGCAGAATGGTTTCATCCTTTATTTGCAAGCCCAGCAGACACTTTCCGATGCAAATCAATGTATTTGTACTTGCGAAAGGTGCCCACCTGCATGCTGAGGCAGAGGCTCCAAGCTCTAACCTGTATTTCTATGTGAGTCACCTTCTCCCCTCCCCCTTTCTCATCTCCCAGCAGCCATCCCAATTCCACTCACATTTCAAAGGAAATGATCTCTCTCTCCTAGGCCCACTCCCATCTCCCCTGGCTTTTTACAGCTTCAGCCATTGGCCGCCACTAATGTGTTCTTTGTGTATTCAATGCTTACCTGAAGCTCACTTTTGGCATTATCTTCCCAACGTTTGCAAATGCCTCAATGGGCCTATCTGCCACTCAAATAAAAATCCCTGGTTCTAACACAGCCATGACCCATTTTCACCATGCATCTAAGCTAATCCTCTCCATCAGCCCTGAGCCTGATGCATGTAGCTTCCAAAACCAAACCAAACCAAAACAAAAAAAGATGTATTGTATTTTTAATTATGTGTATGTGAGTACACATTGTTTACCTTGGGTGGTATGTGCATGTGAGAACAGGTGCTCAAGAAGGCCAGAAGAGAGCTTTGTGTTCCTTGGAGCAGGAATCACCAGCAGTTGTGAATCACCCAATATAGGTGCCGGAAACGGAACTTAGGTACTTTGCAGAAGCAACACAAGCTCTTATGCATATGCAATCCCTGCAGTCCCAGCTGCTGCTGCTGGTGTTGCTACTGCTGCTGCTGCTCCTCTTCCTCCTCCTCCTCTTCCTCCTCCTCCTCTTTTTACTCCTTCTCCTCTTCTTCCTCCTCCTCTTCCTCCTCCTTTTACTCCTCCTACTCTTCCTCTTCCTCCTCTTCTTCCTCCTCCTTTTACTCCTCCTCCTCCACCTCTGGCTTTTTGAGACAAGGTTTTCTCTATGTAACAAGCCCTGGCTGTCCTAGAACTTGCTCTGTAGGCCAGGTTAGCCTCGAACTCACAGAGATTTACCTGCCTCTGTCTTCTGAGTGCTGGGATTAATGTCATGCACCACCACTGCCTAGCTCTAGCTTTCTTGTTTTGAAACAGCTTTTCACCTCTTCTTTAGCCTTTTGAAAGTCTGCCTGTTACTGAATCACATTTCACCTAATATTTTTCCTTGTGTATCTCTCTACATACACATATCACACGCCGCCGTGAACTCTTTATTTTACACATACCTATGAACTTGCACTTCCCACATGTGACTTGTTGACATTTGTATATACTCCATCTGTGGCTGTTTCTTAAACTGGACATATTGCCTTGAAAATGCAATGATTGATAGAAATATGCTTTATAAGTTAGAATCAGTAATTGATAAAAATACTATTTTTTTTCTTTTAAAGAAATATAGCTAAGCTGAGCATGGTGGTACATACCTTTAGTTCCAGCACTCAGGAGGCAGAGTAAGAAGATGTCAGTGAATTCAAGGCCAGCTTGGTCTACCTAGTGAGTTTCAGGACAGCCAGAATGCCATAGAAAATATTTAAAAAAAAAAAAAAAAAGCAGCAAGAAAAACTGTTTGAAGCATCTGTTCTTAAGTGAGAGTCTGTGAAATGGGTAGGTCTGAACTGAACTGTGTAATTCCCCAAGGTGAGAATGTATGTGCCCCCTGACACACACCATGTAATTAACTGGATCTAAAGTGAGACACATGGCGGCTTTGATTATGAGATGCTTTAAGGAAAAGGAATTGGGTCAAGGGAGTAACAGTTATCTAAATAACACATGAGCCCAAATGTAGTGACTTCAATCAATACATGGTCTTTATCTCACGTCGTTCTTGTGTGTCTGGAGTCTAGAAGAGGCTTCGCCGGGTGATGCTGTTGCTATGATGTCTGCTGTGGCTGATGTCATCTGAAGGACTAGGGAGCCTACAAGGTCCAGTTTTAGGTGACTCATTCATATGGCTGGTTGTGGGTAGCTGCCTTTGATTCATACCATATGGCCCCCTGTACAAGTCTCTGAGTCTACTGGGATGAAAGCTTGGGGCAAGGAATGACGTCAACATTCATGAGTTGGCCTGGGAACACACGGACAGTTATTTCTACAATACCCAATCAGTGACACGACACAGAGGAGAATGACGGGGAGCCATCCCAGAAGCCAGCTGGCACACCTTAGAAACTACTGTGTGACTGTGTTTAGACACCAAATAGGAGACATCAATTGTCTTCTCTTTCATGTCATGAAGTTGGCAAGAGCTAAAGATTAGTGTTCAGAGACAGATTTTCAGGCCTGGTATGCTGGGAATGTTCCTGAACACCCATCCCCCTCCCAACAAAAAATAATTAAAGATGCATAATTAGAGGATGCTTCAAGCTTCTCAATCACCTTGGGGACAGGGAGCAGCCCTCCTAACCACTTCATAACTCTCAGGAGCACTTTGGACAAGAACTTATTATTGCAAAATAAGTCTGCATGCTGCCAGAATACCTCTACTACTCTGACTTTTTTTTGGGGGGGGGTCAATTTCCTCAAAATGGAAGGTATTTATCCCTTTGGGAACAAATACTTTCATAAGGCTCTGGGTTGATTGGTTACTTACTTGGCCCTTCTCTGCTGCAATGGATGGCTATACTCATTGCATTGGCATGACACACTCATTTAAAAGGATTCATGTTTCTAATCATAAAAAGATAAAGGGTTTTTTTTTTTTTTTTTTTTTTTTTTTTTTTTTTTTTTGCCTTTTCTAACATCTAGTGAATAATTACTATAATTAAACAAGAAAACAAGAGGCCATTGTATATTTGGGTAGTTTTTTTTTTTTTTTTTCTTTTTTCTTTTTAAGCTTCAAATGCCTCTCTGTGTGTGAGATTCATGGCGTGCTTTCTTTTGTCCCAAAGCGTGCTTTCTGTGGAGTGTTCATGAACTATTCTCAGGCACCATACCAGTTGGCATTAAAAATAAGTCAACGTGGCCTAATTGTTATCCTGCCTCTCTGAAACCCTTGATAAACAAACACACAACTCTATTCTGTGTTCTGAAACTTGTTCCCCTAGCACCTCGTTTCGTGAAAGGCTGGCCCTCCCTCCATGACCATTACTGATTTAGGAATGCCATATCAAAAGCATTAGAGCCATGGGAGTCACTGTTAAGGCAGACAGCAAGGAACCGCAGTGAATGCAACGTGATATAGGAAATCAAAACTACCTGCAGTCAAATTGGCAAGGAGAGGGCGGTGCCTTGTTTCGGATAGTCTCACCTCACCAACCTGTCACTGGGGGGGTCCCTTCTCCAAGTCACCACCCATTCCTTCTCTAGGCTTCAGAGTAAGTTTACCTTTTTTTTGGAGACTCCTGGTGCTTTGCTATACAAGTTGACCGTACCATTAGTATTCTAGCCAATCCCAATGCTGATGTGGACTCATGCCCAGCTCTGTGCTTTGTGAGAGATGCCATGGAAATGAATCTAATCGCGCAGATTCCAAAGAGATGCTGGAAACAATGTAAGTGCGCTCCTGTCCTCCTGAGTCCATCTGCCCATCTTCACTGGCACTTATTCTCTGATAAGTGAGAATGACAGAGAATTCTGAAGCCTATTGGGCATCGTATCTTGCAATTCCTACAATTCCTTAACACAGAGAAGGTATTCTGCGAATTCTTACCAATTGATTGCCATAAATCCTGAATAGTTTGTTGTTTCAGATTTGTATTTGGCTCATTGAAACCCAGTACTTGTCTTAGTCCTTTTTCTATTGCTGTGATAAAATACCATGACCAAGGCAGCTTATAATGGCCAGTTTAATTGGACTGATGCCTTCAGAAAGCTAGAGTCAGCGATGACAGAGTGATGGCATGGTGGTGGGAACGGCTGAGAGCACACTAGGAACAGCCAGAATCTCTCCACCCTTCAAAGGTCTCCCCAAGTACTCCTCCTCCTCCAGTAAGGCTATACCTCCTAGCACTTCTGCAAAGGTTTCAGCAACTGAGGATTAAGTATTTAAACATATGAATTTGGAGCGGGGTGGATAGTCTTATTCAAACTACCATGGTCCCAGAAGCAAAATAATTAGACTAGGATGATGTTATACAAAAAAAAAAGTATAAAAATAAGTTTTACAATAGTTTATCATATTTTATTATGTTAAATACATACGAGATGAAATTTAGCATCCTAAGTAATTTTTAACCATTGTGCATGTGCCCAGGATGCAGGGTCGAGCACATATTACACTGTGAGATAGAGACCAAAGGGCAGTGTTGTGGAGTTGGTTCTCTCTTTCCAGCTCTATATGGTGTTCTCAGAATTGAACTCAGGTCACCAGATTTGGCTACAAGTACCTGCATCCACTGAGCCGTTTTTCTAGCTTGACTTAAGTGTTTTTAAATTCTACAGTTTAATTGCACTAAATACACTTATAGTGTTTTCTATCCAACCACCATCCGTTTCCATAACTGCTTTTACTTTATAAAAATGAAATTCTCTACCCATAATAAAGAGCAAATCAACACTACAGCTTCAAGATCCTCACAATCACCATGCTATCTTTTTTTCTCTTTATGATTTAGACAATCCTAAATATCTTATCTAAATGGAATATTTGTCTTTCTGTAGCCAGCTAATTTCATTTAGTACAATGTCTTCAAGTTGCACCTATATTAGAAGATAGGTCAGAATTCCCTTCCATTTTAAGGCTGAGTAATCCACATGAAGTTTTGTAGATTTATAAAATTTTGGAAACTTGATCATTATAGAAAGTCAAGGGGTGGTGAGGTGGCTCAACAGTCGCTTGCTGAGTGAGCCTGAAGACCTGAGTCCCAGCTCCAGAACCAACTTAAAGGTAGAAGGAGAGACCTGGGTGCTCAAAGTTGTCCTCTGACCTCCAGATCTTTGTGTTGGCATTATGCACTCCCATCATACATATTACATGCACAATAATAATAAAATAATAATTTTTGAAGAAAATTTTTTACATGTTTTACCAGTAGTTGAGTAAATAAAATATTATTCCATAGAGTACACTTTTGTACTTATTACAAGAAAACAAATGCTAGCAACATTTGGTTTGTGTACACATTATATACATAGCCTATATCATCTAGGAGAATGTAGGGCATGTTCAGGAACATTATATATAGAGAGAGTTATAGTTATATAGTTAACTACTTATATTCAGGAGTAAAAAGCTAACAAGACTTCATGTCTTTTCATTCACTCCACAAAGGTTTTAGGGAAGTCACAAGAGACTCAGTGTTGAGAGATAAAATGAAATGTTGACTTTAGCGTTTTCTAAATTTTTTTCTATAAGATTGTCCAGATGAAGTTGGTTCACATGTATACTCTGCCTAGTGAGAGGAAATTCACTTAGAAAATAAACAGTTTGAAAGTTATGACAAAGCAGTAAGTACTGCTATAGCAGAAAGACTGTATTTTCATTTTTAACATACGCATTTAACACTGTGAATGTGTGAATATTAGATATATGGAGCGCTAAATCCATGACTTATGTATCATTTGGGAGGAAAGAGTCCAAGGAAAAGTGATCTTTTCTGAGAGTCACTGGTATTGCATGCCACAAATCACAAGAC
The DNA here is from genome assembly GCF_011762505.2 of Arvicanthis niloticus. Classification (NCBI taxonomy): domain Eukaryota; kingdom Metazoa; phylum Chordata; class Mammalia; order Rodentia; family Muridae; genus Arvicanthis; species Arvicanthis niloticus. Next base: position 33,948,553 of record NC_047671.1, read on the forward strand.
TGGATTCATTCATTCTCATGACACATCAGATAGTCAACGCCTCATAAAAGTTACTATGACCTGAGAGAATCAAGATCAGCTCTAATGAACAGGTCTCAAGTAATTGAACTCCTTGTCCCAGTGAGCTTAGCAGAATGATGCCTAGGAAGAAGGACATTAGGACACATTGACTGAGCATCTGATCACATCACAGCCTTCTTTTAATGATGTGGTTTGCATGACAACTTCCGTTTATAGTTCAAAATAAAATGGTCCTCCCCTTTCCTGGCATGTAACCCATTTGCTGGGTTAATTTGATAATGCTGGCTGAGAGATGACAGGAGCGAACTTGGCTGAATGCTAGCATGTGCTTACTCTAGATTCCAATGATGTGCAAGAATTCCCTTTTATAATGGTCCAAGGTTCACAAACAATCTAGGGGTCACTGCCACAAAAGTAGGAGTAAGCATCTTGTTTTCAGACTTAAAAAAAAACCTTAATTAAAATAAAAAAAAAAAAAAAAAAAAAACCAAATCAAGGCCAATTTAGATCTACCTACGGACCAAACCATTTCACAGTGTATAACTTGCAAGAGCCTTTCTGGTGTCCTTTTCAACTTCCAAGATAATTCTTTGATGGGATTACAAACATTCTTTGATGGGAGAACAATCAGGCACAGGTGGCAAAGTGGAAGTTTCTGATTGTGTCATGTGATGCAGACTTGTGATGTTTTGCTGAGGCCAGACCCATGAGAGGACATGTGATGTTTGGAGAGAGTACAAGGGGGACTCAAAGGACACTAATGGGGCCCTTAAATAGCTAGCTGTGCAACTTTTCATTGGTCTTGCTTCACTTCCTGGGGGGGGGGGGCATGGCAGAAAACTCCTGACATTTCAATTGGTCCTGGTTGCTCCCTACTGACTTCTGCCTCTTTGCCAGTGATGGGGCGATTTCTGCTGGATCACAATGCCAGTACTGATTTGTGTTTGGTGACACTTTTAAACTAGACTGTTGGTATATGGACATTTCTGAACTGGACTGCTGCTATCCTGACAAATGACGATTCAAATTGCCCCCCAAAACTACTTCTAAACAGGTCCATATCTCTTTGTTCTCTTTACTATCTTTTCTCCCCTACCTTTGGGAAAGAAGGGGGGCATCAAAGCATTTTAAAAACTTATTAAAGTCGGTTTTAAAACTTTAAGCCTACAAGGTGGTTTTCTGTGATTGGGTTACGGCCCATTGTGGAATTATATGTGAATAGCAAATGACAAACCTTCCCTCATATGACAGTGAAACTAACAAAACCAACCATCTTCATTGCTCATAGCACCCCAGACTTATCCTGCTTAGTAATTAGTTGTTGTTGTTCTGAGAGAAAGTCTCTCTAGATAGCCTAGACTCGACTAGAACTTACTATCTACATAGTAAGTTGTACTAGGTTGTACTAGGCCAACCAGGTTGGTTGGCCTCAACCCTATGCTAATCCTCCTGCCATAGTCTTCTGGAATTATGAGTTTGAGTCACCATGTCCACTTTAGGGATGTTTTAATGTCCATTTGCTTAAACAGGAGATATATATATATATATTTTTTATTCCCAAAAAGTACTCTCAGAGACAGTTTTAGGAAATTTTGTTTCATTTTTTTTTTGTTTGATTGATTTTTGTGCTGGTAAGGAAAGTATATACAGTTGGGGAGAAGCCTCTCCAGGATTTGATGCCATCATGGGGGATGGTGAGATCACCCTGGCTATTACAAGAGAAAAGTTGGGAACATGTGAGAAAGTAGTTTATAGAAGTAAAGCAGCTGAAGTAAAGCAATAGATCAACTGGTACAGTACTTACCTATCATATATGAAGAGTCCCCAGCATCATACAAACTTCACGTAGTGGTGCTTGTCTAAATCCCTGCACTTGTGAGGTAGAGGCAAGATGACTAGAAGTTCAAAATCACCCTGAGCTACAGAGAGAGTTGGAGGCCAGCCTGGGCTATATGAAAAACTTATCTCAAAACTCAGAATAATAACAACAAAAATAAACAGTTTCTTCTTTGCTGATAACCAGCTCACACATTGGAAGAAATTTCTGATTATAATGTTCATCTATAAAAATGAGCTGCTCACCTAATATTCTCCCCATGATCATGAGTCACATGAGAGCCAAGCTTCGAAAGAACTCAGCGATTTCTAAAACAGATGGTTGGATCTTGATTTGTGGACAGACTTGAAGAAAGACTGAAGGCATTTTGGCAGTTTAAGATGAGTTCTGTTCTTCTCCTTCTCCTTCTCCTTCTCCTTCTCCTTCTCCTTCTCCTTCTCCTTCTCCTTCTCCTTCTCCTTCTCCTTCCTTCTCCTCCTTCTCCTTCTCCTTCTCCTTCTCCTTCTCCTTCTCCTTCTCCTTCTCCTTCTCCTTCTCCTCCTCCTCCTCCTCCTTATCCTCATCCTCCTCTTTCTTCTTCTTTCTTTTCCTCTTCCTATTTCTTCTTCCTCTTTCTCTTCCTCCCCCTCCCCTTCCCCTCTCCCTCCCCTCCCTTCCCCCTCCCCCTCCCTTCCCCCTCCCCTTCCCCTTCCCCTTCCCCTCCTCTTCTTCTTCTTCTTCTTCTTCTTCTTCTTCTTCTTCTTCTTCTTCTTCTTCTTCTTCTTCTTCTTCTTCTTCTTCTTTCTCCTCCTCCTTGTGTCCTCCTCCTCCTCCTCCTCCTCCTCCTCCTCCTTCTTCTGGTTTTTCAAGACAGGGTTTCTCTATGTGTAGAACTCATGCTGGCGAACCTGGAGATCCACTTGCCTCTGCCTCCCAAGTACTGGATTAAAGGCATGCACCATCATTGACTGGAAGTGTTGGCTTCTTTTAAGATTATTGCTATAGTTTGGACCTTAAGTGTTCCCCAAATGTTCATGGGATAAAGACATGCTCCTCAGGATGGAGTATTTTGAGGGGGTATGATGGGGCTTAATGGGACGATTCTAGGTCATTGAGGGAGGGAAGCACATGGTAAAAAGGAATGTAGCCACCTCCTTAATTTTTGTTGTATTGAGATGAGCAGTTTAGCCCTTATACATTCTTACTATGATCCTCTTCACCCAAAGCAATGGTGACAACCAATCACAGGCTGAGGGCTCTAAAAGTGTGGGACAGAACAACCCTTCTTGTCTTAGTGAGTTGATGTAATGGAAAGCTGACTAAGCAGTTATATATTTTAAAATATTTCCACATTCATTTGGGAAAAAAAAAAAGTCTGGTAGTCTGAGCTGTGTGAAGGGTGGGGTTTAGGCTCCCCAGCATCCACTTCCAGGTCTCAAACTGCTCAACTCTGTGAACTTGATGCATCAGAGCATACCCTCAGCTCACAGGCCACAGGATTTGGAAGTCACTCAAATAGTACTTGTGGTTTCAGACTCATGTTCACATCTCATCTTCACCTTACGAAGAGACAAGGTAGATACAAGTTCCTTTATTTCATGATAGCTTTCTTTTTTCTTTTTTTTTCTTTTGTGTGTGTGTGTTTCTTATAGACTCTGTATTACAGAGTAAATGTGTTAGAAACCAGCATGTCTGATGGATATTCAGTTCAGCCATGTTTCTTACACAATGTTTTGTTGTTGTTGTTGTTTTGTTTTTTTTTGTTTTTTGTTTTTTGTTTTTCGAGACAGGGTTTCTCTGTGTAGCCCTGGCTGTCCTGGAACTCACTCTGTAGACCAGGCTGGCCTCGAACTCAGAAATCCACCTGCCTCTGCCTCCCAAGTGCTGGGATTAAAGGCACGTGCCACCACTGCCCGACACACGATGTTTTATAGGAGAGATAATTTTATATATTAAGCATATCCTGCTTCTAGGATCACAGTGTCATTATTTGATACCACATGTATTTACAAAGATAATGCAAATGAGCAAAGTTGAAGACATTTCCCCTTAATGTATTGAAGCTCCAAGAAAAGGGCATCAATTTGATTCAGTAACCTTTTATTTAAAAAGATTTATTTTATTACTTTTAGTGTATCTCTGTGTGTGTGTGTTCATGTGTGTGTGTATGTGCGTGTGTGTGTTGTCATACATATGGAGAGGCCAAAAGAAGGCCACAGGTCCTATTAAGATACATTGTAAGTAGTTATGAATCAACAAAGATGGGTAATAGGAACTAAACTTAGGTCCTTTAAGTAGTGAGTGCACTTAGCAACTGCTCCATCTCTGCATCTCCAACTCAGTAACTTTTAATCTCTTTCAACAAGTCTTTCCAACTTTTATGTCACAGTAATACTTAAATATTTTTAATGGTCAAAAATGTCAATTTCAATTATGAAGATGCTCTATATTTTTTATAAATTAAAAAATATGGATAAGTACTAATATTTATTAAGTATAACTTATAGGTATAGTTTTATTACTCTTATTATTTCCTCCATAATAAATCAGAGTAAGTTAATAATATTGAAAAAAGAAAAAACTAATCCTCTATTTTTCTCTAGAAAGATAATCATTACAATAAAACCAAATGAAAAATTACTTTTACTTTAAAATACTATTCAGATATGCTTTAATAATTTTGCATATTTTTCATATTTTTTAGTTAAAATAATGCAATGCTTCACAAACTGCTATGCTCATTTATTAGAGGGTATCATAGCTCTAAACACAAACTTTCTCAGACCCACAAAGACAAGGCTGGGCTTCTTCATGAAGTACCTGCTGTTCATTCCCAGCTCTGGATGCTGCCTTGCAGTGAGGATGCTGGTGTGCTGAGAGGAGACTCAAAGGATTGTCTAGAATGAGAAGAACTACTGTGTAGCAATAATGCCTATTTCCTGTGAGTCACACGCTGTTCTGGGCACTGCGCGGAGTAGACGGGAAGGGCATTATCAAAGTCCAGGGGTTCAGGGACTCAATATTTCTTGTAAACAGACAGAAGATAGGTATGACCATGATTGCTAGAAAAAAAATATGAGATAATCGTAATGTGTGTATTCACAGGTATGCACACTTCCCCCAACATGTTCTGATTTCCAAACTTCACCCATTTATAGGCCAGAGTGAACTTTTCAAAGGCAGAAAGAGGAGTGGGCCATAAGCCAAACTTCTGTTCTTAACTTTTAAAATGTTATGTACATTTTCAGTTCATCAAAGTAGAATCGTCTTATACCCCAGTTGCCTTTGGGAGCAAGCATGGGTATTACATAAATATACACTTCCCAGTGAATACAAATGAAAACATTTTATCTAACTAGAATAGTTTCTATAATTAAACATTAAAAATTAAAATAGATGAGAGAACGTTGGAATAATGATTTCATTAAAAACTTTTCTTATAACGCTCAGCATTTGAAAAGTGGTTGAAGGCAATTATAGTTTTATCTTTTAGGCCTTTAATGGAACTTAGTCAGCTCCTGTAGCAGGAGTGCCAGCCCTCAGCCTCATTTCCATAGTTAGTTAGGAAGTCCCCGGTGTTCCTTCCAAGGACTCAGCAAGGGCCAGAGAGATTAATGCAGGGCCGCATGCATGCAGCAGGTCATTACCACAATTAGACTTGTTCTCATCAGGATCTGTTTGGAAAGGATTAACATTTTAATGTTTATAGACTGCAACCACGATTTTATCACGGGTTCTGATTCTGGCCTCCCCTAGAAACTATTCAGCAACTAAAGTCAAGGAAGCAGGTAGAGAGAGTGGGGAGCTGGAGATCTTGGCAGCAGAGTCCTCCTGAGAAGGGGTGGGTCTCTTACTGGCAAAGCTGGGTCATCTGGTCAAAGCCCTCAGTAATAACAGAGGTGAATAAAAGAGGCAGCCACCCCCTCCCAATGCACACAAAAGGTTCTGGTAAAATATTTTAAGCCCCTCCACGGAAGGACAAGTACAGACAATGACAGAAACAAGGTGTGGGACAAAAAAAAAATGTGATAAGCAGCTTAATTTTGTTTCCTCCTTGAAACCAGGACTTAAGAACTCAGAGGTTCAACAATGAACTGCAGAAACGTCAGCAGCTTTCAAGATTGCTCCTGAGTGTTTGAGTTTCTCTTTGGTCAAGTTAGAAGGTTCACATTGTTGAATCTAAAAACTCAATGGCCCTTGTAGGTTTTAACAATAAACTTCCTTTTACACCTGTGCTATCAAGAACAATCAGATAAAGTCCATCTCTCCCCTCCCAGTGCAATTTCAAAAGGGAAACAGGCTAATCTAGGATTAAACAAAGCCTAATAAACGTGCCTTACCAGCTCACTGAGATTTAATACATGCCATCTATTTACATAATTGTTTATTGGAAAAAGAAGTGAATGTCCCAGTAGCCCAGCCCCAACCAAGTGAGAAAGGATGGCAGGGTTCAGTCTCAGGCATCTTTCATGTTTCCTTTGTTGGCCTGACTATACTCCGAGCTAAACCCTTACAGGTGGTTTCTGCCCCTTGATTTGTGGATGCTTCCAGTACTCAAGGCTCCCAGCTCCCAGTCTCTGCTTCGATCAGCTACTAACTAGCAGTGCTTTTTTGGGTAGAGAGTGGAATTCAGCCAGCCTCAGCTGAGGTGTGAATTTTAGAGCAGGGAGGAATTGGGGAGAAGAATGGGATAGGAAAAAACATTCTAGTTTCTGCCCTCTCAAAGCCACCTGTGAAGCACAGGCTTTCCCGTAGATCCTGCTCTCATGGACAGGACTCATGGGTTTCCTTATTGTCTTTTCTTATTCACCTCATACCTTACAAAATGTTCAGAAAACTGAGGAGATCAAAACAAGCAATTGAGAAACCAACAAGAGGAAGTTTGATTTCAAAATAGGCCCTTGCCCGTGTGGTGATGTGTGGAAGTTAGCAACACAGAATCCTGATCCCCAAACACAACCAGACTCCAGATGGTTCCTTCTCAAATGCTTTGAGAAACAAGCCCTCACCCTCAGCACCTACCTAGTAAGGACTTGATTTCTGCCTTAGGGATTGACCTGTCTGAAATTGTGACTGAAGAAATGACAAACAGATGAGCAGAAATGCTGGGACTGATTGGGCCAGGGACTTTGATAGACATGCTACCGCCTAGGAACTCAGCTTATTTATTATATACAGTCTAAACCTGTAGTCACAGGCTAGCTAATGTAAGTAGGAGGTCTGTATAGAGAAGCAGTGTCTGTTCTGGTTATCGGGAGGAGGAAGCTGTGGTTGACAGTTTCTGTACACACTGGTTTCAGCTAAAGGTCAACTGCTTATAAGCATTCATATTCTGGCCAAGGAAGGCTTTGCTATTCTCATGGATTTGAGGCATTTGAGTCCGTGGCATGGCGGTGTTCAGGTCAATAATGAACCTTCATGCTGGACTCTATTCATTCTCCAAAAGGAATGTTAAAGTGCAAACGTAACCAGAGTCTGGGTTATTCATCTATGGATCCTCTGAGTGATATAGTCATTCTCAGTGATTACCCATTTAGAACCTGAATTTTGGCCCCACGTGATAGTGTAGTAATTGTGCTCTTGGGGGATGCTTTTCTGGAAGTAAATGTTTACATGTGGCTAATGGGGAAACTTGGGTATTTTGCCAACTTGGGTATTTTGGCCTATGTGGAAGACGCATGGTAATACCAAAAGGTGATGGATCAAATGTGGAGGGGAAAAGCTTGTGACTACAGGTAATGGAGGTTTACTTCAAGGCAGGGGGATCTTTCAAAGTTTGGAGAAGAGGACTCTCAAGCAGTAAAATATAAAGGAGGAAGAGAAAGAAAAGAAGAGCCATCAAAAATCCAGCTAAGGACTAAATATCCTCTGGTGATGGAATAGGGTAAGCCACTAATGTGAGTCTTTCTGAAAGTATGCTTTGATCCTAAGACCACATTTTTTGAGGACAGCCACAGATGCTAAATCTGACTGTATCAGTCATAGATTCAATAGATGCATCAACCATTAGACTTATAAAGTCCAAGAAGGCAAGACTACAACTGTTTTAATCCAGTGAAACATTTGCCCAGGAAGGGACAGGCTTTAGATGACTTTTGTTTATAAACAGTACTCTAGATGTTGAGAGTGGTCGGATCTGGAACAATGTCTCATTTGATCCTCTTACACTTGCTTCAATTTGCAACAGTCGAAAGAAAGTAGCATCATGCTATGACCATTTGCTAGTTGTGTAACTCCATCCCTGTGTCACTGTGACAAATTCCTCTTGTGCGTTATAAGACACGAAAGTAAAGAGTTATCCATGACCGATTTGGTCATCCCTAAGTAGAGCTTGGTTGTTTTGGAAAAGATAATTTACAATGTTAAAAAAAAATACTAAAAATAATTTTTAAATGTAGCCTTTAAAAAGCATGCATTCTACAAAGGTGATGTCAAAATAAAATTAGCTAGATAGCTATACATCTGTTATTTGGTAGAGAAATCAAAAATTCAGAAATTTCTTCTTTCCCCCTACTGGCCCCCAAATGTGTTTCTGGTATTTCTCCAACAAAGCTTGAAGTCTATTGCTGCTTCCAGTGGGCATTGGAAAGGCTCCATTTTGGCAAGAGTGCTGCGGGGATGACCCTATGTGATTCCCAATGATGGATCATAGCTATCAATCCTTCATAGATACCAGTCATAGATACCAATCAATCATAGAGCACAATTTAAACTCTGTCAAGTACTTGGGTAGGGAACCGTACTCTAACATACTCTAATGAAATCATCTCAACTTTGCCAGATAGAGAGCAGGTAGACAAGGTCTGAAGTGAGAAAGAGGGACAAGGAGAGACAGAGATAAGGAGAGAGATGGTAATGGGACACGGGGTATGTGTGTGGGGGGGAGGCGTGGAGCAGATGAGGTCATAGATAGCTCATGTGTTATGAGCCAGAAACTCTCAGATTCATTTGTTAACCCACCAAAACTTTAAAGATGATAAAATAATTCAGGGCGTAGTAGTACACACCTCTAATGCTAGTTAGTACTCGACAGGAAGGTAGAATTAACTATACTTCTTTCAAACCATGAAGTTAAGGACTACAAATATTTTATTCCTGTCTAACCAATTTTTATACCTTTGTTCCAATTTTTGGCTATGGTTTCTCAAAGCAAGATATAATCAATGTAACAACAGCATTGCCCAAATGGTAAGAGGTCATTAAGAGCCAGAGCTCCTCACAGGGCTATGCCAGCACCATGACAAGAAGTCTAGGAAACCACTTACAGAAGAGTCACTTTCCTTGAGGGTCAGAGAGAGACCAAGAGGATTTGATTATAGACAAAAGATATCCCAGATAACTGGAATTATTAAATCATCGTCTGGGTTTGGACTTTCATTTGTGGACAAGGGGAGCTGATAGAGGCTAAGCTTTGTATATATGAGGCAGGGGATGGCAGTGATGACCTAATCATGACGCAGCTTGGATCTTATTGTTCACTGTGTATCTTGTGTCTCATAATCTCCGAGAATTCTATTTGAAAACAACGCCAAAACACAAAATATGCTTAGTGCTCATAATTCCTTTCATATGTGGCAACAGAGCTGGCTCACGCTTCATAAAAACAGAGGGATATTGCTCACAGCTGTATTTGGCCCATTCTTACACTCCAGAGAATTCACTCCCCTTTGCTATTTTTATAGCAATCTTTGCCACTTCACTCCTTTCCCTTTCTCTCCTCCTTTTGATTCAGCTGCAGCTGCATTCAATAAAACACGGTGACAGATAGACGGATCCTACAGAAAATCTGCTGGTTGCTCTTTCTCTAAACTTCAAATGTAAACAATACAAGGACATTTGTTTCCCTGTCATGTTTCTTTTAGTACATAAAGATGAAGAACCAAATCAATCCGGGAAAAAATAATATGTTGTCAGTCCCTCCTGGCTGACTCTTGCATACTCATGCTTGCTAGGAAAGATAGCAGACAAACAGCTGACTGAAGCAGGGACAAGAGAATTTCTACCCTTCTCATTTTAGAATTCCTTAGCAAGAAAATTCTAGAGAAGAAAAGTTTAAGACTTAGGGAGAGAGTTTTTTATTTGATATTTTCAAAACACGTTCTTTCCTTTCTTTCTTTCTTTCTTTCTTTCTTTCTTTCTTTCTTTCTTTCATCAGTTAGTTAGTTTGGGTTTGTGTGTACATGCATACATGTGCCCATGTGGAGGTCTGAGGACAGCTTGTAGGAGTCAGTTTTCTTCGTTCACTATGTGGGTTTTGATAGATCTTAAGTTGTCACGCTTGGCGGCCCATGACTTTACCTGTTGAGCCATCTCACTAGCCTTCTGTGGCCTTTTAGGTATGCTTACACTCTGTCAACAAAAGACCAGATGAAACTTATTGTATGTGGTACAGGCATGAATCTTCCAAGTACTCCCGATGATAAAATCTGAAGGTGGGCATTTTATTAATTTGAGAAGGGTCTAGATCTTATAAAATAGTTGAAGCTCACCATGATTCACATCACTCTCATCAATAATTGAGACTGATGCTGGAAAGAAAGATCTTCACATTAACTGTTCAGTAGATTGATTTTCGGAATCATTATAATTGTACCAATGGGTGACATACCCCGCTAAAGATAGGTCAACTCCACCTAGACTCAAGTGCTTCTTCTAACACTGAATAAGATGTTCACATCTGTACTCTCCAAGTTGAAAAATGCACTATTTTGTCAATAACATGAGGTACAGAACTTACTCTATGCGGTCAGCAGCAAATTATCAACTTTGGTCTCTGGTGCAGTTGGAGGCATGCAGAGACACTTGGTGACTCAGGCGCCACCAGCTCCCTTGGACGTTCTGCTGCTGGAAGACATTTTCAGCCTCAAATCATACAAATGACAGCCAGTCAGCCTATGTGGAATTTAATCCTGTCGTTTTACTGAGGAAAAGCTCATTCTGATGGCAGTAATTCCAGTGCCTTCACGCCTTTTAAGTGAAGACAACTGAATGTTTAACTGAGCAATTCAATAACACATTTCAGAGATTTGGCTGAGAAATTAGGAAAATTCTACCATTTCTCTTAAAAGTACATCACCTCATTGTTAGTCATTGTGGTAGCCATACCAGAACTCAGAGGGTAACTCTAACTGACTCATTCACAGAATTCTACAGAGAAAATAACTTCTTTTGTTGATGACAAGTCCATTAAGAACTTCATTCCATCATCAAGTTCTGGCTAGTTGATGTCAGCATGAGGTGCCCAGTAGGGATTAGAGATAATGCTCTTTAATTCTCTGGGGAGATTTTGCTTAAGTACTCATACCAGCATTGAGTTAGGACTGCTGATGAATAGAGTTGAAACACACACATTATCCCCGTGGAGGATAAAGGAAGCTAGAACATTCACAGGAGGGGTTGCTGGAAAGGCTCTGATCCAGACCCAGACTTCTGCTCTGTGGTTTAAACACATGAAAAGCCTTTTCTTGTTTCTGTTCCCAAACACACAAGCATGAGGATGGCCTTCAAGCCAGTTCTGTAGACAGAATCACAGTCTTATGTAACTTTCTTACTTATTTCTCAAAATACAGTTACTTCTACTTACAGTTAATTTCCCTTTAAATTTTCTTGCATGTCTTTTGACAGTTCTTTCAGTAGAGAGCAAAGGCCTGGTTGTGGCCTCTACAATGCCCAGCACATTTATAGAGTAAGTGTATTTTGCATAGTCTCAGTAAAAGTGGATTGAAGAGGAATAGCTAAGGTGTGTAGGTTATGGGAGAAGGCAGAAATGAGTTATTTGAGTCTTTCAATTTTGATACAAAATTGTTGGCAAAAAAATACAAAAGCAAAAATAAAAGCAGATGTCCATAACCACAGAGAGGTGATCTACCCCATGGCTGCCCTGCTGGGGAACTTTGCTCGGGACTTTTGGTACTGTTTAGTTCTCCTCTTAAAATTCTCTGAGATTCCCATCTCTCCCTTTGGTACGTTTTCTTGTTCCATCAAAATATGCTGAGTAATTCCTAGGGGTGGCACATGGGAATATGTGGCGTTTCCTGTTTTCTACTACCCTCTTGGACAGTGGATATTTTGTCATCAAGCTCTTGGTTGTGACTCAATAGACAAACCAGAATGTCTCTTTGAAGACAGAGAGTCGTGAGGTAGTGTGAATGGCTCTGCTGCCACCTCTCTTGCTGGGCACAACTGGTGACTGCTTTTTCACACACACACTGCACTCCCCCTCCCCCCCCCCCCCCCCCCCCGCCCTGTGCCCCTTCCTTTTTTTTCAACATGTGGATGGCATTACAGACTTATGAGGTCAGTTTAACTAGTGTTCTACTCAGATTTTTCTTTTCTTGTCTGGGACAAACTCCTTCTAAAAGAAAATTTTATGGGTCCCATGAAAAACAGATATAAAAGGGCCTTATAGATTCTTTCTCCCTAGCCTGAGTAGCTAAAGTTGCCCCTCTGGTTTGCCAACCAGAGGCCAGTTAATCTGTAAACAAAGAATGCAGAGTTACAGGACAATGGGCTACCCAGCCATCCCAGGAATGAAGATAAGAGATAAACATCCGCCTGCAGGAACTGCTCCCCGCCCCCATGGACCGGTTTGGCCAGATGTTCAAAAATTGGAAAACAACCAATCGTGTGCACCTGTGCGAAAGTTTCTCCTTTTTCCCACCCCGAGCTTATATTAACCCTAAACCCTGGAGCCACGAGGTCGATGCCCCTGTCTCCTCCATTGAGACACGTGTCGGCCCGGAACGTTCCGCCATTAAACTACCTCCTGTTCTTGCAGCAAGTTGGTCTTCTGTGTGTCCCTTGGGTGCTCGCCATCCTGTATCTCGAGTGGGGTCCCCTTTGGGGGCTTCCCTAGCCTTACACTTCTGGTTCAGGAAAGTCCTTTGTAAAGCACCCCCATCTACTAATCTCCATGGAAACTTTTCTGAGATCAGATTAATCAAAGTAGATTTGCATGCATAAAAGTCAGTAGGCTAGTGAGCGCAGATCAGTCATGATACAAGGTCAACCAGGCTGCAACCACACAAGCAGACCTTCAACTCAAACCATGAGTCTTGAGGATTCCATGTTGAAGTAGATGTGTCTGTATCTCTCACCTACTATTTCCATTTGAAAATGAATATACCCATTGAAGGTCTTGCCATTATGTCCTAATGTATTCCCCATCCTGCTAGCTTAAATTCCAGTTGAAATCCAAATGAATAAAGTGAATAGAGCAGGTACCTCTGCCCCTCAGTCGAGGCTTTGGGGAACACCGGGAGGTGGGCACAAACACTAGACACAACTGTATTCAGTACTACCCAGTTCTGTTTTCACTGCCAGAACATTGTGATTAAAGAGGAGAGTCGTCGACGTGGAACTGGATCCAGGCATGGTTGAAAAGGTCACTGCTGCAGAAGAGCAATTAGTGTGCCCCGCTGCCCTGGGGGTTTTGGCTTAGGAAATATCCCAGAAACATAGTGCTTGGATTAACGAGTTTTACAATCTGTTTGTCATAAACCCAGTTGTCAGAAATCTGCCTTGAATCAGAAATGATAATGCTTCCCACAGTAGAAAAAGAAATGCAGGTTTTAAAGCTGGAGAAATGGCTGGTCTGTTAAGAACACTTGCTTCCTTTTCAGAGGACTAAGGTTCAGGTCCCAACACCCAAGTCAAGTGGCTCACAACCTCTCTAAGTACATTTACAGGGGTCTATAGTCCCCTCTTCTGGTTTACTTAAATACTGCATGACATGATACACATACAGATAAGCAGGTACATACACATCCACATTAAAATAAGCAGACAGACAGACAAACAGACAAACAAACAAACAAAAAATTTACAACTGTACACAGAATATAAAGAGGGGCTGTTGATTTGCTGGTAGCATAAATGCATGGACAAAGAGTAGGGGCCATGGCTGTGAAACCTCTCTATAAGCCTTTGTAGTATTTGAGAGTGACTTTGCCTGCCTCAGAGCTCAGCACAAAGCATTGTTGTCTCCTAAATGTGAATTTAGGGGGAAAATAGAGGTTAGGAATGTCAGCGTTATGTTGTCTATGTTATTAACTTTCTTCGAGGATCAGTTGCTTTATCAGAGATAATCTTCAAGGTACATAATAAGTAGGATGTGGAAGCAGGAAGAAGTGGGAGCAAGCTTGTCAGTATGAGCAAGGGGTATATTAAGTTGGACTGTAGAAGGAGAAGCGGAGAGAGGCAAAGTCTGCAGCTCTCCTGGGCTCACAAGCCTAGGCTACCCTTAGCCTTCACCTTAGCTGATCCTACACTGTAGAGGCAGATAGGACTTGTACCAATCCCTCTGAACCAAGAGTTTTATCACTGAAGGGAGATGACCCACAACAGCCTGGTAGAAACTCCACTTTTTTGCCAGGTTCAGTCAAATCCAGAAAAAGGAGCTGGTTCTCAATCTTATCATCTGCAAAGGTGAGATTTGGTTTTATATTGCAGACAAAGCCCTGAAATTGTGTCTGACACAAGAAGCTTCACACAGTGAATCAGGAAGCAATGACATGAGATCAAATCTGCTTCTCCTGTAGTATAGTGTACTGTCAGATTGGAAAGAAAGGTGACTGAGCCCTCTGAGGATTGAGGCAGCTGCCTCTCCCCACCCTCTTCAGGGTGGCTTCTCGGCATCATAGCAGGCCCTGATATACAGATTGAGGCTTGGCATTTTGCAGCACAAGTTCATGGTCTTCCTGAGGTTAGATGCTATAAACACATTCAGAAACTCTCTTAAGCATACAGCAGGCCATCTCTGGGGAAGCCTATTTTAACATTCCTCTCTATTTCTCTGTATAAATGTATGTCAGGTTCTGTTTGGATTTGCCGGAGTTTCTACATCCCACCTGCGCAGGTATACAGAGATCTTTGTTTTCACAGGATGCTTTTGCTTTGGTTCCAGCGGTCAAGAATAAGGGAGGCAAACCGAGAAGGGCAGAGCTAATGAGGGGGCTGGTAGACTCACAGAGCTGGTCATACTGGGCAGTGCAGGTGCCAGGATGGGAGGGAATATGAAAACCCTTTGATTTCCTGTAGTCCCCAGTGCCCATCTCTGACTGGTATCAAGTTAGAGGATACTATAGAATTTCATAAATTCCTAGGGTGCTCAGACGTTGAATGTACATTATCTGTTCTCATCGCACAGCTTGTCTAAACCTCCACGAAGGCTGAAGTAGCAGTTGGAGCTAAGTCTTAGCTGGGGTTATTTCACCGAGGAGATATTTTGTGGTCAAGCCTAGAGCTGACAACATGGTTGCCATCTCTTTCAGCAGAGAGGAAGTTTATAAGCTTGGAATTAGTGTTTGATGTTTCAGATTTATACAGTGCTGGACCAACTTTTAAACATTCTATGGGGGATAAAACAGAAAGCAAACAAAACAAACTCAACAGAAAACACTAGGATGAGGCAACAGAAGGGTAGAGTGCTGTGGAAAAATGGGTTCTAGCCCAGTCTCCACATCTACAACTCCTGCATGCAAGGCTCAGGGATTGGTGCAGAAAAGGAGGTGAAAAGATTATAAGACCCAGAGAGTCAGGGACTTTGCTGTGAGATTGGGTCTCCTAGGAATGTCAGAAGCTACACCCATAAAATCTCACCGACATAACTGTCTAAATATGAGCTGAACAAGGATGACACCAATAGGCATCCCAAAGCAAAAGGGAAGGAGGTGCACAGAAGACCTCAACCTTACACAAAGACCTACATACAGCTAAGGGATGCTCAGAGGGGAGAAATAGTCTTTCCCAGGGAAGAGCACTCTCCAAGTGGCTATCTGATACCAAGTGTTCAGCTATGAAAACCTACAATAAGTAGCATTTACAGACCAAGCAAGTTGTACTTACGTATTTAGGCATACACACACATTGTATACACATATATCATATTCATTCACACACATACACATAGTCACTTACATATATAACAACAACTAAAAAAGAAGAGGCCATGAATGTGCAAAAGAGCAAGGAGGGGTACATGGGAAGGCTTGGAGAGAAGAAAGAGAAGGGGAAATGATGTAAATTTTAATCTCAAAAAATAAATAATTGAAGAAAATCCAAAGTGCACATGTGATCAGAGGGGAGGACTCGTTTCAATCTGAATGACTTATGGAAGTTTACAAACAGTCATTAAAATATTATGATGCAGCACCACAAAATTTTACAGTTTTATAATAGGTCAGATGTAGATAACATAACCCAGCATTGTGGCCATAGAATCTGTTAAATTCGACAGGCTACCTTCTATTAGGACTCTTCACTCACTCTTCATTTTTTTTTAGTGCATAATAGTAAATGAATATTTCCTCATTGTAAGATTATTAATAAAGGGAGTACATCCATAACTCTCAGCTCAATTCCCTTTGCAGCTATAATCACTATGGACACAAAAACATAGCTGTTGCCTCGAAGGGAACAATACATAATTTATTCAGCACCCAAATATTTGTGATCATGGCCTCTCTGGAGATAGAGATTTAGGATGACCCAAATACCTCATTCTAGTGAGGAGAGGGAACAGTTTCATGAAATTTTAGTAGTAATACAACAAAGGACCTCATAAGTCAAGACATTTAGTAATGACATTGTTAGATACACTATATAGGTAGATTACAGCTAAGTGGCAAAGTCTTGACTAGAGACCTTAGATCTTGCTGATGGCTTCTTAGCCTATGGGTTGGGGGATGGCAAGTGGTATGGGTGGGTATGTTGTACATTCCTCAAGGGGTCTCACCTGCTAGTCACAGGGTGTTAAGTTAAACCAGGGGCTTGCAATTAAGAATACTAAAGATAGCCCAGGATAATTAGTTTCCAGAGCTGTAAATTTTCAGCTCCTCACAGCCACAGATGTTCAAAGCAATCAACCAGCCTTGAAGAATTCTTAGCATAGATATGGATTTTTTTTTCCTGAGAACTTCATGTATACCAGTGTATAGCCTTTAGAAACACTTTCCTAGAGGTGTATGTCTGTTTGCCTATGTGTTATTTGTGCGCATAAAGAAAATGTTTAATGTAAGAACTTTTAAAGGAAAAGAAATGATGACTAACATGTCTTATGTGCTAGGCACTGGGTATGTTTAACTTAATCTCCACCACAATACAATGTAGTAAATATTGTTTGTATTCCTTTTCAATTATGAAAACTAGGAATCCAGAACTCCCTTTTCTGGAAGAGCAGGAGTTCAGATCTGGGCTGGCAGTTAAGGCCTGTGAGGCCTAGTACTTTTTGAGGTAGATGATATCCTCAATAGGAAATGTATTCTGTAGAAGTTATGGTGCGGGAGCTTTCCAAAGAGACTCATGTATTCTAGATGGCTGTACTCTTCTAAGTGTATACTTACACTTAGAAGCTGCTGTGTGGTATTCTTGTATGGATGGGCCATACTGTATCTTACCTAGTTGTGGTCCTGTTTTGTATTTCTTTCCATGGGGTGTCCAGGCACTGCTGTATACCAGGCAGTGAAGGATAGAGTGGAGCTGAATTCCATAGTCTGCATCATTCCTTGGGGTGTCTGGACCTCAATGTACACCAGGCCAGAGAGAGTGAAGCAGAGTCTGGAACTAGTGGGTCAGCAGGATGCCAGGCTGGCAGTGAATCCCCAGAGGAGGGTTCCACAGAAGAAAGAGCGATAGCAAGAATGAGAGTGAGGAGAGAGAGAATGACTAGGCCTTTTGTGGGCTTTTGAAAGCTCAAAGCTTACCCACTCCCATTAACAATCTCCTCCAACAAGGCCACACGCTGTCCAACAAGGCTGCATCTCTTAATCCTTTCTAAACTGTCCACCAACTGGGAACCAAATATTCAAACATATAAGCCTATGGGTTCCTTTCTCATTCAATAAACAACAATAAATGTATATGAATAAAAAATGTAATAAATGTATAAATAAAACCAAACCTCATTGCTAGGGAGTCCCTCAAATCCAATTTTTTCAGGCTATGACACATTTAAAGAATGTAATCAGTGATTTTGATTTTTTGTTGTTTTTAAGCTTCTGCGGAAGTATTTAGATTTGGCAGACTGTCAAAATGAATTTGGAAGTCAATCTGGGTGACTAAAAAGTGGCTGATGAGACTGGAAAACTGAATGTTTACAGAAGTTGCAAAAAACAAAGAATGAATGAGAGAGAGAGAGAGGGGAGAGACAGAACACGCTAAATTAAACAAAATTCTGAATCTTTTGGTTGTTTTTGTTAAATTTTTTTTAAATTTACCAATGGGCATTTTGTGATAAATAGGCTTTAATAACACCATAAGAGGGCTGACTGTAGGGCTTCAATTTGTTCTCTGTAGAAGCTAGAGAGAAGCCATCACAAGCCTGCTTCTGAGAAACGCCAGGTGGGTGGCAGTGCTACTTAGACAGACAAATGATTTTGGGCTCCCACAATGCTCTCTCCAGATAAAGGGAGAAGATTATTCCTCGGATGCAGCCTCCTGGATTCTTGTCCTTGGTTTCCAATTCCCAAGAAATCAGCTGAGCAAATTTCCCGAGCAAATACCACTGACCTGAAAATGAACAAAGGTATTTGCTCAACTTCAGCATCATAGGCATTTAGGTAGGAGTCCATTCGATGTGGAGGCAGCAGAGGACCTGAGCTAAAGACCAACTTGTAGATAATTCTTCTTTCTCACTGTCTTCTCTTCCAAACAAAGGATTCAGTCACACTCCAAATTTATCTATATGTTCTGTAAGTAATTGCTTGTGGCTCTTAAAAAAAAAAATAGGATAACAAAAGAGTTAGGATGCTACAAAGAATCTCTTCTTTATATTATCCAAATAATCATTTTAGAAGAGAATTTTCAAGGGAAAAATCATCAAAATGACCTCGATCCCATCCTGTAGACTTTAGAGTACTCCTTAACTGACCAAATACAAATTTGATTTGATAATGCTTATCTTGCTAAAACTTCTTATTCATAGACATATCAAACATATGCCTGCTGGAGAACAGAAAGTAACTGATGCAGAAATGAATAATCAAGGCATGAGTGGAGTTACGGAGCTAGAAGGAGGACGCACATGAAGAGAGCCATCAGACCTGATCTAGTTTAGACACTGAATGCCATTCAACCATCACCTTGAGAACAATTTTAGATTCGACTTTCATTTGGAGCTGAAAGACTAGCACTGTGGCCTCACATTTCATGATTATTTAGAGACCCTTCAATTGATAAATCAGATAATTATGTGACTATTGAACTTTTATGAATGCTATTTGATTCTGGTTTGCTTCATTTACTCCTTGGACTTGATGGTCAGTTTTGGGCTTTGACTCATGATTTAAGCCATGGATATTTTAGCATTGATTCAACAAATCAGTTTTGGAAAAAAAATTTAAGAAGCCTATCAAGCCAACTCAATAGAACATATTACAGTAGTTAATGTGTGCCCAAGCAAAAATAATACCAATAGGTTTATGTTAGTTAGCCTTGTGTCACCTAATGGATACTTGAGCCAATAAACTTACAGGAAAAAATATTTTGGCTTAGAATTCCAATTTAGAATCCATTGGCATCATATGGGTTTGGGGTGAGGTAGCAGATTATGTTGGGACAGCATACATATGTGTGTGTGTGTGTGTGTGTGTGTGTGTGTGTATATATATATATATATATATATATATATATATATATATAGAGAGAGAGAGAGAGAGAGAGAGAGAGAGAGAGAGAGAACGAACCTGGGGGGCAAAAGCAAAGAAAAAGCAAGAAAAAGAAAATGACCAGTCCTCCAAACCCCTTTGAGAGCACATTTCCAATGATGTAACAACTTTCTGCTGGGCCCCACCTCTCAAAGGTTTCATCTCCTTCCAATAACTCAACATTGGGGGCCCAGAGATTTTCAAACATGAATTCTGAGAGACAGTCAAGATCCAAATCAGAGCAAGTATTAAGTAGTTCAATTTATTTATAAACACATATATGTAATAAAGAACATCTGTCTTGGTATAGAACATCAAATTGCACTACTTGGGGACTTTGAAAGAAAAGCTTTCATTTCTAAGTTTTTCGTGACAGGACCTAGACTGAATACACACACACACACACACACACACACACACACACTAAGCCTGGATGAATTCAGTGTGGTCATTAACTCATTCATGCCATGTCTTTTTTTTTTTTTTTTTTTTTTTTTTTTAAAGAGCTCAGAATACAGACATTTTTTTGAAACATCATTTCTTCTCAGTAGAGTTTATGGTAAAAACTGAGCACAGGGGTACATGCCTTTAATTCTAACACTTGGAAGGCAGAGGTAGGCAGATATAGTGAGTTTCAGGCCAGCCAGCCTGGTCTACATAGTGAGTTTCAGGACAGACAGGGCTACATAGTGAGACCTAGTTTCAAACAAAACAAAAGACAGACAGACAGACAGACAGACACAGACACACAGACACACAGACACACAGACACACACAGAGAAAGAGAGAGAGAGAGAGAGAGAGAGAGAGAGAGAGAGAGAGAGAGAGAGACAGGAAACATCACATTCTCTGTATTTTCTTGTTCTGTGAGAAATATTTGTGCTATAGAAGGAGTCTCAGAGAATTCTGGGACTGAATGTTCTTAAGTTTATATCTTAGCTGTAGTGTTGGGTGAAGGTCTCTGCTTTGAGTCATCCTTTGGGGCTATAACTCCAGTCTGAACTATTTTTTTTTCCTGCAACAAATATCACTGGGAATCTCACATGTGACTTCAGAAAAATTTACAATGCTTAAATTCCAAATGGATATTATTGACTTTAATCAATTAAACTTTCCATGATAGTTAAGAACATACTTAAAGGTCCTCATTAAAACCAACAAAGTTCACTGAGACTTCATTCCTCTCCTATTTTCTGCAGCTACCAGAGGAATAACTGCCAGACACTTTTTTGTACATGCATGGCTTTTCCCAGTTCTTCTTGATTACTGTTGTTACCCATGGGAAATATCTCTATATATTTTTGTTTGAAGGAAGCCATCAGCCATGGAGCTGATAGACTTGGGTATCTTATCTCTGAGAGGGAACAATTTGAAGTGGCCTCAGAGCCAACTAGCCATTCCTGTCAATATTTTCAATTGTGAAAATGTCACAATGTTTTGCTATGACTTTTTGGAAATTGCTAAGGTATATTAAGGACTGTTTTGTTTTTTTTTTTT
Organism: Arvicanthis niloticus; assembly: GCF_011762505.2. NCBI lineage: Eukaryota > Metazoa > Chordata > Mammalia > Rodentia > Muridae > Arvicanthis > Arvicanthis niloticus. The sequence continues at coordinate 33,969,529 of NC_047671.1, forward strand.
TTTTTTTTTTTTTTTTTTCACATCCAGGTCCCTGTGCACACAAAAGGAAAATTTAAAAGAAGCTCATGACATTCGTCACATGAATGCTAGCAAAAGAATGTGGGTGTTTTCAATTAATTTTGTCTTTTTTTCAACTATCTTATGGGAAACAGATGAGAGACTCACACCTCACTACCATAGAAAGAACATTGGGTGTGAAGTCAAAAGATATTGGGCTTGTGGCAATTTTCTTGCTATGAGAATGTGGGCAAATAGTTTAAACCCTTTTTACATTTAATGAATAAGGTGAAAATAATGTGGTTATATTAATATCAGATTATTGTGAGAGTGAATGGGGGAACAAAGAAAAAAGAAATCCATCCTGAAATATTGGCCATTGTCTAAATATTGATGTGTATTCATTACATGCCTTTGATTACAAGCCAGATAAATAATAGATAGATAAATAATCTATGGCTAAGTAGAGCTAGAATGAGTTTATTAGAAGGATCTTATAGACTCATTGAATTTTTGACGTGGTTTGAAGATGCTATGGATACAACAGGAAATTAGATTTCTATGGGATGGCGAGATGGTTCAGTGTATAAAGGCTCTTGTATCTAATCTTCACAACCCGAGTTTGATCCCTGGGACCCACAATGGTAGAAGGAGAGAAGTGATTTCCTCAAGTTGTTCTCTGACTTTACAGGTACTCCAAGGCATTCATAAACCTCTCTACACAGAATAAATAAGTAAGTAAGTAAATAAGTAGCTAGATAGATAGATGATAAATACAAAGATACATACATACATACATACATAATACATAAACAAGCAATAAATAAATGTAATAAAATTAAACTACATAGAAAAAAATTAGATAGCTTCAGAGATGGAGAAGCAAGCCATGCCAGTGGCCTGAGCAGGAACCATCATGAAGATGCATTGAGTTCTACTTGCATCCAATATCTTTAATGGTCTGATCAGCTTTAAGTACCAGAAGAAATGGAATCTTATGCTTGTCCCTTGGGTGTGGAATGACATGGTCCTTAGTTAATACTACTTTAATATCTCTTGCGAGCGAGCAGTGAATTCTCAAAGAAAGAGTGGTGACAGAAAAAAGAATAGATTCTGGATAGTGGAAAATTCAAGCGAGATATTGACACTCTTGACTGCCCGCTTATGTTACAAAACTGTTTCAAAGTTAATGACTTTGAGCCTCACAAGTCTGTATTATGATCTCCATATACTGACATGTTAAAACTCTAATCTCTAGAATGGGGAGAGTAGGAAGGTGATTCAGTCATGATGCTGGTAGTGTGTAGGTAAGTGTGGCTGGAGAAGCAGGGTTCCTCACGCCAGGCTGTGGGTAGTTGGCTGGGAACACTCTGGGTTCCTCCAGGCTGAAAGTTAGGCATGGCTGCTGTGGCTCACTAAAGGTATCTCCATGGCGCCTCACGGAGGGGACCCAATCACACCAAAAAGTCCATGGATTTTTACAGGCTTTAATGTCATGGTGGGTGGTAGATGGATCTGGATTCACTCTCCCCTCCCCAACCCCCCCCCAAAAAAAGAACAACAACAACAACAACAACAAAAACAAAACAGGGCAGACCTGAGTTAAATAAGGAGGGTGAGAGAGGGGAGGGGATGGGGAAGAATGATTAATTGGCTCCACCCTCTGGCCTTCAGGTACCTCATTAGTATGTAAATCTCTCTAGAGCCCTAGGCACTGTTCCATAGACCTCTCTGTGGGAGTGGTTGTTGGAGGGCTGAAGCTAAATGAAAAGAACCAGGGCCTGGGAGCAGAGCTGAACTCCTGCCTTCCTATAAAGGTGATAAAGGTTCCAAGCCCATGCTCGGTGAAGCACCCAGCTGCTTCTCACAGCCCACCGCCCCACAGTAGTGCTCTCACCAGTGGGATCAATGCCCTTTTGAGAGACAGCCAAGGGTTGGTTGCTTCTTGTGCCCTGTGAACACATAGCAAGAAGGCACCTCCTGTCAACCTGGAAGCAGTTATCACACCAAATCTTCCAGTTCCTTAAGCTTAGACTTTCAAGCCTCCAGAACTTGAGAAAGAGGAAATGACTTTTTAAACTTTTGCTTAAACTATCTCAATACATATATACATTGTTATATATCAGCTCCAATATACTAAGACAGTATCCTGAAATCAATACTTTTTATTTTCTCTGTTTAGGATATAACATACAGTTTTTTTTTTTGTTTTGTTTTGTTTTTTTTTGTTCAAAGCCAATGATGCTGACCTCTGCTTCTTGTAACTAAGAGAATGCCCTATCTTTCTTCTCTGGGAAAGGAAAGGATCACCCCCCTCATTTGACAACTCCCACAAATAGCAGCAATTACGACTCAGACCAAACCTGGTCAATTCTAACTGTGATACCTCAAGCAGAGGTGAGAAAGATGGAGATCTGATTCAGTTTTCCAGGTATCCTTGCTTGGGATTGCTGATATTTTTGGCTGTAGTTACTCTTGAAATCCAGCTTTTCTGGACACTTTGGGAAGTGCTTGGGGTCAGCAGTTGTGTAGTGTCCAGTGTACCAGTGAGCATGGTCATTGTTAAAACATGGTGTCATTCATCCAAAGTGCCCATCTTGCCAGGTTTTTTCCATTTATAGTACTATAGTACTACTTTTTAAAACATTAAAAATTTATACACACACACACACACACACACACACACACACCACACACACACACACAACTATACAAATACAACCTGCTCAGTCTGTTTAGTGTTACTTGTATGATTTCAGGGCTGACTGCTTGGTATTAAATAACCAGTTAGAAAGCCAGTCCCTTGGGAAGACTATTTCTCCCACTGTCACATTCTTTAGTTGCACCCAGTTCTTTGTTTAGGAGTGAGGCCTCATGAGATTTCCTGCTTCCATGTTAGCACGAGTATTGGTATTATACTTCAAGATCTTGCGTAGGCAGCCATGTTGTTAAGGTATGTTAGATAAAGCTTTCCTGCCATTTTCAGGAGGCAGAAATTTACAGCAGATTTACTGTTCTTCTGATTCTCAAAATCTTTCTATACACTTTTTGCATGAGGTTCCCTGAGCCTTCGGTTGTGTTGTAGATGGATCCATTATGGTTAGGTCCCTCAGATCCTCCCAGTCACTGCTGCTCCTGCACTACTCCTTTCTCTTGAGCTTTGCGTTCTTGTCCTGCTGGCAGATGCATTTCTTCTAATTAAAGACACTCAGTGGATATAAACTTGAGGTATGGTGATGCCAGATCTTCCCATCATGTAGAACCACCCGGAAATCTTTCCAAGGATGCCACAAATGATTTGTTTGGGAAATTGCCTTCCCAAATGTCAACTGGATCAGTGTTCGCTGTGAAATCAGAACACATGAGAGTAATCAGATCTGCTGAGAAGAGGACAGTTTGGAATTCTTACTTTCCAAAACATTTCACAATTTCACATGTGGTTTTTCCTGAGAATGCTCTATCATATGGTATCCTGATCCAGTTATAAAAACCCCAGGTCATATGCTACAACTCAGTCAGCCTGCAGTCCAACAAAAATTGTGCTCATTTATAATATATCTAAATTGTTTGGCATTGGCTTATCAATATGCCTTGGCTTATCAAACAGAAAGATTAACATCTAGTTTGTGCATTTGCTTTTACTTGAACCCAGATGTACTTGAAAAAATAATCAAGACATCTTGTTCAAATATTTTTGTTCACTTTTGGGTTATATTCTGGAAAAGGTAGGATAAAATCCCTCTAAAATCTTTTTTTGGTTTGACCTAATGAGTCAAATAAAAAACAGTTTTTCAACACAGCAAAAATATTTTTGGAGCATTGAAGGAAACTTGAAACTCTTGTCTTTTTTTTGTTTGTTGGCGTATTTTGGCAATCACCACAACTGTTTACATGGGGAACATGAGTCAACCTAATTGAACATGATGTCAACGTGTTTTGGAACAAAATCGTGTGGAGAATATGATGAGATTATGCTCTGGCACCAGAAACAAATATGTCAGAGCTGAAAGAGCTGAAAGGGTATTCAACTTTATCCTCTCATTTAAGAAATGAGAGAATTGGGAGCAAGCTGTTGAAACAACATGCCTGAGCAGATAGCTTGTCATTTGCAGAACTCTCATGAATGTGACCTTGTAATTGTCTCCTTCTCTTTCCTACCTTTTCATAGAGATGGGGGCATGTTTTCTCTAGCATATTCTTACATTAATACTGAATATATAAGAAAACAGGCATCCTCAACTTACTACCTAGAAATAGCATCTTGGTAATATACATTAATGGTGTGTGTGTGTGTGTGTGTGTGTGTGTGTGTGTGTGTGTATACTAAATATGTTTGGTTTGGTATGGGTTTTAACTTTTATTTATTCTTGAATGGTTTCATACATGAATTCAACATATCTTGGCCATATCCACCCACAACTTCCCCCTCCCAATCCTAGTTTTAGATTGCTGATTTTTTTGGCCATGGTGACTCTTGAAATCTAGTTGGTCTAGTTTTTCTGGGAACTTTGAGAAGTTGGCAGTTGGTCACTGTCTACTGTATGTCAGTGGGCATAGACCCTGAGAAAACATGCTGCCCTTCTTCCAAAGAGCCTATCTTGCCCATTTTTTCTCCTTATATTACTGCTTTTAAAAGCATTCTAAAAATGTAAATATAATTGCATGTTTTACCCCCAATCCCTTTTCTCCTTACAACCCCTCCAATGTCTCTCCCTCTTGCTCCCTTTCAAGTTCATGTCCTCCCTTACATATGTGTGTGTGTGTGTGTGTGTGTGTGTATATATATATATATATATGAAGTATATATGTGTACATAAATATACAAACACAACCTGCTTAGTCTGTTTAGTGTTACTTGTACATATATGATAACAGGGCTGACTGCTTTGTGTTAAATAACCAATAACACTCTTTAAATAACCCTGGATACTCTTAATATGCAGTCAGTTAACAGCACTGAAGCCATAACATGTCCAGATGACAGAATTCCACAGTTCTCTTCCTCTGCATCGGGTTCTTACATATTTTTTTTGTTCCTCCTTTCGAGATGGTCTTAGAGACTTTAGGTGAAGGGGACATGGTGTGGATGTGTCATTTAGGGCAGACCACTCAACAGACACTTGCCATCACTTTGACCAGTTGGGCATGTCTACATTGACTTATGACTGTAGAGGAAGCTTCTCCCCTAACCTTCAAGTATAAACATAAATATTTAGAAGGCAGTTTGACGACATGTCTATTTAGCAAAATGCTAGTAGGAGGTTTCCCTCTAGGAATAGGGAGCTCTCTAGTAATGAATTTTTGAAAGTTTCCCAGTACCAGGAAGTCATTCCCTCCTGTGGAGCAAACCTCACACCCAATAGAAAGCAGTTGCTTACCTCCATAATCTCTATGTGACTATTTTACTAAGGGGTGTATCTTGTCTTGCAGGTTAGTATTCCAGAGTTCAGGATTCAGCACACATGACTGCTGGTGACCCTTCTCCCTCAGTGGCCTGCTTAGTACCTTCTAGCACCATGAAGCTAGACATCAGAAGGGAAGTTTTCATGTCAATTCCAGCTTGATTTCAGTATTTCCTGTAACCAAAGTGCATTGTGTCTTCAGTAATAAGGTTTTACCATCTATTTTCAGTAGGCAACCAAGAACAAAGACAATAGCCCATGCTGCTTTCTGAGCCTCTCTAGCACCCTTAACCAAGGAAACATCCCACACACCTTGATACTGAGATTTTCATCTAATAACTCTTGGTTCTGAGTAGAATCCATTTCTATGGGAGGGAAATAGACATTTATAGAAACTTGAGATCTGGGAGAAGACATTGAATTTTTCTAAAGGGAAAACTGGGTCTCTTGGATAAAGATAGGGCAACAAGGTAACAATTTTCTCCAGTCCTGACATATTGAGGACAGAGAACATGAATTTTTGTGTGGAGTTTTTGTTTGTTTTGCTTGTTTGTTTGGGGTGGGTTTTTTTTTTTTTTTTTTTTTTTGGTTTTTTGAGACAGGGTTTTTCTGTGTAGCTCTGACTGTCCTGGAACTCACTCTGTAGAGTGACCAGGCTGGCCTCAAACTTAGAAATCTGCCTGCCTCTGCCTCCCAAGTGCTGGGATTAAAGGCGTGTCCCACCACTGCCCAGCTTGTGTGGAGTTTTGATTTTAATAAAATTCAGATCTCCAGGGTCAATGAATAGCAGGTGTCACATGGACTTGTGTTCTAACCTGGGTGTCTGTCACCTAAACTGTGTTCTCAAGATTGTGTCTCCATGGCTTTATCATTGTCCTCTATCAGAGTCCTTTATCAAAGTTTAATTTGCTTGTCTATTCCCATTCTTTTTGAATTCTTTGAATTCTTCAGACATCTTTATAATCATTCTTTTGATTTCTGTGCTTTGACATTTACCTAAGTGTTTTGTTTGTTCCTCTACTTACGGAATTGGTGATCTCTGGGGGAGATATACTCTTGTTTTTTCACATTGCTTGTGTTTTTGTGATGTGCCCTGGGCATTAGGATTTGGTTGTAAATTTTGACATGTTTTCTAAACACACCAGTAGGCAGCATGGAGAAGTTTTGGGGGAGACAAAATGAAGGGAAATGGGCTTCTTATCAGAAGCTTGGGGAGCTGAAAAGTATTCTTTCAGGTGTTCTCCTTGATAGCTTTGAAAAGTCTGGATCCGTAGTCATGTGGGCTGGGTGCCTAGAGAAAGTCTCTAATACAGAGAGAATGGGCTTAAGAGTGAGACTGGGTCATGGGCTTGGCATGCCTGGAAAGACTGTGACATATTCCTGGAGTCTGGGTCCTTATAAAAAATAGGTAGAGTTTTATGCCACCTAGGAAATACTTGGGAGTAGATTGACATGGGCACAAAGCAGGAGAGGGGCCTATCTGGTGGTAAAGTTAGTGTGAAGTCTCCAAAAAGTGGGTAGGGGACTTGGGGTGCCTGTGAAGACAAAGGAGTGGGGTCTCATTTGTGATGGGGGCAATGTGCAATCTTAGGCCCATTGCCTTATCTACAATAGAGATAAAGCAATTGCTGGTCTCATAATGTTGCTGTAAAATTACAATATTTATTGTAAAAACACACCACACCCTAGTCTGTGAGATGGGTAAATAAATATCCCTTGTTCTATTGCATGCTATCAAGAGGTATAGTCTATCTCTTTACTTTACGGCATCTGGAATAATCTTTAACTTTAATGTGATGTGTGAGTTCTAAGGTGTCAGCCTTTGTTTTTGTGAAGCCTTTTTTCTGGGACCACCATAAATGGAAACCAAGCAAGACTATTGAAAGATGACTGGCCACATAGAGAAGTGATCTGCTCCAGCCTACACGTTGCTGAAATGGCAAATTAGAATGATGCTGTCTTGAACCTTCCAGCTGAGGCAAACTTCCATCTGAGTACAGACACATGCACAGCCCAGAATATAAATCATACATGCATGCATAGGCATCTGGTAAGACTCAGTCTTCCTGTGTCTGTGTCCGTTTTCAATTTGGTTTTCCCTGGGAATGATTTCCTTTGGTGGTCTGCCTCATTATAAGCCCCTGTGTCTGTCTACTCCTTTTCCAGCCACATAACTGGGTACACCAAGGACACTTTTCTGCAGTGCTGGTGACCTTTGGTATGCAGACATTAGCAAGCGTCTGTGCCCTTCCAGAGTTCTACCCAGGGCCACTGCCCCACGGATGCTTAGAGCGTGCAATATCCTAACTCTTGTCTTCACAATATTCTAATAAGGAAACTATTTTTTTTTCCTTTTGCCTTCCATTTTATAAAAATTGTAACCTGTGCTGGTGAGAAGGCTCAGTAGGTAAAGACACCAAAGCTACCAAACCTGATGACCCAAGTTGGATTCCTGGGACCCATATAGTGGACGGAGAGAACAGAGTACGACAAGCAGCCCTCGGACCTCTGCACATGCCATTGCATGTGTGGGAATGTTCATGCACATACATACAAATAAATAAGTGTACTTAAACATGTTAAAAGTCACCAGTTGCTAATGATTTTGGAAGACTTGGGTCGTGTTAGAGGCAGAGTCGCTGCTCTGTCTGGTAGGTGCTCTTTTGGACTTTGTGTACTCACTTCCATGATGAGTGATATAGGAGCGTTTGACAATCACAACAGATCGGGATGTCCTCACCTTAGAGTCCTTGTTTCAGGATGAAGCATCTCAACTCTTATTCTTTTTTCTCTATTGCAAAATGGAATGTTTCAGGCTTTCATTTGATCTGATCCCCAAAGCAGCATCTTGGGTTGGAAGAACTATATTAACTGAAGGTTGTGTATAAAGTGCAAAGTAGCCCAAATAAGATGCAGTAAGGATCGATGGTCAGTAGTGGAGGCCATGCCATGCTTTTGACATCAGACTAGGAGGACAGCTAACCATGAGGGAAGTGGAAATCAAAATTTCAAGAAATACCAAGTTCCACGTGGCATGGGCAACAGGAAAATTATAACACGTGTTGGTACATGTGGAGAACGTAACATCCTTATGTACTGCTAGTGGGGGCTTAAAATGTAACAGCCACATCTAAAAACAGGAAAGCAATGGCAGCAATGCCTGTGTTTTCAACACTTGGGAAGGAGAGGTTTAGAGGACCACGTGTTCCAGCCCAGCCTGGACTACATCACATGACACTCTAGAAACAAGCGAAAATCTCCAAATCAAAACTAACCAACAACCAAACAAACAAACAACTGGCTCTTCCCAGAGCTAAAAACAGAGCTGAGAGTACAAACCAGCAGTAGACTACGTTAAAAAGCTAAAAGTGCGATTTCCATGTAATTTAACAGTCTCTCCATTAAACAGTATAGAATAGAAATGAAATGTTTGTTCATGTAAAGCCTTGATAGGAGTGTGCTTAGTAGCATGTGCATAATATAGCAGAGGTGAAAAGAAGTCACATCTGATGGATAGATAAATAAACATGGGCTATCCATGTCAATGGAATATTATATAACCATAAAAGGAAATTAGGTACTGGCCCTTAGAGCATCATGCTAAGTGAAAGAAACCAGATGCCAAGTATCACATATTATATAATTCCATTTATATAAAATGTCCTTAATAGGTAAAACCACAGAGACAGTAAAAGATCCATGGCTGCCCAAGGCTGTAAGGAGACCCAAGGTAACGACTACACAATGTAACATTTCTTTCTGGAGTGGTAAAAGTGCTCTAAAATGGACTGATGATGAACATCCCCCTCTGTGAAAATACAGCCAATACATCACATTCTTAAAGCAGATGGATTATATGGTATGAGAGCCATGTTTCAACAAAGCTATTAAGAAAAAAAAAAAAAAAGGAAGGAGATGAAAGCCTTGACTGGATATATCAGCATGCCAAAAGCTGAGCTAGTGAGAATGATATTTATGTTGAGGGGGAGAAATAGCCAGAATATATATAAGATGCGAGAATGAAAGACCAGAACACCCAGGTTCATCTCCATTGTGAACCCTTGAAGCTGGAGCCTGGACTGAGGGCTCTGATTGCTAAACACTCGGGACAGTCTTCGTTTCAAACATTCATCTTAAAGGCCTGGATGCTGGCTCCCCAAATTGTAGAGCACAGAAAAAAAATGAGGCTGCCCAGGGCTGTAGGAAGACAGGAAGTAATGACGACACTATGTAACATTTCTTTCTGGAGTTGGAGGGGACTGATGATAACGATAGTGTGTTTCTCCACATTTATCAACATACAGTTACTTCCGGGTGCCAAGAGTGGGGAAAGAGAGAGGAGCTAGTCTTTATTCTGATCACCTTTCTGATCACTTAATATAGTTGAAGCACTAGCCAGTTAGGGTCTCTGTCATTTTCCCATGTGGGGGTATCCTGATTTTAAATCTTAAATTTTGAGCATATTGGGGCTGAAGGAACAGTGATCATTTGGTCATGTAGCACACAAATAGCAACATCAGCACAGAAAGCCCAAAGAGCCTCTCAGCATAGCATGACACACACATATTAGTGTAATTCAGAATCCCCAAATCTGACAACGCAGGGATCTGCCAAAGGGAGTTCGCGGCTTGCAGACTTAAGAACAGACAAAAGCCCAGAGCTGCAACCCCCGAGGCAACACAAATTGCGGCTCTCCAGGTCAAGTTTGATGAATGATATTTGGCGAAAGTAAGGGGAACAGGTCATGAGCCCTGCCACCCAGGGTCAGAACTCCAAGAGAGTCCTGCTGACTACTGGTGCCCCATCCAGTAGTCAGATAGGGACTATCCTTTCCCTTTTAGTCCTCCCAGCAAGCTGCGCTGCTGCCTCTGAGAGCCCCCTTGGCACTGGAGGATGGCTTTATGTAACAGGACTCCAAGCAGCTGCTGTGAGCTCGGAGGTCAGGCGAACGGTGGGCTGAGGATGTAAGGACACCTGCCTCTTGCAGGGAAAGATGAGCAAATAACAACATTTGTTGCCTTGAATGTGAGTGGCCCAGGCAGCATGTGTGAGGCCCTTGCAGATCTATTTGCTTCGTGAGCATGGGTCCCTCTTTTCATATCTGGAGCAGGGAACAGATGTTCCATCAAAAGACACATTTAAAATAAAGATAATTATGCAGTAAGAGGCTTAATTACATCAGCTTATTCAGGTCCACTTAATTGCCTGACAGCCCAAGTGCCTCCCACTTATTTGCGGCAGAGGCTCTCGTGTTTTGCTGGTTTATCAAACCCTTTGACGGCTGGAGGAAGATGTTATTGACTTAGCAATTCAGAAAATATCAATTCCTCATATACAGCTGGTAGAGGAAAATGTAAATATTTTTAACAAGCAATAAAGAATCATCGTTTTCCTAGTGCCGGCTTATGGTGTCCTATAAATGATTAATAACTGCAATGACTCACAAAGGTAAGACCCAAGTAGATATTTCATCTTTAGCTGTCTCTTGGTCATATTTGCAGCCTTCCTGTCATATTAAAATCCTGGGGAGAAGGTGATTTGGTAATTTAAAGAGGCCATTTGCCTTACGTGACAATCAGGCAATTGACCCCAAGAAAGCAGTTTTATGGATCTATTTTCAACTCTCCTTAACTTTAAAGGAATAGATTAGTTCTGTTCCAGACCGATGTCCTGCCTCTCTCTTTGGCCCTGTAAATTACCAGTCTTTTCAAAGCACTCATTTCACTTGCTATTTCTATTTTTCTCTCACTATTCATTTTTTTTCCTGCCAAAGCTTCCAAATGAACCCCTGCTCATCTCAGTTCTATGAAGGCAGAAAGAAAGGAAGAAAGAAAGAAAGAAAGAAAGAAAGAAAGAAAGAAAGAAAGAAAGAAAGAAAGAGAATAGAAACAGTTCTTAAAAGCCTCAAACAAATGAAATTCTGATTTTTGTTCCCCCCAAGTCAACATCCATTCTGTGGCCACAGCCCTTATGTACACACTTCTATCACCGATTCCAGGAAATGCTTCTGCCTGCATTTACCCTGAAGCCAGTAGGGATCCTAACGGGAGGCAGATGGTACATCCGTGCTCACTGATTGAAGGGAAGACAATGAAAAGATGAACACAGGCAGGATTCCCATGTCTGTTTCATAACAGAGAGGATGTGAAATTAACCTAGGTGTCTACAATGCATAGCGAAGATGTACTGCATAAATGCAATGGTATAATACTGACCTATAAAACAACGAAGCTTCCATTTGCCATAGCATGGATGAGCCTGGAGGACTCTATATAAACTGAAATAAGCCAGACACAGAAATACAGATACTGAATAGAAGTAGAAGTTTGGTTATCTGTGGCTAGAGGAAGAGGAGAGGGGAAGAGATGGTTAATGGGTACAAAATGAATACTTGGAAAGAAAAAATAGCTTTTAATAGCTATGTTGGATAATAGTCACTTCGGTTGACAATAATCAATTAAATATTTATAAACAGCTTGTAGAGAGGATTTTTACATATTATCAACAAAGACATATGACTTCTGATGACTATGTCAATTATTCTTATTTGATTATACATTATATATTCATTAAAACCAATATAGTGCATTCCATGAACATAAAAATCTGTCAATTAAAAAAAAAAACTTTAGAATAAAGAAGAGAAAGATGAGGTGAGGCACAGGGCAAGAAGAAGGAATGCTAAGCATTAGAGAAATGTGTCACTTCAGAGACAAAAGAGCATGAGGCACTGCCTGCCAGAAGCTGTGGGCTTCGGATAAGGGTGTGGAGAACCTGGGTCAATGCAGAAGGGAGGCATCCAGGGGAATCAATACGATGTCTTCACTCTACCCAGATCTCTACCCAGATCTGCACCGGATCTCCTTGCTGGTGACCTTAAACCCACTCTCAGAGACCAGAGCGTCATAGGTACTATTCATGTAAGTCCATCTCCCAGGTTACTGAGCACAGCAGGACTCCAGTGGAAAATGGGAAATCTGCATGTTATCACCACCTTCTTGATCTCATTCACTGGCATATCATCCGTGATTATCTCCTAAATATCTATTCCCAGAGGCTCTGCTGGACTTCTCTTCCACCTTAGACTGGATCATATGGTCCTCAGTTTTGGGGGCCACCTCAATATTGACTATATTTACTTCTTTCTTTCCTAAACCCCCCCCCCCCTTTGCTTGATGTTTTCATATTAAAAGAAGATCATGCATTCAGTTCTCCCAGAACTCATTCTGTGGCTTAATGTTCTCTTCCCAGTGTTAGGGTGGAATGATCATCTTCATTTCTTCAACTATATCCAGACCAGAGAGTTTTATGTTCTGTGGATCCCAACTCTGAATTCTGTACACTCTTCCTTCTCTTCCTTCACTCTATGGGCAAACAAAAGGCAGTGTCCTTTCTTGAGCCACTTCCTTTTTGTTTGTGTTCCTTTTGCTTCTATTATTTAACTGCGACACTATGTCATCTATGTGCTTCTGCATTTATCTTTCTGAAACAGATTGCATTTTGACAAACTTCCAGGTAAAGGTCTTAGCATTAACTAAACCCTACAGTTCCAAAGCCAAGGCTGGCTATTCCATACCACCTCCCCTCAGTTCCACCTTCTAACCTTATAGCATACTACAGAATTGCTCAAGGCATTTTGTACATGTCTGTGTTTATAATGTAAACAAATCCTACTCTCAGCTTCCAACAGGCTTTTAAACCCCACTGAATACAGGAATCATGGCTGCTCAAGATGCTGAGACTTAAATGGCTTCAGTGATTATGCCACTCCATCTAAGGCTCAGGGAAAATTCTAGAAGTGGGGTGGAAAGAACATAATAGTCTAAAGATAGGGAAAAAGGCAGCAAAATGTTGTCTATTTTTTAGGACCTGATATAACCAATGCAATCATGATCTCTTAGCAGCCAAAGTTGCCCGCACTGAGCCCGTGCCAGAGCAGACCTGTCCATAGTCAGCCATGGAACAGGGGGGTAGTGACAAGGGTTTATTCTTCCCTGCTAAATTATTGGGTACTGATAGATTCTAGGGAGGGGTAGAAATTGTTTATGCTTACATACTGACTGATATATAGTTCCAAACACAGGATCACAGAGATAGCCTTGGTGAAACTTATTGAGCCACAAAAGAAAGTTTAAAAAAAACCATCAATGTGTGAACAGGGGAGTGGTAAAGGAGGTTGGAAGGACTTAGAGAGAGCAGGGAGTGACAGTAATCAGAATATACTACATATATGTATGAAAATGTCAAAGACAAATTTAATAACAGTTGTTTTAAAGTGTTTTAAGTCATTCAAGTTCATATTTTACACTTCTCATCAGGGCAAGGGAGAGAGTATAGTGGGTAAAATAGCTTATCATACAAGTTGAGGACCAGGATTTGGACACCCAGGTCAATATAAATACCAGGTGGACAAGGTATTCTTCCTATAATCCCAGAATGTGGGAAACAGAGACAGGGGATCCCCAGAGCAAGCTGGCTGGCTAGATTGGTGAGTTCTGGGTTCACGAGATAGATCCTGCATCAATCCATGGTGGTGAAAAACTAAGGAAGAAATCTGACACCATCAGCCTCTGACCTGTGCGTGCGTGCGTGCACACACACACACACACACACACACACACACACACACATATAGAGACACACACACACAAGTGCACACATATACACCCACATGTAAGAACACTCACATATGTAGGTATACCACAAACACATATCTACACATAAAATCATACTTCTCTTCAATCACTCCACACCCTCCGACTTCTCTATTCCTTTAAAATACATTATTACAACTATAGAGGAAAGAGGTAATTCATATTACAGAAGAACTGACGGTACAGGTGTGTGAGCTCATTTCTGCACTCTTGAAAAACAATTGCATCATCAGGAAGGGCCAACAGTGCTAGTGGACTCTGTCGATCCAAGTGTCCTATCCTTGGATCATCAGTCTCTGGGGCAGCACACATGCCTAGAAAAGTAACCAAGGCCACTGGTAGAGACAGCTTCCTCTCCTAACTCCTGTAATCCATGACAGTCACATGTGGGGCTTTCTTTGATATTTCACATCCTCTCCTCCCACAGTCCTGATGGTGGATGAACATTTCCCACGAGATACGTGATGCTCAAAGCTTCATCATCCCTCCTTTCCTCTCAAATTGGTAATGGCTTCCACAACTTTTCTCAGGCACTCTTAGCTCTTTGGCTAACTGATATTTTGATATTTAGGTAGTTGTTCCAAGTTGATTACAAGGGTATGAGAACTTTGCTCAAATCCCTTCATTTCCACAAGCTTGCTTATCATCACTTGCCTCAGAACGAAGTTTCATGGGACAGTGTAACTGGCCCCACAGTATGTGGCTATGTACCTTGTATAACCTATAACTTTCCCAGACATCATCAAAACTACAGCTTCTGTATAGAGCAACTCATTCATCCCTCAGCTCTTCCTCCGCGTCAAGAAGGCAGTCCTCTAGGTGCTACAGACAACTCAAGTGGTCTTTTTAAATTCTTTAGGTATCCTCTGTGAGGGAGAGAAAACATGGTGGCAAACACTATAAAGACTTCACAGTGGAACAGGCTTTGTGCTGATAAGAAATTTCACTTAACACCCCTGCAGTGGGAGATAGTGCTGTTAGCACACACTGTTTTTAGGCAAGTAAACTGAAGTCCAGAGAACACATCACAATTTGCTTAAACTCATGTGGATATTAAAGGGCTGAGTGAGAATTCATAAGTGAGTTTCAGATTAAAACTCCACATGTCCCTCCACAGCAGGTCGGTTTAAATAACCCTCTAGTTGTTTACATCTGTTTAACAAACTCAGTTGTTGTTGTTGTTTTTTAAAGATAACTAACCATTTTTATTAATTCTTTAGAAATTTCACATAATGTAGTTTGGTCATATTTGGTCCCCAACTCCTTCTAGATCCATCCTCCTTTATCTAAACAATTTTGTGTCTTTATTTAAGTAGGTTTTTATTAAAAGTCATGGAATCCAATTTATGTTTCAAATACACTCTTGGGTATGTGGCCAGCCACTGGAGTGTGGTCAGGATACCAATGTCCACAACCTTTAAAAAACAACAACAACAACATAGTCCCTCTTTTCTAGAAGCTATCAATTTTCAATAATGCTTTAGGTAGGGGTGGGAACTCATCTTCCCTTCATCACATCAGGACTTTATTTGTCCTGAGCTTTCGTAGGTCCTGTGCTACCAGAACCACGTGAGTTCCTACATGCAACTACCCTGTTGTAGCCTGTCCACCTGGGGAGTGGCACTATTAGAAGGTGTGGCCCTGTTGAAGTAGGTGTAGCCCTATTGGGGTAGGTCTGTCATTGTGGGTGTGGGCTTTAAGACCCTCATCTTAGTTGCCTGAGAGTCAGTCTTTCATTAGCAGCCTTCAGATGAAGATGTAGAACTCTCAGCTCTGCCTGCACCATGCCTGGCTGGATGCTGCCATGCTCCCTATCTTGATGATAATGGACTGAATCTCTGAACCTGTAAGCCAGCCCCAATTAAATGTTGTCTTTATAAGAGCTGCCTTGAACATGGTGTCTGTTCACAGCAGTAAAATCTTAAGACATTACCCCCCCCCCCAAAAAAGGGGTTTTCTTGTGGTCACTCAGGAACTCTGCAACTTACAGTCTTATTCCTTCTCTTTCTGTGATGATCCTTGAACACTGCTGGGGAGGGAGGGTGTGATCCACTTGTCCTGCTTAGAACTGAGTATTCTGCACTCTCAGCTTTCTTTTATTTTTGAGATTATAATAAAATTACATCATCTCTTCCCTTTCCTCCCACTAAGCCCTCCCATACAACCCTCCTTGGTATTTTTCAGATCAATGGCCTCTCTTTTCATTAATTGTTGTGACATGTATATATGTATATATTTCTAAATGCAACCTGCTCAGTCTGTGCAATGTTGCTTGTATGTGTGACTTCAGGGCTGACTAGGTGGTGTTGTGTAGACAGCGTTTGTGCTCTTCCTTGGGGAAGACTATTTCTCCCATTCTGGGAATTCCCTTAGTTGGCAATACGGGCTTTCCCCTATCTACTACATCACGTCTACTGCAGTTTTCCTTGTTCTACTCATATTTAGGCAGTCATGTTGGTGATAATTTATGGGTGTAGCTTCTGACATTACTAGGGAACACAGAGCAAAGCCCCTGATACTGTGACTCTTACACTCTTTCTGCCCCCTTCCCTGAGCCTTAGGTGCAGGAGTGTTTTGTATGTGTCCATTACGGTTGTGCCCCAAAACTCCATTCTGCCGTCTCACAGTCTCACATAAGCCTACATTTTGATGAGTTGTGAATCTCTGTGTTAATCTCCTGATTAACTGAAGAAAGAAGCTTCTCTGGTAAAGGATGAGAGATTCACTAATCTACGAGGAGTGGTCTTGATATTGTTATCTACAATAGTAGTAGGTTCTCTTCTAGGGCCTAGGATCTGTCTCACCATGGATTCTTGATCCCATTAATGATACCAGGAATTGGTTTCATCTTGTAGAGGAGGCCTTAAATCCAGCCAGTAAGTGGTTGGTTATTACTGTGATGTTCTTACCACAAACACATCAGAAGATATCTCTTGTGAGTCTGGTTTTTATTGTAGTTTTTCAGATTGAAAGATGAGTAAGATTGATAATTACCTTTCTCCCCCAGTAGCATGCACCGTCCCTTCCAGCACCATGAAAGCTAGCCACTGGGAGAGACGTTTCGAGGTGCATGCTGGTCTGATTTTGCAATCGTCTATAACTCAGGAATGTGTTCATTCCAGCATTAGGGCCTTGCCATCCATTCACAGAAGCAATCGATTATGTTTGGAGATTTATGGAACCTCACTGATCAACAACATAAAAAGATATAAGCAATTCCTGGCACTGGCTTTTCTGAGTTAGCTTTTAGGGACATTTTCAACTGGTAAAAGATGAATTTCATTTTAACTTCTTTTAAAACTTTTTATTGATTCTTTTTGTGAGTTTCACACCATCCACCCAAGTCCTGTTCATCTCCCTGTCCCCTCATACCTTCCCTTCCCTCTTGCAACCCCCCGAAAATAAAACACACACACACACACACACACACACACACACACACACACACACACAGTTTGTGTGTACAAAGCATAGAAAACATCTCATTGTGAAACCTGTATTACGTTATAGTGTGTCCCACAGTATACCCCTGTCCATACATCTTCACTTGCAAATGTTCATTGCAATGAGTCTAGTTTGAGATCTCTGGCTTCTGTGACACCATCAATATTGGAACCTTACCGAAGCTCCTCCCAGTTACCCTGTGTCATGGAGATCCTGCAGCTCTGGATCAGCAGGATTGGCCTTGTCACATACCCCATATGTTCATAGATGATATAGATTTGGGGTTGGGCCAATTCAGGGCCCTGGACCTGGGTGCTAGCTGAGCTGATCAACATGCTGGCTCTCCCTTATCTATTCCACTGGGCAAGTTCTTCGGCACTGCTCTGGCTAGGCCACCCAGTGCTCCCCTGAGCAGGAGACAGGGTCAGCTTTCCTATTCTTGTGCCCTAGGCTGGCTCACCCATGCCCATGGCTCTAGAGCCAGCTCACTATGCAGCCCAGTCAGTCGCTAATGCTGAAGCCTGTGATGGGATGGGACGGCTCTCACAGTCCCACACCGTCAGGGCTGGCTTACCTGTGCCTTCCACATCAGGGTCAGCTCTACTGTGTTGCGCAGTCAAGGTTCAGGGCTTGCTTTTCTGAGTGCTGCAGCTCGTGAGGGACAGGGCCGGCTCATCTGTTCCCATGACCCTGGGGCCAGCTCTCCTGACTGCTTCAGGTGACAAGGTATGGGGTGGGGGTATCAACCCTGCACCCCCAGCACCTCTGGCAGACAAAGGGTTGGTCCAGCTCTCCTGCCCTTGGGGCTGGCTCATCTTTGCCGCTACCACCCAGGTCATCTCGGCTGTGCTGTCCCAGTAAGGTGCAGAACACATTCATTCTTTCCTGGTGCTGCAGCTGGTGAAGGACAGGGCTAGCTCTCCCGTGCACACTTGTGGGCATGATTCTCAACTGCTGGAGTCAGCTATCCACCGTCACAACCTCAGCCAGCTCACCCACACGCTTGCCACCAGAGCCAAGGCGCAGGGTCCATTCACCCTAGTGCCGCTGCGGGTGATGGGTGAGAGGTTGGGTTAGCTCTCCAGAGAGCTACAGCCAGTGAGGGGTGGGGCCAGCTCTGCACAGCATCCATCATCCCTGGTGGCTTCGCAAATCAGGGAAATCACCATGTTCTCTAGTGGTAATATGAGCCATGGACATTGATGCTGTCACGGATTCAGATATAAACTTAAGCTGCTGCTCAGGCTGAGACCCCAGTGTGACCTCAGGTGATAAGGCTGGCCACTTACGATAGGCTACTTCTCTCTACCCTCCAGTCTCCCGTTGAGTCTCTTCATAGTGTTCAAGCTGCTTCACGTCTCCTTCTCTCCCATCTGTCCACCACACACGTGCACATTCTGGTTGTTCCTGCTGCAGGCTGGCTAATCAGCTGGCAGTCCCTGGCTGACACTGATGCATGGCATGGCAATGAATAAGTGTCTATGGTGTGCCTGTTATGTGCACCAGAGAGCAAGTCTGTGGGTGGCATGGTGGTTGCAGGTCTTTGTCTGTCTTCTTTCTTCCTTGCTGGGCTGTGTGGTAGTAGACAGAGTTCTGTGTGTCTATGGCCCACCTGTGCCATGAGTTGGAGGGAAGGTTTGTGGGCATCCTGCTTCATATGAGCTGTGTGACATGGCAAAATCCAGGTCTCTGTCTGTCTTCCACCTCCCGCGCTTCACTGCCTGAATCTGATTTGATTTTTATATGTCCTAGGCATAAAACAGCTTTGGCTACTGTCATGGTTTGAATATGCTTGGGAGTGGTACTATTAGGAGGTGTGGCCTTGTTGGAGTAAGTGTGTCACTGTGGGTGTGGGCTTTAAGACCCTCATCCTAGATGCCTAGAAGTCAGTATTCTGCTAACAGCCTTCAGATGAAGATGTAGAACTCTCAGCT
This sequence comes from Arvicanthis niloticus, assembly GCF_011762505.2. Taxonomy (NCBI): domain Eukaryota; kingdom Metazoa; phylum Chordata; class Mammalia; order Rodentia; family Muridae; genus Arvicanthis; species Arvicanthis niloticus. Next base: position 33,988,960 of record NC_047671.1, read on the forward strand.
CCTCCTGAATCATGCCTGCCTGGATACTGCCATGTTTCCACCTTGATGATAATGAACTGAACCCCTGAACATGAAAGCTAGCCCCCGTTAAATGCTGTCCTTGTAAGAGCTGCCTTGGTCATGGTCTCTGATCACAGCAGTAAAACCCTAACTAAGACAGCCACCAAGCCAGTCTTCAACCTAGGATGATCAAAGGACTGCCAACTGCTCTGCCACTGATTGATATAAGAACAACACTGATGGGCAGTGGTGGTGCATGCCTTTAATCCCAGCACTTGAGAGGCAGAGGCAGGCGGATTTCTGAGTTCGAGGCCAGCCTGGTCTACAGAATGAGTTCCAGTCCAGCCAGCCAGAGCTACACAAAGAAACCCTGTCTTGAAAAACAAAACAAAACAAACAAACAAACAAACAAAAACACCACCACTAACAAGACAGGGGGTACCATTTTAACTCTTTTAGGTATATGCACCTATATGTTTTAGGAAGCTTCTATAATAGTAAGTTTCCATATGACTTTTTCAAAAGGTTTTCAGCGTTAGTTATCCCTCCAGGGACTCCCTTTCTATCATGCCTTCCCTCCTCTACCCCTTTTAATCCTTCCTGTTTATTATTTCCTTCATTGCTTAATACTACTGCATCATATTAACCCCCCCCCCCCCACAGCTTTTTATTAACTTCCTGGCTTCTATGGATCTTCCAAATGAAACACAGATCTAAGATTCAAAGCTAATATCCACAAATGAGAGAAAATGTGACATTTGTCTTTCTGGATCTGGGTTGCCTCATGCATAATAATTGTTTTCCATTCCATTCATTTAGGTGAAAACTTCATAGTTTAGCTTTTCTTAACAGCCGCATACTATTCCACTATGTAAATGTAACACATTTTCATTATCTGTTCATCAATTGAGGAACATCTAGGTTGTCTCCATTTCTTGGCTGAAAACTCATTTTTTTTTTTTTTTTTAACATTCAGAGTTGTATAAAAGTGGGAAGTAATTAAATATAGGTCAAAAACATGAGCGGAGAATAAATGGCCAACTCAGAACTCAAGTTACAAACTCAGGAAACAAAAAAAAAAAAAAAGAAAAATGAGCAAGGGTATTAACTGCCTACAGTTTACAGATACTGGTGAAGCACCTGATCATATGACAAAAACACATGCTGTTGTCACACTGGACCTGAATGATACTTATTTTAACCAATTCTATGCGAACTATCCGTGACCTCTTTAGAAAGTAAAGATGACCAATAGGCACACATTTAATTAAATTAAAAATATAAAATCTGCTTTGTTCTTCAAAGTATTAATTTTTCTATAGAGTCTTTCCATAACAATATAAAAGTATTATAATGGTTGGCTAAAACACTGCCATTTTTTTTTCACCACTCCTCCTTCTAGAATTTGGACATGAGATATGAGACATCAAAGCCAGAGATTCTGGTCTGATTCTTGTCACTGTCCTTTAAAAATCATCAGACAGAGGCACTGTTTCCAAGAGGCTCAAAAGACTGGTCTGCTCAAAGGGACACAGTGGTTTTACCACTGAGAAATATTTCATTTAGTACCTACGAACTCCATTTGAAATGAGTGCATTATACAAGGAGGGCTCAAATGAGCCTCAGGAATGCCCCATGAACATGCCCCTGGTAACAATGGCTCCCTCGAGGCCCGCAGTCTCTAGGCTGCCCACTCCCACAGCTGCTAGTACATTAATCTAATTGGCCTCTAGGAGAAACTCTGTCATGTAGTCTTCAAAATACAGAAAATAAAAGAGAATTGTTTCAATGAAGTCATAACACAAAAATATTGTCAATTATTGTTGGTTTCCTGTCAAGGAAGATTTGTAGATAATCTTACTTATAAAAATTATAAAAGCCTCTCAGTTACACATAAGCAGCTAGCCCCACACAATGGATAAAAGATTATACCCCTATTGGAGGATGTCATACTGTTGTAGATTTTGTGTGTACTTACACACATTCATTTTCTCTGGGTGAGGTTTTATTTTGTCCTTAACGTAGCAAGTCCTGCTTAAGATAAAGTTATCAAATTTGTCATAAAGACTTTTTGTTTTTACATTAAAATCTAAAATGTTATTTATTAGTGTGTATGTGTTTATATGCAGTGTGGGCATGTTTATGTCATGGCATACATGCAGAGGTGAGGGGAAAACTTTTTGATAGTCGGCTCTCCTCCCATCTTGAGGTAAGGGCTTTCATTTGTTTCTGCAGCTGCCCTGCTCCTGTGAACATCCAGGTGATTCTCCTAGCTCCACCTTCTATCTCCTAATAGGAGTCCTAGGAATACAGATGTATATCACATATCTAGCTTTTTACTTAGGTTCCAGGGATTGACTTGGGTTGTAGGGCTTGCACAGAAAGCATTTTATCTGATAAGCCATCTCTCCAGCCCCAGGAAACATTTCTAAAAAGATTTATTTTTATTTTTTGATGTGCTGGTACTGGGGTGTGTGTATGTGAGTGTGTATGTGTATGTGTGCATGTGTGTGTGTGTGCATGTATGTGTAAATGTCCAAGGTTAGAAGTGAGTATCATACCCATGGTACTGGAGTTATAAGCAGTTGTGAGCTTCCCAATGTGAGTGCTGATAACCAAAGGGTCCACTCAAAGAGTAGCAAGCGCTCCTAACCTCTGTGTCATCTCACCAGCCCCAGAACATTTTAAGTCATTAAAAGTAGTAACTTCAATCCTATGTTCATGCCTCAGCCCCTGCAAGGAAATGCTAATGAATTTTGGAAGTCTTCCCAACAAAATTCAAGGTTCCAAATTCCTTCTCACTCTATATTACACTAGCTCCTCTTTTAAAGACAGCCATGAAGGTTGACCATCTGTAATTAGAAATCATAAAACCGCTTTCTCTATATTTAGTTGAGTGGAATTAGCACATGTTTCCAATTAAGCTGTGTATTACTTTGCTGAGATTTCTTCAAATAAGGTTCTTTTTGACAAAAACAGCATAATATACTATTTGGGATAACAAAAATTTAACAATGACTGCACAGTTGTATATCCCTGCCTTTAGGCTTACACATTGGGGTTCCTCTGGAAGTTGAACATCGGAGTCAGTTTTCTCTAGCTTTTTGAGGTGTATTGAAGTTCCTTGAAGTTCCGTTGATCTTTGGGTTTTACTTCCCAACCCCTCAGACTGTTTTCTTCACCTTAAACGTGTATGTCTCCCCACCCTGTTCCCTTTTCTCACACCACATGTTTGTATTGCTAAATAAATGTTTAGCATTGATGCTATTATGTCTATACAAATATATAAATAGGTAAATTAATCAACACGACTGCATTTCATCAAATTCATGTCCTACCACATTTACTGTATTTGAAGTGCTCCTAGTTTCCCCAATGCTATTAGTCCCAATGCTTGTATGCATTCACCAACTCGTCTCTCACTGACTCACAATTTGGATACTTAACATAATTATGTATCCAGCATTCCATTGAATGAGTCTTTTTCTCTAATTCATAGTCTGTGTTTATACTGCCTGAGAGAACTCTTAAAAACTCCTTTTAGGGTGGTCCCACGTGTTAAGATATCAGTTCAGTTCTCACTCTTAGAAATTTCCTTTAGGAACCTTCTACCTCTTGACTTCAGTGTGGTTTTATTGCAAACTCATTGCTCTTAACTTGGAATCTCTTCTCTAGAAAATGGTAGATTACAAAAAAATGCCCAATATTTTTTATTCTTTCTGTAGTTTTTATCCTTTACAAAGTGACTTTGCCCCCTCTCTTATATACCGGTCTGTCTGCGTGTCTTTTTGTCTATTGGTGGATCATTATTAACCTATCAACATATTATCTATATTCTACCTGTCATTGTACACCTATGTATTATCTATCTATCTATCTATCTATCTATCTATCTATCTATCTATCTTAGTCAGGGTTCTCTAGGGTCACAGAAGTTATGGAATATTGTAATGACTTATAGTCTGCAGTCCAACTAACCCAACAATGGGCAGCTGTGAATGGGAAGTCCAAAAATCTAGTAGTTTCTTAGTCCCATGAGGCTAGTTGTTTCAGCTGGTCTTCTGTATAAACTGGAATCCTGAAGAACTAGGTTCCAACAGATGTGTTGGCAAGTAAGTGCAAGTAAGTAAGTAAGGTGAAGAAGAGTGAATCTTCCTTTTTCCAATATCCTTATGTAGGGCTCCAGCAGAAGGTGTGACCTAGATTAAAGGTGTGTACCACAACACCTGGATCTGGAACTTGCTTTGTCCCAGGCTGACCTTGAACTCAGAGATCTGCTTGCCTCAGTCTCCTGAGATTAAGGGCATGTACTACCTTGCCTGGGCCTAAGCTTTTCATGGCCACTATGCCTCAAGATCTTCATGTCAAGATCCAGTTCAGAAACCTGTGTCTTCCGGCCTCAATATCTGGATCACAGGTATACCCTGAATTTCTGAATTGTAGTTCATTCCAGATGTAGTCAAGTTGACAGTCAGGAATAGCCATCACTCTATCTATCTATCTGTCTGTCTGCCTATCTATCTATCTATCTATCTATCTACTGTTTATCAATATATCTATAGCCTATCCCTGTCTAATATTTATCTATTAATTTATTATTTATCTATCTATATCATTTATCACTGTCTGTCTGTCTGTCTATCTGTCTAGCTACTTAACAGCCCTAGTACCCCCAATGACTGGAGGATGGGTGAATATGTGGATTCCCTGCCCTGGCTGAGGCTCTTCTATACAGGTCATCTTATAACTGACCCAGAAGTCATCTGCAGTCACATATGACCATCCAAGATGGGTAAACTTCAAAGTTGAGTCTTTTTTTTTTTTTTTTCCAACATGACATCCTACTTTAAGCTGGCAAATGTTTAGTTTGGAGTCATTTTGCAAAATATGGAAAACTGGTTACAAGAAAACATGCTGGTGGATTATTTGTGGGAAGAGGAAGGCTAGTGTCCTGAGGTCATGGTAATGATGCTGGTCCTCATTAGACCCTGTGGATAGAGGATTTTGAAGTGGCAGTGGCAACTGTGGGAGTTTCCTCCCCCCACCTTTAAAATATGTCATTGTAGTTTCAAATTTATGTATTTATTTACTAAAATATAAACTAACGAAATAATAGACATCTATGTGACGTTTCATATTTACTTCATTTTGGTTGATTTTTCTCTTCCCTCCCCCACTCCTTATTCATTTCCCTACCCGTGCCCCACTTCTTACTGTATTGTTTTGTCCCCAGTATCAGACATATAGAATAAGAGAATGTAATCAAATATGTAGAGGTAAACCTACATAGCTTTAGATACATGAGTTTTGGCAAGGGTGTCAAAAACATACACCAGAACAAAATGGACACTTTTTTCAACAGGTGGTGCTTCTTAACATGGATATACACCTGTGGAAGAAAATTTAAATTTATATAATTTACTCTGAACAAAATACAAAACAGATCGAAGGCTTTACTTTAAAACTGTAAACACTTAGGCTAGAGAGATAGCTCAGAGTTTAAAAGTGCTTCCTGCCTTTCCAGAAGACACAAGTTTAGTTCCTAGCAACCACATAGGGCTCCTCACAACTGCCTGTTATTCTGGCTATAGGGGAGCCAACACCTTTTCCTGACTTCAGTGGGCACCTAAACATACATGGCCATGCACACTTTCTTAGGACCACTACCATCATCACTACCAACAACAAAAACAAACAAACAAAAAATGGAAATATTGAAACTACTAAGGGGAGACACTCCAGTGTATCATAGATTTAGGAAACACATTTATGACTAGAACCCCAACAGAGCAGGAAATAGTCCCCCAAATTGACAGGTATAGTTACATAGAATTAAAAAGCCTCAGCACAGCAAGACAAATTGTCAGCTTAACGAACAGACAGCAAAGAGAACAGGAACAAACATTTGTCGGCCATACTTCTGGCTAGGAGTTAGTATCTAAAATATATAAAGAACTTCAAAAATGCAACACAGAATAATCCAAAACTGCTAAGCAATGCATAAGTCAATGATCTGAACAAACAGTTCTACGGTTCCTAACAGAAGAGAAAGAGATACAAGTGGCCAACAGATATTTTATATATTTTATATATTTTACAATGGTCAACATCTCAGGGCACCAGGGAGATACAAATTAAACTGCTTTGATATTGCATCTCACCCTGGTCAAAATGACCACTACCAAGAAACAAATGAGAGCAGATGGTGTCAAGGTTTGGGGGAAAGAGGACCCTTACGGAAATGAGTATGCCAGAGTGGAGAACTGGTACTATTGGATTGCAAGGACCCATCAGTATACCCAGGTTCTTACTGGCATTGAACTTAACCTGCAAAATCTTGTAAGGGCAAAAATCACTCAGGTTAGACTTACATGCAGAGTGTTATATTATTTTGATGTACTGGGAAGGCATTCACATCAAATTCTGAGCTACTTTTGGGTTATTGACATCTCAGGATAGGAGATTATTCATCTTTATTGCATATTTTAATTTTAGCAATAATGCCACTTCTGATGTGTTCACGTATCCATATACTCATGGCAGACAACATGCCTGGGTGTTATTTAGGGTACAAAATAGGACAGTATGAATTCTCATCCTTGAACACAGAGGGGCCCTGAAATAGTTTTTTAATTACATTGCACATATTTATTCTTTAGTAGCCTGGTGCTGGGGATTACATTTCTCACTAATGGTCCTGGAAAACACCCAAATGAGAGTGGTATGATAAGAATAATGTCCTGACATACCACTATTTTAACCTCTCCTTCTCTCTCATCCCCTTCTATAACTGACCATGTATTTCATGATTAAGTCCAAAATGGTAAGAAAAATAAAATCATCCAGTAATCAAGGAACATTCCAGAAGATGGAACAGAAAGGATGCTGCGTGTCTGTCATGTTTTCTTCTACCTGTTACTTTCAATGTGTTCACACTTCATTACTAAATAATATTTATTATAAGTAGTACAAAGTCTTGTTTTAAAACTCAAGATGACACCTGTCTTTTAATACATTCCCTGCTCATTTACATTTAATGTAATGCAAGAGAGCACCATTGGAACACTGACTTCTGGACATGACATGGCTGTTGAACTCTTGAACTCATAGCCCATGAAGCCCATGCTGCTCTGAGGATTTATAGATAATTAGCTGTTAATGAGGCAGAAAGAGACATTTTCTTCAGTGATATAGCTAATGGTAATGTGCCTATGCTTCTATAAATAACTCAAGTGACGATCATGGGGTCACATACACACACACACACACACACACACACTCACACACACACGAAAGTATGTCTGCATACACACAAAAATAAAAACTTCCAAGGGGGACTAGATAAGAAGAGGAAATGGGTTTCACAAGGATGGAAAGGAGACAAGAAAATGTCATGATGAAACCTATGCTATATAACTAGTCTATTCTAATAAAACATTTTAAAAACAAAACAGATTCAAAGGGAAATTTATGAAGGAATATTCCTATTTGAAATGTTTCTATCCATGTGGAGGGATCCCATCTTAGTATCATTTTTGCCTCAGTCCTCTGAGTGGCTCACTTCACAAAGACCTCGGCATCTCACAACATGGCAGTAGGTTTTTCAAAGGGAGCAACCAAAGAGCAAACGTTCTAAAATCTCAGTCCAACTCTGCAATGTGTATGGTAAAAACCTTCAGAAGTTCTGCATAAGCATGTATGATAGACTGCATTCACTATACTAGTCTCCAAAGGTAGTTCAGGTCCAAAGGGATGGGCAGTAAATTAGACCTGTGGGCATGAAGGGCAAGATGCTGTCCAGGCATGGCAAGAAGCCGTAGCATCTTTCTCCAGGGATCATCCACCACTCATGGCATACATACTTTCATGCTTTTACTTTCAAGTTGTATGTGCTTCATTACTAATTTGTATATTTATTATAAGTCTTAGCATTAGTCTTTATTTTAACATTTAAACTAATTTCTGCTTTTTAATACATGATTAAAAGTTTAGCTCAGCTACATTTAGTGTAATTATTGATTTAGTGGCATTTAAGTGTCCCATGCTCATGCCTATTATGTTGAATGCATTTGTTCTTTCTTCTTTCCCTCATTTTCAGTCTTTTCTCAAGGGAATTCCATTTTTTAAAAAATATTTTATTGGTGTTACATCTTGTCTTTATACATCATGTGTTAACGTTTTTCTTAATAATTGCTTTAGAGTTTATAGTATAAACTATTATCTATTTTAATGAGCTTCAAAAAATTTACAATAAAATAGTAGTCTCAATGTCTCTACTTTTTGAGTCCTTGATATTTTATGTTACTACTACTACTACTAATATATTTTAAATTAATATTTATTTTTATTGTCCTTATTTTTCCACTAAGTTTTTAATAGATCATGTACTTTTACATGTTGTATATGGAAATATACTAAATTATATGGTAACATAGCCATATTATATATAATACTATGTAATATAAATTAATAATATGTACCATAAAGTATAAAGAGATAATATATAAGGCATATGTATATAATATATGTCATATATGTAATTTATAGATGTGTGAGTCCCAAGTACTGTTCAAGTATTCTCTTGTCCTACCCACTTATTTATTTTCAGTAGAAAAGATTTAATTTATTAATTTTTAAGGCAGGGCTTCACTATCAATTCAACCATATTAAAACCAAGACCTTCTGTTTAGCCACAAATAATCCACAAGAAAGTGAAAGCACAAGCCACAGAATGGGAAATGTATTGTTAGCAATGGCCACTACAAAAGACTTCTGTCCTTATGTTCTCAAACCAAGAATAGGACAATTCAAGAGGAAAATAATTTGTAAAAGATTTGAACCCACTCTTCATAAAAATAAAACACAAATGGTGCATCGTTGAATGAAAAGGGGCTAAGCCTCATTAGTCATCAAGGAAATGCAAATAAACCACCAAGGACATCATTACAAGCTTAGTACTTATAAAGTACACTGTTCCCGGGCACTCGGTAAAGACTCACGGGATCCACACAATGAGTGTTTGATACTTGCTTCATTCGAAAGCTCCTGCAGATTAGAATTTGTTCCATGCACCACATGCAGCTATTTAAACGTATCAAACTTTTGCTACTAAGACTTCAACGGCTTCTCTTCAACCTTGGACTGCTGGGCTGAAAGCAGTGATAAGCTCTTCCTCACTGTAAATAGCATTTTTTACCCCCTGAACTTCAGAGCATTTGAGTTTGAATCTTTTTCTGATCCCATCTTTTAAACATCTATTCTCTAATCTTTCAGCTCTGTTGATAGGATTTGTATGTGTGTGTGTGTATGTGTGTGTGTGTGTGTCTTGCCCTTTTCTTTAAAAAAATCATTCCATCCATATTATTAAAAATTACTTTTTAATTGGATATTGTTGTTCACAAATTAAAGCACAATTTCTTATACTACTAGAGTTAAGAGGCTCTGTTTCAATATTCCTTCAACTTCTGACTCTATTTCTGTTACTTCTCATTTATATATAAATGTCGTATTAAATAAGACCAATCCCTCTTGTTCTCTTATTCCAATCCCCTAGTCTTGTCATCTGAATTGTAGCAGACTACTTGAAGTTGACCACACTGTATCCCCCCACCCCCAGCACCCCACCACTTGCCCCCATCTCCAGTAGATCACACAGATCTCCCCCCCCCCAACCTTCTTTCCCCAACTCATCCCATTATTGGGCCTCCAACACCAGCAGGCATTCCTGGGAACACAGCAGCCACACAGGCAGGAAAGCAGAGGCCAGACTGCAGATCTTCCTCTCTTCCTCCTTTCCTCCAAATCCAATGCCCTAATTTCATCCCCAGGCTTCACCTGCCTCCCTGCCCCCATCTCCCATGGATCACACAGATCCTCCCCTCTGATCTTTCTTTCTCACGTTCACTCACATTACTTTATTCCAGCCTCCAACTCCAGCAGGCGGTGCCTGGTAACTTACAGGCCACTCCAACAAGAGAAGCAAGTAGCCTAGCCTAACTGCTGATTTCACCCCTTTATCCTCTCCTCCAACCCTCAGTCTTACACACAAATCTGTAACCGACCACTGACCACCGACCACCAACCACCAACCACCCACCACAGACCACCGACCACCGACCCCATTATAATGGATCATGGAAATCTCCTCCTACCTTCCTCCTCACTAAACCCGTTATCCCAGCCTCCAAATTCCAGCAAATATTTCCCCGGAAAACTTGCAGTCCTGCTAGAGAAGCAGGTAGGCTGAAGAAGCAAGTAAACAGACTTCAACTCTTCATTCTCTCTCCTCTCTTCATCTCCAACCCCCCATCTCATCCAACCTCTGTGGCAGACCTGTTGTGGCCTCTCTTCCCTTTTTGCAACTGTTCTCAAGAGACTAAGCAGATCCTGGTTGAACACCATGCCTCTCTCTTCCTGTGGACCCTCACAGCCAATTCCTTATTCCCAAGAGTCATCTTTCAATACTTAGAATACATTTTAACCAGAACCCTGACTGAACAAATCTATCAAGGTCCCAAATTTTTTTTCTACCAACCAACATACAACCACCACAATATTCTAATAACCAAATAGGAAACAGTAACCAAGGAACAAAACACCCACCCAACAAAGACAAGGCCAGATAGTAGCACCTAGAACTACAATCTTCCCAAATCTAGATACCTAAAAATCAATGTAAACACAATCAATAACAGTCAAGATAACATGTCTCCACTAGAACCCAGCAATCCTACCACAGTAAGCCCTGAGTTTGGAGCATAGCTGAGGCACAAGACAAAGGCCTGAATGGCTTTCATGGATATGATAGAGGTCCTTAAAGAGGAAATTAATGAGTCCGTTAAAGAAATCTATGAAAACACAAACAGTGGGGGTTGGGAAGGAGGATGAAGAAAGCAGCTCAAGGCCCAAAAGTGGAAATGGAACCAATAAAGAAATCCCAATCTGACTGAAATCTTGAGATACAAAAAAATTAGGAAGTTGAACCAGAGCCTCAGAGGCAAGCCTCATCAACAGACTACAAGAAATGGAAGAGAAAGTCTTAGACATTGAAGATACAATAAAAGAAATGGATAACAGTGTTAAAGAAAATGACAAATCTAAAGAAGCCCTGGTATAAAATACCCAGGAAATGTGGGACACTATGAAAACACCTAATCTAAGAACAATAGGAATAGAGGAAGGAGAATAAACTCAGGTTGAAGGTATAGCAAACACTTAAGGGTAGGGACCAACAGGGAACAAATTCCACAGCATCAAAAGGAGATTCCTCATTTCATGACATGTAGGAACTTTTATTATTATTATTATTTTTTTTAAATCTCATCTTACTTTTTTTTTTTTTTTGGTTGTGAGCCTAATCATTAACAATTGTGCCATCACTACAGAACTGTTTTAAACTTTCTTTTATTTATATATTTTTTTCTTCTGCCTTTTTATCTTAAAAGTCCTTTGCATATTTTTATGACTGCCAGTTCACTGGTTTTACAGGATTTCTGAGTATTTATTTTGTATTTTATTATTTTATATTGTATTTTATTATTATCCCTTAGAAGCCTGTTTGTTTGCTAATAAAAGACAAAAAAGGGATGGGCAATACAGGTGGGAGGTAAGGTGGAGAAGAATGAGGAGAAGTAGAGGGGGGGAAATCACAATCTATTATGTGAGGATAAAAGCCTACTTTTAATAAAATGTAGAGAAAGTGAATGTAGAGCAGAGGACTAAGAGAGACTTCAAAGTCTGTGTGTTGTGTTCACATATTGCAATATCATTAATGTGTATAGTTAGGCATGCTAATAAATCAGAGCAATAAAAAGTAGTACTTCCTCGTGTGTGAGGCTGTTAGCTTGCCCGTGGGTGTGGGTCCTGTTGGGCTGTGTTGTGGATCCCAAGGCTCCAGGGAGCAGAAGTTCGGGAATTTGATTGAGTTCACTCCACGTAGTGCTGGGCAGACACTGGGCTATAAGAAGCCTCCGGAGCTCTGCCTAGGTGTGGAGAAGTCTCAGTGTGAAGTCCCGCGGGGGCAGGGCTCCTGAGTGGGGGGTCTCCGGCCGATGCGGCTGACACCAGAGACTGATGGTCTCTGTCTTTGGGCCCCCAGACACCACTGGGAGCCGCAGAAGAACTGAGACTTGAGGGGTATGGGCTGGACCTTCCCGCAGCCAAAAGAGACAGAGGGGGAGAGAAGCCCTGGCAGCACCTCGCAGGTAGAGACTATTGGTTACAATACTCACTTGGCTGGCTCGGCTAGCTTGCTTGAATTGGCGGCCTCTGCGGTGGGAATGTAGAGAAGTCCTCATTGGGAGCTTAAAGTAAGTAGTCAAAGGCCTCCTCTATGGTTCCTCACGGAAGTCCATGGCTATAAAAGGTTTATTGTCATGGCGGAAAGTGAATCTGGTTGCACCCCCATACTTACAGGGTGGGCCTTTGGTTAAATACTGTTTGTAAGAAGGAGGGTCTGGGAAGGAATGCTTAATTGGCTACGCCCTCTGGCCTTCAGGTATTTCATTAATATGGAAATTTCTTGAGGCCCTGAGGCCTGCAGTCACGCCCTCTATTTGTGATAGGTGACACAAACCTCTCTTGGGGGGGGGGCTGTAGGGGCATTGCCCTACATGACTGAAAGGCCCGGATCAATGGAGGGTTTTGGCCCCATGTCAGGAGCCTGGAATCTGGGAGTGTGGTGAAATGTATGCTGTCCCTTGCAAGGTCTCCGGCCATCTCTAGCCAGTGCTCCACCAAGCTATCCTTTCACGGTCCCACACTCATGAGAACTTTTTTCCTAGTAATCTTTTAACTTATTCTCTAATGATCAATAACTCTTTATGAGATTCTAAGTAGTTGTCATAGTGATAGAAACAATACTCTGTGATTAACACACCCCACAGATGGCAAGCACAGTTTGAGAAAGGAGTTTTGGAATGGTAGTTGTATGTGTTTGCCTTACTGTTCTTTGGTTGTCTTTGTCAGTGGCTGATAACCCTGGGGAAGTGTCTCTCCTTGGCCTCTTCAGTGCCTCTACCAGCAACTCAAATGGATCTAGGCACAAGACCTTACTCCTGTCAGAAATAACAAAAATACTGAGTTCTCCTCAGTTGCAGGTGACAGCGTTCCAACCTAGCATAAAGAAAATGGGGCTGTTCTTTTGTTTATATGACTGATAAGTAAAAAGACTGAGCTTCAAGCATTTTTTCTAGAATATTAATTTCCACTTAATTATAAAGTTGGTGGCCTTATGTTAGCCTTTTGTTTTTTCCTATCTTCCACCCTATCAAAGAGGATCTGTGGGGTCTGATTTGATTACTGTCATTAAACAGATATATAGCTGCATTTGAAGATATAAGCCCATATGCTAGATGGAAGTGCCAAAACACTGAGGTGTATAAACAAAAAATCAGATTATTATGGAGGAGGTATGTCTATGGTAATATTATTTTTTTCAAAGTTTGAAATAGTCTAGTTTGAAGGATACAGCATAAACAGAATACATCTTACACAGACTAACATCCCTTAAATAAAATCTGAAATCTAACCAAAATTACTTGAGTAATAACATGTTACCATATATAAATAATTCAACCCATGACCTTGGAAAAACCTAAGTAAAAACAGGAGAGCACCAAAATATTGTATGAAATTAAGCCAGGGCTGTGTGTATTTGGGTATATAGAACATAAGTGATTTTCATGACAGGGTTTCCACCCTCAAGCTGTCTTCCTTGGGTGCATGCAAGGATTCAGAAATCTGAGCCAGGGAGATGGCCTAGAGTGCTTCCCCTATAAGTACAAAGAGCTGAGTTCAAGTCCCCAGAGTTCACTTAAGAGAACTAGATATGGTAGTTGAGGTCTATAATCATAGTGCCCTTAAGCCAGGGTGGGAGATGGAGACTAACTAGCCTCTAAGTGCAACCAACATACACAATAACAAACAACCAAAAGAGAGACACTGTCTCAAACAGAGTTGAAGGTGAGAACAGAGGACCTGAGGCTGTCCTCTGACCTCCATACACAAGGCACAAAATAGGTATAGCTACACTCATAAACAAGTGTGCATGCACACTCACATGCACATGCATTGTATATTTACCACATGTGTTACACATGTCATGTACGTGTACACATAAAACTTTCAAAATTAAAAAAAAAAAAAAATTGAAACCTAAAGCCTTGAAATCAGGTCTTGTTTACCTACTCTTGTTATTTTTCCTTGCTTCTCCATCCTTGATCAAAATTCATAGAAAAGCATTTATTTGAAAGCATATAAAGGAGACAGTAAAACTCAATGAAATGGCAATTTATTAGAACAGTATAGGCTAACGAAGGGTTCCTGAAATGTTACATTCACTTCTGAGGTTGGACCAGTTTGTATCAAAGCCATTTAGTGGATGAGGAACTGGCTAAGCCTGATAGGCTGTGGGTCAGGGTTGCTACCTCTCCAGGGCTCTTCACTCGGTGGGTTGTGATGATAACACCCGCTCTGAGTACAGGAGATTTTCATTTGATGAGTGGTCTGAACATCTACTTAGTGGTTATAAAATATCTACTGCTGAAAGCCACAGAGCATTGATAAACAGGTCCTGGACAGCTGAGTTATTGCAATCTACTTAACATGAGGCGAACAAATTATGAGTCAAATGTTCCCGTTTAATAACCTTACTGAGGGCAGAGAGCCGCTCCAGGCTGGTGTTAACCCTGCGTGCACTGAGCCTGGCCACAATCCCAGAAAGGTAATGCAGGCACTCAAGCGGTTCAGGGGGATTTTCCATTAGGACTAAGGTACACAGAGAGGAAAATTTAAAAGGTCCATCTGGTAAAGGAAATAAACAATTTGTAAAACTGCTATACGGTCCTGGAAACACTACCTGGATTCCCTCTGTGACTTACATTTCATTTTTTTTACATTACACATGTTTAAGCTTATTAAATCTTGTCTTCAGCATAAGACTGCATTCTTTTATGGCACTAGGGGAACGGAAGGACTATTTGTCTGTTCTTCATTAGTCGTTTGAACCTAGGTCAATCCTCTCAGCCCAAGGACTATAAATACTTTTGTTGAAAACTGACTCCTTTCCCTACTTCCAAGGACCATGCTTTTCTTTAACATGTGCAAAAAGGGCTGGCTTCATCTTCTCATGGGAAACACATTACCAATATATTTCCTGGGCACTGAAAAAAAAATGAAATAAATTTAAAATGGTGGGGTTTTTTTTCCTTAATCTGCTCCTCTATGTGCTTTTTTTTTTGGGGGGGGGAGGTATGTTTGTAGGGCATGTTTGAGAAGGAGTCAAATAATTTCTAGCAGGTAATGGAAGCACAGTGCATGTGTTTCTCATGAGCAGAAAATTGCACTTAGTTAGGGCTAGGAAGGGAAGCTGGCAGTGAGTGTTAGCTTCATTGGGATGCTATGTTTTTGTTCCACAGTCCCATTTCATTCTCCAGAGCCCTACTGCATCCTATCTGTCAGCCACATTGAGGACCCACATATTCACATGCATTTGCTGTAGACCTATTTTGATGCCTTTACTCCTATAGAACACACTTCTTTATTTAAACCCAATGCTGGTGTGGCTACTAGAAACTTCCCTGCAAAATCAACTCTAGAGACATAAAACTGGAAAATAAAAGTATATAAAAATGTCTGTTTAAAAAAAAAAAAAAAAACAGATTTGAATGAAGGCCACACAGTAATTCTTTTCTTTCTTGCTTGCTGCTTTTTTTTTTTTTTTTTTTTTTTTCCTTATTGGCACACTCCCAATAGCATCAAATTGGTTTTCCCGAGCCAAAAATTTCCTTAAGCGAAAAGCACTGTGTTAGGAAGGCTTTTAAAACCTCTTCACCTTAAAGTGCAAACCTCAGAATGGGGCCCTAGAAAGCAAAGTCTAGTTTTGGCATGCCACTTAAACCGTGATTAGTGGAGAGCATCAGCACGCTAGAAATAACTGTATTTGCGAGCCTCCTGTTCTGCAGCTCTTGACTGCCAGCCAAGCCCCAGATCAATCCCAGAGAATGAAAACTAAGATAATGAGAAAATGGGCTTTTTGTGCCAAGACTCAGGAAAGCGGCTCATTCTCCACATGCTGCCTCTGGATCCCAAGAAACAAGGGACAACAGCTCTGGCCTGCTGGACCTATCTTCAAAGAACCTATGCTGTACCATCATAGCCAGAACCTCCGTGTCCTTAGCAGGAAACTCAGATCCAAATTGTAGTATGCCTTTTTTACTTTTATATGTGGCATTCTCAAGCAGCTAGTCTGCTGGGGGAAGAGGAGAGAAGTGGGGGAGAGGGGGGAACGAGGAGGAGCGGGGAGGGGGGAGGACGCGGGCGGTGGGGGGGGCACGGTTGGTAGTGTCAGATATCAAGCTCAACTCCTGCTCTGAGTTAGCATGAAGCAGATTTGATTCTTGTCGTTCTCTTGAAGTAAGGCTTTGTGCCTGACTTGACAAGCTGTTGTAAAAATACTTAGAAAGCTCTCCTGCTCCCCAGCTGAGTCGGCTTGGGTCTGTTTCTGAGCCAGAAGGGGAATGGACACATTCTCGGTTTTTTCCCCTCTATAGCTGGCTAGCATTTACTTATTGGAGCTATTTGTTATGAAGAATCAGCCATAAATCAGTACTCATTTCCCATTTTCTTCTTATTGATGGAATTGCTGGAGGAAAACAGCTTGTCTTCCAAGCTCCCAGAGCCCTGCAGGACTGAGAGCCTCATACAATAAAAGTTATTTTGACAGAACACTGACCAAACGTGACAATGGACAGAAGAGGAAGGCAGAGGGAGGGAAGGGAGGGGAGGGGAGAGAGGGAGGGAGGGAGAGTATACACGCTTGTCTGTTTTTGAACCGAGGCCCCCCCCTCTTTTTTTCTTTGTTAAATTACTTTTTCATATGAAGGACACAAAGGGAACGGCCCCTACTGGCAGCCAGAAGGCAGAAAACAAACCCTTTGAAATTCCTAATTTGTTTATAGATGGTCCTCCAGGAGCCGGCTGGAAAATAATTTTGTCTGCCAGAGACAGCGAACAGCTACCCGAGGGTGTTGTGGGGGAAAAATGACTCTCCAGTTTGGGTCCTTGAATGTCTTATTGTTCAGCACTCAGCAGTTCTTCTGAAATTACTCATCTGACAGTGAAGAAAAAAAAATGAAAAAAAAAAAAAACTCCCTCCTCCATTCTCTGGCCTGAGTTTCTGGGGAGGGTACTCTAAAAACCAAAACAAAACAATTTTGGTTTGGCTTTAAACTGTGCCACAATCAGCTTTAGCCTCACACAAAGGGTTGCACCTCTTCTCTCCTAATCTCAATCAATCTCTCTCTCTCTCTCTCTCTCTCTCTCTCTCTCTCTCTCTCTCTCCCTCCCTCACTCCCTCCCTCCCTCCCTCCCTCCCTCCCTCTGATGTGCTGTGTATTATGAATGTTTGCAGATTGGTCCCCTCACAGGGGTTAGCTGGGGGAGGGGGAGATTTTGTCATCTCTTTGAGATGTGCTAAGAGGAGGAGGGGCTTCTTTGTGTCTGAGATCTCCATCTATGAGAGACCTTAGCTGAGGCGTTCAGAATGCTATGGTACGGTATGGTATGGTATGGTATGGTATGGTATGGTATGGTATGGTATGGTATGGTATGGTATAGCATAGTGGTATGAGCTGAGAAAGATCATGAGAGCAACTCTATCCTCTGATGCTCAGGGCTCCTGTCTCCAGCTGAAGCTGGTTTCTGCAAGCTTAACCCCGGGGCTTTGTCAAACTTGAATTGTTTTCTCAAACTTTCAGTAATGTGAAAATGCTCTCACAAGTGACAGAACTGGACTGCAAGGTGTACATTGAAACTTAGGTGGTCAATTTGAAGGCGACCATCTTATCCAGGCCTTTTACTGAATAGAACAGGTAACTGAGCCCCAGAGTGTGATGAAGGAGGCATAGTGTCAAGTCTGTCCTGGAAGTCCATTGCTGCCAATAATTTGACTCCCCATCTTTATGGCATTGAAGGTGGTATGTTTGTGTACCACATCAACTTTACCTGCGTCTCTTTCAACACATAGGCAGATTCTTCCTCATAGGCCCAGGCAAAGACTTCCTCATCTCTTTCTGAGTTGAGAAGAGTCACCTGAGTGTTCCATCCTACCACCTGAGAGTCTGATTCTGGAGCTAGTGCTAACCACTGTCAGACAGACACACACCTGAGAAGATATAGCTGTCGCTCTATCCACTCTGTAGTAAGGAGTATCTACCAGGCTCCACCTTGCTACCTGTCCATCCTCAGCTTTCCTACAGTGTAGTTCTGAGTCGTTTCTCCCCACCCCCTCCAGACTCCTATTCACCTTGACTTCTGGCCCCAACACCTACTGGTTAACTTTTGATAGATGAGTTCACGCTCTATGCTGAAGAGACAATAGAAGGCATTGGCCAAGTTTATCTTCAGAGGTCTCTTTACACTCACTATTTCCCACCTCAGCCTTCCTACTCTCCTGGAACTCTGTGGAACGTAAATCTCTTCCCCTAAATAGCTGTTCTCTCTCTGCAGCCGTGTACCTCTTCTGAGACCTCCTGCTTTCTCCTCTTTCATTTTGTTCTTTCCAGTAATTCTTCACACCTTATGCTTAAGGTGACCCCGTTGGCCCAGACCTCCCTTTATCCACACTAGTTTTCTCACAGCAAACCCTTCCGAAATAAGAAGTCTGAACACGCTGTTTTCACGTTTTCAGCTTGCATACTTCAACCCCAGAGGAATCTGGATTTTGCTATCACTGCCCTTGCAAACCTACCTCTCATCTCACCACCCTTGGCTCATGTAACCTCTCTTTGTGAATGACATCCCCATATGCCAGAATCCAAAGATTTCTCCTTAACTCCACTCACTCACCAATATCCCATTGTCTCTGGGTATGTATCCCCCCCTCCCCCAACACTGCAACCCACAACCCTAATCATCTTTTAAAACTATGCAATGTTGTGTCCCATCTTTATCCCAGTCATGCCTCTTGTCTGCTTAGATTATCCTACAGGCTCACAAGTCCTCTCTTTAACTCTTCTATGGGCTCCCAATCCACTTCTGCACCACTGTAAGAGTCTTTTTACAATGGAAATGTGTCCACGATGTTGCGGGGTTTTTTTTTTTTGTTGTTGTTGTTTTGTTTTGTTTGCTTTGGTTTTTTTGTTTTTTTGTTTGTTTTTTACAAACCCCTCAAAGGCTTTTCATTGTCCAAACAAGCTAAGGTTTTGGACTCCTTTCCTGGGCCATGTGATCTGGCTTCTCCTTTTCCACTCTGCTTCATCTTGCATGGTTTTCTGACTGGTACACTTTATTCTCACCAAAGCTAATTTCCACTAATCCGTTCTCTCTGTGGGCAGTTAGGACCATCTGTGATTACATTCCGACATTGGTCAAGATGCTTGTAGCCCTTTGTGTCCCCACAAGGTTCTCTTCCTTCCTCTTTTGCTCACTCTCTTTTTAAATCACATTTTGATCCTATGAAAGTCTCATAGGTTTATAGAGTGTATGCCAAGCACATCCATCCATTACTGCCTCAGTCCAACTGTCCTAGTCCTCTGCTGGCTGGCCAGTGAACCTCAGGGATCTGCACATCCATGCCTCCCCGGTCTTAGGAATACATATACACACGCCACCATGCCCAGCTTTAAATGAAAGCTCTAGAGTATAAAATTACCTAAAGGAACCAAAATAAAGAGCGGAAGCAAATGACTTTCTATCTGTACAGAGTTAATGAGCACAAGTAAGTATAAAAGGCCTTGGGCTAGAAGGCAAAGCTCAATATTTGTGTAAAAGATGGCATAGCGGCCATTAATAAGACTAATAATGCATCATTAATGGGATCAAAGATAGCAAAGCATCAGAGAGTCCAAAATGGCTGTTCTGTTAGTTTACTTACATCTGCCTGACTATACTGTGAAATACCACGCACAAGTATTCACACTTTAAACCCCACAGACGGTCAGGGTTAGGCATATACTGTTTTTTGGGCCCTGTCATATGTCACAGGCTGCTCAGACCTTACAAACATTTCTGGGTTTAGTCTTTATATCAAAATAAACTAGATGCTATTATTCTCACTTCAAACTGATGTAGGCCATATGTATTTCAGTCAGGGTTATGTTCCAGTGACTAGATAAGGAGACTCCTTGGAAGCTGATAGATCAGCTGGCCTAAGGTGCATGGAAGAAAACAAAAATGAACAAACAACAATAACAATAACAAAAACAAAAAAAATCATGATCTCAAATGAGGCAGAAGGCCACAACAGCACCTGAAGTTGTTCTCTGACAACAATACAAATGCTGTGGTACACACACACACACACAGAGAGAGAGAGAGAGAGAGAGAGAGAGAGAGAGAGAGAGAGAGAGCGCATTCTCAGAGCATATAATACCACCCACAAGAGACTTCAGGCACAGTTCTCAAAGTGTGGGGTAGCCAGAGAATGGTCTAAATATCACTGAGAATTGGGAGAAATGACATTGTTAGGAAAGGAACTTCAAAGTCCTATAAATAATGTAGAAATTTTGCCTAGAAATGGCCTTGATTATTTCAAATCAGTGGAAGTTGGAAGGCTAATAACCTTCATTGAAACAGCAGACAGGTGTCTGAAGGAAGCCCAAGCAACAATTCTGAGAGCAAAGGCCAGATGGCTCAGTTAACATCACGGTGAGAAGTTCCACAGGATCTTTAATCATCATACAGCCAGGTTTCCATTGGGTTCCTTATAACCCTGAGTCTATATCAGCTCCAGGGCAGGCAAAGCCCAAAGCTGCAATCCTGGCTTAAGGCAAAGTCTTAGCTTAAGTTCAATTGATCTACAGGGAGGGAGGGAGTAAGGGAAGGAAGGAGCATGTGCACACTGGAAATGAGGACATGAGGAGAGTTGGGTGGCTCACACGGTGAGCATGGACGACTTAGTGCAGGCATACTACTTATGCCCTGAGACCATTCCATACTCTTCCAGAGAACATGCTAGGAGCTGGGAGAAAGCAAACAACTCTTCATTTGTGCCTGTCTTCTGTGCTGCTCTTATCTCAATCTTTATATGTAGAATATATGTATTTTTATTATTATATGTATATTATATGTAGAATATATACCTTTATGTATAGAATAAACATATTTGCATTATAATATATGAAAATGTCAAAATGTAGTAATAAACCAACCTTCACTTGACTTGGTATTGGCTGCACATCTGGAGCTGTGTCATATTCCTTAGATACCTACTGGAGCCTTTTTTAAACATTAGGGCCAGAGAGATGGCTCAGATGTTAAAGGAGCTTGTGGCCAAGCCTGAAGACCTGAGCTCACTCCTGGGAACTGACATGATAGAAGGAAGGGACCAACTCTCAGAAGTTGTCCTCTGACCTCCACATGCATGTCATGGCATGTGCCAATGCCTCTACTCTCCTACATAAATAAATATCAATTTAAAGAAATAAAAGAACAGAAAAACAAAACAACAACAACAACAAAAATAAATAAATAAAAACTCATCTGGCTATAGCCTTACGTGAATACTTTCAGGTAAATGTTTGTATCTGAGTTCACATTTGATACCAGATGCTTTGAAGATCGAGTTGTTCTGCTCTGTAACATCTGAAGTATTTAAGGTAGTGTCTGAAAACATAACATCTCAGTGAATATAAATAAACTAGACACTGTTTCAGCTTAAAATATCATAGAAACTCAAGAGGAAAGGCAGTAGATTGGATGAAAGGGCTTTGGATGGTTTCTCTGTGGGCTGGGATGCTGGGTAGGCCACTTTCATAAACCTTGGTTTCCTCATGTATGACAATGGCATTGACTCCTCAGGCCCCCAACCCAGTAAAATCAGTGGGATGCATACAAGGGACGTGAGTTAAGTGCTTATCATGTGCTGCATCAGAGAAAACAAAATAAAAAAAAACAAACCAAAACCCTCTTTTACCAGTACAAATATTGAATTATAAGGGAAGCAATTGTGAGATGACAACATTTTGTAAGTGGAAGAAGTTATGTGTATTTATGTGTGTATATCGTACATTAGCCAGTAGACCCACACAGGTATTATACAATGATGAATAAGTATGCACATAGATGTATACATACACATATATAAATGATTACTATTAAGGATCCATGAGTTGCTATTAAGGACTTCTGGGTTCCCTTGTGCATCCCTGCAAAATGTTGAGATTCAGCCTCCCAGTATTTGGAGTATGATCTTATTTGAAGTAGAATTAGTCATGGACTAAGTTAGATGAGGTCATAATGGAGACAGGTTGGTTCCTAATCCAGAATACTTTGTTCCTAGTGGGTGGTCCCCACAGTCATAGTGACAGAGGGCACATGTGAAAATGGAGGAAAGGATTCGGGTCATACCTCTATAAGCAGAGGGATGCTCTGAATTGTGAGTTGTAGGCAGAGTACAAGAGAGATCGGAACAGTCACACAATGCATGGAAGGAACCAACTGACACCTGGATTCTAGCCACCAGTGTTGTTATCCTCATGAGACTGACTTACATCCTAGAAGATAGATTAAAGGTCAAGATGACATATTGGGGGTTTTCAGAAATAATCCAATAGTGAGACTTTCTTGTACATTATTAGTACATCATTGCAAGCACTTTATCCCACGTAATCACCCCAACAATCATACATTGTTTTTTTAATTTTAGTTTATTTAATTTATGATGATGATGTGTGTGTGTCTCTGTGTGTCTGTGTGTGTCTCTCTGTGTGTGTGATATGTTTGTGGGTGCATCTGCCTCAATGCTTGTACAGAGGACACCTCTGTGAAATTGATTTCTCTCACACAATCGATCAGTGCTTTGGCATTATTAACGGCAGGGGCAGGGTATCTGATCAGCTTGTCAGACTTTACTGCTGGGTAGCAAGTACCTTTACCAGCTTTGCCAAATTGATGGCCTGGCTAGAGAAGATTATTATTCATATTTTATACTCTAGAACATTGAACCACAAAGGAATTATTAGCATATGGTCATGCAAATACTCAGGACAGTATTTTTGTAAAAGTGGAGAAAATCGCAGGGCCTCCCAGCCAAGACAGTGAGAGCTGAAAGCATCACCCATCTGAGGCTCACGGCCAAGACCCTGTCACAAAAGTATAGTGAAATGAAAAATGTGAAGCAGTGGTTTGTAGGCATTTCATGTGTCCTGAAAGCCTTCAGAAAGAAGTGAAGAGCTGCAGACAGTTAAATATACTTCTATGTATAAACCCTTGATGAAGAGTTTATAAAAATCATGGGACCGCGAGGTGGTAGTTAAAGGTAATCATCTGGGAAACCTAGGCTGCTTGAGTCTTTGGTTTGTTTTTCCTTTCTTTTCTTTCTTTCTTTTTAAAATTTATATCTTCTTGGTATTTTGCTTGTGCTCTCTCTCTCTCTCTCTCTCTCTCTCTCTCTCTCTCTCTCTCTCTCCTCCCTCCCTTCTCCCTTATTTTCTCTGCCATCCCAGTTACTTGTTCTATTCTCTGTGACCTTTTCCCTTTGGAGAGAAAACAGTCTTTTCCTTCATATGGAAGGGTCATCTTTTTCATGTGGTCACATGACTGACTCCGGGACCTCTGGTATTGATATAAGGTTCTGCTGTCACTGATTTCTCAGATGTCACAAGTGTTGCCTTCTGTGTCATTTCCTGAACACGCCAACAGGAAGTGTGAGGAAATGGATTGTCACCAAGGCACACTGTACAAAGAGGAGCCTGAAAGTCTCACTTCCCCAGAAGGGCCTGACTGTACCTAAGAGGAGGCAGATGACCCTCTAGGACTCTCAGATTTGCAATGAGGAAGAGTCAATCTTGATTTGGAGTTGCACAACCCATCTAGTGAGTATAAAGGACAATCACCACAGGCCATGAGAATCACACACCTCTGATAAAGAAGGTTTCGTCAATAGATAGGGCACATTTACCCAGGAAGCTTGTGTGTCACTGGCTGATGGCCCTGAAGACCAATGACTGAATGAGGAGAAAGGTAACTTCTTCAGTGGGTAATCTGGTGAGAAGGTAGCTGAAGGGGGTTGATCGGAGTTGGAAGAAGTAAGTTCCTGAAGACATATTTTGAAGGGTGTGTCATCTCCATGGCCTTTTTTCCTTTCTGCCTTTGTTTCTTGGCTGCTGTGAGTTGAACAGACTGCTTCCATCCAAACCAGGCAATAGCGCCATCTGACTACAGATCAAAATCTAGGAACATGTGTGTCTAAACCAGTCTCCTGCCATTACATTGTTCATTGTGGATATTTGATCACACTGACAAAAATCACCATTTAGCACAGAAGGGATTATTTGCCCTGGGTGAACTGATCTTAGAAACTCTTTCTGCAAGCTCAGCTTGGAGAAGATATTGAGAAAAAAAAAAAGGTATGAGTTGTAAAAAGTTCTGGATCTCTCTATCTGGAAGTATCTAGAAGGATTAAGCTGTGTCTGACTTGTAAAGTTATGTAGAGTACTTAACTTTATCCATACCTTCAATCTGAGTACTTGGGAGGCAGAGGCAGACTGGTCTCTGTGGGTGGGTCTGAGGCCAGCCTGGTCTACCGAATGAGATCTGTGACTGCCAGAGCTACACAGAAAAACCCTGTCTCAAAAAATCAAGAAGAAGAAGAAGAAGCAGGAGGAGGAGAAAGAGAGGGAGAGGGAAAGGAAGAAGGCAAAGGAGAAAAGGAGGAGAAGGAGGAAGAAAAGAAGGAAGGAAAGAGAAGAAAAGCAGACATGACTTAAATTTCTATTTTTGCCTACATGAGTGTATGATGATAAAATCTGTTTCTGCCAAACAAAACTCAGTGTTTTATTTGAGCCTGGATTTGTTCATAAAAGTACACAGTTGACTTCCCTACAGCTGAGATTAACTAAAGGAAATCCATCTCTCCAGTGTAATAGAACATTTCTGCTCTCTCCTCATGATAGATAATTCTAAGCTATCATCAGCCTAGGAGAGCCTTAGGGAGGCAGGTATCTGTGTTCCTCTCAGCCACCTCATGTTCACCACACCTATCTCATAAGCTCCCACTTCCTCTGGGTGTTCTATCTTCCCCCATAGTGTGTTTAAATGTGTACAGCAGTTCATGAACATGGGTCATATTCTCTCTCTTCAGGACTTCTGGGTTGATTAAAACCCAATGGCTAAAAATATAAATAAATAAATAAATAAATAAATAAATAAATAAATAAGCAAACTGATGAGACAGCTCTATTGATAAAGGCATTTGGTACCAATCCCAAGGACATGAGTTCAATCCTTGTATTCACATGGTAGGAGAGAAAAAATGTCCAAAGATTATCCTTTGATCACTAAATGCAAACTGTGACAGGTGTGTGATCATACACAAACACACACACACACACACACAAACATTCTCTCCCTCCTCTCTCTGACACACACACACACACACACACACACACACACATATATGTATATATATATATTACATATTTAAAAGAAAATTAAGAAAATTAGAATTCTGCCTAGTCATCATTTTTCCCTCAGGAATAAGTGTTTTTAGGTCACATATTTTTGCCTGCAATTTTTTTTACAAGAGCATCTTCCTTGCATAATTAAAGAGTGGTATACCCTTTGAAGAGTCAGATGGAGGCTCTAAAATGTATCTTAAATTCTTGCTAGCAGCAAATTCTTCTCTGCCTACTCCTCAAGTGAAAGCCATTCACGCATAATTTGTTCCCAGTAATGGTGCTTCTCTGGTTCTGGACTGAACGACTCTCAGGACCCGGTATTCTTTTCTGAATTGCTTCTGGTGATTGCCTTGGTTCGACTCTCACTGCTGCCCTGCATGATCTTTCCTTTTGAAATACATAAAGCAGAGTGTACCTGCTCATTAGTTCTTAGAGCTAAAACAAAAGCCCATTTCTATTGTCTGCACAAGGAGGTGTCCCCCACCCTGGAGAATTTGCGAAGTTCCTTTGCTCTGTGGGACCATTGATGTTACCTGTACACAGTGTGTGAAGTTACAGATTTTGTAGTGTCTATGCCTTTGCTTTCTCCTGATAGTGCTTTATAAATCACTAGCTTTCAAAAGGACTTCAAGTGTGGAGGTCAAAATAACTGTGTGTAACAACAGAAAACACATCTAACAAGAAGAACTGACTCCCCAGTTTGTCAAGCAGAGAACAACACTTGTGATAAATCAAAATAATTATGTAATTGATGTTTTCTCTAACATTAAAACCAATGATACATTTTAGTCCTGGAATAGTCAATGGTATTTATTGAATAATATTATATACAGATGATTTACCTAAACTAATTTGATCTGCACAACTGTTTGAAGTGGAAGAGAATATTATATCCATTCTACCAGTGGCATAAACAGAGGTTAAATCTTCTCATTGTCCAAGTTCTTAGAGTAAGTGAAAAGTTAGGTTTGAAGGCGGCAGACTGACCCCAATGTAGACACTGACAACACCGTTGTTAACTGTAAACCCCGAAACTCTGTAAACTGCTTCTCAGAAGCCTTGGGGCGGGTATTGGACATCGCAGGAGACTTTTCAAGTTTAGATTCTCTCTGAAGCCATCTCTGCTTGTCATTGATTTCTGATGCGCCACCTCGAGCTCTGTGAAACTTTTCAATTGAATTGTGCATTAGTTTGCTTTCTATTGCCCTGATAAAGACCACGACTAAAAGCAACTTGAAAAGGAAAGGATTTATTTGGCTTATACATATTGATCACACAGTTCATCATGAAGAGATGCCAAAGTAGGAACTCAAGCAGGGCTGGAATCTGGAGACAGGAGCTGAAGCAGAGGCCACAGAGAAATGCCTTTCTGGCTTGCTCTTTGTGGCTTCCTCAGTCTGCTTTCTTATACCATCTAGGACTGACCTCCTAGACTAATACCATACACAGTGGCCTTGACCTTCTTTCATCAACCATCAATTAAGAAAAAATTTCACATGTGGGCTCACAGGCCAGTCTGATGGAGACAATTCCTCAACTGATGTTTCTTCTTCCCAGATGACTAAAAATTTGATACAAAAATATTTGTATCAAGTTGACAAAAACAAGCCTGCACAGGTTGACTTGAAATTAAAGTCTACACACTTCAGAGAAGTCCAGACACCAGTATACTTTAAGTAGGAACAATTTTAGAATTTTGTTTCTAGCTCACAGAATAAAATTAGTTTTGATTCAAATGCCAACTCTTTCTGAACAGATTGTGGATAGCCTTCTCTGCACACTTTATCCATCATTACTCTTACTGATAAGAAGGGGCAGAACCAACCACAAGAAACCCACCCATGTCCAAATGCAACAAGCTCTCTCTAGCAAGATGTCAACTAAAAAGATTTGACAGTTAGTGCCTCAAAAAATAATATTCAGTTTTCAAAATCGTGTTTTCCAAAATTTTTAAACAAGAGAAGTATATATCACCAATGAAGAAAAGAACGTATTAAGCATATTTCTTTTCTATTTCAATTCTAACTATTAAAGCTCAAAGAAAAGGTTAACTTAAGCTATAAGTTTAAGATGAGAAATGCACAAGAAGCGGCAGGAAGAAGAATGCACGTTTATGGTCTTCTAGCTGGGTTTAAGCAATGATCCTTTGGAACAGCGGGCCTTATACTTCTTAATGCTGCAATGCTTTAACACAGTTCCTGGTGTTGTGGTGACTCCCAACCATAAAATTATTTCATTGCTACTTCATAACTGTAATTTTGCTACTGTTATGAATCATAGTGTAAATATCTGATACTCAAGATATCTGATATGCAACCCTAGGGAAAGGGTTGTTTGAGGACTATTTCATTAGAAAAACCATGTATAACAGAGGAAAACTGCTTGGATTTGAGGCAAGGCACAAGCTTGCTACTGAGGCAACAGGCTTGTTACTGGCTGTGACGCTTAATTTCATGTTTGAACTTGCCTGGGCTCTGGGATGCCCAGGTGTTTCAGAATGAGTCTGAGACAGTATTTCTGGGAAAAGTTTAGCACTTGATCATCTGAATAAAAGGAGCACACCTTCTCCAGCTAGGAAAGCTTTACCTATATGCTAATAGATCCAAACAGATCTCAAAGGTGGAGGAAGGTCTAGTTCTCCTCTGCTGGGTGCTTGGGCTGAGAACTTGGTCTTCTATTCTTGTGTTGAGACTTACCCTAGTTGATACTCTTGCTCCTTGGAATGTGTCACACTAGCTTCCCCTACTTTCCAATGTATAGATAGATACATTGTATAGATAGATACACAGGGCTGCTTAGCCTTTACAATAACATAAGCAAATACCTTAAAATAAATGTCATCATGTATATGGCACACACATACCTTCCTGATTCTCTCTCTCTCTCTCTCTCTTTTTTTTCTAGAGAACACAGATACTCTATCATATCATACCCAAAGAGAAATCACACGAAATGTGACAAGTACTTCAAAACAAAGTCAACTTTCACCTTTCAAACATCTGTCTGGAAATCTGACAGGATGGATGAAAGAAAGGACACAATGAATGGACCCAGAGCTTTGCCTGCTTTTATCACCTTTAGCTGATCAAAGTAAGACCTTTAGGATTCTAGTCTGGGAGTTGAATACTGTGAGTTAAATACTGGAAGTATATCTCTAGTTCCTTTGGTGTGAGAGACGCACATATATAAAATTATATACAATGAAGCAAATGTAGATATGTGTATACCTATATACATATATGCAATTTCAGTAATATCTTTAAAACATTTTTAAGACTTGTTTTTATTTTCAATTATGTGTGTGCATTCGTGTCTGAGTGTGAGTATGTGTATGAGAGTACAATTGTCTTCAGAAACCAGTAACAGACATTGGATTCATGAACGCTGGAGTTACATACAATTGTGAGCTGCCCAGTGTGGGGGCTGGGAACTTAACTCAGGTTCTCTGCAAGAGCAGCACATGTGCTTAACCACCGAGACATCTTTCCAGCACATTAAAAATAATTTTTTTCACCTGCCCTTTGGTTTCCCTATATATACATGTTCCTGCCCTCTCCAACACATATGCACTACGGAGTCAAAGAGAAATATAGCCAAAGATTTACTAGCAATTTCTACAAAATAGGAGAATAATTGAGACTTTCAATTCAGGCCGGGGGGGGGGGGCGGCGGGGGGAGGGGCGTGTATAAACATATACATGTGTGTCTAATAGTGGAGACAGTAGATGTAAATTAAATTGAAAAACTGTCAATGAGAAACCCAACGCTTTAGAAGTTATGGTGTCAACAAGAATGTAGCTTTTAAAACATTCTTGCTGCCTGGCTGCACCACAACAGTGAGTCACTTTAGAGTCACTGGGGCAAATCACATCATGTCATTATGTCATGGATCATAATGGAGCACGGGGACTGAATGAGGCACAGTACTCAGGGCTAATCTCCGCACCAGACTGCAGGCTTGAGAAGTTTTCTGATGGGGATAAAGAGGAAGAGATTGAAAGCCGCGCTTAATGATTAGAGTAAAATGAACCCCATAGGTAAAATTATTTCAATAGCAACCTGTCTCATAGCCAAAGTTTTCATGATTAATAAAACGAAAAGAGCAGGTCAGAAATTCACAGAAAACCACTGCAGGTCACTAAGTAGACGGGTCAATCTGTGCACAGCAGGGCTGCCTGCAGTTTAGTTGCTGGGCCAGGCCTGCATGGGGGTGTGTTGTGGGGGTTATTGCAAAGGAAATTGTTGTTTTTCACCTCATAAAACAAGAAAAATATGTTCTTCATTTTCTACTATGTTTTTAAATTTAAGAAGCACATCAGAGGGCATGCTCCCTATTAAGACTCATGAAAAGAGGGGGGTTTTGGTTTGCGTTCTTTTTTTTTTCAAAGAAAGATAAATAAGGGTGTAGAAGTCCATATACTCGCCCCAAATTTCATTAGCAGATTGCCATAAACATACAGCTTAAGGGACTGGGTTTGGTTCTATTTTTTAATATAAAATTAATATACCCCATTGTAGAAAATTTGAAACATATCAAAAAACATATGGAGGGAAAGAAACAACCATATGCCCACTTTCAGTAACTATTGTTCATATCATGTGTATTTTCTTTCTATTGTTTCACATAAAACTGTAGACACACTGTTTCATTATGACTTATTTATCTTACTGTTATATGTGTTTTGTCATTAAAATTAAATATAATTATTTTAACGACATCATTCTTTGTCACTATGTTGCCCAACCACATGCATAGAATATAACACAGGCTGTTACTCACAAGAACATAATGCAGAGAACCTAACACATAGCACATAGAATGTCATTCACAGAACATAATACATGATGTCATTTGAGACACATTTATTTTTCTCCCTTTCTTACTTAGTTCTCTGATGGAATAAGAAGAATTGTTTATATTTCTGATAATCTTTGAATGGTTTATAATAAAAATTACTTAATAAAACTTGCTTTTTTAAAAAAACATTTCATACCTATATATGTTGCATATTGGTCCTTCTCATCTCCACAAAGTCCCATGTTCCTGCTAATGTCTACTTACCCTCTTCCCAACAAATCTTTCATATATATATATATATATATATATATATATATATATATATATATATCCCTCTTCCCAACAAATCTTTCATATATATATATATATATATATATATATATATATATATATATATATCCATTTTGTTTTGTGACCTACAGAGTTTAACCAGGGCCATCTGTGTAAGAAATTTAACTTGCTTAAAAAAAAACAGAAAGAGTTTTCATATCGGCATATACAATATTCTCAAAGGTATAAGCCATACATGGAAAAATTCTTGACCCTATTTCTTAGTTTAACTGAACTCACCAGTGAATGTATCAGATTACAAATCTGGACATTCACAGAAAACATTCCTGCTAACTTAAGCCACCACCCAGGTGAGGCCCAGAGCTCACTGAAGGTCTTTGTGAAATTTCATACACCTATCAATACTGGGGTCAGAAAACCCTTGCTTTAGGCATTAAAATCATCTTTAAGGCTGAGTAACTCACTCCACAGACACTCTAAATGCTAGATAAATGATACCTTGGAAAACTTAAAGATTTCTGTCACTTGATTTCAACTGAGATATGGGGTGTCATCATGCTGACCCATCCCCCCACTGGGATCACAAACCATGATAGACTTTGCATTTGATTTGACATGGCAGCTGAATCAACTGTGCCCATTTCTGAGTCTGCACGACTGTCACTTTCGCCACTGAATAATATAGGACCTACATTTGCCAAGTCTCTTGCTGACAATACCAGATGGGAAAGAACTACCACCATATCCAACATGTAAGCTTGAGTCTATCTCTGATCAGAAGGCAAAAAATATATCTTGTCCTTGTGGCCAAGAATGGAAAGAGCTATGAGGCTTATTTGGGAATGATGGATGCAGGAGGAAACAAAGAAAGGAATGTGTAGGGTAGCTGGGCAGTCTACCTATAGCTGCATGTGGTTAATTCTGATCACAATGTATATACCCAAATGCACATCTGATAAAAAAGCTCTGTGTGCTCTAGTACTTTTTAACTTTGCAAAATTGCAAGAGTCTTAATGCCCCTTGATAAATGAGCTTTCCAAAGGTGTGCCAAACAGTGGGTCAGGGAGAAGCTAATATACTGTAGGTGAGGGAATTAACTTGATCGAGGCATAAATATTTTAAGATGTAAATGTGCACAGGTAAGCACTGCACTTATTTTCATCTCTCCGTTTAGACCCGAAAATAGACTTGTCGGTTTTCAGGTACTGTATTTACTGTGTGGTAATAGTGACTGGAGTCGGAGCAATCAGATTATGGTGTCCTGTAATAATGAAATGCCCATATCCATTATTTTACTTGGAAACACACACACATACACACAGACACACAAGCACACACACACACAAACTCACACGCACTGTCACACATGTGCACATGCACACGCACAAGAGACAGAGAGACAGAGACAGAAACATACAGAGAGAGACAAAAAGACAGAGAGAGAGACAGAGAGAACAAGAGAGGTGCCAGACAGGTAAGTATGGTGCTCATATACTACAAAAGGAAAGTAAGACTCTGATACAATTCAGAGCTAGTATCTCACTGTCAGTAAGAAAGGGACTCATGTGTTTCATTTCACAAAAATTTGCCACAGTCATGGAAAACCCTAACTCTAATCTTAGAGGTTACATTTGGAAGTATCTTGAAAGGTGAAATAATGACAAAGCTCTCTTGATCAGGGATTGGTGTGCTGAGTAACAGAATGGCCATAATGTTCAGCTACAGATGCTTCAAATTAATTAATAATTAAACGATCAGAATGGAAGCTTATCAGCAGAATAACGAATTCTAAAATGGTTGCAAAAAGAGTCTTGTGGATTGGTGCTATCATTCTTTTTGACTACTGTCTCTTTGACTGCTACAGCATTGTTTAACAGTTAGTGTGCTTTTAGATAAGTACAAAGTCCTTGAACATGTCACCTAATGTCAGAGCTTCAGGTTGGGGCAGAAACAAAATAGACTAGTACTAGTGCACATGACTTAGTGTTTATGAATTACCGTCTCATGTCTTTATGGTGCTCAATATTGAACCCAGGACCCTCATGCATTGTACACAAGCTTCATCCATTCAGGACCTTTCAGGACACTTCCACTGACCTGCAAGCCAACCCTATGATGCTATGTATAATTTGTTTGATTCTTCTTCTTCTTCTTCTTCTTCTTCTTCTTCTTCTTCTTCTTCTTCTTCTTCTTCTTCTTCTTCTTCTTCTTCTTCTTCTTCTTCTTCTTCTTCCTCTTCTTCCTCCTCCTCCTCCTCCTCACTTCCTCCTCCTTTTCCTTCTCCTCTTCCTCCTCCTCCTTCTTCTCCTTCTCCTCTTCCTCCTCCTCCTTCTTCTCCTTCTCCTCCTCCTCATTGTCATCATCATCATCATCCTTCATCTTTTTGATTTGTTTGTTGAGACTAGGTCTCATGATATAATTTTGACCATTCTGGTCTTGAACTCTCAATTCTCTCACCTCAGCCTTCTAAGTGCTGGAATTATAAGCATTATAAGAATGTGCCATAACACCGACTCCAGTGATAACATTTTCTTTTTCTTTTTTTTCTTTCTTTTTTTTCGAGACAGGGTTTCTCTGTGTAGCTCTGGCTGTCCTGGAACTCACTCTGTAGACCAGGCTAGCCTCAAACTCAGAAATCCGCCTGCCTCTGCCTCCCAAGTGCTGGGATTAAAGGCGTGCGCCACCACCGCCTGGCGTGATAACATTTTCAAATAATCTTTCTGTATGGATGAGTATAACTTGGGCTTATATGTATTGTGATATATGTATACTAACACATGTATGTGGGATATTTATGCCCTATAGCAAAATATTTCCATAGTCAGTTAGGGTTGTGAGCTGCTGCGATAAAGTGATCTCATAAAACATCTTTCATGTCTCTACAACATTTGACTGTGTGCATTGAATTAACATTTTCACATGAACTAAAATAAATTATGGATAATTTCCCGAAGCTTTTTCTCTGTTGCCAAGCCTCTGCCTCCATGGGCTTAAGGATTATAGATAACAGTCTTAGATTTGAGAGTGGTCTCAGGGTGGTCACACACAGCTCCTCTGAGTGTGTGCTTTCTATGTTAAGGTCCCCTTGTACTATTGAAAATCCACTTTGCTATTCCATCACAAGAGGTCTCATGATTTATTGTCATATTTTACTAGTCATTTCCTTGCATCATAAGAGCAAGGACTGTCAAATTTCTCCTAGTTCACAGTAGAGCCCACACTTCATCCCTGGCCTAGAGGCACCAAGAAATCAATAGCAGACAAGGAGGAGGCTCCCAGCATCTGATGCAAACACTGTAAGAAGGACTCCTGGGGAGGTGAATCCTTCCTCTATGCTGACTTGCTATAGAAGTCTTGTTTTTAAATGACTACAGCAGCAGAAATAATGTGAACGGCAGAGAAGCGGGGCATTGTGCTTAAGGCAAAACATAAAATCCATCTGCCTCTTCTCTGGCTGTGAAATTCCAGGTTACTTTGCTGAATATAAAATCTCTTTATATATTTTACATAAAGAAAGGCAGAGAGCTTTACTATCTGGGCTGAGGCACAAGGATTCTGTACAGGAAGTGTTTTAAAAGTCTAATGGGTGCACAGAACTATATAATTGGGAATAAAATGGCCCCCAAAAGGAAAGGAAGCGGGCAGCAAAAGGCCCTCTTATTTGTATCAATAAAATATAAATACATGGTATTTCCTTATGAACAGCATCATGCTGGATTTGTAAAGTGTGACTTTCCAAAACTTAAAATGCGATACTCTAGAGAGAAAGCTATTCCTCTTGCAACCAAACCCCAGGAGTCTATTTGCGTATGTCAGGATTAAAAGCAAATACATATAAACAGAAATGCTTGCTCTCATCACATTCTTGAAATGAAACTAATTTTCCTTTATATATTAACAAAAACTGCTCTGTCCGTGTACCACCTGCATTAGCCCAATAACTTATAATTAGAACTCAACAGCATGTATTGATTTCCAATTGATGGATATCAGCTGTGCCCTAATAGACCGACAGACCTTCAGAAATCTATCCAGGGAGACCTTTAGAGTACACGACATGAGTTAAACATATTTTATTTAATGCCAGAAGAAATTTGCATTTCATCTCTAAGGCTTTGGCGAAACCGCTCTCAATGATTTAGCTTAGCTTTTACATTTCAGAGTCATTTCATTTCAATTTGGGCACACTCCTGTATAATTCTCAGCCTTTGTTCCACCGAATATAGACTCCTGACATTCAGCGTGTGGAATAACATGTCAAAAATATGGGATGCTTAAATTCACGGGTTGTGGATTTAGTAAAGATGTGAAATAAAGCCTTTGATGCGTGTAAAAATCACAGGAAAATGTAAGTGAGACCTAATTGTAAAATGTAAATGAGGCCTAATTGTTTACCATGCTCTTGTAACTGGAACCCTGCTGGCTAATATGCCATAGCATCCCTCAGGACCAGGATGCCACATTCAGCAAAGTCAGAGGAGGCCGAGCTCCCATGCAGGCCATCATTGTTTACGAGCAGATGAGTAGAGTGTTCCTTCTAGAAGCAAGAGAGGCTATTTTATGTGCTTGGCAGCATGCTAAGTGTAACAACTCTGAGGACAGAGACAGGTACATAGACAGGAAGCAAAGAGGTGTGTCTTGAAGAGAATGACTGAGCAGAGGTGTAGACTCATGCATGTTCATTCTTTTTCTAAACTAAGAATAAAATAGAATGGAGAAGTCTCCTCATTAGGAACCTATTCATAATCTGTCCATTTATCACAACTTCCGTAGCAGAACCAAGGAGTTTCAAACATTGCCTACCAGCTTTCTCTCTCTCTCTCTCTCTCTCTCTCTCTCTCTCTCTCTCTCTCTCTTTCTTTCTTTCTTTCTTTTTCTCATCCTGATTTTTAATGAAGACAGTCATTGCCATGGGTTTAACATAAAGTGGAGACTCTTGGGCATTTCCATGTGGATTTTGTTTATTTTGTTTCTGTAGGGGGGAAATAATGGGATCCTATTAGCAGGTTCATTTGTATAATAATCATTCATTAAAATAGAATCCATGGCAATGAAATACTGTACTTGAATTCCAGCACAAAGCCTTTAAAAAGCTCAAATGTCAAAACAATAAAACTAATTAAGGCAACAAAATAGCTTTTTCCAGCTTAATGACAAGCTGGTCCAAAAACACACTCCAATGATTTTTCTTTCCTCTGGAGACGCTTTAAGGAAAGCAGAATAGAATTTTACACAATCATTACCCATTCCAGCGTCGTCTAGGAACCTAGCCCAACTGAACTGCCTGGCACACGGGTCACATGTCGACTTTGGCTGACTGCCTCTCTCCCTGGTTCCTTCCTCCCGCCTTCCACTATCAGTTAGGAGGGTTCCCTGTGCCCTGCGCCCTCAGAAATGCTAGCAACCGAAGGGAGCTGAGGATGCTGAAGTCAGAATAGCTGATGGATTAGAGGGACAGACACCACAAATATCTCTACTCCAGCCAGGGGGAAGTGGCAGAGAAGATCATAAAAGGCACACAGGACTCCTATGCTGCGTTTTCCCCAGAGGCTACGTTCTAAGTTCAAATCCTATGCAGGGTCCTTGGGAGCAAAGTGTCCAGTCCAGGGCCACGGGTTAGTCCCACCTTTCATCATGAGTTTCTAACATGGGTCAGTTTCTTAGGGTGTTTGTTTGTTTTTAGGATTTTATTATTCGTGAGAATCCTTAGGACTAGTTTTGATAGGAGGAACTGTAACCTATCTGTAACCACGACTGTCTTCCCATCTATTTCCTCAAGACTGAATTCTGGTACAGGCTGAGCAACTCTAATGTAAAAATTCAAAACCTCAAATGTTCTAATACCTAAGATTGATGCCATAGTGAAAAGTCCCACGCACATCTCCGGTGACTGGTCAGAGACGAGATACAACTGTGTTCAATCCATACGTTTGCCTCAGTCCCTGTGAGTTAAGGCTCTCTAGAATATAAGTAGATTTTATATTTAGACTTGGGTTCCTTTCCTGAATATGTCTTATCATGTATATGAAAATATTCCAAAATCTGAAAAAATTAAGACATCAAAGCACGTCTGAACCTAAAATTTCCAGAAAAAAGAATACTCAATCTGCAATATATTTCTTTATTTTTTATTTTATGAAATTAAAATATAGGACTGGAGAGATGGCTCAGTTGGTAAGAGCACTGACTGGTCTCAGTTCTAACAGCTATGGGCATTTTTTCTTTTTCTTTTTTTTTTTTGCCTAAAATAAATACTGTTATACCTATTGTCAAAGTAGGTATCTACTTTCTACTTACTACATGCTTTCATTGACCTAACTTTCTATTATCTGAAAAGTTTCCTCAGCCCATGTGTATCAAGGGATGAAACAGAGTCTACTTCTTTTTATTTTTCCTTTCGTATTTTTATTTATGTCAGGATTGATTTATAGATTCTTAGTATTTAAATGGTGCTACTATTTAAGGAGTTATAATCCACTGGGTTACAACATTGGGTTATAGTTAATAGGTTATCATAGTCCAGTGAGATAAAACCTATTCTTATTATTTATTCTGATGTTCATGTATCCAAACATGTTGAATTTTAAAGGCTTCAGCATCTGCGATTTCAACTCCACTAGGTTCATAATTTGATGGGCTATTAGGAGATGCTGCAAACACCATGGGAACCAGTTAATGGAACAGATCCTTTAAGGAGTGCCTATAAAGGGCCATGTCTTGTTCCTACCCCCTTCTTCTCTTCTCTGCTCCATGCCTGGCATAAGATGAACAGAACCATCTCTTATGTGCTCTGGCCACCATGATGTCCTGTATTACCACAGGCCCAGAAACAATAGAGCCAAATAAATAAAACGCAGAGCCAAAACTAGTCTTTCCCTCTTTAAGGTGATCTTCCCAGGTACTTTTGTCACACTGATGGGCAGATGAATAGCAGGTCACCCATATAACTCACAAAGGGTATTAATTTGTAACAGCATCACCTACTCCACTGGTCGTCAAGAAGTACACAAGTTACCTACTCGAAATAACTCAGGAGCCTTCTTACCCTGGTGAAGATCCCACCAGAGGAATCAATGTGCTAAATCCCAGGACCAAAACTTACCGTGCTTTGTTTTCCCCAGTCTAGCTTTCCCTGATTTACCCTCTGGAAGCCAAGTTTTTTTTCTTTTGTTTCATTTCCTTCTTATAAATCTAGTATTCTTTTGTTAAGATGGATACAAGACCAACTACCTGATTACTCCCATGTTGAAGTGGAAAAAAAAAAACAGGATCCTTTTAGCAGGTTCTATTGTATAATAATCATTCGTTGAAAGAGACTCGCTCAAGCTTACCTTGTCTTTTGGTGAATTCTCATTGGTCCTGAGCATTTTCTTGCTTTCTAATACTACAAAAGATTCCAAGATCTTCTGGTGCCATTGTCCTTATTTTAAAGTTCTATGGATCATCTAGAGAGGTAATTGAAAGCCAGGGCTTGGGTTTCCGGAGTATCAGTGTTCTCCCAGACTCCCAGTGGGAAGAGTTAAGAGATGTGTGCAAATATTATACACACATGCACATACACACACAAACACACTCATATGTGCATACCTACACGTTGTGGTAAATAGTATTAGGAGTTTCTACCCCACCTCTGACCATTTAGTTCCTAAATAATAGACACAAAACTTTTATATTTACAATAAACCTTAACAGCACTAGAGCTGAGGAGATATCAACCCTCGATGCTATTTTGTCTACTTCCCTGTCAATAACCCCGAGATACAGCTTGCCATGTTCTCCTTGGTCTGCTCCTATTCCAATTGGCCAGCCATCATGTCCATGCTCTCATGATCCACCTACCCCATGGAGTCTTTCTCCTCACCTCACCTCTCCTCTCTTCTCCTCTCCTCTCCTCTCCTCTCCTCTCCTCTCCTCTCCTCTCCTCTCCTCTCTTCTCCTCTCCTCTCCTCTGTCTTCTTTCCTCCTTTGTCCTGCCTGTGACCCAAAGCCCCAGGAAACAAAGCAACGCCTACCTCTCTTCCACCCAGCTACAGGCTGTAGGTATTTTTATTCAACCAATAATTTTGTTTTGTTTTTTCTAGTTTGCCCTAGCCTCTCCATTCCTCTGAGTACTCCCTCAGAATCCTCTATCCCCTTCCCCTATGAGAATGGGGAGTCTCTACCCACTACCCCTGAAGGCATATCAGGTCACTACAGTGCTAAACTCATCCTCTCCCATAAAGTGTTCCAGTTAGGAGAAAGAGAACCACAGGCAGGCAAGCAACAGATTCAGTAACAACCCCCACTCTAGTTGTTAGGGGACCAGCATGAAGACCAAGCTATATATCTGTTACATATGTGCATGGGGCCTAGGTCCAGCCCATGCTCGCTCTTTGGGTCAACCAATAGTTTTAAATTAAGGAGCAAGGTTCCATAGCATCTTTGGTGTATGTGAAGATCTCCTTGTCCCTGGGGGCAATCAGACCTTGGAGGCCAGTATTTAGCATTACAGTATATAGCAACAGAGCAAACCTCAGCACCTACAAATATATTGATTTTATATTAAATGAAAGAAAAGACCTTTTTCTCCTTTGTCCATCTTACCTTCTCTGATCATTGTTTTATATATTTCTTAACAAAGATAGATTAACAAGAGAAATACGAATAAAAATCTAAAAACATGCGGCCCACCCAATCACATCTCCCTAGTTCTCCTCTGACACTGTGCTGTGGACCAAGGCTTCATCATACAAAGACATTGCGTATCCAAAGCAGAAGAACTGAAAAACACATCTTCCTGGTGTACTTGTTTTATATCATCTGCCTTCGGCTTAAAATAAGTCTTAAGCCAAATTGGCATATTTTGAGATAGAACAGATTCCAGTACTTTGCAGTGTGTGTGTGTGTATGTGTGCATGTATGTATATGTGTGTGTATATGTGTATGCGCTTGCACATGTCTGTGTTCGTGTATATGTATGCATGTGTGTATATGTTTACGTGTATGTATATGTGTGTATGTATATGATGTTTATGTATTTATGTATGTATTAAATTCACATCAATGCTTCTAATTTCCAGAAAATACCACAGCATTTATTCTATAAATGCTTTCACCAATAACTGTATTTCTTTTTTCTCAAAGAGGGGAAACCTTGTTCCCCTGATTTTTCTTTCTTTTCTTTTTTTTTTTTTTCCAGTGCTAGGGTTATGACCAAGATCTTAATCTCCACACATGCTAGGAAAGCATTTTAGTACTGAGCTATATCACAGTTTTGTATTATTTTAATTTCTTCATGTTTATTTTGTTGATCTGATAACCTACGGTGCTATTCCTAGCACACCCCAACCGGCTGATATAAGTATACTCTAAGCTATACCCATGTTCAGGTTTAATGCCTTTTTGATGAAGGGAGGATACAA
This sequence comes from Arvicanthis niloticus, assembly GCF_011762505.2. NCBI lineage: Eukaryota > Metazoa > Chordata > Mammalia > Rodentia > Muridae > Arvicanthis > Arvicanthis niloticus. The sequence goes on from NC_047671.1 coordinate 34,028,847, forward strand.
GGATACAAGAAAGGGGGTAGGGAAAGAAATACCTCTAAAAAGTGGATTTGTACTTTTTGGTGTTTGTCAGATCTGCATTTGATACTCGAATGCTTAGTATGTACCTGCACTTTCATTTATGAATAGAATGGATTTTGATTTGCTGCTCTGGTGTTTATTCAAGACCAGTGTTGATTTATGGGACAATCACTTGATAATTCTCCCCATGTATTCCCATAATATGTAGCAAATGCTCTCTGAGGCATCTGATTTTTCTCTTTATGTTATACCCTGTAATATCAATTACATTTATAAGGCATAAAATGACTAATCTTGTTTTTCTAATATTACTCATGAACTCAATCTTTAAACTTAAAATAAAATCTATTATTATTATTATCATCATCATTATTATTATCATTATTATGAAATTCCCATAAATCAGCAGTTCCCAATGTCAGGAGTGAAGGGAATGCCACTAATGGAGCTGATATGCTGTGCTCTGAGTTTGGACAGTCAGTCTTGATAATAAGCAACTTTACCCACTGAGCCATCTTGCCTGCCCTCTTCATCTGTGTTTTCTATTCTGATCCTCACTCCTGCTATTATAATGTGTATGTTGGTTTTTTGTTATAATAAATAGTCCCCTTCTTCTCTTATACCCAGCCCAAAGATAAGCAGAGATACTTAAAGACATAAATTTATTGAGCATTTTTACTAATACTGAAAGATCCACCTCATTTTTCCACTCAGAGATTGGCATTGGATTGAACACAGAGCAAGGATGGAAAGAAATGGATGTGTTCAGAAGAAATGAAACGAGACAGCAGAGCTGGAAAGACAAAAGGGCCCTCTTCCATCCACCTTAAACTACTGTCTTTGTGCAAAATGTGCTTAGAAGTAGCAAAACCCTCATAACCATCGACTAGGTCAGAGAAAGGGAGTGCTTGTCGGACCCAGAGGGGAACAGGAGGCATCATCTGTGAATTCAGGAGAAATCTTCCCATTTTCAAAGGCACTGTAACACTTGTAGTGTCCAGCCAGGGCTTGGGGCTCCAGGTGGGGATGGGACAAGGGACAAGGGGCTCTGCTTTCCAGAAAAAGGCAGCTGGATAAATCCAGCTTTGTAAATGAGCTTCCTCTAAGACTTCCAATGGAGGTGGACATAGTCACTGGTGTTAATTACCCAACCAGATACTACAGCTGTGGAGATTTTTCTCTGCTGTATTTACTATTAAAACCACAGTGCTGTGTTTGGGACCCAGAGTTAGAGTTCAACATATGATTTAATGAATGGAAGTGTTCACGTTTGACTTCAACTCTCCGAAAGAGACAGGCAGATAATGTAAATTGGATGCACGAGAAAGAAGGCCTGGAGTCAAAGCACGATCTTATACCCCATAAATATATGTATTTATTATATGTCAGTTCCAAGAAAAAAAATGAAATAAAAAGAGAGCTGTGTCTTGTTGCAAATCGGACACTTACAAGGTTAATGCATTTCGAACCGACATGCTGTGTTAGCCAGACAAAACAGAGAAAACCAATTTGCTGTAAACTTGCCTGTTTGTAATTTCTGTACCTACTCCCTGTAGTACTTTCTTAATTTTCTTGAGCTTAGCTTTTAGCACAACTGAGTCCCTTTGAGTACTCTTATTTCTCAGTGCTATGAGGATTTCCAGTACTTGCTTTGATCATGAAGCCCAGCATCTCAAAGCTGGATGAGGTCTTAAGGGTGATGGGTGCAATTTCATTTTTGTATCCTTAGGAAGCTCTTGTCCTGAGAGGTAAAGAGGGAGGTGAGCCTGGGGAAAGAGACATCTCTGTGGGACCAGTGGCGTCTCCATCTTACATAGCTGCTCCAGTGCCACACTGGCTCTGTAGTTCGCAGGGAAAGCTTTATTACATTAATTCTCTAAATGATTGTTGCTTAACTGGAACCATGCCTGTTTTTATTTTAATTGAGATTTTATTTTCGCTTGCCTGGAGCAAGGCGAGCATGATGGTATTTTAAACGGAGAAGCAAGGAATTACCTGCACTTCAAATATTAGCAGTTACATTCTGCTGAGGACACACACAGACTCTCTATTAGAAACATGTCGCAGGTAAACCAGAAACATTTCATGCTAATTGTTATAAGCGTGTTATCCATCAAAATGTAAATTTCCCAAAGTAGGCTTTATGTGGACCATAATTTCCTTTATTACCAAATGGCCTTGGAAGCTCTGGCTGGCTCCTCGTCCTTATGTAAAACCTCCGTTTCCTGTGGCGCCTCCAATTTATTATTTTTTTCACAGCCTTAACAGCTTTTCACACTGTGATTTTCTATATCTGTTGCAAATGTTCAACAATTTGCAGGGAAAATTTTCTTCCCTGGCTTTCTGCTTTTAGCTTTTCATGTATAAAGATTAAAGAATGAATGGGCAATCAGGAGACATATAGAAAATATCTTCCGCTAGAATCAAATGGACGGTTCAACTTCTGAAACCCAGATGGAATTTATAATGCCCACCTACAGCACTTCCACCCTCTTGTATCTCACCTTCTGATAAACAGGTTCCCAGAAGAGACAATTTGTGAATCCAGAGAATACTTTATTTTGCTCCATGACATGGCTCAACCCTTGCAGGTGGAAGAGACATCGGAAGCACAGAGGCAGACAGGGACATAGGGCGATGCCGACTGACAAATCAAAAGAAACTTTACGCCACCTAACACGACCTTAAAGGCTAATGTTCTTTTGAAAAACAGCACGGAATCTGAGATACATCTAGAATATTGATTATCAACTGTTACTATCTCAAGATCCAAGAATACAGCAATGTACTCCATCAGGCCACCATAGTGCATCAATTAGACTATATATATACGAAAGAGAGAGACCGAGAAGCATACATTTCTACAGCACTAGCATTTGTTAAAATGTCTTTTTTTTTTTCCTGAGGTCAGATCTATAAAAGCAGGGGGGAGGAAGGGTCGGCTTTCTCTTTGATTTATCAATGTGGGGATTACGAGTGCTTCTCAGGCTGTAGAGGCATGGTTTATTCCAAATCTCAAAATCTAATCCTGAGGCTCTTTGGGTAATAGAACCTGGAATTTCAGAAACATGGGAATATAAAACCTTTTTGTTTATGTCTTTACCTTGCCTCTGTTTTGATGGGTGGGGGTGGCTGATGAAAAGATATGAACCACTTCAGGAGAGCCTACCCAGCAACTCTGGCCTAGAATTCATATGTAAAGGCATGTCTTTACCAGCATGCACTTCTCTCTCTCTCTCTCTCTCTCTCTCTCTCTCTCTCTCTCTCTCTCTCTTTCTCTCTCTCTCTCTGTGAGTGTGTGTGTGTCTGTGTGTGTCTGTTGTGCGTACAGATATTCATGTAGGTACGTGCAGTGGGAGAGAATGAAGCATGAATGCAAAATCTGTGGCTCCTCAAATTCATACATGGGTGTTCTCATACTGAGTATTTTAGAAAGTGGTTATGCTGGGACTCAGCCTTTAGAAGTGTATATCAAAGTGATATCATGTAAGTGGGCTTTACATCAGTGAGATGTGTTCTTGTAAGAAGAGATTAGGACAGAAACACAGAAGAAAGAGCATGTGGATGCAGAAAGGGGAAGTCTGTGGTCATGCACAAGCCAAAGATAAAGGTCTCATCAGAAAACCCTAGCTGACACCTGGATCTGAGCCTTGCCACTCTTGAGACCACAAGAGAAGGAGGCCCTCTTGTTCAAGTGCCCCATGTGCCATCTTCTGTCATGGCAGTTCTAGAAATTAGACTCACACGGTTTCAACAGATAATATCCTAGTTTATATGAGAGAGAGAGAAAGAGAGAGAAAGAGAGAGAGAGAAGAGAGAGAGAGAAGAGAGAGAGAGAGAGAGAGAGAGAGAGAGAGAGAGAGAGAGAGAGAGCATGCTGGTAAAGACATGCCTTTACATATGAATTCTAGGCCAGAGTTGCTGGGTAGGTTCTCCTGAAGTGATTCATATCTTTTCATCAGCCACCCCCACCTATCAAAACAGACACAAGGTAAAGACATAAACAAAAAGAGGCTGGGAGAAAAGTTCAGTCAATAAAGTGCATGTTATGCGAGCATGAGTACCTGAGTTTGATCCCCACAGCCTACTATTTTTTTTAAGCTAGATACTTTTTTGGGGGGGTCATTCTCAAGAGTTTGATGATGGGACCTATTGCTGAAGGCACCACATATTTAAATTCCAAGGCAACGAGAAATCAAGCCGGTACCAACCTGGAAGCGTCATCTGTATCAAGAAGCTTTTATAGTGTTGGAAGATGCTGGGTACACTCCTGGGAGAGAGAGAAACATGATAAGCAATATTACCTAGTTGTGAACACTATGAACTAATAAACACTGGCCCAGCAAGATCTGCTCATTTGTACAATAGTGGTACTAACACTATGGAAATAACTAAGTATTTCTTGATTAGATTTAAAACCCGCTCCATGAGATGGAACTCCTGGTACTGTTAACAGGGGGCAAATAAAACAACAAAACAAAATAAAAACAAAAATACCATGGTGGGCTAGATTATGGGTCTTACTAGAAAATCTAATGTTATCACTCAGCAAAATGGGCATAGCAATAAACTATTTCTTAAGTTCTCTCCATACCCATGGATGAGTGCATCTGCCAACCTTCAACAGAGAAGCTTCTTTTTACCGTACATAGCAATTAATGCAGAGACCCAGAACTAATCAATGTGCAGCGAACAAAGAGACTGTGACTGCTCAGCTCTAAATGGGACAGCTGAGCCACACTCTCTGTCCACAAGGCCCAATGATCAAAGCAGAAGAAGGCATGGGAAGGCTCTAAGAGCCAGCAATAGTGGACGCTTTAAGCTAAAGGGTATGTGCTGGACATGGCAACATAGTTACACATGGACACTCACAGTAGCTGTGACTGTTTATGCTCCCATGCTGGGAAGACTATGCCATTTTAATCTGAGTCTGTCATGTGCCCGTTGGCTTATCTGTATGACTTCTCATTATTGCAACAATCCCATGAAAGCTGTGGTCTTCTCCTGGGACCTGACAGGCAAAGAGAGATGAAAAAGGAGAACACTAGTGTTAGAATTGAGATTCTGCTAGGCGGCAGAGTCCACAGCCTGTGATCTGTCTCCTGAGCCAGGGTTCTGTTCATATAAGACTTTCTCTCTCTTCCTTTATAATGTTGTTATAGCTTAAATGTGCCGTGTCCATCCCCACCTCACCCTGGCTCATGTATTACAAGTTTATTTAGCAGCTAATAGGCTTTAAGAAGGAAGGGTGACCTAATCAGAGACTTAGTCTATTGACAGGTTCATAGTCAGTTGCACTGTTGGGAGGTGATGTGGAACAGGAGGCTGAACCTAGCCACAAAAATAAGCCACTGGGGACTTGTTGATTGATGGTGGCTACATCTTGCCACCATCTGAATCCTTTGATGTTCACCTTTCTCACTGCTTCCTTCCTGCTATTAGGAAAATGGCTTCCTTTGATACTTGTTCTTCTGCTGTTTTGACACTCAGTTTCACCAGAGATCCAAAAGCATATTGCCAAGGACAATGGACTAAAAACTCTCAGACTACGAGTCAAAAGTAAGCAGTTCCTCCCTTTAGTTGGTCTTTTCAGACTTGTTTGGTCATAGACCAAACACAAACACATACCTGACCCACCCCGACAGCATGCATAGGAAGGATGGCTGCTTCTTCCGCAACCTCAGTTTTCTCATCTGTAGACTCATCATGTTGTGGTGGATCCTCTTGGAGCTAGCAACTAGGTCCGTGTTTCTATTGTCTACTAAGAAGAAACCCCTGAGGGAAGATGTCTGCACACTAACTCCAAACTGTGCCTAGATAATTGTTCCACAGAAGGAACAAGCATATCAGTGCAACAGCACCAGGCATGCACAGCACCTGATGTGACTCCTGTTGTAGGATCTCCATCTAGTCCCAGGTGCTTTATCTCTCCTTGGTGCATTGAGGTCAGAAGGACCAACTAGGGAGGAACAGGCTTAAGAGGCAAGTTGGCAGGAAGTACAAAGATATTTGGAGAGGAAGGTGTTCACAGCAAAAATGAAGGCGATAACATGTACTAAGGTGGATACTACCTTTTTCCTTTTTTAAAATGGCTTAAAAGAAAATGAAAGCAAGGGGCTGGGGTGAGGTTGGGATGGCTCCACAGATAAAGTTCTTGCTTTGTGAGCATTGACCCTCTGAGTTCAGTTTTTAAGACACAAAACTTGGCACAGTGGCATGCATTTGTAATCTCAGTGCTGGCTGAGATATAAATTATTATAGAGAGTGAGTCCTGGGGCTCGATGGCTAGCCAGCCTAGCTTATTTGGTGAGCTCAGGCTATGCGAGACCTTGTCCCCCCACCCCTCAAAAAACCCAAGGTGGGCTCTAATTGAATAAGGAAGACAGAGGTTGTCTTCTGGCCTCCATAATCTAAAGTATCTCGAATACACACACACACACACACACACACACACACACACACGCAGGCGCGCGCACACATACATATTGCCAATACAAGCTTATCAATAAGACATTTTCTGAAACTAAGAAAAAAATGAAACAGTAAGAGCCAGGTATGAGGAGCAGAGAAATGGCCCAAAACGGACATTTCCAGTGTCACAATTTCATTTCCCAGTGAGACAAAAACCAATCCTACATTGTCGGCATTGGCATCATATCATATCATCATCATCATTACTTCTAGCACTAAGAATCAATCTCTCTCTCTCTCTCTCTCTCTCTCTCTCTCTCTCTCTTTCTCTCTCTCTCCCCTCTCCCTCTCTCCCCCCTTTCTCTCTTTGCCAAGAATCGACTAACAAGTGAAGATGAATTTTCTTTTTGAGATAGTATTTATCTGTATAGACTGTCACTGAATTAGCTCTGTAGACCAGGCTGGCCTAAAAAAAGAAAATGAACTGTAAAACTACCACCCAGCAATATCTATATATAATATATCAATATATCAATCATCAATCAATATATCAATATATATCAATCTATCAATCTATTAATCTATCTATCTATCTATCTATCTATCTATCTATCTGTTGTCATCAAACTGTAAACTGTAGTGGTGATAGAGGACTATTAAAACACACATGCACATTTCATTCTAAATGCTATATTCTAAAGTGCTAAGGGCTGAGAAAGTTAACATCATGTCCTTAACATTTAAACAAGGCAGAACCGAGAGATCTGCAAGTCATATATAATAGTGTGCATCAATGTCTTCTAATAATATATTGACTTACAGAGCGTTTGATTCTCCAAGTGAAACAGCAAGCCTTTTGGAAGTGCAATATATCATGTAAGCAGCAATGCAAATAGAGCCTATATTGAATCAGATAAGAGACGCTGTCTCTCTTTCTAATGAGAAGCCAGAGTACAATTAATGAAACCTGTGTAAATGTGCTTCAGGCTGTTAAGATTACAGAGAGTTCAGGGCTGTGGATAAAGAATTAGGGAAAAGGATCCACAATCAATTACAAAGTAGGTCCTCCTATCTTGGACAGGCACACACACGTTCTGATATCTCATCAGGGAACCAATTGCATCCAAGCATCCTTTGGAAGAGAGATGTAGGAACATGTTCCTTCCTATTTGGGGAACGATACAAGGGGGCTATTTTTGAATGATTAATTAAAGGGAATCAATCTTCATTGCTTTGCTACTGACGTGAATAGCGCCATGCCTGTGCAATAATCGCATGCAATTATTCAACTACCCCTTTGGCAAGGACAACGTAATTAGTCCTGGTGGTGTCGAGAGATTCTCTTTATTCCCAACAAATTGGCAGTTTTAATCAAGTGTTGCTGGAAATTTATCATAACACAGGGAAAACAATAGGTGAAGGTACAGGGCCCCAAGCTGTGTGACTTCTATCTACAATGGTACAAATTTACAATGCTAACAACATGATAAATACCGCCATTCCATGAATGTGTTGATTATAATTTCATATCAGCACCAAGCCTTGGCAGGGTTTATTTGTTTAGAAACGTGGCTGTAACCCTTCTTGTGCTGCCTTACATCTGCTTGCTGAGAAGGTTAGGTGGGCCCTGAGCACCATAGCAGGGAGTTTGGAAGGTTTCAAAGTTTAAAGGGGCTGGGGCAGGAGCACCCCTAGTAATGCCCTCTCCCTCTAACTGCAGGAAGCTGGGGATGCTGAGAGAAACACAGAATAGGTGAACAGCAAGTTCCCGCGGCTTATTCTGAGTATTGGCATTAGGCAGACTCTCTCCACCCCTTCACCTTTCACCTTTCACCTTTCACCTTTCACCTTTCACCTTTGTTCGTGTGTTCTCATATCTTTTCAAATCTTTGCTTATAATATAATAATGCCCAATGTTACAAGGTTAATTTCTTAGTAATATACCATGTGCTGGGCCAAACTATGTGTGTGTGGTCCGACTTTATCTTTTGTGATACTTTATTTAAAGGAATGACTGTTGTTTTCATCATTTCCCATTTTACAGGTGAGGAGAAAACACAGTTCAGCAAAGAACTGTGACCTCACTGTGGATTTAGAGCCTAGTGACCACCCGGTACTGCATCTTCCTTGTGATGTGACCAGTGAGTGTGCAGGATTCTTCCACTGACAGTTAGATCTACTGCACTCTCCGCTGAGAGCTAGTTAGACCTACTATATGTGGTTTGGTTTCATGCAGCATTTCATTCTTTTACATTCCCTGCTTTCTTCTCAGAAGAAGGGTTTGGCTGTTGTATTATTGAGACGGCATTTCCCTATGTACTCCAGGCTGGCCTTGAACTTGTATGGTCTCCTGCCTCAGATTGGCAATAGTTAAAGATTTCTGGATGTGCAATGGCCAGAGACTAATTCAAAATCCAATGTGTCTCTGGCAGTGCCTGTCCATGTTGCATGCTGTTGCAATTGCTATGAGTCCATAGGTGCAGCTGCCTTCTGTGTCCAGATGTGTGCATGTAGTCATCTCCACCTCTGGCTCTTAAACCCTTTCAACCCTCTCTTGAGCACTCACCCCTGAACCTTGAAAGGGGCATGTACCATGTGTTCCCTTTATGGCTGAGCATTCTGTAGTCTCTTAATCGGTACTTCGAATATCTTACTGCAGTCATTTTCGACCTTTCTAATACTAATGATCCTTTGATATAGTTCATCATGTTGTGGTGACCCCAGGCATAAAACAATTTTTGTTGCTACTTCATAACTGTTATTTGCTACTGTTATGAATCGAAATGTAAATGTCTGTGTTTTCCAATGGCCATAGGTGGGCCCGTGTAAAATGGTTATTGGACTTTCAAAGGGGTAGCATCCTACAGGTTGAGAAATACTGTCTTAATAAAGTAAACAAGCAAACAATAAAATAAAACAAAAAACCATGAAGGGACATTGAGAAATTAAGAAGGAACTCTAGTATTCAAGCGTTGTTCTAAACTTCTTTGGCCATGGGCTACTTTCTTTAAGTTGTGTAACTGAGACTGATCCCATCCCGTCAGACCCAGTTCCAAAGGACAAGAGTCTCCATGGAAACCTCAAATACCAGATTGGATGGTGTAATATTTCTAAGTCCCCCTCTCCTAGAATTTCTAGAAGAAACTTTTAAAGAAACAGTATTTACCTTGTCAGGAAACTAGTTTGCACACTGAATTTACTTATTCAGATAAGCTTGACAATTCATACTCTATCTATATTGGAATGGTCCCTTGGCAATAAAAACCAGGGCCAATTTTTCTCTTTCTACCCCTGCCATCATCGTAGCAGCCAAGGTTAAGGGATGAGGATGATTGTTTAAAGACTGTTTCTGGCATTTAGAAGGCAGCTGTGAGACTACGCTGGGATGTGTTGAGAAGCTTGGTCCATTCCTCAAAAGCTGCACATCTAAATCCCAACATTTAACAAGGTGCCTTCTCCCAAACAAAACCTACAAGCACTTGAAGGCAAGATCAGCCCAGTCAGCACCAAAGCAGTCAGCGGCTGGTCTGTAAAGAAAAAAAGAAAGACCCACAGCACAGTGGATGTGTAAAAGCAGCCTCCCAGGGAAGAACACGCAAGAGCTAACTCTGTAACCTTAACTGGCAAGCTCATCTGTAGACAAGGTCTGGACAATTGCTGCTCCCCCACCCCAACTGGCTCACTTTCACCCTCTTTGTCCTCCTTACTGCCAGAAGGAACATCTGGCTTCAGGCCTTGAAAGCAGACTCCTTCTCCACTTGCACCTGTCCCAGGAGGAGAAAGGAGAAAGGCTTTCCTGACAAAAGGTAGGATTTTTCAGAGCTGCGTTGCCGCCCATTAAAGCAGCTTGTTTGATCCCTTCAAAGCTCAAGATCAAAGAGAGGCTTTTCGGAGCTGCCAACTCATAAAGCTACAGGCCCGGGAGAAGGACCGCTTTGTTTTCACACAGCCAGGTGGACTCTCCTGTTTGGCTCCCCTGCCAGAGGCTGGGCTTGAGTAGGTTGAAGGGTGTTCTCACATCTGGCTGATGTCTGGATGTTGAACCTTCCCAGGAAGTGAGGAAGGCACATCAGCAAGTTCATACTTGACATTCTGGGGAAAAAAAAATCTCATACCAACACCGTCCTGGCCCCAACCAAGGGACCCCATTTCCAGCATTCATTTTATTTCCTAAAAAGGATAGCTATCACCACACATCCATGCCCAGTGAATGCACCTCTATCAATAACCTTTCATCCTTGTCAGCTTGCTGGGTTCCACCATCAGAAAACAATGCTGTCTTTTTAAGTATCTTTAAAATCCCCGTCTTGTGCGGATTCGTTGGCGCTAATGAAACGTATGGAGCAGAGAGATGGAATAGGACTTGGTTTCCTGAGAAAAAGCAACAAGGAAAGGTTGGGGGTTTTCCTCAGCTGACTCAGTCTGTCACCATCTCCTTTGCATTAGTTGGGTCCTGTTGGATCAGGTCAGTGACACATTCTGGGCCTGACTTCTGTACAAGGATAAATGGTTTATTTTCTAGTAGAAAGGCAGCCACTTGTGACTTCTGACAGAAGCTCCATGGAGCTATAGAATGTTTTCTCTTTAGAAATAATGGCGGCCACTTCCCCCCTCCCTAAAACACAGATAAACATCTCCAGATAAACTACATACATACATACATACATACATACATACACATACATATAAATAAACCTCCCAGTCACCAGAATGGCCAGGGATGTGTAGAGAGTAACTCTGAGGGGTATGTCACATGTGACACATTTTAATCTGAAATACTACAGTTGGAGACATGAGGGAGGAATTCAAGCCAACAACACAGGAGAGGAGAAAAGAGAAAAACATCTCCTTAGAGGAAAGAAAATAAAGTTAGAAATCAAGAATACAACGGCTGAGAGAGCGCAAGCACAAGTTTCTGGAGGCATGACGGGCCAGAATGTAATATAGTGTGCTGACTGTTGGCTAGAATGTAATATCACATGCTGACTGTTGGTTGAAGGTGTTGCTGTGCTTTGGGCCAACAATCTTCCTAAAGAAAAGAATCTTCGTGAACACAAAACGTTGCATTTTTCAGGGGTGACGTGCAGAAGTCTGCAAAAGCATGAGATTTGTTTTAGCTGTTCCACTTTTCAGGTTCTAAGTTGGAGAAAGGAAGGATTGAGCTGACCTCAAGGCTAAGCTTCTTCTAAAAGGAAAGAACTGAGTTTTTACTCAGAAATCGAGTGGATCTACTCAGCAGAAAACAGAAGAGTTACCTTCATGCAAGAGCAGGGGTTCTCAACCTTCCTCATTGTGCGATCCTTAAACACAGTCCCTCATGTTGTGGTGAACCCAAGCATAAAATAACTTCATAACTGTAACTTTACTATGGTAATGAATTATAAAGTAAAATATCTGATACGTGGGATATCTGGTATGTATCATAGGGGTTGAGACCCACATGTTGAGAACCTTTGTCCAAGAGGGTCAGCTGAGGTTAGACATCATGAACTTGGACAGGAGAGAAAAAAGCTTGAGCAGAGACAAGGATACAGCTGTGGGTGGGTAGGGGGGTGATGCTGCTGTGCTAAGGCGGGCAGTGGGGAGACAGGAAGGAGGCAGAGGAAACCAGTCAATTCTGAATATCTCTAACCTGTAGAATAACCACAGAGCATTGGATATCCCTGAACCCTCGCCTTTTCTTGGGATCTATTTGGTCATTTGTTTTTTCTGTTCTCTTTCCCCCAGATTGACTTTAGGAAAGTTATTGCTATGGTTTGATATAAATCATTGTCTACTTCTTACCCCACTCCCCAAAAGAAAGCTCATGTATTGAAAGCTTGGTCCTTCTGATGGGTTAAATGAGATATGCCCCCCCCGCCCCCCGTAGGCTCCGGTATTTGAACACTTGATCTACAGTTGGTAGTGCTGATTGAAGAATGTCATGGAAACTTTAGGCGCTGGAAGAAGTGTGGCCCTGTGGGTGTGTACCAGGAGATTTTGGCTGTCCTGCTTTGTGCTCCTGGCTAGTCACAGGCACACACCCTCCCAGGAGCTATTTCAGATCCATGGTTGAAAGACACACACGCATATATACACACACACACGCACTAGCTCATTTTAAAACTGCCTTATTGGCTCTGTGGCTGGGCTCTTCTAAGCCTTCCAAGGCCAGTGTGTCCTTACCTTTACTCCTATCTCAACACCTCTGAATCTGTCTTCAATTTAGTTGCCCAGTTACCTTCTGTGAAATCCATTGGTGTTGCTGCCCAAGACATTTTCAGGCTGCCCTTCCATGGGCCACTTTCCTTTTCTGCCTACATTTTGGAAAATCTCCCCTACAATTCTGAATCTGTTCCATCTCTGTCCTCCAAGTACCTTGATCCTCCTCCTCCTCTCTCCCTCCTAGCCTGAGGGAGCCTGGAAGTCCTGCCTCTTTTTTTTTTTTCCACCCAGTTATTGGCTGCTGGTATCTTTATTCATTGATCAAGAATCAATTGGAGACAAGGACCTTCAGCATCAGTACACACAGATTCTCGACTAAATCAAAGCATCAGAACCACTCTTCTACATGGGTGGGATTCGAGTTCACTGGGATTTGCTTTCCAGTTCACTCTGTATGGGTTTTTTTTTTTTTTTTTTTTTTTTTTTCTTAGCATTGAAGATATAGTCTCACAGCTTCCTGTTCCAGCCTCACTGGCCATAATAGACACCCTTTCTGGAATTGTAAGCCAACATAAACTTGCTTCCCTAAGTTGATTTTAGCCATAGTATTTTATCACAGAAACAAAAAAGTAACTAGTACAGCCCCCCCCACCCCCGCCACCCCCGTATTACTACATCCAGCTGCAGATTTACCCCCCTGGCTTTTCTATATAGAGCCCTGTGCTGTTTCTTCAACAACCCAGACATCTGCTCTCTCGGGGCTTTGGTAACTGCTATTTTGTTATTTTGTCTGCTTTAAATTTTCTTTTCCTGGTTCTCCTGCTGGTTCACAGCCCTGCTTTTCTCAGACCTTCACTCAAATGCTGTGACCTCAGTGATGCTTTTTGTCAGCAGCCTACGTACATCTTCACTTCCCCACAAAGCCACTGCTGCCCCACCCTCCCTGCTTTGTTATTGCCGACACTGTATAGGATTGTCCGAGTCAACACAATTGAGTAGATTACTGTCTGCCTTCCACCAGGATGTAAACAGCAGGACAGTTGCTTTTGATTGTTGTTATGCCCCCAATGACTAGAATAGCATCTGTTGAAATATAACTACCAGATTAATTTTTGTTTTTAAAAAAAGAGACAGATCATTTATATAAAAGTTCAGCAGAGAAAGACCATTCCTCTCCTACTTGAATCCTAAAATTGTAGTACATGTGTCCCTCCTAACATTACTTTCCACAGAAGCCTAACAATGACAGAGACCCAGGTAGCAAGTCTTCCATTATGATTCTACAATATTTAGTGCACAACCTCTCAGCCTTGGTTTCTAGAAAAATAAAATGAAAATGATAACACCTACATTGTCTACTTTAAGAGTTGCTATGGTGGAAAATTATTATATATGCTAAAGCACTTGGGAACCTACTTTGCATGTACAAGGTTTTATGATTCCCTATGACACTGTCTTCCCTGGAGAAGTTTCCTTGTATTTCACGTAAAGTAATAAAATTCTACTCAAGCAGTATGAGTCATTCTAACAAACTAGGTGTCTTGTTAATTTTATAGGCCATAATAAGGAAGGTAGCTTCCCTGACTGCTAAGTAGTAATTATCAGTGCCTACAAGAAGTTTTCTTGATCTACCAGGCTTGGTACAAATCTGGGTGATTTATTCGACAAAGACAGAAAATTGTGATCAATGTCGGTGACCCAGAAATACATATTAAGCATCCAATAGCCTTATGTGAGATGCTGGAAAGAGAAACAGTCTATGGAAGACTGTTAGCCTTCTGGCTACATGGCTAGTCTATTGACACACAGAATCCTAGCATACACCAAATGCGCATGCTTTCTGGCCCTGCATAGCTGTGACTGCAGCAGCAACATTCCTAGCACCTGCTCACTTCCCTCACTCATGCACAGCTGCTCTTACTTCCTATTTTAGATGTTAACAAACCTTTTTTTTTTTTTTTTTTTTGAAAAAATACCATGAAATTTTCATCTTTATTCAGGATGCCGCCTTTACCTCAAATGCCTTTCCTCCTCCCCCAACTGTTTTTCTTTTCTCTTTTGTATTCTCTTTTCTGTATTCCTTTCTCCTGCTAAAACGTTTTTAATCCTCTCAGTCTCTGCCTAGCTGTACACCTTGGCAGCTCATTCAGATGGCTTCACTCCATCCGTCTTGCATTGGAAGCTGATGTTCCAAGTTGTGTTAGGAATGAAATGTGGTCCTCTATAGATGCTATGGGTTGAGTCTGACCTCCTGTTGGGTCTTATCTTCCATCATGCTTCCCTGCAAACACTAGTCTTCTTTATGTTCTTCAAACATTTCCCATATGCCACATTTAATGTTTTGTGGTCTTTTCCTTTGCTATTTTCTTTGCCTGGATACAATATTTCTCTGCCTGGACACAAAGAATCTATGTGCAAATTTGATTGTCATGTCCTTAAACATTTGTGGAGTGGTTAGTTGTATGTTGGTGCCTCCTGTATCTAACAAGGCTAAAAAAAAGGTTAAGCCCACTTGAGAAGATACTATCCATAATCTCTGAAAAGCACTATGGAACTGGCAGAGTGAGTGATGTCCACAGAGCAGAGCAAATTGAGGTTCTTCGTTCACAGGATTTTATAAAGTACTTAATTAATCCAGGATCTTAGAACTTTTAGCTGCTGGTTTTTAGAGGTCAGTCCAAACTTTCATTTTATAAGTGAGAGAATACTAGTGTTCCAATGGCAGAGTCTTAAGCCAGCATACCTTCCTGATTTTCCACTGGATGCTGAAATTCTGGATTAGCAATAAGATAAGGTCTTGGGTTTCTAGGTATGTTGATCAAAGCAGGGAAGCAGAAGTTTGTTTCTAAGAACCTGAATATCAGGTCTCACATCTGTCCCTAAATAGCAACCTCCCAGGTCTTGCATTTCTACTAACTCAAAATCCTTGGTAACACATGTGAGAAAGGGCTGAGAGCTCCCATGAGGGAGTAGATAGTGAAACCTAAAGTCATGTGCTGCCATTCCCTAATAATCGGGCCTCTGTCACAGGAGGGAGTCATAGGTATCTATTTAGTTTGGATTCGTTGGTTTGAGTTTTGACAGCCTCAGAGACCTTGTACCCTCTGTGCCTCCTTGGAGTGTATGACAAATGTGGTGTAGGCTTATAGCCAGAGTGGAGCTCCTCAAGGTGAGATGACTCAGTGACTCTCTTAAACAGTTATCTCATGCCACAAAAACAGAAGCCATGCAGGTGCAGTTCAGGGCATTGAAATGGAAGCTCACAGTTTGGGAAGAATATTTTTTATTTCTCTGGTGCTGTGATACACTGACCAAAACAACTTAAGGGAGAAAGCATTTATTTGAGTTTACAACTTCCAGGTCATAATCCATCATTTTGTGGGAATTCAGGGCAGGAACTCAAGGCTGCAGGAACCTTAAGTATTGACCATAGAGGGAAGAATTGTTCTTACTCTATTGGTATCTTTGTTTCTTATTTAGCACCGGCCCACCTGCTTAGAGATGAAACTATTCACATAAGACTGGACCTTCATCAAGCCTTAGTCAAGAAAATATCCCATATACAAAGGCACAGACCAATTTGATGGAGACAACTCTTCAATTAAGTTTTCCTTTTCCAAGATGACTCTAGTTTGTGTCTAGTTGACAATAAAAACTAACCACTATCCAAGGTAAGTTGAAAGCCACTATAGTGACTTATCTGAAAATTTAACTAGACTCTAACAATAAAAGAATCATGAACTTTAGAATCTATCTTCTTTAACACCTTCTAATTATACTCCCAAAAGTATGACATGAACCTTGCCTATCCTATGACTCCAAACAAATTAGATTCAAATAAAAGACCACTTTCTATATCTTTCAAGTATATCAAAAAATATATATAGACTAACAACTAGGCAAGAACATTGAAGTTCTTGATTTCAAGTCTCACTTAATTTTATGATTTCATTGTTGCATTTGCCTGCCTATGTTAGCTTTAATTCTTAATTTCCGTTGTTATCAACATAAACCCCTCACCCCATGCTCCTGTTTAAAAACAAAATAAAATAAAATAGCTCAATGACTCATCAATCTGTGCAGAATCATTGCACCATTCTGTCATTGGTGCCCCAGATGGGGTCAATAGAAGTCTATTCACTTCTGTCTAGGAAAAATTAATGTAACACTAGGTCTAAAAAAGATAGCCACAACTCAGCTGCAGATATAACTCTAACTTCAAAGGGTTAAGAAGGATCCAGAAAGAGAAGTATACACCTAGATTCATATTACCATTTAGAAAAAGATTGTGTTTTCAGAGCAGTTCTAGGCACATCGTAAAATTGTTTAAGGTTCAGAGAGTTCTCAGCCACCCTCTTCCTTCTCACATGCACAACCTCTACTGTTGGCATCCCACCACCAGAAGCTTGTCTTCTCTTTACAGCTAAACGAAAAAGAAATGACAAGGCCAAAATATATGTGTGAGGCTATGTTGAGCATGGGCATTGAATCCTTGTGACCTGTTGACAACTTGAAACTTTTCTACATAGAAAATGTCATGAAGAATATAGGGCTGTGCCATCTTTTAGGGGTCAAGACACCTACCTTCTCCAGAGGTTATGACATCAAACTCGTAAAAGAGCATTTGTGTTTCCACTGGTGAATTTTGCTCTCAGCACTGGTTGCTTCTCTGTGTCACTCTTACATCATATCTTACCATGCACATGCTGGCCTTGGAAAGCTGCTTCTTCCTGGAAAAGCAAAACAAAGAGATTTGAGAAAAATGGTAGGATCTAGTCCTTGCTTCCTGCATGCCAGGTTTTCTTTTTATAAGAGAAATGAGAGAGATGCCTGTGGTAGCCATCTTTTCCTGACTATTTTCAGATCTTCAGAAGACAGAAATAATCTAGTGGATGGGTTTCTCAAACCTGGATTTGATGATCTTGTCCAATAATGAAAATTAAAACATAAGAGTACTATAGCCAACATCAGTAATTGTGTATACCAAGCTTCACACAGATTACTGTAATTATGTGTGGGGCTGGATTAATTAGTTATACATAGAGAGAAAGCACTGAACTTCTGAGTAGAAATTCTAAACTTCCTTCTGTGTCCTGCTACTCAGAGAATACTATAATTGGCTCCTGCAATGTTCTCTCTACCAGTGCTGTCTAATTGCACAGGAGTCTTACAGAATTGCTGTATTAATTCAGGTAGATGGCAGGTTTTGAAGTCATTCATCACTAATATCCACATTTCAACAGATAGTTTTTTTGTTTACATGAAACTTCTACAGCAAGTAAATGTTGTTCCTCAAAACACAATAGGTGCTTCTAGAGAACAAACATCATTCTTGAGTTTATCTCTGGAAACCCAAACTATACTCAATCTTCTCTGTTTCTTCCAGTACTATCATTCCTAGAATCTCTGGAAAGCATCTTTCTCAACATTCATTGTCTCTAGAATCACCCATGAACTTAGGATGAGGCTCTTTACCCCCAGGATATATTTCCAACATTGAATATGTTTTATAATCTTGCAAGTAATAGGGTTTCACACACTGTTTTTGAAAAGGGAGAAGGAGTATTTGTTATACTGAATGGCATTAAGTTAAACCTCAATCTTTCTCTTCTCTTCCTCCCCTCTCTTTTTCTCTCTCCTCTCTTCTCCCCCTTTAAAGAGAAGGGAAGAGAGAAGAGAAGAGAGAAGAGAAGAGAAGAGAAGAGAAGAGAAGAGAAGAGAAGAGAAGAGAAGAGAGGAGGAGGAGGAGGAGGAAGAGAGAGAGAGAGAGAGAGAGAGAGAGAGAAAGAGAGAGAGAGAGAGAGAGAGAGACTCGAGATAGAAGTGGGAATAAAAGACAGAGAACAGGCTTTGTTCTATTCTGAGCAACTCCCACCCCTGCTGAGATCTCTTATCTTAATGACTTGGTAAAGAACTTGTCTTATCAAATCTATTTAAAAGCCCCCCCCCCACACACACACCCCATTTGAATAATTTACCAACAGAGGTAATTTGGGACCATCCTGATGAGATTTAAAAAAAAAAAAAAAAAAAAAAGGCTTGGTGATAAGAAGAAAGCTTGAAAGTATTGAATTTAAGAATAGAGAGAATAGTTCTCAAAGGTCCTTAGATCTATTCTGGTTTTAAAAGAGGCCTCCTAAAGACACCTAATTACAGCAATGGCCCACTTAAACACAACAAACTCAAGGACAAAACTCCATGGAGTATCCATTACAATTTAATCTATATTTAACTAACCTATTAGTAATTTTCTTTACCTTGTTATAATTTAGCTTAGAAAAGCCTACTTTTAATGAAGTCACAAAGTCAGTGAACAATTAAAGTACACTCTGCGACCCTATCCATATCTGTATCTCGTTCACTATCTTTATGGATCAGTGGTCTGATATGCTGGGTAGAGCAAAGATGCAACGTTTGTTGTTCTTGGTAACAACATCATGATCAGTTTAAGAGATACAAGAAAAACCACATTGCTATCCCAACCCAAATCCCCAGGTTCTAGAAGGATCCAGAACTGCAGTCCTGTTTTGACTCATAAAGTCCTAGAAAATTTAGACTAAGAGCTATAGGTACAACCTGGAATGACCCAGGAATGGACAGAAAAGAAATCCAGTCAAATTTTCTTAAGGATTTCTGGTTTGGGGCTAAGTCTGGGCTTATACTCACTCAAAAGCCAAATACACTTTCACCTAGGAAGGAAATGAATATCTGAACACCCATGGTATGGCTGGGATGTAGTTCAATGGTGGAGTACTTGCCTTACATGCAGGAGTCCTTGAATTCCATTTCCAATATTGAAAAGAAAACAAACCACCAAGTCCCCAGGAAACGTGTGGTAACGCAGGTACTCAGCAAGTGTGTTATTTGAGAATGCTATACTAGGGACAAACAAAGTATGCAAGAAACATGTGGTGGAATGAATGAATGCTTCTACTTGCTATGAAAACCTTATCTTGTTTCCAGGTGGGAACACCAGTGTTAGGGGAATTCAGGTCACCTATGTGATTCTCATGAGCCTGAGAGCTTGTTGCTAAGACAGAAAGGCCCTGCTCCTACTTAAGCGCTGCTGTGTAGGGACAAATAACTTATGTAGATAATGGGCCAGAGAAGGTTTTGTTTACCATTGGGTTTTTCAAAGTTTCCATCGAAATCCAAAACAAACATTGCATCAAAAGCATTAAGCTCCTGGATTAGGATCTAACTGAACAATTGAGGCTTAAATGGTAAGTAGAAAATGTGTCCTGTGAAAGTCAGGCAGTGAGCATCAGAGACGTGTGCCTGGGGAAATAGAGTAAAAACCATGGTGCAGATGTCAATGTCTGACAGCCTCAACCTGAAGTAAGTCCCAGACTTTCTAATGGATCAGCACGAGCATGCTTTTACCAAGGGTAATTCCCTCATGCTTGGGAAGTGGCCATAAAATGACCAAAGATACCGCACCTAGGATTGGAGGATGGACACAGGGCTAGGGCAAGAATAATATCTGGCCACTAAGCTCTGTGGAGAGTAAAGCAGCGAAGAGACTGTTCTTCCTCATACCTTTGATAGTAGGATTAGAGTCTCAACCAGCACTCGGATAAATGGGGAACGAGCCTATCTGCTACATGCCACAGGTCAAAGGACTGACATGGTAGGCTCTAAGAGAGGGCTGTCAGCCTAGAACATTCCAGGTTGTACCTTTTAGTGTAAAACCTCCAGGACTCTTTGAGTCAAAATAGGACTGCTGCTCTAGACCCTTCTAGAAACCTGGGGCATAGGATTTGGGATAGCAATGTAGTTTCTACTCATCTCTCTTAAGGTTTACAATGTTTTCGTCTTTGACGCCAGTGAACTCTTAATAGATAATGGTTTTTGAACACCATGAGTTCTTTCAATACAGAATCTCGGTTTAAATGGCAAGCCCTGTAATTTGCAGTCTTCCTGCCTGTGCTAGCTAGTTTTATGACAATTTCATACAAGTGAGAGTCATCAGAGAGGAGGGAGCCTCAGTTGGAGAAATCTCTCTAAAAGCTTGAACTGTAAGCATACAAGCTTACAGAACATTTTCTTTTTGTTCTTTCTCTCTCTCTCTCTCCCTCTTTTTAAAAAATAAATACATCTGAATCTTTTAAAAAATTAATTAATTAATTTACATTACATCCCAATTGCAGCTTTCTCTCCCTCCTGTCCTCCTATTTGCTCCCTCTAACCTATTCCCCCACCTCCCACCCCAGGCACCATCCTTTTATCCTCAGAGAAGGGGAGGCCTCCATGGATAACAACCAGTCTTAGCATATCAAGTTACAGTAGAAATAGGAGCATCTTCTCCTATTGCCCACACAAGGTAACTCATTTAGGGGTAAGGGGTCCAAAGTCAAGCAACAGAGTCATAGAAAGCCCTGATCCAGTCGTTAGAAGACTCACATTAAGACCAAGCTGTACATCTGTTACATATGTATAGGGGTCTAGGTCCATCCCATGCATTCTCTCTGGTTGGCAGTTCAGTCTCTGTGAGCCCCTATGGGCCCAGGTTAGTTGATTCTTTAGGTTTTCTTACAGTGTCCTTGACCTCTCTGGTTTCTTTAATCCTTTCCTCTCACCCCATTGCCCCCCAAGATTCTCCAAGCTTAGCATGACGTTTGGCTGTGAGTCTCTGCATCTGTTTCTGTCAGCTGCTGGGTAAAGCCTCTCAAAAGACAGTTATCTAGCCTTTTCTCTGCAAGTATAGCAGAATATCATTAATAGTGTCAGGGGTGGGCTTTCTTTTTCATGGCATGGGTCTCAAGTTGGGTCAGTCATTGGTTGGCCATTCCCTCAATTTCTGCTCCATATCTTTATCCCTGCACATCTTGTAGGCAGAAAAAAAATGTGAGTTGAAGGTTTTGTGGGTGCATTAGTGTCCCCATCCCTCCATTGGAAGTCTTGCCTGGTTACAGGAGGTGGCCATTTCAAGTTCCATACCCCCTATTGCCAGGACTCATAGCTAGAGTCACCCTTATAGGTTCCTGGGAGTTTATCTTTTCCTAGGTTTCTAGTTCATCCCAGAGATGAGGAAGGGCTCAACCCATTGTGGGCTACCTGGTCCTGGCCTCTATAAGATGAGGAGGCCAGTAAGCAGTAACCCCTGCATGGCCTCTGCATCAGTTCTTGACATCCTACCTTGATTTCCTTCAGTGATGAACAAGGATGTGGAAGTGTGAGTCAAATAAACCCTTTTCTTCCCAAGTTGTTTTGGTCATAGTGTTTATCACAACAATAAAACTAAGACATTGTCTCAGCCTTCCAGGTCCTAGATTACAGGCATGCACCAAGTATGCCTGTTTTTTGTTTGTTTGTTTTGTTTTGTTTCTTTTTTTAATTCCTCTATAGGCACTGGAAGAAGATAAGATACAATGAATAAGATGCAATCTTTGTCCCAAAATGTTCTGTTAGAGAACTATAATTTTTACTTAACTAGAAAAGAAATTGTTGGGTTTTTTTTTTTTTTTTTTTTACTTATGTTCTTTAGAAATTTTTCTTATTGTTTCCAATCCAGCCAATTATTCTAATTAAGGCTGCTAGATTCATGATTCATAGGATGTCTGGTAAGATTTCAACTTCAGGTAAATATTGAACTGTTACATATAAATACACCCAAGTGTTGCATACAAGCTTTAAATGTGAGGAGGGTTTTGTTGCATTTAGAAATACCCTGAGGCTGGGAGTGCTGCTGACTGGTAGAGTGTTTCCTTAGCATGCGTGAAGCATGAAGCCATAGGTTCTATTCCTAGGAGTGCATAAGCCAGGTGTAGTAGTGCGCAACTGTAATCCCAGCCCTCGGGACGTGGAGACTGGATGATCAGTAGTGTAAGGTCTTCCTTGGATATAGAGTGGATTTGAGGCCAGTCAACCTGAAAAATAAGAGAATCCCGTGCTTTCATTTATCTTCTCATGGTTTCTACATACAGCAAATAAAAACACAGGATGCCTTATCAAACTTGAGTGAGATAAATGAAAATGGTTTTATTGTTTTACTTGTGCATTGAAAAACTTTGCTTTATCAGGGGAAAGAGATGGTTCAATAGCCATGAACACTCATTGCTCTTTCAGAGAGTCTGGATGGATTCTGTTCTTAGTACCCATATGGCCACCTCCCACCATTTCTAACTCCAGTACCAGGGAATCTGACACCTTCTGGCTTCCAAGTGTACATAAGCAGGCAGAGACGCATACACATAAAATAAAAATAAAAATAAATAAAAGGCCTTAAAAAATAAAAATTGTTTATCTGAAATTAAAATGTAACAGAGACTTTGAGTTTAATCTCTATAACAGTAAATTCTTTAATCTGTTCATCTTGTTAGACAGGATTCTTGCTGAGCTCGTGGTATAAGAAATTGAATGTCTGTATGACTTCATGTTTGTATTTTTAATTTCTAACCTGCTAAGTTATTGGAAATGGGCATTTTGACAGCAACTAGGCAATTATTATACTCACAGTCTTAGGTATTTTATTAAGGTAGGCTGACTTAAGACACAAGGCATGATGTTAATAATGTGAAGGGAATTAAATAAGAAGAAAAGAATCAGGCATCTGGCCTCTCTGGAGAAGCTAGAAGCCTAAGCAACAGTTTTCAGCCTAGGTTGCTACTCAAATCTCATCTACATTTTTCCTTTCTTGTTGTGGACATGTCCGCTATACCAAGATGGATACCACAGTTCTCTAATGAGCAGTGGGAAGACTCGCTCATGGTGTCTTTCTTTCCATGTTCCCTGCTGTCAACTTTCTCTTCAACAGTTCCCTGGGGTGTTTTTTTAAGAACATGATTGATAAACTATTTATCACTGGTTTTCCTTTATTTTCTGCAAAATTGCATGAGTTACATAGCACCCCCAATCTAGTCCAGCCTTGAAAAGGCCCTGCCTGTGTGCCATCTCATGCTCTTTCTTTGCAAACTATGGCCTCCAACAAGACAGCTGGTCAGTATTGTGAAAGACATAGGCTGGAGTCCTAACGCCCCAGCACCTCGGAATGTGAACTGATTGAGAGCTGGGGTCTTCACAAGTTAAAAGTGGGGTCTGCTGAGGCTGAGAGGCTGTAGTCTAGCATGTCTAGTATTCTGATAGAAGAGGAAACATGAATTCAGAGGCAGACCTGCACAGAAGGAAGGTTATGTGAAGACTCAGGAAAATGTCAGTGGGAAGACGCTGGCATGGAGTGGGGTAATATCAGAGACAGTGTGCCAGAACCTAAGGAAGAAGGACTGCCCTACACCTTTTGAAGAGTCCCTCCCTATTGGCATATAAATTTTGTGCATCTTGGGGCTGTACAAATGACTCAGCAACTGAGAGCACTTTCTCTTACAAAGAACTCAAGTTTGGTTCCCAACACCTACATGGGACCTCACAACCACCTGCAACTCAGAGTTTCAGGAGATCCAATGCTCTCTTCTGGACTCCATGGGTACCAGGCACAAAGTGGTATACATACGTTCATAGATGTAAACATGCATATACACAAAATAAATAACTTTTAAAAATAGGTTTATGTGTTTAGATTCTATAATCATGAGATGGTAAATCTTAATCTAAGAGACTCAGTTTGTCTCACTTTGCTATGGCAACTTTAGAAAATTAATATTGTTGGCAGTTCTTTAGGCTCTACCAAGAGCTACCTAGCAACAGCTTGTATTTCTGCTCACCAGGTATAAGCCAGGAGCCATGCTTATAAGACTGCTCTTCTCTCTCTCTCTCTCTCTCTCTCTCTCTCTCTCTCTCTCTCTCTCTCTCTCTCTCTCCTCTTCTCTTTTCTTCTCTTTCTTTCTGTTCCCACAAATTGCTAGCTGGCCTCTTCCTTTTTTCCTCTCTTCCTCTTTTCTTCTCTTCCTCTCTCCCTCTCTTCCTCTCTCTTCTCTCTTTTACTGTCCTTCTCTGTCCCCCTCCTTTCCCCACCTCAATCCTTTCTCCAGGTTCCCTTCCCTTCCCCCCAGTAAAGTTCCTTTTGTACTAGACCTGTCACATGGTGGTGAGGTGCTCCCACCCAAAGTTTTATAAAAGACAACAAATATACCACCTGACTTGTCTTCCTCTTGCTTTGACGTTTATTTCATGTGACATGAGTTTGTTCCTGTCACTGTACTGACACACATCATCCTACAATTTGACCTGAGTCACCACAACCTAAGGAACTGTATTAAAGAGTCACAGCACTAGGAAGCTTGAGACCCACTGCATTAGAGGGTCATGCCTGTCTCCCTTGTCTGTCAATGGCTGACTCCCAAGTCTTACTGACAAACAAATAAACAATAACAACAACCCTGGGAAATGCTCCCTAAAGCCCATACCCTCCAGGCTAGTGGAATTGGTTCCTCATTAGAGGTTTGTTTACATCTCTCAGGGAGCATTATCATGTGCTATTACTTTTAATCTGTTAACCATCCAAGGTACATTTCAAGCTATTGTTAAGTATTCAAAGTACCCATACAGAGTTAGGTGCTTGGATCTTGTTATTTGGTCTTGTTGTAAATTTCATGTGACAAAAAGTTTACAACTAGGGAAATAATGTCAAGGAGCTGAACAATTTGTTCAAGACCACTACTTCCTAAGCATGAAAGCCAAGCTTCAAGATTCATCAGTCTGATTCTACTGTTGGAACTGTTACCTATTTTGGCACATGTCACCTTTCACATGCCTTTCCTCAACCATTCCATGGCTCAGCATCCCACTGACAGCAGTACTCAATACAGTCTGTGTGGAATTGCAGGCTATTACACCGCATTCAGTTGTTATATAATGAATATATATATATGAAATAAAATGAAGGTCATATGTCTTGGGTGGAAGGGATGGTGGAACCCAGTGCAGAGGAGAGACATCAAGTTTACTAAGGAATGGATAAAGGTTTTAAGTGAGCATGTGTCTACAACCGATGACATGCTCATGTGCTGGAGAACACGATTACACTGTTACATTGTTACTAAGGTAAGTAATGCATTTCTCCATTTATTACATTTCCCTCAAAATTTTACCTGATGTTTTTGCTTCATTCTAAATACCCTTTCCAATACCTCCACAGCTAGGAAAATAGTTTACCTGATCAGCAGCTAGGAGAACGTTTCTTTGTGAGAATAAAGATAGTTGGCTTTCCAATAGCAGGAGTATTAGCACAAAATAAATGTGTGCTGAAGAATTAATAGGTGCAAGGTAGAGTTATTTTTTATTATCTATTACTCTTTAACACTGCCATGCATGTATATAATTTACTTTGTTCATTCTTCACCCCCCATGACCCTTTCTCACACCCATGCTGGTGAACCTCTTCTTTCTAATCCTCTCTCTTATTTCTTTGTCTTTTTGTTTGTTTTCTTGCTTGTTGTTTAATTAGAGTTTTTTGCATGAGCAAGGACAGGGGTTATTCACTGGAGTAATGGTGCCTTACCAGTGTCTACACTACTGAAGGAGAAAATCCCCCACCCCGTTATCCTCTTTTCCCACAGCATCATACCCCATTAACCATCCTCACCATAACTACTCCATAAGGAGGGATGAGACCTCAGGTGGTTGCACCTCTTTCTTTCCACACTGAGATGCTGAAGGACTCCATCATGTGCAGGTCTTAGGCAGGTAACCCAGCTGCTGTGAGTTTATGAGTGTGAAGGTCACACCATGTCCCGGAAAAGCATTTCATAGCACTGCTCTGCATCATCTGACTGCCTGCCTCCTCTTCTGCAAGACTCCCTGAGCCTTGGACCAGGAAACAAAGAGGTCCCATTTAGGGATGAGCTTCAAAAGCTACTTATCCCCAGCACTTTGACCAGTCACAGGTCTCTCTATTAACCATTAGTGAGGCAGTATTCTTGAAGTAATGATTAAGTGTGTAGTTGATATCATTAGCATCCTAATGAAGATTATGTCATCTTTCCTTTGAGACATCAATATTTTAAAATATATTGTTTTGATACTTTTGAGATTATAGTGTCCTTTTATCCCCTATGTCCTCATGAGGCACAACATAGTGCTGTGATTTTAAGATGCAAGGGTGTCTTATGGAGGAGAATGGTGTGTTCAATGAAATACTTTCCATATCTTGGATGTTATTAAGTACATGGAGGAAACAAAGAAGTCAGATACAGGCGAAAAGTCAACTACTATTGTTTATTTGCTTTAATTGCAAGACAACTCAACATCATTTGTATTTGTTAGCAACAAAATCTTGCCTTTTTTACCTTCTCAATAAGAAAGGGTCTATGGATAACATTTGAGGGGCTGTTAGTTTAATGCCACTTTGCTGCGCATTATTGTCAGATCACTTTGTCTTGAGTATTCCCTGCCTTGAAAATGAACGGCCTTCATTTTATTAACTAGCTTATTAGTAATTCATTATTTATACATAGTATCATCCCCATTTTTACACACTGTGCCAGACTGACACAGTCAGCATTTCATTCCCTCAGAGGAAATTAGAACCAAACATCAAGTTGTTGCCTGCACTGCACTTTTGTGTCTTCAAACATAGATTCAGGATCAATTGTCATCATATTATACCATAGTCATATAAATCAATGAATGTGAAAAATAAGTCCATTTATCATATGCTAAAAGTTTATTATTGGAATGGTGTTAAAAAGTAATTGATTTGGGCCTTAATAAGTAAACTCACAACATATGAAAATAGGAGAGTACAGAGCTGAAATGAAGAGCAGCATATTCATTCAGGCCCATCAAAAGACTATAAGCAACTAGATACCAATGTTGGGATTATCTGGCTAGCTTACTCAGTGGGGCAGAGAAATTAAAGATTTGTCCATAGAGTTGAAAGAATCTGGCTAGCTTACTCAGTGGGGCAGAGAAATTAAAGATTTGTCCATAGAGTTGAAAGAATCTGGCTAGCTTACTCAGTGGGGCAGAGAAATTAAAGATTTGTCCATAGAGTTGAAAGAATTCAAGTTTGTAATGATGAGCACTCCTGAAAGTGGTTCTAGAACATTTGGAGACCAAGTTCTGAGATGGTGACTAAGCCTTAAAAGGTTCATCCCTCTTGCAGGTCCACATATTATGTTAAACAAGAACAACTGAGATTTAGCAAGAGAAAAACAGCAAAGGCACAACTGCCTAGTCTATTTTGCCAACAAAGATTCATGTGCAAAATTTCTATGATATCCCCGTGTAGTGACAATGTACTCTCTCATGAATAATTCATCTAAATGCCCATCCCTTCCTTCATCTCATCATCTCTACTTTCCTGGCTCTCTCAAGCATCTGGGCCACTAGAGGCAGTGCTATTTAAAAAGAGAACAAATATTTGGTGTGAAAAAGTAAGGCACAGAAAAGAATATAGTAGAATTCAGAGTCTGTCATGGGAACAGCCAAGTGTTGAATGAAGTATAGGGGCCTTAGGTCTGTTACCTGCTGTATCTGCACCTGGAATTGAATGTTCTACAATTGGCCAGAAGGCATTTCCTTAACAGAAACTCTTGTGTGTTTTGTTTTGTTTAAAGATTTACTTATTTATATAAGTACATTGTAGCTGTCTTCAGACACACCAGAAGAAGACATCAAATCCCATCACAGATGGTTGTGAGCCACTATGTGGTTGCTGGGAAGTGAACTCAGAACCTCTGGAAGAGTAGTCAATGCTCTTAACCCCTGAGCCCCAAAAGTAGGAGTTTTTTGTTTTTGTTGTTTTGTTTGTTTGTTTGTTTGTTTTAACACAGGGTTTCTTTGTGTAGCCCTGACTGTCTTGAAACTTGCTCAGTAGAAGCAGGCTGGCCTCAAACTCAGAAATTCCCCCTGTCTCTGTCTACTGAGTGTGGGCATTAAAGGCATGTGCCACTGCTGCCTAGCAACAGACACTCTTAAGGAGTAAATAAGTTAATGCTTATAAAGTGTTTATTCCAGTTGATTATAGTCTTTAGAATAACACCATGTTGTACTTAGTATCATTAATTTATAGGCAAAGTGTTTCATAGACATAAAGTTATGTGACTTGATCAAACTTGTATTATATTTGGAAGAATAGATTTGAACTTGGGTCTTCTGATACTATCTTCTTGATACTTTCAGTATTTATTTATTTATTTATTTATTTATTTATTTATTTATTTATTCCATTTTCCCAGCATGCTTTGCTCTCTTCTGAACTTTCATGCCCCTGGAACCATGGTTGTGTGTGCTCTAGCTAGAGATAAAGCCAGGCATGGTGGTGCACAGCAATTATATCAGGGCTTCAAAAAAGCCAAAGCACAAAGACCACAAGATCAAGGCTAGCTTAAGCTACTGAGTAAGACCACATAACTTTTTCTTAAGCAATAAAATAAAATAATAATGAAATTGGGGATAATCTAGAACCGTCATCTGGCAGTCCCGAATGCATAAGATCTGTGTCTAATATCTCTTTGTAGAATATTATCAGTCAGCTTGCTTCTGTATATGTCTAACTAGCTTTATTTTAATAAAATACAAAATAAGCTAGAGGAATAGAGTGTTGCAGAATCTCAGAGTCTATCACCCGATAGCTCATCAGTGCTTCATTCACCGATTCTTCTCTATGTTCTAAATATATCTTATCTTCCTTGTATTTTGAATAACCTGAAGTTTGGGCACAATAACAAACAGGCTTTCCTTTCTTGTTTTTCTTTTCCTCACCCCTGCTTTTCTTTCTTTTTTACCCTTCTTTTAATTCTCCCCCTGTCTTCTCTCCATCCTTACATCTTTTTCTTCTTTTTTTTTTTTTCTAAAGAATACTGGGGATACCCTTTGCCATTCAACCTCCATCCTCAACTTTGGAAATTTCCCTATTAGTAGTCAGAGTAGGATAGAAGGCACCCCTTGACAGAAATGGATTGCAATTGGCTTGGGTCAATTTTACTCACTCACCATCTGCTAGCTACTAGTGTAAAAATATAGTTAGTTTTCCACCTTTCAATAGTGTTTTTCTTTTCCTCAGGTGATGATGTTATATAAAATTAGTATCTGTCACTGATGAAACCATTTACTGCTAAGTGGACAGGCAATGCAAGGATAAATATGCTATCCAGGATGGAAGAGTTGACAGAAACCATGGACAGAACAATAGAAATGGACAAATCCTCTGAATCCTAGGCCTCCTCTGTGTTTTTTTTTTTTTTTTTTTTTATTATTTGTATGATTTGATAAACCACCTTATGTCTCAGGCAATTTAGTGTGGGTTGATAGCTTCCTAGTATGAAAGAAAAATTCTAAATTATATAGTCTTCATTCCTGCCCTCAAATTAGAATTTATTGGATTGCTAATATATTTCAAAGTTCTATATTATATGTTCTAGAAAATACAAATCTCCCACTTGTAGGCCTCTTTTACCATGGACAGTCTAACCTTGTCATAGCTTGTGTGATCACCAGTTATCATACCTTATGGATCAGAGCATGAATATATAAGGGACAGGATTTATATACTACATGGATTAAAAGAACTCTGAGACCCAAATGCAAAAAGAGTCTGGTGCTTGCTTGATACATTGCTCTAAAAGAGCAGTGGTATCCTAGTCTCTTGAAATAGAGGGACTGAATGGGTGCCATTCTCTCATCAATTCATCTTTCCTTCCTTCTTTCTTTCTTCCTTCCTTTCTTCTTTCTTTCTTTCTTTCTTTCTTTCTTTCTTTCTTTTGTTCTTTATTTTTTTTCTTTCTTGCTCTCTCTTTCTCCATTGCTTTAAAACTTTCAAGACAGGGCCTCTCTGGGTAGCCTTGGCTGTCCTGGAACTCACTCTGTAGACCAGGCTGGTCTTGAACTCAGAGATCTGCCTGCCTCTGTCTCCCCAGTGCTGGGATTAAAGGCATACACTACCACCACTCACCCCGGCTGAAGTTCTCTTTCTTTGTACTAGATAAGGTTCAATTATTAGAGTGGAAGCTCGAAGAGTGGAACAAAAAGGCAGAGCCTGGTTGTTGGAAGAGATAGAGTTCAAGGACAGCTTTCTTCTGAAGCTGATGATGGTTCTACACCCAGGAAAGCAAATTCGTTTGACCTGTCAGTGGTTACCACTCTGTGAGAGTTAGAGATGTTGGAAGTAGGAACTAGGTCAAATAGTCATGCATATTGTATTGATTATCAAGTTATACTTCCATTTATATTTACAGTATATTTGACAAACTTCTAATAAATAGAACACACTACAGATTCAAAATAAATAAGACCATAATATTAACATGTCTGCACACACAAATGCAAAAATATGTAAACAATTAGGTATAAATATAAAGCGATGACCATTAATGTAGGAGAAAAGAAAACAATCCCTTTAAAATCAGAAAGGGTTTGTCTAGTGTTGGTGGCAATGCATGGACTGACAGTTCAAAAAATGTCTCGCACATGGCCTTGACAGAAAAGGGATCAAACCTCGGTCTCTCAATTTCAAGTACAAGATGTATTTTAAAAGATAAATCATACCACCTTTTGCAAAGAAACTGAATGAACTTATATAAGACAGCATGCAGAAGAATATGGTTGGGAATATGAAGTAATTTTAGGAAATGAAAACCTTGAGGCTGAAGAGGTGTCTCTGGTTAGCAACACTGGCTCCTCTTCCAGAGGTCCTGAGTTAAATTCCCAGCAACCACATGGCAGTTCACAACTGTCTGCAATTCCAGTTCCAGGGAATCTGACACCCTCAAACACCAATGCACATAAAATAAAATAAATAAATTACTCTTCAAAAAGAAATGAAAATCTCACACTAGAAGGAGGAGGAGGAGGAGGAGGAGGAGGAGGAGGAGGAGGAGGAGGAGGAGGAGGAGGAGAAGAGAAGGAAGAGAATGAGGAAGATCAACCCCTCCCCCCACACACACACATACAATTCATTTAGAAATGAAGAGTTAGGAAAATGGGTTAGACTTGAAAGGAAGAGTGTCTACTGAGAGTTGCCTCTAAATTAAACTTTCACAGGAATTTCTAACCATAATAGGGGCAGCCAAGTACAGGTTTAAAGATGAACAAACACCAAATGATGTGACTTACAGACTTGCTATGAAGATGAGCCACCCTATCTTATGATGGCCGTCCCTCTGTCTCTGGTGGATGGGAGCTGCTGTGTACTTTGAAAAGATGTATACTTTACTTGTACTTTGTAGGAATTTTCTACAGAGAAGGGGGGGATTTTACTGACTATCCAAATACACTTACCACCCTGGCCTACACTGCTGCAGTCCCTACACTGGTTTTTTTGCTCTTTCCCAAATTAGATGCTCATACTCCCCTCAGAGGAAGAAATGGGGCTGCTTACAGAAGTATGTAAGCTAGAAAAGAACAGTAAGCTACAACCTTTTTCTAGTTATTATTACCTTTAACTTTTTTCAAAAGCCTTTTTATTGGGGAAGCTGAACAACTGTCTCATGATTTTTGACTGCTGAACTGTAGTTTCTTGCAGTTGTAACTGGAATATCTGAGCTCCAACTCAGATCCAGCTTAAACACCCCAATTTGTAGAGCTCCAGGACAGTTTATGAAAATTTCAAAGAACAGAGAGACTTTGTTTTTTCCCTTCCCTGAACCACCCAGTTCTGTTGCTATCAGCTCTCTGAGTGGAAGGCCCAAGAAAGAGGTAGAGGAGACAATGGTTATTTCCAATCACTGGACATTTCAAAGGTCCCTGGTAACAAAACAAAACAAAACAAAACAAAACAAAACAAAACAAATCTCTGCGCTTCTGAACCTATGGTCTGAAGTAGCTGTAGATGTTGCTACAGACCTCTGCAGACACCAGTGTCCTGGGGACACTAACTCAGTTTTTTTTATGGCCATTCTCAAGCTCCATCCCATTGTTGCTCAAGACTCCTCAGAGATACTTAGATGACCTCTAGCTCCTGTTCTTGTCCCCTGACACAACCATGTCTTGAGAAGTCACATTGCTCTTCATCGATTTCAGATCCTAGGCACCCAGAGCTTGGACACTGCCACCCATAAAACTGACAGAAACAACTTTCTGACGCCTAAGCTGCCAAGTCTGTGGCACTTTGTTATAGCAGCTGTAGCAGGCTGATACTCCCAGGAGCATGTGCCTGCCACAGGCTGATGATAACTACTGAAATTGCCTCCTTTCTGATTTCTTCTGTCCTCTGCTTGTATTGAATTTGGTACTGGCTGTGTTCATGATGGTATCCTTGGCAACTGGACTGCATCTTCATAAGAGCTTCAGATGTGCTCTACCAGATGGAGTCAACTTGTGGTTATATTTGCAACTGTAGAATAGATGCTATTCGACATCATGTGGTTTCTATCCACATGACAATGGGAAGATAAATAGTGTGGTTCTAGTGGGCTTATTTTCTCTCCTGCATGTATATTTTATGTCTCCCAGATATTGTAAACTCCTTGATGATACCATGCCAAAGAGCCCAGCATTGTGCTTGCTGGTCAGAAGAAATAAGTGTTTTACTTATTGGTAAGTGGCTTCTCTCCTTAGTGACTGAGCCTGAGGTTGCATTTGTCATCTACTCATGTCACCTTGTAGAATTCACAAGCCTTTGCTCCCAGGAATATTTAATTAAATAACACCCCCCCCCCCCCGAAAAAGAAAAGGAATTGTTAGTCACACCAAACTTGCTTACAAATAAATGCTAAGCACGTTTAAATTACAAGCTTTCCCAATAAGCCAGAATTTAATTACCCAAAACACAGTTTAAAGAAACCATAGCTCACTTGCATCCATAGCTTTATGTGTATATATATATATATATATATATATATATATATATATATATATTGCCCTTTTTAATTTTAGTCCCACTTTCTGGTGTCCCCATTTCTTTTATAAGAAGACACTGTCTGGAAGCTACAGTTGCTATGGAGTAGTAACAAGGGGTCCTCCACAGGCCACAGAGCCTCCAATCATGAACAGGTGCAGTCACACCCCCTCCACAAACAAAGATATTTTGTTTGAATGGGCAGAACATGGAAGAATGGGATGTATTAATAGCTAAAGAGTGTCTTTATTAACAGTAGAACAGCTGGCAGTTCTATATGGCAGCGCTCATTCCAATCCATTTTATCCAATTGCAAAACTATAAGCACGCTCCACCAGGGAACTAAGGGGAGCACACGCAAGCAATCAGCCATTCAACAGCACTCTAATTGCTTCACAGTTGGAAGTGTGCTCTCCTCAGCCACTGTTATTCTTATGGGGGAAAGGGAGTTGTTGGTGCACCAGCCTATCTAGAATCAAGAGCTGCTAATGCACTTAAACTGCATGGAGACACTTCCTTTGTCTTACAAGGCCTTTCAAGCAATCCTCCGTGGGGTGCCCCTGGTCTCAGCTGATCATCAGTCCCCAGTGCTGGGTGCCAGGAGAGAAGCAGAGGCAGGGGGTTTCTGTTGTCTTTTTGATCTCCTAGCGAAGCTGTTACCCTAGAGAAGGAAAAATAAACCCCCAACGAGTAAGGAGTCTGTCAGACCCTGTTTGAGAATCTTTTTTTAGGGCATCCTGCTGAGCTGAACAATAGTCTGAATGAGTCAATGCGGGACGTCTAAAGGCCTGTGCCTGTATGCCAAGGCTAGGAGCGGTGGGAAGAGATTGGGAAAGGATCCATGTCAGGTGTAATCAGGTTACACAGGCGAAGGGAGAAAGGAAAGAAGTGATCAGAAAGTGGGTAAAAGCACAGTCAAAGGGCACAGATTCAAAACAAAAATTGAAACAATACAGGCAGATGGAGGGGGCGGAACTCCTTCTCATTATGAGTGTATTCATCAAAGAAGGATCCTGCCAAATGTTAGGAAAATCACTTGCAATGTCATATACAGGAGGCTGGGTTGCTTTCTTATTCTTCATCAACCGTTTCCTTCTCTTCATGTGTTTGTTTTTTATCAGCAGTTCTTGTAGCCCAAGAAAACACTGTTTGCAGAGCACTGAATCTCTGCTTTTTTTTTTTTTTTTTTTTTTTTTTTCGGTGTAATTCCTATCTGGTGAGTTTTCCAAGTGTCCTTGGGGGAGAATATTAAAAAGCTCTTGGCTGTGTTTAGCCCAGACAAATATAGGCAGATATGAAATTATAAAATCTTCCTTAGATGTGAGGCTTTCTTTGTTCTCTCCGATCATGGGAGACTGAGGAATGAGACATATTGTTTAGAGTTCCCCAATCAGGCTGCTGGTCACTTTACTTCTCTCTGGCTGCAGTAGGCACTTCCTATTTGGTCCTTGTTAGCATGTAGCTCAAGGTAATAAAATCATAGGTTACTCTCATTTATCTATTCCCATTTTGCTAAATTGCCCCCAAATGGATTTCAGACGTGTTTTTTTCTCCATCTCTACTGATAGCACTTTCTGCATAAAGAAGCACATCTCTGGCCACAACAATAGATTCAGATGAAATGGAAATCATTGTTGAAAATAAAATAGGCCCTAGAGAGCTCAGGACAGTGAAAACCACCCGTCCATAAAGAAAAGTGGCTAATGCTTTAATAAAAGGCATCAAAGACACGGGAGGCCAGACAACAGAGAGGGAAAGAGGCAAAAGGTCTCGTCTTTAATAGACGTTCTTTTATGTTGTGTGCATGATGGGTTAAGTTTTCAGAACAGCATAAATTCCCCCACAAGAATCCTTAAATTCCCAGCCCTCCTGCCAAGAAAGTGAAGATGTGTATGCATCTGTTTGGAAAGCTCCCAAATGCATGGGCAAAACAGGCCAGGCAGCAACCACTGCCAAACATTCAGCAGAGCCCATTGCACACATGCTGAGGAGGGCTTCATTTGGTGGCTTGAAGGCACCTGCAGACAATGCAGGGACGACCGGAAGGAGATTTTTCTGGCAGTGGGATGCCAGGGTATGCTCAGAATGGAATAAACAAACCGACAGATTCTTCCCAACTCCAAGAGGATATTTAGAGGCACATCCAAGCTAGCATCATCTGCACGCAGGATGGAGTCATCTCTCCTAGCTACTTAACAGTATTTTCTTCTTGAGTGGTCTGTGCTGAGGTCAAAGGTGGTTTCTGTGGTCTTTGAGAGCCAATGTTTCTTGGCCAATTAAAGCAGCATCTTTTGGGGCTGGGAATATGTGGAGCATTTCAAGGGGATCAGACATGCATGTTTAATGGAATCTCTGACTCCTAGGTCTGGTTTGAAAGTCATAGTATATGTAATAAGAAGCAAGTTACTTTACATAGTAGTCTTTTCCTATTTTCTGCCACCCTCCCACTAACCTCCAACTACAATCTATATGTATGAAAGTTGCATTCTTTTCCCTAGGACCCAACCCAGTGCCCTAAGCAAGTACCATGTTAATACCATAAATTTGTATAACTACCATGAAATATGTGAATACCTTGTGCATGTATAAATGCAAGGTGACTACTATATTGGCTACATGTCTTACTTAGATAATTTGGACATTCATCTTGGTGTTTATCAGACAGGAACGTATTTTTAAAATTTATTTAAGGGTTCCAGTGTTTTTGAATGACATTCACAGTAGGCTTTTGAGATAGAGCAATAATCTTGTTGTGTCTGTTTACGTGTGGAAGTCCCAGCAGCTTAAACCATGTCTCCCCAGTGAATGGCACCAGAAGATATTCCACAAAAGAATGTTTTTCTTTACATCAGAGGACTAATTGATGTCTTGTAAAACCACAGTTCAAAGGGAAGCTTTGAATAATGTTGCATTCCTACTGGGAGGATCACAAACTTTGTGTCCCATCAAGATTTCCTGGAAGTGAGCATCCGTCAGCTCCCCAATTCTTACTCATTCTTCGCTGTCAGACCACATGTAAACACAGTAGGATGTCACCCACATTTGCTCATCTAGTCCTGCTTTTAGGCCACTATGTAACTATGTATCACAGGCTCTTTGTCTGTAATATTGGGGACATGCATGGTTCTAGTTTCCTCTTCCACATGTGGGGCACTGATTACTTAATGATGGAGAAATCCTCCAACCATGAGACTGGCCTAATTCTGTGTACCAGATGAAGGATGCTTTGAGGGTTCTGTGAATTCTGGCACAGCTGCTTCCTATTTGGGTGATGCATGGATGTGATGGTTAATACTGAATTGCAGCTTGAGAGGATGTAGAACCTCCCATGGAGCACACTTATGAGAGATAATCTAGATAACATTTGCCGTTGGGCATGCCTGTGAGGAATTTTTTTTTCCCCCTGGGGTTAATTGAGATAGGAATACCCACATTAAACGTAAGAGGCACCTTCTGGTGGGCAGCCAGGATAAAAGGAATGTCAAGAGGAAAGGTTTTATTGTTTGTTTGCTTGCTTACTTTTAATGTCCTTCTGGCGAGTTTATCTATCACGTTCATATCTTGATGCTCCTCCCACTGCTATGATCTGCCGACACTGGAACCCCACTTCTTCAGCCTTCTTCTGGATTGAAGACCAATAGCTCTTAAGGCAATCCTTCAGGCTGGATGACTCCACACCAGATTGGGACTGCTGAGTCATCCAGACTCGTGAACTGTGCTACCTCAGGTCTCAGCTTCATGAGTGTGAGGCAGCCATTGCTAAACTGGCCAGCCAAGCAGGTAAATGCCCTTTTAGTATAAAGTCAGTCTTACCGGTTCTATTCCTCTAGAGAAGTCTAACTAACACGCAGTAGGATAGACAGTATCTTCGAACTTATGATCCTATGTGCCATTCTTATTACGGAGTACTGAGAACATGTGCCTGCTCATGAGTTACTCTTATTTATGACAGCGAGTTGGGCATCTTTTTTATGTGCTGGCTTCTTGGTTCTTTTCCCACTACATGGAATGAGAGGGGGCCATTTTCCCAGTTGCACTGAGTGCCTTTCTAATTCTTGTAGGCTCCATCTGTTGATTCAATTTGGCCTTTAATGTGTGGTCTCTGGTGTCTCAGAGCAAGGAACTGCCAGCTTCTTGCATCGAATGGCTCTTCGGCTAATGATAACACTGACTAGTGTGAGGAGTGCCAGGATACACACACCACTGAGGCAGCCCTGTACTCCATCACCAGGTTCATTCAGCTTCCAAAAGTAGATTTCCCCAAATATCAAATGGGTTGACTAATAGGTTGTGATGCCTCCATTTAATGGGCTACCAAGTCCCCAGTAGAATGAATGATGGAGTACTGTATTTATAGACTCAGAAAGATAATCATGTCATAGTCATAATAATGTTAATATAAAATTAATCTTCTTGTATAAAATTACCAGTGTCTATATCCACATATATTTCAA
Source organism: Arvicanthis niloticus (assembly GCF_011762505.2). Taxonomy (NCBI): domain Eukaryota; kingdom Metazoa; phylum Chordata; class Mammalia; order Rodentia; family Muridae; genus Arvicanthis; species Arvicanthis niloticus. The sequence continues at coordinate 34,066,548 of NC_047671.1, forward strand.
TGAGCAGTCATCTGAAAAGTTGTTCATGAATTAACAGTGGCCACCCCTACATAGAATTTGATAAGATTTGACATGATTTCCTCCCTTCTATATATAACTGAACTAGTTCTTGCCATGACAAAACTTTATGTTTGGTAGCAGGACAAAGGAAAGGTAATTTCATTTAAGAAAATGGTGTGTTCTGTTTTATGTTGGGCAGTACTGTAATCTCACCCCTTCAGCAATGTTAAGGACCATTTGCCAAGTATTCATCTGTGGCTGAGGCATTTTTTTTTATTTTTTATTTATTTATTTATTTATTTATTTATTTATTTTTTGCAATCAGGCAGTCATTGAAATAGATATTACCTTGCTTTTCCACGAGACTGGAGCATCTAACAAACCAACAACCCAACAAAATTAATTTTCATACATCTCACAAAGGGGCACAGTCAATGCTTCCTAAATTCTACTGTCTGATTCTACATCCAGAGACTCCAGGAAGTCAAGAGCAACTCACAAGCACAAGATTTGCATAAAAAAATTTTGAGTAGCTCAGACACAATTGCCATGGGAATTTCAAAGGTACATAAGACTTCTCAAGGTCATTTAATTCAACAGTCCCTTCGTGCATACAGCTCATGTCCAACATGAGCTGAGCACATTTGTTTTTTTGAAATTTTACAGCCTGCCAGAACTCCTAGGAGAAAAGAACAGGCCTTGTAATCTCTCTGAGAATATGTTGAGCACGCAGTTTGTCTGTGTTCTCTGGTTCAGTCTCCACAGATATTGAATCAGAGGGACAGGGTGGGAAGCAACAAAGAATAAGCACCCCAGGCGTTCATTTCACTGGGAAGCATGTAACTACTGAAGAACCAAGAGGGACCAGTGCATCTTTTGCTGATGGGTAATGATGATGGAGTTAGAAAGGAAGAAAAAAAGAGAGAAAGGAAAGGGATGGGAGAGCTCAAAGGACACAAAAGACATCCCAAGGAAAGATACATGTTAGTAATTAGAATGATGGAGAGAGGACATAGAGAGCAAGCAGGATATGTGGAAGAGACCCTCTGTGGCTTTTGAAAGGCCACCATCCTGGAGCTTGAGTGAAGGTACACACATTCTCTTTGACAGAGAAAGTTTGGGGTCCAGAAAGGTGGCACCACATCACTTTCCATATTCGTGCAACATGTTCAGTTACTACTTGGCTAGTGAGGCCTTGTTCATCATGTCTAAAAAGGAAATAGCCACCCAGAGATAATAGAGGTCTCAATCTGAAATAGCAAAAAGTCCATGTGTAGAATTCCAAGGCATGTGAATTCGGTGGCGGAGACAACTTTATCTTTATTAACCTGTAACTCAGTGTTTCCTGTGACTCTGAATATAGCTAAAATGTCACCTCAGAATCAGAAGCATATGTGATTTTGACTAGGGAAATTAATGTGCCATTTATTACTGTACTAAGTATTAATAAACAGAATCTTGTTTATTACCATTACTTAGTGTAGGATCATGGCATTCAGTTCCCTGCTCGTTTCTTCAGAGCAGATATTTTTATCTATGTATACACATTATAATATCACAAATTTATTTTGAACTATCTGATAAATATATTTTTATGTAGTATCTGCCGCATGCATGTAAACACGTTATCCTGAGAAAAGGTCTACTAGCTTCATCAATGCCCCTGACTCAGAAAGAGGAATTCAAAATTCAGTATGAGGGCATAGGATCTCACCCTTGTCCTGGGTAGTCTTAAAGATGCCATGAGCTTCTTCTCTACGTGACTGGCATAAGAATTCTCTAGGTACCCTTGGGGTCTTAGCTCTGGCAGTTGCGATGACATATAGCAATAGGCAAACACTCCTTCTACAAAGGGGTTCTTACCAAGATTTGTCAGTAAGTTTGGTAATAATTTGACAAGATTTCTCTAGAAACCTAAAACACTATATAATCATTTTGTTAATGTAAAGTACTACATTTATACTTATATTTATAAAAGGCATAAGTATGTTAGGATACTTGCTATGGGCTGGGCTGACTAAAATATCCACAGTTTGACAAGTGCTTTTGCAATGTTCACGTTCTGAGGGCCCCCATCTGTCCCATAGGTGTGCTTGTCTCCTGCCCCAGCATGAAGATGCAAACACCCATTTGCTCCAAGCAATTGTATTTTGCCCACATTGTCTGCTCTGTCTTGTGCTTATAATACACTCATGTGACAGTTCCATCCAAATGGACAGATGGCAAAGTAAGAAAAAAAAACAGAACCCAGAAAGGCTCCATAGCTGTGGGGTTTTGTGTTTTCAACAAAGACCGCACCTACTCAGCTCAGCCTCCTTTAAGCTCTATCGTGTGAGGCTTCTCGCAGATGGCTCTGCCACGTCAGGCCCACAGCTGTGTGTTCCTGGCATAGGAACAATGTTTGAATTCTTTACAGAAATTTTGTAAGATATGTTTCTTGTTGCCTTTTTATGAATTTTATTTGGTAATTCTTTTTTTTTTTTTTAACACCATAAAGAGTCTGGAGACCATATTGAGAAAACGCTGGCAAAGGAGAGCTATTTGTTAGCTAGCCAGATTTATTTAAAGAGGATCAATCAGATATAATTCTGGAAAAGAGGCAGCCCACTGGCACAGATTGCACATCCCAGCAAATACATAGCTTGAACTGCAGCCACCCTCTATTTCTCTGCTCCCTGAGAATCAGATGCCTCTCTGCTGCTTGCAGCCAGGAGCGATGATGGCGGGAACACTGGCTTTCTGAATGTACAGGACCCATAGCTTTTCAGTCTGATGGGAAGAGGCAGATGGGGGATGGAGCTCACTAATTCAGCATTAACCCAGTAGGCTCCCAGTTATGGATTTGACCCCCAGCATCAGAAAAGCAGGCCTGATCAGATCCGAATTAGACAACAGAAATAGACAACATGCAGAGTCTTTTGACCTAATAGAGTGTAATCCTGCCTGCTTTCAGCAAACTGATATTTGGATGTTTGCAGCACCACTCTGACGGACTTCTATTTTTCTCTCATATAGTACATTCCAACTGCAGATTCCTCTACCTCCACTGTCCCAATTCTGCCTACCCTACTCCTGTCGCCTACCTTCCTCCTCCAGATCCATTCCTCCTTCATTTCACTTCAGAAAAGAGCCAGCCTCCCAGGGGTATAAACTGAAGACTGCATGACAATAGAGGGTAAGCCTAGGCACAAGCCCTCACATCAGGGCCAGCTTTACTCTGGAGAAGTCATGGGTAGTTTCTATGTCCCCAGCATTTCTCCTTGGTGATGAAGCTTTAACCTTGTCATGGTTTGTGTGTGTGTGTGTGTGTGTGTGTGTCTGTGTGTGTGTGTGTCTGTGTGACTAAGTGTATGTCTCTCTGTGTGTGTTTGTGTATTTGTGTGCCTGTGTATATCTGTTTGACAAGACTCCAGGTCCATTTGAGCTGACAAGATAACCCATCAAGTCAGAATAAACTCAGAAATAAAACACAGTTCTTTCTAATCTCAACTGCATGTGAACTTCATCAGGGTCCACTGATGGATTTAAAGATTCCTGTCCTGGTCTTTCAAGCAGAAGTGTAAAAGCTTTGTGGGTTTTAAAGATTTGGGTTGTTTTCTAACAAATGGCGTACTAGTCCTCAGGAAACCCCATCATTGCCTACTGGGTACCTCCGTCCTAAATATAGTATGTGACATACATGGAGGGTGATTGTCACTATGCTGATGTAAGGCCCCAGGGATTGCTACTGTTATCAGAGAAAGAGGTACAGTGTGCATGGCAGTGTTCAGTAGTGTGCAGAGCTGTCTGCAGCTGGCAACCAGCAGTCACTCCAGGCCCTCCTCAGGAGCAGTTCCTCTGATTGACAGTAGCTTGTGACCAGGGTCAAAGCCCCGGCAGCTGCACGCAGGAGCAGATTCTTCCTGCTCACATTTGATGGCTACAGTAAAAGAACCTGCAGGGAGATCCATATTAATGGCTGTAACCAGCTTTCTCTTTCATGATTTTCTGGCCTTTTCATTTTGTTTGAGATTGGATTTGAAAGTGAACTTTGTTCCCCGTTGTAGCCGATGGCAGCAGGCAAATGAGATGAAACCCAGGGAGGCATAGCATGCACGCTGCACACACTGAAAGCAGGCAAATGGAAATGGAGATGACAAGGGTAGCTGGGGCTGGGTTTGGTTTTGCTTTTGTTTTTTTAATAACAGGGGCTAAGCTTCTGCAGGAGTTTCTGTGGGAGGGAGAAGGGTCCAGAATTTACTAGACTCTTTTAGCAATCCTAATAGGCTTTCCAGGAAAGAAATTGAAGCTAGCACCAAAGTACTCAAGCAGATATAAAAAAAAAAAATCAAAGAAACGGTTATGGTTACAGCTGCAATTCAACTGCTTGCTGGATATCCACCTTCTGGGTGGAATGTATGTTAGGAATCAGGAAGCTTTGTAAACTCAGTGGCTGAAATGGAATCGAGAATGGCCAGTGGTGATCACCTAAACAAGACAGTACAGACTTCAAAGGACAGACCACCTCATGGTCATACTGCCCCAATTCTCTCCTCATTGTTGGGTAACTGCAGAATGTGGGTGTGTTTTTAGTCATACCAAAATTCAACCCAAAATATTCTGGACCTTGTTTTTGAATTAGGGCTTTGGGAAAATTCATGTTCCTACCAGAGGATGTTTAAAATGGACTTTCTACAGTCCAGTGAATGATTCGTTTTGAGCTCACTTTTGCTAAGGTGAATGGTCTTTGCAGAAATTCTTTCTTCTTTCTCATTCACATGCACATGGCATTTTTTTTTTCCAGCAGCATTTGTTCAAGAGATGATCTTTGCTCCATCGTACTGCTTTTGCTCTTTTGTCAAGTCCACTCTGTGTTGGGACAACAAATTACCACAGACCAGGGAATATATAACACGGGTGGGATCACAGTTCTAACGGCTGGAACAGAGAGATGGGTGGGCAGACATCTCGCAAAGTCCTTCACGTTAGTTAACTTTGTGTTGGTTTGATGAATGAGCTAACCTCACTCATTAGAAGGAAGCTGTTCATGAAAGAGATATCACATGGCAGGACAGAAGGCAAGAGCAGGAAGGACCCAAACTCCTCTTTATAAGAACCAATCTGCTTCTTTAGCACACAGTTCAGCCCTCATTCACTGGGGCAGTCATAACATAGTCCCCACCCATGAATGTCCCTGTTCACGGCCCCACTACTTTTCAATATCACTAGACTGGAAAACAAGGCTCAGCATGAGTTTAGGTAGAGACACATTACATCCAAATGGCTAGAGTCTTCTTACTACATTGTTCCAAGGCAGACAGTCAAAGGTAGGGGTGGGGTGAAGCATGAAAGGCCCTGATTGTCTTTTAATAGTTACAGTACTTCTATAATAACAAACCCACCCTGTGGTGATGCCACTGAATCATCCCGGAGGCTGGAGCAGATGTCTCCCAACACTGTTGCTTGAGGAAATCTAGATTTCCAGAGCATGAACTTTCATGATGTGATCATGTTGCTCTGCACTGTATCAATGGATTCCTTTCTGGTGACTATTCTGTCTTTGCTTTGGCAACAGCACCATCTTGATCACCATAGCTTTGTGGTCAGACTTGAAGTCAAATCCTGTCAGTCTTATGACTTTGCTTCTCTTCAGATTATATGTGCCATCTTGTACCATTTACCTTTCTATATAAACTTTAGAATTGATGTGTTGATTGCTACAAAATAGGTTGCTGAGAACGTTTCTATTAACTCTCCCATTAACCTAGGATGTCCCACACTAATTCACTTTAATCTTAAAAACATCTAATGCCTACTTCTCAGGAGCCCACTTTAATTAGTCTGGGGGAAATGGGCTCATGTAGTTCAACGTGTCCCATGGGTAATTCTAATAAATAGAACCAATATATTGATATATAGTCGAAATAAAGATCAGACTGTGCTGGACACCATTGGCCTTGCTTCCATCCCTCTTTCCCACTGCTTCTGCTTTCTGGATATGAAATTCTGCCTCAATTTTCCTAGTTTGTGCGACCTTCTCTCTGCAGCAAAAAAGGCCTTCCTATAACAAAATGTTTGACAGGGAATCTTTTCTCTTAATGCCATCATACACACACACACACACACACACACACACACACACACACACAAACACAAACTCTCTATCTCTCTTTCATTCCCTCTCTCTTCACACACACATACAGACACATACCTTTTATTTTTAATAAGGCACACACAGACCTTTTATTTTTAATGTACTTTTTAATAAAGAAGTATTGTTAGTAAAAAAACCTTCAACTGTAATCCTGTTTTAAACATTTGAATATTTGCTAGATATGAAATATTATGACACTCTAGTCTGGGCCCTTTTCCTGCTCATATTTCTTCCCATTCTAGATCTGCCAGTCCCTTTCCATTTCTAGAGGGAAAGTCCACCATGATGGAGGAGGCATCACAGCAAAGGACGGAGAAGGAGACCAAGGGATCATATCTTAACCATGTACAGGAAGCAAAGAAAGTGAACTGGATGTGGGAGAGGCTTAAACACTTAAAGCTCACCTTCAGTGATGTACTTCATCCAGTAAGGCTCTAATCCTACAGGTTCTATAACCTCTCAAGTAGTACCACTGTACTGGCTGGTTTTGTATGTCAACTTGACACAAGCTGGAGTTATCACAGAGAAAGGAGTCTTCCTTGAGGAAACGCCTCCATGAAATCCAGCTGTAAGGCATTTTCTCAGTGAGTGATCAAGGGTGGGAAGGCCCAGCCCATTGTGGGTGGTGCCATCTCTAGACTAGTAGTCCTGGGTTCTATAAGAAAGCAAGCTGAGCAAGCTAGGGGAAGCAAGCCAGTAAGCAGCATCCCTCCATGGCCTCTGCTTCAGCTCCTGCCTCCAAGTTCTTGCCCTGTGTGAGTTCCAATTATGACTTCCTTTGGTGATGAACAGCAATGTGAAAGTGTAAGCTGAGTAAACCCTTTCATTGCCATCTTTCTTCTTGGTCATGATGTTTGTCCAGGAATACAAACCCTAAGACTAAGACAGCCACCAAATATAGGCTAAGTGTTCAAATCTGTAAGTCTATGAGAGACATTTCACATTCAAACTACCAGACTCCTCTTCTTCTAGTCATTCTTTTATTTTTTTTTTTTTGCCTCTTTTCCTTTCCCAAATCTTTTTTTCCTTGCCTTCTTTAGTATCTCAGATTTTGTTTTGTCTCTTCTTCATTGTCACCTCCTTCTTACCATCCTCTAGCCTGCACATCTGGATCTGTTTCCTAGCATCCTCTAACCAGAATGCCCTTATCTAGACCCATTTCCTCACATCCTCTAATCTCTTGGTCTATATCCCTTTCCTAGCATCCTCTCATCTGCACATCTTCATGTGAAACTGTGTTCTCAAGGTCAGCAGTTTAGCTCATTAATTTACTCTAAAAGGGAGAGGAAAAGATTCTTGATTAATACAACTTGGAATAATCAGAAACTAATCTCATCAAAGAATGAGGCCATGTGCAAATTGCAAACACAGCAATGACCACCTACTTGTGAGTGATCCTGGAGACCCCCTTCAGCTCCTCTGTGCCTCCCCTTTGCTTAGTTAAAGATGAGGGCATTGCTTAGTAAGAGATCAGGACATTGGTAGCATCTGCTTCTACAGGCTTGTTTATCTGTAGAGTTAACATACTTATACCTCAGCTGCACTGGGCACTCAGCAGGTACTAATTAAGTGTTGTATGTGATTATGATTATGAATTTTAAGGAACTCCTGACATGGAAGAAGATGAGAGCCTTAACAAAAGATTTACTCATAATTCACAAATGGGACATTTGTCTATAACCAGTGCTCTCTTGCATCAGCCAGCATTTCCTTTGTTAACACTCTCCATTTCTTTGTAAACTCCTTTGTTCATAACCCAGGTACATTTCCATTTGAATGCTTTTTTTTTTAGGTGAAAATAACACCATTTTCACACCATGAAGTTAAGCAGTTGAAATTCATTCATCATGGTGTGACATAATCTCTGTACTATATAACTCAAACAATGAATAACTCTGTCTGGTTTTCTCTTGCTTGCATGGGAGTTACAGAAGAAACACACACATTTTGTGTTATTTGGTTGTTAAGGAGGCACTAAAAACATGGGGTGGATGTCAGGTGAATTCTTGATTCTTTAGTCTACTTTGAGAAATAGACCCATTCCTTTTCCTGGAAACTAAAGACTTTTCACCAACCAAACGAAATCTACAACTTATGAACTTACAAGTTACAACTTGTAAGTAGCTGAAGAAGAGATGAGAGTTAATTCTGAGCATTGTACTTCCTCACACAGGCAAGAGGGTATTCGTCCAGCCACCCATCATCCACCCATCATCCATCCATCTATCCATCCATTCATTCATCCATCCATCCATCCATTCATCCATCCATCCATTCAGATGCTCTCTTGCTTTGTACTATACTGACAACCATCACCACTGCCCACAGTGCACCCTAATACCTCACAGGACTTTAAAAGTAGAGCTCAGCTGTAGTGTTCACTTGCTCCCCCTCTACCACGTGAATGCTCTCCCATTGATGGGTAAAATCTAAGGATGCTTGTAGATCAGTAGGGGAGTATTGACAATGCCTCTGCTTTTCTCCCCAAACTCATGTCCACATGAGAACCTCCATCAGGGGGATTACTTTCTTTGCCTAGACTCTAGTATGAGGTGTGTTATGAACGATCATCTGAGCTGAGATGTAAATAGAAAAGCCACTGTTTGTCTGGCCTTTGACTTGTGTTTTGTTCCAGGAATGGAGAATTTCATTGCTTAAAGCAAGAATAGCTTCAAGCTGATAGGGATGCATCTTAGAAGTAAGAATACACATAGGAAATGGAGTTTTTACATTAAACTATGAAAGAAAAGATCCACATGTGAATATAATTGAATGCACACCAGGGTTTTGTGAATTCACACCCTAGCCCAGGTTAATTTACATATCCCTAAAATTATGTCCCTCTTGCCCCTGTGCATACAAGTCCCTGTTTGACACTTGGAACTTCCACATCTGGGTTGAAGAGTACCACATTGGTTATCCACTCTTGCATGCCACTGATTCCAGAACTTGGAACCTTCTAGCAGCAATGTGTTATTTTATTATTGTGCCTGAGTTTGAAATCTTAATAGGACAACAGTGAACATGGCTTCGGCTTGTCCCATGTGTCACTGGCATTACTCAAGAGGCTCAAAATCTTGAGAGTAAAATAACCTGCAAACTGGCTAAGATCTTGAAGTATGTCCCTCTAGGGTAACTCAATTGTGGGGCCTCTCCAAGGCTGCTTAAGTGTCCCCCGAAAGTGACTGTTGATTTCTCCTAGAGCTACTGGTTCCAAGAGGCTATTGCAGGAGTAGAGATGTCTACTAGGGTCTAGCCTTGGTTCCACAACTGGACATAACTACCACTGCATTCTAATCTTTACAACTGAGCTATGAAGTACAGTCCACGTTTCAGCTGAGACCTGAGTTCTATGTCTAAAAAGACAGAGTGTCAATGAATATGTGAAAGTTAAAACAAGGAATATGAAAAAGTCCTATGAGCAAGAAAGATGGTTGGGAGTTACACCAATGCCCCAAACTTTCTGTAATGTGGGCTTCCATTCTAAAAGTCATAACAGGAGAGTGGCCTGCAGGAATGGAGGACTTTTAGTCCAGACATTGCTCTGAATTCACATGGACCCTCTGGTTCAAAATGCACAGAACATTATGGCCAATATTACTAACTCTGTAGAGCAGGAGAAACTGAAAGCACAGAAAGTCAGGCAAGGGCTAGAGACAGGATCTGAGACATCTTTCACACGCCATCTCTTTGCTATACATCACCGTGTTATACTGTTTCTTGGTTAAAAAAAATAACCAAAAAAAACCAAATTTGTTTTTTTTTTAAATATTGATTTGATTTACAGTTCTATTTCATAACCAGCCTTGGACTATTTACAAAATCCAACTATTTCTCTCTGGGTTCCCAGTTTTTATTTTCTTCAGACAACTCAGTCGTCCCAAGCATCCTAGTTTGGTTTCTGTTGTTATGATAATAATGCCGATGAAAAAGGGTTGGTTTGGCTTACAGTTCACAGTTCATCAATGAGAGAAGTTAGTGCAAGAACTCAAGGCAGAAACCTGGAGGCAGAAGCCATGGAGACCTGCTGCTTCCTGGCCTGCTCCCCACAGTTTTCTGAGCCTGCTTTCTTGGAGAACTTCAAACTACTTACCCAGAAACCAGCATGCAGTGTGTTAGGCCCTCCCACGTCAATCATTAATCAAGAAAATGCCCCCAGACAAGACCATAACTTAGTCTGAGGGAGGCAATTCCCCCAACTGCAGCTCTGCATCCCTCATTACTCTAGTTTGTGCCAAGCTGCCAAAAACTAACCAGCATACAAAGATTTCACATTTCAGAATGGACAAGTCAGATGCTTACAAGTCACTGAGTGTTGCTGGGGGATAGGAGTGAGTGTGGAGATTTCATGCCCCCCTGCTTCCCACAACACACACACACACACAAGTGTTCTGAGAACAGAGGGAAATAATGAATGAGTATGATTTGAAATCTGTAAGACAATCGAGAGTTAATATAAGCTCTGCACATAAGGTGGTTTCTTTATTTTATGTGCTATTTTCTGCCTCACAACCTGGAGCAAAACAAAATGACATTCAAGCAATTTAGAGAGTCACTATTAATTTGGCTTCTGCCCATGAAGACTCCTGGAGATTTCTCCAGTGATATTTTATAAGTAAACACCTCCCACCATGCTTCCTAGTCCTCTATAAAGTCCCTCAGTAAATTGTCAGCCAGCAAAAGTTCCAGGGTGCTTTAAGGTTGGGAGTTCACAGATAGCCATGGCTGGGAGCTGTTCATGTGTGACATAGCCATCCTGTTGTGATCTGAAAGTTCCTGTCTCCTGAACTCACACTGTTGAGACCCTAACTCCTCAAAGGTCAATATTATGAGATACTCTTTGAAATCCCAAACAGGGTCTACTCCTACCAATAGGATTAGGGCCCTTCTTACAGTCCAGGGAAAGTGTCCCTCCCCATTTTACCCTGTGGAGACACAACACAAAGTTGGTTATACAACCAGGAAAGAGTCCCTCCCAACCTGCTTGAGCTGCAGATCTGTCAGATATCTGCCTCCAGGACCATGAGCAACAGACTTCTGCCTAAAAGCCTCCAGGTCTATCTATAGTCCTTTTCTTCTAACAGTTTGAATGGACTAAGACAGATGAACACGGGCTTGAGAGGAAGTTAATTGGGTGCAAAATGCACTGACAATTTGAAGGGAGGAGACAGCCGAACAAGCCAACCATGGAAACTGCATTTGATTTAACAAACATGTAGTGCTTACAGTGGACCAGGATCTATTCTAATCTTTTTTTTTTTTCAGATATTAACTCATTTATCCTCTGAGGTCACAACTACTTATGGACCCCATTAATAGTTCAGATGCATAAGCTGGGTGGGTAGTCAGTGGCTCAGGGTCACAGAGTCAGTGAGGATTAGGGCTCTAGTTCCAATCTGGGGCCTCTTGACATCTGAGTCCTGGTATGTAGCTACAGTGCTGAACTCAGTTGCCCTTGCATTTGCCCTCAGTGCTGAACTCAGTTGCCCTTGCATTTGCCCTCAGTGCTGAACTCAGTTGCCCTTGCATTTGCCCTCAGGAACTGGTCTAACCCAGACAGATCACACCATTACTGATTTCAGAATAGAAGCACAATTCCGTTTTGATTCCAAAAGTACCATTTCCCCCAGACAGAAATGAGGCTGCATTCACTCTTCTACTAACCCAATGTCAACAGCTGAACACTCTAGCCCCAGACTGTACTGCCGCATGCCATATGATGCTTCCCAGATGAGTGGGATAATGTTGGAAGACTATTTAAAGCAACAGTCCTTTTGGCATTGAAATAGAAGTGACAGGAACTCGGTAAGGCTACATAAACACAGCACACAGGTGTTAAGGGGGGGGGGGGGAAGAAGTAGTTGCAAATAAAGGCCAGGTCCTTTCAAACACAGAGAGAAATGATACAGTAAATGGGCTCCAACCTTCTGTTTTCAGGCTCGTGACCTTTGTTTCATTAGGCAAACCTTTAACTGTGATAAACATTCTCTTAAATGAATATCATTTCCTTACAATTACAGAAGGGCCATACATAATACACAGTTCCCCAGGCAGCCCATGTGCCTGTCATGCATATTTCATGAGCAGTTTCATTCCCTTTCAAGCAATCCCCCAGTCCTCTGGCTCTGGTGACTAAGAAATAAAGGTCTTGTCCACGAAGAGATCTCAGGGCACTTATTGTCACTCTGCACTTTATCTAGGAGAGCCAAGGAATGACCTGCTTGTAGCATCTGACCAGCACTATAGCAATGTCCCTTTTCATGTAAGTATTCCGATGAGAAACAAGTCCCACTGGTTGTATTTGCCTAATGTAAATTCTATGCCAAGCCGGGGGAAAGCATGAGGCCCTGAAGAGAGTACTTGTAACAACCTAATGAATGTAAAAAGAAGAGGGGGGGGGAGGGGAAGGGACTTGCATTCCTATGCCTACAACATGTTCAATACTTGTGGGGCTGAAAAAAAAAATAGATCATGGTCCACGGGATCGTGGTCAGGCAATTTAAGTGAGTCGACATCTGTTTGTGTGAAGTGATGTCTTTCCCAGCTGCCTCAGCTGGTGGGAAATAAAGTGTTGGAATGATAATAAGCAGAAAGGAAGTTTGAAGTAACAGTGAAATATAAGCCTCTTTATAGTCTCAATAGATTTTGCGGGCAATTTCCCTTTTCTCCTTTCAAGACTATTGAGTTCGTCAAGACAGCTTCATCTTTTTTGAGATCTTCCTCCACTCTGAGAATACGATCCGATCCAAGAAACATGTACCCTGTCTGCCAGTTCTAAAAGGTTGATTTTCGGAGTCAGATAAAACTAAACGACAATTTACTCTCTCAAAAATTCTGGCTTTCAAAAATTATCAGCCTAGAAAATAGCTCCTGTGTCTTTTACCCCTGACCATTGTGACCAGCCTGCCATCATTTGATTAAAAATACGTTTTGAATGCCAAGTTAGAACCCGGATGTGCATATCTCTTAGTTAGACCTCCTGCTTTAGTCAAGCCCTAGTTGTCCCCAAAATATTTGAGTCAGAAGCCTTTGTTGTGTGTTCTCTTAGACCTGGAGTTGGGGGTTGGGGGTGGGGAAATGTTTTCTTTACATCAGCAGAATTAATATTTATGTTGTTCAAGTATTAGAGAAGCCACAGAAAATTATTAATTCCAAAAGGTTATAATTATCTTTAAAATGGTGGCAGCCATTGAAATGTAAATTTTTACAGAGAGGCAAGGGAGAGGGCTCCTGTTCTTGGTGCCTGGGCCATCACAGCTTCAACTGATGATCCAAATCAAAGAGAGGTCTCTCCAGAGGTGCAATGGGGCTGGGGGCTGGGGAGTGAGCAGGGAGATATTCTGTTGTTCTTTGGCTGTGTTACTGTGTGAGTGAGTGAGTGAGTGAGTGAGTGAGTGAGTGAGTGAGTGACACAGAGAGACAGAGAGATGGAGACCAAGACAGAGAGACAGAGGGGGACAGAGACAGAGAAACAGACAGACAGACAGACAGAGCGATGGGGGAGAGAGAGAGAGAGAGAGAGAGAGAGAGAGAGAGAGAGAGAGGAAGAAGGAAGAAAGGCGGGAAGGAAAGGAAGGAAGAAGGGAAGGAGAGAGAGAGCTCAAATGAGGTTCAAATCTGTCTTCCATAGAATGTGAAACTCATCAAAGCTTACCCACAATACATAAAGCTTCCTGAACCCATAGATGTAAAAGATTCATTGACAAATTTTCTGAATTAAGCTTGCACTCCCCCTCCTATCTAGGCCAAGAGAGTTTGAACCAAATGGGAGTTAACTGATGATCTGTGAGGTACAAAGTCTTGATAATTTCCACTGATGGTGTAGCTTAGCTTTTGGCTCATGCTTCTGAAAAGTGATTGCCTTGATTCACATTGTGTGAGGAGATAACCAGGTCAAGGGCAAGGTAAAGAGAACATCAAGCAAAGAAGAGATGAGAAATGTGAACCTGTGTGGCAAAGCCCACACCCAAGCCTCAGGAGCTCACCAATAAACCATGAGAGACAACTGGAATCTTCCCCAACCCCTGAGTGTTGCTCACTGTGTAGACATCTCTCAAGCTCCATTAAATTCTATTTGACGTACATTAAAAAAGATTTAATCACAGATGCCAGTCAGCTAACCAACCCATTAATCTAGCTGTTTTTCCTAAGAAAATTGTATTTTAAAAGGTCTTTTTTTTCTCAATTTAATTTAGTCATCCTTTTAAATTTCATGTATTTATCATGTAAATGCGCCTTATTTGCAAAAGAAAAGCATAGGATTCAATGAAATAAATAGTTATTTCATTAAAATGGATACAAAAAACCCTGTGATTAGGGTAATTAATTTGCACACTAAAAGCTATCTTCCTGGTTCAGATCATTAATATTGATGGCCTTCGATTTTGTTCTCGGTAATGTTCCTTGAAATTTACTCAGAACTGGCACCAGAGCTTAAGGAGCAGAAGGCAAGCAAAGCAGAGGGTTGGGGAGCTACTGGGGCCGCCCGCTTCCCTCCTCAGCCAGCCTAGCAGTTTGCAGGCCTGTGCACCCAAATCAACTCCCAACTCAGGTTGCAGCTTCTATCTGTATCTTATTTCAAATGTCAGTTATTGATGCCTGGCACTTATTGACATGTGTCTTCTTTAGGAGAAAGGGAGAGAAAAAAAACATTTAAATTGCAAAATAACATTACAGGAGATTATGTCTAGGTACCACACGCTGTTATGCGCAGCGCTGCCAGATAACAAGGCAGCGTCTGTCAATATACCTTTCTCATTAGATTTTCATCTGCATATTATGCAAATGGATTTGAGCAGCCTCCACTTTGATAGCTCTCCACCACGGGTTTGAGTCAAGGCACATATTTTGTTTCTGTGCTGTTCAGCAGATGTATTCTACCAAAGACCTTGTGGAAAAGGTGTCATATCAGTGTGGCACACTATGCAGAATACAGCTGTGGGCTACACGCACTGAAAAAAATCAAATCCTGGAACAGTTTTAAATTGCCTTACCTAGCTGTGTCAGCATGCTCAACAATCCTGGAGATGGAGAAATGAGCTACTATCTCCATAGAGATATGCACGCAGATGGAATAATATAATATTTTAACTCCCGTACAGTATTTAACTTGCATTTCAAGAATTCCCGACAGGAGTACTGCTAATGCTTTGTAATTACAGATAGAAGCATGATTTTCAAGACTGTATCGCTCTGTCTCCCCCACCCCCTTCTCTCTCTCTCTCTCTCTCTCTCTCTCTCTCTCTCTCTCTCTCTCTCTCTGTGTGTGTGTGTGTGTGTGTGTGTGTATGTGTGACATTGCATTTGGAATTTCCCTTTCAGGAGATCATAAAGTTATACAAAGTTATCATAATCACTCTCTTGCATCTGCTATTTTGAGATTTGCTTTAGACCACTAAGTCTCTTCCTCAAATAAGGAAGCCAGAACTCACGTTTCCAATAGGCCCCTTTGTTGTTTTCATGCCAGGAGTGCTTGTGTTAACATTTGAACAGAGTTTGATAGAGCAGTGACTGTGGTGGGGTTCAGTGCCACTCCTCATTGGTGGGGTGAATTCTATTGGTGGTCTTACACGGTCCTTACCATGTAAAATGCTTTGAGCTTTCACTTCCATAGTTTAAACAGCTAAGAAAATAATTCTAAGGTCTATCTATCTATCTATCTATCTATCTATCTATCTATCTATCTATTGTATTTTATAAATATGAAAGAGCCAGGATATGTTTGGTAGAGTCACTGTATGGTGAGGTGGAAGAGGGTGCCTCTGCAGGCCCATGCTGAGCCATCCCTTGTCTGTGAGGTACCAGCGACACAATGGGTATAGTATAGAATAGAGTTTATTTAGGGCATGAGAAGGGGAGTTGAGAATGGTGTACAGATGGAGAAAGGCAGAGAGAGAGAGAGAGAGAGAGAGAGAGAGAGAGAGAGAGAGAGAGAAGAGATTAGAGACAACCCAAGAACACATGGAATGAGAGGTGGGAGGGGGATGGGGAGAGAAAGGACAGAGAGGGTAAGAGGGTGAGAGTTAGAGAATGAGGAGGGAGCAAATAGCCCCTTATATAGTGAGTCAGGCATACCTGGCTGTTGCCAGGTAACTGTGGGGTGGAGCCTAGAAAGAATGCTAACACTCTATCTATCTATCTATCTATCTATCTATCTATCTATCTATCTATCTATCTAAACAGGGTTTCTCTGTGCTGTCCTGGAATTCACTCTGAAGATCATGTTGTCGTCAGACTTAGAGACCCATCTGCCTCTGCCCCCAGTGTGCTGGGATTAAAAGCATGGGCTGCCATGCCTAACTCTGAGATTTTTTTTTTTTTTAAATGAAGGAAACACTGGACCTTTTTAGATATCTGTATACAAGACAAAACACCTATCTAGAAATCTTCAAACACTGGTTACTTCAAGCAGCAGAGAGGTGTCCCACAGGAGAGCAAAATTGCTGGAAGCAGAAAAGAAGGCTTCCACACCCACCCGTAGCCCTCAGGAGCTTTCTTTGGCCATCTACTTTTGTGTAGCAGTGCTTCAAGTGAGATTCTTGTGGTGCTCTGTCCTCAGGCAGGCGGAAAACAGCACGGATCTGCTTGTTAATATTCATGGCAAACGTGCTGTCCCTACATTGTTTGCTTTTAAAATAAAAGCTCGTTTTTTTTTTCTACCCCACCCCCAACCTCCTCTAAAAAGACACACATGGCGTGTAAGATGTTTTTCTAAAGAAAGACATTGAAAAGACATTGCCTCGAGGTTTGCTGAAGCAAAAGCATGTTTAATGTCATGCCTCCCCCACCCCAATTTTTTTTTTAACATCTATTTACCAATTACAATGCTTTCCACAATATGCTTCCTTTAACCAATTCCAGAGTAACAAGCAGGTGAGACAAGTTGGGAACACTACTCCAGTTCTTTTTAAGCAATAAGAGGAATGGTAATAAGAAAATAGCTTTTTTTTTTTTTTTTTTTTCCTTCTTCTAAGAATCCAGATCTCCCAACTGCTGACATTAGGAAGGATGTGAAGCCTGCCTGGTAAGGCATATTCACACTTGTTAAGATGCCAGACACTGAATGCAGCAGAAATAGCAGCACTTAGAAACAGCAACCAGTCAGCCCTCCCCCTACACAAAAAGTCTAAATTCAAACCCCCCATAAACTTGGCTTCCGAGGCCTTTATGGGTGTAAACAGAGGGACACAGGGGCTGCCACACTTGGGTTTCTGAGGCATATTCATAAGAAAGCTCACTGTGGCTCTTACTGGAGATTCGCAGAATCTTCTTAGGCGTCACCCAGAACATTTATAAATGTACAGGCCACCCAACACATTTTGTCACTGCCTCTGATGCTCAGAAGCTCACTTTCCAAGTGGGGTACAACAGGAATAAAAAGATGTCCTGACTCCTACTCCACCTTAACCCCACCCTGCCCCCACCCCGCCCTCACCCCAGGCAAAGCAAAAGAATTAGAATGTTCTGTGAGATATGGAGGGTTGGAGAAGCTATTCAAATATTGCTCTTGTTTTATTACGCTAATAACAGTTCTAGATGAGGCACTCAAAGTCTTCCTGGGACATCCTTTGTAGGACCTGCTCCTCCTGCTGCCTCATCTGACTTTTTAGCTGCTTCCCAAATGGTTTTAGAGTTACTCTCCCAGAGTGGAAGATGTTAGAGTAGAAAATGCTTCTGGTCAAGAACAAAAGAGTCTTTGTACTAGGTAGAACCCTGACATTCTATTTGGGGCTCATTAGTCATTTGGCGTTATGTTTTATATGTGCTCAGCCCAGGGAGTGGCACTATTACAAGTTGTAGCCCTGTTGGAGTAGGTGTGGCCTTGCTGGAGTAGGTGTGTCACTGTGGGTGTGGTCTTTAAGACCCTCATCCTAACTGCCTGGAAGCCAGTATTCTACTATCAGCCTTCAGATGCAGATAGAGAACTCTCAGCTCCTCCTCCTGCATCATGCCTGCCTGGATGCTGCCATGTTCCTGCCTTGATGATAATGAACTGAACCTCTGAACCTGTAAGCCAGCCCCAATTAAATGTTGTCCTTATAAGAGTTGCCTTGGTCATTGTGTCTGTTCACAGCAGTAAAACCCTAAGACACTTGGCCCAGGGAACATGGCCATAAAGGTGAGCTTACCTTAAATGGTACTGAAGAGATGGGCAGAGTAATTAGTCCTTTCATGAGATGCTGTACTTTCCCTTCCCAGAATCCCTACCCATAATGTAGAAGCTTATTGGATGCAGGCAAGTAAGTGTTGTAAGCCTGTCTACCTTTCTGAATTATTCAGAAAAGTTTACGTTTTTCTACCCGTTCTATCTCTTTTCCAGCATGATCCTCCTCTAACCCCCATGTTTCGGGCTTCCCCAACATTTCAAGCTTTCTTATTCTTCGTGTAAAGCCTCCGTCAGTGCCTTGTGCTGCTTACTGGCCATGTTTCTTCCCACTTACAGAGCAGGCCCTTAGTCTTCTCTTCTTCCTATTTTCTTCATCCTCTTTCTCCAGGAAATGCCTAATGTTTACATGTTGCTGGCCTAGGGGCTTTTCTCTCTTCAACTCTAGTAATGTCCTTGTGTTTCCATTTGAGTACATTTAAAATTTTTTTATTAATGAGTCTAAGAACCCCGAGAGGGAACCCCAGCTTCCCAAGCACTAAAGTCAGTTCCTTGGACACTATGAACTTAGGTCTCTAGATTTCAGAACTTTGAGATAGTAGTTAGAACATGCAGTATGCTGCATGTCAACTAATACAGCTCTTCAACGATATGTGCTGTTTTTTTTCTTTGCCTCTACAAAATCCTTTCTTCTTGTCACAATCTGAGTAGTGAGGAGTCATTCATTGGATTTACTGATAAAGAAATGGTTGTCACTATTAATCTCAACATAAAAGATAAGAAACACATTTTTGGTTGGCAATCGCCAAATGTAGCCTTTTTACTGCCTAAAAACCAGTTTTTTGTTTTGTTTTGTTTTTAGGTTTCTCTTACATTCAAAGGAATTCATAATGCACGTTCATCTTGCACTGTTGGGGGAAATCTTCCCTGTGCCTTAGTTGAGAGACTGCTCAAGGGAATGTGGCTCTAGCAGAGAACCCAAGTTCAGTTCTTAGCACCTAGGTGGGAAGAGGCTCACACTGCAGGTAACTGCAACTCCAGAGATCTGATGCTCTCTTCTGACCCCTAAGGACACTTCTCTCACATGTGCCTGTAAGCCCATTCGAGTGTGTGTGTGTGTGTGCGTATACACACACAAACAAAATTAAATAATCTATAAAGCCATATTGCTTCTGTAAAGAAAATTGAAGAGGCTATCATCAAAGTGTTTTGATAGCAGTAATGATTTTATTCTTGACTCAGAGATTTGACTTTTTTTTTTTTTTTTTTAATATATAAGTCCTTTATCAACCTCAAAGAGCCCAAATTGTACTTGTGATCAGGATCTTGTTTCTGGAGCTAGGAATCTGAGGCCTCACTCATCAGCCTGCTGCACGGTTCTCTTCTCAGATGCATAAATACCATCCAAAAAATTTCTCATATCTTTGTTTTTAACTGTTGTAGTTTGCTAAATCAGAGTCGCTGAATTTGAAACAAGTTCGATATCATTTCCTTCAAGGATTACTTCATCCTTCTGGGCTTGGGAAACAGAACAAGCAACACCTGTCCTCATCCGAATCCTGCAGATGTATTTTTCACTTAAGACATTTTGGATTTCAATTGAAGACCCATTCTCCTGAATAACGACATTGATGGGAAAGTGAGCATACACAGACTCATCTTGTAACGGAAGCCCAGTGTAACACCCTTGATCATGTTCTGAACATGACTGCAGATGGTTCTGACAGTGGCCAGTTCCTTTCTGTTATCCCACCATTTGTTGACCCGGAGCCTTTTCTTTTTCTTTCCAAGAAGACTCAGCTCTACATTGATGTGATTGAAGTCCTTCTGCAGAGTTCCCCTGGGGCCCTTCACAATGACTGTGCGCCCCTTCAGAATGATGTCGACATTTTCTGGAATGCCAACAGTCTGATTGCTGAGAATGGTCTTCATTCTCACAGTAGATGGGGCAAAGACCATTTTGACTTTTGAAATAAATATTTCATTGAGATATTATCTTTTCTGATTACTCAGTCTTTGGGTTTTCTTTATGTGGGGCTTGTTTTTTCTGCTTCACTCTTGTCCTAACCCCGATCTGTATACAAGATGATGTATTCTGGTTAGGATACTCCCTTTCTACAGCTCACAGAGTTCATTCCTCCAGACTTGACCCCAGATTTTAACCGAAGACAACAGCATTGCATATCAATACAGCTGTTAGCTGTATTCAGGTGCTGTTTCAGGTGCTGTTTCACTTTCCTTTACCTGGAAAGAAGCAGATTGCTGGCTGCTCTGCACAGTGTTTCCAGTGGAATAGTGGAAGTCCAAAGGGAACTATCATCTACAAGAAGAGAGGAGAATGCCCAGCAGTGGGCTACAGGTGGGCCAGGGAAGAAATGGTAACAAGAAGCCCTGCAGGCTTGTGTGTTGGGCAGGAGCAGAATCCCTTCCTTTTCTAATAGGTAACAGAAGGAAAAATACGGTGAAAGTTGCAACATTAACAATTTGCCGGCCCCTCTTCCGGTCTGAGGCCTGTGGGTGAGTGCACCCCGGATACCCCCAGACACATTCTGGGGGATCCATAGAACCCATAGCCAGCGCTAGCACTCCCCTTCCGCCGCTCGCCCCTCTTCCGGTCTGAGGCCTGGGCTGGACCTCTGCCCGGCCAGCCTGTGAGTGCACCCCCATATGGCCAGACACATTCTGGGGGATCCATAGAACCCATAGCCAGCGCTAGCACTCCCCTTCCACCGCTCGCTCCTCTTCCGGTCTGAGGCCTGCGGGTGAGTGCACCCCGGTTACCGCCACCAGACACATTCTGGGGGCTCCACAGATCCCACAACCATCTTTAGGTAGGAAAACCCACATACTACCCTGAGCCCATAGCTGGGTGCCCTGAGTGCTCAGAATCCAGCAGATACCCCCCCCCCCCCCCCGCTCGCCCCTGCCTGCTAAAACCCCCTTCTGCCCATCACCCGGGTCTGAGGCCTGGACCAGACCTCTACCAGGTCTGCAGTTGTGTGGACCCCGGATACTGCCTGAGACATACTGGAAGGTCCGCTTAACCCAGAGCCACAGAGAAACAACTGAACTCAGAGTGTCAGACAACATATCCTGAGATATCCAAGAGGAGACACTGCACCCAGAACAGCAGACATCTAGCTGGACTGCTACCTTGGAGGCACCATATCCTGAGGCATCCTAGAGATACCACCGTAATCAGGGCAGCTGGAAAAAATCACAGAGACATCTGGACCCCTAGAAGACCAAACACAAGTGAGACAACTGGAAAGACAGGCTTCAATCAGAGACAGAAGTACAGGTAGCACTAGAATTAACCAGATGGCAAAAGGCAGGCGCAAGAATGTAAGCAACAGAAACCAAAGTTACATGGCATCATCAGAACCCAGTTCCCCCATCATAGCAAGCCCTGAACACCCCATCACACCAGAAAAGCAGGATTCAGAATTAAAATCACTTCTCATGATGATGATAGAGGACTTTAAGAAAGACATAATTAACACTCTCAAAGAACAGATAGAAACCCTTAGAGAGGAAACACAAAAATCCCTTAAGGAATTGCAAGAAAATGCAACCAAACGGGAGAAGGAATTAAACAAAACCATGCAGGATCTAAAAATGGAAGTAGAAACAATAAAGAAATCACAAAGGGAAAATACCCTGGAGATAGAAAACTTAAAAAAACGATCAGGAGTCATAGACACAAGAATTACCAACAGAATACAAGAGATGGAAGAGAGAATCTCATGTACAGAAGATACCATGGAAAACATTGACACAACTGTCAAAGAAAATGCAAAATACAAAAAGCTACTAACCCAAAATATACAAGAAATCCAAGACACAATGAGAAGGCTAAACCTAAGGATAATAGGAATAGATGAGGGGGAAGACTCCCAACTTAAAGGACTAGTAAATATCCTCAACAAAATTATAGAGGAAAACTTCTCTAACCTAAAGAAAGAGCTGTCCATAAATATACAAGAAGCCTACAGAACTCCAAATAGTTTAGACCAGAAAAGAAATACTTCCTGCCACATAATAGTCAAAACATCAAATGTACAAAACAAAGAGAAAATACTAAAAGCAGTAAGGGAAAAAGGCAAAGTAACATATAAAGGCAGACCTATAAGACTTACACCAGACTTCTCACCAGAGACCATAAAAGCCAGAAGATCCTGGACTGATATCATACAGACCCTAAAAGAACATAAATGTCAGCCCAGACTACTATACCCAGCAAAACTGTCAATCATTATTGATGGAGAAACCAAAATATTCCATGACAAATCCAAATTTACACAGTATCTCAACACAAACCCAGCACTTCAAAAGATAATTGGTGGAAAACTCCAACACAAGGAGGGAAACTACAACCTAGAAAAAGCAGGAAAGTAATCTTCCAAAAACTGTAAAAGAAGGTAGCTACACAAACATATCTCCACTGCCAATAACAAAAATAACAGGAAAAAACACTCATTTTCCTTAATATCTCTTAATATCAATGGACTCAATTCTCCAGTAAAAAGACATAGATTATCAGACTGGATACATAAACAGGACCCAACATTTTGCTGCATTCAGGAAACGCACCTCTGTGGAAAGGACAGACACTACCTCAGAGTAAAAGGCTGGAAAACAATCTTCCAAGCAAATGGTCCCAAGAAACAAGCTGGAGTAGCGATTCTAATATCAAATAAAATCAGTTTTCAACCAGAAGTAATCAAAAAAGATAAAGAAGGACACTTCATATTCATCAAAGGAAAAATGTACCAAGAGGAACTTGCAATTCTCAACATCTATGCCCCAAATGTAAGGGCACCCACATACATAAAAGACACTTTACTAAAACTTAAAGCATACATTGCACCCTACACAATAATAGTGGGAGATTTCAACACCCTACTCTCAGCTATGGACAGATCATGGAAACAGAAACTAAATCGAGACACAATGAAACTAACAGAAGTTATGAACCAATTGGACTTAACTGACATCTATAGAACATGTGGAAAGGACAGACACTACCTCAGAGTAAAAAAAAAAGAATATACCTTCTTCTCAGCACCTCATGGTACCTTCTCGAAAATAGACCATATAATTGGTCACAAAACAGGCCTCAACAGATACAAAAAGATTGAAATAATCCCTAGTACCTTAACAGACCACCATGGATTAAGATTGTCTTTGACATGGTCAAAAACAACAGAAAGCCCACATACACTTGGCAACTGAACAATGCTCTACTCAATGATAACTTGGTCAAGGAAGAAATTAAGAAAGAAATTAAAGACTTTTTAGATTTAAATGAAAATGAGGACACATCATACCAAAACATGTGGGACTCATTGAAAGCAGTACTAAGAGGAAAAATCATAGCTCTAAGTGCTCACAAAAAGAAAGTGGAAAGAGCATACATTAACAACTTGACAGCAAACCTGAAAGCATTAGAACAAAAAGAAGCTAGTATACCCAAGAGGAGTAGACGGCAGGAAATAATCAAACTCAGGGCTGAAATCAGCCAAGTCGAAACAAAAAGAACTATACAAAATATCAACAAAACCAGGAGCTGGTTCTTTGAGAAAATCAACAAGATAGACAAACCCTTAGCCAGACTAACCAAAGGGCACAGAGACAGCATTCAAATTAATAAAATCAGAACTGAAAAGGGAGACATAACAACAGAAACAGAGGAAATTAAAAAAATTATCAGATCTTACTACAAAGGCCTATACTCAACAAAATTAGAAAATCTGGAGGAAATGGACAATTTTCTAGATAGATACCAGGTACCAAAGTTAAACGAGGAGCAGATAAACCATCTAAACAGTCCCATAACACCTAAAGAAATAGACACAGTCATTAAAAATCTTCCTACCAAAAAATGTCCGGGGCCAGATGGTTTCAGTGCAGAATTCTTTCAGACCTTCAAGGAAGACCTAATACCAATCCTCTTCAAGCTATTCCATTGAATAGAAACAGAAGGAACACTACCCAATACATTCTATGAAGCTACCATTACACTCATACCTAAACCACAGAAAGACCCAACAAAGAAAGAGAACTACAGACCAATCTCTCTTATGAATATTGATGCAAAAACACTCAATAAAATTCTCAAAAACCGAATCCAACAACACATCAAAACAATTATCCATCAAGATCAAGTAGGCTTTATCCCAGGAATGCAGGGATGGTTCAATATTCAGAAATCCATCAATGTAATCCACTACATAAATAAACTCAAAGAGAAAAACCACATGGTCATCTCACTAGACGCTGAGAAAGCATTTGACAAAATTCAACATCCCTTCATGTTAAAAGTCTTGGAAAAATCAGGAATTCAAGGCCCATATCTAAACATAGTAAAAGCAATATACAGCAAGCCAGTAGCCAACATTAAACTAAATGGAGAGAAACTTGAAGCAATCCCACTAAGATCAGGGACTAGGCAAGGCTGCCCACTCTCACCTTACATATTCAATATAGTACTGGAAGTCTTAGCTAGAGCAATTAGACAACAAAAGGAAGTCAAAGGGATACAGATAGGAAAGGAAGAAGTCAAAATTTCACTATTTTCAGATGATATGATAGTATACTTAAGTGACCCTAAAACTTCCACCAGAGAACTCCTAAACCTGATAAACAACTTTAGCAATGTGGCTGGATATAAAATCAACTCAAACAAATCAGTAGCCTTCCTCTATTCAAAGGATAAACAGGCAGAGAAAGAAATTAGGGAAATGACACCCTTCACAATAGCCACAAATAAAATAAATTATCTTGGAGTGAATCTAACAAAGCAAGTGAAAGATCTGTATGACAAGAACTTCAAGTCTCTGAAGAAAGAAATTGAAGAAGATCTCAGAAGATGGAAAGATCTCCCATGCTCCTGGATTGGCAGGATTATCATAGTAAAAATGGCTATCCTGCCAAAAGCAATCTACAGATTCAATGCAATACCCATCAAAATTCCAAATCAATTCTTCATAGAGATAGAAAGAGCAATTTACAAATTCATTTGGAATAACAAAAAACCTAGGATAGCGAGAACTATTCTCAACAATAAAAGAACCTCTGGGGGAATCACCATCCCTGACCTCAAACTGTACTACAGAGCAGTAGTGATAAAAACTGCATGGTATTGGTACAGAGACAGACAGGATGATCAATGGAATAGAATTGAAGACCCAGAAATGAACCCGCACACCTATGGTCACTTGATCTTTGACAAGGGAGCTAAATCCATCCAGTGGAGAAAGGACAGCATTTTCAACAAGTGGTGCTGGCTCAACTGGAGGTCAACATGTAGAAGAATGCAAATTAATCCATTCGTATCCCCTTGCACAAAGCTCAACTCCAAGTGGATAAAGGACCTTCACATAAAGCCAGATACACTGAAACTAATAGAAGAGAAGTTGGGGAAGACCCTCGAATACCTAGGCACAGGGGAAAAGTTCCTGAACAGAACACCAATGGCTTATGCTCTAAGATCAAGAATCAACAAATGGGACCTCATCAAATTGCAAAGCTTCTGTAAGGCAAAGGACACTATCAACAAGACAAAAGGGCAACCAACAGATTGGGTAAAGATCATTACCAAGCCTACATCCGATAAGGGGCTAATATGGAGTATTTACAAAGAACTCAAGAAATTAGATGCCAAACAACAAAATAACCCCATTAAAAAATGGGGTACAGAGCTAAACAAAGAATTCTCAACTGAGGAAACTCGAATGGCTGAGAAGCACCTTAAGAAATGCTCAACATCCTTAGTCATCAGGGAAATGCAAATCAAAACAACACTGAGATACCACCTCACACCAGTCAGAATGGCTAAGATCAAAAATTCAGGTGATAGTAGATGCTGGCGAGGATGTGAAGAAAGAGGAACACTCCTGCATTGTTGGTGGGGTTGCAAGCTGGTACAACCACTTTGGAAGTCAGTCTGGCGGTTCCTCAGAAAAATGGACATAGCACTACCTGAGGACCCAGCTATACCACTTCTGGGCATATACCCAGAAAATGCTCCAACAAATAACAAAGACATATGCTCCACTATGTTCATCGCAGCCTTATTTATAATAGCCAGAAGCTGGAAAGAACCCAGATGCCCTTCAACAGAGGAATGGATACAAAAAATGTGGTACATTTACACAATGGAATATTACTCAGCTATTAAAAATAATGAATTTGAGAAATTCTTAGGTAAATGGATGGAACTAGAAAATATCATCCTGAGTGAGGTAACCTAATCACAAAAGAACACACGGTATTTACTCACTGATAAGCGGAGATTAGCCCAAAAATTTGAAACAACAAAGATTCAACTACCAGACAACATGAAGCTCATGAAGAAGAAAGAACAAGTGAGGATGCCTAGGTCTTTCTTAGAAGAAGTAACTAAATACCCAAGGGAGAAAATATGGAGACAAAGTGTGGGACAAATTCTGAAGGGGGGGGGGGTTGTAGGGAGACCATTCCATCTGGGTATTCATTCCATGGGCAGTCACCAAAAATAGACGATGATAGGGATGTCAGGATGGGAAAGCTGACAGCAGCCTGATAAGGCTGTCTCCTTAGAGGTCCCCCAGAGTGGGACATATCCAGAGACAGATACCCACAGCTATCCATTAATCTGATCAAAGGTTCCCAATGGAGGAGTTAGAGAGTAAATTGAAGGAACCTTAAGGGCTGGTGGCCCCGTGAGGAGAGTAACAATACCAACCAACCAGGGCTCCCCAGGGTGTAAACCACCAGCCTAGGAGCACATAAGGAGAGACACATGACTCCAGCTGTATATGTATGGGAGGATGGCCTTGTTGGGCATAGGTGGGAGACAAGGTCATTGGTACCCTGAAGGCTGAGCACTGGGGGGGGGGGAATCTGAGGGTGGGGAGGGGGGCTGGGGGTAGGTGGGTAAACACCTTCATAAAAGCAGGAGGAGGGGGAATGGGATAAGGGGTTCCTGGGTGGTGGGGGAAATATGGTAAGGGGATAAAATTTGAAATGTAAATATTATATCCAATAAAAGAGGGGAAAAAATAGAAAAGCGGTTAGAACCAACATTCTTAATAAAATGTCAACCCTCTTTAAAAAAAACTATCTTGATACTAAAATTTGTTTTGAGAATTCTATATTGCAGAATGATCAGCCTTGGTGTATCTACTCAACAAGCAAGCTGGGCAGATCTGCTCAAACCTCTGAGGTCCGGGAATTCCATCTGGAGGCAGCGAAGACACAGCATCAGAGGATTGTCAATTTGCTCTCCCCCCACTCTTCTTCTAATATCTCAACGCCCATAATCAGCTTGAAGAAGCTAATGAAGAGTCAGAGCCCCTATTCCCTGGGCTCGGGGACTAAGGTGGTAAATGTTGGGCTGTCTCTCTAGGGAAAAGTAGTGGTTTTGTCGGAATAGAGAGGATTAGCTAGGGTTTATTGCATAGCCATAACCTATTAGTAGAAATCTGTATAATTAATATCAAGATGAAGATATAAATTCTTAAATGGCACCAATTTACTTTGTTTACAAATTTTAAGGTTTTCATTGGCATGAGCTTCTTAGTGATATAAGAGTGAGACAAATATTGTTACTCTCATAGGCATTGTACCAGTATAACACATTTAGGAATACAAAGCTTAGACCCAGTCCTTCTTTAACTTTTTTTAACTGATTTGAGATGGTCAGCCTGTGAGTTAAGGGACTATAGCAAATTCATGACTTGGAGTTTATTGTAAGGGTGTTCTCTATGTCTTATTTAGAAATAGCTGAGTGGAGTTAACAGGCAACAGTCCAGATTACCTTACATGGATAGCTGGTTGTCAAAACATCAGAAATCCTTAGAATTGACATGACAAATATTTCAGTATTAATGTTCATTTTCATTAGAGACCTGTCTGCTCCGGACAGCTTCCTATATTGAATTCTAAGAAGAAATTGAGCATCCTTGGAGTTACTCCAGTTGTGGTGAGACAGCCACTAGGCAAGAATTGCCACTTTCCTTCTACAGACAAATTACTGTCCAGAAAAGGACACACTTGCAGAATAGTCGACTGATTATATCTGCCTAGACAGAGTAATCAGACCTTAATAATTCTGCAGCACTGTCTAAGGTTTGTCAGAAGATCCTGGGCCAGAAGGCAGAAGAACAGATGCTCCAACGTTTTGAAGTAGAGCGAGTGTCCAGGTGTTCAGAGATCTCTATAAATTGGCTAAGTTTTAGAAACTACAATTTGTGCTTCCCACAATTATAGTTAACTCAGTCATTCTGGATTTCTGATGGGGTTGAAAACATATAGCTATTGACCTTAAGAGAAAAGATTTGAGTGGATGGTCATCAGCTGACATTCATCCTAAAGCCAGGTTCAGAACTAAATGTTTTAGTTAGAATAGATGACAGAGGAGCTGGTTAGTCAACAAAAGGATGAATTGGGTATTAGGACTATCTTGTACCTCACTGGTACACATTGGCATAATTATGCTCTAATTGTATTTTGAGAGAAAAGTTTCATTTTAACAGGAAGGGTGATGTGTAGGAGGAGCTAAGGTAGGAGGAGTACTGAGAGGAAGAAAAGGAGTAAGAAGAGGACAAGAAGAAGGAGAGGAGAAGCTAGGTGATGAAAGAGAGAAAGAGAGGAGAGACAGGGAGGCAGATATTCATGTATCTCCACCAGTCAAAGATAGTTGTTATATCTAGGTCGGTCAGTGGGTTACACCTCTGATCGAACAATTCCAAACTTATAAAGCCTATGATTAACATTTTTTAAAAAAAATGTATAAATGCAAAAAGGAAAAGGGGGCATGGGATAGGGGTTTCCTAAGGGGGTGGGGGGGGATGGGGATAGGGGATGCCATCTGAAGTGTAAATAAAATATCTAATAAAAAAAATGAAAAAAACAAAAAAACAATTTGCCATGAGTACCGAGAAGCAGGAACTCCCTCTTCCACTATGCTTGTGGAAGTATAATTGTGGGGACATCCCTTTGAAGACGAACTTGACAATGGACAGTAAAGTATGACATCCGCAGAACTCAAGACACCCCACCTCTTTGACCATACCCCAGGGAAACTCTCCAATCTGTGAGCAGGGAGCTCTGTGGAAATACTCAGTGTGGTATTGGCTGTCAAAGAATCAAGACAGGAATAACAGATTTTGTGTGTGTGTGTATGGCAGAGGGGAGGATCTCTACCCTCTCACTGTGTATGTGAGGTTGATCTTGAAGTCATTCTTTTGCCTCTATCTCTCAGTTGCTGGATTGCGCCACTATCTCTACCTTCGTAAATGCTACTTTCCCAGGATGGATAATATGATTTACTCATGAAAATAAGTATCATATGGAGGGTAAAATGGAGGAATTAGATTTGCCTTGTTTTACCATAGCTAAAATCTCAAAAATAAATCCTAAGAGTTAGGTAACGACGTGCAAAGAATGAATTTGCAAAATGGGAGGAGTCTGGCAAATAGTATGTCAGGTCCTACCAAAGTCAAATATAGACTTACCATATTATAGCAATATTCCCCAAATGCCTGACAGCTGGGCCTTAAACAGATGTTTGTATAGCCACTTCCATGGCTTCACTGCGCACAGCTGGTGAGCGTGAGCGTTACTCAAGGGATAGTGGACAGAGGCATGGACAAGGAAATAAAAAATTATGCACAGTGAAATATTTTTTGACCTTAAAAGGGAACAAAAATCAAGAATGATGATGCACACATGGAATTCCAATACTTAGTGGGTTGAGGTAAGAAGATGTTGTGTCTGAGACCAGCCAGGCTCAGCTCTAGGGAAAATTATAAGTCAACCTGGGCTACCTGTTGAGAACTAGTCTCTAAAGAAAGGGTGGGGAAACTTAACTGGAAGACATCTTCAGGAAAACCAGCCAATTATGAAAGGACAAGTGCTGCATGACTCAGTTCCCCTGGGGATAGACAAGTGACGTGAGGCATAGAGACGGTCAGTATAAAGTCTGGGAGGAATAAGTAACACCTAGGAAAGTGGGGATGTGCCGGGGCCACCACACGATCAGGGTTATATAATAAGCAGAGTGCACTTAATGTTACTGAGCTTTGACTTAAACAAACAAAGGATTCTTACAATCTGAAAAGAAGCCAGGGTGTGAACTGTGTACTTAAAGGTAGTTAGACTGGAAAATTGTATGCTTTGTGTATTTTGTTTTTAATAATGAAAGCCAGGAGAAGGGCACACACCTTTATTCCCAGCTCTCCAGTGACAAAGGCAGGCAAATCTTTGTGAATTCTAGAACAGATTGGTCTACCTAGCAAGTTCCAGGATAGCCTGAGCTGAATAGTTAGACCTTGTCTCAAACAAAAAAATAAACCAACAAGAAGACAAAAGGGTAGATCTGAGAAAACTTGGGGGGACAAATGGGGCAGAATTGAATACAGTCAAAACACATAGTATGAAGTTCAAGGAACTAATAAAAATGAATATTATAAAGAGAAAACTGAGTCAAAAACCAAGCTTCAAAAGGACATATCATATATGATTCATATACATTTTGTGAATATAGACCAATAGACAGCACTATAAGTGCTATAGAAACTGTATGAACCCATTGCTATGAAGAACACAGGCCACATTTAGAAAGAGATATGGAGGGAAAAGAGATGGGGTAGAGTACTTGGTAGAAAATGAAGGTTAAATTTTCTCCACAGCCTTCTTATTTCTAAACAAAATGGCTAAAGTCTCTGAGGTGAACTCGTGTGATCAGACTGGTGACTCTGTGATGCTAATGTTCTTCTTTAACTCACTGTGCCATTCTCTACGTTCAACACATTTCACTGCTGAAAGTAAAAAAAGAAAATAGCAGAAGACAGCAATAGTTCACACTCTCTTTGATACTGGCAAACAAAACCTGCTTTCTTGGCGTCATAGGGTTGTTTGCTTGTTTGTTTGTTTGTTTTGATGAGGAATGACTTAGTTTCGTGAAGGTCAGTGCAATCAAACGGCCAGCTTTTCCAACCTTACCATGCAGGTCTTCCTTTCCAAATGCCATTTTGACCTGGTTAATTTCTATTGGTTACATACATCCTTGATGATGCCACTTCCTATAGAGGCCTGGCCATCTTCAAGATTCATTTTGGTGGCAATATTAAGCTTTAAACTCTATTCAGGTATATTAATCATATAATATATAGAGCTATTATATGAAAAATTTCATAAAAATTTGATGAGCCTTTTAAAGATTGGCAGAAATTAACACAGTGGAAGTGTGAAGGCTGCTAATTAATATTGTTGATCTTAATAACCCAACACTAATGGAACACCTAATCCTTGGTCTCTTTGTCTATAAAATGAGGGAGATAACAAGCCCAACTTCACAATGATCAATAAATATATGCATATAAAACACCATAGCCACCATACTGTGAGTATTGTGAACTGGTAGCTACTGTTATTTTGCTTCTATGTGTTCAGTATACCCATAGAAAACGATAGTTAAAATGAGGATCTTATTAGAAGACTTTTCTTGATACACCTTGAATATAGCTTGAATTCATCAAGAATTCATTTGTCAGAAGCCTGTTTTCTGGGGTGGAAATGTGGTCTACGAAGGGATTATAGGAGGGCAGGCTTCTAGTTTTCTATTTTTGAGATTGAGATCCTTATTTCTATAAATGTTCTGAGCATCTGTTATGGGCCCTTGCAAAGACCAGAACTGCTAGAACCAGAAGTATGACTTTGGATGTTCACTCTGTAAAATTGTGAGCTGAATAAACTTGTAGTTTGAATGAGAAATGTCCCCCATAGGCTCATGTACTTGAACATTTAACCCACTGTTGGTAGCCATATTGGGGGAGGTTATGAAACATTTAGGATTCAGTGCGTTGCTGGTGGAAGTACATTACTAGAGCTGGACTTGTGAGTAGTTTATAGACTTCCCTCATCTCCATTGTTACAGTTGAAGATTTGATCTCTTCAGCTTCCTGCTCCAGTAAAGCTGTCATGGCTTCCCTGCTATTATGGGCTCCTTTTTTGAAATCTGAAACCAAAATAAACTTTTCTATTGTCTAAATTGCTTTAGGCTGTGGTTTTTTATTACAGCAACAAAAAGCAACTAGTGCAAATCTCTTTTCTTTATAAAGAGTGCTTGCCTCATATATATCATTATAGCAACTTAAAGAGGACTAATATGCTAACTATAGTTTTGACTACATGTATAATTTGGGTAAGTTTTTTTTATAGATATTTTAAAGTATTCTGCATTAATAGTCACAACGTTTTTTTTTTTAAAATATGGATCTGTGTAAATTTGCCAAGTGTAAACAG
Source organism: Arvicanthis niloticus (assembly GCF_011762505.2). Classification (NCBI taxonomy): domain Eukaryota; kingdom Metazoa; phylum Chordata; class Mammalia; order Rodentia; family Muridae; genus Arvicanthis; species Arvicanthis niloticus. The sequence continues at coordinate 34,099,076 of NC_047671.1, forward strand.
GTGAGCTATGCCTTACTTTCTTAATGGCCAATAATCAGTTTGAAGAAACGTCCCTAATTTTATTAACCATACCATTTTGCTACAGACTTGTCTTGGTGAAGGCATGTTTTTCAGGCAGATAAATTTTATTTAAGGTCTTGACAATAGCATTGCAGATTTTTAAATACTAATGCCTACTGTTTCACTACCTTCTTTTGGTTTCTCTGACACAGTCTTAAGCTATAGAAATGTAAGCTATAGTCAGTTTTGCCTTATGATTCTTGTATGAAATAGGCAGAATAATGCAGCAACTAGTCCTATTATTTGTTGGTGTTGCATGGCATTAGCTAAAAGCACAGGTAAGAGAACAGAAACAAGGAAATGAAGAACTCAGTGTCACTGTTTATTTAATTGCATTGTCTTCTGATTTGGTTTCTATTGCTGTGACGAAACACTCTGGCCAACTTAAAAAAAAACAAAAACAAACAAACAAACAAAAAAAAACAATGCTTTTACTTCTAGGTCATAGCCCAAAAGTGTAAGAAGTCAGGGCAAGAATTAAAGCAGGAACTTGAAGTAGAAATCATGGAAGAATGCTACTGACTGGCTCCCTCACAGGCTTATCTTTAGCTAGCTTTCATATCTATGGCCACCTTTCAAGGGAATGGTGCTGCCCATAGTAGGCTGAATACTCCTACATCAATTATCAATGAAGACAAGACTACCTGCAGGCATACCTACAGGCCAATCTGAATTGGGCATTGCCTTAACTGATATTTCTTTCTCAGGTGACTTTGGGTCGTGTCAAGTTGATAGTTAAAGCTAACTAGAATGCATTTCCCTAGTAGTAAATACAATATATTACATTATTGAACATCTATTGCTTGCATCCTTCTTGGAAATATTTATTTTTATGTTTTTGTCTTCAACAAGTTGTTTTTTCTACTTCCAATCTAGAGAAGGATCATATACCCAACAGCCACCCTTCAACTGCATTAATAATGCTGTATGGTTCTAGAAAATATTGATTGTTCATGCCTCTGACACCAGTGATAACCTCTTGAAAAGTTAAGTGGAAGTTCCCCAAGTTATTAAACTTGAGCTTATGGGATTTTGTTAACCGTCAGCAGAGGAAGCTGCATTAAAAATTTATTCTGATGCATAGCAATGAATATATGTGTGATCTGAAGCGAGAGGTTTCTAGGGGAGAACATGATGGAGGAGAAGGCAGAAATTCTGGGTTATATTTATTACTGTTTCCCAGGTTACTTTGACCTTGAAAAAAACAACTCTTCCTCAGGCTTCGTTTTTCCCATGAGTTAAATGAAGATGACAATACCCATTAGCTTGTACATATTTCTACCTTAAAAAGAAAGGAATTGCTCTCAGGATGAATGAGATGATGTTTGTAAACAGCTTTGAGTTCTTGGGGAGGCAGATGTTCTCTAAATACAAATTATTAATAACATATTTGTACTGATAATTGTGGGCAACGTTAGCAGTGCCGAGTAAAGAAGTCGTTGGTTACATGCAGTAGGAGGAACGCACTATGGAATAGAAATGCTGGATCCAGAGAAAGCCCAAGAAGCCTACCCTGAAATTAGAATAGCTCCCATCACAGTGGTAGAAAGGAGTTGTGCTAAGGGATTTCTGCTTATTAGGGCAGGAAGATAACTTAGGATGTCTTAGTATTTATATTGTGCTGTAGAGGATAGCTGCAAGCCTGGCAATGTGAGATGAAATTCGCAGCTGAATGTCATAGTTCAAAAAAGCAGAACCTTTCTCCACCCTGTCTGTGGCAAATGCAGCTCTTGATAGCTCAGCCGACTTCGGCTTTCCCCTTCTTTATTCTCAGTCAATCATTAGTGAGCATCTTCCCTTCCATCAATAGAATAATTTGTGGTATTCCTATCATTTACTTTTCATAGAACGATCATTTCTTCGTCCTGGTTCCCTTTGACTGGTGACTTTTACAGCCTCCTGCTTTCTGCTTTCTGGCTTTGGCTTCTGCGGCTCTCCTCTTGTGATTGCTCCTCTCAGTGGCTCTGCCCTTTACCCCCATCTTGTGCTTTAACACACTAATAATGAGGATTCAGGCAGCACAGTAAGGTTGACTAGCTAATAGGGAGGAAGTAGTCCCACCCCCAGGACAGGTTTGCTTTGAGTTGAGTTTGCAGCCGTGCCCAGGCTCGCCTGCATCCATTGCTTGGCATTAGACACTATCATTTCAAGTTGCTACAGGATTGATAGTCCTGACATAACACAAACAATGGGAATGAACCTCCAGCTCAGGAGTGGCTGGGATGACAGCAGTTTGAAGAGTTATGTAGATAGTGCACTCATGAATTAAGGTAAAGGAGTTGAGAACAAAGCTCAGGATACAGTTGTTTACTTTTTGTAACTCGGGTAGTTTCTGTAGATCTTATTTCCTTTGAATGATTGAAAGCAACAGCAGATAAGGAGCATGGCTACCTTGCTTTATTTGTTCCAAATATATTATATATATATATATATATATATATATATATATATATATATGTGTGTGTGTGTGTGTGTGTGTGTGTGTGTGTGTGTGTGTGTGTGTATGTATGTGTGTGTGTATACAAATATATATATTATGTATACATATATATATTTGGAACAAATAAATATAGGCTTTATTTTTATGTTACATGTCATAATGTTGTTACACATATATAATATATTATATACTATATGCTACATGTTACATGCTGTATGTTATATGCCATGTGTCATGCATCATGTGTCATATGTTATATATATTATGTTATATGTTATGTGTTATGTTATATAGTCTTTTGTTATTAAGGCTTAAGTATTTTTATTCTTAAACACCTACATTTTAAAACAACCTTTGGACTTCTTTTTATTTTAGTCACAAGATTACTACATAGCACAGGCTGGTCTTGAACTCATGATCCTTCCATCCTACCCCACAGAGAGCTAGGATTACTGGTATGTGTGACTGTGCCCAGATTATGTCTTGATTTTACTGACATATCTAAACTTTTCTAAAAATATGTTTCCTAATTCTGTGTATTTTTCTCTTTTCTTACTTTTAGGACTTTACTCACTCTTCCTGAAGTGAAGGAAACACAGTCATATGATAAAAATTCAATAAATCACTGCTAGTTTTCAAAACATGAAAGAGGCTCTAATCATGTGATTATTGATATGCTGATTTTAAAGACAAAAAGTAAAGAATACACTTTTTGATTCAAATCGTCAGCAGCAGTTCTAAAAACCAATCATACTCTAGACTACAATGGCCTCCTATTTGAGGGAGACTCAGATTTTTTTCCCCTTCTCTTCCCCCCCTTGCTCTGGCCCCACTCGCTCCGGCCCAAAGTCCACTGTAGCTGTCTTCAGACACCCATATGAGGGCATCAGATCTCATTACACATGGTTGTGAGCCACCAGGTGGTTATAGAGATTTGAACTCATGACCTCCTAAAAAGCAGTTGGTGCTGAGTCATCTCACCAGCTCAAGAGTCAGGTTTTTTAACCAGTGTGGACCATTGTATGTAAACTACATATCCAAGAATATATGGGTATCACAAATTGGAGTTAATGGAGAGAGAGAGAGAGAGAGAGAGAGAGAGAGAGAGAGAGAGAGAGAGAACACAAAGTTGCGTTCGTCGAGAAGAGTGAGTGAATCAGGAGTTGGGGGACGGAATGAATATCATCGAAATATATTGTACAAAATTCTCAAAGAAGTAATGAAAAATATTTTAGGACACCCCATCATCCTGTCTGAGACATTAGTATTACTCAGCCATAGCAAGCCAAGTGCTTTCCTAAGTAACTTTTGGATGAAAGGGCTGATAATAATTGAAACAGAAAGCTGAATATGAAACACTACTTATAAAACTTTCGGAGATATGAACCAAGTGTCTCCTAAAATCTATACCTTTATAGTATGTAATTAAATAAGAATAATCTAGACATTTTTCTCAAGAAATAGGAAAAAGAGCATGCTGCTAATATTCCTTCCTTGGGGCAGACGAAGCAATAGCCACTCCTTTCTTCGAAGGTCTCAATATCAAACCAAGGTGGGATTCTAACAAAGACCCTTCCAGGGAACCAATGAATTTATTGGGCTTCCTCATGGAGACTCGGTGAGGGGTTAGTTACAAAGGTGTGGGCACTTCTTCCCCAACTAGACACACTTGAAAAGCCTTACCTGACAGGGATGAGGGCTTCCCTACAATCACGTAAATGGAACTCCTATTCTAGTCTTCACTGGCCTCTATGTATTCTGTCTTTTCCCCCAGGCCACAAGCAGAGTTGCCAGTTGGTAGAGTCAACGGGATACCAAAGGGAGAGTCTCATGCCCTGTTCTGCTTCTTTATGCAGGTAAGATGGAGGGGTGGGGGCCAAGAAAACAAAATAGGAGGATTGAAGTGAGGAGATGAGGGTGGAGCAGAGTCAGGGCAGAGGCTTACACCATTAACCAACCCAACTGAAGCGATCTTTTGCAAGGAAGTGCGGGTGAACTCCCCAAGACAAAGGTCGTTGGGTGGTGAACAGTCACTCAGGACAGCAATATGGTGGCGGCCACCTAAATCCAAGAAATGAAAGAACCAAATTAAGAGGAACCGTAAGATGATGATAATAAATAATACATGTAAACGCTATGGGGGTTTGTGTTGGGATTCATCCCCGGGGCAAATAGTTGAGGTGCATATTTTATATACGAATGCAGACCTGGCCTCTGGATTTTCCCAGCATCCCTCAGCCTGTTTCAGGGAGTGGCTGATATACCTCGCCCTCCACCCTGAACTTTTAAGTCTGGGGAGGGGGGGTGGCGCTTGAGCTTCCCCTCCCTTAGAAAATCTTCCCTTTATAATACAGATGTCTTGGTCTCTTTTCCCCTCTTTCTCACTGTCTCCACATTTTCCCACTCCCTGACTGTGTGTGCTCTTTCTTTCTCTCCCTCTTCCCCCCCCCCCCCAGTCTCTCTTCTCACAGCTACTTTTCTGGCCTCATTCCTTGGGACCAGTGAACCCGCCCGAGAGCGGCTTCCCAATAAACCTGCCTTTATACATTAATTGGGTTTGAATTGGCTCATTTCACCAGTGGGTAATACTTACCAGTTTGAATTAGGATGATACACACAGGCTAACCTATTTGAATGTTTGGTCTCCAGTTGCTGAAACTGCTTTAGAAGGATTGGGGCATATAGCCTTGCTGGAAAACATAGACGGGTCACTTTTGGTGGGCTTTGAGGTTTTAAATACCCATGCCACTTAGCTCTCCCTCTGCCTTATGACTGTTGCCTCAAGGTGTGAGCTTGCAGCTACTACTCCAGCCATGTCAGCATACTTACTGCTACCCAGGAACTCACCTCCAGAATTTATAATAATTCATTCTTCTGTAAGTTGCCCTGCCATGGTACATTGTCACAGCATTAGAAAAGTAACTAAGACAAATACGAAAACAGAAATAGATTAAAATAATCAAAAAGAAAAAAAATATGTAGATTTAGGAAATGCATGTAAGAATTTTTCAAACTGGGGGTCAAGGAGATGATTCAGTTAGTAAGTTATCACTCCACAAGCCCAAGGACCTGAGTTCGAATCCCCCAGTGCTCATGTAGAAAGTCAAGTGTGGGTTGCCCATGCCTGTAATCTTAATGCTGAGGAGGCAGAGATAGGGGAATCTTTGAAGCTTGGTAGTCTTGCTCAATCTGTCAGCTTCAGGTTCATAAGAAACTGTCTCAAAAAATAAATTGTAATCATACACTTTTGTGAAAATAAAAAAAAAATTATATACATACATCTACCTCTCCTGACGTATACATAAAAAATTTAAGATAAATTTATTTACTACTTTTATGTGTACGTCCCTGCAAAAGTTTATGTGTATCCTATGTGTGCTGGAGTCTTCACAGGCCAGAAGAGGGCTTCAGATTTCCTGAAGTTAGAATAATAGGTAGGAAGTTTGTAAGTCACCGGGTAGGTGCTGGGCATTAAACCTAGGCCCTTGACATGAGCAGTAAGTGCTCTTAACTGCTGAGCCATCTCTCCAGCTCCATAGAGAACTTTGAAAAGGCTTGACATAAAACCAAACCTTTGGCAAGAATAATGAACGGAAACAGGAGAGAATAACATGAAGTGTAAGGGAAACCATGTCAAAGAGTAAACATCATGATTGCGTGTTTATGGATGCCAAACAGAAGTGCGGGATTAGATTAATGAGTGCCTGAAATGTTATGAATGACCAAAACACATTTAAGAGAGTTGAAAACCTGAGTGGATGGATCCTTAACGTAAAGGGATTAGAAGGAAAAGCATTAGCACAGAAACCTGAACCAAGGGAACAAAATTGAAATGCAAAATCAGACCAACACACGCGTGAGATTATAATAGCCAATAAAGGGTGTGTGTGCCTTCAGTAAGTTAGGGACAGGAAGTATTTGGTGAGTGTGCAATAGTCAGTAGCAGTGTCGGTTTCAAGTTCTGCTCTAGTTTCTCGAAGTCATTTCTCATAGTTTTAAGGTCTGTGCCTCTTTCTCTTGACTTCGAAGTGCAGAACTGATAGAAGCAATGACCACACCAGACCCAGAACAAAGTCCCCGGCCCAGATGATTCATTTCCATAAAATAATAGGCTAATTTTAGATTCCTTGCCCTTGCTATAATTCTAACTAACTTAACATAAAATGAATTTAGGTTCTGTGAGGGATTACTAATATGAAACTATCTTTTCAAATGACCTAAGTTACCCATAAGCTACATGTTGATGGTTGGACAACTGCATTTATTTGGATCTTCCTATGTATTAGGTATGATGAGTGAATTTTACATGTTGTTTTATTGAAGTTTTAAAATAACCTTGAAAGAAGAGCCATATTCCGTTCTACTTATACAGAAATAAATAGAATGGTTAAGAAAATTTCTGAAGACCATATGGCTCTAAAACTCCTTTTAACCACTACCCTGAAGCCCTCGTAGGCACTGTAATAATCACCATCCAGACACTGATCAGCCCACACACAAGCTAACCTATAGATCGAGGCATATGGCAGCTTCTGAATATTCAAGATGGATCTGCTGCTTTATCTTGTGTGCTCACTTTATTTTTTACTTATTTAAAAACATATGTTGGCATTTTTAATATAAAGAAGAAAATACAATTAGTGAAAACTATAAAAAATAGAGTTGGTAAGAATTTATGTCAGCAGTCCCCACTGTTAATATCTCATTTTCCTTATCCTCTTATCCTCAACGCTGTATGTTTGATGTCTATTTTAAATTTCCTTTTTAAAAACAAGTACGAAATTGAATGCACCCTCTTTGGCCATGTTTCCCCTTTCATGTAGTAGCTACAAGTAGTTTCATGCTGTCTCTAAGTGAATCATTTCTCAAAACTGTTTGAATGACAAAAACTTAACTCCAGCAGTACATCCTTATTATTGGAGTGGCAATGGGAGAGAGAGAGTTCTCAGGATAAATAGTTATCAGACAGTATGTAATTAAGGTATCTGCAGGCATAATTCTCAGGTGTAAGCTACCCCTAACTTGTGAGTAGCAGCTTGTCTCTGGATTTCTCTTTGTCACTGGCATCTGGAAAGATAACTATGGAACAGTGACTTTAGGACCTGAAAGAGCCAATTTAGACATTTCCCTTCATCATTGCTTAGTTTTCAACCTCTATACTTCTGTGGGGACCAGGAAGAAGGTGGCATATACATCAGTTAATATGTCAAAGATGACCTGGTGATGACATTAAAACTTGCCTAACTTGCTTTAAAGCAGTTGGCAAATTCTCCTTTTGGCTTGCAGCCACTGAGCACAAGCCTACCCTCCAGGACATCATCAAATGCCCATATCGACTACTGCATTGTATGTGTTTCCAAGAGCTACTGCGAAGCATTGTCACCAACTAGGTGGTGGCTTGCGATACTTGTTTTTTCTCTGACAGTGTAGAAGCTTTAGTTTGGAAGCAATTCCTTCCAAAGGACTGCGTCCTTCTTTGTCACCTGCAGCTTTGGTGACTTTTGCACCCTTGTGGGACAACAATTTAACCTGCCTTTATTACCACATGGCCATTCCCAATGGGCAGCTTTTCTTCTGTTCCTTAGAAGAAACATCACTGGATTTGGGTCCACACAAATAAGCAAGAATGAGCAAGTAGTTTCATCATTGTAAGTAACTTACCTCTGACAAGTGACCTCACTTCTCTGAGTCCCAGTATTTCATGGAGGGACCCTGAGAAGTGGCTGCCATATAATTTAACAGTAGAACTACAGTGGATCTAAATCTACGGGGTAGCTTCCCTGGGTACAGGACACTATCAATTTCCCCTCTTTCTTCACTCTGAATCGGATTCTAGCACAGATTTTGATGACAGACCAACTGAGATCTAGTGTGTGCTGATATTTCCTTCTCCTTTACCCCTAAATGTAGACACATAACACCTGTTTCGTTGGCACAAGCGTGAGTTACTGTCACACTTCAGAAAGATGGTGGCACTCAGATAGGAGTGTATCATCACCAAAACCATCACATGGCCTACAAAGAAACCCTCAACGCCAGCTCCTCTAAAGTGGGTGAAGCTTTTAAAGGGCGATTCAGTTTTACAGTCATGAATCAGATTGGGGAGTGTCCTGGCTTCTCTGCTCTCAGTTCTAAACATTAGCCGCAGCTTCCGATGAGTGGTGGGCGTGATCTCACATTTCCATGACTATTTTTCAACACCTCAGATGCTTCCTGTCCTTCCATTTGCTGGGGAAAATACCATGAGTTGTCATCATGAAGTAGTCTCTCGTGGATAGTTACGTTTCCTTCTGTTTCTTTCAGCTTTTAACCGCTTCTTAGCTCTTATGAGCTGAGATTCTTTTTATAATGCTGTTAAGGTTTTTTGCCTCTGTAATATTTAAAGATATGTGTTGTTCTTTCTGCCTTCTAATCTGAAGGGCAAGTCTTATAATTCACCTTCACAATTAGCAACACATTAAAGCCAAATTACAAGGTATCACTTTGCAAAACTTCCCACAACTTTAGTGGGTAGGGAGGGTGGGGTTAGGAAACTGGTTTTGGCTGTTGTGTGTTTTCATCCATTTGTGGTCACAGAGTGTTATATTTGGTGACATCTAGAAGCCATATGCCAAGAGTTATGCTCCAGTTTGATTCAGCCACTTATTGCTGCCCCTGATATCTTCACTGCATGGCTCATGTTCTCTGGCTGTAGACTATAAACAACCGTGTTTTATTTTCACTGGTGCTAGAGTTTAGCTGAAATGTGGTGTGGAGTTAGTTTAGGCATCAAGTAAAACGGTATGTGATGTGTGAGTCACTTTATGAAAACAGCTAATAATCAAAGTCTGAGTAGATTTCTTCTGCCTTTTGTTTTATTCTGCTGACAAGCTACAGTATTTGGCAAACAAACAAACAAAACCAAAAAATAAACCAAACCTGTTCTTGCCACCCATTGTCAAACATAAGGGCAGGCAGCATCAAAATAATATATGTATATATGTATGCATGAACATGGGACAGGCAAGTTTTCTTTATGTTCTTTTGTTGAATAACAAAAGACCTGATCCACAGGTTCTCATTTCTTTGATTTCAATATCATATTTTAATATCGTATAGGGCTGGAAAAATTGCTCATCAGTTAAAAGCACTTGCTGCTCTTGTAGAAGACCTGGGTTTGATTCTCAGCACCACATAAGATGGCCTACAGCTACTTATAACTATAGTTTTAAGGGCAATTATAAGATCTGGGCTTCATATTCACCTGCATACACATGGTATACATACATACACGTGTGCATGCGTGCACACACACATTAAGTCAATAATTTAAAACAAATATCTTTGCTTTATAAGTAATGTGTTTAAAAAGTATCTTGTATTCTGTACTTTTTGGCTAATATCCACTTAATAGTGAGTACATACCATGCATGTTCTTTAGGGTCTGAGTTACCTCACCAAGGATGATATTTTCTAGTTCCATCCATTTGCCTGCAAAACTCGTGATGTCCTCATTCTTAATAGCCGAGTATTATTCCATTGTGTAAATAAACCACATTTTCTGTATCCATTCTTCTGTTTTTGGATATCCAGGTTGTTTCCAGCTTCTGGCTATTACAAATAAGGCCACTATGAACATGTGTTCCTGTACCATGGTGGGTATCTTTTGATATATGCACAAGAATGGTATTGCTGGGTCTTCAGGTAGATCTGTTTTCAATTTTCTGAGGAACCTTCAGATTGATTTCCAAAATGGTTGAACCAGTTTGCAATCCCACCAGCAATGGAGGAGTGTTGCTCTTTCTCCACATCTTTACCAACATGTGCTGTCACCTGAGTTTTTGAGCTTAGTCATTCTGATTGGTGTAAAGTGGAATCTCAGGGTCATTTTGATTTGCATTTCCCTGATGACTAAGGACTTTAAACATTGCTTTAGTGCTTCTTGGCTATTTGAGATTCCTCTGTTGTGAATTCTCTGTTTAGCTTTATACTCTTTTTTTTTTTTTTTTTTTTTTTTTTTTAGAGGTTAGCTTCTTCTTTGTATATTTTAGATATTAGACCTCTATCAGATGTGGGGTAAAAGTACAGAATACCTGGGATGCCATCCACAGAACTCAAGGAGGTTAGCAAGCAGAAGGACCCAAGTGAGGATGCTTCAATTCCACTTGGGAGGAGGAAGAAAATAATTACATGAGGCAGAGGAAGAGACCTTTCGGGGGAGAGAAGGGAATGGGGAAAAGGAGAACATGGTATGGAGGGGCAGGAGAGAAGCCCTGGGGGCCAGCAGAATGAAAAGAAATATGCATTCTCTAAGGAGGGATCCTCTAAAAAGTACCAGAGACTAGGGAGGTGAGAGACTCTCAGGACTCAAAGGAAGGAACCTTAGAGAAAATGCCCAACAGTGGGGAGAGGGAACTTGGAGAGTCCACCTCCAGTAGAAAGACAAGGCATCGAAGTGGAGGGATGGAACATCCTGCAGTATAAAATTCTGACCCCAAGTTGTTCCTGTCTAAAAGAACTGCAGGGACAAAAATGGAGAAGAGACTGAGAGAAAGGTGTTACATCGACCAGCCCAGCTTGGAATCCATCTCAAGGGAAGTCTCCAAAGTCTGACACTATTCCTGATGCTATGGTGTGCTTACAGACTGGTATGGCTGTCCTCTGAGAGGCCCAACAAGCAGCTGACTGAGAGAGATATAGATATTTACACCCAACCATTGGACTGAAGTCAGGGACCCCTGTGGTTGCCCCTGAGATCTCTCAGACACTAAGCCACCAACCAGGCAGCATATAGGAGCTGGTCTGAGGACCCCAACACATATATACCAGAGGGGTGCCAGGTCTGGCGTCAGTGGGAGAAGACCCTCAAGAGACTTGAGACCCCAGAGAGTGGAGAACTGGTGGGGTGGCAGGGAACACCCTCTTGGAGACAGGAGGAGGAGGAATGGGAGGAACTGTGGGAGGGTGGACTAGGAGGAGGTAATGCTCGACTACAAAAAAAAGTAATTTTTAAAAAGTGTCTTGTAGTTGTGGGCTGTCTTAAATTACTTTGATTAAATCTTAAAAAGAAGACAAAATAAGATTGGACCTTCAGTTTCTTGAGTTAATTGGTATAAGCAAATCAAGGATTTGATTTTTTTAAAAATACAAATACAGTCTTGTTAAATAATGAAACTCTTAAAAAACAATCTGCCCTTAATGTCTATGTAAAAAAAAAAAATCACGACTAGAATATATTAGGAATATCTAATTTCAAAGGTGTCAGTAACTTGTTCTTAATAAAGAACATATAGACTTGGAATCATACATTTCATTTAAAGGCATAATCAGAGAATAAGAAAAGGGAAATGACTGGACCCTCCCCTCATATGTCCTCAGCAGAGAGTAAAAATTACAAGGCAGAGAAAGACAGTCAAAACTTGTGGTAAGGCATTATTAAATCATAATGAAGGGGTTAAATGCATGTGAAATGTTTGTTTATGTCACTCCAAAAGTCAACCTTTGTGGTTCAGAAAAGGCTCAGGGCTCCCAAATGTAGTTGTTATAAGAGTGACAACTGATACTTGAATATTCCTATCCTTGGCTTGTACCACATATGAGCAGGTACACATGCATGCACATTCACATACACATGCATGTACACCTACAACACCCAGCAATACCACTGCAAATTAGATTGATATGTTTTCTCATTTATCCTCTAGTGTTCAAATCATACTTGCCAACGGACTAATGCTTTGGGGAGGGGGGGGAAGGGAAGGAATCAGCTTTCTTTGTATATATTTTATGTTTCAAGTACCTCTCTTCAAAATTGTCAGCAAAATTTGCCCCTACCTGAAAGATTTAAATTAAAATTTTATATCCCTCAATTCTTTCAATTTTTTTGGTTGTTGTTGTCTATTGTCAACTGAGGCTGGGAAGGTTTTGGTGAAATGTCCACTCAATGATTCTATCAAGAGCAGGATCAAGCAAGAGAATCATGCAGCAAAGCTCAGATTCAGGGAAGTGGGTCACCTTTCTGTAGCAGCAAGATACCCAGAGCTAAGCCAGGTTGAGGAGGTTGAAAATGTCATTTAAGGGGATTCTTTTAACCTGTTCCTTGGGGGGAGAAAGTCACTGACAACTATTTGTCTTCTCAAAGACACTGCTATCCAATACTTTATCCTGCAAGCTGAAGAATATATTTAATTCCAGAGAAAAGCCTTTCAGCACCCCGAGAAATCCTTTTTGTTCAAAACTAATCAATTTTTGCTTTGTGCACAAAAGTAAAATACTTTGTCAAACTCTCTGCAGAAATCCTTTTAGCTATCTTAAAAAATACATTTGGTGCAGCGCCGGCTGATTTCTGTTATATGGGCAAAAATTTACTTTGTCAAATTATATTCTTCAGAAAGCCTTTCAGCTGACTTAAAAATCCATTTTGTGCAAAACAATGACCATGCATCAGCCCAGAGTGATCGCACTGTAGTTACTTAGCCTGGCAAATGGCAGCAAAATGTCAGCTGAAATGAAAGACACACAGCCCAGGGCTTATCAGGGAAAGTGCAGATGACTCGTGTAACATCATAAATAAATAAGGCCGATTTTGTGTTGGGCTAGGTTTAACAGCAGAGGAAATAGTATGTTTCAAAGCAATCGTAGCAGGAGCCTTACCTGGTGACAGTGACGTGTGCAAAGATAAGGTATGATATTGTTAACCACTCCTATTTAAGGTCAACTAAATGAATGTATTTTTGGGTGAATGAGAAAAAAAAAATCTCTTCCCAGTGATAAGGCAGAATGTTAAATACGGTCTGTGTAATAATAGTCATGAAAGAAACTTAGTCCTCAAAAACCAGTGCCCAGGATAGTCACATCCTTCTCTAATACGCTCACTCTATTGTCAGTTAGCTCTGGTAAGTGTTCCAGAAGGAATTGGAAATACAAAAAGACTGGTAAGTAGTGATGAAGATCCTGGGTCATAAAATGTTGGTTGCCTTTTCTTTGGTTTTGGTTTTGGTTTACCTTGTTGTGTAGCCTAAGGCTGGCTCACAACTCCTGATCCTCCCACTTCAGCCTCCTCAGTTCTGCAGTGGAGGTGTTTACCATCCTATGGGACAATGAAGAGTTAGTGTCTGACAACATTTCAATATCATCAGCCAGTGATTAGAGCTAGTCACATAGGACAATGTCCTCGCAGGACCCTGGGTATGGTCTGACATCCACCACTGCATTGAAGTTCCTAATAGTTTAAACAAGGAACCCTGCAATGAGAGTCATATATAGAGCTGGGCATGACTAATCAGGATAACTAAGTCTGACTGGTGAATTCTGTGGCTCCTAAGCTCTTTAGCCTTCATGGAGCTCTTTCTCTGTAAAAATGTATTAGAATTGCGTTTTACAACTGTACGAAAGAGAGGTGAATATATTAACATTTTTCTCTGACCTAAAAGTTCTTTGTATTTTTATGTTAAAAGAAGTTTGAACATGTTCATGGGCCTCAACACTATTATGCAATCTTATTCTTCCTGGTTCTGCCTGATGGAGAAGCTGACCCAGGGTCATAGTAAGCAGAGACGACATAGGTGGTCCAGTGCCCCTGCTGTCATTAGGCTTGTGTGTTTTGATTGGTGCAAATGTTCTTGGATGTCAAATGAGGCCACATTTGGTACACATGTGTTATGTGTGTTCTATGTGATGCCTACATAGCCCTTGATGCAACCAATAAGAAAAGATCATAGTCCCTTCAGGAAGCTACCAGACTCCACCATCTTCTCCATACCAACAGGTTTTAAAAGTCCTAAACCATATTTCTTAACAGTTGATAAACTGATGGAAACCAAATCACAAGTGCTAGTCTCATCTTTTTGTTGATCTGGGCAACATGGGCCCTAGCAAAACGAGAATTCACCAGCAGGTCCTTGCCTGCTTCTGGACCAGTTATCACCACTGATTTTGAGTCATTTTTTTTGTCCCTACCCATCCATAGCAGCTGATATGTTCTTTTCATTCACCAATAATCCAGGATATTTTACCTAATTCCAAGAAGTTTGTGCTTCTGGGGTCAAAATCCAGGCTGTGTATGCTTCACTTTTCTCCTCTCTATCAATCAAAGCTTTCTGTCTGGAAAACTCTGATGTCTGTCTCAACTCAGCACAGAAATAAGAGTGATGTCTTGATGGAAGGAATGTAAGGATTCTTTCCTAATTTTGTTTCCTCAGGCTCAGGAGGAAAAGAAAGGAGAAGGAATCCTTAGCCCTGGGATTAGTGAATTCACTTCTCCAGAAAAAGGCATGCAGATATTTGTGCAATTAAGCATCTGCCCACCCTCCACACTGTTTGCTTGATGCAGAGGTCACCTTTGCAGCCTCTCTGATCTCACTTCATTCTGCATTTGGAAGAAAACATAAGGAATGAACGGATAGAGGTCCAAACTGACCACTGCTTTGAGAGATGACCATATCGTCAAATGTAATCTTCTGCCTTTGTGTGAGACATATAGGGTGGATTTTCACTACATTTCACAATTATATTTGTGATAGTTAAGGTATAGGCAATGTGGCATGTGCATATTTATTTTAGGAGCCTCTGGAACAGCCATAGATCAGCAGACACATTTTCTCAACTCAGATCCATAGTGAAAGACCTGTGTGACTGAGTACATTGGGGAGAATATGGCATGGATGTTAAGATACGGTGGGGCTGGGGAAATGGGTCAGTCAAGAAAGCGCTTGCTGTAAAGTCATGATGACCTATATTCTGTCTCTAGAACTCAGGTAGAAAAGCTGGGGGTCATACATGGTACATGCTTGTAATACCAGTGAGGAAGACCAAGACAAGATCCCTAACGTTCATGTAGAATCCAGCCTACCATAAATCAACAAGTTCCAGGACAAGTGAGAAAGTCTACACCTTAATGAAAGCATGGACAGTACATTAGGAATGATATCAGAGGCTGCCTTCTGTAGCTTTCATACAAACACGCACACACACACACACACACACACACACACACACACACGGAGTCACCATGTAATGAGCAAACAGTACACCAACTAGCTCCCAGTGCTAGGAATGGATTCCTTCTTATTAAGTCATTTGTTCGAGAGGTTCCATTAACGCCCTACCTAAACATGACAGGCTATTGCCAAGGATATTGGTACTAGCCAGAGCCATACACCCTATTGCTAAAGACACCATCTGTATATGTCATACAACATAGATAAGTTGAACTGATGCTCAAATAGAAGCTCTACTCTTACTGACTAGCATTCATGGTGTTAGAAGATATTTTGCACACTACCAGGAAAGAAAATTAATCATCAATATCATCTAGCTTCAAACCTTGTGACCTAAAACAGTGACCTGCCTTCAAGATATTCTGGTGTGAGAGTGGTACAAGTGTTTTGGGAGAAACAAACTACTTTTTGATTGGATTTAGGGCCCATTTTGTGAGGTGGAACCCATATCTGATACTTCTAAAGGTGCAAAGAACCTTAGACGAGATAGGTCATGAGTCCTAGGCTCAGGCACACTACTATTCTGTTAAAGGAACATGGCAATAAGATGAGTTCTAATGAAGTATTGATATGGTCATTGAACACTCCCTTGTTCAACTTTCATCAGAGAAACTTCTTCCTTTTGTAGGATATGATAATTAACACAGAGACTCACAACTGGACAATGTGCAAAGAGTGAGGGACTTGGGACACTTAGTGCCAAATGGAAAGTCTTTATCAACCCCTGTCCTCAAGGCTCAAGGATCTACATGGAAGAGAAGGTAGAGAAAGACTATAAGGGCCAGAGATGGTGGTTGACTTCAGGTATTTAATACCATCCTCACACAACAATGATAGAAACTCATAAAGACCATAACATACACAAGACCTGCACAGGTACACACACACGTGTGTGTGCGTATGTGTGTGTGTGTGTGTGTGTGTGTGTGTCTGTGTGTGTGTGCCTGTGTGTGTGTATGTATATATATATACATATATGTATGTGTGTATGTATATGTATGACACAAATATGCACCCTTAACCAAGAAATTATTCAAACTGATGCCTCTCAGGAAAGTAAAACTACAGTGGAGAAGAAGTATTGACATATAGTGATTCACCAATGGAGTGTCACTTGATGTATCAGCCACACTCCCAGGCAGCCATCATGCATAGCAGTGCTTTACCAGGGTAAAATGAACTCACTGTAGAATAGTTGGCCAGTACATGGTTTGGGGGTTGCTTTTTTTTGTTTATTTGTTTGAGTATTTTTTTTTTGTCTTACTGGTTTTAAAATGTGTTTTGATTTTGATTTTCTATTGCTGTTGTTGTTTACTTTTGAGAGAGGGAGAGGGACAGGGAGAGGGAGGGAGGGAGAGAGCCAGAGAGAGCCAGAGAGAGAACCTTAAGTTGAATTAGGTAGGGAGGTGATTAGTATCTGGGAGGAGAAGAAAGAATATGATCAAAATATATTATATGAAAAATCTTAAATAAAAATAATCAAAGGGAAAATGATAGTTCTAAGGACCTTTGATATTACCTAGAATTTAATTCTCAGTCTGAGGTTGTCTTAGCCATACTCCTTAGCAGTCTCTCGAATTCAAACATCAAAAGAATTTTAATGGCATTAAGCACTTTAAACACCACTTAAAATGCCAAGGCTATTTGCTGAAGTCCTGCTACCCTGAGAGTGGGTAACCTTTGTTTTCAGTTGGGACTGCTGGCTCTTTCATGAAATATCTACAGACTGGAGCCTGTGTCCCAGAATCTTTTGACTTCAGTCTCTTGTATGATGCAGAGAGCTGAGCAGGAATTTCAAACTTCATTTATCAAGTTAGTGTTAGAGTAGCTGACATTACAGCCTTCTGTCTCCTAGGTCAAGATCTCAGATTCCTAACCCTGTTGTCCAGGATATCCTGGTAAGTGCAAACATCATATCTAATATGGCTATTCTTAACAATTATAATCTCTGTGGAGATCCCAAAGACCTCGGTGTGACCCTGGATTGTTGTTTCCTCACTCTTCTGCTGTTCCTTTTGTGTCTCAGTAGCAATGGCCCATTGTGTTTTTCAATTCTCACTTCAACAATGGCTCTGGTTTTGCAGAGCATGCGAAATAACTGGCCACAGTCACCAGTGTGCCCTAGATTTGAATAATCATTTGACTATGTATCATTTGACAGTCTATGTCAAATGTAATCATTTGACAGTCTATTTTTAAAAATAATTATTTAGTGACTTTTATGTGCAATGTGTCTTCTAGCTTAAAGAACCTAACTGGAGGTCTCTATTCGTAGGACATTTGAGTTATGACAAGAGAAGCTCATGTAGCCAATAACGCAAAAACCTTATAGTGTATGCAAGTTCCATGATTACACTTCCTGTACTCCAAAAGGTTATACATTTCTGTTAGTCTTTAGATGGCCCACTTTTTACAGTTAGCTCATAAAGAACATATTCTGGTTAGCAAGAACTTGTAAATGTGTTCCTTTCTTAAGGCAGTTTGAAATCTGTGCTAAGCATTTCTAATTTAACCAGGCTTTTCCCATACATCAGTCATGTCTTTTGTCATGGTCAATGTCTCTGCAATAGTTTTATATATTTAAGTGTGAGTGAATTTGATTTATTTCTCTTGTGTCCACTCAAATTATTTCATCCTACTTCATTTGTGCCTGCTAGGTTGGTGAGTGTTTTATACCTGGGCCTCCCACTCTTTTTCAATGCCCATTTTATTGTGGGCCTGTTAAAAGGTCACTTTAACCTCTCTGCAAAATGAAGAGTATAAAGACACGGAGCCCTTCCTGTCACTCTCTGGCTACACATCAGTAAACTTCCAGCTAGGCTTGCCATGTAATAAGTTTGTGGAAGAAAAGCTGTCTAGATACAAAGGATGGGATGATGAATCCTCAGAGCACTCCGGAGCGTCACATCTAATCCTATGGGAAGCACTGTGATGGAGAGACCTGGGTAAAAAAAAAAAAATCACATGATAATTTCTGTATAGAAGACAATTTATGCTGAATTTGCCTCCGTCTCCGTGATACCATGCTGAGTAATGTCCTCAAGGTCTGGAGGCCTTCGGGTTACAGCCAAACATTGATTATCTGTCAGATAATGCTATCAGGCTTACAAAGACATCCTGGATGCTTCTGCAAGGAAATAAATGACTCCAGCATCCTTTTAGGGGGAGTAAAAAGGAGAAGGAAAATAGTCAGATTCACTGCGATGAGCACTCTCAGAGTTTGCAATGGCTTGGCTGTGAACTGCATTTTTTTTTTTAAAATCTAAGTCTATTGCCAAGATTATTCAAATGCTTCTTTTCTGCATAATCAAGCAACGTTTTCATCTTTCACAAGGCAGGTTGCAGGGACTTGAAATTTGTTGAGTGGGTCTCCTGCCAAGTGTTTTTTGGTTTTTGAGGCATTTAATTCTCTCTACATCCCTGCAATGCAGGTACTATCCCACCTTTCAAAGAGTTAAAAATGAAGTCCAGAGAAGTTAAGTGATCACTCAAAGTGAATATAACTAAGCAAAATTAGTGGTTGTAAATATCATGATGAAAGATTATCAAATTATAGGACAATGAGCCTGACCTGTGTTGACAATATGAATGGAATTCTAAATGAGATATAACTATATCTTCACACACACACACACACACACACACACACACACACACACACTATGTATTGGATAGAGTCATGGTGGCACATAGTGTTTTAGGAGTTTGACCTCTGTTATTGTGAAAGGTTCCCACAGTCCTAGGCACTTGGTTTGATCTTTGGTCATCTACACTAAGTTTGACCCGGCCTACCCCCACGCATGCACGTTTCCTTCTCACTACTGGCCATATTGTGTATCTGCGTGTGGTGTGCCTGGGTGCATATGCTTGTTTGCAAGTGTGTATACAAACTTGTGTGTAGGGGCCTGAAGCTGTTCTCAGGCACCTCTTACATAGCTTGTTTATTTTATTTTTTGAGACAGGGTCTCTCAGTTGAACCCAGGGTTTTCTGATTGGCTGGTCCACTTAGCCAGCCAGTTGCATGGCTATCTTATCTCTATCTTATCTCTGTCTGTCTCCCTACAAATTGCTGTGATCACAGGCAGCCACCACTTTGAGCTGCTGACTTTTTAAACCTGAGTTCTGGGAACCAGGCTGCAAACTGTTTGCATTTATCTGAGTTAGCTCTCCATCTCCACCCCCATCTCTACCCTTTGATAGCAAAGCTTATAGGCTATCTTTGACTGCATCCTCTATATTCAGGACCAATTGCCTATAAGCATCTCTATTGTGAGGATTTTCTCACTAATTGACACTGGCTGGGGAAGGTTATTCTGCACATTGGTGTGGGGCTGAGAAAGCTAGAAGTGTTCTGTACAAAGTTAGGTGAAAAGCAAAGATAAAAGCTTTGTACACATTAGAATCAAATACCATCCAGAGCTGTGTGCTTATGGCAAATGCTTCTCTTTCTTTAAAAGGCCAGAATGCTCATCAATAGGCCCCAAGGTGAGGAGCTGGCCAGCCTCACTGGATTCTACTGAGGAGGCTGAAGAAGGGTACACCTTTCCCTCCAAGTCTAGCAGGATGCCTTCTCTGCCGTACACTTTGTGTTCGCGCACGCTAACACGATTTAACAGTCCTAACTCACTTGTTAATGCTTCAAAAGCATTTTAAGGCAAGCATCGTCAAAAACAAAGCTCAGCCGTCGATCTGTAGCCTACTGCATGAAGTCCACTGATTTCAAAATGGCGCTGTGCTTTAAAAGAAACCACTCATTGATTTCCCTAGTTCTGACTTCTGCTCTATTGCTTGAGTTCTGTTTGTGATGTCACCTTATCACATTCTATTAACACAACGACCTTAGAAAATTTGGTTAAGTTTGAAAATTAGCGGAAGTTGGATTTTTTCAGTGTAGGATAGGAGATGGGTCAGAAGAAGGAAGGCAGGGAGAGAGGGTGGAAGGGAGAGAGAGATGAAGATAGGCAAGAAAGAGGGAGACAGAGGCAGAGATAGACAGATATTACGGTGACTATCCAGGCAAGTGTGAATATAAAGTTGTGCCAACTTAAAGCTGGGGATGAAACCTTGCCCCTGAATCTGTAAAACACACCCAATAGCTAAGAAACATCATTCTTGTGAATACTACTATGCAAAGAAGAAGCTCTGAGGTAGAAGAGTGATGAACTGAGCAGATATCATTCTGTAAAACAAAACAAAACAAGCACAAAAAACTCCTAAATTCATTTGAACACAGCTATCACAACCAGCATATG
Source organism: Arvicanthis niloticus (assembly GCF_011762505.2). Lineage (NCBI taxonomy): Eukaryota > Metazoa > Chordata > Mammalia > Rodentia > Muridae > Arvicanthis > Arvicanthis niloticus. The sequence continues at coordinate 34,119,805 of NC_047671.1, forward strand.
AATGAGAGTTTTTAAAAAAGTCTTATTACATTTAAAAATTGACTTATTGTGCAAGTGTGACGTGTGCATGTGTGTGTGTGTGCACATGCAAGCATCATGGTGTGTATGAGGAGGTCAGGAGATAACTTGTGAGGGTCGGTTTTCTCCTTCCACCCTATGAGTAGCGGAGGCCAAACTCGTCTTTGTCAGACATGAGAGCAGGAGCTTTTACCCACTGAGCCATCACCCCAGCCCCCAAGATTTTAAAAATACTGATTTCACACACACACAAAAAAGAATAATTAAAAATAATGTACCCCCCATGAGATTTTTGTTTACTTGTTTGTTTCTTGGTAACTCATACTTCTATACTTCTGAGTTCATTCACTGTTCAAAACCACAGTTTTCTAGAGAAGAAATATATAAACAGAGGGAAAGGAAGGGTATGGGACATGGACAATTTGAGTACATTTCTCTCTATTAACATTACTAGGTAGGAGACAGGGCCTCCACTGCAAGCAGCTGGAGAAGGTATGGCTAGCTCCTTATCTCCTGTTGCCAAGGACATCGTGATGAACTCTGCTGTGACCTACATATATCACAGGGCAGCATCATAGCTGCTATGCCACAGGCTCTGCTGCAATTACAGCACATTAGGCAGAGACCACGCGTAGTCATTCAGCCATGTAGAAGAGGCAGGTGCACTCAAATCACCCTGTGAGACACACCCACACCGGAGCTATACACAAGCATGGACAGCTCACACCTGTCTTCTTTTGTCAGGGACGGTTTTGATTCTAAACAGGAGTCCTGACTATTCAGTGTTCTAAGTCTTTTCTTACCAATGGTCAGTTTCTTTAAGGAGTTCTCTGTCTTCGTAAACTTAGAAACTCGGAGAAATTACATGAAGCAGATGAAACATGTGAGAGAATAACTTATTGTGTAATATCATCACCTCTCTTGTTTTCCCATGAAGCACTCCTTTTTTCTCACTTTTGTGCTTTGCTTGATTGTTAACAGGTTTTGGTAATCCATCACTTCAGATTACATCATTCCAGGGATGTGCTCCAGTCTTACCTAGAAACAGGAACGCTTACACTATCCAGCGTTCCGAAACTGGTAACTTACTGATCAGTTGTAACTGACAGGAGAAAGCTTGGACACCACCAACATATTTCATAGGAGCACCAAGCGATTGCTTTCCACAATTTTCAGAAATATCTACCAAGAGAGACTTAAGAATTATTAATTTATAACAAGGAAACTGAACCAATGTCATTAACCATAATTTCTCAAGAAACTATAAAATAATAGGACAATAGAGAAAAATGTGAGGGTCAATAAAGAACCTAGTGAAGACGTGAAGAAAGGGATGGAGGAGATATTTCTCACTGCGAATTGTTTCTGTTCTCCTCGTGTGTGCTTCAGACTACGCTAGGGCTTGCAAGTCATTTAAAATGATAAATATTTGTCTGAGTAATCACAGCCTAAAAAGAGTTTAAGCTATTTCCAGGTTACAGCAATGGTGGTTATTCTTATCATGATATTTTATAACTAGTCATCGATACCTTTTCTATGGGAAAGTTATGAATTATCTCACAAAGCTATATATAATCCATTTTTATGAGCAAGACTTGTGTTTATATCCAGAGTAGGACATATAAAAAAAAGGGATCCAGCTCACCCATGACCACTGTATTCTCAGCGACTTCTATGGTGAGTACCTATGTGATGTGTGTGTGTGTGTGTCTACTAATTTGCAATCTTCATGTGCTCTGTTTTCTTTGGTTTTTTAAGTATTTGATTTTCATTGTGCCTTTGTATTTCCTTTCCAGTCATGTATCACACACTGTGTAGACACTTGTAAAAAGACTCTAGGTCAGAGTGTTTAAATGCTTCATCCTGTTGCAGCTACAATGCTATGTCCTCCAAAGAGGGTTGGAACAGTTAGGACCAAATACTTCCTTGAAATGCCAGTCATAGGATTTGAAGCCTGTAAGCAAATGCACCACCACTGATATGCCTCTCCCAGGTGGATTTCTGCTCCCTGGTCCTGGAATCTGAGGGAATTTACATCCTGCAACTTACTCGCTGTTTTCTTCGCATTGTGCGTGCCTGATTTTGCAAGGTACGAAACAAATGTATTGACAAATTCGAGCAGTAGAACACCATTTGGGTAGTAGAAAGATTGGTTCTTCCTGTAATTTATGGGCTCACCTCTTCCAACCTGGCCCTTTCTGGAGTATTAAACGAAGGCCGAGCAAGGTACAGAGGAGAGCAGTGAAAGCAAATGAGATGTCAGAGACGTGGACAAGCCAGGGTCGGGGAGAAAACCTAAAAAGCACAATAGATTTTTCAAAGAAGATCTATGTCGGAATAAGGCAAGGTCCGCTGAGAGCATGAAATTAAATAAGACGGACCAACAGAGATGGAGAGGTCCGTGGGAAGAGAGCTGCAGAGCCAGCAACAGGGAGACATTTTTTCTGATACCCTTGGAAGTGAGAACTGGAGACAGGGCTATTACAGTAGAAGGAGAAAGACAAATGAAGCAATAGAAAAAGACACATACATACAAGTCTCCCTGAGTAGTCCCCCAAGAAAGATAGCAAAACCAAAAGGCATTCACCGATCTACACGGGCTGGAGGGGTTGGCATCATTATTTAGCTTTTACAGACTGCTTTCTATTCAGAAAGAGCTTTTATTTTCTTCCGCTCAAGTGTAAACCACGAGGGAGCAGTCAATATTATGATCTACGTTTGAGGAGTTGGAGGCGCAGTAAAAGGTGAGTTATTTTAAAGCAAAAATCAGAAACCAGGGCCACACTGAGACTGTCAGTACACTTCCTCTGGCTTCATCTGTCTGTAGAAACTGGGTGGTTAGGCAAGAGCTAAAATACTCTCCCCCACATTCTCTTCGAAGAAATTTAGGGTCACTCTAGAGACTCCTATCTCCGCAAGCCCATGGGCTCCTCTGGAGTTCCTTGTTTAGCCAGGCTCGCTACCTACTGTACGCCGCTCATTCATCATTAGTTTGTCAAATTGACTAAATTATAGTCATGAAGGTCCCTGTGACGTGGTTCCGGACTGGCTCTGTTTGGGCTCTGTTGAGATTGGATGCTCCATCTGTTTGATATCTGATTAATTCTGACAGAATACCACCAGCAAGGATTCTTTGGGAATTAAGTAGCACTTTCCAGCACTTTTCTCTGGCGACAGGGGCCATGTTAGGAATTCTGGCTATGGAGTTTGTGTGGAAGAGTAACCCAAGCACCATTGCTTGTGAGATGGATCCCAGTGGAGATGCTTCTAAAGCCAACAGACTCATCTCACAGAGATGCCAAAGGTCCTCTCTGCACGCTTGGCAGTGCACAGTATGCTTTTGTTTTTGCTTTACTGTGCTTTTTATGCCTGATTACAAAATGTACACAAAAGTCTTTGTCAGAACTGGGGGGGGGGAGGGGGTTGGTCATTTATACTTCACAGAACATAATGCTGTATAAGTAAGTAGTATGTGTTTACTCAAAATTGAAAACAAACTTTGAACAAATATTGCAAATGCTGATCTCCAGAAACATCAATGCTTACCATAAATCTTCACTTTAATAAAGTTTTTGATCAAATATTAAAACTCTTTTCTTTTGTGCTTTTTTAAAACTTTAACCTATTTTTTTTACCACTTTATAAGATTGTAGAAATTAACCTTTATAACAATGTTTTAGGCATGTCAGGAGATATGTGGATTGTGAACAATGCTGTCTTCCTCCCTCCCTCCCTCCCTCCCTCCCTTCCACTGTAACTCACTCCAAGTAAAAAATGGCATATACATGCCTCAGAGGCATTTTCTAAGTCATGTTTAATCACTTATTTCATTAAATTTTGCTGTTATTTTATCTCGCTCTTTACCCATGCGCCCAATGGGTTGCAGTGTACTATCGTTTAAAAGCTAATTATCATTTTCTTGCCTCTATCTCTAGTCTACATCCGATTATACAAGTAATAATTCTGAGACAATATTTAATACCATACACTTTGAGTATTTATGAAAAATTTTCTCTACATATATTGTCGCCTGCCAGCTGGAAAATTTAGGACTTTTAGAAAAATTTGTATGTAGAAAAGTTTTTTTTTTTTTGACTCTCTGTGCTCCACAGTAGTTACAAAATCCAGTGTGTATGTGTTTGTGTGTGTGTGTATGTATGTATGTATGTATGTATATATGCATGCATGTATGTATGTATGTATGTATATATGCATGTATGTATGTATGTGTGTATTAGAGAGATGTAGATGCTTGTTACTAATAGTGGCGAACAAAAAAATTAGAAAACCAGATTCTGTTTAAAAAGGCAATTCATTGTAACCTGTCAATCATCTGCTCAGCTAACTTGTCATACGTGATATTCTCCCTGCAGCTGGAACAAGGGATTGCCATTTCTTACATTAGCCTGGGAAAGGAACTGAGTGTATAAAGGCAGAGTCTGAACCCACAGTTTCCGCATCTTAGGGATGCAAGTGATGTGTAACCTTTTCCAATCCAGGTGTTCAGGATATTGCCATAGGATCCAGTCATTAGAAAATGTCAAGTCTTCACTCCTCTTCAGACATCTCCACACAGAAGGATGATCCTTACCCCACACTGATCTTAGCCAAAGCAGAAGAGCAAATCATACACTGAAAAAGATTTTACTTGGCTCACTTGGCCAACTCTTTTTTAAAGTATTTGGTACCCTAAATCCACTGCCTTTCATAAGATCATTGTCCCAGTATCCCCTTAGATGCCTCAGTATCCTTCTAAGAACCTGCCTTGCATTTATCACTCTTACTTATGGATCCTGTAGCCCATCACCACATTTATGTCACCTGGTTATATCTTTTAATGCATTGCTTGGTACTTACTTCATATTGACTGGTTTTATCCTGATCTTGCTCCAAGAAAAATGTCTCAGTGCTTAGCATGGCACTGAGACATATGTAAGGCTCTCTAAAAGATTTGGAATTTAGTGAAAGCATACAAAAACAGTTTAGGAAAAGAATTTCAGTTCATTTTAGTTGCAAACACACTGGCTAATTAAATTATTTTGAATCTAGTGACTATGAATTCAGGATAAGAAAAAAAAAACATGCAATGTGATTTTAGAGCCAAGCTGTCTCCGAAAAGTCACGCATAACTGAAAAGGTGTTGGAATAACACACTCACACACACACACATACACACACACACACGCACACACACATTCATACACATACACACATGCACACATATATTCTCACACATGCACATACATACATATATGCACATACATTCACATACATACATACATACATACACAAATATATCTACATACACAAACACACACAAATACACACACATACACATATATGCATGCACTCAGACACACACACACAGAAAGAGAGAGAGAGAGAGAGAGAGAGAGAGAGAGAGAGAGAAAGAAAGAGAGGAAAAGGAAGAGAAAAATTAATTCCAGACAAGTGAATTTGTCTGGAAACTCCAGAAATATTTTACATTTTTATATAACAACAAATATCATGCCCATCTCAAAAGCAAATTGAGGGGTGGCTGGGGAGGTGACTCAGTGTTTAACAACAGTGTCTAACCTTACAGAGGATCTAGGTTATTCCCCAGCACATGTATGGTGGTTCACAAGCATCTAGAACCCCTGGTACTGGGACTCTGGTTTCCTCTTCTGACCTCAGTGAGCACCAGGAACACATGCAGTGTACACACATACACACACACACACACACACACACACACACACACACACGTAGGCAAAACACTCATATGCATAAAAATAATAATTTATTTAAAGCCACTACACATTAACTGGGAACAATTTATATCAAATTAAAGGTATTTTTCCTCAAGGGCAGTGGTAGGAGGCACTATCAGTATAACAACGTAGAAGAGTTGTCTATATGCAAATGGTATACCTTTACTTAGCCCAGCAGTTCATTTTTAATGGTATTTTGCAGGTAGAGTTGTTAAATAGTAGTGCATTCTATGATGACTTTACAATTTTAACTCAAAAGAATTGGTTACTGATGTTTGGGAATATTGAAGACAGTCTAGCCTTCAGGAAACAATATAGGTCACTGTCCTTGGCATTGACCTCTATAAGGTGAAATGTCTGTACATGTCAATAATACATAGTTTTTGTGTATTAAATCACATTTCAGGCAAGCCATTTATGATCAACATCAATACTTTAAATAGTCATTACTGTTCTAATTTTTACATTACCGTGAACTAACTATTCTCTAAATTCTTTAACGCCTTCTTTTCGATGTTCAAGGAATTTATTTTCTGCTAATTCCTGACATTATGTTCTAGTTGTGCTCTGATATTATTTTCTTTCTGTCAAGCAATTCTTTGGGGTCTTTGAGAACAGAAATAATCAATAATATTGGGATTTCAAAAGGAAATTATTAGGGCAGTCACATCTACGTAATAGACGTGCATGCTCTTAGACATTAACAATTGCTCTCATTAACAGCAGGCAGAGACTTGGGTCATAGGATGGCAAAGCCTCACTTCTAAGGCTGAGGAAAAGTTTGGTTGTGAGTACTGAATTTAAAAATGGCAGTGACAATCAAGTTACTGCCTGGAACAAAGCTCCTGAAAGTATGGGAGGGACACAAAGAATGGAGACATTGATTTTAGAGAAAATAAAAATGGGATTTAATCTCTCTTATCTCTAATATTTTTATGATCAGAGTAGGTTTTAGGTGGTATATATTAGGAAATCACTAGAAAGCCACTCCACAGGAAATTCTGGAAGGTTCTTCTTATGGATATGATGCTCAGGATGCTGTTACTTTCTGGGGTGGACAACTAGAAGGTAGACGAGCAATCACTGTTGCTTTGTTATCAAGATGCCTCATGAACTTGCACATATAAGCAAGAAACATGAAAACAAGGTGCTTCAAAGAACTTTGGGTCCAGCTCAATCTAATAATTGCATTCCAAAACCCTTAATAGCTTGAACTAGAGTTTGGGTTTTTTTTTTGGGGGGGGGGCTCTAGAGACTTTAGGATCTTTTATTAGTCTCCAAAACATTGCTTTCCTTGATTGCTGTTTTAGCTATTTTACTATTACTGTGGTAAAACACCACGACCAAGGCAACTTATAGAAAAGTTTTTTGTGAGTCCACAGTTCAGTTCCAGTAGGTGAGTCAGTGGGCATCATGGCGGGGAAGCAGGACAACAGGCAACAACGCGTGAAAATGGAGCAGTAACCGAGAGCCACAAGCAGGAAGCAAAGAAAGCCAACTGGGAAGGACTTGGACTTGAAACCTCAAAGCACACCCCGGTGATACATCTCCTCCAACAAGATCGCACATCCTAATTATTCCCACACTACTCACCAGGAAGCATTCCAATATATGAGCCTATGGGGCCAATTCTCATCCAAACCACTACATATACCTGAGAACTTTATTCTTTCACACCAAAGTTTCTGTACTGTCATAATGCAAATGTACTGGTGTGTGTGGGGGGGGGGAGAGACATCAGGCACTATTGCACTATCTAGGTTTTATTTAATCTTCCTTTAACCTGGGTCGCATCAGTGTTTGAGAGAAACACATGTGAAGGCCTTAGGTGATTAAGATAGAAGGAAGGCTGCCTGGTATGGAGAAAAAAAAAATGACTCCTCACTTTTAGGCCAAAGACTGTGGAAGAGCTTGTGTTTACTTAACTTATTCTCAGGTTTTCTAAAGTATGTTCCAACAGACCATTCTCTCTGTAAGATTCTACTTAGGAAAAAGGTTCGGAAAAAAGATTTGAGGAAAAAAAACCAAACTATATTATAGGTAAACAGGTTTAAATATGTATTTCCTGGATGAATCATGATGGTAGGAAAAAAACCAAATGGTTCCCTGACACTAACATTTTGTGCATCCCACATTCCCTAGAACACAGTGTGAGAAACATGGTTCCTTCAGCTTCATAGAAATATGAATCAGCTGGAGGGCTCCAGCTAACGGTTAGCACATTGTGTCTATACAGAACTCAAGAAGAAATTAGATTTCTGTGGAAGACCCTTGTTTATGGGACTCTTTGTTCAGTGTAATTTGTCCCAATCCCTGTCTAATGACCTTCTACCAGTCGAACTGTAAAGAACTGAAAGCCGTAGTACGTTACATTGACGTCTTATTTGTTTTAATACTTGCCAGTTGTCGTTTCACTTTGTATGCATTCTGATTGTTAACCCTTTGAACTTTGGCCCTGAGGCAGTTTAATCATGATTGGTTCAATTGTGTAAATCCAATAAACAAATCTTGGCCAAGGTCCCCTGGAGGTATTATCCTGACATTTCTCTGGGTGTGTTTACAAACTCCTTTTACCCACGCTTAGAAACCACAGCCTTTGGCGTATGTCCTTTTAGTCAGCGAAACCTCTTGCTTGACAGAAAAAGCATCTTAGATCATTTAAAGGTCCTTCGTTGCTAAAAAAAAGAACACACTATTTAACTGATTTTAAGTCTCTCATTTCTTTCCTACTTAGAAACAGTCTCTACAAAGGGATGCCAAAAGTGCAATGTCTACACAACCACACCCAGTCTTAATGTGGAAACATGACTGGAGAACCTTTTTTAAATGTCTTTTTGTTGTTGTTGTTGTTGTTCCTCCAGAGATAATTTCCAGGACTTTACAATGACTGGGTTCAGGCTCGTGTGAAAGGATGTTTTCTCATACCTTTAGATAGTTACTTCAAAGGTCAGAGGATCATTTGCTCTGTTCAGTTGGAACAAACCTCTGACTGAAGCTGAGTGCTTCTCGGAACTGCTGGTCCACAGTAAATACACAAAGACAGCAATGGTATTTTATTCTCCATCACCCTAGGATAACAGGAAAACCCAACGTGGACGTATAAGCTAAGATTTGCCTCTTTCCCTCAGAGTTGTGAAAATAGGTGGGAGATTGTATATTATTAATTAAGAAACAAGCAAATTGTCATTTTTAATAGCCATTGCCTTACTTTTGAAAGGAAGAAAAACGAGCCACTTATGTGAACATAATTTCATTTCTCCAAGCTGTTTAGATGGTTATCTTCATGTGGGATATTTACGTCAGCTTGTAAACTGATAGATAGGAACCCGAGTTAAAATGTTTCCACTCCATATACTAACGTTTAGCTCTGGTATTCATCCAAGAATTGGACCCCCCTCACAATTATAACATCTGTTTTTGTTCAGTTAATTTTATAATCTCAGATGTTTCCATAAATCCTGAATTAAAGAGAAAACTGCTGGGACCAATTTGTGTGGTGCGCTGAGTGTAACGGGATGCCATCACTGTGCAGGACTGTTTTGGTTTCTCTCTCGGTTATTACAGCTATCACATTTCAGAAAATCCTTCCCTCCTACCCCCCCCCCTTATATATAAAAAGGGAAACTACACAGAAAATGGTCCATTTCGTCTTGTTTCAGGTTGATTATGATATTTGGAATTCTGCAGACCGTTTGCACCATTGAGAAGATTGGAACAAATGAGTTGGCCACTTTGAACTCACTCGTAAAGATTTCCTGCAGGGCTCCTGTGTTTCTAGCTGCTTACATTAGATCAACACACAGTGAGTGGCAAATACTCTCAGGGTGAGTAGAAACGCAGGGTGACTGAGCAGGATGGCCAGGGACATCTTAGAAAGAAGGCTTTCTAAGCATCTCACAGATAGATAGTAAAAATGAAAAGGAGAAAAAGACTGCAATTTTGCATCTTTTTTTTTTTTTTTTTTTTTTTTTAATCACTGGCTGGACTGTTGTAGAATAACTGGTCGGGGACTGATATAGCATTTTGTGGATTCTCTGGCAATACCTGGGAGCACAGAGGCTGCTCTCTGCTCATTCACATTGTAAAGAATTGATAAAGAAGAACTTTACTGGGAGGCTATGCTGCTGCTTCAAAATTCCAGGAAAGTCTATTGCACATGGGCGGTACCTTGTTAAAGTTCCATCAGGTTCAATGGACAAGATGTTACCTTGAATTTTGAAGAACTTAACTATTTATTACTTTATCCAAATCTCATTATATATGAGGTCCATAGAACCACCACCAACAAAAAGCATCCTTCACCAGTTACCGTTTTGCCTCTAGATGAAGTCTAATCTGAGTTCTGAGCCTTTGTGGGTGAATGATTTAGGGATGACCCTAGAGGATTGATATTTTTAATTGAAGGCTAAAAAGCCTGCTAGGTCTATCTCTCAGATCATAATAATTTTTCTCAATAATATGAAGTTATTTATATAATTTTCATTTTGAACATAATTGAACTTTTTTTCCCCGAAATGTCTCTAGTTCTTTTATAAAAATTAATTGATGGCATTCATTTAAGCCTAACTTCTGAATTTTTAATTTTAGAAATAATTTTATGTGCTTTTGAGAACATAGTTTCTGCTTTATTGAGGAATGTAATATAATTTAATTTATCGCTGTAGCTCCAAGGGATGCCCTTAAAGTATAATAAGTTATATGTTATTAAGCTTTCTTCTGAAATTTATTTGAATTTTGGTTGTCTTAGATGATAATTTGCTATTACATTTAGGAAAACTTTAGCAGTCAGTTTTGCTTACTAGACACAGCAGAGTAAGACGTAAAACACATTGAAGGAGAAAGTAGCAACTGTGGTTCCCTCAACTATAGGGAAGAGAGTGATATGACAGAAACAACACCCATCTCAGCCTCAAGCATGAACAGTAATTCCAGTAGTGATCCTTTTGGGGGATCCTGTGAAGATGATAGAAATGGTACAGCCAGTTACTCACTATGTGTATAACTCTGGCTACCATGGCATCTGGGAGAAATGCCAAATGTTCAAAGTACAAACAAGCTGCCACTTTCAGCCTGACCATAAAATAGTCTAGAAACACATACATATGTGTTTCTATATATAAATGTATACATCGATATACAAACACATATATGTTTATAGCCAGGTGTGCATGAACATATATGTGTACAGATATGTCATGTAGACTAACACACAAATTTAAAACAAATGAATTTCAAGCATGACACAGATTATGTCAAAAGCTTCCAGGAAATTCGTGTTTTGACCTCATTTCTGTTGCTGCGATAAAATGCTGTGACCAAAGACAGTATAGAAGAGGAAAGGATTTATATGCCTTATCCACTCCTACTACAGCCCATCATGAGTCAGGGCAGGAACTCAATCTTAAAAGCAGACCAGCAATAAATAAATAAATAAATAAATAAATAAATAAATAAATAATAGAAAAAAAAAAGTGGGCCAGCTTGCTACTACACATGGCTTTACCTTCAACCAGGGAAAACACAGTTAAAAGAACACAAGAGGAACCTCTGAGGAATGCTGCTTGGGGATTCATGGGCCAGCTTGTGCCTAGCCAGCTTCATTATATAGTTGAGGATTACCTGACTAGAGATGGTGTTACCCAAATGGGTTGGGCCTTCCTATACCAATCAACAATCAGAAAATCCCCATATGCAGGAGACCAGCGAAATCTACCCAGTTCCTCACTTGAGACTCGCTCCAATGACCCTAGGCTGAGTCAAGTTGATAGTACTATCCAGGGCAACTTTGTTAAAATTTATATGACTTACAGATGAATAAAAAAATACCAAAGAAATTATATTCTCCACTTTTACATAATGAGACTCTTTCAAGTCTATCTAGAAATAAATATTTGCTTATTTAAGCAACTATAGGGAAGCAGTTAAAAATATAAATAGTATTCCAATTAATATTTATTTTTATCTAATATAAAATCCTGGAATATTAAAGCCCTAAGCTAGTTTCAGAAAATAATTTATTATTTATAACTTAGATGTTCTGAAGGAACCAAATTCAAATATTTTCCCTCAAGGATACCAATGAAATTTAGTTTTATTTAAATAAACACATATTATTTGTTTTATTGAAATACCACAGCTTTAAAGAAAAAAATGTATAAGAAGCAAAATATTATTGGGCTATAAATGCTTACTTTATCACTCATAAACTATTCCATGATGTTTTTGTTAACATAGTATACTAAAATAGTTTACTGGGCCTTATGTGCTTGTGCCTTAGACATTGTTTTTGAGAATATATTTCTAGCATCTCTATAGGATTTGAGAATCATCACTACTGACATAGTGTATGTTGTCTAATAATAGGTCACAAGTACACTGTCGCCATCAAAAGTAGCTGTCATCAGCACATTTCTGTAGGAAATAATATTCATTAAAAATAGGATATTCTTTAGCTAAAGTGACACCTCGTCACCTTGTCAGTCAACTGCAGTGATGCATACTTTAGATTATGGTGCTAAGGAGAAAGCTGGAAGTATTCCAGTCCTTTACCACAGTGTCAAGCTGGAGAATAGATGTGTAGGAGCGTATAGGGAAAGAAACCAATTACACGGATTCTCTCTGCAGTCGCTGCTCTAGTGTCTACAACAACATGTTACCCAATATTAGACACTGGTGTTCTGCCACAGTTGACTCTCTTTCCTTTTTCAGTGTAACTCCAAAATATTGTCAGGAATAAGAGAGTTGATGGGGTATTGCCAAGCCAGGAACACTAGGACTCAGCCTTGCCAGAAAAACAGAAATGAAGGGGGAAAAGCAGATGAGAAACAAGATAGGCTCTCTGCATCCCCCGCCCCCAGACTTCTCTCTCTGACCCCTTTCTCCTTCTTTCCCCTTCCCCTCCCCTCTCCCTTTCTCCTTGTATCCCTGGCTTCTCTCCCCCTCCCCCTCCTCCTCCTCCTCCTCCTCTTCTCTCTTTCTCTCTCTTCCCCTCCCTCCCTCCCTCCCTCCCTCCCTCCGCCCTCTCTCTCTGTCCTCTGTCCTAGTCTTTCTCTGCCTCTACTCCTTTCTCAACTCCCCCTGCCATGCCCACCAAATAAACTATTCTACACTAAAATAAAATAAAATAAAATAAACAACAAGATACAGGATGACTACGTTTAGAGACTTATATATGAAGTTTAAATCTTTATCAACTGCTTAGCTGTCCAATTATATGCAAACAATTAACCTTTCCAAACCCCAACTTTCTTTTGTTAAAAAGAAGATTGTAATATCTGGAAAGTGTGGGGAGTATCTGGGGTGATGCTTGGAAAGGGTTTGCTGCAGAATCTCACACACAACATAACAGGAACTTAATAATACCCATGTACCTCCCTGTTTAAGTGTTCTTCTGTTGGTTTCTGTCACTCCTGCTAAGAAGTTGGTTCAGTTTTGAAGAAAGCTCTGTTTCTTTTTGCTTTTATTCTCAATAGTTTGGTTGCATCTACTTCTAATCGTATTTAGTCTCTCCACAAAGCCTTAACTTAGTGTGTAGATACTGCCTTGCCGTATCCAGAGCTATCTTTTTAAAAAGCACATCTGGGTCCAGGTTTGGTCATGCATGCCTGCAATTCCTGCAACTGAGAGGCAGGGACAAGAGGGTATTGTGAGTTTTGAGCCATTTTGGTGCACATAGTAAAGTTCTAGGCTAGCCAGGGTAACAAAGTAGAACACACATAGCCACACAGACACTAACACCCCCTAACACACACGCACGCACGCACGCACGCACGCACGCATGCATGCACGCACGCACGCACACACGCGCATGCAAATGAACTCACTCTGTAGACCAGGCTGGCCTTGTATTCAGAGATGTACCTGAGTGCTAGAATTAAATGTGTGTACTACCATTCCAAGCCCCCTTTCTATATGTTTTATCATTTTTAAAAATCCTATACTTCAAGTTGACTAAGCTTCTCTTCAGTCATGTCTAATTGGCTTGTAGGTGTCTGTATTACATTCTTTTACACTTCCGTATTTTACCATGAAAAAATTCATATACATACAGGTAAAAAGAATTTTATATGAACAATCACATACCTACCAAACAGACCAGAGTAGTCATTTTATAATACTTATATTTGTATTGTCATGTACCTATATGTCTGGTCATTTGTCACTCTATCTTACTTTTGGATGTATTTCCAGTTCTATCTCTAACATCAAATCACTTACTGCTAAATACTTCATCACTGTCTGAAATTCAGTATTTCTTTTACAGAGTTGATTCTTTTCTTGATGCTCTATAAACTTCACATCATGTACCACTCTCTTTCCCAGTTCTTCCGTGTCTGCTTCCCCTACTCTTGTGACCTTCCCATAAAAAAAGAAAAAAAATAGAAAGATAAAAATAAACAAGTCTAATTTGTGTTATCTATATACTCGATTGGAGCATGAATCACAATCTCAGCATCCTGACGGTTAAATAGAATTGAGTCCTCATTCCCTCCTCCCTGAAGCTATCAACTGTGGAGCATCTTCGGTGTGTCCATCATACTTTTTTAAAAGTTCTGTTTGGTGGCTTCCTCTATAGATTGTTTCTGGGGTGGGGGTGGGGTCTCAGAATCCTTCCATGTCCCTTCCTCTCAACCGTGTGTCTGCAGTCATAGATATCAAAGCAAAAGTAACCTACTTGCTCTTCACAGTCAGCAGGAACATGGATTATGGGCCTCCACATGGTCTCCGATGACTGTTTAGACTACAAACACAACCTTGGGTCTCAGTAAGATCAGAGACCCAAACCCGGCTCGGCAGCAGCAGGGGGCCCTGGACATCACCAAGGCCTCAGGTAGCAGCACAGACCACAGACTACCACATGACCTTCAGTGGCCACACGGGCCTGCAACGCTGACCTTAGATGCCGTAGGTGACCCATGGCAGCAGCGCAGGCCTAGACATCACCACGGCCTCATTTGGCAGTGGAGGCCACTCAAATCAGTATGGCTCCCGGCAACAGCATGACACACAGATACCAACGTGTCTTCAGGCGGCAGCATAGACGACAGGAGGGACATCTGCACGACCCTCAGTGGTAACATGGGCCACAGACATCAACAGGACCTGCAGTGGGGGGTGTTTGAGGGCCAAGCTGGCTTCTTCCAATGTGCCTGCCCAACAGAGTAGTTTTTTTAAAGGAAGAATTTACATACACTAAAATACATAAGTCCTAAGTTTTCATTTTCAGAATTTTGAGAATGCAAACGTGTGTATATGCATCCTTTTGTGTTAGGGCACCACGGAAACTTTAATAAAAGAAGCCTTTGGACATAGAACTGCATCACCAGACAGGTTTCCTTTTCTTAACCAATCACAATATCCACACCCCACCATAATTTCTTGGGATTTTCTTGCCCACAGAATACCGAGCTACATCACACATGGAAGATGTTTTTACTTAATGTTATGCCTTTGAAACAGATTCATGTTATTAAACACCTATATAGTTGCTCTGCTTTCTCGAAGTGTTTAAAACAGAGGATCAGAAGCTGGGCCAGCCAAGTATCAAAATCATTAGAAATCTGTTTTCCAAGGCTATAGGCCAGAAGCCTAAAATCAAGGTGTGAGTAGAATTCTTTTTCCATCTTCTAGATTCTGGTGTTTGCCAATATCCTTGGCATTGCTTGATTTGTACAGTTGCATCATGGTCTATTCCCTGCTTTCTACTCTCCATTTGTTCTACGTCTATTGTCTTGTCCAAATTTCTACATTTTTCTGCTTTGTTATTGCTGTTGGTGATGTTTGTTTGGGTCATTGGTTTTATTTGGTAATAGGTTTAAACTGAGGCCGTATTTCTACTTTTTATAGAGACATCTGTTTTAATGGCTTAGAAGCTACCCCATGAGGGTTGGTCCTTACCGGCTGGGGCTGGTGCGGATCTAGTTTCCCCTCTATTAGGCTGTTGACCTTTCGAGGTTCAACTGAATGTGTGTGAATTGTATTTGAAGCCCATTCATATTTTAATTTTGTTTTTCAATTTCTCCGGGATCAGGCGACTCACAAAATTCCTTGGATTCCCAATCTCAGAGAGCGGCTTCCCACTTTGCCCCTCTACCCTCAAGCCTATACGACCTATGGAACGGCAAATGCCGGCGCTTGTGGGGGCATACCTGTGTCATTTCTTCGAACTTTTCTTACCTTGGTCTGTCAAGCCTTGAGATTCATAGAATATGGATAATTAAAATAACTGACGGGAATACAGCGAATGGAACGTAGACTAAGCAACGTTCTACCACTGTATAACTTCTGGATCGTTCTGTAGTATGCTCTCTTTTGAAGTGATGTTGTAGTAAGTATGCATATCTTATGTTCATCATTAAACCATGCGCAGACAGACAGACATACAAACACTGCTAAAAAGCCAACTAAGTACATAAAATTGGACAGTAAATATGGAAATGAATATTTATTAATGTAATATATAAATACACCAAAGAAGAAAGGCATGGATGAATACTGGAACAAATAGTTGATGGGAAACACAAAGAACAGATACCAATATAGATGAATTAAGTGGAACTTAATAAAGCCGTAATTACATTTAGTATAAATGTTACACAGTTCATTTGAAAGAAATTATAATTGAATAAAAAGGGAGATGCATTTACCTGTCGTTAATAAGAAACATTCTATGGCATCTAAACACACCAATAAATTAAATATAAGGTAGGAAGGCATGCACCATACACAAAGCTTATAATAAAATGAAATATTTATCTAACCTCAGCATAATCTATCAAATTTGAGGTATTCTGCTGGGAGAAATTAAAACATATGTCCATAGAAAAACATAGATAATAATGTTCATAGCAGTTCTTATCTTTCATAGCAAAATATGAAAATGGTCAGGAGGTTTATTAATGGAAAAGTGGATTAGGAATTTGAATACTACCCCAAAATGAAAATAATGAAATTTTGAAGATTTATTATCTAAGGGTTTTTCCTGCATGGATTTGTGTGTGCCATAATCCTGTTTGAAGGCTATGAGAAGGGAATCTGATGGCCTGGAATTGGAATAACAGATGGTTGTGAGCCACCATATGGATGCTCAGAACTGAACCTGGGCTCTTTGCTAAAGCATCAAGCGCTCTTAACCATTGAGCCATCTCGGCAACCCCAAAGTTACGATGTGTAAGAAGCTTAATATCAAGAGTATTCATCCCTTAAAATCAAACTTTATTACAAAGATAATAATATTTCAATAAACTCATTTAATGACACATAATTGAAGTCTAATTATTAACTTGATCATTTAAAATTTTCCGATTATAGTAAAAGGAATAAGATTTTACATGTCACTTATCCCTGGATGTATTTGTTATTTTTTATAATAAATATCAGTTTGCATGAAAAGGTGATTACACTTTAAATTTTTGTTTGACATACACAACTCAATGTAAAGGTACATACAAGAAAACTGTACTTAATTTAGAAATATGATTGGATATTTGATTAATATCACCATTATACTTAATATTAAGCCATATATCTTACCTGAATAGAACGTGTTTGAAATCATAGCCCACTGGCACATGGACCATGGCTTGTAACTGCTTCTTTTCCAAGTGTTCTCATGCTTAACACCGTTTCAGTATCATTAATTTTGGAGGAGAAAGAAAAAATGCATAATTTTATGTCTGAGTGCTTTTGATAAGTAATTACACAAACTTCAGTGCTTGTGGCCTGAGCTTACATTTTTGAGTTTGAATGGTGATCTTCCAGATGAAAACTCAGTAAAATAATGGCTATAATGATATTCACATCAATCTACTCCCTCAACAACCAGGAATGTGCTGCAAATTCCCACCAGGGATGCGATGCAAATTCCCAGCAAGGATGGTCTCCACCATTCAGGACAGAACTGGGGGCTTCAGTGTGGGAAGTTGGCTCACATATTTTGGTCATCCTTATAATTCCTTAGAAACAGTGCTCCCAGGAGTGTTCACAGAATTTTATTTATTGTCTTGCTTGTTCTTTGACTATTTGCATCTATTGTATTGCTAGTTCCTCAACCTAGAACTGACCTTAGTACTTGCATGTAATTAAAATGGTATAAAAGCAAAAAAGGAGGAGGGGAGATGGGATAGGGTGTTTCTAGGGAAGGGAAATGAGAAAAGTGAATGACGTCTGAAATATAAATAAATAGAATATTCAATAAAAAACAAAGCAGAAAACTAAATAGAAACTAAAACAAAACAAAACAATAACAAAACAACAACAACAAAAACAAACCAGAAGAGTCACTGATCCTTCCCTGTGCCCTTGATTTTGTTTTTTCCTCTTTGTACCCTGTTGTTGGCTTGAGAATCAGTACAGGACACTAGGCACACTAGGCATGCTCAGAAAGTGCTCTAATATTCAGCTACACCCCCAGATTACCCTAGCCTTCTCTTTCACACACACACACACACACACACACACACACACACACGCACATGCACACCAAAGTCATTCTGAAACTCACATCTTTAGAGCACGATTTCCACAAGACTACAAGACTAGATGTTTTATATTCCCACCTCGGCTTAAATATGACTTTTTAAGCAGAAAAAAAAATCCTCTAGAAGTTCCCTATAATGCATTTTCTTATCCATAGTTAATCTTTTCAAAACCAGTTGCAACTGGTATATATTCAATACCCATGATTCCTGGCTACCCTGTATACTCTGGGCCATGTAGGTAGTAATCCAGTTTATGGCATCACCTCCTGCTTAGTCCCCAGTACAGTGCCTGGCACACAGAAGATGCTTCCAAAATATTGTTGGAAAAACAAAATCTGAGACGGTGATGAGACCCAAAGACTGTATTGGAACCATAATATTTTCTATTTCCATTGCTTGGGTGATTTCTTGGGAGGAAAACCTACATTAAGAACAGAGAAAATAACTGAAGTCTTCATACGGAGACAGGCATCAATCACTACACTGAACTGCTTAAGACAGCAATGGCAGAGGCAGAACGTGCTCAGGTTATGAATACTTTAATTTTAATGACTGCAGGAGAAACCTTCTTCTTTTTCTCTTCCATTAACATTCAAATCTGCATGTATGCACTAATCATAAATAACTAATAATTTGCTATTATGGCAGGTTACCCATGTTTATAAATCTCTTGGGATAAGACCACTTTCCCAGATAGATCATGTTTCATAGTAGTTTGTATGAAAAGAATTCTCCTCGTTTTCAGATGTTAAACATGCTGATATAGTGGTACATTTCATTTAAAAATAAAAATATGACATCTCCTGACAAAAGCCTAAGCAAAATATAAAAAACATGTAGATAAGTGAAAAAAATCTGGATTTGTGAGCTAAAGTTTGAAACAGCCAGAATTATCAAAATCTATAATAGATGCTCTATTATGTGACACATAGTCATCCATATTCAGTACTGTGATCCTGAAGAAAATCTTTTCCGTTTTCAATGCTTCTAAGAAGCATTTAAGCTCCGTGGTATTACAGTTTTTCATTCTGACTTATCATGGGGCTCAGATATGAGTGGACACGATACTCTCTGTCAAGTTAGGGGGACATGCTCTATCTGATCAGTGATTGAGCACACATCTATCCCTCCTGTTCCTTGGAATTGATGGGAAACAAAAACAACAACAACAACAGCAACAACAACAACCCCCCCCCCCCAAAACAAAACCCTTTGCCTTCCAAAGCCATCTACAAAATATAAATCCTGCAGCTAGTGGGTTTATAAAGATAAATAAATAAATAAATAAATAAGGCATCACATTACACCAGAGCCCCGCCTCCTTTTCTCCCTGGTATCATTTGAAGTCTGCTTTTTAAAACAGAAGTTGAACAAATGAATCCTTCTGTCCTCACTTTCAGTTGTCAGCAGTGTTTCAGCGTGAGATGAAATGAATTGCCAAGCCCTTTCATCTTCTATAATCAGCTCTGCACAGCTGAGTACACCCACAGCCCTGCAGCAGCCTCTGCCAGCACGGATTCTATTCCAAACAGGAAGTCTTTGTTAGCGCCACGTTTCCAGTGCTCTGCCCCGGACAGGGTTTGCTTTGGTTCCCTCCCTCCTTTCTTGCTCCTAGGAGCCTTCCACCTCCAACCCCTGCGTGTACATCTAAAGTATTTGATTCCCTGTAGAAAATAAGTGTTTAAAGGATAACATTATAAAAGATTATATGCCTTGTGTGGGGGTCTCCTCGCCTGTGTCACAATCATTATTACCTCAGTCAGATTCGCATCCCACAAGATCTTTAAGTTGGAAAGTCTGAAGTCAGAAGCCACACCCCTCTCGTGCCACCTTACTTCAGTTATAAATGAAGAAAGCAAGTTGGGGTATCCACAGAGGTTTACACCACCTCAGTCCATAACATATACCACCTAGTGAAGAAGTCTTTAGATTCTATTAAAGGACAGAGGCAGAGCATGGCCGGTTGACCTAGAGCAGGAAAGCCTGCTGGTTAGTGCAGAGCTTTGTTGTTAATTGTCCTACCACAACCATTGAGTTCCTTGCAGATTAGTTCTCATGTACGCTTTATGCCTATAATGGGCATCAATCTCTCTTCTTTTTTTATCATCTTCTGTCTCCTTACACCCGTACTTCAAATCCTCATGACCACAAAGGCTTCCTGGAGAGGCGCTAAATGGTGGACATTGTTCCGTATGTCTTACATGAACCAACTCAATAATTTCACACAGAACAATTATAAATTAAGTATAATTAATTGTTGTTAGGTAGCCCAGGCTAACCTTGAACTGACAAGCCTCTTGTCTTGGCCTCCTGGGTGCCGGAGTTACAGACATGTATCATTCTGTCTGGCTTCAATTAGTCATTATCTTCATTTCCCAGATACAGAAATTAAAGCTGTTTGGTTAGGTTAGTGTCACGTGAGTAAGAGGGAGAAGGAAGAGCCTCATGAGGGCACAGAGTCTCCGGGATTTGTCTGCATATCCTAACCAGTGTGTGGCTCTCCAGATAAGAAGGCTTCCTCTCACACAGTCTTCTCCACACAGATGTTAGTTCAGCACTGGACACATGTCTCGAGAGAAGGAAGTAGGGACCAACAGAGAGGTGCATGGTAAGACTTCCAGGATGTCAGGGAGACAGTGTTCCTATGATTCACAGAAGTGGAGGCCTGATGACACTTATTGAGTTCAGGTAAACCTGCTCCAGAATCCAATTTATCTCAACAGTTTTTTTAAAAAAGTTTTAAAAGTTATTGTTTCATTCTCTGTGTATGGATGTTTTACTTGTACGTATGTCTGTGCACCAAATTTGTGCCTGATGTCTACAAAAGCTAGTATAGGTGTCAAGTTTACCGGGAATGGAGCTATGGATAGTTGTAAACCACCATGTAGGTGGTGGAAGTTGAACCTGGGTCCTCTGGAAGAGCAGCCAGTGCTCTTAACTGCTGAGCCTCTTACTCCAGCCTCTTACTGTTTTTAATGTAAGCCCATAACTTCTCTTTGTTTACTCAAGCCAGCTACATTTGGATTCATGCCATGGAGAGAGGCAAAATTAGTATTTGAGGAAAAAAAAGCAAATTTAAACAATTCCAAAGTCAAGCAGAAGCCCCTCTTCAACCTGTACCTGCTGTTGGGCAGTATCCAAAGGCAATTATCATTGTAAAATGGATAGCGTAATTTAGCAAGCCACTGGCTTTCTAAAAATTAAAAAAAAATAACAGCTTTTTATAAAGATGAAAAAATATGTTGGCCTAGAAATGTATATGGATCTTTTAAATCTGAGCACATCAATTCAAATTTCATCTCAAGCAGGAAGGAGCGAGAAATGAATTATTGTTTTCCAGCCACTTTCTGGTGAGAGGGATCAACATACTTGAAAACCAATTACAACCACAACAGACTAGAGAAAGCAATTCCCAGAGCCTGTTCTCCTCTGGAGGGGCTGCTGGACTTCAGATGAGAAGTTATTTCTCCTTAAGCTGTTATTCAAATTAATCCCTTCTTTAAGACCAAATTCTCCCAATTCAGAAAGCAACAAAAACCGCACATCCATGCTGCACAAACGGTTGGTGCAAGCCTGAAGTCTAAAATATGCATGTCACATCATTTCCTTTTAGCAGTAAGCCAGCTGGGATTGTGGGAAGGACCACATTCGAATCCCTTGCCTGACATGCAGAGCTGCCTCATGTTAAGGGAGGGGATTGTGTTGTTCTCATCTTGAAATCCCAACACCCAAACTGTCTTTCAGATCATATTAAATTAGTGAACAGTCATTAGACATTTCGATATGAAGCCTTTTAAAGGACATTTGTGTAAGGTGTTTTTCTTTAAGCTTATTTTGTCCTTTGAGATGGAGTAACATTCCCATTTTTCAGATAATAAAATTGAGGTACAGAGCTATGAACTAACTATGGTTGTCACTTAGGTAGGAAGTCAGTGAAACAAATGTCTTAGATCTTCTGTTTACCTTTGCCTAGTCTTGTTAATCTTCTGGGTCGTGCCTAATAAATTGTGGGTGACTGACCTAAAGTTATTGAATTTACATGCAGCCCAGCTTGCAAGAAAAGAGACCTTATGTGTGATAACAAAGTACATTATAACTCCAGGCTGTAAAAAGCAGCCATTCAAAATCACCCAATCTCCTGAGATATTGATTATGCCCAGATAACCTGAGGCTACAGAATTAGTTTGTTTGCCAGCAAAAATAATAAAATATTTATTATGAAAATGAATATGTTTAGAATGTTTAAATATTTAGAATGTTTAACACGAGGCTGGCCATCATCAGTGTAGATCTGTTCTTCAGTACAGACTTCATGTGCCAGTCTACACTTGATAACATCTTAACCTTGCTCCCTAGATCCTGGAAGTTTTCAGATTTTGAAATTATAGCCAAAGATACCATTAATCATTCCAAAATTATAAACTGCTCACTGCTGACCTCCAAGTTGTCTGGCTGATATTTACACTTGGGGAAAAAACCAAATACTTCCCCAGAGGCTTATTCTATACATAGTAGGTATGCACTGTACACTTGGGTATTTATTGGACACAGATTGCTGCATGATGAAAATTAAATCAACCATTACTACATGGTCTATCTAAATGGGGCTAGATCTATGTACTTAGATAATTTGGGAGAAATTATAAAGCAGACCAAAATAATGGCAGGATTCAATACTGTCCCTGATAGATAGCTAACCAACATCTTAAAATACTGTTTATTTTAAATATTATATATTGAGAGACAGATTTCCAATTATGCATTCCTAGCAGTAAAATGTGCAGACTGATCAACTCTGGAATGAATCTCTATCTTAAATTGGACTTTCCCATCAAAAATATACTAAAATAAAACAAAGTTGAAATCTTCAAAAACTGTGATGGTAGAAAGGTATTGTCTCTGCTCCTTGGAAATGCATAGAAAAATGCCCAGAGCTCTCAGGATAGAGAGGAGGATGGCATTAAAGTTTGCCTTTCTCAGACATTTGAATGTGCCCACACTACTTACTGTACAGTGAGTATCAGCTGGGCTCAGTTTATGCAGAAATTGGGTCACTCTGTTATGTTCTTCTGAGGTTATTTCTAAGATTTAAAAAAAAAACACAGACTAAATACATGTACTTTTATCTGGTTAAATCTATATACTTGGAAAATCTCATGACCAATTTTATGACTCCTTTAAATTTAGTAGACTAAACATTACCAATGCCAGTTCTCTGCAAGTTGCTCTGCTCCATTCTATAAAGACTCAAAGGTGATCGGACATGGATTTTCTGACTTGGGACTTTAACCAGGGAGGCAGACATGTGCTCAATCATGAAACTTGTACATTGTTGAAAAGTCTGTCAACAACAAAGCTCTGACATGGTTGTTCATGCATATGGCTAGAATGTGTCATGTGTCATGTGTCATGTGTCATGTGTCATGTGTCACAACCGGACAGTCTCAATCCTTGGGACTTTAGGTACACATAGTCCAACCTATGAAATCCAGGCTTATTCCCTCAAACTTTCCCACTCTCCTTCCCTGACGGCTCAAAGGGTGATAGTGGTCCAGTAGATGAAGCAACTCTGAAACTGGAAGAAGGGTAAACAATGAATGTAGTCTTCCTTCTCTTTGTGTTAAAGATGGACTCTGTTTCTACTCCAACAGTCTATTTTTTTTAACTCAACAGTATTTTAGGCACAGTTTTTGTCTACCTTTGAATCTAGGCTATTTCTTACTTAAGTAAGTTTGCATTCAATTTAAGATTTTTAATCCATGTCTATTATAAATGCCTATTAAACCATTACAATACTAATTTATTTCTTATAAATTAGATTAAAAATGTAGGTATCACAGAGAAATCTGGGTGGATACCTCTAGGATTGTTGGTTTTCATTACTGCCATTACCTGGCTCTTTTGTCCTCACATTTTTTAAAAAAGATTTGTTTGTTTGTTTGTTTGTTTGTTTGTTTTATGTATTCACCATTGCTCTCTTCAGACACTCCAGAAGAGGGAATCAGACCCCATTGCAAATGTTTGTGAGCCACCTGCGAATTGAACTCAGGACCTCTGGAAGAACAGTCAGTGCTCTTAACCACTGAGCCATCTTTCCAGACCCCTGTCCTCACAATTTTACGTCTCCAAAGATTCAGTGACCTTTGGGAATTTGTCTGTTTATCCTATAGAGTTATGCTTTTCAACTCCTCACATGAAGTTAGATTATTAAAACAACTGCTTTCATTAGTTTTATATATCTTTAGTTACTGTATTTTCCATTGTAAAGCTTTTTAAATAAATTATTGCTTATGTCTGGTGTGGCACCTCACGTCTGTCATCTTAACATCTTCCATTTTATAACTCAGTCAGAGGCAGGAGGACAACTGCAAGTTCAAGGACAGATTGGTCTATATATCAAGTACTCATCCAGGCTAGGCTAAAGGGCCAGACCTTGTCTCACATAAAACACACACATTATTTATTTTATCAATAGAAGTGAATTTTGTTATTGGCACTTAAAAATAATAGTTTAGCTCATTGAAACTTGTGAAAACACATCTGAATGCTTCCGTGCTGATGCTTCTAAGCATGACTCAGCAGTCTCAACTTTCCTGCTTATCTTGGAAGGTAACCTTACAGTTTTGCCCATAGCTTCATTTGCCACAGTAGAAGATACGCCAAAGGTTCCAGAAGCTGCTCTGAGTGGAGGAGTCTACCATCAAACAGGGCAGCAGTGGTATATCTTGCTATACTCTATCTTGCTATATGGGTAAGGCTACATCCAGGTGGAAAAGCTACAGCATTCGAATCTTGATTCTACACAAACATCACAATAGTGTGTCTTTTATAACTTCCGCACATGGTTCAGGAGGACTGATTACCACTTAGTGGGAAAAGTTAAACACTGCCCCTCAGAATTAAGCAGCCCTTTATTTTAAGATATTTTTCAATAAAATTAGTATGATCAGAGAAGAACATGATAGGATTTTTTTTTTGTAATTTTTAATGTAGTCCTAATTATACAGTTGAGAAAAACACTTACATGCCCACAGTTTCCTATGACTTGTCCTTTCTGTGACTCTCTGAACCGACCTTTATAGATTTCCAGCAGACTGTGGACCACACTTTCAAGATTCACATTTCTTAGCTGTCTTTGAATGATGGCAGCGTGCCTAGAAGCTGGTACTTCACAACCACAGAAATATATCTGCTTGCAATCTCACAAGTGAAAATATCTCAGGCAGCCAGTTTCCACTTCACTGCCTGGCACTGGATGAAAGTTTCCCATCCATGCTGGAGACCTGCATTCAAAGACGGGAGCTACTTCAACACTCACATTCATTCCACTTACCTAAAAATAACAGCAGAAGAATGCAGGATGATGTGTGTTCCTGGCGGCATGTCCTTTGTTGACACTTGGTATTGGTTGTGCCCACCAGCCTGTCTGGAGTCCTTGGAGATGTTTTTGAAGAGCCTCTGCAGATTGTAATATAATTAGAGAGAAGTCTAAAAACAAAAAGTGCAAAACAAAAAAACAAAAAAACAAAACAAAAAAAACAAAACAAAAAAAAACAAATACTGAACAAATTGAACCTAACAAAAGCTGAATTTGTTCAACATTAAAATAACTGAGTAAGAGAACAAATGTAAAAAGATGGAAATTTACATTTATTTACTGTTTCATTGTAATGTTCTTCTAAAAAACTTTTCTTTAAAAAAAGGTCATCCTGGAAAGATGAATATAATCAACTTCAGAAATTAATAATTTGATAAACTATAACACAAGTGTACACAATTGTCACAAAGGTGTGTACATACCCACCATCTCCACAAGTCACTTTTTGTGAGGAGTGGAATTCTTGTTGTCTCCCCTCTGCTCTCAGTTCTCCTTTCCTCTGCTTCTCCAGCAACCAGCAACCAGCAAACCTCTTTCTGTCTGAACACGTTAGTCTGTATTTCCCAAAATACTGTATAATAGAACAAAACCCATAGACCTTTTTGAAGACAGGCCTGGCTTCTTTCACTCAGCACAATATGCCACTCTTAGTGTAGATTGTTTACATTGGAATAAGCCACGCATATTAGTCTTATTTAAGCAATAATGAGCTGCAGGATTTTAAGTGGTGTGAAAAAAAACTGTATTTATCCATTTATAGTTTCCTCATTTGTTTAGCTACCCATTTCCATCAGTGCTATTTCTCCTGCGCCTAGCTACAGATATCGCCTTAATGTTTCGATGATTCAGGGCTGCTGGTGTGAAGTCTTCCAACTAAATTTCATTTTAAAACTCTATTTCACCCATATTCTTTCAGTATTTATTCTTGACTACTTATATACTTAGTTATTTGCACATACCAGTCCATTTTAGGCCATGTAGCTTGCAAATATTGTCTCACACTTTTTTTTTTAGCCTTTGTTCCAAAATATCTCTGTGTACTTAGCACTTTTTGTGAACTAGTTCAAATTCTAAAAATGAATTTATCATTTTTTTTTATGAATCATGCTTTTAGTTGTAAGTCTTAAAACGCTTTTCCTAGCTAAAAGTCCAGAGCACTTTTTACAGGTTTTTTTCTAAAAGTTTAACTACTTACCATGTTATATTTTATCTAACTTTTGAATGATCTCTGAGATGTAGGCGTATCACTGCTGGTACTTTGCCTGTAGACACCTTACCACCCAGATACCATGCTGGAAAGTCTATCATCCTGCTGAATTACTTTTGTACTTTTTTTTTTTTAATCAGTTGTATAAATGTATGTGAGATTATTTATGTATTCTTATTATGGATTCTGCTCATTGACCTACTATGACTATCTCTCTCTTGACAAATACCATTTACTTATTGTTGCTATAGTGATACAAGAAATCCTCTGTGCTTTATTCTATTTATTCTATTTTTTCGATGGTTATAGCCATTATAAATAATCTGCGTCTCTCTATGAATCATAATACCTTTTCTGTATCTAAACAAAGTGTTACCTGATTTTTAGAGAAATTTGTGGATCAATTTAAGAAGCATATATCTTGTTCAGTTTACACATAAATGTTCTGCTTGCATGTTTTTTGTGCCTTCATGTTTATTGCTATGTTACAAAAGGATAATTGATTGTTGCATGTTTATCTTGAGGCCTTTTTAGTTCTTGAAGGTTTACTTTGCTTGGATTTTGTAGACTCTTGAACATCTTCTATGTAGGTAATTATAGCATCTATAAACACAGACAGATTTATTTCTTCCATCCTACTTCATACCTTTATTGCTTTTGCTCACCCCCTTACACTGGCTAGTTTTCAACCCCGTGTTAAGACTTATAAAAGAAGACATGCATGTGTGCTTCCATTCCCAAGATCAGGGAGAGCAAACAACATTAACCACTGAGTACAATATTAGCTCTCGATATCTGTAGATGTCCCTAGTCAAGTGAGGAAAATCGCCTCTATGTCCATTTGTTAATAATTGTAAAAATAATAATAATAGGTGCAGAATTTTCTCAGGTGTATTTTCTGCTTTGATTGCATGTGACTTTTTGCCTACTTGATCTGATGGATGACATTGAATGATTGATTTTTGAACATTCGATCAGCCATGTTTGACAGGAATAAACTGCCTAGTCATGGCTTGTGTTTTCTTCTTTGCTTCTGAACTTCACTAGCAAAGAATGTGTTAAGAATTGCTTTCTTGCTTCTTTCTGGCCCCATCCCTACTTACAATCACGGATCAGCATACTGATCTCCATCCCACAGCTCTGCCTATTTCCCAGGGGGACTGCTCTAACCTGGGACACACAGTTCAGACACCCACCACCCAGACCCTGTGACTACAGAGATCCCCAAAAGCCCAGCAGCCTTAAGCTCTGCCATGCCATATCTTCCTTCTAGCCTACACGTCTACCTGCAATCTTGGAGGGGCACACTGATCTCCACCTTACAGCTCTGCCTGCAACCTGGGAGGCTATTTGGGACAATCAGTACCAGAGGCTGATTACTCCCAGCCAGCGACAACCAGGCCAGCCAATACCAGAAACAACCAGATGTCAAAAAGCAAGCACAACGACATAATCAAAAAAAAGCCAGTGCAATATAGAACCATCAGAACCAAGCTCCCCTACTACAGCAATCCTGGATATCTTAACACACTTGAAAAGCAAAACTGTGGCCTTAAATCTCATCTCATGAAGATGATAGAAGTCTTTAAATAGGATATAAATAAATCTCTTTAAGAAACACAGAAAAACTCAAACAGGTAGAGGCCCTTAAAGAGGAAACAAATAAATCTCTTAAAGAAATACAGGAAAATACAACCAAACAGGTGAAGAAAATAAATAAAACATTCCAAAACCTAAAAAAGGAAATAGACACAATAAAGGAAACACAAAATCAAGGCAACCCTGGAGAGGAAAATCTAAGAAAGAGAGCAGGAACTACGATGCAAGCATCACCAACAGAATACAAGCGATGGAAGAGTGAATCTCAAGCATATATGATACCATAGAAGAAATTGATACATCAGTCAAAGAAAATGCCAAGTGTAAAAAGTTTCTGACTCAAGACATCTAGGAAATTTGGGACAGTGTGGGAAAAAAATAGAAATAGAATAGAAAAAACAATAGAAATAGAATAGGGTGAAAATTCCCAGTCCAGAGTACCAGAAAATATTTTCAACAAAAATCATAGAAGAAACATCCCTAACCTAAAGAAAGAAATGGCTATAAATGTACACCAAAAAGATTTAGATTTGACCAGAAAAGGAAATCCATCCACCACATAATTATCAAAACATTAAATGTACAAAACAAAGAAAGTATTAAAAATACTTAAAAGCTGCAACGGGAAAAAAGCCAAGTAACATATTAAGGCAGACCTTTCAGAGTTACACCTGACTTCTCAACATAGACTCTAAAAGCCAGAAGATTCTGGACAGATGTCTTGCAGACCCTAACAAACCACAGATGTTAGCCCAGACTACTATACTCAGTAAAACTCTCACCATAGATGGAGAAACCAAGGTATTCCATGACAAAACCAAATTTAAATGACATCTTTCTACTAATCTAGCCAAAGGATTCTAGAAGGAAAACTCCAACACAAAGATGTTAACTACACCAAGAAAACACAAGAAATTCACCATCTCACAGCAAAGCCAAAAGAAGAAACCCCCTCCCTCTTCTTCTCCCTCCCTCCCTCTGCCTTGCTCTTTCCCTCTGCCTCCCTCCTTCCCCCTTTCTCTTTTCTCTCTCTCTCACACATACACACACACATAGTAACACCTTCAACACCAAAATAACAAGAACTAACAATCATTGGTCATTAATATCTCTTAACATCAATGGGCTCAATTCACCAATAAAAAGGCACAAGCTAATAGACTGGATATGTAAACAAGATCCATCATCATTTTGTTGCATACAAGAAACACACTTCAGCAACAAAGATAGATGCTACCTAAGACACTACCTAAGAGTAAAGGGCTGGTAAATTTTTCAAGTAAACAGACCCAAGAAACCAGCTGGAGTAGTCATTCTAACTACCCAACTACAAAACTTTCGACCCAATATTTGTCCTGTCTAAAAGCAATGCAGGGACAAAGATTGAGTAGAGACTGAAGGAATGGCCAACCAATAACCAGCCCAACTTGAGACCCATCCCATTGGCAAGCACCAATCCCTGACACTATTAGTGATATTCTCTTATACTTGCAAACAGGAGCCTATGATGGCTGTCCTCTAGGAGGTTCTGCCCAGGGGCTGACCAAGACAGATACAGATACTGAAGGCCAAACATTGGATGGAGGTTGGGGACTCTTATGGAGGAGTTAGAGGAAGGAATAAAGGCCCTGAGGCGGATGGAATCTCCACAGGAGGACCAGCAGAGTCAACTAGCCTGGACCCTTGGCAGCTGTCGGAGACTGGGCCACCATCCAAAGAGCATTCATGACCTGGACAGAGGCCCGCAGCACATAAAGCTGCCTTGTCTGGTCACAGTGGGAGAGGATGTGTCTGGCCCCGAAGACTCTTGGTGGGCCAGCATGGGGGGGTGAGGAAAGAGACTCTGTTGGTGGGGGGTGGTGACAGGGATGAGGAACAACATTCGAGATATGAATGAATAAATAAATTAATAAAAATGCTCAAGTCAGAAAAAAATAGTTGTTTTCTCTGAATTATTTCAGACATTGGTCTGTAGTCTTCTTATTGCTCTGTCATTATCTACTTTTGATAATGGGGTTATCACTTGTTTTATAGTTTGAATCACAGGGGAAGCTCTTCTTTCATTTTCTGGGAAAGATTATATAATGACCTTAAACCCTTATTGAATATTTACAACCCTCCAATGAAATTACCTGGGCCTAGAGATTTCTTTCTTTAGGTTTAAGGTTGTATATTTAGGGTCTGGTAGATCATCAGATAAAGGTGCTTGGATGCAGACTGACAGCCTAAGTCTAAACCCATATCAGAAGGCGGAAGAACTCCCAAGATTTGTCCTGACCACTACACAGCTATATATGTGGGATGGCATGTCCTGATATTGATAATAATTTTTTTCTTCTCTTCTTTTCTGTATTTGTCTTGATGGAGATACTGTTTGCTAAGTTTCAGCCATTTTTTTTTTTCCTTGAGCATCAACTGTGACTTTTTCTCCCATTCTTCTGGGACATGAGTGTTAGGTCTTCAGTGGCTAATTTTTAGGCTATTTCCCTTTGTTATTTTGATTATATAATTTCTATCTTCTAGTCTGCTGATTTTTTTTTTAAAAATCAACTATTCTGCTTTTGATCTGATTATTAGATGTATTTCAGTTCTAAAATTTGATCTTTCTTTAAATTTTCTATTTCCTTACTGAAACTTTCTATTTGAAGAGTAATGATCTCTGATTTTCACTGGTATTGTTTTTTTTTTTTTGTTTTGTTTTTTTGTTTTTTTGTTTTTTTTAAACCATCTGGAAAGATGGTTAAAGGATGAAGAGTAAGAGTGTTCATTGCTCTACCTGGAGACCCATGCTTGGTTCCTAGCACCTACACTGTTCATAACAGCCTTCAATGTCAGGGTTTGAAGATCTGATAGCTTCTTCTGGCCTGTGTGGGCATTCACACAAGTGTTCAAACATACATAAACAAACACATACATAAACATAAACACACACACTAAAACTGATTTATGAATCTATTTGTAATTGATACCTAGGGGGTAAAAGAAACTAAGTTTTCTCCAATGAGACATCCATAGGTACATTGCCCATAGTCCAGGGCAGGCCCCATGTCCAGCAGTAGTTGACCAACACAAAACAGACTTTGTGATTTGGCGGATGTGTTTTTGTTTTGTTTATTTTTGTGTTTGTTTGTTTTTTGTTTTTCTTTTTCTTTGATTTTCTTTTCCTTTGTCTACTTTTAGAGGAAGAACAAGATATTGGATGGGTAGAGAGGTTTGAAGGATCTAGGCATAGTTGGGGGAGAAGAAAATGTATGATCAAAATACATTGTCTGAAAAACTTTTAAATAAAACTATTTTCATCTAGAGTTCTTTGTAATCTTACCTAGATAATTGACTCCCATTAGCATGTTACAAGTTTCTTAATTTCATTCAACTGATGATTATTCTTAGTTTGTGATTTTCAGTTGAAATTTGGATTTCTCATGTTATTGTTAGATTTTGGCCATTGTTTAAGGGTCCTGTTTTTGAAGCTTTCTTTGGCCCCAGTCTGGCAGGAAGCATAGTATATCCCAAGCAGGGGAAGTGGGCTGTGCGGCTCTTCACTGTCTCTACTGTTAAGGTGGGAAAATGGAGTTTGCAGTCATAAAGGCCTAGAACCCTTCTTGTCCTTTCCTGACAACAGCACAGAGATCTTGTGCAATAGCAGAGTCTCACAGGGGAAGGAATAAGGCTTCCCAAACGCTCTTTGCTGGAATCAGTAAGGTGAGGCTACAGTTTTATTCTGTGATGTCTGGCTGGAGTGTGATTGGCCTTTGCCAAGCATTTTCTGCCTTGCTTTGCTGCATCTTCCATGGCTCTTTAGACAGAGCAGGCTTTTGTTGCCACCATAGATTGATTTTTTTTTCTTATTGCTTGCTTGTTCAGCTGCAAGTCTGGGATATATCAGACAAAGAAAACCTAGGAAACTCACCAATATATTATTCATTGAGTCCCGAGGTCCTTAAGTGGTCTGCTATCCTCTCTGTCTTTTAGTCCCTTTATGAATGTTCTATATATAAAGCCCAAGGTTTGCAATTGTCCACAGCAGGAGAAATGGGGGAAAGCCTGTGCAAGCTTTCATCTACTGTTTCTTATTATGGGTTATATTTTCCTGCTTCTTGATAATGTCTATTGCTTTATGTGCAGATGCCATAGAAATCATTTGATTTCTAACCTTATGGTTGCCAGATACATTGCATTTTTGTACTTATTCTTAAGCTTTGTCCTGGGGCTTAGTTAAGCTGCTTGGGAAGAGTTTCAGTCTTTTGGGTATTGCTTTCAAAATATTTTGGGCAGGATGAGAGAACTACTTAGTCTAAGCTAATTGTTCTACACTTGTGAGGAAAGCTCTCTCTGTCCACTCTACTCACTGCCCTGTAAATTTTGATAATTTTTTTTTCTGTGCAAGCTCATAAGAACAAGTTCAGTTCTGAGATTCGTCTAACTCTGTGTACTGTTCTCTCTTATTCTTTCAGGTATTCTTTCCCCTAGCGCTAGGTGGTTTCTTAATGCGCATGTGTGTAGATAGTATTCAGTTGGGAATCTTATGCTGATCTCCAAAGTTCTATATCTATGCACATTTTTATCTCATACCCTGGTCATCTTGACCTTGAAGCTTACAGCTCAAGGGTTCTGTGGTTTGACCAGACTTCCCTTCTCTGCCTGGAACTCTTGTGAGTCAGGAGGACCCAGTAAGCACAGGGCTGACTTCACATGGCTGCTCTTTTTTTGTTGACCAATATCCTAGTGAAAATTATTGTTTTGTATATTTTAAAACTATTTTTAGCTGAGAGAGCAAACTGGGTTCCAGTCACTTTTTTATGTCTGGAAATTCATCTTATGTTTTGGATGTCTGCAAAATATATGAGTGGAGTAAACCACCTCTCTACCTTCTACCTCTAAAAGAAAATTATAGAAAAAAAAAAACCCTCTGTAATTTGAAGTTCAAAGCTGTGGAGTGGTCAGGATTTCACCTTCCTATATATGGAACACTTAGTCACAGAGCAGTCTTTTAAAAGCTAATACTTAAAGAGAATTGCTAAGTGCTAGTTAGTGTTCAGAGTCCATAATCCCTTACCTGAAACCCTGGGAGACAATTTTGTGTTTTTCTGCTTTAGAAATGTATATATGACCATTATAACTGTCCATCCCATTATGCCCATTAAACTGGACACATCCCAAGCACAGTCTATGAGAACACTCTACAATCAAATACAGTTTTCTATTTCTGTAGCAAAACTATGAATATTAATACTTAGTAGGTTAAACAAGGATTCTGCACAGCTTTATTTCAGTTTAGCTTTTGCTGCCCAATAGTTTGTCAGTTTGTATCTCCAAAACAGTGCAGAAACCCTTTCTACTTTCAACAGTTTTTGTTGGAGAGTTTTGCACTGGCGATTAAATGAACGTATATTTTTTTCAGGCCTCATAATCAACTTGAAATATGCAAAATAATGAGGACCATTTTTCAAATATGGAAATAAAGCAAGTTAAAGAAGGTTAACTAAGAGGCTCAGTTGTTAAGTATTTGCCTTTCAGGTCTGAGGGACCTGAGTTCAATCACCAGAACCCATGTAAATATCCTGGGTATGACAGCATAGGCTCGTAATCCCGATGCTAGGGAGGTAGAGACAGGAAGACCAATCTAGCCTAATCAAGCTCCGGGCCAATGAGAGGTCCTGTTTAAAAGAAAGTAGGTGGCATTACTGGGGATGTTTCTTGAGGCTGACCTCGGGCCTTTGCCTCACATTTGCCCACACATAGTCCCAAACTCATATGAATACACACATGTGTGCATAACACATGCCTGAACATATCCATGAACAAAGAAGAAAAGAAAGTCAGCTAACTCATGTCAGGTCTTAGAGTTGATAAGGGGTAAGTCCAGTGTTCCATTACCACTCTGGCCTTAGAATCCAGATTCTCATCCTTTGAGGTATTCTGCCTCTGACTGAGGCACCTCCAGACAAGACAATCAAGGAAATCTAACTTGACCTGTGTTTTTCATGTCAAATGGCTTCTTTAAGATTAATCTAGCTTTCTTCTTTGTCTCTATGCTCTCATCATTTGGATGTGTATATGTATCTGGCTTGGTTCCTTGGTAAATTCTTGCCTTCAGGGTGAAAAGTCCTCTATGACCTTCAGTTAAAAAGCAGGGTGCTGAAGGTCTTTGTGGTGATTTGAATATGCTTGGCCCATAGGAAGTGCTACTATTAGGAGGTGTGTCCTTGTTGAAGGAAGTTCATCACTTTAGGGGTGGGTTTTGAGATCCTATGCTCAAGCTCCACCTAGGGAAAAAGACGCCCTCCTCCTGTAGACGAAGTCTTCTCTTGGCTGCCTTCAGGTCAAGATGTAGAACTTTCAGCTCCTTCAACACCAGTCTGTCTGCATGCTGCCATGCTTCCCTACACGATGATAATGGACTAAACCTTTGAAACTGTAAGCCAACCCACATTAAATGTCTGCTTTATAAGAGTTACCTTAGTCATGGTGTCTCTTCACAGTGATAAAACCCTAACTAAAATAGTAGTCTAACATCATTTGAACCCAAGTCTGACAGAATCTGAGTTCTGTGTCTAATGTGCCAGATTACCTACTTGCTGTCTAACATGGAAGTTAGATACTTTAAATGGGTTTTCAGTATATTGTATTTGGAATCTGGATCCTGATTATATTAAAGGTCCTGTTTGTTGTCAATGGATTCTCCTTTGAAATATACGTTTTTTTCTCAAATATACTCTTGGTTGAACAAATTATATCCTAGGGAGATTCTATGACTGACTGATGACTAATTATGGACCAGAATTCTTTCACCCCAGAAATTGCTTGCAACTAACTTCTAATGTATAAAACACTCACTGTTGTGGAAAAGAAGGGGAACTTTACTGTAATACCAGTACAGAAAGCTGATGAGTGATATGTGGTTGATCCTATATTCTTATCTGTTCTACACCTACATTTTGGATGAAATTGTATGTGCCTAAACAAAACTCATAAAGAAAGCCCATACCCAAGGTGATTATTTTTAGAGAGTCTAAGGATGTAATGAGAGCTACATAAGATAATGAGGATGGAATTCTAATCTGATAGAACTGGTGCCCTTAAAAGTAGGGGGATAAGATATTAAGTTTGTTCTCTTTTTGAGGAATCAGAGAAGATAGAGTAAAAGAGCAGTCCTCAGTGACTGGAGCCCTCACCAAAATCAACTTTGTCAACACCTTAGCCATCAGCTCTAACCTTCAGAACTATAAATCTCTTTCATAAATGCCCAGTTGGTGGTTTTATGTTAGAGCCATCTGAGAATGCTGTTGTACACAACTACCATAGAGGCAACGTAGAAGTACCCTGGCAGCGATTCCCCAAATACCTGCTGTCTGAGCACAATAAGTGTGACAAAATGAGAAAGCTGTTCAAATTGTCCTGTTTCCTTTTTAAAATAGTCCGAATTAAGCTTAGTTTGTGTCTTCTTTTATGTTTGCTTTTAAAAAAACAATCAAAGTAAACATCAAGAAGATTCTCACATGCCTTATTTCCAAAGGCCTGATGCATTAATTACATTTTGTTGCTGCAATAAATTACCATGAGTGGAAGTGACTTCCAGAAGACATAGTTTATTGTGCCTTATGGTGAGTCCATAGTGGGAGAAGCACAACAGCAAGTATCCGGAACAGGAAGCTGATAGAACACATCTTCAGCAACAACCTCAGAGTAGAAAGAGTTAACTGAAAATGGATCAAGTCTATAAACCCCCAGAAAAATACTTCCTGCAGTAAAACCTCATTTCCTGCTGACCAAGTGTTTAAATACGTGAGCTTATGGGGGACATTTTACATTCAAACCACCACACCTATCCTCTCCACAAGGTTCTGGAACCTATTAATTACACATATTAGTTGCTAAAGAAAAGAGCACAGAAAATGTGGAAAGAGCTACAACTTGTTTTTCTTTAGGGAGCTATTTTTGCAAGTAACATGTTTGGAGGAGAGATACTTCCATACTCATCTTTCAACATTTTGAGTCATATTTCAGGGCCTGTTGACCTTTCTCCTTCCTCTACTGCTCAGAAATCTCAATTAGGCATCGGGTTTTTACATCAACCATTTTTACCACAGTTTTATGTTTATAGCTCACTTTCTTTCATCTAATCCCAACTTTTGATG
This sequence comes from Arvicanthis niloticus, assembly GCF_011762505.2. NCBI lineage: Eukaryota > Metazoa > Chordata > Mammalia > Rodentia > Muridae > Arvicanthis > Arvicanthis niloticus. The sequence continues at coordinate 34,156,377 of NC_047671.1, forward strand.
TTTATTGAGCAAATACTTATTTCCTATAGTAGTCTGTTTCAGTATTGCCTTTAAGTCCCATCCCCTCTATCTTTTCTTTCATTGTGTCTCTATGGTTGTGCTGGTGGTTGAACCTAAAACCATGCATGTGCTAGGTCAGTGTTCCATATAGAACTCTACTTGCATCTTGTTTTCTGCAGGCTTCTCTCCTTCTCAAGGTAGGGGTGGATCACCATTTAAAATTTGTCTTATTGGGGAAAGTTAAAAATCCCATATGCTGTCCCCAAAGACCACATCATGTTCTTATTAGAATTCTAGGGTTCTCCTCCCAGTTTGGACTTGTACCCTAAAGTTAGACCTGTCAGAACATTCAGAGAATAAAGAAATATGGTATGTGTTACACCGGTGCCCGGGTTAGCCATCATTTTCCGGTAGAATAATCAGTTCTCACTGTCTTTACTTTTACAACTTATTTGGGAAGGGTTTGTGGTGTTTGAAGAAGAAATGTCTTCTACAGTCTCAGGCATATGAACACTTGGTCCCCAGTTGGTAGCATCTCTTGGGGAGGTTTAGGAGGTATGGCCTTCCTGGAGAAAGTATATCGTTGGGGGTGGACTTTGAGAGGTAACTCCTTGAATCACATCCAGTGTGCGCTGACTCACATTTATGGATCAAGAAGTAAGATCTCAGCTTGCTTTTGTAACTCATATTATTGGTGTCTGCTGCCATAATTCCTCCACCATGGACTCTAACTGTCTGAAACCCAAAGGCCCAAATAAACTCTGTCTTTCATAAGTTGCCTTGGTCGTGGTGCTTTATCACAGCAATAAAAAAGTAATTAATTCAGTGATATACAATTCTTGATAAAAAGACTGATACGATGGCACCTTATTCGGCTATCATCGGAGATGCTTTCTCCTGTAGCATATGGCAACAATTACCAAGATCCACAGCCAGACATTAAGCAAAGAGAGAGAGCTTGTAACAGACAGCTCTAAATGAGATGTCTCCACCAAATCCCTCCCCTCATAGTTCCAAGAACCCTGCAGAAGAGGAGGCAGAAGGATTGGGAAGACCAGAGACAAAAGGCACAAGGAGAATGAGACCCTTTAAAACAACTGGACAAAGCTCATATGAACTCAAGAGACTGAACCAGCAACCATGGAGCCTACAAGGGCCTGCACCTGGTTTTTTGCATATCTACTACAGCTTCTAGTTTAATACCGTTATAAGACTCCTGAGTGTGTGAACTAGTGGGTCTCTGATTTTTGTGCCTTCTGGGGATTTTTTAGTTTCATGCTGGTTTAGCTTGTCCAACTTCAATATGACATTTTTGTTTTATCTTATTATATTTTATATTATACTTTGTTGTTATCTATTAAAAACTTGTTCTTTTCTAATGAGAGCTAGAAAGGGAATAGATTCCAGTGGGAGAGGAATGGGGGGGGTGAACTGGGAAGTAGTAGAGGGAGGGGAAACTATATTCAGATTATATTGTATGGGAAAAGAATCCATGTTTAATAAAAAGGGAAAACATACTGATTTGAGAGGTTGGGGACTTAGCTCACCACAAGAGTCCTTGTAGATCAAATCCCTAAGTTTAGTTCCCAGCCCAAAGACTTACAAAAACAACCAAGTAAAAAAGCAACAGATAGTTTAGCTGATCTGTCAAAGTGCTTCAAGTTAACCTAGCTTTCTAGGGTAACTGTCTTCCACCTCAAGAGTATGGTGTCTTTGTGTTCCTTATATCTGTTAGGAAACAAGGCTTATAAATGTTTGAATTCCCTCTTGATGCACTAATGTTAGATAACTAGATAACGTGTAACTATTTTTGGTTTCTAAATTAACATACTTTTCTTTTTGTTTTGTTGTTGTTGTTGTCTTCGGGCTAAGCAGAGGTCTCTGAACTGCCGTCCTGTGTAATTCGAGCTGGAAAGCATCCTTTATACCTAGCCACTATTGACAATGACAAAGAAATTTGCTTCTCTGTAATGTGTTAGCATGGTAAGTGCAAATGTTTGGGGGCGGGAACCAACAGTTCTCTCTTCTAGACAACAATGTCTTGCCATAACCTTGACATGATGCACATTAATTTTACATTATGCCCTGTAGTCACAGAGAAAATTAAAGCTCCTGCTATTATCTCCCCAAAAGGGCTGATAACCTTCTGGCACAGTCTCAGGCATGCCAAGCCTGTGCCTCTATCATCCGTCTCCTATTGATCTATGAACCATAGGGCCAGCACTTGAATTACAAACCCCTAGCATATTTATCTCCATTTTAATGCCTTCCATTTAATGAGCGTTCCTTTAGTTTTTGGTGATGGAATATTTCAGTAAAATCAGGGCTAAGAGACCCAGTTCTGGCTTAAACTTTATAACTCCTTAAATACAGCCTTACATATGTCTAGATTTAATTATAACTTAAGAAGCACACTGTAGGAAAAACCTGAAAAACCACAATGACCAGATTTCTAAGGTTCAGACTAAATTAATCAACTTCAAGAAAAAGAAAAGTTGATTAAGCTCTGTTTAATTCACCAGAAACCAAAACATTAAAAAAATGAAGGTAATCAGTATTTTTTAATCACACAAATCTAAGTCCAGGTGTGTATTGGAAAATAGCAACAGATACTTACAAAGAGAAACAGTTGATATTTTACAAAATCCCAAAATAATCAGTAGTTAAAAACATTTTGTGTGATGTAGTTTCCTCCACCCTGTTATTCAAATTAGGCTTTCCTTGAGTGCTTGTTAGAATTCAAGTATTTCTGAATGGAACATGACATTTTACATTAACAACCTAGTAATTTCTCTCAATGGAAGAGAAGTTTAAAAATACAGGCATCATGAAAACCATGTTCATCTGACTGATTCTAGTTTCAGGTTATGTTGCAACCACATTCCTTTTGGGGTGTGTGTGTGTGTGTGTGTGTGTGTGTGTGTGCGGGTGGGTGTCTGTCTGTGTGTCTCTCTGTGTGTATTTGTATATGTGTATTTGTGTGTATGCATGTGTCTGTCTGTGTGTCTGTGTGTGACTGTGTCTCTGTGTGTGGGTATGTATATGGGTGTGTGGGTGTGTCTCTCTGTGTGTATGTATGTATGTGTGTGTCTGTGTGTTGGATGTTTGAATTCTAAATATGTACAGAAGTGTTGTATAATCTACCCAGAGGCATTGAGTTATGAGGATGACCAAAAGTATGGGTCAAGGTTTTTTGTTGTTGTTGTTCTTTTTAGCTTTAAAACAAGCCCATTGAGTACACCAAAAGAAACAAAAGCAGTCTCTGCCGCAGAATGTAGTTCAGCCCTGATGAGGTTCATGGAGACGCTTTATAAAGCAGAATTCTTTTTCCCGTGGAAAGGCGTTCTTCCTCCCCTTTTCTCAGTCTGAGGAGGTTGTTTGTGTCTGCACTGGATGTGCCAGATGGAAAGGTTTACTCATTAGAGGCAGCTGTTTTAGCAAATTACCTCACTGCAGCATAATGACAGAGCTCCAGAAGACCATTGAAGAAAAGCCTTTCTCTTCCCAGTGAGATCATGAAAACAAGAAACAATTTCAGTGAGAATTTTTTATTTACTTTGGAAAAGGTTCAGTTGGACACATGGGTGATAAGGCAAGGTATTTTCCATATAGGTTTCATTCAATATTTATATGGAACAGCAAAAAAAATATAAGCTATAGATTGACAATTTGATTTCTCTTACAACTAATGGATTCATTATCTTTGGCGGATGATCTCATTAGTTTCTTAACTATGAACGATTCTGCTGGGGAAGGTTTTCCCCTGTATAACATTTCATTTCAAATATCTGTATGGCTCATACTTGATCATGGAGGCACTGTTCGTCTTGAAGCCCCAGAGCTACAGCACACCTCCTAAGATGCCAAGGGGAACTCCCCCACTCCATTTGCTCTCTTTAGAGAAAATTTCCTCAGCACGATGCAATCAATACCCACTTTCTAAACTCCCTCTGCTACATGTGCAGAATTTCAGGAGTATATATGCCTGTATGCATGTATAAGATACAATTTATAAAGTTATATATATGTATATATGTATATATACATATATATGTGTATATATGTGTGTGTATATATATGTATATATGTGTGTGTATTCTCACCTTATGCATGTGGAATAATTATTCCAGTTTAATAAGCAAAATTTAAAGTTCGTAAGTGTTTGACAATTCTGTAAATTAGGAAGTTATAGCTAGTAATCCTGGGGTGTCTTTAACAATTAACAATGCCTAGAGGTTTCTGATCTGATCATAATACTTGGAAACATTCACCAGAAGTATGACACCCTATAGCAAGACCAGATACATACATTGCTGCTGTGAGTATCAGGAAGGGGGGCACTTGTAAATATTCATGATTATGGTTCCTTTTGTTTTTCTACAATTTCTTTTGGATGTCTGTGTGTAATAGTAACAAAGTTTAGGGGAAGACCTAACTCTCTTAGGCCTTCACTGAACTACTATTATTCCCTTTATCATGTGTAACACAGATTATATTCAAGTCTTTGTGGCTAAAATATGAACGTGAGGTCATTATTCCTCCCCTAGTTTAATTATTATTGTAACGATTTAGACTCTAACTTTAGTTACTATCTATGCTGGTATCTGGACAATGATAAATTTATAGATCATGTTTTATGAAAAAATACAGTTTGTCTGATTGTCTTAGTGAGGGTTTCTATTGCTACAATGAAACACCATAACCAAAAAGCAAGTTGGGGAGGAAAGGGTTTATTCAGTTGCATCTATGTCATAGTTCATTATCAAAAGTACCAGGAAGGAACTCAAACATGGCAGGAACCTGAAGGCAGGAGCTGATGCAGAAGCCACGGAGGGGTGCTGCTCTCTTGCTTGCTCCACATATCTTGCTCAGCCTGCTTTGTTATAGAACCCAAGGTCAATAGCCCAGGAATGGCTTCACCCACAATAGTCTCGGCTCTTCCCCATGAATCACTAGTTAAGAACATGACCTACAGCCCAACCTTAGACAGTCATCTTCTTAGCTTAGGTTTCTTCCTCTCAGATGCTTTTAGTTTTCATTGAGTTGACATAAAACTATGTAGCACTGTTACCTCTATATAGAAATAACCCAGCTAACAAGTTCTCATCTTTGTGGTCTCATCTCCTTTAAGACTGTATATACATATAAAATGCTGTGTGGAACATTTCTGCCTCTTTGCTACTCACAAGGTGGGAACTCTAATCTCTACTGATATTTGGTGAAGGGGTCTTTGTAGGTTATAAGGTAAGAAGACTGAAGACTCCCTGTTGGAATTAGTGCCTCTGTGAGAATCTCTCTCTCTCTCTCTCTCTCTCTCTCTCTCTCTCTCTCTCTCTCTCTTTCTTCCTCCCCCTCTCCTTTTTACCATAGGTGGACACCAGTGCAGACTATTATCAGAGCCCAGTCATACTTTCAGTTTCACATTCCTGGCTTTTAGGACCATAAGAAACTAATAACTATTGTTTCGGTTAAACAGTCTTAGTGTAGAAGCTTGACCTGACTAAAACTACATGTGACATGCAATGCAGTGTGTGTGTTTATGCATGTGTGTGTGTATTAATACACACATGTACAAATACAAAATCTAAAAGAACAGAAAGCTGGGGGTGTTAAAATTCTGTTATTTTCTATACTCTGTAATGGATCTTAATCTTTTGAACTCTTTGTAAAGGAATAATGGTTGTTGTCCAGCAAATACAGATCACTTGCCATATAACACACTATGGCACACTGTCCAGGCTGTCAGCAAGACTGGCTCACTCTACCTAGAGAAGTATAGGAGATCATCGGATCAGAGGTGCTCTGAAAGGCAGATATTGCACATGCTCTCCCTACTCACTTCTGAATGCTGTGTATCCTGTATCATCCTCTCTTTCTGGACTTTCAAATTTTCTTTAAAAATCCCAAATGTCTCCTTTACAGACAGTGTCAAGAGCCCACAGTGCTATGGTAAGGCCATTGCTGTGCTTTATCTGCAACTGAGTGAAACAAAGAAAGAAAAGTGGCTTGTAGACCGGATGATACCAGGGTTAATAAAGGACAGCGGCACTCCTGCCCCTATTGGCAAATGTTGCAGCTTAGGCCATGTTATGGTTTAGGAATGAAGAGCCCTCAAAGGCTCTGGTTTTAAAGAGGCACTATTGAGACGTGAGTGGATCATGACTGTGTTAACTTCAGAGTGGGATAGGCTATCAAGTGTCAGGCCTAGGTGGAGCTAGCAGGTCACTGGGGTTTGCCTTTGAAGAGTATATCTTGTCCTTGCACCACCCTGGCTCCTGTCAGCCATTGGTGAGCATCCATGCGCCACTGTTTGCTCCAGCCTTGATGTTCTATCTCACCTTCCCTCCCTCAGAAGTGACAAAGCCATAGCCGGAAACCTCTGAAATCTTGAAATAAATCGTCCCTTGCTTTGAGTGGATTTCTCACATGTTTAGCCACAGCAGCAGAATAAGTGATTTATGTTTCGAATGTGGTTACCCATTTGGTATTTTTTTTTTTTAAAGGAAAACTTCAAATGAAAAGCAACAAAGTGGGCAATCCAATCCCTTGGTTCTAAGTAGCTTACACATCTTATTTGAATGGGAACACACCTCTGGAGGCTTTTAGTCACATCTGGTTCTAGACCCTGCATACCTAGGCACAAATTAGGGAAGCTAGAGGGATAAATTATGAGTTTGAGAGAGTACCATGTGGTGGGATTAAAACTACAAGAAAATTGTCACAGAGTAGAAGCAATAGACACTGAGTCTTAGAATAGTGAATAGTTTGGTCACAGCACCACTGAAACTGGCTTACGTGGTTTTTTTTTTTTTTTTTTCCCTAGTCCAGATTGAGTACGTATTAATTTAGTACTGGCTGATTAAAAAAATTATTCACAGCAATACTCAAAGTTCTTAATCAAATTTAGTCTGCTCCTGAATATTCATAAAAGATTCTTCCTGAATTAATGCGCTAGTTCTCATTCTTTTCTTTCTGTTCTTTCTTCCTTTAAGAACACGAGACGCTTCGGTATATCTAAGTTGTTTTTCTTCTTCATTTTGACGTCTTTTTTTTTTTTTTTTAAATCTTCGTTTGAGACATGGTTTTCTTAGGTTATTTTTCTACGGTAATACACTATCTTCCTTAATCTTTCAATTTTGTCATCGACAAATTCAACTACTTGTCACCCTATCCATCTTCCAGGTTGTTAATAAATACACCAGACAATAGGAGTAGCAATATTGATTGATCCCAAGAGTACCCTCCCATTAATCACTTCAATCTGAAAGTTGACCATTTATTCCCTTTTCTTGTGTTCTCCTGACTAACTCTTCTTATGTATGGATTTTAAATACCCATGTCACAGTAGTTTATTAAACAACAACAACAAACTAGTTAAACACTTCTTCTGACCTAGGGCATCTACAGTTGATTCTCATCTTGGTGTCTGAAGTTATGCCTGTGTAGAATGGTTGACTTCCATGACTTTATTCTAACATTTTAGGATCTACTTTTATCTCATTGCATTATCAAACAGGTGCCTGGTCCCATCACAGGGAAAACTAATTAGCGTCTCCATTAACTTAGGCGCCACTAGCACATTTAGCGTTCCCTCTCACCACAGGTAACAGAGCTCTACTCTCTGAAGTGACTGGTAGTAAGTGGTAGCATACTTGACTTGATATCCATCACACATGCTAGGGAATAAGGCTCAGTCCACTTTCACAGACCACTCAGAAAAAAAGTTAAAGGTTCTAAGCTGGCTGGTCAAAAATATGTACAAACAATAGAGTCACAAAGCATGGAATTAAGGCATTTGGTGGTACTGGTTTTGATAAGTTTGATAAGTTTTGATAAGACACGTGTGGACTGTCTATTCAGTGCTTTGCTCATTTGTTTTTTTTTTAATCTCACTTTTAATTAATTATTTAATTAATTTATAAGTACTTATTAAAGTACTTCATTAGTCCCCTAGTAGAAGGCCAAGCTTCTTTGTAATAGTAACATAGATTTTTCAGAGTGACCAAATGCACATGTTAGTAGAAGGTCAAGCCAGCTTTCCTATGCTATGTCCGGAGGCTCCTACATAAAAGTCACATTGTTGCCAAGATGCACAAGAACTTTGTGCTATGGTGATGCTATGACTTCCATCTGCAGAGATTCCCTGCTCCTGAGCCCTGGTACCATAAGAAGCACACACTGGAATTTCTGTTACTCTGGCCAAGGAACAAGGGACCCCTTAGATCCCTTAGATGTCATAGAGATTGCAAGATTCAAAATATTGAAGAGTGACTGGGCCATGTGTGTTTACAGTTCTGACCTGTTTATAATCTGAATATTATTCTATCCACTAACAGTAGCCTTTTTATTTTTTGGTACTTTCAATAAGTATGATACATGCACCTTCCTATCCTGATCTGTTCTAGTTTGTAGGGCACTGCCTGGCAAATTCCCCATAATTACCTTGCTACAAAATCAAGAGTGGGTTTTATTATCTTGATATGAATAATCATAAAGTATTGAGGTTTATGGGTCAGGCTTCTGGATATGACTTAATATTGCTAATAACTTTACAAGCAAAGTTTGGATATTCTCTTTATTTGCACTTGAGTCTAAGAAGGAATGGGAAGATTTATTAATGCATGCAAAAGCTAAATGATAGTCTTTGGTGGGGTGGGGGACCTGAAAACACTGGTTACTCTGTTCTTTAGTCATTCAAGGTAGAAAAGCCACTGACTTCCTGTGAACTTTTAGAAAAATAATAATTGATGAGATAGTGAAGAAATGTTTATCTTTTCTTTCTGAACATATGATTAGAAAAGATTGGTGGCTGGAATTTTCTAAAATATAGGACATACTATATTGTATCAGGGAGCCAACACTACTCAGGACTTCCTCACAAACAGCATCAGGTCTGCTAGAGAAATGAGGCTTTGAGTCTAGCAAAATCTGGGCTTTGAAGCTAGGCTTACTGACTTACCCATTGTGTGACCCAGGCCAAGGATTTAACCTCCTGGAATCTCAATTCACTTATCCGTGGAAACTGGAAACAATGCCAGCAACTCTGTGATGCAGTTCTGACAAAGAAAGGAGATGATGTATGTCAAGCCCCAAGATGAAAATAACAATTACTCTCCATTATTGTCACTCTGAGCTACAGTGATTATTTCCATTTGCCTTATGGATTCTTTTGTTCTAAGACAGCAATACAAAGAATGTGCTTAAGTGTCTTGTGGCAGAACTGGTCATGCTGAAATAGACAGTTGCTGATTGTTGTGCTGTCTGCTGAGTAGGAACATCACCCAGCAGAAAACAGACGGAGATTGTCCCTGGCTTCACCTACCCTTCAACCTCATGTAGACTGCTTTGCCTAAGGGCAGCTGAAGAATTTCATCCCAGACACTCAGGGACTTGGCCTCCCCAATACACAGGTCATTTATTGAAAACCTGCAGGACCTACAATCCTTTAGGGATGAGAGAGAGAGAGAGAGAGAGAGAGAGAGAGAGAGAGAGAGAGAGAGAGAGAGAGAGAGAGAGAGAGAGAGAGAGAGAGGAAATTGGGGACCTGAGCAGAGTGTTCAGGTTTATGGCTTCTGAATCCGTTAGGTCACTAATTACTCCTGCTACCCGAAGAGAGGATAGTGATCATTGTTCAAGTTGTATAGCTGCAAAGAGGTACTTGGGAGTGGCAGGACGATCACTCTAAGCATTTCTGTGATCAGTCCATGTGGCTTGGAGTAAGAGACTATGTCTCACTTTCTTCTGTTACAAAATGAGCAGAGCTGGACTGTGTCACTGTGTCACTGCACTGTGAGGAGAATGTATGTGTAGTAGCATGGAAAAGCACTTTTAAAAAATCAAATTGCTGAGATCATGCACACTTATAATTTCTTACGCTCACCCAAACCACTGCCTTTTTAAACTAGCCACTTATTGCCATGGTAGTTTCCTCAACTTGTTTTTACAGGGTAAGGAGGAGAGCCAAAAGAACTTCAATGATTTTCTCAGGGTTGCATGGAAACTAAAGCAAGGTGGTTCAGCAGCAGCCATGTGCTCAAACAGGATGCTATGCTTGCTCTCGCCAGAGCATGGAGGCCTCTGTGAACCCGGCATCGCACCTTCACTCACCTGGCATGCTCCCTGGGGCCCCTTCCAGAGCATTCAGCTGCTCTGAGCTGTGGGAGCAATTACCCACACATACGTCTCTGTGAATCTCACTGGAGACCTGGTGCTGTAGCCCTTCCCTGATCTTTCATAAATAGCAGCATGTCTGGACATAATTGCCAGACCCCAACAGTCTCTTTGACTGTTGTATCTTCCCCTGTGTTAGCCTCTCTTTCTCACAGGGCGCACAATGGGAAAGCCCACAGGTGACCTGCCTATGAGGCTATAGATAGCAGCAATGTGATGGTTTTATTGCTTAACTCTCCCCTGCTACTCTCCAACTCATCTGCCTTTCCTTTGTGGAAATTACATTTTCATGTAATTTAAAAAAAATTTTTTTTTTGGAGAAGTTTTAGGTTCACGGTAAAATTGAGCAGCAAGTACAGAGTTCCTATGTACCCTATCCCTGTGTAGCCACTTTTTTTTTTTTTTTTTTTTTTTTTTGAAGCTACTAATAAGGCTTTCCCAGATTTTTCTCCATGAGCTGCTACTTCTCAATTGGACGGCCTGAGCACCACACAATCAAGAATCTGTGTGACAATAGCTGCCACACTGTACATTGCTATTCGAATCATATATTTTACGGGATGCCGCATTCCTCCTAAAGCCCCGGCATTTTATTTGCCTCCCTTCGCCTTCTAGAAAAGCCTGCCGCTGTGATGATGGGCGGACGGAAAGCTAATGGGCTTTTCCGAATTCCTTCTGAGATTCAGAGCAAGAGAGAAGGTGTGAAGGAGAGAGTGAGAGAGAAATCACACAGTCATTTCCAGCCATTTGTGTTAAAACACAAAGAAAACAAGGCACATTCAAAACTGCTATGCCAGGCAGCCTCCATTAATATTTATTTTGGCATTAATATTGATAAGCAAGTACTTTGTAGCTGGGCTTTGTTGCCTCCCCCAATGTCCTTACATTCCCTGTTATTCAAGCTGGTGGCCATTAGCTTGCGTCTTTCTCTGCACCCAGAGCCTCAAAGGGGCTTGGCAGGCCTCCAGCTCACTTATGGTTAAATGGACACTCGAGCGCCGACGGACACACAGCTAAATAGAGGCCAATAATTCAATACAGTACGACTGTACTGGGGCTGCTAGTAAATCCATCAAGCAGTAAATATCATCTGAAGCCAATGCAAGCTTTTATCTTTCCAATTTTTTTTGAATGTCTGAGCGAGGCCCAAGCATTCGGCGAATCATGTAATTTATTCTGCAGTGCCGAGCCTGGGCTGTCTCAGACATCATATTGACTTTTTTTTTTTTTTTTTTTTTCCATCTGTCAGGGGCAGTCAGCAGCTCAGCTATTGTGGGAACGCATCGCATTACATCTATTTATTTATTTATTTCTGCTGCTTCTTTGTAGCATGATTGGGCAAGAACACATTATCTCAGATCAACGGATACCAAGAAAAGCGACTGAACATCCTCATGACAGCATGTTAAACATTTGTCCTCTCCAGTTTGTTAAATCAGCAAATGCATTCCGTGCAAATGCTTGTAATTGTTCTGAAAGGGCTCCCCACTGCAGGCTTTTACCAAGCTGAAAATATGGCCTGTTATTTTCTTCAGCTCTTTAGGTCAGTGGTGAAGCCAATATATTGTAAATAATGCTGAACAGCTGGTGAGGTGACTTGATGGCTCTGGGAGAACATCTCTCTGCACTCAGCGACGCACCTAGCAGAGGCTTTGAATATTGCATGTGCAGTTTGTGCGCATGGCAATCGTTGTGTGGGTCCATTTACAATGGCTTTCTGCAGATTAACTTCGCAGAGTCACTAACCGCTTTATAAGTCACAATAGTTTGCTTCCAAATCAGTGAAGATTCAGAAGATGGGCAGCAAAGCTCTTCTTATTGCTGTTACCTGTTTTGAAAACTTAAAAGATATAGACCCCAGGTTTCAGCACTGTTTGTGACTCTCTTGTTCTTCCTTCTGTGTGAGTTGCCCGAAGAAGAACTTCCCCCAAAGTCCTTTGGCAAAGCAACTTGAGGCTGCCATGGTCAGACACACACATTGCATTTAGATGACATCCCCCAAGACATTAGCCAAAGGTGCCAGCCCTTTCTAAGAAGAAACCTGCATTCCTGTTATTCAGCATGAGTGTGCAAAATCACAACTTGACTAGCATCCCACTCTGAAAGCATACATGAGGTGTAGATGTAACTTTTCTTTTTTAAATATCCAGTACAGAAGCTTTTGTGCATAATGTGTGAATGGGGCTGTGACCTACAGTCATCCTTGCCATTTGTTTTATTTATTAGAAACTGGTTAAAGATAAGCAACCAATACTAACAATACATGGCTTTAAGTGAGCCTGTTTATGGTTCAAAAGGAAACAGAATCAATGTTGTCTGAGGAACCTGATTTGCCTCTGTATTGTGTTAGTTTTTAAACTAACAGAGTCCTGTTTTATTGGGAGAGTTGAATCTCTCTTGCAATAGATTACTTTTGGGTTGTATGACACAAAAGGCATCTTCCTGTGAATGGATTGACGACTGCATTTCATTCTTCATTATCCCTGATACCTATGAAAGCATCCGAATGGGTTTCCTGGTTGCCTTGGTCTGACCAGGAGAATGTGGGTCCACATGATACTCTTTCAGGACTGGATGAAAATGTGGTTGGCATTCTAGGTATGGAGTGCGGCTCACTCTTCCCTTCCATGAAGTGGAAAGCATCGGGGCATATGTTCAATTTCCCTTCATTAACCCCCAGTTAGAAAGTTCCACACAGTACACATGGCTTTTAGAATTCCAAAGAGCAGCCACACTGTTTCTAGAGAAGCACATTGGAAGGCAGCTCACTGTGCCATTCTCTAACACCTGAGAGCAATTAATGTAAGCCAAGACAGGAAACATCATCAATTATTTAAAATAAAATGAATATGTAATGTTGACCTTCTCCAACGGCTGTCAGTTCAGTTCTTCCACCTGAATAAACTCACAAAACACCCCTGCATCGCACTCTATGGAGGCAGGCACTGGCTGGCCACTCAGGAAACTGGCTGATGATTTCTGCTCAGCCCTGAGTTGGAGGAGGGGAGACCCTGGCTCCTGATGAAAAGAGGCAGGGCCCTGACTCCAGGAACACATCTCCACCTGTGACCAGCAGCTTCAAAGATGAACACTCAGGCTAGTCTTTTCCAAATACTTTAACTTATTTCCAATTACTTTATTTATTTTATATTCTTTCTATCTTAAGGGAAAGGGCTCACGTTCCTGTCATCACAATCCTGAATGTTTATGTGTGTATTATATTTCTATGTTATAGTATATCCATTTACTTATTGGTTTAAAGTGATTGGCTTTCTTTCTTCTTATTTAAAGTTACCCTTCTCAATCCTGGGGGAGGAGGCAGGATGGTGAATATAGGCTACAGTTGTGTGGAAAAGTCCAAAAGATGTGGTGAGATAGCTATAATTGCTAGTTGCTTGAATTAAATGAGTCGTCTGCCTTGTGAATAGATTCTGCAAATATAAACACTTGGGCATCATCTATGGGTAACATCATCGATGGAGCTTGGAGGATGTTTACTCACTAATGTAACTCTGTGTAGGGCACAAGGCGTGAACCAGAACTGAGGCAGCAAGTGGTCCAGGCAGCAAGTGGCCCAAGGTTTTCATAGCAAGACCTATTAGACACAAAGTATCAAGTCCTCTGTGACTCTTCAAGCCAGGCAAAGCTGAAATGCTGGTGTCTATTTCCTCCTTGACTTTGAGTTAGTGATTCTAAGAGCATTCACAAAGACCTCATGCAGGATGGTGCAAGCTTCTGGCTGGGTCATTCTTTCAGGGTCCTCCCAAGATAATCCAAAGCCTCCTTCATTGAATAGCCACTATAGTTCTCCATTAAGGCTGCAAAAGCAAAGTCATGATTAGATTGTAGAACCACAGTTATCAGAGATATATCCTCAGGCTGTAACTGAGACACACCCTGGCTCTACAAGAAAGCTAATAAATTCCTTTATGAGGACGTTGTATATTCAAATTAGCATAGAATTCTAATCACTGGTTTCATTTGAGATTCTTACAAAAAAGACACTGGAGATGATTGTTTAATTACTAGAAAAAAGCAATAAGCTCTCTCTCTCTCTCTCTCTCTCTCTCTCGCTCTCTCTCTCTCTCTCTCTCTGTCTCCCCAAGACAGTGCCTTACTATGTAGTCCAGGATGGCCCTCAAATTCCTAATTTTTCTGCCTCAGTCTTCCCAGTGTTTGGATCATAGGCATGGGCTAACACATCCAGCCCCTTTGCTCCTCCAACATGGCATCATATGCCTTGATCTCTAATATAATAAGCAATTGCCTTCAGGGGAAAACCAGTGTGAAGAATGCTGTCTTCACTCCTTACCATAATTACTACCATCCCACTCAAAGGAAGGATGGTAGGTTTAAGAAACCCAAGCCAGAAAGCAGAGCTAGGAGAGAGTAAACACAATTCACAGACAGCTCAGAACTATCTTCTCATCCAGGATTCCAGATTAATTAGCCATCTGTGCACCCAAGAATGCAGGGATGCCACCGAGGCTGTGTGAATCACCACTGTCATGGGAGGAAGCACAGCTGGAAAGCAAGCGGTAGACTCTTGCACATTACAAATTCAATTATTTCAGTGATAAATAGATGACAGTGTCCACATTTGGATTTGAATGGTTAAAAAGAAGCTAAAACTCTAGGTTATTTGGGTTGGAGAGTAGAAAACAATGTAATGTGGTGTAAATATGTCAGAAAAAAAGTGTAATAAAATTCATGGTTCTGGAAAATTAGGGACATTTTATTCAGAATAAACAAACCAGGAAGCTATACTGCTATCCAAGAGCCAGAGGCTAAGATAAAATTATCTCATGGATTGTCTATCCCTTAGAACTGCAGAGCCCTCCCTTCCCAAATATGCCAATATATATGTATAGAGAAAGATGAACATTTCCCAAATCACAAAACCTCAACCACAGTTTTAAGAGCATATTAAATGAGGGCTTAGCTTCTAAATTTTTGCCATAGAAATCTCTGCAGAAACCATTACTAAGCAAATACAGACCCAGACACTTTGCCCTTGAGTCAACTTAGAGCAACTGCACAAAGGGATGGCTGAGGATTGTTATTTATGCTAGGGTTGCCAGTATAGGGAAAGCATATGGATCAGAGCACAACAAGGAATGGGTGGTTGGAGGATGGAGAGCACCGGGTGAAACACAGCTATTTTGCTTTGTCACTTCAGGGAAGGCTTTTCCATAATGAGAAGTTCTCGCTGAAAATGTCTTGTCACATAGAGTGAAGGCTGACCTTGGCCCAATGTTAGAGGAATTAAAACTGGGTAGTTGGGATGGTGAACCAGGGATGGAGAGGTGGCTCAGTGATCAAGAGGGCTTGCTGTTCTTGCAGAGAGTCTAAATTCAGTCCCCAGTACTCCCATTGTTTAAATGGCTCACATACTGCCTGTCACTTCATCTCAAGAGGTTCAGATGCCCTCTTCTGGCCTCCAGAGGTACAACACACATGGTGTACACACAGAGACATATGCACAGACATACTTAGAATTGAAAATAAATACATTTTACTTTCAAAAAGTGTTAGGGACTAAGGGTTTGAGCAATAACTTAGTGGTTAAAAACACCCATTTCTCTTGCAGAGGGCCTTGGTTTACTTCCTAGCATCCATGTAGTGGCTCACAACTACCTGTAACCCCAGTTTCAGAGGACTGAGTACCCTCTTCTGGCCTCTGAGGACACCAGGTACAAATTTGGTATATATATATATATATATATATATATATATATATATATATATATCAAGATATATATCTTGATATATATATCAAGAGTCACATGCTTGGCATTCATGGGGGACTCCGCCCCCTCAAAGAAAAGGTGGCACACACTTCACCTCTCTCTTGGTTGTGGCAGGGCTCTTGAGTGGAGATTCAGTTCTGATCTATGCTGCATTTTCATCATCGTTTTTGTATCTCGTCTGTATATGTGGGCTTTGTTTTGGTGAAAAAATACATTTGGAAAATATATCTAGACTCCTCAATAATGGTTCTGTCCATGACTTTACAGCCCCCAAACTATTCTCACTTAAAAAGTGACTAAAATACTCATCACTTATAAGAATAGTTTTAGGGGAAATGCTAAAATATGTAAAGTCCCACTAGATATCATGTTCCAAAATCACAGAGCCTGGGAGTATTGTCAATCTTCCTCCAATTTCCATTTGGAAACTGTGGTCTTCTGGGACTGCTGTTCTGACAGCTTTCCCACCAATTTTCTGTTGTATAGGCTAGACCATCTCCTTAAGTGTCTGCAAATAGGCTGATTGCACATTTCAGAATCTGGGTATAAAATATGAATCTACATATCTCAAAATCGGAGCTAGCCACACTTTAGTAGTTGAAAGATTATGATAGATCCTCGGTAGCTATGGCAGATAAAACTGTATGTATTCTATTCTTTATATTAACTTTCTATTGAATTGGTTATCACTGGCTTGCTTTTCTAGATATAATCTAGGTCTTGTCAATCAATGATGCTGTCTTTATGAAATTCCAAGGCAGAGGCCTCCTCTGTGCACACAGAAGAACTGTGAAGACCATGTGTGACAGATGTTAGGAGAGCAGGAAGCAGCATGTGTTGGTAGAATAGAGAGGAAGTCATGTGGAATAGAGGGCTCCAGACAGAGAGACAGGTGACAAGTCTTACACAAAGGCAAAGCCTGTGATGTTCACCTCAGAGTCTACATCTCCAATCCAAGGCATAGGAAGTGTGGAATGATTTCAACCCTATACTGGGGAAACATACATGTATCCATGGGGCCTGGCCATGGACTGAGCAGGGGAGAATAAGGGGGGAGAAAATTCTCAGGTATCTGGTTTGATCAAAGAGATGTATGGAGTTATCACTTGCTGTGAAAGAGAACTGAAGGCAAGCTTTGAAGAAAGTTCCTGGTTTTGGCTTTGGACGAATGACTAACACAGAAGTTGCTACGTGGAGCTGCTGAGGTGCCCGTTGGAAAACAATGGAAGACTATTAATTTCATAATATGCAACTATGCATCATGAGATCTGATAGAAAAAAGATCTTCAGAAGGCAAAAATCCTAACACTGAGACAAATAGTGTGAATGCTTTCAAATGCCTAACAGCTTTCCTCTGACACAGCTCCTTTGGGTTGCCCAACATGTGGGCCACTGTCCTCTCTCCAGACCCCTTGTTGGATTAGACTCTTCTCAGGGAGCCTTGCTCACCTTGAAACATTTCACAGTCATGATTTTAATGAACACATTTTGAAGAAATTGAGGTGAGGCGTTTAATTGGTAGAGACCCCTTTTATTTCCTTGCAGAATGGAAGTATTTTAATCTTATTATGAACTCAAACTCTATCCTTTTTCCATAGGGGGGGGGGGAGGGAGAGAAAAAGGGAGAGGGAGGGGAGAGGGAGAGGAAAGGGGGAGACAGAGAGAGAATTTGTATACATGAGGTAACAAAAGCTGTGGCTGGGATTGAAGTTGCCTGAGAAACCAGTATGGTAGGAAAGAAAGTTTCATGTCAAGTTTACCGCCAACAACTTTCAACTCTGATCATTCAAACATTCTGGTCATTGCCTAGTAAGGCTGAATTCTACCACTGTCTTACAACAGTTCATGTCATGTGCTATAAACTAATATCTCAGTATACTTTAAAGATTATCCAGATAAGGTGGCATATTTCAGCACTTCAGAGGCTGAGGCAAAAGAATTGCAAGATTGAGGCCAGCCTGAGCTCAAGGACAGCTGGACTACACAGTGAGTCCTTGTTTCACAAAAAGAAAAGAAAGAGATGCTTCCATGTGTAGCCTTTTCTGGGCAAGCATAACGACCAGAGTTCAAATCCTTAGCATCCACTTAAAGGCTGAGTGTGGTTACGAACACCTATGAGATAAGCTCTTGAAGGCAGATTCAGGAAAATACTAAGGTCTGACTGATAGCCAGTGTAGCCCATCAGTAAACTCCACGTTTAGTGAGAGACTGTCCTAAAAAACCAAGTATGGAGACATAGAAGACATGCAGCATTTGATTCTGGCCTCCACATGTGTATTTATGGTATACACATCTACACATAACACACACACACACAGATATCAAACAGCCTTGCATTTTACCAAGATACTTTTTAAAATAATTTTTCAATTTTAGTGACAATAAGGAAGCATATAAGAGGTTTCTAATATTTTCAAAAGATGGCTTTAGATATAGGCATACATAAAATCCTATCCCATGCAATATAACTGCTAACAAATTGAAGAGCCAGCTTCCAAAAACAAATGTATCTCTTTCCTCTTTGCTGAAATGGTCCTTTTAAAACCATAGACAGAGCATGGATAATCTGAAAATTAGATAATCCATTATAGTACAATCACGAAATGAGTGTATAAGCAAATACTGAAGATTTTATACATCATTACCCATCAAAGCTCTTATTCTTTGAGCTTTTAAGTATATGAGCTCTCTTCTAAACACACACTCCCAGGAAGGTACAGACTCCCATGAGAATCCTGTAAATACTCCTCACAGAAGCAAAGAGAGAAGGTTACAGAAAACGTATTTCTGTGACTGAAAGAGAGCTGAGGGTACCACAGTCAGCACAGCTGTAAAGAGTGCCTTAGTGGTCTTCGCTATACACAGTAAGCTGCTGTCCTGCCTCCACTTATTATTGAATTTGTGCTTTAGAACTTGGTCTGTGATGTAGCTCACGGTATACCAATCTGCACATGTATCCATCTGTCACATGAGTCACATGATGGGTTTCATCTGAAGACCTTGTCAGACTGTAAGTTATCTCTTAGTAGTATTCAAATATGTAAGGGGCTTAGACCTTTTTAATGGGTTCTTAGATATTTTGGGCAGACTTGCCTGTCCTCTTTTATCCTCAGGTTCAGTCATGTTTACCCTCAATTATTTGTGCAGCTGAGTTAGCCTCTTAAGTCCCTAGCCTGTCCATACGATAACTGGTTGGTGTTGATTTTACAAAACTGTGGGGCTTGGCAGTGGCTGAGTTGGTAAAATGGCTCACACACCAGTGTGATGACTTGAGTTTGATTCCCAGCACCTGTGTTAAGAAGAAGCAGGGTACATCAGCACGAACTGGTAACTTTAACACTGGGGAGGCAGAGCATCATTGAAGCTCACCGGCCAGTTAGTCTAACTGAGTCAGTGGGTCCCAGAGTCAATGAGAGATTCTGTCTCAGAAAAGCAAGATAGAGAGAAATTCAGAAAGATGCCTGACATGATATATATATATATATATATATATATATATATATATATATATATATATAGAGAGAGAGAGAGAGAGAGAGAGAGAGAAGAGAGATGGAGACAGACAGACAGACTGACTGACAGACAGAGACACACGGGGGGAGAGAGAGAGAGAGAGAGAGAGAGAGAGAGAGAGAGAGAGAATATGCAATAATGATTTAATGATTTTAGGATTTCAGTGTTACTGGGTTATAGCCAGAGCACCATTCTTTGCTCAAATTATGTAAGGAAGTCTGAAGTTATCTATGTATTTATTTCCAGCCCATTCTTCCCATATTACCTTAACTAAAAAACAAATAATATTGGTATTTTATTCAAAACCATTAAGTAATATATCAACAATATAGAGACAGATGATGATTAGATTGGATTAGATTAGATTAGATTAGATTAGATTAGATTAGACAGACTTTCCCCAGGTCTTCTCTTCTCTCACCTTTTAAGTTTATGGTACCCTTGACCTTAGGAATCCTATGAACAAACATTTGATTTTGAGCTCTGGATAATGGCAAACCATACCTTCTAGGAGGAATCCTATGCCATCAGTGCATGGGAGCAGGGAAGGCTGTTATATCGACTGGCTGGCTAGTTTTATATCAACACAAGCCACTCTCTTATGCTGACATATGAACTTGGTACTGTAAGAGTCACCCAGGTAGTACTGGTTTTGATGGCATGAAGGGGTCAAGAAGAGAAATTAAGGTTTGGCACCATGAAAAGAGACCATGAATGGCTACTGGCAAAAGTGCAGCCCAGTTGCGGAAAGAAACCCCAATATTTTGGAGGTACCATTACGATGGGAGGATTACCAAGAACAGCAGCAGCAGTGGAGTGGAGCCAGCTGGAGTCTAGATGAGAAGCCTTGTGTGCTGCAGAGGGTGGAGCTGGAGAAGTGACCTAAACTTTTTGGAGGAACCAAGAGGTTGTGAGTGGATCCCAGATATTAATGTCTGATATTTAGGGCGAACAAAAAAATGAGGAAAAGTTATGGTTTAGCTGAGAGATATTTGTATGTTAAATTGACAAGGATTTAGCTGTGCTGCCTAGTTTTACTTGACACAAACTAGAATCATTTGAGAAGAGCCTTGTACTGGCTGGTATTTTTGTGTCAACTTGACACAAGCTGGAGTTATCACAGAGAAAGGAGCCTCCCTTGAGGAAATGCCTCCATGAGATCCAGCTGTAAGGCATTTTTCTCAATTAGTGATCAAGGATAGGAGAGCCCATTGTGGGTGGTGCCATCCCTGAACTAGTAGTCTTGGGTTCTATAAGAAAGCAAGCTGAGCAAGGCAAGGGACGCAAGCCAGTAAGCAACATCCCTCCATGGCCTCTTGCATCAGCTCCTGCTTCCTGACCTGCTTGAGTTCCAATCCTGACTTTTTTTGGTGATGAACAGCAATGTGGAAGTGTAAGCTGAATAAACCCTTTCCTCCCCAACTTGCTTCTTGGTTGTGATGTTTTTGTGCAGGAATAAAAACCATAAGACAAGCCTCAACTGAGAAAACACCTCCATTGAGCTAGGCAAGCCTGTAGGGCATTTTTCTTTCTTTAATTAGTGACTAATATGGGAGAGCTCAGTGGGGAAAACAGGGAATATGGAGGATAACTACAACAAAAGTCCATTTGAGGGGTCATATGGAACCCTACTACAGTAGAAGCTGCTTAAGAAATATACATACACGGAAGAAATCAAAATGGAATCATCAAATAATGAGGACAACAAAGCTACAACTGGACATCTCTTGCCACCAAATGAAGCTTGGGTTACATCTAATTTAGTCATTGGTCAAAAGGGTTCTGTGTTGGCTAGTTTTATGACAACTTGACCAAAGCTAGAGTCATCTGAGGGGAGGGAGCCTTAATTGAGAAAATACCTCCATAAAGTTGAGCTATAGGCCAGCTATTAGGGCATTTCTGTAATTGGTGAATGACTAGGATGGGCCCAGTCCATTGTGGGTAGACCCATCCCTGAGCTTATATTCATGGGTTCTATGAGAAAGCCGACTACGTCACAGGAAGAAAGCAAATAAGCAGCACCCCTCCATGGTCTGTGCATCAGCTCCCGCCTTCAGGTTCCTGTCCTGTTTGAGTTCCTGTCTTAACTTCCTTCCATGATAGATTATGCTTGTGGAAGCATAAGCCAAACAAAGCCTTTTCTCCCAACTTGCTTTTTGATCACGGTGTTTCATCACAGGAATAGTAAACCAAACTAAGACAGGGGCATGCTTCTGTTCATTTCTTATATGAAAAACGCTGTTTCTATTACAGCGTTCACCCTAAGACCATCTGCCATGAATCTTTCCTTATGCACCTATGAGTTTGTATACACTCAGACCAGGGAGTGGCACTATTAGAAGGTGTGCCTCTGTTGGAGTAGGTGTGTCACTGTGAGTATGAGCTATAAGACCCTCATCCTAGCTGCCTGGAAATGAGTACTCTATTAATAGCCTTCAGATGAAGATATAGAACTCTCATCTCCAGCTGTACCATGCTTGCCTGGATGTTACCCTGTTCCGGCCTTAATGATAATGGACTGAACCTTTGGACCTGTAAACCAGCCCCAATTAAATGTTGTTCTTGATCATAGTGTCTGTTCACAGCAGTAAAACCCTAACTAAGACAGAGCCTCACACAGTTAATCTCCCAGCCTGTGGCCAGCCATTCTCCTTCGTGGACCATTTCTTAACACAATGTAAAGTAACTTAAAAAAAAAAAAAAAAACAAACTATCATTTTATTCAGTGTGTATGTGGGGGGGTAGGTGAGAGAGAAGGGGGGAGGGAGAGGGGAAAGGGTAGGGGAATAAGTTGGGGAGGGGGAGGGGAGAGGGAGAAGGAGAGAGAGAGTCATAATTTGCAGGAATTGTTTTTCTCCCTCCAAATCTGGGCGAGGGCGAGGACGGGGGTAGGCACAAAGTGATGTTGTCCAGGTTAGCAGCAAGCACATTTATCCTCTGAGTCCTCTTGCCAGTCCATGAGTTATCTTATATTTTATATTTATTTTAGCATAATTGTTTCTTCCAGTAAAGTATAAAACACTTAACAACTATGATTGTATTCAGTTGAAGTGGACAAAATCTCCTAAACAGAAATTTAAATATAACAAGAATACACAGCTCAGACAACATGAAATCTGAGGTAAATAGCTCATGTGTGAGTTGTAGCACAGTGTTGAAATCAGACCATGAGGCTTAAAACTTCCTCCTCCATTTTCCTCACGTTTTGACTTGTATCCCCACAGAATCAAAATGGCTTCCAGGTCTCCAAACGCTGAAGACTTGTAATGCAGAGAGAATGAGAAAGAATGAGAAGAAAAGACATATCAGCGAGCAAAGGGTTTCCTTCTTTACCTCCTAGGGGACATCGGTCACAAGTTTTCTTCAGAAACTGGCAAAGGCTGTGGTTTCTGTTTCCTCCTGGATGCAACATGCTCTGGGAGATGACTGTGTCAACCTTTTGAGTCTGTTCAGTAGGATGAAGTGAAGGAAAGAGAACCATGAGTTGCTCCTTTCTAACCAGCCAGAGCATGTGCCACAGTGAGTGACTCAGACCCACCCCAGTACTGAGCTCTTCTTCAGCTAAGTGGAGACCCAGGCAAGACTCTGAGATCACAGAAATTAAATCTTTAGCCCACACCTATGGTCACTTGATCTTTGACAAAAAAGCTAAAACCATTCAGTGGAAAAAGGTCAGCATTTTCAACAAATGGTGCTGGCTCAACTGGAGGTCAGCATGTAGAAGAATGCAAATTAATCCATTCTTATCTCCTTGTACAAAGCTCAAGTCCAAGTGGATAAAGGACCTTCACATAAAACCAGATACACTGAAACTAATAGAAGAGAAGGTGGGGAAGACCCTCGAATACCTAGGCACAGGGGGAAAGTTCCTGAACAGAACACCAATGGCTTATGCTCTAAGATCAAGAATTGACAAATGGGACCTCATCAAATTGCAAAGCTTCTATAAGGCAAGGACACTGTCAATAAGACAAAAACGGCAACCAACAAATTGGGAAAAGATCATTAGAGGGCTAATATCCAATATATACAAAGAACTCAAAAAATTAGATGCCAGACAACAAAAGAAACCCATTAAAAATGGGGTACAGAGCAAACAAAGAATTCTTAACTGAGGAAACTCGAATGGCCGAGAAGCACCTTAAGAAATGCTCAACATCCTTAGTCATCAGGGAAATGCAAATCAAAACAACCCTGAGATACCACCTCACACCAGTCAGAATGGCTAAGATCAAAAACTCAAGTGATAGTAGATGCTGGCAAGGATGTGGAGAAAGAGAAATACTCCTCCATTGTTGGTGGGGTTGCAAACTGGTACAACCACTCTGGAAATCAGTCTGGCAGTTCCTCAGAAAATTGGACATAGCACTACCTGAGGACCCAGCTATACCTGGCATATATTCCTGGGCATATACCCAGAAAATGTTCCAACATATAACAAGGACATATGCTCCACTATGTTCATAGCAGCCTTATTTATAATAGCCAGAAGCTGGAAAGAACCCAGATGTCCTTCAACAGAGGAATGGATACAAAAAAAAAAAAAATGTAGTACATTTACACAATGGAATGTTACTCAGCTATTAAAAATAATGAATTTGAGAAATTCTTAGGTAAATGGATGGAACTAGAAAATATCATCCTGAGTGAATTAACTCAATCACAAAAGAACACACGTGGTATTTACTCACTGATAAGTGGATATTAGCCGAAAAGCTTGAAATAGCTAAGATTCAACTAACAGATCACATGAAGCTCATGGAGAAGGAAGAACAAATGTGGATGCCTATGTATTACTTAGAAGGAGCAACAAAATACCCAAGGGAGCAAATATGGAGACAACGTGTGGGACAGAAACTGAAGGAGGGGTCGGCTGGAGACCATTCCACCTGGGTATTCATCCCATGTGCAGTCACCAAAGATAGATGCTGATATGGATGTCAGGAAGTGCATGCTGACAGGAGCCTGATATGGCTGTCTCCTTTGAGGTCTCCTAGAGTCTGACATACCCAGAGGCAGTTGCTCACAGCTAACCATTGATCTGATCAAGGGTTCCCAATGGAGAAGTTAGAAGACTGAAGGAGCTGAAAGGGTTTGTGGTCCCATGAGAAGAGCAACCATACCAACGAACCATAGCTCCCCAGGGTCTAAACCACCAGCCTAGGGGCACATAGGGAGGGACCCATGACTCCAGCTGTATATGTAGGGGAGGATGGCCTTGTTGGGCATAGGTGGGAGAGAGATCTTTGGTCCCATGAAGGCTGAACACTGGGGGTGAGGGGGGGGGGAAATTCGAGGGTGGGGAGGTGGCAGTGGGGGGTAGGTTGGTGCACACCCTCATAGAAGCAGGAGGAGGGGGGATGGGATAAGGGTTTCCTGGGTGGTGGGGGGAATGGGGTAAGGGGATAAAATTTGAAATATAAATATAATATCCAATTAAAAAAAAAAGGAAAAAAAATTAAATCTTTAGCCAAGGGTACTCAAAGTGATCCATTCCTGAAAAGAGGAAACATGTTCTAAGTCCCCAAATTATAACTTTACAGTATATCTTCTACCTGCTGACCTGGTCTGGTTTATGTTTGAGCTAAAAGGACTCTGAATGACATAAGGGACTTGTGGAGACGGTGTGTAGTGTTGACCAGTGTTTGCTCAGCCACCCCATGGGGCTCAGCCTTGAACTGTCCTGGCCTGAATTCTCTGGCTGAGTGATAGTTTGGGTGATCCTTGCTCTTGATGCTTATAGCTACCCCAGTTTCTGCAGACTGGAATGTTAGCTCTCGTCTTTTATGCCTTGGGATACCATCTCAGAAAGTCCCCTTCCTCATGAGACAATCAGATCTTGTGAATTTTAGATTTTGCTATCAAGAACCCTAGCTCCTTCCTTGCCAAAAGCCAGGCCTGTGCTGTGTACTGTGCTGTATGCCTGCTTTCTCTTGGGCCTAAGCTTGTCCTTTAGAGAAATAGGTGGAAGACAAGCCTCGGAAGGGAGGCAAAGATGCCTTTGAATCAGTCATGTGATTCCTAAGAAAGACAACCATGTCTCTCCATCTCTCTAGCTCCTGTTTCTTAGAATTGTGAGCAAGAAATGGCTGTTTCTTCTCTGAAAGCCTCAGGGTCCTTTGGGGAGACATGACAGAGACTTCATTTCCTATCTTCACAGATACTTGAGTGTGTAATTGAAAGCAAATTGGCCAGATGTTACCCCAAACTTGGCCTTTCGGGTTGAGAAGTCCTTGTCTGAAATGGCTTGGAGCAAGGGATGTTTCCAAGTTCTCAAACTTAAGTGTTTTCATGCTATGACATAAACATTTGTGATCACTCATACTTGCAGCAGCTCTTTGGTCTGGTTTTCAGGTCCATTTCACAGGTGAGGAAGGCAAGGCTCAGAGATACCAACATAACTTACAAAAGTAAAAATTATGAGCAATTGACATGTTAGCCACAGGGAGTCAATTGATCTAAATTAATGTATTAGCATATATTAATTATGCATAAGAACAGTTTCATTATAATATTTTATCCATGTATGTGACGTCATCATTTTCTCCCCAGTTAGCCTCCTGACACTCTCTCACTTCCACTGGTCCTTAGCCTCTTCCAAGCCTAGTTTTCAAAAATCTTTTGAATTATTTTAATGTACATAATGAGATATCTTCAGGATGCAATTCAAGTTTATACATAAAATCTTTAAGTTTCATCAATGCCTGGGAAGCCTGAATATAATTCATGTAAATTTTTACTGCATCTGCATTTATGACTCCAACCTATCACAGAAAGCCAGATGTGCCACATTCCCTTTCTGATATCATACTGGCACTCAGAAGATTTCAAATTTTAGATTTTTAGATTGTATCAAGTATACAGTGTTTTACTTATTTTGGCATCCAAACAACTGCTATAGCTGAAAATTATTTACTATTATTCTATGTATGTGCCCGTCCCTTTGTGACAGGAAGGATACTCCATACTCTATAAAACATATAAATATCTCATAAGCAATGCAAGGTTACATTTAGCAGATATGTTTTTAAGCAGACTGCACAGTTTGTTTTCATTTTGCCTACAATGAGATATCCATTGAGTACCAGTCCTCAATACTGTTGGAATACACTGTGACTTATAAATTGTATGTGCATATGTGTGTATGTGTATGTATATATGCATATGTGCAATCTGCATGCACAGGTACATACCCATATGGAGGACAGAATGGATACAGGACATCCTTCTCCATTGGTCTCTGCCTTATAGGTTTGAGACAGGTCTTACTAAACCAGAAACTTGAAGTCAGATGAGGCTGGCTGTCCAGTGAACTCTTACGATTTCCCTGTCTCTGTGCCTATGTCCCACTCCTCTGATGCTAGAGCTACAGGCATATGCAGCTAGCCTGTCTTTTACATGGTTGCTAGGAATTTGAATTCAGATCTCCAAATACTATTACTCATGGGAACACCTCCCCAACCCCTTGCCCTATGATCATCCACTCTATAAACAGCTTCTGGATTTATTGATAGTCCCTAGAAATAGCTCTAAAACTCACAAAATGGATTTGTTATTCCAATGTCTTTTTTTACATGACTTGATATTCTGCCCTTCTGGGCCATAATTATTTGGGATTTTTGAACACCAATACATTAATATTTTCCCTCTGTGACTCTTGTAACATGTTTGTAAATTGTGAACATTTTGACGATCGTGTTTCAAGAGCTGCTCATTAAATGTCACTCGACAGCTAAGAAGCAAAAGTTATTTTCTTCCAGAAAGCTGGAATTTAGCCAAAGCTAACTTTTAGGATGAAAACTGTAACAATTGTACCTAGAAGCTCACACCATTGTCCTGTCCATTAAGAGATGGAACTGCTTGACTCCCCTATGTAGGGAGACAGAGTGTACCAGGAGAGTACATGAGAACTGGTAACAAGCAGTTCTACACCCATGTCCCTGTATGACACAGACACAGCACCTTGGTCTTAGAGTTGAGGCCTCTTTACCCATCTGCTGAGAACTGTAGGGCTGGATAAACAGTTTTATTTTAAAGCACCCCTTCAGTAACTCTCAGGCACAGAATGGTGTCCCTGAGGGTTGGTTCCCTTTTTCTTATTATCCAGGGAAAAACAAACTCTACAGTAGCATCACTGGATTCAACAGTGTGGTTTTATTGTAGAGAGGCTTTGGTGTCAAAAACAAAAGAAAACAAAAATACAGGGTTACCAAACAACATTCCAATCCTCCCCTGTAAGTAGAGTCATTACATCTGTGTTTGATATCATAATTAAGGCCTTCCATTTAAAAAAAATGTGAAGTAGTTACCTCAATAGAATAAAGCGTTTCCACAGGAATGAAGAAAAATGTGCAGTCACATGAAAACGGTGACATATTATTCAATTGTTTGTGGTCTTTAAATCCACTGCTTGTCATACTGTGCAATGCTTGGTCCCACGTTCCCTCTCTCATCCTGCTCCTTGTCTTTCCCCCTCCCATTCCCTCCTCCTCCCGTCCCACCCCCCCCACCCCCGTTGGTTTTTACTGTATTTTAAGCAAGCAGAGGTTTGAGGATTCTAGCAACTTTCGTAAGAGGAAAGATACTATCCACAGCGACGATCTGCCTCCGCTGCGGTTAGAGCTGTTATCTATTGCTTCAGTCTATGATGGATCTAACCAACCAGCACATAGGATCATGTGGTGACCTTGGACAGAGCACAGGTGTCTGGACCCTGCCAGCAGTGGCTCTTATATAGAGCTTTGAGCCTGAGACACTTTACAGTGGGGTTGTTCAGATGGTCTCTCGTGTACCACTGGGGTCAGAACTTGGGTCACAAATCTTGGTGTTTCATTCCTGTCTTTCTGTTTTCTACTTCTGATAACTGAAGGAAAATGGCCCCTCAGAAGTCTTGGGACACTCACATTCCTCTTGGAACCTACTGTTTGCTGCCCCAGGACATTGCATTCTGGCCTTCCCAGCGCACATTATACTTACATGGTAGTCATCATGTGTATCCCTACTATGCTCCTTCTTTCTTCCTCCTTCTCCTTGTCCTCCTCCTCTTCCTCTTTTTCCTCCTCCTCTTCCTTCTTGATAAGATATCATTATATTGCCTTAGGTGATCTGAGAGTCACTGTGGACTCAGATATCATTCAACTTATGAGAATCCTCATGTCTCTGTCTCTTAATCATTGGTTTTACAGGTGTTCACCCCATGTCTGCCCCCCCCCCCCATCTTCCTGGCATATGGGAAGATAATTACTGTAGCAGAAGTTCTTCTCAGATAACTCCTAGCATTTTCTCTTAGTCTTTGAACATTTTAATGTAAAGACTTCCAAAGACTGGATGCCAAGGAGGGTGGAAAGGAGGGCACAGATAGGGAGGGGAAAGGGGGCAAGTGGTAGCAGAAGCAATTGGAAGAGTTGAAAGCTAGTGAACCTAGAGTATCTGGCCTGGAACAATGGAGACAGGGCATTGGCTGTGCTAGGAACCATGGTTTGTCTCTTTTGTCCACTGAGGGTTAAGAGATGTTTTTAGTTGGTCCTTATGTTCATAGTGACTCAGGACACAATAAAGTCAGTGAATTTTTCATTACCTATGTGGGTGCCTCTCAATACGTTGATTTAGAATCTTAATTAAATTGGCTCCACTTTGCAAAGGAGGAGTCACCAGAGACAGCATGCTTTGGCTTACTGGGGACCTTAGTGGTCTATTTGCAAGTCAAACTATCGGCGTTCTCAGGAAGAGACTGCATTTTCAATTTCTCAGTTTACCCATTTATAAAATAGTAATATCTGCAGTTAAGTTGTGCAAATCTGATTCACTGTTGGCAGAATACTTATAAAAACTTCTGACAGATTCATTTAAAAAATGAATAACATTTCACTGATTTGATTGCAATTTAGCAGATACATACTTAACACTTCAATTATATTAATCAAAATGAAGTTTTTTTTTTCATATGACAGCTTCAAGCCAACAGTCTCAGTCTTCAAACCTATTTCACCCTCTTCATGAGAGCACCAGGCATGACAAATGCTTAGTCGTAATATGAAGCCGGAGAACTCAGTTCAGTGGGGTTTGTTTGGTTTAACAACACAGGCAATCTCCACAACTGGGTGAACATTAGAGATTTTTTTCATGGAGAATGATGATCCATTCTCCTGCTCACCTCTGTCAACCATCTCCCTTGGTGTATACTTACTAGACACACTTACCTACTTAACTTAGAAGTTCCTTGAGTCCAATAACAGTGGCAAGACTTTACAGTCCATTCCTTCAGTTGAATCAAACCTGTAAGGTCATTACACTACTGTGGTTCTTCTGTTCTTATATCCAGTCAGCCATAAATCCTTGTCTCCCCACACTTACCTTTGAATAATGTGGCCATTGGTCCTGCCTCCTGCCTCACGTATATCTCACTTTCTTACGAGAACCTTCCCACCTGTCTCCAAGGCTATGGTGACAGCCTCTTACTTGTTTTCCCTTGTTCCATGTTTATTTGACTTGAAGGTTTTCTGAATTTTGGTTTGTGTGCATATGTGTGTGAGTGCAGTCATGCATGTGTGCAAATGTGCCTGCATGCCTGTGAGTGTGTGTGTGTGAGTGTGTGTGTGTGTGTGTGTGTGTGTGTGTGTGTGTGAGTGTGTGTGTGTGTGTGTCTGCGGGGGGATTAAATAAAAGTTTCTAGGGTGAAGGTTTTATCATCCAGTTTTTTAGGCTGGCCTACCACATGGTCCCATGGGTGTGGCTTCAGTCTCTTAGCTATCTGGCCAAGATAAGCTCTCAATCACACTAGACTTACTGTGGACCCTTATTCAGCTCTGGTGTTCTTGTTCCAAATGCCCAAGAGATCCTGTGCTCTTTCTCTGCCTCATTTTTCTTTCCTTCCACCATCGTGGCTACATGTAATATTTTTCACAAGGCTTCTGCCATTTACCGCCCACAGAGCCACGTTAGGAGATACCGGCCAAACAGCTCCCAACACAGGTGTGTGCTATTGACTGCTTTCACTCCAGTATGTTGAAGGCAAACAGAGAAAACATGAATCTTCATCAGTACATTTTTCCTGCAGACCTAGACCCCAGACTTATTCTCCCCTTGTGTCCTCAGTGCCTAGCATGGGTTTCTGAGTAAATGGTGAAACAAATAGGATTTATTACTCATGAAGGGTAGGGTAATACATAAAGCTATATTTAATAACTATAACATTTTTAGGATTTCAAATTCTTGCATAAGGAGGAAAAATGCTATTTTGTAACATTGAAATATCTTTCTACCTTTAATGATGGACATTCAGGATCTACCACCCCTTGTTAGGGACAATGTGAGGATAGATTAGTATTTCCCCCACTACAGTTTTATGGGTCTGGGAGGATCCCACATTGGAGGACTCTGTAAGCAGTTTTGTTTAGGACTAAGAGCAACACTGAGAAAGCAGCCGGGAAAGATGACTTGCACGAGGTGGTCTTCCCTCCTTAGTCCTCCCTGGGCTACTCTATCATCACAACTCCCCACTGCTCTTCAAGCCTACTTGCCTTCTTGTGTCATCTCCAGCCATGAACATACCTATTCCTTCAAGAGATTCTCAGTTCTTCCTCAGGCTTCAAGCAACCCTAACACAGGAGCAGTTCTGTAATCTACATCCTAAACCTCGGCAGGCAACAAAGCACAAGATGGATATTAAATGTGGAAAATCTTGGCCTGGGGATATGGCTTGGGGTCAGAGGAACCCTTGCTTGGAATGCAGGAGATCCTGGATTGAGTCCTCCAAACCACAACAAAGAAGCACCTGAGACACAGCATACCCAGGATGGACCGCTTTATCTCCTTTGTCTTTGTATTTGTGAATGGGAGCATCACGTGCTTGGTCACCCCCAGCAGAGCCTGGATGTCCTGCCCTTTTCTCATACACTATACAAAATTCATTCAAGACCCCTTGATCTTATCTTCTTAGCACATTATTTCTTTACTGTCTTATTATGTCAATGGCTGTAATTGGCAATTTCTGGCTATATACAGCTTCTGGATGGGCTAAGTTTAAACTGGAATGTGAATGTGTTCAGGTGGGCATTAGTGATCCAACTTGCAGTGAGGCCATCTACTGCTTCATCTAGGTTTTCCCTGACTCACATTCACCTTCTCTCTTTTAGAGGACTGACAGTCTCTGCTCACCAACAGGATGATTGGATTCGCTCCTACTAAAAAGCCATCAAAGGCCTCCTGTTGTTCTGAGCAGATGGTCTCAACGATCCATTCTGCACACCTGGATTATCTGGGCAGCTATAGAAAACTCTCACTACCAATTCACTCCAAATCTCTCAAGGGTAGAGCCTTTGCCTTTACATGTGACTCTACGTCTATACTTTAATGTGTTTCAAAGTCATCCTAATTTTCATCTAGGGCTAAACTACTGGCACACAGAATTTAGTCTAACCTATTAGAAAATTGACAATTGCAAACTATTGCAGTCAGATTTTAAATGTTCCCTCAACGCCATATGCTAAAGGATTTGGGGCCAGCCTGTAGCACTACTGGGACCCACGAAACCTTTAGAAGGTGGATAATAGTGGAAAGAAGTTAGATTGTTGGAGTGTGCTTTTGAAGGGATATTAAGACGCTACCCACTCCTTCTGTTTCTCTGTTTCTGTCTCTGTCTCTCTGTTCTGTCTCTCTGTCACCTTGGGGTTTCTCCACTAACTATTCTAAGCCACAATCCCATGTGTCAATCAGTAGAACCAATTGACCATGGACTGAGACCTCTATATAATATTCTATAATAAAGAGTCAAAATAAACATTTTAATCTTTTAACTTGCCAGTCTCAGGCATTTTGTCACAGTGACAGGGAGATGACATGCTGACCTAAGGGACAGTGAGAAGTATCTCTCTGTGTGTGCTCTAGTTTCAGCTCAGGGCCATCCTACACTGACTTCCCTATGGGCCCCTCAAACATGAAGGTTTGAGATCTTTACAACTATTGCTGCTTCTGCTGCCCCTTTCCTTTTCCTAGGCTGATCTTCTTTTCTGTTTCTTGTCAAACACGTATATGTTTCATAAAGCCCAACGAACCTGTCCTCAAGTATCTTATTCCACTGCTGAACACTACACTCAATTCCTTGGTTTTCCATGATGGCTACATACCCGTGACAGTACAGCACAGCAGGCTTCTCAGACTTTCCTGTGCACACAAACACACATTTGTTAAGTGCAGATTGCGATTAGTTAGTGCAAGGACTGCCATTGTGCCATCTTAACAAGCTCCTAGGTGAAGCACACATTGATTACAAGGCTTTAGAGCACTCAACTTGCTTTTCTGTTTGTTGTAGGTTGATTTCTATTGATGTGATAACATCGAAACCAAAAGCAACTTGGGGAGGAAAGCTTCACAGGTTACAGTTCATCCTTGAGGGAAGCCAAGGCAGGATCTTGAACCAGAAACTACAGAGAACAGTGGTTTACCAGCTTGCTTACTCAGGTTTACCTCTCTTATAAAGCCCAGGCCCAGCTGCCTAGGAATTGTACCACCCACTGTGGGCTGGCCTTCCTACTCCAATCAGCAATCCAGAAAGTGCCCCACAGACATGTCCACAGGTCAATCTGATAGAGGCAATTCTTCAATTGAGGTTCACTCTTCCCAACTTGTCAAGTTAATAATCAAGATTAGACAGTCACCAGAGCATCTGTCTTTTTTTCTTTACTGTATAGATACTAAACGACTTGTATTATAAACATATTTTTATCTGACCTCAATACTTGACACACAATAGTCAGCTGCTAGAAAATTGCTGCACAAACGAGAAAATGCTTTATGAACAATTGAGCAAACAAAGGAAGAAATGAAGGAAGAGGAAGCAAGGAGGGAGACAGGAAGGACTAGAGGGACGAATGAAGACATTATTATGACTGTCTCTCAATTCACAATTCGGATGAATAAATGCACTTCATCAAAAGGCAAATTTTGCAGACATTTCAGCAATATTTGACAACCACGCCAGAATGATATCTCTTTGAAAGCTTTTTTTCTCCCCATCAAAGGAGATAGTGGCAGCATTTCTGAAAAGTAACCCAGATTATGGAAATAAGAGGAACATGGCAGGAGGTGCTCCACGGCTCTGGAGGGGAAGCTTGCAGTGCAGGAAAGCTTGAACAGCAACAAACAAACCCTTGATAAGTCAAAGCCAGACAGCTCAGAGCCAGCGGTAATCAGGCCATGCTTTCCTTCTCCCTGGAACAGTTATACACATCCTTTATGTTTATGTGCTTAGATGGGAGGCAGTGAGTGAGGGTCACGGAAGTCACCATCTTTGGTGCTTCCGTGTGATAGTTTTCAATCAGCAAATTATGAGCTTCCTGCCTCTAAGCAGTGTTACCTCTCCAAGGTATAGCCTCTTTGAGTGCACAGCAAATAATGTAAAGTCAATATAAAAGAATGCAGTAAGAGCCAAATGTGATATTAAATGCAACAGACCGGCATGATACTGGACACATATTTAAATGAGGAAAGCAAAACAGCAAATTTAACAATGGTGATGATTAAGATCCAGTACAGTTCCTATCTTACATGGACAGCCTGGGAACAGACTTCAATCAAAGAGCAAGCTTCAGGGCCAGGCAAATCCAACTTCAAGTGCCATTTATCTGTTGTATGAATGCAAAAAAACTACTTACATTTTAAAATCATATGCAAATTAGAAAAAATTGCATTTATTTTGTTGGCTTTCTGTTTAAATTAGGAATATAAATGTTTGATCCTTTTTGGTGGCATTTGTATATATGTAATACGCATGCATGTGTGTATCTGTGTTTGCATGTGTGGGAATGCACATGTGTGTGCAAGTGTGTGTATGCATGTGGAGACCAGAGGTTGACACTAGACCTCTTTTTTAAATAGCTTTCCACTTAATTGTTTTAGGCAGGGTCTTGTACTGGAGTTAGAGGTGTCCAATTAGGTGAGTCTAGCTGGTTAGCTTGCTCCAGAGATCCCCTGTCTCTTCCTACTGACTACTGGGATTATAAGCAAGCCACTATGTCGACCTGGCTTTTATATGTGTTCTAGTGATCTAAATTATTGCCTCCACGTTTATACAGCCCCTGAGCCATCTTCCCAGCCTTAGGTTTGATTTTTATTTTCCAGACTCGAAGTTGTGTTGGAAAAGTTTATGTGGTTTTTTTTTCTATTTACAAAGAAACAACTGGAAGAATAAATGCTCTTTGAACTACAATCAGCTCACTAATGTACTGTAGCAGACAGCCAGGTACTGTGTCACAGTATCTTGCAAGCCTCTTAGAACAGGACCAGCCATTCTGCCAGTTGAAATATTAACAACACATCCATCAGTATCTCTTATCCTCAAAGGCAGGAATCAGGAAACTATAATCCAAACACCAAATCTACTCTCAGGCCTATTTTTGTAATTACCGAGTTACTGAAATACAACTATAGTTATTCATGTCGGTATTATTTACAGATACATTTTCTCTGAAAGGAGAGGCTGAGAACTTACAACAGATACATCCCATGGTCCACCATATGAAACACACACACACACTCACACACACACACACAAAATTGTGGCAAATGTTTTTGGTCTCCCTTATAAATTAATGAAGTACATAGAAATATCTCTTTAATAAGAAAATTTATGAATTATAAACATGATAAGATTAAGACATTTTAAAACTGCTATTCCAGCCCATAGAGGTGATTGCATCTCTTGTGTGAGCAGGTAGGTGATGATCGATCCCAGATTATCAAGAGGCAGAAACTCTAAGGTGAAGGGCACAGAAGTGGTGCATGTTAAATGCTGCAAGGGTTTAGAATAGTTTGGTCTTTTATACATAGTGACGGATATATAAACTGCTGTGCTAGCTTTGGGAAATAAGTTTCCTGTGCAGTTGAATACACGTCACTTACGACCTGGCCACTGCACACTTAGTTACACACGCTAAAGAAAACACTTTCATGTGTGGAATGAAAAAACAAAAAATACGTAACGTTCCCTCAATGTTAACGTTGAGGGAAATTTAACCCAACAATAACTCAAACGGGACAAGGTAAATGAATACCATTGTGTATAGAATTATGTAGTTTCCAAAATAAATCAAACAAAGCATCATGAAAAAAAAAAAGACACATCAACAACTCAGTGACCAGTTGGAAGGACAGTGTTTTTAAGAGATAAGAATGAAATAAATCCACAATGGAAAAGTAAAGGATGCTTATGAGCTTATGAAGGTGTTCAAAGTGACAGTCACTTCCAGCTCAATGGCCACGGGAGATGGCCGTCACCGCATGTCTTATTTCAGGTTATTGTCAAGACCTTAGCTTCTGACTTGAATTGAGTAAAAGCCATCCACTACATGACTGGAAACCAAGACTGTGTTGTTAGTCAAAACTTAAAGATTATCCAACTGTGTTGAATAAAACAAGTCAGGAGTCAATGAGAACATTTTTATCTGTCGAGGGTGCTAGAATTAAAACAGCAAACTAGAATTGTTGGTAGATGACATAGGTGCTGGCCTCGGGCTCCACACATAGCAGATGCACACTTGCCAGCTGGAGCTTTCTCCAAACCATGAAACATTTTATATCTGCATTTTAACAGTTGTTTCCTCCCAACTTTTACCTCCTTTTGGTAAAAGACACACACACACACACACACACACACACAAAATCACAAACAGCCCTGATGCTCTCAAGTTCAGGGGATTTAGGCCACACCCCATTAATTCTTCTGACTGTATTTGAAAACATTCCTAAGAACCGAAATGAATGAGGACCCAGGGAACAGTCTCTGACGTTCCCAACCTCTTTCAGATGCCTATCTCAAGGGGAACACTCCAAATGTCAGCGTAACAGCTGTCATCTCAATCAAGTGTAAGTCTCGAATACATTGTATGGCTTGGTAACTCTCACCTAGTGGCAGTCTACCCATAAGGAAACAATTTACCCGGAAAGACATCAGTGAATGCTTTTCACATTATCCAGATTAAACAGTATAGCTGATTTTTTTTAAAGTACCAAAATACTATTCCAAATGTCCCCAACTTGAGTTGCGTGGACATTTTAACAACACTCCCCTCATTATGAATGTTTGATCCTTGTTTATGGCAGTATTTTGTGCTTTTACTTCACTACATAAAAACATGTCAGTAACATACACAGCAAACGCCATTGGCTTTTAAAGTAAATTACAAATGTCCTCATTAAAGCAGAAGATTTAAAGGCTAAATTGTGAATCATTGACTTGAGCAACGAGACTGTAGTCAGCCTGAGCAAGGTCAGATACTTACATGCTGATTACCAGCTTTTCACAGGGGCCTGTTATTTTGTTGTGTACCTGGACTCATCGTCTATAAAACTGCAAAATAAGAGGTACCTCTACCTTTTCAGACTGGTGTGAGAATCACATGAATACATGCAGACTGATCTCCCTATATGTGCATGTATCTGTAACTACATGTATGTATCCGTATTTTCATTTTGTAGTGAATTCTGGTACTCTGTAAATACATGTCATTAATATTATTAAATATGTGCTTTCCATTAGCTTCTGAAGTATAAATCAAACTAGAAACATAAGAATGATGAAATATCTCTGTCTCAAGATGTACTAGGAAACCAATTTATAGGGCTGAGAAAAAAATGCTGTATTCATTAATAATCTTCCAGCTGGGTTTGGTTGCACATACTTGTTATCCCTATACTAAAACAGAAGGATCATAAGTCAGAAGTCCATGCTGAGTTTGATTGCAAAATGAGACACTTTTTTCAATAACAAAACACACATAGTTACAGCTTAGAGAACATTGTAATAGGTCATTTATAGCACACGGTGGTGTCTAATTGCCATTACTAACTTGTAAAATTTTATTTCTATTGTGTAGCTATAGTAAATGGAAGGTAGATAGGTATGATAAGACATGGAGTTACTAAATGGTGTCATTAGAATTTTATGACCCTAACAAGCAGACAATTAAATTAAACGTCAATATTGCTTTTTATAAATTACTTCAGTCACATTGTCAGTAATCACAAATAAATATAATTGAATAGCACTTTAGCCCATGGTCTCTGATGTCCGTCAAGCCTGTGTTTGCACTGCAGAGATGGATGAATTGGGAACGTGGTCTGTTTTTCTGAACCTGCTTCCTCATTTTTAAACAGGGCTACTAGCAGCACCAAATTTATAAGGTTGCTGTACGTATGGAATGCAAGCCATACTTTATAAAATTTTATACTTTATAAATCATGTTTATAAAGCTTTTATCATAGAACATGGCATGTAAACAATATAGAGTATATTGTAGTAGTCACATGAACATTATTTCTGCAACTTTTTCACTTAACTAATGTGCAACATGATTTGTATGTGTCTATATATGCACATACACAGATACACATACACATATTAACCCCTTCTATCTAGAGGGAAAAATACCATAAGTTCTTAAATACAAAAACCTTAAGCTTTTATGGAAGACTGAAATAGTGGTCAACAGAGCTCTGGTAACTACAAAACACTAAAATCTTAGCTCTATTAGAGCTAAGAGATGCTTATATCCAAATCTAGACCTAAAATGGTCAAAATTCTCTTTCTTTGGGGGATTATTTTAGATTTATGGAATAGCAGAAAAGATAATCCAAAGATGTTCCATATACATTTTCCTCAGACGTTCCTTGGTTAGAATACATATGTGCGTGACACGTTTGTCAAAGATGCTAACACTGAGACCATGTCACTCATTTATCCATATGCTTGATGCTGATTCATTTAAACTAATGTCATTGACACCTATCTCTAGATCCAGCCCAGGATACCTTGCTGAATCAATACAGTTGATTTTAGAAAACCTGAGCTCGTCTTCCTTCCCCCAAGTAAACTTCTGCCTTTATGAAACAGAATTCCCACTGCAAGACAAGAAAGCAGTGCACATTTAAACTGGGGAGGCCTTGCATGTACAAAGTCACTACCTGTCATGAGGACACCTTTCCTATAGGCTTTATTTTTTTTTTTACAGTGATGTGCTAAAAAAAACAAAAAGTCTAGCTCTAGCTGAAAAGCTATGGTTGAAACATGAGGTGAGAAGAAATACCATACTGAGCAGGGCTCAGTTTTTCTATGTATATTTTACAAGGTAGCTATTAAATGATCCAAGCAAGAAAAACTAACATGTGTTACTGACTACTAGAAGTACTGAATCAAATGTCAAATTCTGATAGTCCCAACTTGCTGTAACAAGTGATACTATATATCCTCTTACAAATTCCAGGAAAAAAATATATGAGCTTATTTCACTCATTCTGACTGGTGTAGCAGAAAATAGTCTATACCCACAAGAGTTGTTCAGATGGGTCTATCTAGAGGCAGAGAGATCATATTTTAGGAATTACTAAAATGTGTTTGTAGCAAACAAAAGAACATCTGTAGGCCATAGTATGCAGCCAAGAAAGTACAATGTAAATCTAAAGGTATCTGGTTGAGAAATCGAAGCTTGTCACTTTCTCATTAGAACCAAGGCTCTTCAAAAAGGGCAAATCACAGGTTATCCATGGCCCTTGGCTATTAAGTTCTGACAGGAAAGTAACATGAAGTGTAATTATGATTATGAGAATGAAAGTTGCCCTGAATAAAATTGTGCAGAGGTATTGATGCTAAATAAAAGGTTTGAATGATCAATTTTTTCTTCCAAAGTGAGAAGACTTGCAGTGTGTGTGTGTGTGTGTGTGTGTGTGTGTGTGTGTGTGTGTGTGTGTGTGGTGTGCCAGTTCCAAATGTACCTCCACTTACATGACCATTGGTCCCATGTACTGAGTGTGTGATACACTAATGTATTACAACAAAGAAGGTATCCTGTGGCTCACAATGAGTTTTATCTTCATCTTGGTTAGAGTTACCTGCATTTTAAAATTCATCTTATTGGATTCACTATTGTTATTACATGGTAACAGGACTTTATTCTGCCTTTCTACTGTGGGTCACAAGGGTAGAACTCAGGTTGTCAGCCTTGCACAGCACACTTGTATCCACTGAGTCATGTTGCCAACTCTTAGTTTCCTGTTTATTTGGCTTTTTGTTGCTGTTGTTAGTTTCTCATTTTGTTGTTGTTTGGTTTTTTGTTCTGTTTTGCACTCTTGGTTTTACCTGCTTACAGATCCTACTACACCCAGATCTACAGAGTATCCATCTTAAAAATGCAAATAAAACTGTCCATGGCTACCACTAATTTTCATCAATATAGTCAAAGACTTACTCAAGGAAATGTGGAAACAATGAAAACTTATTGCTATCAGAAAGGAAGAGAATAAACTTGGACTTTGCACACAATTAACTATAGGCTTACATGATCCAAAATGTTGGGGCAAGAAACTAAATTTGCAATAAAAGGAGATGTTAGTAATTTCCTATTGTTTAATAGTTTCCTCCAAGATTAAAACCTCCCATTTTGTAGTGAAAGGTCTTAAGACATTATGGTTTAAAAGATAACACAGCATGATGTCTTAAGGGGAGGTAAAATACTAGAGGAAAGTTCATTAAGACAGGAAGTACACAACTCAAAATAGCTTCAGGAAGTCCCTAAAACTGACTAGATTTGCTATGCCTCCTGCCTCTCCCCTCCTCCCCCCTCATTGCAACCTCATTTCCCAAGAGCATATAAATAGTAAAACCTGCCTGGAAAAAGCAGAGAGGATCCAAGTTGTCTATAGGAAACAAGACCAGCTGAACTACCTGGCAGAGGCTCAGAACAACTGAGCCACTGGCAAAGGACTCTCCCTAACTTGTTTAGCTGTCTGCACGCTGTGCACTGTTCTTCAGGTTTCTAGCTATTGTGATCTGTTGCCTGTACTTGAGGAGGACCTATGAGCCAGGTGTCTGCCTGCGATCCCAGACTGTAAGAAAAGCCTGTGTGAGTCCAAGAAGTTAGAGGCCAGATTATACTACATAGTGAGATCCTGTGTCACACAGAGAGAGCGTAGGGGAGAGAGGAAAAACAAGTGAGAGAGACAGAAGAGAGAAGGGGAAATGAGAAAAATGCATAGCTACTGCTTTCCAAAAATAACCAATAAAAATGTGATGAAAAAGAATCGACAAAAACAACATTTATGAAATATATATGAATAACTCTAACAAGAAATGTCAAACATACTGAAAGAATAATGAGGAAATTTAACACATTGAAGTGTTTATCCTTTTAAATATTCATTTCTACAAAAAGCTATACATTTAATGCAATCTTAACCAAAGTCTCAAAAAGTTTTATGTAGCTATTAATGAATTAATAAGTTTATATCTTAGAAAAAACAAATGTCATTAGTTCAAAGACATTTAAAAAACTAAACCAAGAAAGAGAAAATAACTTTTGAACTATCAAAAATACCTTAATATTACAGTATGATCTTGGTACATGTGTAAACGCCCAGCTCATCATAATGGACAGCGTGGAAGCAGGCTGTGTATGGGAACAATTTTATGATAAATGTGGCATTTCAAATGACAGAAACATGACAAAGATTCGAAAAATGTGACAAATGGATAACAAAATTAGACTTTTACTTAACATTTCTATAAAGGTCTGATGGTAGAAGAACAAATTATGAGAGAATTTAAAAATATAAGAATATCTTAGATATTTCTTGAAATTTTAAGATGATGTTTAAAAAAACAGGAAATATAGGCTAGGGATATAGCTTAATGGTAGAATACATATCTACTGTTCATTTTGCTTAGGTTCTGTCTCTAGAAAACACACACACACACACACAATTTAACATGATAAAAGTTTTAAATTTCTTTACAACCAAAACAGC
The DNA here is from genome assembly GCF_011762505.2 of Arvicanthis niloticus. Lineage (NCBI taxonomy): Eukaryota > Metazoa > Chordata > Mammalia > Rodentia > Muridae > Arvicanthis > Arvicanthis niloticus. The sequence goes on from NC_047671.1 coordinate 34,197,602, forward strand.
ATAGACTTCTGAGACAAAACTTTGGAAGACAAATAATGCCCAAACATTTAACAATGTATTTGTTACTATTGATACTTACGGGTTTCCAAAATTATCAGATAGAAAAGGGTAAAACCATAGTAAAGAAACATGAAAGAACTTGAACTTGCCATGGCAGAATAGAAGAAATAGAAATCTGGAAACAATGTTTCAACTGTACGAGTAGTCTGCAGTGCAACTGGAGATGTGCTGGGCTAATGACACCAAGACATTAGGTCAGAGCATAAAAAAACGATAAGCAGTGAGAAGAGCCACACCTCCGCTGATTGGAAACAGAAAGCCACTTGAGAAAGCAGTCCTCGGGAAGCTGTGTGTGGTGTCATAAATCTTTAATTCCAGCCCTCAGGGGACATCGGCAGAAGGATTTCTGTGAGTTCAAGGTAAATCTGGTCTACACGGCAGGAGTTCTAGGCCAGCCAGGTAGACACCGTGAGACTTAACCTCAAATATAAAAGAAAAAAGGAAATTATCATTGGCACCAAATAACTGCATATTGTGACCCCAAATCTCTTCTAAGTTACCAAGAGATGTACACAAAGATATGCAGACAGTGTTGCCCATATGCTCAGAAACATCACTTGTGCCGGCAAAGATTAGAAAAACCAGAGCAACTTTCTAGGAGAATTAAATACAATATCTTACGTTACAACATTTTATATTTGTTTTTCCATATGTTTATAGTGTTTCCATATGAAAATAATGTAAAGATAGGAGAGGATTTTCTGACATGAACATTGAAGGAAGTAGGCTACAGAACATGTAAGTTACAGGCATGACACAAGGGCACTTCTGCAATTAGAGTTTAGACAGTTTACCAAACACTTTCTCAAACTGCTTTTGCCCCAAAACTAATAGAAAGGGAACTTAGTATCCTCATAACCCTTGGTTAAACCGAAGGGTTTCCAGAAAGATGATGGGCGAAAGGAAGGAGAAGGTTCTTCGTCTGTCTTATTACTCTTGTGTGCAGAAATGATGAATTCATGCTAACATCCGTTGATATGTTTTTATTATAATTAATTAGTTGATATTTTTATGTTTTATTATAATTAATTAGTTTATATTTTTACGTTTTTATCATAATTAATTAGTTTATATTTTTACGTTTTTATTATAATTAATTAGTTTATATTTTTATTGTATGTATGGTGCACACGATGCATGAGTGGGGCACAGGGTACTATGGTGAAGGCATTGAGATCAGAGGATAATATTTGGGAAGGGTTCTCCCCTTCCGCCTTGTTGAAGAAGCATCTTTCTCATTTCCATTGACATGGATGGTTGCTTTTCCCTACTGGTAGCATGCATAGCACCTTCCATAGAAGAAGCATCTTTCTCATTTCCATTGACATGGATGGTTGCTTTTCCCTACTGGTAGCATGCATAGCACCTTCCATAGAAGAAGCATCTTTCTCGTTTCCATTGACATGGATGGTTGCTTTTCCCTACTGGTAGCATAGCACCTTCCAGAATGATGAGCACTGGTCACTAAGGGTGAAGCTTCTAGTTCAGCACCCAGTAGATTTCTCATGTGCTGTGATATGAGTATGTGGTATCTTCAGCAACAGGGCCGTACTGTCAGGTTGTAGAGTATAACCAAAGTAACCAGGAGCAGTAGCTTAGAATGTTGAGAGAGTCTGTGGGAATGCTTTGGTCATCAACTCAATAAAAGATGTAACATATTTCTGCTATTAGGAGCTTTATTCAATAACATAGAATATCTAGTTGGGGCATTTTCTTCCTCATTATATGGTGACCCTGTTTACACTCCAATTTTTTTTTTATGTGTGTATACTTTAGGGAGCTTGTATATTAGTAGTTCTTCATATGGATTTTTCAAAATGCCTTTATAGTGTTTATTAATCCATCTCCATATCCATTTATTGACTCTGTCCTCCCCCCTCCCTCCCCACTAAGTTCTCCTCTACTAATTTTCTGTTTATCTCTTTATAACACTATGTTCTATTTCTCCTTCCTTAGAAGAGCTCTTCCCCCTACCCTGGCTCCTTACAGCTACTTACCCTTCTTGATGATCTAAATGAAACACTTTCTAAAGCTCACTCACTCTAAGCTTCTACATATGAGAGAAAACACGCAGCATTTGTCTTTCTGGGTTTGGCATTCCTCACTCAGAATGAATGTTTTTGACTCCATCTATTTACTTCAGAATTTCATTTTTCTTAACATCGGAATGGTATTTTATTGTGTAAATGTACCACATATTTTATTAACCATTCATCAGATAATGGACATCTGGACTGTCTGCAATCCCTGGCTTTTACGAGCAGAAGAGCAATGAACGTGGATGAGCTAGTTTCTCTGTAGTAGGATGTAGGTCCTTTGGGCATTTGTTCAAGGGTAATATATATGTACCTTGTGTCAGATCTATTCTCAGCATTTTCGAGGAAACTCCAGACTGATTTCCATTGTGGCTGTAGCAGTTGGCACTCATTTCAGCAATGAATGAGTGTTCTCCTTTCCCAACATCCTCACCAGCATAAGCTGTCATTTGTTTTGTTGATCTTGGCCATGAATTAAATCTCAAAATTGTTTTTAATTTGCATTTTCTTGATGACTAAGAATGCTTAATATTTTTGAAGTGTTCTCAATTATTGTGCTTCATCTTTGAAAAACTCTGTTTAATTCTTTACTTCAGTTTAAAATTGAGTTGTTTTCTTAAGACTCACTTTCATTTTTGAGTTCTTCGTATCATTTAGATACTAACCATCTGATAGATGTATAGTTGGTAAAGGTATTTCCCCAATTCTGTAGGCTGTATCTTTCCTCTAATGATGGCTGGTATTCTTTGCTGGCAAAAGCTTTTTAGTTTTGTGAGGCCTATGTATTAATTGTTAGTCTCCATGACCATATTATTAGTGTACTGTTCAGAAAGTTCTATCCTGGGCCAATGAGCTCAAGCCTATTCCCCATTTTCTCTTCTACCATTTTTTTTTTTTTTAATGTTTGAGTGGAATATTGTGTTATGTCTTAGAATCTCTTGGTTTATGATATTAACTTCAGAATTTCTCTATTTTGTTTCTTTCTAGATGACCTATCTATTGGTCACCCATTGTCATTGTGTTATGGTCAACATGTGATTTTTGATATAGTAATATTTTTTATGAACTCATTGCCTCTGTGCTTGGTGCACAAATGTTTAGAATTGTAATGTATCTTGTATAAGTTTCTCTTAATGAGCATGCACTGTTCTTCTCATCTCTTCTGATTAGTTTTGATTTGAGGTCTATTTTGCCTGCTCGATTCTTTGCTCTGTTTGCTTAAAACACATTTTCCATCCTTTTACCCTAAGGTGATATCTATCCTTGATGGTGAGGTGTGTTTCTTGGCAGCAACAGAAAGATGGATTCTATTTCATAACCAATCTGTAAGTCTGTATCATTTGGGGGGTGGATAGACAGGTAATATTCAGATTTTTTATTGAGTAGTACTTATTAATTTCTGTAATTTTGTTATGGTGTCTTTTGGTTTTGTGGATTTATTTGTTTATTTATTGCTTTTTATTGCTTGTTTTTGCTTTTTAATGTATGTGGCTTTTGCTGTTCACTGTTTGTTTGTAGACTCATTATCTTTCATGGAGCTCTTCTGGGAATATTAATTTCTTACATTCGCTTGAGTGGAGTTAATCTTCTCTTTCAGTTAAGTTTTCCCTTTAGTATCATACCACTAGGTTGGTTGGTTTAAATTTGTTTTTCTTGTGATTTTGTACATTTCTTCTTCAATTGCAATTGGTAATTGTGCTGAGTACAGTGGTCTGGACTGATATCTGTGGTCTTAAATGTTCTATATCATTCAGGCCCTTCTGTCTTTAAGAGTCTCCAATAAAATATCCTATGTTGTGGCTAGAAAGATGGATCAATAGCTAAGAGCCATTGCTGTTTTCCCACAAAGCCCAAAGTTGGCTCTCAGGACCCATATCATGTGGCTTGTAATTGTCTCCTACCCCAGCTCTAGTGCATCTGGTGCCTCTAGCCTGTATAGGCACCTACACTCACTTGTACATACCCACATGTAGACACACAGAGACTTACACAAAAAAATTAATAAAAATTTAAAAAAATATGTGTTATTCTAATGCTCCTGACTTTATATGTGATTTGGTCTTTTTCTCTTGCAGTTCTTTATACTATTTCTTTGTTCTATACAATTAGAATTTTGATTATGATGCATCATATCATGGGAGTTTCTTTTCTGGTCCAGCTTGTTTGGCAGTTCTACATACTTTCTATACCTTGATGGTCATCTCTTTATTTGCATTTGGAAATTTTTCTTCTATGATTCAAGGAGAAAAAAAAACCCACATATTTTCTGTGCCATTGAGTTGTGTTTCTTCACCTTCCTCTGGGCCTATTATTCAAAAGCTTTGTCTTTTCATAGTATCTCAGATTTCTTGGGTGCTTTGTGCCTGGAGTTTTGACATTTTTGGTTGGGAAACTACCCTCTAATTATTGAACCATTTTTCTAGCCCATTTTACCTAGACTTTTAATGGTTAACATCCTCTTTGAGTGAATGATTCATTTCTTTTACCTTGTCTTCAAGACTTGAAATCTGTCTTTTACTTCATTCACTGCTTTTTTTTTGTTTGTTTTACTTCCAAAGTTTTTACATTTTAATTTGATTTTTCTCTAGAAAGTGTATTTCTTTGTTAAATTCTATTTTCATATATTGAATTGTTTTTCATTATTACAATCAAGTGTTTGTGTTTTCATGATCTTCGTTCAGGCACTTTTTATATCCTCTTTCAAGTCCTTGAACATGTGCATAATTGCTGTTTTGAAGTTTTCTTCTTGTGCTTTAGTTAAATTCTTTTCTTGGAGAATTTTACAATTGTGGTGCTGGCTTCTGATGGAGGCATATTGGCTTGTTGTTCATGTTTGTGCTTTTTGCACAATCTAGACCTCTGAAGTTACAGTGTGTATAGTCTTTCTTGTTGGTAGATGTTTATGTCTTTGTTTTCTGTTCCCTCATTCTGTCAGGCTGCGGACCAACTGAGTAATGTTTTAATTTTAGCATTGCGGACCCTCTGGGCTTCAGGGTTCAGACTCTGAATGATCCAAGATGACCATGTTAGTTAGTGTGGCTGAAGTTCTTTTTTTTTTTAATTTATTTTTTATTGGATATTTTATTTACATTTCAGATGCCATCCCCTTTCCCCAATTCCCCTTCCTAGAAAACCCCTATCCCATGTCTCCTTCTCCTTTTTGCTTTTATACAATTATTTTTTAATGTTAATCAAAGGCTTTATAAGTTTGGTAATGCTCAATATCAATCAGAAGTGTAACCCAAAACCCAACCTAGATATATCAACTATCTTGACTGGTGGAGACATGTGAACATCCGCCTCCATGTCCCCTCCTCCTCATCTCCTAGCTCCTCCTCTCTTTCTGTTCCTCCTCTCCTTACTCCTCCTCTTCCTCTCCTTATTCCTCCTCTTCCTCTCCGTGCTCCTCCCACCTTAGTTCTTCCTACATATCACCCTTCCTGTTAAACTAAAACTTTTGTCTCAAAATACAGTTAGAGCATAACTACACCAATTTGTGTCAGTAAGGTGCAAGATAGACCTAATACCCAGACCATCATTTTGTTGACTAAACAGAAGCTCTGTCATCTCTCCTAACTAAAATACTTAGTTCTGAACCTGGCTTTTTTCTTGGCTTTAGAATGAATGTCAGCTGAAAACCATCCTCTCAAATCTTTTCTCTCAAAGTAAATAGCCATGATTGGCTATGAGACTATAAGTTTTCAACCCCGTCAGAAATCCAGAATGACTGAGTTAACTGAAATTATAGGAAGCACAAAGCATAGCTTCTAAACCTTGTGGCTGAAGTTCTGATTGGAGCTCAAGCTTAGACTACAGGTGGCCCCAGGTCAGTACAATGAGTGTTGGCTAGTAGGTGAGCAGGTTGGGAAATGGAACTGACTCTAGGGGTTGTTAATTGGGACATCAGGTCAGGCTCCACTTAGTCTTGATCTTAGGATCCAGTGGTTGGTGGGCTGGCTGAAAGTAGAAAGGAAGAAACAAGGAAACTGGCTTAAGGAATCACTACCTGAAGTTCTGGTTGGAAAGCAGGCTGGAGCCTCATCCAATTTGCTATTGACCTTGGGGATCAGCCTCAGGTTATCAGGATTACACAGCAAGTGCTTCCCTCCCAACCAAAGCAATCTCAAGGGCCCCCATTAATACCTTTCTTTTGCTTTATTGACTATAAAGGAATAGTTTCTCCAATTAAAGGGTAATTAATAACATCTAACTGAGGCTTTGATCAAGATTTTTTCAGGTGCTTCAAGATTTTTCTTAGTGCAGAAGTGCAAAATATCTTATAGCAAGAATATATATATATATATATATATATATATATATCCCATAAATGATTACATTCTACTTTCCAATCTACATTTGAGAAGTCTAATTTTACACAGTGGTCTGATTATTCTAAGACTCTTCTATAGCATACATTTTAATAAGTAAAGATCAAATATATTATTTACCTGGTAGTTACTCAAAAGCATTTTTATTAAATATATATTAAGCAGTAAATGAGAGGCAGATAACATAACTTTAAACAAATTTACTTATTAAATGTAGTTATGTAAATATATACAGTAGCTATAAATAACCATATTCATATTAGTTTATTAGGTTAGGTGAATATATTCCATATTTACTGTCTTTAAAGAAAACCCATGTTGAGCTGCAGAGATGGCTCAGCACTTAAGAGCACTGGCTGCTCTTCCAGAAGATCAGTGTTCAATTTCCTAGCATCTTCATGGTGGCTCACAATTGTAACTCTAGTCTCAAAGTATCCAAGGATCTCTTCTGTCCTTTATGGGCACTCTATGCATGTGTTACATAGTCATACCTGCAAAAAAAAAAAAAAAAAAAAACCCACCCATATACATAAAATAAAAATAAAAGTCTCAAAAAAGAAAATGCACAGTAAACTACTATGTAGTAAATCATTATACATCACTATGGTGATGGTGTGCCACTGACCATTCATTGAAGTCTGACCCATGAGGTGAGTGTATTATCATGTAAGGTCTGTAAGGAAGAGTGATAGTTACTTTTAATTTCAACTTCACTCAATTTAAAATCATCTAGAAAAAGACTCTTAATTAGAAATTGTCTAGACCAGAATGGCCTGTGGGCACATCTCTGAAGGATTGTATTGACTTGCTATTTCTTGGGTAGAGGGTGTCCTGAATTACGTATGGTGCTGAGCACAAGGAAGTATTGTGCATTCATTCTTTCTTCTTGACTGTGGATGCGACATGCTTCTTCAAGCTCCTGACTTGGCTTCTCTACAGTGATGAACTCTAACCTGGAATTATAAACAGAGCTAATCCTTTCTCTGTCAACGTTGCTTTTCTTTTCCCCTCAGGGTACTTTATCACAGTGATGGAAACAAATCTACCACAGGAGGTCCCTAGTTCATGTGTACAAACCAATGACATTAGTGCCTTTAAAGAGGATACTCAGGAGGAAACCTCATCCCTTCCTCATGCAATGTCTCAGGAAGTTAATGGTATAAAGAAGAAGGTCCCCACTAGAAACCAAGCCTGCCAGCACATTGGTTTTGGACTTCCCAGAAACCACAACTGTAAAGAATAAACTTCCATTGTCTCTAAGCCACCCAGGCAGTAGAATTTTATTACAGCAGCCTGAATGGACTAACACACTTACAAAGCACCTCAGATGGTAGACATGGGACTTTGACAGATATCCTATTTTAACACTATGAATATACTATTCCCCAAATTCATTTTTTCTCTTGTTCATTTGAAACATTTTAATGAGTCACTATTTTCTTTTCATAAATCAACTCTGACAGTGGGGAACACATGAAAAGCATATAAACATCTTTGTGCTTTATTTTTGTATAGTTGTGTGGCCCACTCAGGGGGAAGAAGGTTAAGTTTGAATGGATATTTTATCCTTTGTGGTTTTAAGTCTCTGTGTTCTGTTGTCTACTTTAATTAATTGAATTAATTGGTATGTATTATGTTATACATATCAAGTTTCCTTCCATTGTGCATCTTGGTCACCAAGGCATCATTCAATAGTGCTTTACAACAAGGAGTAGAGTAGTGTGGGAACATGTGTCTGTTTAGACTCCAATTTCAAAACCCTGGATTGATTTCCCAATAAAGACACAACTGTCTTGAGCAGACAGACAAACCTCTGTCATTTAAAAGAAACTAGATTTTTGCTGAGAGTTTAGTTATGAAGTGTATGTCTTCTGAGGCTCAGCCTCCTACCCTATAAATTGAAGATGGTGGTACTTGTCTTACTGGGTTGTTTTGGATATTTACAAGCTTATTATCACTCCCAAGAAGGTTTAAAGATCCCTGGACTGGAAATGTAAAGGTTATGATTAGGACGGGCCCAAGTGAGGGAGAAGAAAGCAATCACAAGTGGGGAATGAGGTAGGGAGGGAACAGAGAGGGAAAGTGGTGGTGGTGGGGTAGGGGGGACCTGATCTGGTATTGGGTGAGGGAAAAGAACTGAAGCCCTGAGGGTCAGCAGAAAGAATGGAAACAGGCAACCTTGGGAGGTAGGAGGTTGGGGGGGGGGGACCCTCCAGAATGCACCAGAAACCTGGGAGGTGAGAGACTCTCAAGACTCAAAGGGAGGGACCCAGATGAAATGTCTGACAGTCAGGAGTGGGAACTTACAGAGCCCACCTCCAGCAGGAAGACAGGGCATCAAGTGAGGGAGGGGGTTGCCATCCCACAGTCAAAAACTCTGACCCATAATTGTTCAACTCTGTCCCTGTCTGAAAGAACTACAGGGACAGAAATGGAGAAGAGCCTGAGGAAAAGAAGGTGCAGCGACAGGCCCAAAGTGGGATCCAGCTCAAGGGGAAGTCCAAAGTCCTGACACTATTACTGAGGCTATGGAGCACTCATAAAATGGGACCTATCATGACTGTCCTCTGAAACACTCAGCAAGCAGCTGAAAGAGTCAGATGCATATATTTGCATCCAAACAATGAACAGAACCTGCTGACCCCTGTGGTGAATTAGTGAAAAGCTGGAAGAAGCTGAGGAGGAGGATGACCCTGTAAAAGGACCAGCAGTCTCAATTAATCTGGATCTCCAAGATCTCTCAAACACTGGACCACCAACCCAGGCAACATACACCAGCTGATATGAGGCCCCCAACACATATACAGCAGAGGACTGCTGGGTCTGGGTTTAGTCAGAGAAGATGCACCTAACCCTCAAGAGACTGGAGGCCCCAGGGAGTTTAGAGGTCTGGTGGGGTGGGTGATGGATGGTGGGGACATCCTCGTGGAAACAGGGGGGCAGGGAGGAGGTATGAGATGTAGAACAGTTGGGAAGGGAATAAAATTTGGAGTTACAATAAATAAACAATTTTTAAAAATATTTTTATTTTCAATACTTCTGGAGCTCCAAGAACATCCAATAGTCAAGCATCGTAAAATCACAACCATTAGAGACCCACCCACCACAAGGAGCATCACAAAGTCAGCAACGGATGTTTAGATCACTTTATCTTTCACTGTTATCACCCTAAATAACCTTGGTTTTTTATATAATATTGAAATTTAGCTGAAAATACCAACAACACATTGGCAATGTTTTTCTTTCTAGTAATTCAATAAACTTTTCAGAAAAACAAAACTGGAAAGTTTAGAGCTTTCGCCAAGTATGAGAGTCTAAGTATTTTCTTGTGTAGGTCTTTGCATTTTCTTGTCTTTTTATTTTTATCACACCCCTAACAATATCAATCAAATTCTTTTGTCCAGGTTGGTAGATTTAAAAAAAAAAATGTACCAAGTTGAAGCTTAACACCAAGGAAAACATAATCTTCAATTAGGATTACTTCAGAAATTGTGTAGATAAGTACCATAGAAAAATGAAATTCTCAAATATATGTTTACTTAAGAAATAACAAAATAGTCAGTGTTCTAATTGTTGTATCAACAGTGTTGATTGCTAAGAATATTTATTGAATTTTAACAAACATTCTATATAGGTGGCTTCTTAATTAAGATTAGGTAAGTCATTCATGTATAATTACATATCTATTCATTTATATCTGAGTGATTTTTTTTTGCTGTGTTACATTTAACAAGATAGAGTCAAATTAACTTCATAAAGTAATTCTCCTATTACTGAAAATAAATATATTTTCACTGAGATGTTATAATATCAGGATTTGGAGTACATTGTTATAATCATGGAGATTGATATTTGTTACACAGTAATGAGACTAATCGTTTTTGATGTACATGACACCACTCTGATTATACCAATTTGATGCTGTCTATAGTTAAGCTACTTTTAATACACTATGATAAAAACCTATGTCCCCATCTAATCCCAAAGGTGTAAGTACATACTGCCATCTTTCCTTACTGAGTAACTGTTGCGGCCTGCTCTGCTCTGCCTGGCTAGAGACAAAAGACTTAACAATGCCTGAATAGTTACTATAACAAAAATGTTGTGACCTGCTCCGCTCTGCCTGGCTTGGCCTCCCAAGTGCTGGGATTAAAGGCATGTGCCACCACTGCTCGGCTCAAACTGCCACTCAGGTCTTCGGGTCAGGGTCTAGAGAGAGAGAGTGGGGATAAGGGAAAGAGACGCACAGAATGGAGACAAGGCAAAGGTTCTGAGCAAGTCTCATTTATTGAAGGGAAATCTGGGATATTTATACACTTTTGCTATGCGCCCTGTAGGCACATGGATATGACGTAAGCTTTACAGGCATGGATAGCACGTGCACCGTGCACCTTGGAGGCATAGATACCATGTGCGCCTTGCAGGCATGTATGGCGTGGACAGCATGTGGATAGCTGCTTTCTAGCTGCTTTCTGCTAAAAGTCAGCTCCCAACAAGTAACTTGGCATAATTCTAATAACTGCTAATCTTTACCTAACAATACAGCACTTACAAAGGATTTAAAAGCTTGTGTATTAAAATGTTGTCATATATAATTTAACCAGCCTTACAGCATTATGCTAAATGAATACAGCATAATCCAAATAAATGTTCCTAACCCTAATCTGTCATATATAATATCCTGGTTAGTCTTTGTCAACTTAAAACAAACCTAGACATATCTAGGAAGAGAGACTTTCAATTAAGAAACTGCTTGCATAAGACTTGCTTGTTGGCAAGTCTGTGGGGGTATTGTTTCATTTATAATTGATGTGGGAAGACTCAGTCCACCATGGGTGGTGCCATCCCTGAACAAATAATCCTGGGCTTTATAAGAAAACAAGTTGAACAAGTTATAAGAGACAAGGTAGTTAGCAGCCCCTGTATCACTTCCTGCCCCCAGGTTTCTGTTTGAGTTCCTGCCTTGTCTTCCCTTAGTGATAGAGACTGGGAGTTGTGAGCTGAAATAAACCTTCTCCTCCCCAAGTTGGTTTTGGTCAGTGTTTCATCACAGAAACCAAATTTAGACACTTGGTAACCCCAAAGTATATTTTGCTGAAACCATAAAATTTGGTTCTTTTTCATTTATACATATTCTACATAGAATACTTACTGTGATATGTGTATTTTCAACCTATCTTAAATTATAAAGTCATTTAGAAATTCAAATTCAGCTTGGGCCCTGTGTGGTTTCTGGAAAAAATATCTTCCAACTAATTGACATTCAACCCAGATCTGCTGAATAAGATCTGCTGAATAGATTATTCACAGGATTTCAGAGATCAAGCTGCACAGGTGATTGTCACAGCAGAGCTAATCATGGGCTACTTTTTAGTCAGTACCTGTATGCATACATCTTTTATGGGTAGATCTTAATTACATATGAGGCAACCCTAAGATATTATTCCTAATGGAGTTGTGATCCATTTTCAACTCAATATGTGTGTGTGTGTATACTTCTGTGTGTATGTCTGTGTGTGTGATGTGGCATGTGTGTGTGGTGTGTCATGTGTGTGTGTGTGTCTGTGTGGTGTGGCATGTGTGTGTGGTGTGGTGTGGCATGTGTGTGTATGTCTGTGTTGTGTGTCATGTGTGTGTCTGTGTGGTGTGGCATGTGTGTGTGGTGTGGTGTGTCATGTGTGTGTGTGTCTGTGTGGTGTGGCATGTGTGTGTGGTGTGTCATGTGTGTGTGTGTGGTGTGTCATGTGTGTGTGTGTGGTGTGTCATGTGTGTCTGTGTGTCTGTGTGGTGTGTCATGTGTGTGTGTATGTCTGTGTGGTGTGTCATGTGTGTGTGGTGTGGTGTGTCATGTGTGTGTGTGTCTGTGTGGTGTGGCATGTGTGTGTGGTGTGGTGTGTCATGTGTGTGTGTGTCTGTGTGGTGTGGCATGTGTGTGTAGTGTGTCATGTGTGTGTGTATGTATGTGTGGTGTGGCATGTGTGTGTGTGTGGTGTGGCATGTGTGTGTGTGTGTGTGTGTGTGTGTGTGTGTGTGTGTGTGTGTGTGTGGTGTGGCATGTGTGTGTGGTGTGGTGTGGCATGTCTGTGTGTGTGATGTGGCATGTGCGTGTGGTGTGGCGTGTGTGTGTGTATGTGTGTACTTGTGTGTGTATGTCTGTGTGTGTGATGTGGTATGTGTATGTGTGGTATGGCATGTGTGTGTGTGTCTGTGTGGTGTGGCATGTGTGTGTAGTGTGGCATGTGTGTATGTGTGTATGTGTGTACTTGTGTGTATATTTCTGTGTGTGTGATGTGGCATGTGTCTGTGTGGTGTGGCATGTGTGTGTGTGTGTGTCTGTGTGGTGTGGCGTGTGTGTGTCTGTGTGGTGTGGCATGTGTGTGCGGTGTGGTGTGGCATGTGTGTGTGTGTGGTGTGGCATGTGTGTCTGTGTGTGTGTGTGTGTGGTGTGGCATATGTGTGCGTATGTCTGTGTGGTGTGGCCTGTGTGTGTCTGTGTGATGTGGCATGTGTGTGCAGTATGGTGTGGCATGTGTGTGTGTGTGGTGTGGCATGTGTGTGTGTGTATGTGTGTACTTGTGTGTGTATGTCTGTGTGTGTGATGTGGCATGTGTGTGTGTGGTGTGGCATGTGTGTGTGTCTGTGTGGTGTGGCGTGTGTGTCTGTGTGGTGTGGCATGTGTGTGTGGTGTGGTGTGGCATGTATGTGTATGTGGTGTGGCATGTGTGTGGTGTGGCATGTGTGTGTGTGGTGTGGCATGTGTGTGTATGTGAATGGTGTGTGTGTGTTATGCACATCTATAAAACTGAGCAGCTCTTTCAGCTTCTGCTAATGAGCTCTGCAAACACAGAAGAAGAATTCCAGAAGTTGAACCACATGGTGATTCCTTTGGAGTTCGTGTTTCATTTAGATCTCTTCCCTCTCATGTCTGAGGCATCACTTCATAGAAAGTGTTTTCTCCCAGTGGCTGTCAGATATTCTCTTGAGACCCAGCTGCGTAGTAACTGATTGAGAGAAAAGTGTTCAAAAATGGAGAAATATGTGAATGAGAGACATTCATTCCAGGGGAGGAAAGGAAGAGAGAGGAAGACAAAGTATATATGTGTGTGCACATATACATGTGATTTATATGTATATAAATACATTGCATATATGTGTGTTTATGCATACATATACATATGCACACACACACACACACACACACACACACACACACACACACATCACATCACATCACATCCAAGCAAAACAACCTGGATTTAATGGAGAATTTTCTTCTTTAAAGTCAAAAAACACTGAAGTGAGGTCCCAGAACTAGGTCAGCTGACATCAAGATTCAGTCTTTCTGGTTTTGCTTTGTTTTTCCTCTTTGTTGTATAAAATGACTAACACTTCCTCATCAACCATTCTGTGCAGTCATAGAGTCTGAGCATATGCAAGTTCCCGTGCTATCTGCCCGATGGGAAGGTGACTACCATAAAACCAAAGCAGCAGCAGTGAATGGAGGGATTCTAGCGTGCATCATGGTCTTTACAAAAAGAATAACACACTGAACGCCATCCTCAAAGAGAAGGTACTGGTAGCATTAGCCTGGGTGGACAGACGGGATTATTTGTTGAAGAGTGAGAACAGCTATTGAGATGGCTGATGCAGTGGACGCACAGACAGCCTCTCAGAAAACACGTAAACGTTATTATTAAATATCTACTCACCTTAACTTCACAAGTGCTTTAGTCCTAGCTGTCTTTTCCACTGAATCTGCAAGCCATTCAGCAAAATGAAAAAAAAAGAATGTAAGCAATCCAAGGTAAGGCACAGATTTTTCCATGTTTGCATTCTGCAGAATAACAGTAAGGCCCCCAGCCAGAGCAGGCTCTTTTAATGCACAAAATAAAGACATGAAAATCTTTCCAATAATAAAAGCTACAGTTCAGGTACACTTGCTCAGACCAAACAAACAATTGTGAACTGACACTCTGACAGAAATGTGTATAAATTATTCAGAATGAAATGTTCGAGTAATATTAACCTAAAGGTATAGTCATCAATTTTGTCCTGACGGATGGCATTGGGTAGTTAGTATTCAAGTGTTACTACATAAATAAAATTGATTTATTCTAACTGGGAAGACTGAGAAAAAAAATTTTTTATCAAGATGCCCAAATTCTGTTTCTTCTGACTTGATCAATCACCTCTCTACTGAACTGTGCATCGCTTTCTTGCAGAATTCTTAGCCCAGAAATTGGGCTAAGGTAAAATGAATAATGCATTTGCTGCAGTGTGAGCCTAATGACCCTTAAGTGCTTTTAAAAAAATGAGCAGCAATAGCTGCTTCCCTTACAAACAGACCTCTTTCTCTCTCTCTCTCTCTCTCTCTCTCTCTCTCTCTCTCTCTCTCTCTCTCTCTCTCTCTCTCTCCTTCTCTCTTTCTTTCAGAATTAAATTTGGAACCGGCTGACTGTTTAGGAGGAAGAGTAATGAGAGTCGAGGAATCAATACAGCTAATCAAGGTATCCATGGCACAGATGCAGAAGATGCACTTGGTTTCCGGTCTTGCTTTCCATCCCTGCCTCAGTGTCCTGTATCTCAGCCCCAACACCTCCCACTCTCATTTAGACATGCAGTTTCTCAATTGTGTTATTCATTTGTCCATTGCCTTTTTAAGGTATAGTTTTCATAATGCTATTGTGTCATCGTAAAGGCATAATCAATCAAACAGAGACAGGCAAGACAAGAAGCTGTGTGCTTTCTAGAAGCAGGAGGGATCCCTGACAGTGCTATGTGGTTAAAAGCTGCCTTGGCTGGCATTTGTGATGGGCTAACAATTTTTATCTCTTGCTGAGTGGGTCCCTAAAGAGACACAATAGTGGTTTAAGTTTCTGCATATCTTTTTAAAATCTGCATAAAGCAGCCAAGATAAGACAGATGCCTACAGGAAATATGCTTAGAAAGGGTCTCGCATGTGTATGGCTGAAGAAAACGTCAAGACCTCCCAATGAATACTGTGGGATAATTTTGAATTAGCCTCCTGAAGCAGCACTTGAGGTTGAAAGAAAGAATTTGGAGATTTAGAATGGAAGCAAGAATTAGATTTAGAATGGAAGTAAGCTCCCTTCCATGGGTGGAACTGTGTGTTAGTGGGGATTACAGTTGGTGGGTAGCTGTGAAAAGTGGAATCTTGCTTTAAGAAAGTAGTCATTTACAAACTAGCATGGGATCAGGTAACCTCATTGTTCTCTTTGCAGCTCCCATTAGGTCAAACCTGCACACCCCCCCCCCCACCATCACTTTCATCTTAAGGAGCATGGTCTAGTTCTGCCCTTTTAACTTGGAGCTTTTTATTCTAGGAAAGATTAGACTCTACACCACCACTGCTTCTCTTTGTTTCATTTCCATCCTATCTTTAGAAATCATCAACCTTACATCAAGTTAGTCATATGTTTCCAAGTAGTGATTCTTAAAGAAGTAAAAAATGATGAGGAGGAAGCAGAGGAGGAAGAGAAAAGGGAGGGGAGGAGAAGGAAGAGGAGGAAGAGGAGGAAGAGGAGGAAGAGGGGAAGGGGAGGAGGAGGAGGAGGAGGAGGAGGAGGAGGAGGAGGAGGAAGGAGAAGGAGAAGGAGAAGGAGAAGGAGAAGGAGAAGGAGAAGGAGAAGGAGAAGGAGAAGGAGAAGGAGAAGGAGAAGGAGAAGGAGAAGGAGAAGGAGAAGGAGAAGGAGAAAGAAGAAGAAGAAGAAGAAGAAGAAGAAGAAGAAGAAGAAGAGGAGGAGGAGGAGGAGGAGGAGGAGGAGGAGGAGGAGGAGGAGAGAAGAAGAAGAAGAAGAAGAAGAAGAAGAAGAAGAAGAAGAAGAAGAAGAAGAAGAAGAAGAAGAAGAAGAAGAAGAAGAAGAAGAAGAAGAAATGATTTTCTTTAAATAAAGCAGCTCCAGTGTGTTCAAATGAACAAAGTAAAAAGAAAAGGGAAAGAAAATCTTCATTATTTGTAAAGGACACATGGTATTTGAGCAATTGCATCCCTAGAGTCTAATGGCAAAGTCATTAAGAGATTATTATTTTTAGGCTCCTCTTCTTTCCCCATGAAACTGTAAAGAAAATGATTTAATATTTAAATGATATTGCTAGGCAGCCAAAAGATAAGGCTTTTATTTTCTGGTATGCCTGTTATGGAGACATTCACTTTCATGTACACTTTGGTGTCAGTTCTCATAGTGGGAATTTCCCAAGCTGGAAGGACTCGTTCATAAGCACACACACACACACACACACACACACACAAGTGCATACACACACATATACACATGCACACATAAGCACACGCACATATGTGTACTACACATGTGCACACACACACACACACACATCATTGAAATACATGCACATATACTTTCAGATGAGCCCAGGGCCAAAGCTTCTGTGGTCCCTTTGTCCTACTTTTCCTGTGCAAGACTGAGAGAAACATATTGCTAGCTATTAAACTGGAAGCCTGATATGATTTTTGAGTCACAGAAGCACAGCAATTGCTTCCCCATGCTCTACAGAGTTAAAGCATCTTTCCACACTTGTGCCCTTCTGCTGTTATGTCATTATGACCTAATAACTTTATCATAAGGATATGTCCTTATACAGATTACTAGAATTAAATTCACATACAATGATAACATGTTAGAGGCGTGTGGTGGATGGAAGAGGTCAGTCATAAATGACTATGAATAAGCAATGTAGTAACACTCCCTCTAAAATGCCAATTAAAGGTGATTTTGCTGAAGTGATTACTGATAGAAACTTCATTTATGTACATAAGTATATATGTTTAAGAATCATTCCAGTTTATTTAGTAGATTTCCAGAATACGGTATTTGGAAGAGCCTATTGTATTTTGATTTTTAAGTGGCACTCATTTGGGCAAAAATGGTATTTTCTTGTTTTAACTTGATTGCACAGTTTTCTCTTACCACCTTAGACTGGCAATAGGGAAAAAAAGCCAAAGACTTGACAACTGTCTCCAAAGTTCTAAGCATTCACAGGTTTGTTTTGTGATTTTTAGCTTCCCAAAAAGGAGGAACATCAGTACATATTCTAGGCATGTATAATGCATGGATTGTTTGTTCCAAGGCTTTAGTGGCCAATTAAAAGAGCACATGAATAAATATAAATAAATAAATACTAAAATCCCAAGAGAAATCTGAATGGCATTTCCATTTTGTCTCTCTTACTGTTTTACTGCTCAAGAAGTGTTTGGAGTGAGAGTCTCCTGCACAGTGGCCAGGATAGCTTCTTGTGTTTATGAGAGTGGGACTTTAGCCTCTGATGACGTGGCTTACAAGAAGGTGTGTTTCTCTTCCAGATCATGCACATTTGTCAGGCTTGTTGGAGAAAACAAAACAAACCAAAACCAACCAACCAACCAAAAAAAAAACAAACAAAAAAACCCCAAAAAACAAAGCACTAATCAGCCTGTCACCTGTTTTGGATGAGACCTGGCACTATCACATGTGTCCCCTACTTTTCTCCCACCCATACCTGCCACCTCTGGCAGACTGTCTACCAGGAAATATCCTCTTGGTAGACCTGTTCCCTGGTTTAGGTTCCATCTCCCCTCCTATTAGCCATATTTTAGCGGAATACTTCCCCAGAGGTAGCGATTGAACCATCGGGTGTTTATAAAATTTAGGAGAAACCCCATCCTAGCAGTGAAACATTTACATATTGTTTCCAGGGATTTCTGCCTAAGCCTGGTCTTCCTCACTGGGCTTGAATGCTTGTTAGATTCAATTTTATACTTGTTTTGTAATCTTATCCCCAATTCGAAGGTCACTCACCATTTTGACTTGTGTTTTCCAGTTTCCAGACATGCGTGGACTGGAAAGTGACATACCAAATGGAGTGGTCTGGGATTCTTGGATGCACATAGCATCATGTCAGAAAGTGTTGCTGACCACACTTACGGCTCAGCCTGCAGCCTGGTGGTTTTTGACCTCCTCTTGGCTCTCAGTTACAATAACTGCAGCCTCCCACTGCTCTTTGCCGCATCCCGATCTTGCTGTTAATGGGCTCCAGCTGTAGCTGGCTTACTATAGCAGTTTAGCTTCATGCTCTCATCTCTCATTTCTGAAGTAATTGCAAAGACAATGGGACTTGAGACCCTGCTTAAGTGAGTAATAATGATGTTAGTCCCTTGGCTAAGTATCAGGTCAGCCTCCAGCTTCATCTGTTTTTATAAATTGTATAAGAAAGCAGAAAAATCCCAGGCAGTACTTCTGCAGCCTCGTTCTTACTTTGTATCTCCTAAAGAAAAATAGTGTCTATCCCTTTAATGTTGCTGATGAATTAGTTTCTATTAATGTTGTTTGCGTGGTGCTTCCCAATGTGAATTCTTTAAAAAAAAAAAAAAAAAAACATAAATCACTTTATTCTAATTAACTCAAAAATAAAAATATCACACAAAGGAACCTACTTAAAGTTGGCTCAGTTCCAAACTCTATACACCTTAGTGAACACCTATATAATTAGAATGGCCATTCCAATTAGGGGACTTCACTTTCACTCCGGGCTACAATATGTATGTTTGAAAATGTCTATGTATTCATGCGTGTATATAGGTATGCATGTATGTGTACACTGTATTATTTTTCTTGCTACTTAACTACTTTCCCAGAAAGTTGAGTTCACTTATCCACAATGACAAAAAAACAATTTTGGTGGAAAATAAAATTAGCTTTGCAACCTCTGCCCATGACTCTTCTATACAGACATAAACAGAGACTATCCAGGGATTTGGTGTGGATACCTACTCTCGTTGATACATAGATGGTCTCCAAAATGTCTTCTCACATTTTATGACTGCATACCCTTGGAAATTGTGTTTTTGTTTGTTTGGTTTTTTTGTTTTGTTTTGTTTTTGTTTTTGTTTTTGTTTTTTACCAAACTCACTTTGTATTTGTAACTTCAAGAAAGCTAAATGTTCTAGGAGCTGTTTCTGTTTGTTGGCCAACCTCTCCCTAAGGCTGTTCTATGAAGTCGAGTCTACTATGAATACTGTGGTAAGCAAATGGCTCAAGAACCCTACTCCAAAGTGACCCAGCGTTGAATGGGAGATACACATGGAGCATCAGAATTACAATTAAATCCAGAGACTGAGATGGCTTAAGCGAAAACAATAAAGGACTTTATCCTACAGAACATGACCTCAGGGGGTGGGAAGACAGGAATGTTTGTCAGAAAAGGTCATACAGAGGAAGTAAGATGTTTCTTCACACTACCAGTAGGAACTGGCAAGAGAAGATCAGAAGAAAACGTCAACATAGAAAGTGCTTCCGGCTAAGAAAAGTGGAGTTTGAGGGGGGAAAGAGTTAAGGATTTTGATCATAGGATCATAGGAGAGTCACAGGAAAGGATGTGGAAGAAGGTGAGAAGACCCAGCTTATGTGGATCTGTGATGCTGTTAAGGGATCAGGACTCTCTATGATAGAAACAGGAAGTCCCTGGAGGGTTCTCAGCAGATTCGAGCCATAGGGCAGTTAGTGGATGAATACAGTGCTGATTCTTGTGAAGCCATTCGAGCAAGCTGGCTGGTGAGGGTAGCTGGGTAAGCGGTGATGGGGGTTGGGTAATAAATGGTGGTGGCCCAGACAGGAAAAATGAATGAATCTGAGCATGTTTTGGAATCAAATGCCAGGCCACTCAGGATAGAGTTGCCATTTATGGAGACGGGGTACAACAGAGCAGCAACGTGTTGGGGGACGTTTAAGTAGAAATGCCAAATAAGCAAAGATTTATGCAAAACATTTTCACTGTGTAGAGCCCAGACCACAGGTAGAATTCTGGGAGCAGCTGTTCCACGTGGCCCTTAGACCCAGGTGAGTTATCCGTGCCCCTTCCCGGGTCCCTCCATCACCCCAAATTCCCAGTGCTTGCCAGTGACTGATACTTCCTTCAGGCTCCTCTCCCTCCCTTTCAGACCAGAGCCTTGCCAGAAGCTTGGCTGTGACCCTCCAGTTGCCCCATCAGCCCTGAGATCTAGGACCACACCACACTGCCAGGGGAAACTTATTCTAGGCTATGTTACCAAGTCTCTAGAGAAACTGTAGCTGACAAGCAGACCATCTGGGACAGAGGCTGGAACCCTAAATGTCAGACAAAGAGGAAATTGGCATTCCAAGCCTGCCATACATTAGTCTCCCCTTGAACAGCGTGAACACCTCTGCTGAAAGGGGGAAAAATAAAACAGTGAGTTGAAGGGGAGAAAAAAGGAAAGAAAGAAAAACTCAACTTACAAATTAACTCCAGATGTTCAGATCTCAGCCCAGAAATAGAAACAACATGAAAGGCCAAAATAACGTGTTTCCTCCCCAAATGTCTAAATCCTGTAGAAACAGTCCCTAATGAAAACGTCATGGGAGAACTTCCAGATAAAGAGGCTTAAAGAAAGATCATAGCTGTGTTCAAACAACTCAGAAATGACAAGGACAAAGATGAGTGAAACAGAAAGTCAGCGCAAGGCTTGAACGTAGAGTTCAGATTGCTAAAGAAAACCCCAAACTGAAAAGATGCTGGGAATGAAAAGCTCAATAAGTCGAATAAAAAAACCTCAGCGGAAGCTTCAGAAGCCGAACGGATCATCATAAAAGAGACCATCAGGAATGGAAGGCAAAGTAAGAGAATTGAAATAGTCAGTAAAGGTAAATTTACCTTTAAATTGTACACTTGTGCGAGCACGGGAGCATCCTGGGACACTGTGACAAGACCTGGCATTCGAATCATGGATGTAGAAGAAGGAAAAGAATACTACAGTCAAGGCATAGAGAATTATCTTCAGTAAAAATCATACAAGAAAATTTCCCACATCTAGAGAAAGAGATTTATTCCCATTCAGTTACAAGAGGCTACAGAACAGATAGACAGCCAGAAAAGAAGAAAAATTCTCTATGGCATATTATAGTTGAAGCATTCGGGCTGACTAGATGGTTCAGTCCTAAACTGCACTGGCTGTTCCTTCTGAAGTCCTGGGTTCAATTCTCTACACCTACAGGGTGGCTCACAATCTTCTGTAACTCTAGTCCCAAAGGACCCAATGGCCTTCTCTGGCCTTTGTGGGTACTTCACACTCATGGTGCGCAGACATACATTCAGGAAACACTCGTACATGAAATAAAAATAAATAAGTCTTTAAAAAAAAACATTAAGACCACAGAATAAAAAAAAATGTATTGAAAGCTGCAAGAGAAAAAGATCAAGTCATTTATAAAGGTAGGACCCATAGAATAACATCAGATTATTTGACAGAAATCTTTTAATGCCGGAAGGGCCTAGGAAAATGTACTTGAAGTTTTGAAAGACCATGACTGTCAATCCAGATGATTATATCTGACAAAAGTATTTACTAAAATTAAAGGAAAACTAAAACCTTTCTGTGATAAATATAGATTGCAGACATTTATGACTATTAAGGTCTCTCTTCACATACTCTTGTTTAGCTTCTTCTCTGTGCATTCAGGTTCCCCTGGAGAGTACACTTTGATACTCCAGCTTATGCTAGCAGAATGGAAGAAAACTTATACGTATGTGATAATACTTTCTTATGTAGAGTGTGTATGTGATTGTGTGCATGTGGTGTGTGTGTGTGTGTGTGTGATTATGTGGTATATGTGCATGTATCTATCTGCCCATCCAAGCATGTAGCGAGGCCAGAGGCAGACATTCAGTCTCCTGCTCTATGACTCCTCACCTTATTCCCATGAGACAAGTTCTCTCAACAAAACTGGAGTTAGGTTGGCAGCCAGCAAGCCCCAGAGATCCTCTCATCTCTGTCTCTACGGCATTGGAGTTGTAGAAGGATATCTAGCTTTTTATGTGAGTGCCATGATTTGAACTCAGGGTCTTTTTGCTTGCATAGCAAGTACTCTTAATTGCTGAGCCATCTCTCCAACCATCCCTGTTTAAGTTTTTTTAAATTAACTTTTAATATACTCTTAAATTTTATTTAATGTGTGTGTGTGCATGGGGGGGGGGGAGTATACACATGCCACAGCATGCAGGTGAAGGTCAGAAGACAAGATGCAGGAGCAGCATCTCTCCTTTCGTCATGAGAGTGTAAAGAATAAAACTCAGGTCTTCAGGCTTGGCAGCCAAGGCCTTTACCTGTTAAGGACCTCACCGGCCCAGGTTGCAATGATAGGATGTTCCTGCATCACCTCTCAATAAATAGAAGAGAATCAACAATGAACCCTATAAACACATCTTAGGATTTTTCTTCACTGGAGTGTTGAAATACACTATCTCTGGGCATATTTTTTAGCAGTGTTCAGCCTACTCTGTGATCTTAGGGAACAAAGCTCATTTTATTTGTTTTATGGAGACTGACACAGTCTCATGTGTGTGAAAAAGTACAATAAATATTTTTAATATAGACAATGACAAATGAATCCTAAATAAATGGCTTACGTCTCCAAAGAGTCCTTCAAAATATTTCTTTTACCCAATACAAAGTCCAATTTATTTTCAATACGCTTTTACTTTGAGCTGTTGATAGATCCTATTTAAAAATTGTAAAGTAAAAACAGTGTTTTTCATTCCTGCATTGAGCAGAGCCAGATCTTTTAAGGTTACTTATTAAAGTAGACATTTATCTATTTTATTAAATAATGACTTATTCCAAACTAGGATCAAAGAAGGGAATTAAGGAGACACCTGTGCATTCTGTGCAGCTGCATAAACTGCTAGCTTCGTTTCCAGTTTCAAATCCATTGCCCATCATTCTCTTTCCCCTCTTCTGCAGCCTCACCGTGTCTTTGATGCAAATATCTGTTCTTCTTTCTAATGAACATCATATTGTCTGTAATTCTCTAACTAAACATTTTAAAACCCCATTTCCACAGCCCACAGAACAAATAGCATTTTTAAAGCTATCTCTTTGCCACCTCCTGGCTTTCAAGGCCAGCCCAACTATGGCATCCATGCAAAATGACCAATCAGAATGGAGCTCCGTGTCCGTTCCAACTGCATCTGCTGATACAGTAACAATTAGCAATGCACATTTAAACGAATGAAATCACTATAGACAGGAGTATGCATGACTGATGCAGTATTTGACTGCATCGCCCAAGTGATGGTTCCAGAGGAAGGAAAACTTAGTGAAGCCAAACCATCCGTGAGATCAACTACTTGAATTTTAGGCAAAAAGTGTAGCCAGGCTTCTAAAGAATTCCTATGTCTTGCAGACCCTTACGGAACAGGCAGTTGAGGGGGGGGGAAGGGAAGCATCATGTGTGTTACACATTTCACATGCAGATCACATAAGAACATGGGATGTTCCAGTAGGGCAGTAAGGGACTGCAAGTCAGGGTACAGATTCTAAAAGGAAGATTTGGAGGTCTGTTGTTTGGAGAAAGTGGGGCATCTGGGTGAAGGACCTGATGTTGATGATCTAAATCTCACTGTCTTCAGATCATTGGGAAGCAACATCCTGCGTCAGCTCTACCACATGCATGACAAAGCAAATGGCATCGATTACCTCCTAAGGCTGTGGTATGGTTAGAATAGACACGACAGTAAATGTCCCTGGTAAGCATTCATAAATGTTATTTAGTATTTATTGTCATTCATTATTGTGTCAACTGGGAAATATAAGAATCAAAACGTTTTTAAATGACCTTAAAGGTAAATAAGCTAAAAGAAAAGAACATAAATTGCATACAAGAAGAAAAAGAAGAATGAAGAATAGGAGGATGAGGAAGAAGAGGAAGAGGGAGGGTGCCGATATATTTGATTTTGTTTCTTTTAGCTTGCCCACTTGACTGCTTCCTGCACTGCCACCAGATTCAGCCATGTGTTCCTGTTAGCATTTGCCTGCCCACTGTTTCTGTTAGGGAGCTGAGGCACGCCTCTGAAAGAATAGGGTAGAGCACTGACCCCCCGGTTTCTTCTACTGCTCCATTGGGATTTTTCCAGTCGTCTTAAGAGAAATACAAATGAAATATGTAATAAACATGAAGCTTTTGTACACTTCCTGCTCAGAGCTATGAGAAGAAGCTGTCTGACTAGTAGAACCAATGTTCCTATTTGATACAAACATTATGTTTTGAGCACAGAAAAATAAATGCTTACTACGATAATAAGCAGTAAGAAAACCCTTGAGTGAAAGAGTATGCAAACCAACCATCGAGGTTTGCTAAGTCAGCAAAAAGGAAAAAGCAGAGAAAATATTGGTAGCGATTTGCTTTGTATTGCATGTTTACCAGTTTAAGTTTATTTCAACTTGTGGTATATTATTTGTATTACCTACATTTCTATATCTTTATAATATGTGTCTAGTAGACAAAATACCACACAGGAAAGTGAGAAAAGAAGGAATAAAGGCCTTGGTGATTTCAAAAACTGCAAGCAGATTGCCATAGCATTGCTGGGAAAGAAAGAATGTGGGCAAAGTCCAGAGTCTGCTGAGCTCTGGGGCTTCCACTGCATGCTGTGAGCAGTGCAGTGTCGACAAGAGACTGGAGCAAAAAAGATGAGTTGAGTCTTCTTGAGAACTCTCATCCCACAGGATAAAGCCCACTGGCAACGAGAAAGTTATAGAAAGCAAGAAGGATGGAAGGAGCCCAAGACAGGGCTGATGAACTTCTTCTCTCTGACACAAGTGCTGGAGACAGAGAAATGGTGTGTTAGGCTCTACATCACTGTGATGTAAATCACCAAACATACCTGACATTACAATCAATGGAGGCAAGATGCCCTTTGGCTCACAGTATCAGAAGCTTTAATCCATCACGATAGGCAGGGCATTAAGGGACAGCATAGTTCATAACTTCACTGCCTGGAAATGGAGAGAGGATGCCCATGTTGTGGCTTTCCCCCTTTTCTTTAAGCCATTTTCATTGTGTTGACACCACCTTTGGGTGGTGCTGCTTTCAGTAAGGATGAGTCCTTACCCCTTAGTCCTGGGAACGCCCACATAGACATACAAGAAAAGGACCTTATTCTTCTTTTACATGATTTTCAACCAAACAACCTGACCATCAAGATCAACCATCACATGTGGGGTGGGACTCTGTGAGTCCCCATTTCTATTTAGCATGTCTATTGATATTAACATTGTTAAGGTCTTATTTAGGCAGCCATATAGTGAAGCATGCCTGTCATTTCTCAGAGATACAATCTCACAGCAGCTTTTTGGTCCTCTGGGTCTACATTCTTACTGCCTCTTCTTCCAGGATGTTCTCTGGGCCTTACATGCAAGAGTTCTGTTATAGTTGTATCCACTGGGGGAGGGAAGCTGGACACTCAGTGATCAGTTCTCTACATTTTCACAAGGATAGTTTTCTGTAATGTTCTCAGTTGCAAATAGAAGAAGCTTCTTTGGTGGGAGTTGGGAGCTCTACTTATCTGTGGGTTTAAGAACAAGTACTTAGAATTCAACTGGGAAATGTGCTGATTTAGTAAATGGTATAGTGAGTTCTCGTCTAAGATCCATGACCTCACCAACCCCAGCAGTTGCCTAGGTTTCCAGTATCAGGATGACTTCTCCCCTGATGAATGGCCCTTAAGTCCAATTAGACAGCTGTTGGTTACTGCTAAGATGTGAATGCTACTATCTGCACACTTAGGGATGCTGAACGTTCTCCAACCATAGGCTTCACACAGGAGTAGGACTATTGCCTACTTCCCTCCATTGATAGCTTGCAAAGTTCTTACATCTGAAGTAAGTGATACCTACGGTAATAGGGACTCGCCTTCAGCCTCTGGGACTCAACCAAGGGCAACAGCAATATCCTATATTATTTTTAGAAGTTTCTTAGATAACCCAGACGAACAAATGAAAAGGGGATTTCTCATGCCTGTTACTGGGACATCTATTTGATAGTCGATGGCTACTGGTGGGAACATATTTTGTTAAGTTTTTAAGAATGTTATGTAAGTCATCTTGACCACTTCCACCCCCAACTCCTTACAGATGCACCCCACCCCCCACTTCATTTCTTTTCTGTTCTTTATTTTTAGAAGACACTATCTCATAGCAGGTGGCCTGGTTCTCTGGCTCTTACAACCATTCCACCTCCTCTTCATGGGTGTTCCCTGAGCCCTAAGGGTAGGAATTTGTGTTGTAAATCATCGTTATCCTGTGGCCAATCGATCTCTACATACAATCTGAACTTTTGCCATATACTATTTTGAGATAGTCTTCATTAAAACCAGAAGAGGCTACACTAACAACTGGGACCCTGCATTATGAGCAGGCTTAACATGCTCATAAATATAACATATGAAAAAAAAAAAAAAAGAAGAAGAAAAGAGCTGGGTAGATCAAAAGTGAATGGCATTGCCATACAACGAGGAAGCACTTTTAACCAGACACGGAGAAATGGCAAAGATGTGATTGAGACAGTTGAAGTCTGGCTAGGACCATAAGGAGAAGGTTAAAGAAGCTGGCTGTAACTAAATGAATGTGACAATTAGTACAGAACAAAGGAACGATGGTAAAAGAAGCTTGTCTAAGTGAGCAAATGTGAAAATATCTAGGCAGCTGGGAGGACTTACCGAGGAGATAGGGGAGGGATGCAAATTGTGTACACTCACATTACAGTTTCTCCTAAGAGGAAAGATGTGACAGGACTTTCCTGCCCACTGGATTTGCAGTGGAGCTGTCACTGGCTAGTGAAGAGGTAGATGGAGCTAGGAGTTGAGCGGAGGAAGGAATGAGGAGGGAGGGAAGGAGAGAGAGGAGAGATGGAGTCTTTAGCAGTCTCAGACAGTTATTTATATCAAGGTTATGTAATTGGGTTAACAATTTTAATTGTGTGGGCATCTTGTATATTGAGTATTTGTTAATATATAAATTCAATGGATAATCTTTAAGCATTAAGAGTCTTGTTTCTACCGTGTACTGGAATTGATATATCTACCGCATGGGGGTGGCAGATATTCCCTGGATTTGGGGGGCTGGACTCCACAAAGCTGACCGGCTGAGGCAGCAGCCATGCCAAAGTCTCATGGGTCTGGGACTGGCACCACTAGTCGGCCGTTCTACCATTAGTGCGGGAACTTAGAACAGGAACATAACGGCCAGACCAGGAGCTAGCCTGGTGAGATGCTTTTTCTAATACCTCCAGCAACAGAAAGATCCTGAAGAATCCAGTTTACTATTAGCCTTTCCCAGTGGCTAACACCTCATCCCCACCCCCGAGGACAACTCTCAGGGTGACTGTTGCACGGAGTAAAGTGTCTTAAGTGGATCCAGTGGAAGGCAAAGTTCCTCTTGCCCACTCAACTAAGGGGAACTTCAGAAATAGATGGAAATACATGACAGTATTTAAATAGAAATAGACATTTAAGTTCTTAATGCTCACATGAATGGGGACATTATCAGAGATGGATGAGAGAACAGATGCTAACTATAAGGAGCTGACTATTTTTCAGAATAATACATGGGTTTCGGGAATTAAAGTTTAAAGACTACAGAACTTGGTAACGAAAGTTTAACACATGGTGAGACTGTGCTCCCACTCAGATCGCACCTGGGGAAATTAAAAAATAAGAAAGGGGAAAAAAAGTACTTAAAAAAAGGACATGTTATTGAAAAGGTGCACATCATAGTTCTTTAGCCTCTGTCTGGCAAAGACAGCAAAAGAGTGTCATGTGAGAGTTTGGAAGTCACACCCACAGCAAGCACAGGAGACATTTTGAAAACTGAATGAGTAGAAGAAAAATGCCCAAGAAGTGCTTCTCGGTTTCCCTAGCATCACTCTAAGTGTCAGCATCATGGATACAATCCAAGGCTGAAGAGTAGCAGAGCAAGAGCACTCTGTTGGGGTACTCTGTTTTCAATCTCCAAGACTGAGCAATTTTATCTAAAGAAATAAACCAACCTAGAATCACTTCCACGATATTAAAGAAAGCATTTCTGAGAGTGTGTTATTTTAGTCTCTCCTCCTCCTCCTCTTGTTCATTCTCCTCTTCTAGATAGGGTATTCTTTTCAACTGAGTTTGTGACTTCAAACTTGTTTTCTTCCTCTTGAGTCCAGGGATTACAGATGTTCACCACCAAGCCCAACTCAGGGCACTATATCTTAAGAAGAATGGATGGATGCCTGTCCATGTTCAAGGGTACAAGAAGTGCTTGATGAGCTCAAAGAAGGACATCTCTAAAGGGAGAGCAGGCCTTCTGTGGCAGAAACATATGTCATAATTAACCACAGGAATCACCTGATTTTTAGATAGAAGTTGATCCAACCGCTCCCACACCAGTGGCATCAGTCAAGAATTAAATGCCGTATTTCCATGCACACTAGAAATTGATTTCTAAATTGCTGTCTGTATGAGACATGATTAGCATTTCTGTGCTAACTGAGAGGCACAAATTTAGGTGCAAATTCAACTGGAAAATGCTGTGCCATCATGGTTAAGTATTCATTCATGTCAGATTAGTGATTACCCTGCCACCCATCCCACCTAATACTGAAGATTATAAATACAAGCTGAGTGAACTGTTACTGACTTCAAGGTAAGCTCTTCACCTGAAACACACAGGTCAGTGGCGGGCATTCCATTTCCATGTGCACAGCAAATGTTACAGATACTAGACATCGTGCTTGTAATGAGGCAGATTCTCTTAGTGACTCAACTACTCCCTTAGTACCAGTAGACAATGCAGGAAACACTCAGCCCTCCAGTTTACCATGATAGCATTTAGCAAGGTTTTCATTTCAGTAAATTGTCTTTTCACCAAACTGAATTGTGCCTGGGAGAATGGAAATTGTGAGCAGAATTTCTACAAGGAATCTAGTTGATAATTAGACAGTAGCCAAGAAATTAAAAGAATATGGCTGCTCTGTTGAAGAGTCACAAAGACTGTCCAATCGTCATGCTTTTCCCAGCAGTGGGAATAGGAGAGACTGGTCTATTTGTTTATTCATTTATTCCTTTTCTCTGAATGTAGTGCTTGGGCATACGGTGCTGTGGCGAAACTACTCTTCCATCCCAGTACTAGTAAGAGACAAAGCAAGTTATTTACCCTAGAAGTGACTCAGTTTCCACAGTCAGAAGTCAGATATAAAGTTGTATACCTGAATGAATACAGGAATGGCTAAATTAGTCAGTATTTTACAACATAATATTCACAAGCATTCGCTGCTACTGTTCATTAACAAAGACAGATGGTGTACTACTTAGGTTGTTTCATAGGTGAAAATTCAGTCTACCTGAGTCACAGTATGTCGCCTCTCATTGAAGAGTCCTAACTCTGTCCCCTTTAACTGCTTGATATTTTAAGTAGATTTTTAAGATGTACATGAATGAGTGAGCCTGTTTTCGTTATTGTTATACTACATACTAACTTCTGAAAGTGAGAGGAGCAAAGATGCAAATTCATAATCAAATAAAAACTTGTCCTGACATCTAATGCTCTTAATAAGTTAAATTTCTAGGTAAGAATAATTGAGGGGAAATTTGTTCTCCTTTGTGGTTTAAAAATGATGCCCACTATAAATAAGATGAATGGTCACAGCAACCATGAACATGATTCTGTCAAGTGCCTGTTCTCTCTCTCTCTCTCTCTCTTTTTTTTTTTGTCATCTATAACCATTGGTCTAACACCCCCCATTGGAGGGGGGATGTGTAGATCATTATAAATTAGGAATCTCTCTGATGCAAGAGACTGAAAAACCAGTCAAGGAAAGAATGTTCTTTCATATACATGTAAATTTCAAGGGCTGGGTGCTCTGAATGCCACTAGAATAACTTCACTGGAACTCTGTTCTCCACCTGGCCTTCTTTCTAGACACTGTAAAGAAGTGATGCCTGCTAGCAAATCTAGAACTGTGCCTCCCAGGTTCATATTTGTCAGGAAAAAAAATATGCCTGTTGATGGCAATGACTCTGTCATCTTTCTTCAGCAGTTTGAATCACAGGTAAGTATTGAACCAATCTCAATGCATAGGAAGAATAATTCTTTGGCTGTAAAGTCATGGATCAGAGTGGTCCTTAGAGCCAAAGTGAAATGATTCACCGAAACAGCAAGTCTAGGAGAAAGGTGGGGAAAAGCTCTAGATTAGTGTGTTGCCATCAGCAGATTGTAGAATAGATTCACTATCCTATCCTTTTTGCTCAGCACCTAATGAGTCAGTTCCCGGATTACCTTTTCTTTTTGTCTCTAACTGTGGCTCCCAACACTGTCAGCTTTCAGATTTTCGTCTTACCATTCCTTCTCTTGTGCTCTGGGCCTCACTCTATTTCCAAAATGCTCTCAACATCATCTAGCATTTGAAATCCTTGTCTGCCTTTCTCGTCCATCTTACTGCTATCTTGTATAGCATAAATACCTAGTCTCAATGCCATCTGCAGTATTTTGAATGAGAATGCCTCTGATAGGATCCAGTATTTAAATAAAATCAGTATTTAAATTAAATCCAGTTGGTGGCACTTTGGGAGATGTTATGGAACATTTAAAATATAAACCCTTACTGGAGAAAGTAAGCCACTGAGGGCAGGCTTTGGGAGTTTATAGCCTCATCCCCTGACGGTTGGCTTTCTCTGCATCCTGTTTTTAGATGAGGATGGGATTGCTCAGCTTCCCGAACTTCCTGCCACTTGCTGAAATGCTTCCTCCATCATTATGGACTCACACCCTGAAATCACAAGCCAAAATAAACTCCTGGTTAAGACCTTAGGTCACAGTGTTTTAGCACAACAACAGAAAAGTGATTAATACAGCACCACACAACAACCCATTGAAGTCAGAGCTGTCCTCATTCAAATGCAAAGTGAATATGAAACTCAATCAAGACACATCAGCAGGCATTCTGGATGCTGAGTTGTTCTTCTTCACTGTATGGCCTCACCTGCTGAGAGTTGAAAGGATGCTTATACAGTATCATATCCTGTATCAATGTGAGGTGAATAAAAGTGTGTACACAGGGAGAAAATTCATTATGGTTGGGGTTTTATTTATCGTGACTTGCTTTATAAGGGCAGAGGAATTTTCTGTTTCTATAATGTGTTGCCCTGCAGTTTATAAAGCATGAAAATTGAGCAGATGAATGAGAACTGCATGTGGTTTTGAAAACATAAGACACAGTGCTTGGTATTTTAAATTTCACTAATTCACTAATGCTGAAAATAAAAATCATGCAATAAGTATTTGTGGACAACTCTCTGCCAAATGTTAGATATCTAATGAACAGAGAAACAAAACCTACAGTCTCAAGCTGCTAGTTGACCAGTTAATAAGGCAGAATTAAACAAATTCAACACTGCTTACTGTTGGTCTTACAAACTGGAAAAAGTTGCTGCCTTTTCAAGGGGAAACTAGCAATCATAACCAATACTTAGAATATTCTTACAGCTGTAAATGAATAGATAATTGTTACAATGGTGTATTTGTAGTTTACTCATTTTTCACTAAAAATATTTATTTTAAACCTTATGTACTGGTGTTGTGTAGTTACTTCCTCTGAAATAAAATAATCTCTCCTGGAGAAAAGAGACAGAGTAATAACACTCATCTCTAATACTTTTACTGATGTAGATAAATAGATAACAGTTATGATAGTTTAAAATATAGTTTTAAAATATTTATATTAAGCTACATGTTATTTCAAGCCCTATGTGCTGGCGTTGTGTAGTTGTTTCTTCTGAGATAAATCCTACTCTCGTGGAGGAGAAAGACTAATAATACTCAAGAAGTTAATGAAAGTTGAAAGGCTCTGGAACAACACAAAAAAGATTCACAAGAATCCTTCTAGAGATTTTAAAGCAGAAAAAGATTCCAGGACAGGAGACCCTCTTCTGCAAAGCTGTCTGTACAATATATAGGAAACTCCAGATAGAAATGCAGAGCTGTTTGCGAATCATCATCCATGTTGGGAGTGGTGCTTTCAGTGTCCCAGCTGCCTTTGCATCATCTACATTTCTGACATAACCCAGGCAAACTCACTGGCTCATTGAACTGGACTTAGGTAAAACCATTTCTCTGGTCTGTCTTTCATTCCCTATTAGAGGTGAACAGATACTTCTTCAAGTTTTTAAGGAAAAAAAAATCACATAACTGAGTGTAAAATGCTGTCTTGAAAGGGCAGTTTTTAATCTAGAACACAGCTAACTATATCCTTGAATGTGGTAGGAAAATGACTACGAAGATGTAAAGCTAAAAGCTGTAAGAAAATAAAAACAATAGAGATACCAAGTACTTGCAGGGGTTGCGATTTCTCTGAAGGGTTCCTTTCTGAGACCTGCAATGTGAGTAAATAGGAACCAGGGGACACCTAGAAGAAGAAGCTTCTGGAAGGCACTGACATAGAGCAAAGCAACACATTCAAACATGGCCAGGAGTGTAGAGCAGCTTTGGTATCAAGTGAGTGACAGGAAGGGATGGAAGGAAAAGAGAGCTCAAACATAGGATTTTGAAGTCTAGAAAGAAGATAGACTATCGTGTAGAGAGGGAAGCCATTGATGATTAACAGTGGCAATGGCCAGTTAGGTTTTAGCTGGGTGATCCTCGTACAGTGAAAGAATCAGTAGGCCTGGCATTCAGGAGGCAGTTTTCTAGTGTGTTTTGGAGAATAAATGGATGTTGGAGTCTAAACTGGTAGATGAACACAGTTGACCATTATTTGAGAAGTGACATCAACAATAACATCCAAGTTTTTATTCTTCATTGCAGGGAAGTCTTTAGAGTAGACTCATCCTTAAGGGGCAAAGTGAATAGGTTATGCCAAGTAAACTAAAACTTCAGAAAACATCCTCTCTACTGGAGTCTTCTCCTGGTTTTGAATAAAAGTCAACTTCAGGAACTTCCTGTTAATCTACAGCTCAGGGAGTGGGATCTAATCTTTTCCAAATTGATGCTGTCCTGCTGAGACACACTTTTCTTAACAGCTCAGACTGAGAACCAGCTAAGTAGTAGGGGACACTAAGTGTTCTGAGAGGTTTCCCCTGATAGCATCTGATGTTCTGCACACTTTTAGAGTCTACAGTGCTCCTACCTTTAGCATCTCCTCCAGTCAAAACTGCCTCCAAACTTTCCATTCCATCTATTATTTCCATGTCTCCACTGCCCCCTTCCCCCAGCAGGATTAGTTATGGGACCCCACATTTAATCTCTAGTCTTGACTTAATACCAGACATTCTTTATATGGAGAACTGACAGTCTTTTCCAAATTTGCTGGTTGTAGAGATAAACACTCGAGATTTACAAGGCTATTTCTAAGAACTTCGGTTCCATGTTGTAGATCTATGCTCTTTCAAGTGGCATCTACTTCTCTTGCAACTTGTTCTATCTTTTCAGGACCATATGTTCAGCACACAGAACTTATAATAATTGCACTATTGTGAGGTTTACAAATCTCACCAATATACACTAAGATCATCTCAGTAATACATAGCAGTGCCTATTATCATTGTCGTTCTTGTGGTAGACAATTAGACTCAAGACTATGTTTCACAGTCTAATGTTATAGAACCAGAATATAGTGCTCTCTTTATTTTAGCAATGCTTCATCAATGTAAATATGGGGAGTAGTAGGAAGGTAGCAATTATAAACAGTCTACTATTTGGTAGTCAGTATGGTTGTTTTCTGTTGTACAGCAAGTTCCCTGATGTTTCCATAGTGTAGCCTACAGAACGTCAGAAAAAAACACACAATGCCTTAGTAGATTAGTTTTCTTTGCCCTGAAACCTTGGGTACCACCACCACAGTTTCTACTCTCCAGGAAACGCATATATTTATTTTTAAGTTACTAGGAAAAGCATAAAGAGACCATAAACTATGCACTCCTGGGAACAAAACTTGGTGCATAAACTCTGCAAATAATAGGTTCAATAGTTTGATTTTTCACTTAGCAAAAGCAGTAATTTCTATACCAAATGTCATGGCCACCTACATCAACTCTAAGGAACAGAGGGCCTGTTAAGATGCCTGTGATTCAGAATGCAGACTGTTGCTGCAGGGAAATCTCACTGACCTTCTCCCAGTGGGAGTATAAATCCTGTTTTGCTGCTCATGTTTTGCAAAAACATGTTGTCTAGAACGAAGTAAACTCCTCAAGCTCTTTGGAAATAAAGCAAAAATTTATAGCAGCTGAATACATATATGATATTTCAATTTTGGGAAGTTGTTAAAATGTCATGAATTGAAGTAATGGAAATGCAAAGATTGGTGTCTAACTGTGAGATGTTGCCCGTGAGGCCCACAGAAATGAAGTAACCTGCCAAAGGAAGAGCGCTAGGGTAGGAACTGAATCTGTTTGTCCTGAGCTCAGGTCTGGTGGTCAGGAAGTTTTGCATGTGCCACTAAGTAAGGAGACCATGCTACTGGACTTAAAAGCATGCTTTTGGTTCATCAACTAACAAAAAAATTATCATGCCTAAATAATCACTTAACTCTTTGTGTTCCTTTTTTTTTTTTTTAACATTTTATGAACAATCAAGTCAAGCTATCCTCTTGATAAACATAACTTAGAAGGGGACAATTTACTTCATGCCACAGTTAAGATTGAAGTCCAATGAAAGATACTGATGGAACCTATTGTGATTAACTACTATCCCAAATGATCTAGTCCAATACACATGATACAATACCTATCTACATATTCATATACTTCTTTCCTGTGCCCTCAACCTTGTGTCCAGTTATGTACAAGTCTTAGTTATAAATATAAATCTACTAGAGGATGAACATGTAGCTCCACTAAACCGAACATTAAAAATTGTCTCTGGCCTAATGTTAGACTCTTGCCTTTGTACAGATTCTGCTGCATAACCAATCAGTGTATCTATCCATATTTATTGATCCATATATTTCTATTAGATTTACATATATTACATATTATATAAATGATATATAATGTTATAAAATATCTATATAGCTATACATACAAATATACATATATGTAAATATTCTATAAGTGCTATTTATTTGAAGAACCCTAAACAATGGGCATATGTAAATTACAGATCCAATGTTTAATATCCTGTATCCCCTTCTAGCTTTATTACACTTTGAGTTACAAAGCTAATACATGCTCATTTCTTAAAGTTCAAGTACAGGATTTTTTAATTTAAATATCAATGCTGTTCACCCCCATCCCTTTTACCCTACCCCTTTGGTGTTTATACCTGTACACATATTTCTTCACAAAGCATATATCAACATAAAAAGAACACATATTCACATGTCTAGAATTTATTTTTAAAAGAGGTTACATTGCACATAATTCTTGCACACTTGCTTCTTCATATTATTATTATTATTATTAAATAGTTAGCTTTCCTAGGTAAATGCTACCATACTAATACTAGATAAAGGTGAAATTTCCAAATTCTCTGTATACAAGACATTCCTTTTATCCTAACCATCAAGCATTTTTTCACTGATGAACATTTACAGATATTTAAATGATTTGAGATGGTTCAAATGTTAACACACAACTTTACATATTCATATTCACGTGCATTTTTAATGTGTCATAAAATTGAATCTTGAGTCCACAGGGTGTCTGCCCTCTTAATTTTGATTTCTACCCTAGATTTTTCTTCTAAAGTTGTAGAAATTCTTTTTTCTATCAGCAAAGCCCAAGCCCAGATCTGTACTCACACTGGATGTTAGTACTTGGTGTCACATATAGAAAGTGTGCTCTCATTTGGAACTCACTGTAAATCTCCTGCCACTGTCCTTGTTGACAGTGTTCTTCCACTGTCAGGCTAGTCAGCATGTTTTCCTACTGGCAGTTACTTTTTCTTTGCCCATTTTTCATTGCATTTCTTGAAAGAAAGAAAAATCTCCAAGAGATATTCTTTCATCTTTACTGAATATAGTCTTTCCATTTACATATGTCCATAGAATGAATTCAGGTCAATATTTACATAGATCCTGACAGTTAAACTGAACTGACATCATCTTCCCACACCCTGTGAAACAGAAAAAGCATCAGAAGGGAGGTGATGATGCGGTTGACTTGGAGATGTCTTTCAGAGGCACAGTAGCTAAGAAAATTCTAAAGGAAAAAAAAATCATCTTGTCAACTTCCTCAAACCAGAAATGTATTTAGACTGTGATACAGTTCTAATGCCCAGCTTGCAGAATTGCAGAATTTTCCAGTTTGGTATGGCTCCAGGTTAAAAAACATACCAGCTGAAAAATGTGGATCAGAATCATTTGCCATTCGTTCTTAATATAATGACTGATTTCCCACTCTGGATGCAGGGAGCTGCAGGCAATGAGTTTGAACTGAGTCCAGGTGGAAGAAGGCCAGGCATATTAAATTCAAGGCTGCTATCACACAACTCCCCACAGAAACTGAGCAAATAACGTAGCTGAAGTGCTTTCTGCATGCTGTGTAACCTAACTCTTTTGGCAACCTGATTAATTTCTTGCCCTTTTCTGGAGTATGCACAGTTAGGAAATATAGGAAAAGGTGACAGAAACCATAATAGAAGCTGTCAAGTATTACATTCAAAATGTTATCTTCTTCATTTTGGGTTTGGGGTTGGGGTGGGGGACAAATGGAAAGATGTCCTCAGGAAGCAAGGATACAATAATTACTTCTCAGTGTTCGTTGTCTAGTGTTAATTCTAATATAGGACTAACATAGGAGTCTAATGCCAGAGCTGATGGTTATTCTAAATTTGTGTTGTTTTCTATACTATTATACAAAATTACACCCCCAGACTTGTTTGTAAAACTGGGTTAATTAATCTCAAGTCTTAATTGTGTTTTAACTTAGAATGTACCTCAATGTGCATTCACCATTTCATGGAATGGTGAAGTCTTCAGGGGCTTCATTTCGGGCTCTGTCAGCATACTTCTCTGTTCTCTCTAAAGAATGTCTGTGAAGCTAACTTTCAGGCACAAATAGAAAGGTGTACTTAACCCAAGTTTTAGTTTTTCCAGTGATGGAGATGTTGATGTTGCCAAGGTTCCAGTGAGAAAGTAAAGCCAAGAATGACACATCAAGTTTTACCAGTGTTATTGAAACTAAGCTTGTCAGAAGAAACTAATGTGTTAAATCGACAACTGTTTTTTGCTAAATGGAAACCATTTAGATGTGACTGCAACATCCATGCTATTCATTCTTCCTGGAAAATTCTGTTCTAATTGTACCATAGGAACAATGAGATACTTTGATACTTGGCAAATTAATTCTACAGTATGATTTGAAAGTCAAATTGACAAAACAGTGGGTCCAACAATTTGCAGACCTAGTACGCTGGTTTGTGAAGAATTCAACTGATGATGGATGACATCACAAATTATGGAAGAAGTTAAAACTGAAAGCTGAAGAAGAGTCAGAAAGGATTTTGTTAAGCACAGAACAGTCTTAAGTTGTATTTTGATTTCTAAATGTTTCCTTCAAACAAGGAACTTAGTTTAAATGGGATTTGAACAAACTCAGCTCCGGGAATTAGTAACCAATTTGCTTTTAAGGGTCATATTTCGTGTTACACTTAATAGGAATCACATGTGTTTAGTTGGTCTTTTCTATATTGACATTGGCTTATGGGAGAAAGGAATTCCAATAACAAAGCACCGTGATAGAGACTGTATCCATAAATCGTGCTTAGCTTTAACATCAGTATGTGCTTGAGGATATAATTATGCAGAGTACCATAAAATATTTGTGTGAGTGTATGTGTGTGTATGTCATTCATGGCTGAAAATATTCTTTGGGGGCAGCAGTCTAGATGCTGGCCTGCTGACCTAAGGAAAAAACACCTGGCAATTAAATGGAAAAAATGGTAGGGTTAATTGATAGGGGAAGACTAATAGGATTCTGGCTGTGCTTGGGATCAGGATGTGACCTCTGAGCGCTCATGGATTGGAAACTGGAAAACATTTTAGATCTTGTGCTTGAAAAAATATTTGAAGCGGCACCACTTGCCAGAGTTAATCAGCATCAGACTGTACCGTTCCCTGTCTGTGGAAAATAGGCAAAATGGGAAGGGGAAGGGAGAGGGAACCTTGGCTCCTTTGTTATGAACAGAATCATGTACTGAGCAAATTAATATGTTGAAGTCTTATTAACCAATAGGACTGCGTTGTAGATAGAGACTGTAAGGAGGCGATCCACATTAGATGAGGTGAGAAGGGTAAACCCCAATCCAGTGGTGTCCTTCAAAGAAACAGAGAGGCATACCGCTTCCTTCTCTGTCCCTCTCCCTCTCCTTCTCCTCCTCCTTCTCCTTCACTGCTACCCCTTCTCCATCTTCATCTTTCTATCTCTTCAGGAGGACAAAGTAAATATCACATTGGGACACAATAAGAAGATTGCCCCTTAGAAGAAGGAGGAAGAAACACCTCACTGGCCAGCACTTGAATCTCTAACTTCTAGTCGCAAATGTTGTTTAAACCACCCATTTGTAGTAGTTTGCTATGGCATCTGTAGATGACTGTCCAGTGTCATAAAAGTAAAGCTAATGTGGTATGGGTAAATGAAAATCATGATTATAGTATATGCAGATCCAAAGCAGACATTTTGTATTTTGGTAAAGTCTTGACAGAAGAACTTGGCTCCATCAGTCATCTAGAAATGTTCCTGCTTGTATCCAGAAAGTGGGACTAAGTGTTGGTTATACTCATTTGGGCACATTTATTTGTTTTTTCCACCTAACATCATCAAGGATTTCCAAGAGGAAACATTTCTCCTTTGCTCTCGGTCTACATATTTGGTTGATGTTGCTGATGCCACCCTATGGCTGGAACTTGGGTAAATGATGCAGTCCTATGCTTTGAAAGAATAATACACACTGCCAAAAGTGACAAGAGTGGAAGTTGGAGTACCACAACAATTTAGCACTACTGTGTATCCTTACTGGAACTGCTGGGAAAGAGGCATATGCTTGCTGTGGGTCTGAACAAAAATGAAAGGATGCAAGTCTAGACTAGCTCGTGGCTACTCTCAGAGAGTTAAGTCACAATGAGGGAAGCTTAGGGTGAGAGAATGAAAGTCATATTTCTTAAGGTTTTAAATCTTATTTTAAATTATGTGTCATCTGCAGATGAGTGTGGGTGCCTTTGGAGGTCAAAAGAAAGCTTTGATTTGGAGTTGTGAGCTTTGGTAGGCAGTTATGAGCATCCTGAGTTTTCGGTCCTGTGCAAGAACAGCAAGCTCTTGACTACTGAACCATGTCTCCAGTCATGAAAATTCATATTTCTGGTATCACTTTTAGGAAGCAACATCCAGCCACTACTGGGCCTAAACTTGAATTTCTTCATTACTATAGCCAATGATCCAATCTTTTCTTCTTCTTCTTCTTCTCCTTCTTCTTCTTCTTCTTCTTCTTCTTCTTCTTCTTCTTCTTCTTCTTCTTCTTCTTCTTCTTCTTCTTCTTCCTCTTCCTCTTCCTCTTCCTCTTCCTCCTCCTCTTCTTCTTTCCTCCTCCTCATCCTCCTCCTCTTCCTCCTCCTCCTCTTCTTCACTTCTTTAGTGAAGCCTGATTCTTCTAATCACAGAAGACATCTTGGTTATAAATATAACTAGATATTTAAAATTCTGACTCAAATGTCTTCTCTCTATTTTTAACTCATTCAACTTTGGGGTAAGTTTATAATAACAATGGGTCCAAGTTCTATATTTTTTGTGGGTAATCTCTGGGTTCTTATCTTTTGTTTGGAATCTTGATGATTTTGCACATGCTATCTGGATTTATTAACTTGTATGTGTGTACAAATCCAGAAACCTAAAAAGGTAGGTTAAATGGAGAGATTGGAAAATCATCCACAAGACCATGCTCCAAGACTTAGTGGATTAATTTGCTTGGGGGCAGAGAACATCAGAATTTCTTAAGGCTGAGGGAGAAAATAGAAAGAATAAGGTGAAGGTAAAGCACATGCCAATTGTCACCTGGATGTGGGTGTGAATAGCAGGAGTAAAATGGCCACTTTTTAGGAACATAGTTGTCATAGTTTCCCAACTGTTGTGGGATGGCCAGTGTTATCTCAGAATTCATCTCCACTCAGATTTTATTTGGAAGATCTTTGAAGATGCATTCAGTTGATAAAAATCACAAGATGAGAACATTGTAGATTTTAGGGTAGGCTCAAGTCCAATGACCTACATCCTTATAAAAGATGACATCAAGACCTAGAAAAAAGGATCATGGGAAGCAAGTTATGCTGCCACTATTCAAAGTATATCTGGAGGAACCATAATTTGTCTGAAGTTTTGTCCTCATAGCTTTTCAAGAAAGCAGAACTTGTTGACACATTAAATTCCAATTTCTAGCTTCTGGTCCTATCAGAAAAAAAATGCCTCTGGTATGAAGATGGCAAGATTTTGGTAACCTGTTGTAGTAGCATCTACAGGAAAGGGATACTGTAGCATTACTACACTGTATGAGAAAGAGGCAAGAGAGCTGAAAACAGATGTGGACTTGCTACAGAGGAGGTATCTCTATCAAAGCTTATCAGTATCGAGGTGAAATGGCTATTTTGTTCACTGACAGTCTGCCTTGTCTTCAATCCTAATTAATTAGTTGCCTACCAGGGTCCAAGTCTTATGAAAAAGACCTTCTTGAGGAAAGCAAAGTTTGCTAAGTTTTTACCATTTTTCTCAGAAGGAGACAGGACTGTGAATAAAGGCGGTAGACTGGTTTTGCTCTGGATATTGTGCATTGTGTTCTGGCATCGTGACAGTTGGGCCATCTGCTTCATGGAGGTCGTCCAGCATGATCAAAAAGACAGTATCCTTTCTGTCGTTTCTTAGAAAAGCAGCCTTGTAACACGACAGTCATTTAGCTGGTTCATTGTGTGCTTCTGTAAATTGTCCATGATTAGAGTTACTGTCTATCCTAATTTACCTCAGACAACATTGCCAGTTGTCCCAGCCCACCCCCTTTCAGTTTGACAGGTGTCTCTGGATAATAAATTATATAGCTACCTTGCTATGACATAGTCTGTTTTTTCTGGGAAAAAAAATCAGAAACTTCACAAATTAATTTACCTTGATTTTTCATGATAGCTTCATGAAAAAAGTTATAATATTTTAGAAATACACATATATTAAGAACTTATTACATTTTATTCATTTATTTGTGTTTGGGGCACATATGCTGTGGCACATGTGTGGAGGTCAGAGAGCAATTGCAGGAATTGGTTCTTTCTTTCAACCATGGGGGTCCAAGGAATTAAATTCAGGTCACCAAGACTGGAGACAGGATCCTGTATTCACTGACCCATTTTATTTCCCCCAGGTTTACTTTTTTAAAAGTGAGTTTTTCTCAAGTTTTAGCAAAAAGAAGTTGGCATTGAATTAGTTTCCTAAATACTATTTTCTTGTGCAGCAAGACACACACACACACACAAACACACACACACTCTGCCACCCCCTCCACTCCT
The DNA here is from genome assembly GCF_011762505.2 of Arvicanthis niloticus. Classification (NCBI taxonomy): domain Eukaryota; kingdom Metazoa; phylum Chordata; class Mammalia; order Rodentia; family Muridae; genus Arvicanthis; species Arvicanthis niloticus. The sequence continues at coordinate 34,239,338 of NC_047671.1, forward strand.
GCCTGTTTGGGAGTTTGATGGTTCCAAATGTGCCTCAGTATAGTGAAAGGAATTTGGCTACTTCAGCAGTGTGACAACTGCACAGGGCCTTGTCTGCAAAGCAGGTGTAAGCTGGCATCCTGCCCTAGCCTGGCCAGACAGCTTCATAAATCCTGCCCTTACCACAGCCCAAATTACTTTTCATGACACAAAGCCAAGCTGTGTTATTCACCTAATGCCCCGATTTACAGTTCCCAAGACAAAAGAACATACAGATAGAGTTTCAGGGCTCTGTTTGCCTTCACGTCTATCTAAAGGTCAGCTTCAGGTCAAGCTCAAGAAATCAGACCAGAGATGGTAACTAGACCTAAAAGTACATTAAGCGTAAGTGGGAAACTTAAGCATTCCTTATTCTTGTGCCAGAATAAAATTCAAACCAATTTACATTCTTTTCATATCTGAGACAAACAGCTGTCCTCCCATTTATAGCCTTCTGAAAAACTGTTATTCACTCATTCATGCACATATGTATGCATGAGCTCACACATAAGGTACACATAGCACATATGTATGCATGAGCTTTCAATTAAAGCACACATATGTACACATACTGTGGACCATGTAGTTCCCATTTAAGCATTTGTTTCTATATCCATAAGGAACTGAATTACTGGAAATCTAGGCTAACCAACTGGTCTACCTAGAAGAATTTCATAGTAGCTCAGCAGGGCCATCCTGTCTCAAGAGTGAGAAAACTCATCATTCTAGTAACAAGAAAATCATACCTGAAAATGCAGGCATTTGGTGAGGGGTAACTGCTTTCCCTTCACATTCATGAGTATGAGGGGCAAGCATGTTGCATGTGGTCCATTCAGAACTGCTGGTTAACACCATGAAGGCCTAGCTAACAAGCCAAGTCTAGGCTGCCTAATCATATTTTCTTCCTCAGGCTTGTGTGTGGAGTCTACAAAACCCAACAAATGGTAGAGTAAGCCCAACCTCCTCATGCCAGAAAACTACGATGACCTGAAAGATGTCCCCCTTTCCCCCATGTGCTTCTCTCTTTCTCTCTATGTTTGTGTGTGTCTGTCTATATGTCTCTCATCCCTTCTAAATTTTATTTTTTCTCTCTCTCTTTTTATTTTTGAGACATGGTCTCATTATACAGCCCAAATTTGAGATCTTCCAGTCTCAGTTTCTCGAGTTCTAGGATTACAGGTGTGCAGCATCACATCTGGCTTGCAGATTTTCTCTACAGTGTGAATTTCCCTTGTGACCACTCCTCTCAATTCTCTTCACTTTTGTTGTTATTGCTGACAACATTGGGATAGAAACTTCATTAAGGGAAGTAAGACCTTTTTAGGCAGAACACACATTTATTTCCACCAAATTTCAAACTGGACTTGTAGATTCCTCTGTGACAGAATACAACTATCTTAGGATGCTTTCTACAAAGCCAAGTAAGACTATCCTCATCAGGTTTCTGTGTACAAAGGAGAAATGGTTTGACGAATCTGCTGGGTGGATTGCAGTGTATTTTAACACCTAAGGTAAAAACTTTATTGGGAGAGTATCTGAGAGGACGAGTATACAATGGCACCATTAGCAGCCACATTTGTGATACACATGCCTTTTCAGCTTTTCCTCATCTCATACTTGCTACTTCACCCCTGCAATCCATCTTGGAAAGCTTCAGTTGATTAACAAGCATTGAGTGTTGAACTGCTGAGATCCCATGCTTCCTGAATCCTGTCGCAAGTAAATGACTTGTACTTAAATTCTTGTGTGTAGTCAGCTTCTAAGAACCCAAGGAAGCCCAAAATGAAGATGGTTGTAAAGACAGAGAAGAGCACAGGATTTATGTAGCTTGACTTTGAAGAGCCATCCTTATGGGGGGATTTGGGGATAGCATAGAGAATAATGTCGCAGCATGAGGAACATGCCACAGTGGGGGTCATTCAGTGCCAATTTCCATATGAAACTGTACAAGTACAAAATAAACTGTGGTAGCTGGTCAAGAGCCCTTGTTGCTCTTCTAGAGTTCCCCAGTTTGATTTGCAGAAATTACATGGCAGTTTGCTACTGTCTCTAACTCCAGTTCCAGAGATTCAATATACGCTTTTGACTTCAGTGGACCCTGTATGCACATGGTTCACAGACATGCACACAGAACTACAAAATACCCATATACCTAAAATAATAACATTGAAGAAACCCAAGTAGTGTGTTTGTGTGTGTGTGTGTGTGTGTGTGTGTGTGTGTGTGTGTGTGTGTGTATTGGGAAGGGAAGATTGTGGGGGGGAGTAAGGAGTAAAGATTTCTCTTCTTCTATGACTAAGACTATGATTAGGGAGATAAAACAAGGCTTTGAGATTTGTCTTTATGTTTGAAAAGGTGTTTGAATGTTATTAATGTATTTCAGGAAGTGCTGAACACCAACTTGAAGCTTTTATCAGCTTTCTCTTGCTCTAATTTCTAAAGCAAAAATGCCTTCCTTCCAAATAGTCTATTAAATGAACATATGAAATTAACGAAACATATCATTGCTTTCACAATGGCCAAATTGTAGATTTGTCACAGTACAGAGACAGAAACTCATTAAGCCATTGTGCCTCCACTTCAGATTCTAGCTCACTGAAAGAAAAAGAATTCTCCAACCCACCCAACCTCCTCTGTTCCCCCATTGTCTCTCTGAAACATCTTTTATAGTTCTAGCTGCAAATCAGCTGACTTATCTCTTCATGCCCATAATACCGGTGCTGCAGAAGTTAAGGCGAACTGTGGCTGAAAATGAGACTCTGGGGGTGGGGTGGGGGAGATTTCAGGTTTATTTGGGAATGAAGATAGAGTTGACAAGTTCTTGCAGCCTTTGAAAGCCGAGGAGTACACCAGCCTTCCCCCTTATCAGCCTGTCAAACCTCTTCCCTCAGAGTTCAGCCAACTGTGAAGTATTTATCCCATCGGGCTTGGGCATTTTAGCAAATGTCAGCATGGTTGCAGTGGGAATCCAAACTGATCATTCAGCTCTTCTCCACACAGCACCAGACAATGCTCCATCTTTTGAGCGCATTCTGTGAATTCAGGAAAGAATGACAGGAGACGGCAAGTGTGACTCAAATTTGAGCTGGCCAGTCCCCTTTCCAGACATGACCCCTGCACTTAATCATAATCAAATGCCAAGGGAATAGAAAAAAAAAAAATGCCTCATGCCTTTCCAAAGAAAGGCTGTTTCATTGTCTTCAGTTATCCAAGTCAGTTTGCATTTAAAAGTCTTTGCACTGGGGCATTTTGACAAGAAGTCTTTTCAAGTATTCATTAACTCTTTCATTTGAATAAAAGTGAAGCCAACAAAACTTCTCATGAAACTCTCAACAGCAAAAGCATCTTTCTAGGGCTCACCTTGAACTTCGTATCACTTCCAATTTCTAGGAAATGACTTGTTGAGGGAGAAAAGAAATAAATTCCATTGGGGGCTTTCCCACATTTTCTATGATCTTTGCATTTCTGATTTGTTCAGATAGCAGTATTGACTGTATACATAATGGAAGAGAGAATTTTTTTTTAAAAAAGACAAATGTGTTTAGGCTTTTGTCTAATCAAATATGCCCATTATACTAATATATACTGTATAATAATATACCTATTATATACTAACCGAAAAGGTGGTGTCTTTGGACTTGGGGACAGACTAAAAAGTAAACATTTCTGTTTGGAGAGATGGAAACTTGAAGGATTTGGTCCACCTGCTTCAGGCTAGGAAGTCTACAATGTGAAGGGCATGCTACTGGATAATCCAGTAAGATTTCTGTGTTATTATGGTCTTCAGCAAAACTCTGTCTTTTCTGGTAAAACTCTACTCTTTGCTTTTAAGATGACCTTGAACCAATGAGGTGAGGAGCACACACAATATAGAGCTAATGTATTTTACTTGGAGTCAATTGATTGTGACTATATATGTTAATTATATCCAAAAATACCTCCATAGCAACATCTTGACTAGCTAGATCAACTAGTCAGACACAATATCAAGCTTAACATTGACTGTCACTGCCGTCAAAGGGAAACAACTGCCTTCATGCCTTCTGTTGTATTTGTAAGAATATGGTAGTCTATGTGAGAAAGCCTGGAAGAAAATCCATGTGTACTACTTTCTGAATGTCCCTGGCCAAGTCTGAAAGTGTCTGTCTTCATTTTTTATTTATAAAATTACGTGCATTAACAAATACTCCTTTTATGACAAGCACAGAAGGTGCCATCCAGCCAAGGTCAAGGGAATGCAAAGGAAATGTATAGGTTTGAATGAATAAGGCCAAATTTGAAGTTTAACTTCATCTCGAGTCCACTATACACACTCGGGATCTCAATCCCTCTCAAATATCTCTTCTCTCTCTGGTTCTTATTTGAGCCCTCCCTTGTATAGGTAAACCTCTTCTATCCCCTTCAGTATTCAGCCTGGTAAGTGAAAGGTCAATTGCCAGCTCTTCAAAGCCATGCTCATTCACAAAAACACTTACTGTATGTTGGGGCATGACATCTCAGTGCATACAGCTTGGGTAATTGCCTTATTTTACAATGCTAGAAAAAGAGCCCCGTTCAAGCAGGCACATAGAGAATGGAGATTGGATGACTCTTCAATCACAATTTTGGGCACCCTTGTTCAGAAGGTGAAAATAGATGCCAGGGAGGCAGAATACATGTTCACTGTGTGATGATTTCAGCATCTGATTCACGGGGCTGGTTCATGGAGATTAACTTCTCCAGTCAAATATATTCTGATTGTTTTTATTTAATGTTTAAAATTACCATCATCATCACCATTATTATTATCAGCATTACTATCATTACTATTATTTTGTGTGTATGTATATATGTATATGCCACATAAACTCTCTCTCTCTCTCTCTCTCTCTCTCTCTATATATATATATATATATATATATATATATACACACACACACACCATATATATATATGGTGTGTGTGTGTGTGTGTGTGTGTGTGTAGGTGTGCACTCATGGAAGAACACACACATGCCAAAATGTGTGTATGGAAATCAGTGGACTTTTTTCTGGAGTTGGTTTTCTCCTTGCAACCTTGTTGAGACATCAGGGTCTTTTTTGTTTCTAACTCTGTGCTTTCTCCAGCCTAAGGAGCCTGTTAGCATCCTGGCTATTATCCTGTCTTCACCTTTTATCCTGCTATTGGAGTATCTAGATTATAGTTGAAAGCCACCCAACAATTGTGGGTTCTGAGGATCAAACTCATAATACCAGGCACATCCAGCAAGCACTTTTGCCCGCTGGCCTTCTTGCTGATCCTGCTCTGATCTCTGCAGGGAGATGGAAGTAGATGACTGAGTTTCCTCAGACATTTGAGCTGACAGTGTTAGATAGGAGTGGTGGGTACATATGTTGTTTAGAAGAGTTTTTCAGATGCTATCTTGCTATGGAGAGTTTTCCAAACATGACCAACATCATCTTAGTGTATCATTTTGTACGAGTGTAATCAACCTGCCCTATAGAAAATGAATAGAACTGATTGGAAGCAAAATTTCAGTATTTAAGAGCTGTGCTAAAGTACAATTTTTGTTTGAAATTGAAATGAAGGGACTTACAAGCATAAATGAGCATAATGGGGATCCTGAGAGATTGTATAATCAGCTTATATGGCACAAAAAGAATTAAAAGCAATTAATGAAATAGATTGGTTCCTGGGGTGAACTTCAACTTCACACTCAGTTTCTTCAGCTCTTTGTTTCATTAGTAAAATATTCATTTTTTTTTGTCTTTTTCTACTTCTAACTCTTTGTCAGAACCTTTTTTTTTTTTTTGTATTTCATTTCCAGTGATGGTTTTGTTTTATATACAGAACCTGTACATATTGAGTAAATACAGTTTTCTTCAAGGCAAAATAAAGTGTGTTTATGCATGTATGTGTGCACACACACACACGTGTGTGTGTGTGGTTGTTGTTGACTTTGATGAGTTAACACTGGGGATGCTAGAATCAGACATTCAGAAAGTGGAAATTATTCTATTAGTATAGGTCATTTGAGAATATCATGAGGAGGAAGAAATTTTAGGAAAGAATATTCTTTTCTAAAATTTCACTATTGCATGCAACACCATTTCAGTATGCCCAATAAGACTTTAGACTCTAATTAGACCTTAGATCTTTACTGGGATCTAGAGTTGTTTTATTGCTGAATTAAATTGGGAAACATCAGTTTTTGCACTGTATCTAGTTGCCGTTAGGAGAAAAGAAAGAAATTGAGCAGGAGGAAGCAAATTATTTCTTGTAACAGATTATATGACAACCATATAAATTCTTCATTTAGATATTTCTGAAAACATTTTCAAATCATTCTATGCTATGTTTTTTTTTTTTCTACATTTGAGAGATGAAGATACTTGTATACCCAGGTGTTTTTCTGTATAGTGTCAATAGTTTGGTTGGACAATCAAGAACTCCTGGATCCTGGGCTGCTGGGCAAGAAAGAAGAAGAAGGAAAATCGTTAAAATACTGACTTGGAAGAAAACTAGAGATTTCAGAAGAAATATTTAGAGCTTAAATAGATTTCAGTTTTCCTAACCTTGCCAGAATTCCATGCACAGAATTAAATTAAAATAGACTCTGAGGCGAAGGAGATGTCTCACAGTGCTTACTCTACAAGCAAAGGGGTTTGAGTTCAGTTCTCTAGCACCACATAAAAGCTGGGCATTCTCATGTGTGCCTATAACCCAGTACTGGGGAGTTAAGAACAAAGATCATAGAAACTTGGTGGCCAGTCACCTTTGACAAAGCTCCAGACTGAGTGAGAGATTCTGCATTAGTTACTTTTCTACTGCTGTGATTAAAACATCCTGACCAAGATAAATTATAGAAGGAACTATTTAATTGAGGCTATGGTTCCAAAAGATTAGAGGAGATAGTAGAAGGGGGCAGCTGGAGCAATAGTGGAAAAATCACATCTCAAACAGCAAGCAGGAAACCGAGAGTACACTGGGCAGAGCATGTCGCCCTTGAAACCTCAAAGCCTGCTACCAGTGACATAAATTCTCCAGTGAGGCCACACCTCCTAATCCTTTCCAAGTAGTTCCACCAACTGGGGACCAAGTATCCAAACATATGAGTCAATTTGGGCCTTTTAAAATATTCAAACCACCACAGATTCTATTTCAAAAACTAAAGTAGAAAGTGATAAAGACAGTTAAGCCTCTCTCCAGCTTCCACATGAACCCTCCCCCATCACACACAAAACTAGATTCAAAGTAAAAACAAAATAACATATACACACAAAAGAATACAAACCCAACAAGAGAAAGAAAAAAAAAAAAAAAAAAAAAAAAAAAGCTATTCAAACAAAGAACTACTTTGGCACTCCGAGAATGGTGTGAGATTTCTGCTCTTCATCTTGAATTGTAAACAAACAAGGCTTAACTTAAATAATAATCTCCCCTTTACAATGTCAGCCTGCTAGTAAAATCCTCTAATATTGTATGTTTTTCTGAGTGTCTCAGCAAGACTCTAGACATCAGTAGAGCTGTAGAGCTGCATGGTGCTATCCTAAACATAAGTCGTCTTGGCCTTGACACCTCTCACTGGAGCAAAGCAGAGAAGTGAGTGTGAACTGATTTTATCTATTACCACAGCTCTCATCTAAAACAGATAGAAAGGCAAAGAATGTTCCATCTATATCAACACTGGTAGTATTTGTAGAGTACTTTCTAAAGATTACATAGTTCTTTAAGACAAATTATTTACAACCGATATTTATGTCTGAAGTGTAACTATATTCACATTACTAGATGAAGACACGGAGGCGTCAGTAGATAAAAGTGATGAGTCTATTAAAGGAAATCATCCCAAGAATTCATTCCAAAGCATTTTGAACCACTTATGCTGTACTTAAGTGTATATTTTGCCTAATATTTTATTTTTCAAGCAAATTGACATAGCGATGCCCTGTTGTGGAGATGAGACAAGTACCCACTTCACGCCCTTCCTAAGCTGTGGCATAAGCAACTGAGGCGTCTTTTCCAATTCGCCCTGACACCCTGCCAGCCTCCTTATGGAGTGTTTTCATTACAGCTCATTCCATTTATGCTATATTGACAATTCTTTCGGAAAATGAAATCTTGGTCTTAACTTCCCAGTCATTTTTGGCTTAATATATTCTCAGTTGCTTTTGAAAACTTGATCATCTTCATTCTATACAATAAAATGAATTTCCAACTCAATTTCACACCAATCTTCTCCCAACTCTCCCCATCTCACCTGGCTCACATCCACCCCAACAGCCTCAACTGTGACTGTAGATTTAGTGGCTGGATCTGGTGGGTGTGGGAGGTCTGATCTGGTGCGGACTGTCTTACTGGGCAGCTTCCTGTCCACTATCAGAGGAAGAGACTTCATGTAGAAAGTTGTGGAATGTCACTCATGGTGTCTCTGACTTGCTCAGAGGCTTTATCTCCCTCTGTTTGCCACAGGAAACGGCCACTAAAGCCAACCCTTCTATGTAGGAAATTATTTCCTCCACAGCCTCCTCTGTTGCTATGGAGCCATCCCTCTCTCCAGGAGGCTATGAGCTGCTTCTACTGCCTTTGCCAAAGCCAATCAACATTTGCCACAACTCATTCTCTAGGCTTAGTGTCCTGTTGATGGGCTCAATGGTCTCATGGTTCCTGGCACTTCAACATAAAAGCCATGAGATTTGCGAGGATTTCTGATTATATTCCTTCAGGGCTAACAAAAGTTTGAAGAGACCTTTCTAGGTTCCTGGAAATTTTTTTCTTTAACTCTGAAATAATGTAATAAATACTCTGGCAGATCTCATACTTAGAAACACTGAAAAGGCTCACGTTCAGTCCTTCCTCAGTCCTCCAAAATGTTATGACACACTCTTCTAGTTCATTTTTCTTCTCCATGGAACAGGGTGTCATGGTTACAATAAAAATGTTCTAGAAATAAAGGACCCCAAACAGTTTCTCAAGAATTTTGTTTTTCACCTTCTGTTGTCATAGAAGCATTGTAATGGGTTTGAGGACTCCACAGCTTAATGGCCACTTGTCCTTGGAGTGAGCTATCAGGTCTCCTTGTCTCCATACTTCTCAGACTGTTATAAATCCCTTCACACACTTAACGTCACATTTTTTTTTAAAGCAGCACTGTCCCTAAATCACCTAACTAAAACCCTAGTCAGGCTCTTTCTTTCTAATGCAGACTTCATGGGGATGATGGGATCCTCCTGCTCTCGTCCTATGAGAGTTCCCGCTGTTCACTCCATGTCTCTCCTGTGAATGTTGAATATTTCCCAATGAGTTGCTCTTGAAACCTTTCATGTTAGCCAAGAAATACCTACTAGGTATCTGCCTCATGAGATACATATTTTAGGGTCCTGGCACTTGTTGAGGAGAAAATACTTTAGAAAGAAATATAAGTCGTGGGGCTGCATTTGACTATGTGTTCAGTTTACTTTGTAAATATCTACAATAACAGGTGACACTAAATTAAAAGACACCTGGTGGACATTTCTTTATTTGACTTCTTGACCCTTTAAGATTTAAGCCATGGCTGTGTCAAGTAGATCTTGCCCTGCTTACAAGTGATACTTTTGTTCGGAAAGTCCACAAATACACTTGTTAGGTACAGTTAAGTGTGCACTGAAATAAGCTTCCTCTCATCACTTAGCTCAACTCTGTACCAGAAAACATCAGACTTCCTTCTCACAGTGGCTTCCTCAGTAGATAAAAAAACTATTGTGTAGGCCTAAAACTACCCTCCTTCTATCCATGAATGTGTCAAAACCTTATGTAGCACTCTACTAACATGTACAAGTGCTATCCTTTCATTTATCAGATACAAATAAAATTGGAAAGTGTTTACCTTGAACTCCATGAGCCTGGAACATGTAGTCTTCATCACACCTATCAAATATTTCAAGCAAAGTCCCCCAGTAATCAAAACTACTACTTGAAATTGTGTTTCTTCCCTTTGTCAGCGTGTTTTCTGATACATGATTAAGATATAACTCAAATGTCTCCACTGGTATTAAATGGGAACTAGGACCCAACTCTCTCACAAGGCTGTGGAAGTCAAATGTCAGTAAATGCAGAACATCTGTGAGGCTGTGGGAGCATCTCTGTTTATTGAGAAAGAGGAGTATGTATAAACCTACAACACACTTTTGTCATTTAAAGATTAGTATTATTTCTTTAGATTTACTAAAGAAATAAATTTCATTTAGATTACTATTATTTCTTTTAAACCTTGTCCCATATAGAAAAGACTGGTGGGATGCAAAACTTATCTGAGTTTGTAAGAGACTGTGAGAAAGAGACCAGAAAATAGCACTCTGATTGAAAGACATGAAGAAAATAAAACAAAATAAACAAAATAAAACAGTAACAAAAACAGAACCTAAAGAATATGAAATATCAAATGTTTTTTTTTATCAAATCATAATTTTTACTTTTTCACACAGGGGATATAAACACAAAAAGGCAGGATGTGGGGAAGAGGATGACATAGGAGCTTAGGTGTTCAGGGGGAGTACGGATATCTTCCAGATCAGGGTATTGGCTGGGTGAAGGTTCAGGGGACAGGTCACTATGACTCTGCCTCTGATTCACTTGTCCTTATCTAAGTTGGTTCTATCCACCAAGGCTATCTATTTACAAGGTCTATGACTACTCAGGCTGGTAAATTTCCACCAAAGCTGCCTGTTTACAATAGTGTACAGCCATCTGTTTCAGTGTTTTTCCACAGAGACCCAAGACTTTGTGTTAGCAGGCATGTATGTCAGACCTATTGCTGATTTTAGGCCTATGGCTGATTTTAGGCCTTCAGTGTATAAGCAGGGCTGCCCCTGACATCTCCTCCCTTCTCCAAGTATAGAGGGGCTGTGGTGATTCTAATCTTGCAAAGGCGGGGATAGAGGCCTGACCTCCAGTAATTAAAGGGGACCTTGTAATGGCTCCGGTCCTCTTGTTGGTGTCTAGTGAGGCATGAGGGCCATACCTCAAATGGGATTTTTAAAACCCTGCAACATATAAAGAATTATTGATTTTTACTAAATTTGGAGTAAAGTTTCCCACAGACACCAAAAAAATAAGATATTAACTGAAATCTTAATTTGATTTTTTTTGATTTATTTATTTTATGTATATGAGTACATGGTAGTTGTCCTCAGACCAGAAGGGGGGTCCCATTAGATCCCATTACAGACAGTTGTGAACCTCCATGTGGTTGCTGGGAATTGAACTCAGGACCTCTAGAAGGGCAGTCAGTACTCTTAACTGCTGAGCCATCTCTGCAGCCCAGAAATCTTGATTTTAATAGAAAACAAATTTGAAAGTAAGATTGTTTGCTTGCTTCTGTTTTGTCTTAAAGTCTTGCTATACAGTCTAAGCTGGCCTAGAACTTACAGTCTTCTTTCTGACTCAAAAGTCTGGGGGTTATAGATGTATGCTATCACATATGGATGGAGAAAAGGGGCTAATAAAATGTTATGAAAACATTGGAAATTTAAGCTTTTATAAGCATACACATTTGTAATTACAAAATGAGAAACTATCAATTCTCTTACCAAACAAAATTTAAAAGTCTTGAATACCAGATAGAGGGGTAGCACATCCGCTATAGAAAATACAGACAGCAAATGCAAATGATATTGAGGGCCTGAACAGATGGCTTAGCACTTATGATACTCACTGGTCTTCTAGAGGATATAAGTTCAGTTGCCAGCACACATGGCAGGAGGCTCAGAACTGCCTGTATCTCCTTCTGCAAGGGATCTGTGCCCTCTTCCGGCCTCTGCAGGCACATAGGCACATACTCATGCAGGGCTTGAATGCAACACGACACACACATCCGTATAAATAAGAAGTAAAGCATTTTAGTTGGTATTAAAAATTAAAGAACACATCAAATTGCTTAAGGAAATTTTGACAGACTATCTCCTAGCATTAAAAAAAAAAGAAAAGAAAAGAAAGAAAGAAAGAAAGAAAGAAAGAAAGAAAGAAAAGAAAAATCCAAAACCTGTGTTTAAGGAAACTTAGGAACATTCTTACCTAGTGAGTCTAATAAATCCCAAGATTCTAATACATTTGAATTAACCTAAAAACATAAGGGGATGATTATCAGATGATGAAGAGCAATAAACCAGAATCTCCAGAGGTTCAAGTAGAAACATGTACAGAGCATGGTACATGGAAACATGAGAAAACAGGCACCTAGTTAAAGCACAAAGCTGTCTTAAAGACCAGAGAATATTTTCTTTAAATATCATTTTATTTTCATCTTAAATTTGCATGTCTACTGCAGAAAGTCTAGAAATATAGCAAAATACTGGTTTTCCTTCAGTAAAAAGATTTCTTCCTAGAAGTTTTACTTCCAGCTCATTTTTCACATAATAAGTTACAACTTGCATGTTCTTAAATAGTAAAATTTTGTTGAGCTACTTATTTGTCTATTTTGTGGAGAATTAATTTTTACCTTCTATCAAACAAACAGAAACACAGAAACCCGAACTTATTTGCAGTCTTTTATTACTAAAAGTTAAATTAACCAGAGGCTCCAAACATGTAAATGCTTTTAAGACTCTCCCTGAGTTTTCCTGCACATTTGCAAAATTCTGAAGTTGGTGGCTGATTGAGAAAGAGTTGACATGTGTTGAGATTTTGCAAAGCAATTTGGAAAATCTAAATAACTGAACTACCTAAAGTCATTGGGACCCCTACACCTTCATTCCCCCAGGTCTCTGCATCTCCTCACTATGACATAAATAGATTCCTAAGTCCTTTCCCAGACCCTATCCATCAGCAAGCAAACATTCCTGTGTTGAAATGGCTGGTAAGTTGACATTTCCTGCAGAAACAATTATATAGTGCTAGCAATTTTGCCTCAGACACTGCAGGCAGAAGATGTACAACCATCTCCTCAGAAACATCAAAGCTAAACTGGGTCTATTACCCTAAGACTAGTTATTTTTGACTAGTTGGATACAAGTATATGCAGTTTGAATGAATGGCAAGTGTGGCGATTTGGATAAGAAATGCCTTCCATAGGCTCACATATTTAAAGTATTGGTCCCCAGTGGGTAGTTCTGTCTGGGGAGATTATTAAACTTTTAAGATGGAAGACTTTCAAGAGAACATATGTCACAAATGGGGTAGGAGGAGCTTTGAAAGTATCTAGCATCTCCTTGTTTCTAGTTTACTCTCTTTGTTTCCTGGGTACAGTTGAGATGTGATCTCTCAGCATACCGCCCCATGCCAAGCCTTCCCTACCGTTACGGATATTCAGCCCTCTGCAATTGTAAGCCAGTTTAAACTCTTCCTTGAATTGCCATTCATCGTGGTATTTTTCGCAGCCAAAAAGTAACTAATACAATTTGAAAGTAGAGGCAATTCTAGCTCTTTGAATCTTTGGATGTGAATATGTAGGTATGTGCCTGTTCTTATATGTATGGGAATGTGTGTGCGCGTGTGTATGTGTGTCTCTCTGTCTCTCTGTCTGTCAGTCTCTGTCTGTCTCTGTCTCTGTCTCTCTCTCTCTCTCTCTCTCTGTGTGTGTGTGTGTGTGTGTGTGTGTGTGTGTAAGCCCAAAGCTGATACTGGGTGTCTTTCTTGAAGTAATCTTTTTTATTTACTGAGATAGGATTGCACAATGAACTCTGTGCTCACTAACTAGAGCTGGTGAGGCTAGCTTGCTTGCTCCAGAAATCCCTTATCTCTGCCCCCTGAGTATAGGATCACAGGTAGCCACTGTGCCTGGGAAGTTTTACATGGGTTCTGGGGATCCTAACTTCAGTCCTCACATATGTGGGGCAACTTTGAGCCACCTCTCCAGCTCTGATCCAGATATGTGAAAGTGAAAAAAACGTTTTGCTCTTAAGGTATAAAGAACAAAAGAGAGCAAGAATAGAAGAGTTAGGAAGCTGGTGAACTGCTTGCACCAGCCACCTACACAATTGTTCTCCTTAGTTCAGGACTGCTTCTGACTCCATAGGAGGCTTCTGTTAGCCAGTTTTGCCTCATGCCCTATTTCCTGCCCCTTCCATTTCTTAAGTTTTTGTACCCCGTGTCAAGCCCACTTATACATTACTCCAGATTCTCTTCTTATCTCTCACTCTGTGAGGAGTAGCCCCCCCCCCCATTCATGGTCTCAGATGTATCATTATTTTTTTTTCTTATTTCATGTAAAAGACCTGACAAAAACTTTCTATACTTTACAGTAAGATAGAATGTTTGCCGTATCCAAGTGAAGCACAACTTTAGAGAAAAACCCCAACCCCCATGAATGTTCTAGCTTATGCTGGTATTTGCACAAGCAGCTGATGTAATTTCTAAAACAATGAAAAATTAATATGTAAAGTTGTAAGGGTGTAGGCATAGCAAGTTATGCAATGCAACATCTCTGCTAAAATTAAAAGAGCATTAGGCCCTGACCTGCCTGTACTGGAAAGGCTTTAATTTGGCTGGCTGTAGCGTGCCTCTCTGAGGGCATATTTCACAGAGTGCTGCATTTTTCATGTCCACCATGGGAGAACTCTCTCCAGAAAGCTGGATCAGAAGGTTATCGGTGCTTTTGAGATTCAAAAGACAGAGCATGCCTTGCCAAATAGAGCACTAGCCTCTCCGGTGATCAAACACTGCGTATTTGGAAAGCAGAGCTGAAAGTCTGCTAATTGTTTGCCTGCGGTCACAGCAGCCAGATATAGCATCATCGTAACCTTTACTTTCTGTGATTTGTTGCTTACATTTCGTTTCTTTGAATGTTTAATTTGCTACATATTTGCCTATAATATTTAGTTCATACAAAAATGTATCGATTGCCATCTTTACAGGCACTACCTAATATTTCTGGTGATTATGATTTTTAGAACTTACACCTTGGTGAGGTTATGATTTCCTATAGAGAATTGTCTAGGGTGGTATTTATTAGATTTATGTCTGACCAACAAGCTGTTTCTCTAAGCTTGTTCTTTTTAACCCTCAGTTCCATTCTCCCCAGGCTCCATCTGGCATGCTAAATAGGCCTACAATCATTGTCCCATACAAAGAGTAAGTATTAAAACTACAGCTTGTAAACTGACTAAATCCCTTACCAAGGCAATCAACTCATGACACAGTTACAATTTCAGATACTTTTGCAACCATTCACTGAAATTTAAGATACATACACATATACCCACATTCAGAGGAAAAGCTCTATTTACAGTTATAGTTACATCTTTAGCTCATTAAAACTCTATCCTTCCACCAGCCAGGCTATCTGAAAAGGATAGAATCAGAGGCTCTGTGGGTCCTTTCATATAGAACACACATTCTGCTGGGGGTGGAAAAATGGTGTCAGGTAGACCAGAACTCTAAAATGCATTTAGTTTCTTTTAGAAAAGCTCATTATTTTTATTATTTTTTTAATGAGTCAATAACCCCAATAAAGCCATATAGCATCTATATAGGCATGTTCTGAGAACAGAAGGCTTTTCAATACTCATCCTGTCTATTCATGAACATTTACAATGTGGCAGCTCCTGGACATAACAAGCTGTTGGGTGTGAATCATAAATAAGTAAAGCCATGGTGTTAAATCATCATTTTAATGGCTTTAATAAAAAGTCTTCAATGTTCTCATTGACATGTCCATTTTTCAGCCATTTAAGAATCTGAAGACAAAATAACATGCCTCATCAGGAAATCCTCATAAAATCTTGCAACGCAAATATGTGTTTTTAATCCAATGTCCGAGGCAAGTGTAATAATCTTTAACTCTCGAATTTGTTATTTGCCTGCTTGAACCATCAAGTTTACCTATATAGTTATTTGCAAGGTGTCCTTTATTTTTTCATTGAAGAGTTGTCATTAAAAATCCATATTTTAAAAAAGGAAACAGAAGAAATTCTTCCAACTAATAAAAAGAACTGTATAACATCAAGAAAAATAACTGGTTTCAACTTTTGTTTTTCAGACTTTAGTCAGGAACTTCTGTTCCCTAACCAGGCCTCATTATAGTCTCTGACCACAGTTCTTAGAAGACACACTTGCAGCTGCCAGAAAAGCAATGTCTTCTTATCCTCACTTCCTGCCAAGCCTCGCTGTTCTTGGCAAGACAAAAGAGTCACTTGGATATGAACTCAGACTGAAGGTACTATCTAAAGTCCCTGGTCCACATGCTAAAGAGAAATTGCAGGGAAAAAACTAAAGGGATTAAGGATGCTCTAGTGGGTCCTCTCTGGGCTTGCTGGTGTAGTAACTGACATTATTTTATTCTCTTTTAATCACGGAATACTATCCCATTGTACACAGGTAGCACCTTTCCAATGTCCTCCCATCAGTCAGTAAATTCTTAGACCATTTTCACTTCATATAATTGTGAACAATGCTACAATGGATATGGAAGTGCATGTATCTCTCCAACAATTGATTTTTTTTTCTTTTTGGATATATGTTCAGTGGTAGGATTGCTAGGTTACAGCAACTTTTAATCTTTCTGTATTTTTAAAAATTTAGTTGAAATATAACCTATAGTCTATTAGAGGAGTTACTCTTAGATACTTTCACCATCTTTATAGTGTTATCTTTCCCAACCTTGTAACATTCTCTACACAGGATATTGTTTGCAAATTGTTCCTTTATTGAGTTAAGGGGAGATTATGCAATTATTCTCAACTAATGTATCTAGAGAGTTTCCACCCTATTATAACTGACTCTTGTTTACATAATTATCCTTTTACTCTAGTTTGATTAACTACAATTTCATAGCTCTAGGAATTTATAGGCAAGCAGTAAGATTTTTAAAAGGGCACTTGAAAATGAAAGATATTGTTTTTCTAGTTTCTTGAGATGAACAAGTTTTGGGTACATAGTAGGTAGCTGACCAATAAATATCCATGAAGCAAATTCGCCAACAGGAATTGATAGATGAAACTGCTGTTTGCACAGGTAAAAGGTCATAAGATTGAGCCTAATATCCATGGAAGTCTTGAAGGAGAAAAATCAGACTAACAATAGAAATGCCCTTGTGATTTAGAGAGTTAGAGATTTATCTCTTACAGCCTGGAATTTTACAGCCAGTGACTAGAGTGACTACAAGTGTGATTTTTTATAGCTGTGACTCTCAAGTTTTGTTCTTACAAATATAGCATCAACATCCCATTGACAAAGGGAAAAGAAGAAATAAGCACGACCCACTTGTATTAGGAAAGCACCTCATTTTCAGAAATACTTTTAATAAACTTCCACTGTGAGTCAAAAGCTATTGCTGAGTCTCATGGCCACCCCTTGATACAATAGAGGGTAGACTATCATGGAGATTTGAGATTTATTACCCACCCCCCAAATCAGTAATTTTTGAGAAATGAACAAACCATATTGTAAGTAAGTGTCAGTGATACATGTTAGAAATGGAATTATTCATTCAGTGATCTCAATGTCTGGCACAATATGACACTGAGTAAGTTGTAGTTATTGTTTATTTATCAACTAATATTGTTTCCTTCTTGTAATTCTCTCAATGGCCAAACAATCTGCATGCTAGATGTGTTTCAATTTTACAATTATTATTTTCTTTCTATGAAGCTATGAAAGTAATGATTTTTTTTTAACTTAGAAGATATTGTTAACACCTCTTTTCTCTTTAACTTCCCAGCTCTTCTGCCATTTTCTTTTAAAGAAACTAGTAAACCTTTTCGGCTTCCTGGCACAGCTCAACCAGTGACTTTTGTTAACTTCCCATTTATGGATCCAGGAATAGACTTTGTAAGATTGATCACAACACCTGCAAACTAGAGCGCTGGAACTTTAGATGATCCAGTAGTTCCTCGCAACTTAATGTGTGGATATTAACATTTTCTGGTTATTGTAGTCCCTCAGTGATGTGCTGCAGAAGTTGTCCACAGTGGAGGCACCTCCTCTCCAGCCTTCCCAAGCATCTCCGCAGCCAAAGCAGCTTGCTGCCAGGGAAAGTCTTTCCGTCCTAATCCATGACCCTAATACAGAAAAAAGGGGGTGAAAAAGCCACCAAACCCTGAGCTTCCCAAGTTCAGGACTTGAAATCCCACTAATTCTCACTCTGGAAAACTCCACCCTGGAAAGCTCTGCCCTAAGAAATTCTATATAGGCCTTGCCCTAAGTTCAATTCCCTGTTATTCTTTCCTGTGCACCAACCCTGGATTCATCCCTCTATACCCCACACACTCTCGATAGATCTCTTTCATGAGATTTGCTACCTGATGTGACTCTCTCATAGGGAGAAATGAAGAGAAGGGACGAAATGGAGCAAGGCTGAGCCTCCTCAGCAACTCAGCTCAGCCTGGCATATCTTCCCCAGGGAGCTGCAACACCTTCACTAAGGAGACTTCCTCTCAGAAATGTGTGGTTCCTAGGCTACCATGTCTCAGGATGTCCTTCCACTGAGACACTGTACCACCAGAGCTCTGGGGTTCCTGGGCTCCTGTGTCTTAGTATACTAGTCCATTGGGATACCTTCTCCCTTCTAAGCTGTGTGCTTTCTAGGTACCTTTCCATCTGAGCAGGAAGGCCAACAGGTATGACCTAGAACAACTGAGTTGGAGTAACTGAGTGAGGAGTTAGTAGATAAGTCCTTTGCTTTCCTTTTCTAAAGGCAGTCTTGAGACATTATAGTTGCTATGGTGTCAGAGTAGATCTATCCTCTTCACATGGAAAGCTTTTGTCTGGCTAGTCACTAGAGGACAGCTCTATCCCCTAGTTCTTCATGCTGTTTTGCCTTTTTTGCTGACTTCCTTTTTTACTTCTGCCCTTCTTTTCTGGATTATAATAGGCCTAAAATATATATCTTATATATTAAATTATTATATCTAGTTATGCATATCTTATCCTCTATATTCCATCCCCAAACAAATTCTGCTTTATCTTCTACTCTCTCTTTGCATCTCTTTCCCCTAAACTGCCCTTAATAAGTACATGATGAATGCATTCTTTGTTTGTTTATGTGGTTTATTTGTTTTGCTTTGAGTGGGGTCAGGAACTAGTTGTGCCCCCAAGTTGGGCTATATTTTCTAGAGACACCAAGATAAGATAAAGAAGTTCTTTAAAGATGTGTGTGTAGGTGCAATGGCTGCTCATTAAAGTGAGCCTGCTATTTCTCTGCAAGTTTTTAATGTCTGCAGTTATAAGACTCAAGATGAAAATGGGACCCATAGTCGGTGCATAATGAACCCAAATATCTACACATCTGGAAAGAGCAGATCCTCAAAGCATCTTGAGCCCATAGGGATGCTGATAACAGGAACAGGTTGATGCTCAATTTGCTGCCATCACATTTTTCTCAGTCACAGAGACAGGAGTTCCACCTACCATGTACAGCAGACCATGAGAACTCAACAATGCATGACACTAAGCTTATGGAAAGCACACATCCAGTGGCTGTTTTGACTTAGCGATAGCACCAATAAAAGAAGTTTGTCATCATTGGCAAAGGTATCATTACTGTAGTCAATAGAAAAAAAATCAATAAGACACAATACAAGAGTTATGCGATATCTCATTGCTCAATAGATGGGAAACGTGCTTTTTACATTATTTCCAAATGATTACATTTTTTTAATTATTTTTTTAATCACAAGGAATAAAACCGTTCCTCGTATATGTTATTTCAAGCACTGATGTGGTTTTCTCAGTTCTAAACCTATCTTTTTTTATCTTTTAAATATATGAAATATGATAATAGTTTCTCCAAGCCATTTAAATCTTTTAACATGGGGTAATGTCATTTGCAAGCCTACAAAATTAGAATTTTGAGACTTGACATGGCCAAACTTTCTCGAGTATTTCAGAGTCGGCTAACATTTTTAAACAAACTTAAGGTCTCCTTAGTGGCATCAAAACCTGTGAAGAATTTGTCTGACAAAGAGAGACATAAAGAAGCAACTAAGAGGAATCTTGATAGAAAAACTGAGAAAATTGCTTCAGAACGCTCTGTAAGAGGAGACAGCTATAAAAAGAAAGAAAGAAGAACATGGCTGTGTTTGCTTTTAATTAACCTTGATTCTCTTCTTTGCTGCCTGGTGTACATTTTACATAAGTCACTTAGCTGGGCTTCTTAAATGGTCTTGGGATCTATTGCACTGCTCACTACAAACTTCAAGGTGGTTTTAATATGATTTATATATCTGTTACATTGGAGGTTAACAGTCTCCTAAATTAAATTACTGTTGCCTCGCACAGAAGAAAAAAAAAAGCTTTTCTGATAAAATTGCATTTTATTTAGGTGAAATAACCCATTTACAGCTTTTCCCTCTAAATAGATCTTTGGTTTTTACATGTTTTCAACACCAAAAGCAAGGAAAGATGATCAAAGAAGTGTCTGTTGTGTGATGTTTTCTAACTGCCCTGCTAGAAATCCTTTACTTTTAAGGTGAGCCTTAGGCCCAGGGTTTCATTAACAACAGGTTCTGTGTTTCATTAACAACAGCTTCCAAAGCAAAGGGAACTAGTTTATGTCTGTGAAAACTAATTTTTTTTAATGGGAAGTGTTTCCCATTTGGAAATTTGGGAAACTCTCTGAGGAAGCTTGTATTGTTTTTTCTAAACAGAAATCACAGTACTTTGGGTAGTTCTATGGGTGAGAAAGGCTATAGATCTGAGTTTGCTTCTAGGATGTGACTCCATTGGTGATGTTGATGAAGAACCTGGTACTTAATAGCTTTCACCAATACCATGTGCTCATCACATCATAGGAAGAGTTACCAACGGTATGTCTAACTAATATGAGTGCACCATGAGAACACACTTAGCAAACAACGCCTGCTACTTTTCTCTTACTATTGCCTCTTTCTACGTACTTGATCTATTTTAGAAAGAAAAATGAAAATAAGAAGAGAAGGAGGATGAGAAAGAGGAATCTAGTGGTAATTATAAATAGATAATATAAAATGTATAATTGAATATCAATTGATATATGATTGATATGCTGCTGGCTAGTAGCTCTGTGGCCTGAGTTACAATAACCTGTTACTCTCCCCGTCTGTCTGGTTTGATTCTGTTTTACTAGAATCTATAGGGAGAAATAGAATAGGTGAGTACCATAAATATAGCATAGATGGATAGCCACCCATCTGTCTGAAAGTTTGCAATCATAAACAATGAATTAATTTGTCTATCTTGGAAAAATGTACACATTTTACACTGTTAGTTAGGTTTTAAAATTACGTACCTTGTTTCAGATTCTGAACACAGAGGTCATCCCAATATTGATGTTTTGTTTTGCTTTTTTGTTAGATTATCAGGGAATCAAACTGACATTTGGCAAACGAATAAGAATGGAAGCCAGGGTTGAAATTGCACTATAGTTTTTCCTAAAAATCTGTGTGTGTGTGTATGTGCGTATGAGTGTGTATGTGCGTGTGCGTGTTCGTGTGTGAGATGTGTGTGTGTGTGTGTGTGTGTGTGTGTGCGTGCAAATATGCATATGTTAAGAGGCATGAGAAGGACAGAGAGGATTGTTTGGTAGCCTGAACTGTCACTCTAGGCATTATTTTCTTAAGATATGGACTCTCACTAAACCTGGAACTTACTGTTTGGGCTAGATTGGCTAACTGTTTCCCAGACCAGCCCACCTCCATCTCCCCAGCACCATAATTGCAAGGGTATATTACCACACCCAGCTTTCACACAGCTGGTGGGGATCCCATTCCAGGTCCTTATGCTTACCCAGGAAAGGCTCTCACCCACTGGACATCTTCTAAAACATCTTGAGGCTGTTCTTGTCATTTGACTAGCCAGAAGCTTTCAACAACATGAGGTCTCATTAAGTATCTATTGAGTTAGTTAATATCTTTGAACATGGCAACGTTCACTAAAGAAAAGACTTTCAAAGAACAAGAATGGGCTTGAGCCAAATCTGTACTCATCTTTGTAGATGAAATCCCTTTGTAATTGCTCAGCTTTTTTTTTTCATTTTATCTCCTAAGGGGAGAAAACAAACGTCATCAGGAATGTTATGCTGATGTTAATATTTATTTAGGTATTTCCACAAAGTAGATCGTAGATAATGAAATTTGACTGGTAAGTAGAAAACGAATTCTGTTACAGTGTGTTTTCGAAACTATTAACCTAAATCTAATTTTCTGGGAGACTATCTACATATCCTGATGTGAAAATTTGAGATTTTTTTTTTCTCAGCATTGTGTTAAAAGGAATTGACAGACAGACACAGGGGCTAGATGAATGATCACACTGATACATGCAAGGGAATCAAGTAAATAAATGATACGATGAGGTGGTGAAAACAGGAAAAACCAGAGTCTGAGAAGAAAGCTGTGAGGATTTGTTCAGTCGACTTAACAGCCATGCAGGCAACTTGATCACTGGTGGGAAGTGCGTACATCTCAGTGACAACCAGAACAATCAGCAACAGATCACACACAGGTCCCGTATCCTAATGTTCTTTTTTTGTCTTTTCTCTTCATTAATTCATTTATTTATTTGCTTTACATCTTGATCACAGCCCCTCCTCTCCTTCAATCTCCTCCTCTACCCCCCTCCCCTTTTCATTCTAGAAGCAGGAGGCCAGCCATAGGTACCAACCCACCCTAGCACATCAAGCTGCTGCAGGACCGGGCACATCCTCTCCCACTGAATTCAGTTAAGGGAACAGGATCCACAGGCAGGCAACAGAGTCAGGGTAAGCCCTCGCTCCAATTGTTGGGGAACCTAAATGAAGAGCAAGCTGCAATATGTGTGTGGGTGGGGGCTAGGTCCAGCCCATTTGTACTCTTGGTTGATGGTTCAGTCTCTAGGAGGCCCCAAGCATCCAGGTTAGTTGACTCTGTTGATCTTCCTATGGAGTTCCTATCCCATCTGGGACCCTCAGTCCCTTCCCCAACTTTTCCACAACTCTCTCAAGCTCCCTTCAATATTTGGCTGTGGGTCTCTGAATCTGTTTCAGTCAGCTGCTGGGTGGAACCTGTCAGAGGACAGTTATGCTAGGCTCCTGTCTGCAAGCATAACAGAGTATCAATAGTCTCAGGGATTGCTTCGTACCCCTTGGGATGGGCCTTAAATTGAGTTAGTCATTAGTTGGCCTTTCCCTCATTCTCTGCTCCATCTTTGTCCCTGTACTTCTTGTAGGTAGGCCACATGTTGGGTTGAAGGTTTTGTGGATGGATTGGTGTTCTTGTTCCTCCACTGGGAGTCCTGCCTGGCTACAGTTGGTAGCCACATCAGGCTCCATATGCCCCACTGCTAGGAGTCTCAGCTAGAGTCACCATCTGAGCTCCTCTCCCCCATTTCCATTTGATATTTCTACTCTCTCTCCCAGGTTTTCTCCACACGTGGTCCTCCCCACTCCATATTTCCCTCTGTATCCCCTCTCCCACCTAGTCCCCTCCCTCCATCTACCTCTCATGACTATTGTATTTCCCCTTCTGAGTGATATTCAAGCGTTCTCCCTTGGGCCCTCATTGTTATTTAGTTTCTTTGGGTCTGTGGATTGTAGTGTGGTTATCCTGTACTTGATAGCTAACATTCACTTATAAGTGAGTACATACCATGCACATGCTTTTGGGTCTGGGTTACTTCACTCAGGATGACCTTATCTCGTTACATCCATTTGCTTGCAAATTTCATGATGTTGCTGTTTATAATTGCTGAGAAGCATCCCATTGTACAAATGAACCACAACTTCCTTATCCATTCTTCCATTGAAGGGCATCTATGTTTTCCCAGTTTCCGGTTATTATAGACCTTGAAAGAATACGTTTCATCTTCATATGGAAAAAAAAATTCAGAACTGGATTTTGTACAATAAAAGAACTTCTGGAGGTATCACCATCCCCGATTTTAAGCTGGAATACAGAGCAATAGTAATAAAAAAAATGCATAGTATTGGTATAAAAACAGACATGTTTATCAACAGAGTCGAAATAAAGACCCAGAAAAACTTACACACCTATAGACACTTAATTTTGACAAAGAATCCCAAGCTATGCAATGAAAAAAAAAAAAAAAGAAAGAAAGAAAGAAAGAAAGAAAGAAAGAAAGCAAGCATACCTCCAGAAGTTAAATCAAAACTGAATTGGTTTAGAACACAACTGAATGTACTAGTTAGGAGTTACACTAATTTGTTCTACTCTCAGGTTTTCCTAAAGGAAATATTAAGCCTTTCCCCTAGAGAGTTCTTGCTAAAATTTCCTCCTGGCAAGAGACATGAATGTCTACAACCAAAGCATAGGCGGAGTAAGGGTGATCCCAAAGCAGCCTTGCAGATAAGTCTTCACCCAGAATAGATAATGCCTTCCGCACAGACACACAGGCAGAGCCTCCTTTTCCTGGTTTTTCTTGATCTACAAATTCAAGCCCCTAGGCTAGACCCCGAGGTCAAATTAGGGCAAAAATCCCATAAAAAGGGGCGGAGGGTGGCTGGATACTTAGTTGAAGGATGTCAACAGTCCATATGCAAAGTAATTGGACTTTCAAAAAGAGGCAGAGCTGATTTCATGAAGAAGATAATAAGTTGACTCAGAATCCTAACTTCCAACAAGAGGGTATGAAAGTTATTATTAATCTTATGCCTGAAGAAAGCTTCTCTACAAGGTTAGAGAAACTTTGGACTTGAAATAATGACTGATGCTTATCCAGGAAGTCCAAAAGGAAATGTCCCCATGTTAGTTACTTTTATCATGATGACTAAAGTACTTGATAGAAACAAATTAATGGAGGAAAGATTTATTTATTTTTTTGCTCCTGGGTCAGTAGATTTCACTCTTTCATAGTGAGGAAAGCAGGGTGAAACCATCCGATCCATGGCAACAAACACATAAGGCATAGACTGTTCACACTGTGATGAATTGAGAAAAAAGAGTGAAGCTTGGACAAGGGGCTGGGTTGCAGTCATAAATGCTTGCCATTCAAGCTTGACCTGAATTGGGATCACCAGTATCTATGTGAAAAAATCAAAAGCTGGGAGTTTTGGTGCACAGCTGTAATCTCAACTCTGGGAAGGTAGAGACAAGGGAATCATCAAAGCTTGCTGGTAAACCAGTCTCATCATATATATGAGCTTCAGGTTCAGAAAATAAAGAAAAAAATAACTGAAGAGGACACCCAACATTGATCTCTGCCTCCACATACACACAGTTAAAACAAACAAACAAAAAAGAAGAGCGAGATGATAGTGAAATATAGGTAGATGATGGATAAATAGGTAATAGACTGATAGAGATACACATCTTTCTAACCTACTTCTATCAGATAGTTCTATTTTTTAAAAGTTGTACACCATCTCAAAGCAATTCTACTCCCTAGGAAACAAATATTTAGAACATGAAACTGTAAAGAATGCTTTAGTTCCAAACCATAATAGTTAATACAAGGCCTTCTAAAAGGATGAATTACCCAGTAAAAGTTTATGGCAGTTAAGTAGCAAAAACAAAACGAAACCAAAGACATCTAAAAATATGAAGGAGATAGTTCATCATGTTTAACACATGCTACTACATCTTTGATATCAATTTACAAACTGGGTCATGAAATTGCCCAAAGAAAATTCGACTTTCTCGAGTACTGACCTGGACCACTGAAGACTGAACTAAAGCTGTCATTTTTATTACTCTATGATGTTTGAGTCTGAGATTGGAACATATATCCATCAGCATTCCTGCTTCTGGGGTTATTACCTTGGCTTCATTATGTCCAAATGCATTCCTCTTCCTCCCAATCCACTGTGCCTATTTAATGACAGAATAGTCATGGGTTTTATAAGCTCATTCCCTGATCTTTCACTCTGATCTAGAACAGGTAGTGCTCTGTGCCTCAATTTCTCACCCTCTGAAATGTCGAGAGTAGGAGTTGAATCATAATTCCGTGGTAGTACTCTTAACTAGCTTTCATGAAGTCCTGAGTTATATCCTTAACATGCATGATAAAAAGGAGAAGAAAGAGGAAATTATAAAACAAAGTATCAAGAAATAGAATGATGTCAGCAAGCAACTAAATAAAGCTAACGAGTGTTACAAGTTGTAACAAGTCACAAGAAAGGGGACTAAATGCAAAGGAAAACAAGGGCTCTTCTCCAAGAGTGTTTGGAGCAGAGCAGTAAGATGTTACAGTGCTAAGTAGAGATGTTCAAGAACATGGAGACACATGACAGACATATAAAGATGATAACTAGTCATGTAGTCCCCACCATCCTAACACTCTAGTAAAGATCTACCCTGAGCTAAGGACTTCTCCACTGGATAGACCAAATGGAAACAGAAAGCTCTAAAAGTCCCTCAAATGCTACAGTCATCGGAAGTATTTGCTTCTGGAGAATTCTTACAGACATACAAATTGGGATGCAGCCATGAACCGTCACCCCACCACACATACTATATTGCTTTAGACCAAGAATTCTCAATCTTTCTAATACTGCGACCCTTTAATGCAGTTCCTCATGTTTGGTGACCTCTAAGGATAAAATTATTTTTATTGTTACATCCTAAGTATAACTTTCCTGTTGTTATGGATCACAGTATAAACATCTGATATGCAGGATGGTATTAGGCAACCCTTGTGAAAGAGTCATTTGACCCCTAGGTTGAGACCCACTGCTTTAGACTCTAGAGCCAGAGCCCAGGCCATACTACATTTCTGTTTTCCATCCAGACTTCTACTGTGCAAAGCCATCTTGAACCCATCCATGGTCCCCTGAAGCAGCTGAGTGGCTGCCCAAAGCCATCCGATCAGCCTACATGTGCTATACAAGCCAGGTGACCCCATCCATAATCCCCTCACAAAAAGACTAGGGTGGCTAAGTGTAAATTTAGAGAGCCATCTTAACCAGAATCCTACTTGAGATTATTCAAATTTCCATAACTCAGAGATTTTAATAACTCCTGATCAAAGGTTTTCTGTTGAATAGGTCAACTATTATGCCAATGCCCTGTGACAATCTTGATTTTGTTTTTAAGTATTTCATTACAGTCAAAATTAGATGTAGTAACTAAATTTGTCAATTTATGACCATTTTCCCCCTACGAAGTTTTAAAGAAAATGTAAATGCGATACAAGTTGTCTTCCTTTTTGAGAACTTTTCAAATAAACTCAGAATCAGTAATAATTTTTTTTGGCAGAATATGAAATGGGGCCTTTGGTTCCAGAAAAATAATTTCAAGATCCAAAGCAGCTGTCCTCAGCTCTCGCACCTCAGATACGAATGGTCTCTGATTTCACTCCAGTTGTAGCCTTTCCCACACCAGACAACCTCAACCTATTACACCCAAAATGGAAGTGTTTGCACTAGTGCCCTGAGTGCTCTGATGCCTGCCAATGTCCTACTACACCAGGTTTCTGGGATTCGCCACTGTGAACCGTGCAATCAGCCAACCGTGGTTCAAAATATCTGAATTTGAAAATCTACTTAGGAAAGAAATCAGTTTTCTAAGCAACCCGGGAACATTTCACATTAAGCTTAAGAGGTATAAAGAGACATCCTTTGGAGTCCCTGGTTTTCTCCTCAAGTCAGAGTCCTGGAACAATCAGGTGCATACCAACATCTTTAATCTGTGCAGTAAGGGGGAGGTGTAGCCACTCAGATAAGCCAGCCCCTTCATCTTCTATTATATTCCATTCTCAATTATTTGGGCCATTCATACTTCTAAAAAGATGGAAATCTTTGTGAGGCAAAGGCCTCATTTAGATGGTCTAATTCTGCCAGATGGTCCAATGCTCTAAAATGGTCTAATTCAACCAGTTGATTTTGCTGTACACTCTGAGAGGCAAGAGGAAATTTATCTGAAGAGGACCTTGTTAGTCCTTTTCATATACTCAAGTATGAGGCTAGAGAACTGACCCAGGGGTTGAGAGTGTCTGCTGCTCTGCTAGAGGACCCAGGTTTGATTTCCAGCACACATATGGCAGCTCACAACCATTTGTAACTCCAGATCTAGGAATTCTAACATCCTCCTGTGGCCTCCTCCACAGGCACCAGAAATGCCTCTGGGGTATAGTCATACATGTAGGCAAAACACTCACACACAAAAGAACAACAAATAGGTCTTGTGATAGTCATCCTCAAGATACCTTTTAATTTCTTTTTAAAATTTTTTAAGTTCGTTGGTAACATAATAAATAGTAATAAGTTCCTAATGAGAAAGAACTAGAAAATATTATTTTAAATTTCTTGTGATAAACATCAACCTCAGCCAGAAATGTTGACTTAATTACATATAAAATTGCTGCATTAAAATTTTTTTAAATGTATATATCTTATTCATAATAAGGCAAAAACAACCTGGGTTGAGGTGTCAAACTAAAGCAAAGTGTGTATATATATATATATATATATATATATATATATATATATATATATTATGGTTTGTACACTTACACACAGAAAGAGAATCAGTGTGAGATAAACAGAGAGGGGGAAGAGTGAGAGCGAGAGAGAGAGAGAGAGAGAGAGAGAGAGAGAGAGAGAGAGAGAGAACACAAATGGAGAAGCTCACAAAACAGTTTGCAGGAGTGGATCTTCCAGGGATCGAACTCAGGCCCTCGGGCTTGGAAGTAGGTGGCTTTACTTATCCACTGAGCAATTTCACCTGCCCAGTGTATACTCTGAAATTCTATGTCAGACCCAATGCACTTATTGGAGTATCTTTTATAATGTTTTATATCTGGTACTGGTCAGTCAGTCATGTGGTAGTCATTCAAGTGTGAGGCCCTGAGCTCAGATCTCCAGCTGGGAGGAGAGGAGGTGCACACCTGACCCTGGCACCGGGGTGTGTAAGAGATCAGAGACAGGACTATGTATAGGGCCTGCTGGCCAGCCTGTCTAGGTGAAGCATAAGTTCCAAGTTCAGTGAGAGGTCTTGTCTCAAAAACAAACAGGGGAAGCAATTGAGGAAGATTTCCTATACTGTCATGGGTCTTCTACATGTACACACACAGACACACACACACACACACACCTCTGAAGTAAAAGTGACTCTTCTATGACTGTCCCTGAGCCTCCACAACCATTTTTGACACTTCATCATTTGCAGAGCTGGGAATCCTCATTATGAGACTCAGCAGGCAATAGGAAACTGCCTCTCTGATAGCATGTCTGTTATCTCTTTTAATAAAACTTAATTTCCTTTCTTTCTGCTTATGCTGTCAGAGATCAGCCCCTTGCTTATTTTATTGACAGCCACTGGTCAACGAGCAAGCACCCCAGACTGTCTGTTTTGATTCACATCACTTGTTTCATTCACCCCTCCAGTCTTGATTTCCGTGCAAAGCCATGGGAGAATGAATTTGAGGTTGTCCCTCAGCAGAACCAGCATTTTCCACACACATCACTGCTTGGCGTGAAGAGGATGCTGAAGGAACAGCCACAGTATGTACAGCCAAAAGTGCTGATGGGAATCCTAGGAATGAGAGCTCAAAGAATTGTCCCACGTTCTGAGGCACTTTTCTCAGAGCATACTCAGCCCATAGTGGGACTGGACACCCAGCCCTCTAAGCTCTGCTCAGCCTGGGGGTTTGAATCATGACAGGATGTGGCAGCCTAGAGTCTGGATAATGTCGTACCCTGCAACAGAATGCATCAAATTAGAAAATGGAAACTTCTCCTTCCCCAAACTGTAATTTAGCTGCCACTTGCCTTTAAAGCAGCTGAAAACAATTTCTTGAAAGTGAATGTTTATTTCCTGAAGTTTCATGAATAATTACCAGCCTATTTTCTACACAGTCAACATTCCTCCAGCCTCTCCCGTAACCCTGTCAGCAGTGTGAGCTCCTGGCACATGCTACAGGGGTGGTCTTTTGCATGTAAAGATACTGTCACTAAAATGTGTGGCACCTTTGATCTGAGGTGTGGGCCACGCTTCACCTACGGTGCTCTCATCACGCTCAACACACTGTCAGCTTGTGAGTGTGCGTCTGTGTACTTCCAAGTTCATTTCCTAAATGCCACGAGAAGGATCCCATGGGAAGGGGGCTTCTGGTTATACATCTGTCTTATCACAGGAAGAGAAGGGCAATATAATGAATTTTTCATGAGCCGTGTTTCCTAGTGTTCACTGAGAAATCTTCGCCTGTCTAAGAAGCAGCTTTTGACCTCTATGGTGAGGGAGTTGGCCAACACGCGCCATCATTAGGATGGTTGGAATCAAAGGTTTTCTTTCATGTTAGTCTTCATGGGTACAGTAAAGTGCATATTTTAAAATTTGTACTCCTGTGTCTTAACAAACATATGCTGTCTTTAGTTGGGGTTTCCATTGCTGTGAAGAGACACCATGACCACGGCAACTCTATAAAAGAAAAACATTTCATTGGGGCTGGCTTACAGTTTCAGAGGTTTAGACCATGATCAGGAAATAATGGCAGCATCCAGGCAGACATGGTGCTGAAGGAGCTGAGAGTTCTACATCGAATCAGCAGGCAGAAGGAGGAGAACTGGATTGAACTTCTGAGACCTTGAAGCCCACACACTAAAGATACACTTCCTCCAACGAAACCATGCCTACCTCAACAAGACCACACCTTCTAATAACGCCACTCCCTGTGTCCATGGGGGACATTTTTATTCAAACCACCACTACATATGCTTTGTAAAACTGTGTGCCTGAAGGTCAGTGAACTAGTCATGAAGCAGCTTTAATGTTGCCAAAAGTAACGGCTTTCATGTCCCTGTGTGTAAGTGTCAAGGTTTGTATCAATAGAAATACTGAGAAATTTGTCAGTTACTCTGACACAGAAATGTAAAGTTTCTATTGCATTTCAGATTTTTTTTTTTTTTTTTTTTTTTTTTTTTTTTTTTTTTTTTTTTGGTTTTTTTCGAAACAGGGTTTCTCTGTGTAGTCTTGGCTGTCCTGGAACTCACTCTGTAGACCAGGCTGGCCTCGAACTCAGAAATCCGAATGCCTCTGCCTCCCAAGCGCTGGGATTAAAGGCGTGCGCCACCACCGCCCAGCTGCATTTCAGAATTAATACTTGTGAACAAAATACTTATTATCAGGAACAAAATAGCTCTTATCTTGCAGTAGCATAGTATTTTAGCAAGTATACTTTTATCTTATTTTATTTTATATGTAAATGTGTACAGTATATATGTGTGGTGCTTGTATATATGTGTGTGTACCTGTGCAGGTGATGATGGGCATACAGACGCCAGAGGAAGACACTAGGTGTCCTGCTTTGTCATACTCTGCCCCATTCCCTTGAAATATGGTCTCTCGGTGAACCTTACAACTAAGCTGGTAACCATAACACTCAGGGGACCTTCAGCCATCTCCCATAGCCCTTCCTTGCTGGTACATGTGGCCAATGACTTATAATGTGTATGTCAGGCCTTTTAACTCTGGCTTTTGTGCTTCTGTTTATAAAGAAGGTACTCTTATGAAATGCATTCTCTCCCTAGCCCAGAAAGTGTTCCTTTAAAATACATTCTTGGGCTGGAGAGGTGGCTCAGAAGTTAAGAACTCTTCCAGAAGCCCTGAGTTCAATTTCCAGCAACCACATGGTGGCTCACAACCATCTGTAATGGGATCCAATGCCCTCTTCTGGTGTGTCTGAAGATGGCTACAGTTTACTTGTATAAATAAAATAAATAAATCTTTTTTAAAAATACATTCTTAACATAATCTCTGATCTTCACTCTGCCACCATCTTGGCCAAGTATAGTTAGCATTTCTATTTTCCAGAAGAAAAAACAAAAGGTAGAGAAAAACCACAGTTGTTAGGCTGAATACACCTCAGAGGTTTTCACAGGGCCTTCTTAACAGTCTAGCTTTATTTCAAGGCCATCAAACTGTAGGTTACCAGATCCTGCATTCCTTTTCTGGCATAAGATCATCCAAGCACACTACTGTTGCCCCAACATTTCCTTGCCAGAGAATGTTTATTGCTCTGTTGTGTGGTTTATAACATTTTCTGTATTTCTAACTATTTAATTTCAGATTTCCTGTTTTGTAGAAACATAGTGTAAGAAACTGGCAGTAAGAACTTTAAATCAGTGTCTGTTCTGCTATTCTATTGGTACCTAAAGTTAATAAAACAATTCTAAACTAAGTGTCAGAACCTTCTTTGAACTGGTCTATAGAACAAGTATATCTTAGAGAAATCACTGTTGACAAAACAGTGGAGTTTTATTCCCCAAACTGTGACACTGGTGTTTTGATTGTAATAAATTTGTCTTTGAAGCCTTGTCTCCAATGACATGTATTTATCATATGTAGAAAAGGAAAATACCTGTAGACTTAAAATACCAGCACACAAACTCGTACAAAGTCCTAGTGCTCAAAATCACTGAGAAAGGCAAGGGGAGAGCTGTTATTGATCTTTTAAAGTCATAGAAACCCAAGTTATCTCACTCAGGGAATGTTCTATCATACTTCTTTGTTTGATTGCCACTGATTTGAAGGGGGAAAAAAATCCAAATTAAGGATTGGAGGTCAGTGTTAAGAAGCAGAGCTTCCTATTTGGTAAATGTTTGAAGTACATGAGTGAGCTGGAGGAAAGAGATCCCACCGGAGGAGCCCAGATGCTCTGACCCAACTTAGTCCGTGCGGTAAGCTATGAGAAAGACAGATCACTACTTTGCAGGAGTCATTGTGCTCTTAAAAGCCACAGTTATAACCGAGTGACTATCTTGTATCTATTATCTGAAAAGTTTTTATTCAGCTGTTGACATGATATCTCTTTGGATCTCTGATAGCGATTTCAGAGTCCTGAGTCCAGATCTGAGCTGCCGAGTTTCCCGTCTGACATCCTATTGTCTCCATCCTCACTGAATGTAAGGGCGACTTTGGAGCCACTCGAGTTCCTGGCAGCCTTGTCTCCTGTGTTTTTTTGTAGCCTGTATTAGTCAGCTTAACTGGCATTAAAAATAGCCAGACTTGGGTGGTTTAAGTAAAGGAATGCATTTTCTTACAGTCCTGGAACCTGTAACTGTAAGATAACAGTGTCGTATAGTCAGGGTCTAGTGAGGGCCCTCATGGTCGCAGGTGGTATTCGTGGTCACATGGTGTTATCACGGGGCAGAGAGAAGAATCTCTCTGGTATCTTCAGGAGTTCTCATTGTGTTATCAAGGCCTTCAGAGGCTCCACGGGGAATCCTTGAATGAAAGAAGGAACAGATTAAGCTTGGGTTGGGTCAACATCATTTACAGCTTGCCAATTTCTGACAAATACATTCTGTCACTATCTCCATTCCTCCTACTCACATTTCCTCCCCCAAGCCCCCATGTCCATACGTCATGATATAAGAGGTCGGAGCTTCAATATATAAAGAAAGGGCACAATTTGGTTCACAGTATACTCACATCTAATCAGGAAGCTCTCTTAGCTGTACTTTGCACACTGCCTATTAGAACCAAATCACGTTACACGAGCTTGTGCCACTGCTCCCTCTCATCAATACGATTACAAGCATCTTCTAGTCAGTCTCCCTTCCTCGATGTCATAACACCGTCCCAGAGTAAATCTTCTTAAATGAAACCTAACTCATATCATTTCTCTGCTCCCAATACACACACCTGATGGCCACTCTCACCTCTTCCTCTACTTTCTGCTCATTTACTCTGTTTGAGCTTGAATTTGTCGTGTCGGGGGTATTTATACCGCAAGGCCTTTAAATAGAACTTCCTGTGTACAAAAAGAGCATGGCCATGACCACATGGCTGCCTGTCTCCTATTTCAATTCTTTCTAAAACTCTCACCTTTATGGTAAGGTGTCTTCCGCCGTAAAGTCTCCCACGAGCAACTTTCCAGTATCACCTATCGGGTTCTCTTTCTTTGACTTCATCATAGCGTCTATAACATGTTATAGTTAATATTGTGTTATACATCGCTCATTTATCCCATTCCACTTTAATGTAAGCTCCTGAGCTACAAGAATCATGAACTACGTTGTGTGTTGTTACAACCCAACCTGCTCGAGATAAGTCTGCACAGCAAAGGGGCTCAGTAATGTTCAGCGAATGAAGGAAGAAAGAAAGTGTACCTTTGATCTGTGTCATCTGCAATTTGGAAACTCCCAAGGAATTCTGTTCCTCTGTGGCTTCTCCTGTCAATACCCCATGCTCCCTCCGGCTTCTTGGACATTAGTTGGTGAATAGACACAGTATACTTTTTCACATACAAGATGGTAGAGAGCTAAACTTCAGAGTATATTTCCTAGTTCAAAGAGGACAGAGAGGTTAAGGACAACAACAACAAAATAGACACATATCACAAAATTCAGTAAGAAAAGTGTTAATTTCGAAAAGGGTTTAGAGAAAAGGTTGATTGAAAGAAGTTAGAAATTATGACTAAGGAAGACTTTTCTGAATTGGAGGGAGTTTGAAAACTGAAAAAAAAAAAACACATGATATGAAGTATTATGTAATTATGTTATAAGGCTGTGTCATGTATTCTGTTCATTCACTTTTATGAAATTATTGCTATCACTCTCCAAACTGGGCCTTTTACCTAAAGGGAAGTCTGGCATTTGGCTTTCACATTGAACTAAAAGGGCTTAGCATAAGAATAGGCAGCAGTAGTCCAGTAGGAAAGCCTATCTGCTTGGCCTCATAGTAAATCAGCAAATCAAACCTCAGAGACTTGACATAGTGAGGAGACAGGGAACCTCAGGCATGTCAAGCTTTCCCAGGAGGCCAGCAGCTGAGCCAGGCGAGCACAAAAGCAACATAATCACCTTGCTCATGACTTGGAGTTCATCTCCTCTGCAGTAGGTCGGCAAGCAGTTTCAGTGAGAAAATAGCGAATGTCAGTCTTAGAAAGAAGCATGAATATATTACCTAGTTAATTGAAAGGCTTCAGGCAACCCAGGAACAAACCTCATTGACTTTATCATAGGAAGAGCAGGAAAGGAGTGAAGATCTTTCACAGTGCTTTGTAATCTTTCAGCTTTATTTACATATACATTCTGTTTCTTGTAGTTCTTTTTTTAATGTATACAGGCTTATTGATATTTTTCATCTTTATTGTGCACTAGTGATAAAAAAAAAAAACAGTAAAGTAAGAAATCATGTCAAAACTGTATGCCCACATAGATTTCATTAAAATCCATGAGCAAAGACTTCATTAGAATCCAGGAGTCACTGTTCTATCCATTTCTATTAGTAAAAACCACACACATCACACTTTGTATCCAGGTTTCTGACTCCCATTCCAGTGACGTCTGTATATTTAATTATATACAGCTACATGTGTATATTTAATTATATACAGTTACATAGTGACCTACTAAAGATAAATGGCTATAGTTTGTAAGAAACACAGAAGACAGTGATGGCTTTTGATAGAGTAGGACATAAAATATCTGTTCATTCATTCATTCATTCATTCAGTCCCTTGCAAGGAGCAAGGATATGACAAGCATGTAAGAGAAGACAAGAGAAATTCAATTGCAGGTTTAAGAAATGTTACACTGTGTCTCTTGCTAGGTATGCAGCTCCAGGGTGAGTCTTTGCCTAGCAAACTCAAAGTTCAGGGTTCAGTTTCCAGGCTCCACAAACGAAAACCAGTTCTGTCCTGAAGACAGTGACATTCATATATTCACCAGGAAGTACCGTCACTTAAAAGGAAGATGCTAGACCGGAGAGAGAGGTGAGGACTAGTGACAGGAAATGGAAAAGACAGGATAAGAGCAGCCAAGAGTGAAGGAATGGATGAGATGAGGCAGGAGAGTGCCATCAACTAGGCCGTGACAATAACTAGATGAGCCAAGCAGGCGATGCTGCTTTGAAGACTAGAAGAATAATGATTCCAGAAGCATGATTCCAGACAGTGTCGAACAACATAGAGGAACAGATGTAAACTGCTTATTTGAAAGATTTTACAAGAAAGCAGATAGGGGTGAACATATCAGTACCTAGGGAGAGCAGCTGGGTCAAGACATTTGCTTGCTTGCTTGCTTGCTTGCTTGCTTGCTTGCTTGCTTGCTTGCTTACTTTTCTTTTTTAAAAAAGATTTCTATCTTTGTTTGTTTAGTGTGTGTGTGTGTGCGCGTGCGCGCACGCATGCGTGTGTGTGTGTGTGTGTGTGTGTGTGTGTGTGTGTGTGTGTGTGAGAGAGAGAGAGAGAGAGAGAGAGAGAGAGAGAGAGAGAGAGAGAGAGAGAGAGAGAGACGAACAGGAGGAGGAGAGAGGGAGAGGAAGGGAGAGGTGAACAGGTGCCCACGGGCTTCTTGAAGAAGGCCTCAGAACTTCTAGAAGCCGCGGGAAGTTGTGAATGACACAATACTGCGCTAGGAACCGAATCCAGGCCCTCTGCACCAGCAGCAAGTGATGTAGACTGCTGAGTCACCTCTGCAGCTCGGGAAGAATGTTTTCTAAGACATTAGACATATATTGGGCTGGGTGGCATACAGCAAAGCTGTGACTGAGGGGGGTGGGTTATGTGGTGGTGGAGGAATTATGATTCCTGAGAGGGTGGAGAGACGCTAAGGGTGGGGCTTGATGGTTCTGAGACAGAGGAGTTGGTTAAACAACAGGGATCTCAGCTGTAGTAGAGGGGAAGACTTCTTTGTTGAGACAGAGAGGAGAATTGCATGCCAGTGAATACGCCTCTCTAGTGATGTAAGTGCCCCAGACGGTCTCGCTCTCTGAGGATAACTTCCTTCGCCATTGTCACAACTTTATCCAGCAACAAAAGCAACCAGGTTCATGCCCACTGGTAACCAGACTTGTCTCTCCTTCCCCGGTTTGGTTTCCACTGTGTGTCCAAATTTGATTTTTTTACCCAAAGTGTCTTCTGTGAAGCCGATTGAGTATTTCCTGCTTTCCATCTTATATGCTCTCGTCACGCGGGTAATACTGACGCACACAGACGTCCACCTCTCACCATGCCACTCCGGCTGCGTTTCTTCTGGGAAAGGAACTGTCTGGTCTCTTTAGATAAAGATCACCAGAAATTAATGTAATTTGATCCTTGCCTGTGCTGTCATTTTTTTTTCGTGATTTTCAATTTGATTTTTACATGAAGCATGATGTATTTGAGAATTAATAATAGCACTTCCCTCTGCTTTAGTCATATTCTGTTTTTCCATTTTCAAAAATGAATCATTTAGGGCTCTGAGCTCCAGAGGCGAGCAGACACAGCTCAGCAGATGAACAAGACAGAATGGAAAATTAAAGCATTAGAATTTCTCCCTCCTCACACAAAATGGGAAATAAATTTGTTCCTAGTATTTGACGTGTGAACAAAATACAAGCTTTCTGACCCAGTTCCCATGTCACCCTGCCCTGAGGGCTATGGGAACCTTCTGCTTACTATGGCCTATGGCAGCACCTGTTTAAGGAAACCTGTCCACCATGTCTTCACTTTAAGGATCATTTTCATTAAGGAGTTCAAGTGGTTTGAAAAGATTCTGGCAGGAAAAAAAAAAAACACACACACACAGATTAAAGGTTCTGTTCCTAACACAAGCACAAGTTAAGTCCTAGAAATTACAAGAACTGTCACTTTCTAAGGTGAGTTCAACATCAACCAACACACACACACTTACATACACACGTTACCTATAGTCACACCATATACAAACAATTTAAAGACTAGCAAGTAACTAGTTTACAAAATTTCCATCCATAAGAAGATTGTTTCAATACAGATTTGTACATAATTATCCTTAGAGGAAGCCATGATCCTAGATAGAGATTCAGCCTTTTAGATGCTAATAAATACATATACTACAAGCAGATAAATCAATAAGTAAATTGTCACGTGAGTTTTATCTAAACGTCTACAATAATGACTGGGATACTTTGACCTAGTAAACTTCTAGGAATAATTTTTCATAAAGCAACAAAACATCATGACTCTCATTTATCATAGCTTTGAGAATAAAGGCAGTTTGGTATAGCTTTTAAAAACATATTTATTTTTCATGACGTTTATGCCCGACACTGTAGTACATGACTGTGCATCCAACAACTTATTCTCAGCCTGGCATACTATTTATTAACGGTGTATCAGAGAGCTCAAGTGGCCAGTATCACATTGAAATTTTTCTTCTCACTTCTACCACAGTTTGAAATGGCCCACCTATAAAGTAGCTTGCCAAGGTGCCTCAAATATTGAATCTTGCTCATAACTTAGAACTTGATTTTTCTACTCAGAATACTCACTGAGGAATATGGAAAAAAAATTGTTGTCAACAGTCCCACTGTGCTAGGAAACAAGCACTCCTAATTTTGTCTTCAGGAAGAATCCATACCTAGTCATGCATTGTGACCAACAGGTACACCACATTTTTGTCATATGATGAGAGTTATCTTTTTTAAGCATTGTTAGTGTGGGGACACATTGCAAATATAAATCCGCGTGCTGCTGTTGATTTAAGGAAGCTCCAGCATGAATTCTACAAATTGTGTTTTCCTTCTCAAATATTAACAGCTTCGTGCAAGTTCCTATGTGTTCAGATCACTGCACAGTAATATTAAAGAGAACCTAGCTTGCATTTTATTAGTGTTTTGTTTGGAAACTGAGAGGTTAGCTCTGCAAGCCGTTAGCTGGTTCTTACCTGCATGGTGATAGATGTTATAAAAATGAAAACTCTATTGTGTTATTTTGAATTAAAAAAATAATATTTAAATGAAAAATGTGTAAAGTAATGACTGCTGAGGTTTACATAGTACCTGTTTAAAAGTTTTCAAGTACTTTAGAGACTTATTAATTCTAACATTTTCCCTAGAGTGGATAACAAACTGACTGAGAACACTGAAGTAATGGAGTCACGTGGTGTTCCCAGGCTTCATTAGTGAGCAATGAAGAAGCAAAGATAGAATCAAGAATCACCTATGGCATAGTTCCACTAGGCCAAGAAGCTATCTAAGCAATAAAGTTAGAGTGTTTAGTAATGATATTTTAATGCATTCTGCTCCCCTGAATAAAATGATGTCATTCAAACTATATTTAATCAAACTGTGCTGATTGTGTCATTTTTAAAAACAGGTTTATTCTGAGGGGCCGATGTAATATTATCTCTACAAAGAGACTCTGAGACCATCTTGTTCAGCTAACACTTAGTTAAGCAGCTGCACTAAACTGCTCACAGCAATCTAGATTTTTAAATACTAAAAGTGGCAGAAAGCTCACAGGAATCGCTCTCTGCCCGGTAGCTTCATGTTTTTTTCCTGTCAGTGACTGAAGGTGGACAGGACATTAACCTCTTTCATGACTATATCCCTGTCAGCTTTCTAAGGAATTAAGAAGGACAAGGAAGGCTGCAGCAGATCTCCTTGGGTATAGAAAGTAATTAGGGTAAGAGAGGAAAGAGGCCAAGGTGAAATTAAAATCTTTTAGCATGGCAATAAATTATGGTGATGTCTCCAAAAATTCTGAAGTTAGTGGTTTGCCTGTAAAACATCAACAGACTCTTGAGACCTGTCAGTGCTCAGAATCCAGTGGGAAAATTACACTCTCATTATACACATGTTTTTAAGCAGTGGTCAACTGAATAAAATTAAAACCACAGCAAAAGGCTAGGGTGTGGCTCAATGGCAGAGTGCTGCTGAGTATGTATGAGGTCATAAGTTTTATCCCAAGCAGAACACACACACACACACACACACACACACACACACACACAGAGCAAATAAATAAATAAATAAATAAATAAATAAATAAATTTAATTAAGTAAAAATTCCATAAGCTTCAGACCCAGCTAAGCCCTAAAGCCTATTGACCCATCTTACCTCTAGTACACTGACAGAAAGAGGCAATTAAATGAAGATAAATATTATTTACTTTAGATTATATTTTCTTTCAGATTTGGGATGTATCTATAGAGTATAAAACACACAGCAAAGCAAGAAAGTAGTATCAGTGGTAAAGAGATGAAAACATCAGTAAAAGTAGATATGCAGGTGGACCAAACATTGATGCTGTTGGTTGCTCAAAAATACAAGAAAACAGTAACAGGTATAGCTGAAATACTGCACAACATCCTAAAAAAATATATGGGACAACTGAAAACCCAAACTTAAGAGAAATACTAAAAATAAAACAATTTTATCAGATATCAAGAGCTTATTGTGTAGAGTTAAG
This sequence comes from Arvicanthis niloticus, assembly GCF_011762505.2. Classification (NCBI taxonomy): domain Eukaryota; kingdom Metazoa; phylum Chordata; class Mammalia; order Rodentia; family Muridae; genus Arvicanthis; species Arvicanthis niloticus. Next base: position 34,279,317 of record NC_047671.1, read on the forward strand.
ATCATATTGGCACAGCAGCGTATCCAGAACATGAAGTATTCAATAGAAAATACTGAATTAAAAAATAATCATTCTTGGAAAGCACCAAAATTATATAATGGCAGTGAAATAGTTTCAAATAACTACAGAATGAGAACATAAAGAAAAGGCAAAGAGGAGTCAGTCATATTTAACAAAAGAGTGCCTATAGAGTTTTCCAAAAACAATAAAAATATATAAAGCCGCTTAGCAAGTCTAATCAGGACACATACACAAGAAAACAAGTCATTGCCAATGGCTGCAAACCCAAGGTAAGACTAGTACTAGCCAGAAAAAAAAAAAAAAAAAAAAAAAACAGAAAGGTCAGGTCTAGAGGCTGGAAAGTCCAGGATCCAGATGCTGGTGCATTAAGTGTCTGGTGTAGAGCAAATCCTCATTTCCAAGATGGCACCTTGCTGCTGCATACCACGGAGAGCTGTGTAGCTGAGGCTCAAAGAGCAGACTGAACAAGGCTGCCAGAAGCTTGCTCTTTAACAACCTTCCATTTGAGAGGGAAGAGTCCTTATGGCCAACTTGCCTTCCCTAGATCCCCTCCCTTCATAGAGTCATATTTGCCATTAAAATTCAACATCTAAATCTTCAGGGGACACACTAAAAACATGTCATCTTAGAATAGACAAAGTTTTCTTAGATACCCATTGTATCCATGATAATGATAAATTGATACATTTCATCCCATCCAAATTAAGAATTCCATGTCATAAAAAATTCTTTAAATCTGAATTGGAAAAACATAGAATGGGAAAAAAAAATAGTACCATTATACACATAGTAAATCAATAGTAAACAGTCCAACAGAAAGGAATACAAGAATGGCCAAAAAATAAAGACAAAGGGCCTGGCATCATTAGTAACTAAGGAAATGTAACTTTAATACCAAAAAAGAGTATTCTTATCCATGAGACTGGTCAAAATGAAACTCAGAGATTGATATGTCTGAACATTGGTCATTACAGTAAATGAATCTCAGTTGTTGTCTTGAGTTTTGTGGTGGTTAGTTTTTGTCCGTTAGGCACAAGTCATTTGGGAAGAGAGAACCTCACCTCAAGAATTGTCTCTGTCGGATTGGCCTGTAACATGTCTCTGGGGCATGCTGAAGTGTTAACCTATGTAGGAGGGCCCAGGCCACTGTAGGTTATGCCATTCCTGGGCAGGTGAGTCTGGACTGTAGAAGAAAAGTATCTGGGCACATAATGGAGAACAAGCCAGTAAGCAGCACTTCTCCATGGTCTCTACTTAAGGTCCTACTTCCAGGTGCCTGCCTTAAGCTCCTGCCTTGGTGTCCTTTGATAAGGGGCTATAACTTGTTATCTAAAATAATTCCCCCCCCCAAGTTGCTTTGGTCATGTTGGGAACAGAAAGCAAACTAGAACTAGTTTCATTTAAAAACAAATTGCTTTATGGATGTGCACAAGTAGACTTTTGGCCTTTAGTGTTCTATATCAACCTTAACATCTGTTACTAGGCAACTCACCATACGAAGGTTGTTTGCCATGAGTTTGAAATTGTTTACATCTTGAACACATGAAGGAAAAGTATCTTCATATTAGAAGTTGTTATTTTGCCTGGAAGTTTATATATGTTGTGTGTGTGTGTGTGTGTGTGTGTGTGTGTGTGTGTGTGTTGGTGTGTGTGTGTGCACCTCAAATAAAATTTGACTTTTCAAAGTCACAAAATTAATAAACTAAACATTGTTTAGATTTATCTTGTGTATATGACTTTTTTACAGAAAAGTATGAGATTTAACTGAGAAATCTACCTGTGACAGACAAAGAAAATGAGCAGGTTAAACTGAGAAAAATAGAACACTCAGTATGCAAGAAGAAGAACAGAAAATCATCAAGAACAATGTCCCTATGAAATTAGGTAAACAAGAAATTATAGAAGGAAGAAACAGAATTTAAGTTTTATTTATTCAAAATAATTTTATTTTATTTTATTTTATTTTATTTTATTTTATTTTTAGTGAGCCTTCTTCTTAGCCTTTGAGGAAGAATTCCATAGTCTTTGTCCATTGAGTCTCTTAGTGAGTAATATCAGGGGGCTGAGCTTCTCCTCCCTCTACTGACAAGCAGTGATGAGAAATATGAGACATTTATTAACACAGATATATTCAGACTTATTGATGAAAAGGAAAACTCTATCACGTAATTCCCATGATGCCAAAGGAGACTCTACTTTATTGATTCAACAGTTAATAGAATAAGTCATTTTTATGACCTGTTCAAAACGGCTTGAGTTTGAATGATGAGTTTTATTTGGTCACTTTAAGCTTTTTTGGTGCTGTGGAGGAAAACATTCTGTTGCAATAAATATTTTATGCATGTTTTTAAAACTTGGAGTCCAATTCACTTGGCATGGCCATGTGAGTAGAAATTAAAATGCAGTCACAGAAAGGAAAAAGGAAGGCTGTACCAAGCAATCCTCACTGTTCCAAAGACTACTGGGAAACCAATCATGATGCTTTCGTTTGGTTGCCCTTTTCTTTCACTCATTTCCTCTGTGTTTCCAGTCTGTCAACACAGAATCTGAAAGGGATCTCCAGTCTCTCAAGTATAGTGTCACAATGCTCCCTATACACGTTATCTTGCCTAGTCTCACATACTTGAAAGACAGCAAAGTGTTTCAGATAAATCCCTTACAATGATCATATCCGTGATCATCTAAACATGAAGATGGATGGTTTGAAACAGGAAAAGCCTGATACATAGCTCACCCGAACTAGTTCCTATCATCGAATGTGGAAGGGAAATAAAATTTCCCCTAACACTTTTTTTTTTACAGAACATTTCTAATCATCTGAGCTCTGCAGTCTACCCAGTTGTTTGAAAATGTCAACTCTATTGTGACAGCTTAACCACTACTTTCCTAAACATCGTTTAGGAAAATACACCACCATTTTTAGAAATCATAATATGTAACAAATAATTATCCAATAGCTATAATCTTTGAAGCAAAGTGTGAAGGGAAAATGAAAACTTAGTCATATCAAGAGATCCATAATAATTGAAATGCATGTGTTTTTGTGGAGTGAGTTCACAAAAGAAATGTGGTATTAGAGCAAGGTTTATACTTCTCACTAAAATGTAAACAGTTTTGATAGAAGATGTGTGTGTGTCCTATGATTTATATATATATATATATATATATATATATATATATATATATATATATATTACACACACACACACACACACACACACACATATATATATATAAAATGTTTCTATCCTATATACCATGTATGTCAACACTAATCAAAGAATGCTATGGTGGCATTTGAATTTCAAACTGCTGAATATTATTATATTTTGTGCTCCAGTTGATAAAATGACAAATGGATTACATAGTATTATGTCTTTCCTACGAAATTGTATTTTAGGAGAAAACGATTAATTAGTATTTTGTGAAATTTTTCTGACAGTTTGTTTAATTAGCCACACTCCTCAATGTTGTTTAATATACCAGGGACCATTGTGAGAGCCTATGGAGATGACTGCATTGTGTCATCAGCTTTAAAATGTAGTTCTAGAATATCTAGCCAAAGATGGCTGCCTAGATTCCCAGTACCAGCCATAACTTTCTTCCTGTTGAATGAGCCTTACATCTAATTAGGCAGCTATTGGTTACCACCAGACATAGGTGTCAGTATTGCACCTTTAGGGCTATACTGACTTGCTGATCATTGTTGTGGTTCATAGAAGTCACATCCAAGAAGAACTATTGATGGCTACCTTAGAATCTGTGTATTGATCCCTTAGAATCTTAAGTGGCACCTTCTGGTAATATGAAAGCTAGTTCCCAAGCAGAAGGAGGAGGTTTGAGTCAGATCCAGCTCAAATCCTTCCAGTCCTATGCCCAAAGTGCATGGTGATTTCAGCAATAAGAACCAAACTTCCACTTCTAGAATTAACAAAGGACAACAGCAATTGCCTACATTGTTTCAGGAGATTTTTGGACTCCCCTGACTAACAACTCAGAAAAATTTCTCATGTCTAATATTGAGATTTTTGTTAGAAAGTCTGTGGTACTTGTGAAAGGTGTTATTATCCTAAGTGGCACAAATGTGTAATATATATATATATATATATATATAATTATTTTCATTTATCTGTTCTTCAAGTGAATGTTATATATTCTTGTTATGTTATGATGGTAATTATCATCCTTTTATGTATATTGTGGAACACCTTGAGTGTTTCTTGAAGGGCTTAACTAGTGGTAATGAGTTCTCTACTTTCTGCTTACCAATAAAATAGTTTTTCCCTCAGCTTTGAATGAAGATTGCACTGATTATACTATTATTCATCACCAATATTTTTTTTCCAGCACCAATGCCCATTCTCTTCTGGTCTGTAAGGTTTCTGCTTAGAAATCCATTGTCTATTGAACTTTTCCTAATATGTGACTGGATACCTTTTACTTGTTTTCAGGATTCTTTTTAGTTCTATACTTTTCAATATGCTTGGATCAAAGTCTAGTTTTGTTGGATCTAGTTAGGTTCACTTGAAATTCTTGAATCTGGATTTCCATATATTCTTGAAGATTTACTAAGTTTTATGACTTTATGAAATTGATTTTCAATGCATTTCCCCCTTTTTACATGGTAAAAATCCTATAATTTTAATATTGGCAACCAAACTTTCATCCTTAATTCTTATAGACTTTCTTCAAATAGCAGTGTGTCGTAGTTTCCTGAGTTCCAAGAATTGGAAAACACCCCAAGTCAATTTCTTCGTTGTAGCAGAGAAATCACTTTCAGATTAGAAAGATCTTGGGTTGGATTTTAGATTCCAATATACAATGCATGTGTCCTACAGAGCTCAGAACACTGGGCTGCTGCTAGAATGGGGTGGCTAAATTTTTCATTAGCTAGATTACTGTCCATAACTGGAAGGCCAGAGTTGAAAACATCAGTTAAGTTTTCCTTATCCTTCTTCATGTAGTCTTCAGTTTCTGGAACTTCTCTTTTTCTAGATCTCTCTCTCTCTCTCTCTCTCTCTCTCTCTCTCTCTCTCTCTCTCTGTGTGTGTGTGTGTGTGTGTGTGTGTGTGTGTGTGTGTGTGTGTGTGTGTGTGTGTTGTCAAGGTATATTTTCTCCTTTGCTTCTTTGACTAGCTCTGCAGCTTACTCACAACTTCACTTCTGATTGGTTTGCTAACATGGGTGGGTAGTCCATTCTTCAGAAGGAAACATCTTGACAAACGGGCACATTTTCCACTTGTATTGACTAATTTTATACTTTTGATGAAGTTCTTGAGACCCTAAAATTTTGTCAGCCCAGTAACTATCAAGAAGAATGTCAAGCAAGTTCTTAAAGGGATGATGTAGTCAAACCTCTTCGGATATTAAAGCTAAGCCATTACTCTATAGTAGGGCTTTCCTACCACAAATTTCTGTGCTTCACACATGAACTTTTCCTTTTCTTGCCATATGTTGATGATTCATCTGATGCCACTTCTTAACTTTGCTGAAAAAAGAAAGAAGAAGAAAAGGCTGTCCTCATAGGAGCCTCTAACACATTTTCCAAGAGATGAAATATTAGTACTTGAATCACAAACAGCCTGGGTACCTGAAAAGGACATGTGAATAAGAAATTTTGTCTGATTTACTCTTGACACTCATGAAATATTATATAAGAAATCTGGAAGACTATTATTTGGAAGGCTCTGAAGTAATAAAAAACCATCGATCTTTTTTGGTTTCTGTGTTCAATTTTCTCCTCTAACATCCCCTCCACTCTTCTCTGAAATATTCAGCCTATGACAGTCTTCTTTATACCCCCATTGAGTCACTTTATTCAACAAGAACTAAGAATTAGCATTTGTTTCAAAGGCAGTTATGAATTTTCAAAGGCAAACTATCTACCTTGTTCTAGAAGAATGAATCTGAGAACAATTTCTTACTTCTAGAATGAGCTTAAGTGCCATTTTACAAGAGCTAACTGTATGTAGTCCACAGATGGTCATCTCTACTGTCTCTTGTAACCATAGGTTCTTGGGTAAATTACAACTTTGAGCATTTCAGTTCAATTGCTAAAACAGACAGTATAAGATCACTTACCACTAATTCTCCAGTACCATTATATATTCACTATTTCCTCTAAGATATGCTGCTGACTGCTACATGAGATCCACAAGATACAAAAAGAAAGGATACATCAGTCAGAAAACAGGCAAGTAATTATAAAGCCCTATGGCTTGTAACAGATACATCTTATCTACTGAGAATATTGAGTCTTGGTATGAAGTCAGTGTTAAAAAGATAATGTAAAGCCTTAAAGGACCCTTTAGAAAGCAGGAGAATTGATGAACTTGAAGTTGTTCTACTTCAACACTTTTGGTTATTATGTAGTCTGTTTGAGTAACACAGCATTCACAAGCTCCACAGTGAAGAAAAACAGAGAGAGACCTTGATTTCAGAACTTGGTCTCCAATTGATGTCCCTGTGGAGATGTGGTCTTGTTGGATGGAATACATCACTAAACACAGTTTTTAGGAGTAAAATAACTCTTGACATTTTGAGTTTGATCTGTCTGCTATGTGTTTGTGGTCCACAATGTTAGCTCTCAGTTTACTGTTCCTGCCACCAAATCTCCTTTCTGGTATCATGGACTTTTAACCTTCTGGAACTATAAGTGAAATAAACTCTTCCTTTGTAAGTTGCTTTGACCATGACATTTTATTGCAGTAATAAAAAGGTATCAAGTATAGACACATCTTTGATTTGTAGTGAATAAAGGAAATAACACATTCAAAATGCTGTCTTATCCTTATAAGGTGTCTAGACTTATTTCTCAAGTAGATATAGCTATCATTGTTACTGTTGTTATCCTTAAAAAAGAATCCAAGAAAATTCCAATACCACTTTGCTTTGGTAAGAAGATCTAAAAAGAGAACTGATGGAGTCAGATCTGGTCTCAGTGGCTCTCCTCCAACCTATAGTAGAACTCTGATGCACACTTAGCCTCCATTTAACTTTAAACCTCTTTCGTCTGTTTAGAAATAGCTTTATTCCTAGTATGTTTTACTCTAGTGGAAGTTTTATTTTTCTGGTTAATGAGTAAATGATTAAAAATAAACCCATGCTTTTTGGGTATGTATGTGTACCTGTTTATGTCTATGTGCATGACCTTTTTGTTTTCAAAAAATTACAATATTATTTTCTCAGAGAAAAAACAAAGTCATAGTTATGGCATGTACAGTCTTGGCTCCCTGTACCCAGAAGCAATGCCAGCCTCTGTGTTTAAGTAAGTTCAACAGGTACTTGCAGGATAACTGCTGCAAAGCTTTGTTTCCAAAGTTCTTGTACAAATTGAGAACACCAACACTGGCTTTTCTTAAAATAAATATCATGAATTTAGAGTGGTCAGAAGAGGGCTACAGGGGAACAGTGAGATGCATTCCTGTGGTTGAATGTCAAGAACAAATGACCAGACCCAGAAGTTGCATGGACTGGTTATGTTGTAACTGGTAGAGAATCCACGACCACATTCCTATCAGAAGATTCCTATCTTTCTGACCCATAAATTTTGAAAAGAGCTGGGGCTTAGTCCTGTGAATGAGCTGGCCATCTCAGCAGTAGATTCACTTAATTGCCTTTATGAAATTCACCTCAGATTAGACAATGGCCAACTCAGCAGTAGTCAATAAGAACCACCATTGTGGATTTCTCCATCATTCTGAGTTATGTGAGCTCTGAAGCCCTACACCGAAGGAACCATAAAAACATACCTGTTATTTAGCCATAGAAGATGCAGCTTGCTATGTTACAAATATGGGAACATCTTACCTGCTATGTATCTTAAATGGCCAAGAAAATGTCCCACTACTTCGAACATTTTCAAGAGATTGTTGCAAGTAGCTTTTGTTACTCCACCTAATCTAAGCTCTAGGAACCGGGCCTGTAGGAACCAGACCTGGGCAGTACTACCAGCCCCAGCCCCATCCAGCTTCCCTTGAATCTATGGATAAAAGGCACACACACAGGTTGCTCATTTTCAACTTGCCTTCTTGGCACAATTGCTGGATGCTACTGTCTCCTGCCTGGAAAAGCATGCCTTATCAATATTCTTATCTCTGCAACTTCCACCTGCCCTAAACTTTAGTTGTTCAGTTACATCTAGTCCCTGCTAAACACCCCTGACCACCTACCTGTAGGAACTGGAACTGCCTGTGTGACTACTTATATTTTAAGATCTCACATGGCTGGTCAACTTTTCTTCATCAGGAGCATGGCAAACTCTCCTCATCTCCGTTTCTTCTGACTTTGCTTGCCTCCAGGAACCCAGAAGTCCTACCTATTTCTTCCACCCAGCAATTGGCCCATGGCTTCTTTACTGACTGATCAAGGATCAATTGGGGAACAGGACCTTAGCATCAAAACCGCTCCTGCAGGAGATTCCTAGTTTAAGCATCTAAAACCATCTTATGTTTTGTGCTCTTGTGCTCCAGGCCTAGCACACTTATACCTAGGCAACTCTGAATATGTATCTTGAGGTACTGGTTTCCTTTCTATTGTGTAATTTTTCTTGTAGTGGCTAACCTTGAATACCAAAATTATCAAGAGGAAAATCTTGACTTTTTTCTTTAGTCTTCTTGTTTTCATATGTCTTTCAATTTTTGAACTAGAATACAGGGTCAGACATTAGAAAGCCAGCCAATTGTAAGTGTGTTAGATTAGATAGTAAAAGCAGTTGTTATAGCATTAGTAATCTCTCCCATTCACAGATATCACTCCCTGCTTTTTAAAAAAAGTGTTTAAGGAGAAAACACTTTGTGAAAACCTTAAGAACAAAATGCTTTTCAACTAAGGTAACATGGTGTGCTGAGCATCAAGATCTGGAGATTAAAGCACACGCCAGCTTTTCTCTCACACAAAGCTGTCCTACTTGTCATTTCAGGAAGCTGCCCTATGAAGTATGTGCTTTGATCATTTGGAATAGATTCTTTTTGATTGGCTGTCAATGTGAAAATTAAAACATCTTGTTGCGAAAGTACAATCCAACTTTGGTAAATGAACTTTAACCATTTGTTCCAAAAGTAATGATAGCATAGTCTAAAAAAAAAAAAAAAAATCAATCAACTAGACTGCCTGTTTGCTTGCTTGTTTTATCAGAAATCATGTCACATCTATCATTTAAACCATTGTAAACTGTCTTTAAGATCATGATTTTCCTTTATGTATAGGTCAGTGTAGTGTGTATGCTTGGCATATTAAATAACTAAGAAGAATTCTATTCCTGAAGAGCTGCCGTTCACATATTTAAATTAACTATATTATTAGACATTATTATATTCTTAATCTTCTGCCAAGTTAGGAAAATAAAGGAAATGAGATCAGCAAACACAGCAGGGCATCTATTTAGGATTAGTACTTCATTGACAATAAATTTGAAGTAATTTCAAAAATGAATTAGCTTTGTCCTATGTAGTTAAAGTGCATACACAGTTTTTTTTTCCTTTTTCTTTTTTTTATTAGATATTTTATTTACACTTCAGATGCCATCCCCTTTCCCCATTCCTCCCCCCTTAGAAAACTCCTATCCCATGCCCCCTTTTCCTTTTTGCATTTATACATTTTTTTAAATAATGTTAATCATAAGCATTATAAGTTTGGAATTGTTCAATCAGAGGTGTAACCCACTGACCGACCTAGATATAACAACTATCTTTGACTGGTGGAGATACATGAATATCTGCCTCCCTGTCTCCCCCCTCTTTCTCTCTTTCATCACCTAGCTTCTCCTATCCTTCTTCTCCTCCTCTTCTTACTCCTTTTCTTCCTCTCAGTACTCCTCCTACCTTAGCTCCTCCTACACATCACCCTTCCTGTTAAAATGAAACTTTTCTCTCAAAATACAATTAGAGCATAATTATGCCAATCTGTACAAGTGAGGTACAAGATAGTCCTAATACCCAGTCCATCATTTTGTTGACTAACCAGCACCTCTGTCATCTATCCTAACTAAAACATTTACTTCTGAACCTGGCTTTAGGATGAATGTCAGCTGACGACCATCCACTCAAATCTTTTCTCTTACGTTAAATAGCTATACGTTTTCAACCCCATCAGAAATCCAGAATGACTGAGTTAACTATAATTGTGGGAAGCACAAAGCATAGCTTCTAAAACTTAGCCAATTTATAGAGACCTCTGAACACCTGAAAAGCCCCTATACTACCGAACGTTGGAGCATCAAATCTTCAGCCTTCTGGCCCAGAATCATCTGACAGACCTTGGCGATGCAGGATTATTAAGGACTGATTACTCTGTCTAGGCAGATATAATCAGTCGACTATTCTGCATGTGTGTCCTTTTCTGGACAGTAATTTGTCTGTAGATGGAGAGAGGCAATTCTTGCCTAGTGGCTGTTACCACACAACTGGAGTAACTCCAAGGATGCTCAATTTCTTCTTAGAATCCACGACAGGAAGCTGTCAGGAGCAGACAGGTCTCTAATCAATATGAACATTAATATATAAATATTTGTAGCATCAGTTCTATGGACTTCTGATGTTTTGAAAACCAACTATCCATGTAAGGTAACCTGGACTGGTTTCTGTTAACTCCTCTCAGCTATTTCTAAGTAAAATATGGAAAGCACCCTAACAATAAACTCAAAAATATGAATTTGCTATAGTCCCTTAACTCATAGGTTAACCATCCCAAATCAGTTAAAAAAGTTAAAAAAGGGCTGGGTCTAGGCATTGTATTCCTAAATGTGTTATACAGGCACAACGCCCATGAGTGTATCAATATTCATCTCATTTTTATATTAATAAGAGGCTCATACCAATGAAAACCTTAAATTTGAGATCAAAGTAAATTTTGTACCATTTAAGAATTTATAACTTCATCTTGATAATAATTATACAGATTTCTACCAGTAGGTTATGGCTATGCAGTAAGTCCTAGCTAATCCCCCCTGTTCCAACAAAACCACTACTTTTCCCTAGAAAGACAGACCATTCATTATTAACCACATTAGTCCCCAAGCTCAGGGAATAGGGGCGCTGACTCTTCTTTAACTTCTTCAAGCTGATTAAGGGCGTTGAGATTTTAGAAGAGGGGTTGGGGGGGAGAGTAAGTTGATAAGCCTCTGATGCTGTGTCTTCACTGAATCCAGATGGAATTCCAGGACATCAGAGGTTTGGGCAGGTCTGCTCAGTATGCTTGATGAGTAGATACACCAAGGCTGTGTATTCTGCAATATACAATTCTCAGAACAAGTTTTAGTATCAAGAAAAAAAAAAATCCCACCCCTAGGGGGCTGACATTTTTTTTTAAAGATGTTGGTTCTGAAGACCTTTCCCCCCCCACCCCCACTTCTTAAAATTGGTTGTAGTATTTACGTTTCAGATTTTATCCCCTTAGCCTACTTCCTCCCACCACCCAGAAATCTATCCCATCCTCCTCCTCATGCTTCTATGAGGCAGTGACCACACCCCCCTCACTATCCCCTCCCTGCCCTCACATTCCCCCCCCCCCCACTGTGTGTTCATTTTTTTTTTTATGGGACCAAGAAACTCCTCTCCCACCTATGTCTGACAAGGCCATCCTCCCCTACATATACCTCTGGAGTCTTGGCTCTATTTGCTCCCTTGAGCATTTTTATTTCTCGTTCTAAGTAGAACTGAGGCATCCCCTCTTGGTCCTCCTTCTTCATGAGCTTCATGTGGTCTGTGGGTTGAGTCTTCACTAATCCAAGCTTTTGGGCTAACATCCGTGGAGATATGTTTGTGTAACTATCTTCTTTTGGGGTTTTTGGAAGATTACTTTCTTGCTTTTTCTAGGTTGTAGTTTCCCTCCTTGTATTGGAGTTTTCCACCAATTATTCTTTGAAGTGCTGGATTTGTGTTGAGATACTGTGTAAATTTGGATTTGTCATGGAATATTTTGGTTTCTCCATCAATAATGATTGACAGTTTTGCTGGGTATAGTAGTCTGGGCTGGCATTTGTGTTCCCTTAGGGTCTGTATGATATCGGTCCAGGATCTTCTGGCTTTTATGGTCTCTGGTGAGAAGCCTGGTGTAATTCTTATAGGTCTGCCTTTATATGTTACTTTGCCTTTTTCCCTTACTGCTTTTAGTATTTTTTCTTTGTTTTGTACATTTGATGTTTTGACTATTATATGGCGGGAAGTATTTCTTTTCTGGTCTAAACTATTTGGAGTTCTGTAAGCTTCTTGTATATTTATGGACATCTCTTTCTTTAGGTTAGGGAAGTTTTCCTCTATAATTTTGTTGAGGATATTTACTGGTCCTTTTAGTTGGGAGTCTTCCCCCTCATCTATACCTATTATCCTTAGGTTTGGCCTTCTCATTGTGTCTTGGATTTCTTGTATATTTTGGGTTAGTAGCTTTTTGTATTTTGCATTTTCTTTGACAGTTGTGTCAATGTTTTCCATGGTATCTTCTGCACATGAGATTCTCTCTTCCATCTCTTGTATTCTGTTGGTTATACTTGTGTCTATGACTCCTGATCTTTTTTTTAGGTTTTCTATCTCCAGGGTATTGTCCCTTTGTGATTTCTTTATTGTTTCTACTTCCATTTTTAGATCCTGCATGGTTCTGTTTAATTCCTTTTTCCGTTTGGTTGCATTTTCTTGCAATTCCTTAAGGGATTTTTGTGTTTCCTCTTTAAGGGTTTCTATCTGTCTACCAGTGCTCTCCTTAAGTTCTTTGAGAGTGTTATTTATGTCTTTTTTAAAGCCCTCTATCATCATCATGAGAAGTGATTTTAATTCTGATTCCTGCTTTTCTGGTGTGATGGGGTGTTCAGGGCTTGCTCTGATGGGGGAGCTGGGTTCTGATGATGCCATGTAACTTTGGTTTCTGTTGCTTAAGTTCTTGCTCTTGCCTTTTGCCATCTGGTTAACTCTAGTGCTGCCTATACTTGCTGTCTCTGACTGAAGCCTGTCTTTCTAGTTATCTAGCTTGTGTCTGATCTCCTAGGGGTCCAGATGTCTCTGTGATCTTTTCCAGCTGCACTGATTACAGTGGTACCTCTAGGATGCCTCAGGATATGGTGCCTCCAAGGTAGTAGTCCAGCTAGGTGTCTGCTGTTCTGGGTGCAGTGTCTCCTCTAGAATATCTCAGGATATGTTGTCTGAAGCTCTGAGTTCATTTGTTCCTCTGTGGATCTGGATTAAGTGGACCTTCCAGTATGTCTCAGGTGGAATCCGGGGTCCACACAACAGCAGACCTGGCAGAGGTCTGATCTAGGCCTCAGATCTGAGAACTAGTTTCTAAGACACTGTCCAAGTTAGAGCGCCTGGGATCCCTGCTTCCTCTGGGTTCTTGGAGGTTGGGGACAGAGCTGCCACCCAAGATCTGCTCAGTGCTCTGGCCCAGATAGGAAGGAACCAGTGTTCCGGGCCGGGAGTGACTTCCTGGGTCCTTTTGGTTCCCAGTTACTCCCTGTTTAGGGCGGGCCCTGCTGTCTGCTTACCTAAGATACTGCCTGCGTTCGAGCACCTCGGATCCCTGCTTCCTCTGGGTTCTTGGATGTTGGGGGCAGAGCTGCCACCCAAGATCTGCTCAGTGCTCTGGCCCAGACCAGAAGCGCATACACAGTTTTATATGAAAAGAAAAATATCCCTGTGAAAGACAAAGAGCAATAGCATAACTCTTAAGTGTTCTTTTGTAATAATTAAAAGATGGAACACATGAGATCTAGTCAATATAATTATGTCGAGGGTGTGTGAATGTTTTCTTATTTCCATTGTTACATAAGAAAAAAGGCATGCAGTATATATTTTGAATCATCAACCTGAAGTGTTTATATATGTCAGCCACCTTAATTTTAATCATAATTTTAGTTCACCACAAATAATAGCTATTATAGTCCTCACCTAGTACACGAGTTATAAGAGATGTGGGCAAGCTGGCATTCTTAATATTGGAATCTGAACATAAAATGTGTAGGTGGTCATCACAGAGAAACCAGAAAACTATGTTCAAAGAAGAAAAAAAAAGAGATAATACCAAAACATTGAAAAAAAAATAGCTAGATCTATGCTTTCTCTGGCCTTAAACTGTAGAAAGCATCTATGTTTACACTTATACAGACATTCTGCCCTGTGTCCTATGAGTCATTAAAGGGACACTTGTATTAATTCACATTGGATATCAAACTAATGCAGGCAATATAACACCCAATGAGCAGTTTCTCTAGAAGAGGAAATATTAAAGAGGTGTTTCTTTTTAATATGTAGAGTACCATTTTACAAACCATGTTGCCCCAAACCCTAATTTTGAAGATGGTAAGGTAGTTTATGTACAAAATAATTGTGTGTTATATCTGACATCAAACTATATTTCAGAGCCACAATGACAAAAACAGTGTAAAACTGGCACAAAAACAGAAATGCAAACCATGGAAATTAACCCTGATATTAACCTACACATTTATGGATGTCTAATGATCACAAAAATATTAAAAATACACTGGAAAAAGAACAGCCTCTTCATTGAATGGTGCCAGCAAAACTGGAATTTCACCTTCAGAATAATTAAATTAGATTTATAGCTCTTACTATCCATAGCAGTCATTTAAAAGGAAATCAAAGACCTGAATTTAAAGCCTAGATATTGAAACTTCTAGAAGAAAACATATGGAATACACTCCAGGACATAGATCCAAGGAAGAATTTTCAGAATAGTATCCTATCAGCACAAGAAACATCCCCAACAATTGTAAAATGGGTTTTCATAAAATCAGAAACTCCAAAGGGAAGTAAAACCCAGCTGAGAGAAAAGACAGCCTACAGAATAGAAGATCTTCACCAGCTATGCTTCAGACAAAGAGATACTATCGGTAATATACAAGTAACTGCAGAGATTAAACAGTAAAAACCCCACACTAGCATCAGTAAATGGTCCAATGAAATCAACAGAAAACTCTCAAAGGAAGACATACGAATGGCCAGTGGCTGTTTAGGAAAGTGTTCAACATCCGTAATCATCAGCCAAATGCAATAAAACTACGTTAAGTTTCCAGATCAATGCAGCCAGAATGGCTATCATCCAGGAAGTAATGATAACAAATGCTGGTAAGAATGTGGAGAAATGGGAATCTTTAACATTGCTAGCAAAAGTATAAACTATAAACTGCTATAGCCACTATGGATATTAGTGTAAAATTTATATATATATATATATATATATATATATATATATATATATATATATATATATATACACACACACACACACACATATTCCAACAATACTACTCCTGGGCATATAGCCAAAGGACTTTATATTTTACCGCAAAGATATGTGTACATATGAGTTCATTTCTTCTCTATTCATGACAACAAGGAAATCGAATCAGGCTAAATGTCCATCAACAGATTAATGTATAATAAAACTATGTTACACAATGAAATTTTATTGTCATAAAGAAAAATAAAATTATGAAAACTGTAGAAAAAAGAATTTGGGGGAAATGTTATATTGTGAGATAAACTAATAACAGGTTGTCTCTCACATGCACATTTTATTTTCTAATTTGTACACGTGTACTCACATGGGAGGGAGTATGGGTAAAGGTCAGGACTGGAAAGGCGCCCATGAGAATGGGAAATGGCAAGAGTCTGGGAGGTTTTATGGAATATTTGTTATTTTAAAGTAGAAAGGAGACAGATCAGTAAAAGTGTTAGGGAAGGCAGAGGAGATAAGGGGGAGGTGCCAGGTCCTGGGATAGAATGAAATTAAGTATGTATAAAAATGCCATAGGGAAACGTCACTTTGGTGATTAAAAATAAAAACCATATAAATGGATGCCATAGTCAAATTAGTTGAGAAACACTCACAACTGTATTCAATTCCACAGAAATTCATGTTTTATAAAAGACCCAAATAGGGATTTAAAAATTTAGGAATAAAAAATATATATACAGGAGGGAGGGGCGGTGCACTGCTAGTTAGAGACCATAGAAGGCAAGCGTAGTAAATTTGAAATCAAATAATAGCTACTCAAAATAAACAGAGGTGAAAAAGCAAAAAGACTAAAGAAAAATAAACACAGCCCCAGGATACTTCGCACAATAGCAATATGCTGACGGGTGTGTAAATACAGCCCTGGAAAGGGGCGATATGAAAATATTTAAATGTGTAATTATCCAGATCTGTTGTAAACTATAAACTCACAGATCTGAAAGATCAATTAGCACTGAGAAAACTAAGTCTAAAGAAAACCCTGCCAAGACACATGAACATCTAATTGCTTAAAATCAGCCTGGAAACCTTCTGAGTAGCCAGAGACAAAAAGAGCTGTAAAGAAACAAAAGCAAGAATGGCAGCCGATCTCTTCTCTGAAACTATACAACTCAAAAGAAAATAAGGACACTACTTTCAGCTTTTATGAGGAGAAAAATAAAAGACCAATTTATCCTATCATTTTACACAATAAAAACAAAAACAAAAAAGAAAAGACAATGTACGGATGAATAGCTTCTAGACACCAGACAGTAGGCAACACTGGGCAGAGGAATATAGGCAAAACCTACCAGTGTTTGAGCTGCAGCTAGAAGGAATTTTCAAGATAATGGCTGGGGGGATAGCAGTAAGCACTAAAGGGCTTACTGTGGGAGCAAGAAGACCCGACCAGAGTCCAAATCCTCAGAATGTACATAAAACCAGACCCAGTAGGACAGGACTGAGACACCCCCCACCCCAGTGTTCCCACATTG
The DNA here is from genome assembly GCF_011762505.2 of Arvicanthis niloticus. Classification (NCBI taxonomy): domain Eukaryota; kingdom Metazoa; phylum Chordata; class Mammalia; order Rodentia; family Muridae; genus Arvicanthis; species Arvicanthis niloticus. The sequence continues at coordinate 34,296,056 of NC_047671.1, forward strand.
AAAGAAACTTGTGAACAAGAGAATCCCCAAAAGTTCACAGGCTAACTACCCTGATATATGCAGCAGTAAATAAGAGATCCTACCTCAGAAAAAGCGGGAGAGGACACAAGGCTGTCTCTAACCACATATGTACCATGCCTATGCTTGCATACACACACACACACACACACACACATACACACAGGATTAAAATGCACCAATAAAATAGTCAACTATATTTTAAGACTCTTCTGGGACATCATCTAACCAAAGCACAGTGGTGTGTTGAGTGTGTGTGACTTGATGTTTTGTTATTTATTATTTCACCGTTAGACAAAAAGCATCAGCATTTTCCAATCTTCAATACTTTTTTGTTTATCAGTTTTGCAGGTTTGTTGGCACTTTTCTTGCCGTGTTTATGTCCTAATATTTTTTCTACTGTTCTGTGTCTACTAATATTTGTTCCCTGGCTGTAGGAAGGTAACTATTTGCAACAGTGTTACAGTTGTACAGTAACAGTGTATTAATTAAAGCCTCAACTTTTTTCATACCTGGCCATTGGGTTCTTGAGAAGGTTGCCTGTTTTATTTGTTTGCTTCCTTTTATTTTTGTTGTTGTTGTCGTTTTTGTTTTGGGGGGCACCCCACATATCCTTTGAATGAATCTCATATTTTTGGTAAGGTGAACAGGACATTTCTGAAAGTCTGTAAGTGGATTGCATTAACAATTATTTTCAAATGACAGGTGAGTAGTCAAATTCCCAACTTTTGGGAGTGAGGAACACTGATAGAGTTTTCTAATTAAATAAAAGTACTCGTATCTTAATATGTTTAGATAGCTAATTTTGAAAAATATTTCTATTGCGGTATATTAAGTGTTACTTCATGTGTCCACAGGTTTTTCACTGCTTTCAAGCAAGTCAAGATTTTCTCCTCCTTACACTTTACATTTAATGGGGAAAAAAAAGTTTGTTTGGAACTCGCGCTTGCAGCTGCACTAGCTGGAAAACCCCATCTGCACTCCTTCCCTCAACCCCACCAGCAGGGAGAAAACTCTTGGCTGACAAGTCATCACCCCTCTCCTTCCCATTTCCGCAACACACCCAAGAGTGACTGCCCAGGGTCTCAGCTTTTGGCCATATATGGGTACAATCCCAGCTCCTGGCTGACACGTCATCACTCCTCACTTAAGAACTATAAAACTCCCTTGCCTTTGCCCAGGCACACAACTTCTCAGGCCCTGTTCCTTGCCACAGGCAACCGTGCCCAAGAGCAGCACCTAATAAACCTGCATTTGTCTACTTTTAATATGGTCTGATCTAGCCTATATTTGTATCACCAAGATAGAAAACAAGCCTAATATCTTGGTGCCAAAATGGGGATCACTCCTCCCTCCCCCTCTCCTCCCCTCCCTCCCCTTCCCTTCCTTTCTTCCTCTCTCTCTCTCTCTCTCTCTCTCTCTCTCTCTCTCTCTCTCTCTGGCTGACAAGATAGATTTTTGACTCTGGGTAAGTTGCCTTTTCCCAGCTGCCTCCTAAAAGTTGCTGGGTGCCTCTTCCTGGTCCAGGACCCCTAGGCACTCTGCCAAAAGTTACGCCTCCCCCGCACCCCCCCCCCATACACACACCTACACACATACACAAATCAAGCCCATTCTAGAACAAAGGTCATCTTTGTTCCAGGGAGCCTTTGGATTTGGAGATATCCTTTCCAAGGCTGTTTCACTTCCCCACCCCCAGCCCCACTGTTTGACCCCCAAGCTATCTCATGAAACATTGTGCCCAAGTCTTCAGTGTCTGGAACAGGCTCAGAAATAGGCAACGCTAGATCTAAACTCGATCCTCAGTTGCCCTTGGGGTACCTTCTGCGAATTTCCAAACTGGTGTTGTGTCAGTTCTTGCGCCCCAAAAGCCTGATTTTCCTTTGTTCTGTGGTCTGGCCTCAGTATACTCTAGATAACCAGTCTAAAGGGCCACCAGAGGGCACTCTTGACTATAACAGCCTTCATTATCTTGAAATTTTCTGCCGGCATACAAACAAGTGGTCTGAACTCCCTAATGTCGAGGCTTTGGGGGAACTGGGATCCTCCCTCTCTCTCTCTGTAGCCAGTCCTCGACGGCCCAGATCTTGTTGGCCAGGGTTGCGGCACTTTCAGACACTCTTTCATGTGGGGACTTAGACCCCGAATCCTTCCCATCCCCCAAGCCCCATCTACTCCTCCCCGTCCTACACTGCTACATGGGCAGTCAGCCACCCGCCTCCCACCTCCTCTTCTCCCACTGCCCCTCCTTCTTCATGACCACAGGCTCCACCTAATGATCAACCCTCTCCCCTTAATCTCCTCCCCATCCTTCTCCTCCCTCCTTGCCTTCTCTACCCCTTGCCTCTATGTGATGCTGCAACTCACACTCTGGTCCCTGTCCACATACTGGCCTACTCCCAGTGAATCCTCCCTGTAGCCTCTCATATGCAGTCCCTACAAACCCCTGCTCTCTTCTGCCCTCTCCAGGAGGTGGCTGGCTCTGAGGGGGATGTCTAAGTTCATGTCCCTTTCTCCCTCTACAATCTCTCCCAAATTGAAAAGTGCTTAGGCTCCTTTCCCGCTAATCTATCTGCCTATACCAAAGAGTTCCTTTATCTTTTCCAGGCTATGACCTAATATGGCACGGTCTTTAATGTCATCCAGATCCTCACTCCTGAGGATCGTGGAAGGGTTCAGGAAACCTCCAGGCAGTACAAAGACCAGACTCACCTAGTGGACGGTATGGTCCCTATGGATGACAGGTCGGCGTTGGCGCTGGCCACAAACCTAATTGGAATTATCAGCTGGGTAAAAATGGCCTTCAGAGGAGGGACCTCATGGTCCTCTGCCTCCTCCAGGGTATGAAACCGGTCTCAAACAAGGTTGTTAATTTTGATAAACTCTCAGAAATTACATGGTGAGCTCACACAAAAAAAATCTAGCCATTTTTCTAACTTGATTACAAGAGATCATGATTCAATTTTCCCTGCGTCGACTTGGGGGGGGGGGGTAAAGATGATCTCCAAATACCTGCATAAGAGTTAGGAAAAATGACCTTTAAGGTCTTTAATGGCCAAGAAAAGGTGGTTAAATCTTCCCAACAGGCTTAGCTACAGCAGAAGGCTATGCTTCAGACCCAGGCACCTTGGCAACATCCCTGATATCAATGGCAATTCCACAGAGGGAATAAGGGGAGTCCAGGGGCCTGTTTCAAATGTGATCAGAAAGGTCACTCATTCCATAGCTGCCCCAATCCTTGATTATTCACCAGGTCATGCCCTGTCTACTGGCAGCCCGGCCATTGGAAGCAGGAGTCCCCCAGTGTGGGCTCATTCTCTGCACCACACCATGGAGGTCCCCCACCCCACCAGTGCAGGCACTACAGACCCTTCTACCTTTGAACTTCTTAGCCTAGCAGAGGCCCAGACTCTGGTACTTCCATCACTCTCACAGAGCCCATGGTAATGCTCTAGGTAGCTGGTAAGTCCAAGTCCATCGCCTTCCTGGTTTTGACCTCGATCAGGCCCTAAGGTCCCATCACCAATTTCTGTCATGGGGGTGGGCAGAAGCCCCTCCTTTTCACTCCCTGACACTTTCCTTCATTCTTGTAGAACGATTCTCACACTCTTTTCTGGTCATGCCCAGCTATCCGGTACCTTTTGGCCAGGATATCCTCAAATGCGTTGGGGCTACCCTCTCCCTGACCCTTATAATCTCTCCTGATTTCCATGCTCTCCTTCCCCTGATTGCCTCACAGATCCCTAAACCAGACCATCTTGTCCCTACCCTACCAGATACGGTTGATCCCCAAGTATTTGATTTCTCTACCCTGGTAATTGCCATCCATCACCAGCCGGTCCTAGTTCACCTTAAAGACCCCTGTTCCTTCCCATCCAGAACCTTGTTTCCCGTTTCTGAAACCCATCACTGTGGTCTCAAGCACATCATTACCAGCCTACTATCTCAGGGACTCTTAATCCCTATTGACTTGCCTTGCAAGACTCTCTATCTCTTCTATGTAAGCACTGTGTTACCTACCGGTTAATTCAGGACTTCAGCCTCATTAATGAGGCAGTCATCCCAATCCACCCTGTAGTTACCAACCCCTATGCCCTCTCTTTAACATTCCTCCTACGACTTCCCACTCCACTGTCCTGGACATAAAGGATGCTTTCTTTACTGCCCCCCCCCATCCTAACTCATATTGTCTCTTTGCCTTCACCTGGGAAGACCCTGGTACATGAATTTTGAGAGAGATCACATAGACAGTTTTCCCCCAGGGCTTTTGAAATAGTCATTTCTTTGACCAAGCACTGTCCAGAGACCTCTCCTCCTTTGACCTGAATCCTATGTACACTTCTCCAATACATGGATGACCTCTCACTTTGCAACCCCTTCCTGTCTCTGTCCCAAAGGACCACCTCTTGGCTTCTAAACTATCTTGGCTCCTTGAGATACCATTTCGTTCCATCTAAAGCTCAACTATGCTCTTTTGCCATACTATCCTTGATCATTCAATTCAGCCCAGGGTCTAAAACCTTCACTTCTGATCCAGTCTGAGCCCTATGAGATGCACAGCTCCCAATGACAGTGGACCAGATTCTTTCATTTTGGGACCTAATGGGGTTCTTCCATCACTGGGTCCCTAACTTTGCCATTATATCCAAACTCATGTAACCAGGCAGCCAAAGAGACCCACTCAGGGCCCCTTGCTCAACCAGTCACAGTCCACTATCATTCTCTTTACTGCAGGATACCCTTCTAGCAGCCCCTGCCCTGGCTCCCCCCTCCCTGACTCCGCCCACCCTTACCAACTCTTTACAGATGAGAGTGTGGGAATTACCATGAGTGTCATAACTCAACCTTTTGGTCCTTCACATCTGGCTGTAGCTTTTCTGTCCAACAGCTAGATCCTACCACATATGGATAGCAGCCATGTCTGAGAGCCTTAGCAGCAGTGGCTGAACTCATCTACAAGCCCTCAAGACCATCCTGCTCCAGCTTATCACCATATACTCCACTCATTGCATTGCCTCTTGGATCTCCTGAGTCATTCTTCCCTTTCCCTCCTCAGTCCCTCACAGATCCAGACCTACTGTTCCCAGAAAACTGCCAAATTACTTTGGTCTCCAGTTCTGACCTGAAACTTGCAACCCTCCTCCCCGCCCTGTTCTCCTCTGATATCCCCTTCCACTCCTGCCAAGAGGCCGTGGGGGACTTGAACTCACCTTGGCCTGGTATCTTAGACCAATCCATCACAGACCCCACCCCCACCCCCCATAACGTGCGCCTCCCGTGTCGCCCCACGCCCGTGGAAGAGAAACACGAGAGACGGTATTCGGGTAGTTACTGCAAACGAGGCTTTACTCTGTAACACACACGTGGAAAACTCGGAAGGACGCAGAAGGGCTGAGACGCGGAAGGGGCCTAGCTTAAATACAGCCTAGAGTGACGTATTCACTTCTGATTGGCTGTTCGCTCACCACCCAATATTATGCCTCCGGATTGGCAGTGACTTTGGTGCGCCTTTTGCCTTTTGCAACTGTGCAGTTAATTGTTTACTTCTGGAGAAGACACGAGGCCAGCGCCATCTTGGGATGGCAGATTATACCACCGTTAACAGCGGCTTCCTACACCCCCCCCAACTCACCCTCTTTGTGGATGGAAGCTCTCTCATGGGCATATTGGGGAAATGCCAGGCAGTCAATGCTGTGGTCATCTCCACTGAGATGGCTGAGGCAATCTGTCTGTTGGTAGGGACTTATTCACAAAATGCTATGGTGCTCCAAATAGCTAAAGTTCTGTGGGCTAACAACATCTGCACTCACTCTAAGTATGCCTTTGTAATAGCCCGGCCTATTCTGTTCTTTGGAAAGAAAGGCTTCCTCACTATCAAGGGCACTCTCACTGTCAATGGACCCCTTACAGCTAAGCTTTGGAGGCTCTACAGCTCCCAGCAGAGGTGGCCATAATCCACTGTCAGAAATACCAGGCATCCAAGGACTCAGTGGCCTTTAAATAATGCCAAGGCCAACTTGGTGGCCTGAAGACTGGCCTCCAGTCCCACCAGATCCATGAGACATATTTTTGTTCTGACTCCCTCCTATCAGCCCTGCTACCAACCAAAGGAGGGAGACAAATTCCTCAATGAGGGTCCCACTCAGACAAAAGACAGATGAGTCTACCTAAATAACTGCTTCATTCTCACTCGGGATCATTTCTAACATCCACCAAACCCTACATATAAACCTCCAAAGCTTTGTTCCACCTTTTAGAGCCCCTCTTTGACCCCACCAATTTTGAGCCATATTTTTTGAGATCCATTCTTAATGCCAGACATATGCCAAGACCAACCAGCGAGGGGCTCTCCAGATATGTCAGCTCCTGCACCCAGCCCCAAGGACACCAACTGACTAAGGACTGGTAGACTGACTTTACCCGCATGCCCACATGTAAAAAGCTCTACTATCTCCTAACTTTTGTTGACATATTCACAAGATGAATCAAGGCATTCCCTACCTCCAGGAAAACATTGGTTGTGGTGGCCCAGATATTCCTTGAATGTTTTATTCCTTGATCTGTCCACAGACCATCCAAACAGGCAAGGGTCTAGCCTTCACTTCTAAGGTCATCCAGCTTCTCTCTGAAGTTTTGAACACCTTCTGGAAACTTCATATTCTATAGTGCCCCCCCCCCCCATCATCAGGAAAGGTAGAGAGAGCCTAGGGCAATGACTCACCTAGCTCTCTCTCTCTCAAGCTTAGGTCATCTTAGCCCTCCTTCCTCCCTATTGTCCTCACTTCTGAGCCACTCCACACTACAGGCCCCTGCCCTTTCATGCTCGTTTACCGGAGATCATTCCTCCATAACCATCACCTCCTGACTCAGACTCCCCTACTGGCCAGCTACCTCCCCTACCTCTGTATTCTATGGTCCTTCCTCTGCTCACTTGCTGATAGCTACCTACCTAACCCCACAATGCTCCCTAGCCTGCCCCTCCCAACTGCTCCCTAGCCTGCCCCTCTCTCTCCAGGGGACAGAATACTCCTCAAACAGTTATCTCCAAAGTCAAAGAGCCCTGGTAGAAAGGACCTTACGCTGTGATGTAAAGACCTTTCTTACATGTAAGCCCTGGTAGAAAGGACCTTACTTACCATGCTTTCAGCTTCCAATCTAGGACATCAGTGCTGGTATCCTCAAGAGAGCACCTAACCAGGATCAGTGGGCTATCCAACAACTGGACCCTCTACCCTCTGGTTCTCCAGAAAGCCCCAGTAAAGGGCTAGGATGGTCAAATCTATCTGCCCTTACTATACATCTTTATCTCTTCTGTTTTCTAGACTATATTTCACCTCAAATGCTTGTGCTAGTGAAAGCAGGACCCTCTGCCTCTGAATTTTGTGAAATTCATACTATTTACAGTAATTTTGGGGTCCCTGGGTGGGGATGACTTGACTTCAACACCAGCTCTCCAGTGGCAGTTTTATGATTGCCAGTAAGATGCTGATGAGGAGAGGGCAAGAATGGACCTCTCAGATCAGGACAAATGCAGCCCTCAAGGATGCCAAACAATAATTTCCATTCCTGTGCCTGACTTCTACGATACCCCTCAGGCTTGGGAAATTACAAAATCAAACAACACTACTCCATATGGGTGCTTGGTGGCTAACCCTTTGCTTTCTCTTTGACCAAATAATACAGGATTGCAGGACTCAAAATATGAAAGAAAATGGAGGCTGCCCACAGGAGAGGCGTGTACAACACAAAGCCTTTTTGGATTCAAGTAATATTCACTGTGGCTGAGTCTTCCTTACTTCCAATGGTCAGTCAACCTACTATATCAACATCAGGAACTCCTAAAACCACCGATGGGCTACAGGGGTAAAGGGAAGAATATATTCAACCTAACATGGATCAAGATCTTCTGTAGGTATGTCCTCATTGTTTCCAACACAATAAAAACCTCATGAACATAATCAAATGACAGGAGGAAATCATCAACCCCAAGGAGGGAAAAAAATCCCTTCTCATAGCTTGGCTTGGCACAGGAGAAGCAATGTTGCTCAGTCTAACACATTTCCCCAATCGGAGCAACTACTTCCTCTTCTCTGCTCTGGACAACTCCTCATTGGCAACCTTGTCTTTGCCTGGACCATGTTTGGACCACAACCTACCCTGTCACTGTCCATGCATGTCCCGGCCCCCATCCTAGGTGTCCCTGCCTACCAGATCCCCTGAACACCATTTCTATTTTACTACTCAGGCTCCCTTGTCCTCTGCAATATCTCTAAAACATCCTCAACATTCTTCCTGAGCATGACAGGGTGTTGGGGGTTGGGTGTGGTGTGTTCTTTTGATGCAATGGTACTTTGTTCAAAAACCTCTTCACAAGATCATATGCCATCTGCCCACCCCATCTCTATGCCTTCATGTGATCTTGGTTCCTTAATTAACCCTATATGGACAGGCTGAGATCACTATGGTTCCAGGAGAGAGAGAGAGAGAGAGAGAGAGAGAGAGAGAGAGAGAGAGAGAGAGAGAGAGAGAGAGAGAGAGACAGCGGGGAGGAGGGAGACTATTACAAAACATACAGTTGATAATAAAATATTGTCAAAATGTAAGCTCCTGGAATGTTAGTCATAAGTATACAATACAACACTTACTATATTAACAAATATATCTAAGAAATTTTGTTTTATCAACCCAGGTGTCTTCCACCAGAAATACAAGAGAAGGTGATATGCAGAATTATTCAATCTAAGAGTCCTTTTATCTGCAAATTGTCTCAGGACATGATAATTTCATATGCTCATACACATGCATGCGCTTGTTATCACACACACACACACACACACACACACACACACACACACATCTGAAATCCATTGAGAGACTCAAAAAAATTTAGAGAGTTGAAGAGAAGGCAACTATTTTTAGAACAGTTTTCTCTTCTACAGAGAATGATGTTAAAATAAACGATCTCAAAATTGTCTTCTACGCTTAATTTTTCAAATTAGTACTGTATATATTAGCATATGAAAACATACAATTAGGATCAAGTGTTATTTTATATTCTGTACTTTTGTAGTTCAGAAATTGGTATTTTGTTTCTATTTTCTGCCCCAGAAATGTACAGCAAATCCAGTCTCTGCATGCAAATAAGCATAGTGATTGAAGCAGCAATTATTTATCCTCTTTTCCCATTAAATCCTTAGTCTTTCCCTTTAATCACTAGTGCAGAATTGATGTGGGAGAGATTCCAGTGCTGGTAGTTTGGAGGGAAAGGATATCACGGACAGACATGAGCACATGCGCATGCGCAGCTGACTTGCCTGCAGCAGGCAACTGAGTATCCCTTTCCTGGAGGAGTTTCATTTTCTTGGCTTATTCAGGAGTCAGCCTCAGCTTATATGGATTCCTTGCTAAGGTGGAGCTATATCCCTGAGGGTTTAGTTTGTACAAGTTACTGTATTTCTGGCTTTGCTTTTTTGCTGCCAACCGGGTCGCAGGGACAGTCTCTAAGGGCTTAGGAGTCCTGAACGGATTTGATAAGGTTTCAACTTAAACTCAGATGTTAACACACAAATCAGAGGGCTTTGGTTCTGTGATGAATGTGAGGATGATACTTTACAGAAAGGTTATTGTATATATAAACCATGAAAATTGCTGCGGGGCCATGAGTCTACAGTCACATGAAAATCAGAGCGGGCTGGACAATGACCGCTAGCATTTTCTAAGTCTCAATTACATAGATCCCTTGCCTGGGGTCACCCTGAATTAGCTTAGAATGGCAGCCTACTGGTGATAAGCCAGTCATGGGGCAGTGATCCAAGCCCAAGGAGACAACCATATATTTAATAATAATAATAATAAGAAAAATCTCCTCAATTTCTTCCACTGTCCATCCTCTCACAATAGGAAATGCCAAGGTCACCCAAGGAATTGTGGGATTCAAACCTCCTTTACTTGGAAGGGATAAAATCCAGAAACTTAATTCAGAGTCTGAAACAGTGGTCCTCAACCTCTTTAGTGATGTCATTCTTGACTAGAGCTCGTCTATGGTGACCCCCCCCCAAATAAAATTATCTTGTTGCTACTTCAAAGCAGTAATTTTGCTACTGTTGGGAATCCTAATGTAAACATCTGGGGGTCGCGACCCACAGATTGAGAACCACTGGTCTTAAAAAAAGAACAAAATTCAGAAATATTCAGCTTCTTTACTACTCTAATCTAATACCGAGTATGAGATTAAAGTATAGTTTCAAAAAGGTTTTTTTTTTCTTGCACAATAATTACTTTCTAAGCTGCTGTATCCTCCACATTGGCCTAAACTTCCAGCATTTCTATTCCAAGATTGATAGTAAATACAACAAAATGCAATTAAAATCTGCACAGCTATCTGTGGTAGGGACATTTACAGAGTAGAACAAGAAACACAGACGTGGTTGATATATGTATGAACCGTCAATTTCAGCTCAACCTGGATTCTAACCCTGACTTCCCTTGGCAAAGAATTGACCAGGAGAAAACTTCATATTTGAGCATCTCATTGAACTTGCTTCTGCCTTTTCAACTTCTCTTTCCAGTGTGTCAGAAACAGCTGCCAGGTTTAAACACCAAACCTTGTGTTTCCATCCCTCCATGCCCACCAGCCTGAGCAGAGGCAGTTTCTCTGATTGGTCTTTTAAAACTCTATTGTGTCATAAAACAATTGGGAAAACCTTATTTTAAGGAGGATACCTGCACCTAAAGCTTCCACAGAGCCCTTGTGATTATATTACTGCTGTTTTCTCAAATGCTAGCTCTCCCTTCCCCTCCGCACCTGTCACACCGAGCCTTCTAACATCCTGTCTTTGGAGGAAGGCATGTCTTTTTTATTTGTTACAGTCTTGGTTTCTTTCCTCATCAACATGAAAAGGAATTTTGACCTCCTTGTCTCACCCCCAGGAGGTCTTCAGAAACGTGCTGACCAAATGATATGTAATGAGCACTGTGCATAACGACTTGCGGATTCCACTCATTTCTTATTTAGTCTTCTCTGCATCTATGACAGGTTTTGATTTTTTTCCCCCAAATAGTTGGGTGGGCCTCTGTAAAAGAAAAAAATTAATACCCACTTTCAATTCCTGATTTAATGAACTCTCTCTCTCTCTCTCTCTCTCTCTCTCTCTCTCTCTCTCTCTCTCTCCCTCTCTCCCTCTCTCCCTCCCTCCCTCCCTCCTCACCTTCCACTCCCTCTCTTTTCAAATTCCTGCAACTTCCATCCCTCAGGCCTCCTCAGGCCTTGTCTGACCCGGACACTGAAAACTCTGGAGCCTGTCTCCAGAATTCCCTTTCTCTCACCTGTCATTTTCTCAGGCTCTTATTATCTGCAATATGAAATGCTCTGTGCTGATAGATATTGGCAGAACCTGGTTAAAATTCACTTCACATAGCTTGCTCTTACTTCAAAGGAACAAAGGTTTTATTTTTTTTTTCTTCCTCCATTTTTTTTCCTTTTGGCGTCCCCCCTGCCCCACCCAGAACAGAAAATCAAGTCATCTTTGTGGTGTTAAGCATGAAACTAGGTCTTTGTTTGAAAAGCAACATCTGATGTCTCTTCTCTTTTTAAAGCTGAAAACACGGGGCACTTCTGCTGGATGCAGCTGAGCTTGGGGATTTTGTTGTGTCAGGCACTGCTGACAGCTGACAAACTACCGTGTGAGGGGGATTCTTGGCCTTATGAGCCCACCAGGTAAAGAAAGGGCCTCTGCTCCTTTCTTTCATCAGGAATCCATCTCTGGGTACCATGGCTCCCAGCCCTAGGCAAAGCTGTTAGTATCCGCCCCAGCCTTTCCAGACCTCTGTAGAGCAGCAGCCTAGCAGCCTTGTATGTACTCAGAATCCATCGCTGCTCCCTCTGCCAAAGCCTCACTAAATTCCCAGCCAATTCTCTATCGCAGGAGTTCAGCCCATAAATAATCATTGAAAATGTGATCTGTGAGTAAAACATAAAAACCCAACAAACACAATGGCCAAGTCATTGAAAGCAATCAGAGTTATTTTGTACTGATTGATTGACACACACAGGGCTTAAATTAAGCATCCAAAATGAAGACAATAAAATTAATTATTGCTTAGGGTAGGAGACTGGGCACCAAGTTCCACCGCCTTCATTTTGTCGGTGCACGGCATTAATATGGGTCAGTAGTTACAACACCTCTAATGTCTAGCACATAAACCATCATCTAAGAAGCGTTTGACTTGCTTATTGCCATCTGTCATTTGAAGAGATCCTGTTTAAACTCCACTACTGTCAACCTCATTAAAAGACTAAATTTTGACTTAGATTCTGGAGAAGCCATAGGGAAAAGGCTCCCGCAAACATTTTTTTTTAATTTAAATCCTTTTTTTTTTTTTTTAATCTTCGTCCCCACACAGAAAAAGATGGCATTCTACTCAACAATACTCACACCTTGAAGGTAATATCTATGCCACTCTACACAAGGGAGCCTGGACTGGTGATTTGGGAAGATAGGCACAGTCCAGGGTTCATCAGCCCCTTTACAATTGGTTCTGCTCTGCTGCTCTGTGCTGCCTGTGAAAGAAATCCTCGAAGCCAAATAAACAAACTAAATAAATAACAGACTGCACTTAACGTGCTTACAGAATTATAGGGTTTTGAGAGACGACATGGCATCATGCTAGAAGCCATAAAAATACCCCAGCTGTTTCACAGTGTGCAGGAAATATATTGGTTTTACATTTTATAATTTCAAACTCTGTTGACAACAGGCAACTTATGTTACTTTATATTCCAGTCGTCACAACCCACCATAATTCCTCATGGCAGGGCAGAATAAAATATATCCCTCTGTGTTGACACTACTTATTGTCTTTTGTCTCCTGTAGATGATTTGTAGCCTTGCTTTGAATTTTGGTAAGAAAGTACGTTTCCGGGAGCTTTTACAAGCAACAGCACATTCTGCAGACTGGGAGATTCGGTCTCTTAGGAAACGGCAACAGGGCATCTGGCTCTTTCTCTCAGCCGTTTATGTGTTCCTTCTTCCTTTCTGCCAGTGTCCTTCAGGCTTCTCTTTGCAGAGAAATTCATCAAACAGCTATTGACTCTGTTAATCCTCTTCCTGTGTGCCCATCAGCCCGCATCTGCCTCTGATAGTCATGGCAAGCCCTCGACAGTCTCTTCTTAGGGTCCAGGTCAGACTCTCTCCCATTGCCATTTTATTGCTGATTCAAAGACTATCCGGCTGTAATTGTCAAGAGCAGAGAAGAGTTGACACCATTGTCCGGGAACCTTAAAAAGATTAGGAGCTCTGTCCAAGGTTTTGTGCTGCCGTGGCTTTGAACAACTTACCCAAACAGTGACTACCAGAGTAATAAGAAGGGTCAGTTGTTTTTGTTTGTTTGTTTAGTTGGTTTTCTTTTTATGTTTTTTTAGATTTGTACATCTAATGTTTTTTTAGATTTGTACATCTACACTGAGCTATATCCTTGTGGAACTTTTCTTTGTAATCTCAAGACACTGGCTGCTTGACAGGGCTGATTTTTTTCAGGAACAGCAGTTTTGAATGGAAGGAGAGAGTAGGGAGCAGAACTAGGAACTGTGGCTTTCATGCCAGCGGGTAGATATTCTGTTCCGGGACTGAAAGGGTGCAAAAACTTTATGGCAAGTTTGGAGCAATAGTTCAGTCTGTGGTTGTCTTACAAGTTTGATTTCTTGAGTTATAGACCATGCAAAAAAGCCGGACACAATGGTGTAGACTTGTAATTCTAGCACCCGACAGGTGAAGACAGGTGGCCCCTAGTACAAACTGGCAGCCAGCTACCTGATTTGGTGAGCATCAGACCAGTGAGATCTTGTCTCAAAATTCAAGGCTAATGCAATGTGAGTATGATACCTAAGGTTGTCCTCTGACCTACACACACACACACACACACACACACACACACAAATAATGAAAAAGTGATTCTGTTAGTGTTGGTACGATAAAACACCATGACCAAAAAAAAAAAAAAAAAAAAAAAACATATCCCAATCGCAGCCCATCATGAAGGGGAGTTTTGGAAGGAACTCAAGGCAGGAACCTGGAGGCAGGAACTGAAGAACACAACACAGAGGAGTGTTGACTACTGGCATGCTGTCTATGGCTTTTTCAGCCCGACTTTTTATACTATCCAGGAATGCTCACCCAGGGATGGCACTGTCCCCCGTGGGATGGGCCCACCCTGTTAAGCACTAATCAAGAAAATACCTCACAAGTTTACCCACCAGCCAGTCTTGGGGAGACATTTTCTCCGTCAGGGTACCCCCTTCCCAAATGATTGCAACCAATGCCAAATTGACATAAACCCTAGCTAGCATGAAAGGTAACACTGAAATATTGCAAATCACAGCAAATTTTCATCTGAAAATAGTGTTGTTTCCTATTGTGTATTTGGAGTTACGTGTATGCCACTTTGAGGGACTGAGAATTGCCACTAGCAAGAAGCCTTATTTTAAGCAATTTGAAATTCAGCTATGCTCATATCAACTCTGAAAGGTGGCTGTTGCCATTGACCCATTTTGCAGAAAAGAACACAAGGTCCAGAGAGGCTAAACAACTTGCTGAAGGTAACCAGGTGCTAGTAATGGAAAGGAACTTGAAGCTTTGCACTGGGTCCAGTGGCACGCTCCCCACCACCATTCCCCAGGGACTTGGCCATACCAAGCAAGTGTTCCGACACTGAACTATATCCCACCTCACACATCACACACACTAACAACTGCCTCCCAAATGACTGTAGTGAGCCTCCCTTGCATCTTTTAAATCACTTGCATTTTTAATTATTTTCTATAATTTCACAGTAACTATCTCTTTATTTGCTTGCATGTATGGGGGTGGGGCATGCCACCCAAAGCCAGAGGAGGGCACTGAATCCTCCAGAACTGTGGCAGTAGGTGGTTGTGAGGTGTCCAAAGTGAGCGCTGAGAACCCAACTCAGATCCTCTGTAAGAACAAGTGCTCTTGGCTGCTGAGCCATATTTGCCCCCCACCCCCACCACAAGTCTTCCTTGGAGTTAAGCAGGGTTTATACTCAGAAATAAAAGCAAAACAGGAAGATATACCTTTTCCTTTTGCTGCCTACCAACTCACCCAAGAATCATCCACCACAGCAGGCAGAGAAAGGGATGTAGGTGGATCACGGAAAGGTAAACTTCCAATTGCTTCAAACTCAGCAAGTGCTTCATAAATGCTTACTTTTTCCAAATAGTCTTATATGTGCTTTTCCATTCTAAAAATAGGAAAATGGAATTTACCATTCCACAGCAGTGAGTTACGAAATCCACTTTACACCGGATGCCTGTGCCTGCCGAGCCTGAGTGTTTCCCCTTACCTCCACTTCCATTGCCTCAAATCAATTTAAGTTAGAAAGAAATGTCTGACTCTTCCAACCCACAATCCCCAGCTCACCTTTCAGAACAGTTGCAAGCTTCAGTTTGGTTTTAAAATTCAATGAAGAAATGTCAGGCTGGAGATGTTCCATTTCAATCTCTGGGTGGGGGATTATTTAGTCTGCTTCTCCAGGGGAGCCCGTTCCATTTTATTTCATTAATCTGAAGTAAGCAACTCATCTCTTCACACAACCTCATTTCCCTGCACTCATTTGCACTGAAGCCGATTTCTGCGGTTGGCTTCTTCATCCTCTAGGAGAGAGATTTTCATCAGCTAATTGAAAGGCACAGAGCTCTGTCCTCAGCAAAGCTAAAGACATACAACAATTTCACCACCAAGGCCAGACACATTATCAGTGTCCTGATCTTTGGCCTTTGATACTTTCAAGAGGTGTCCCGGGGGAAATCTCTCTCTGGAATGTTAATCTGTTGCTTCCCTGACCCTCTACGCATGTACCACATTATTATTACTACCCACATGCTTCTCTTTTCATGCTGTCATTTTGACAATAGAACCATCGGGCGATTCATCTTTTGACTGGAAGGCTGGAACAAAGTGCGGGGCGGTGAGTGGGATCGGATTGGCTAATGGTATTGTTTAAAATGCAATAACATTTCTCTTCTGCAATCCGCCCAGATTTCAAATGATATGTCGCGCCTGTGGGATGCGCCGTGACAATTAGCTACTGGTGATTCATCAAAGAGTCTCTGTGTGGGGATTTTCTTTTTAACTTTTTTTTTTCTCCACATGCTCTTGGAACATAAATTAGTCCTGGTACTGGATTGGTGTGGATTTATCACTCATGTTTCCTGTCGTTACCCCCTCTCTCCTTTCATCTGGCAGGTGTTTGTTTCATCTACAGATTTATTGAAAGTGGTGTGGGGGTCTGAAAGTGTTCAGTAATACTGAGAGTCCAACCTTTAAAGACTGTTCACGTTTCAAATGTCACCTCCTCCTCATCTGGGCCTTCTTTTGACCACACCATATGACACAAGCCCTCCCCTGTTAATACTGCTTGCTCTATCTTGATTTACTGTTTCTTATGTCTATCATCCAGTGGCATGCTATATTTATTCCTGGGTTGAAAGTAGCCTGCACCTTTCAGAAGTGGCTTTCAGCAGTTAACTTGGTCTGCTCACTGCTGTCTCTGTGGAGACGAGGACAGTGAGAGCAGGGGTGACACTTGTATTCTGAAAGATGCTCAGACAAGAGAGCTCACAGAGAGTGTCACAGAAGATACAGAAACTGGAGTTTATTGGGGCTGGGGGGGGATGCCACATAGAGCCACATGACAGGGACAAGGTGATAGTCAAAGATGGAAGACAAGATGGAAGAGCATATTAAGGCAAGTGAAGGATTTAGGAAGTTGGAGGTGTTGTGAGGGACTGTGGACCAAATAATTGGCCTCAGCTGCTGGGCTCTGACCCTGAGATGGTTGAAGCACAGAATGAGTGCCTTCTAGTATGTAGGGATCATTTGGAGCGGTGGTTCCCAACTGCCCTAACTCTGCAACCCTTTAATGCAATTCCTCATGTTGTGGTGACCTTCAACCATAAAATTATTGTCATTGCTACTTCGTACTGCCATTTTGCTACTGTTAAGAATCATAATGTAAATACCTGATATATGACCTCCAAAAAGGCCAGAACCCACAGATAAGTACCACTGATCTAAAGAAAGGAAGACCTGGGGCTATACAGTGAAGGCAAGATCTAGTTGGGTCTCCTTGAGCGATGAATTCTATCCACGGCCAGAGAGATTGTGGTTGGTACTGTTGTTTTTGTTGTTGTTTAAGTCATAATACCAGGGGCTGGAGAGATACTCAGCAGTTAAGATCACCAGTTGCTCTTGCAAAAGGACTTGGGTTCAGCCTCCAGCACCCACTTGATGGCTAACAAGCTTCTGTGACTGCAGTGGTTCCAATTCTGTCTTTAGACCATCATGGTCACAACTGCACATGCTGTATTTCCATACATGCAAGCAAAAACTCTTATAAATAAAATAGTAGTTAAATTAAGAAGTCATAAGAGCTCACAGTACATTCTCAAAAAGAATAATATCTTTTGAGTGATTTGAGACTCTCCCATGGAAAGCATGGGGAGAGAGTCACATTCCTACTGAAGCCCATGAGCTGCGAACCTCAATATTAGTAGGCACGTCTCTGTTACACCCACATGGTGAACACAGGAGAAAGAACATTAAATGCAAAGTCCTCCTTCTCTGTAGCTCAAACTTGCCATCTGAAGCATTTGAGAGATGTGCCATTGGGGAATCTTTGGCTCATTTTATATATTTCCTATGTTTCATATCTTACTGTCATATTCATTAACACAGATAGTAAGTACCAAAAGTTTATTTCAAACTATTTCATGTTAGAGGCCAGGAGGGACTGAAGCTATCACAAACCAGACTTTCATGTATGTATTTAAGCCAAAGGTTCTCAATAACAAGAGTGTTTTTCAACTAACAGACAGTATGTGTTCCTGGGCTTGCAGGCACACCTGCGTCTTCAAGTCCTTCTGAAATTACTGTGGTAAAACCCCAAAAATGATATGTATCTCTTTAGCACACTTGCAAAAGCCATTCAAAGCCAACGTTGTAAGCTGTGCTTATCTATGCTGCTGAGAGATAATGCTTTTTTTTTTTTTTGTAGCATACACTGGCACCTTGAAAGCATTCACTCTGCTTCCAAAATTAACCATAATAAGTAACTGTTCCTATAACTGGCAGGAGATGCTTCGAGCCCGGGGTGATGTGGGAAAGGCACAGAACACATCTTCTTTGTATGTTCCATCAACTACTCTTATTTTCTTTCTCTTCTGAGAAGATGACCAATCTCTCTTGGCAGATTTGACAATGACAATATTGATGTAACAGTAATTTCAGAGAGTTGCTATGGAGCTCAACAATGCAATGGTAGATAGCATGGCCCAGAGATGGAATCACAAAAAAGGATGCATCTGTGATCCTCTGGTTATAACATTTGAAATAATGTTCCATAATTTAATTATTTTAAAGATTTATTTGTTTGTTTTTATTTCATCTATATGAGCTACAAGCATGTGAGCATAGTTTGTGTGAGCCTGGTACCCACAGAGGGCAGGACTGGCCCTTGAATACCCTCAAACTGGAGTTAGAGATGGTCGTGAGCTGTCATGTGGATGCTGGGAACTGAACCTAAGTCCTCTGCAAAAGCAGCAAGTGCTCTTAACCATTGAACGGTTTCTTCAGCCTCTTTCTTTAATTTTCTTTAATGTCTGCTTTTCGTCTCCCATAATCTTCTGAAACATGATTTTCCAAACACTGTTCCTTAGTGAGAGGTGTAGTTTCTAACATAAGCTTTCGGTCAGCGAGCATATGATCTGGGGACTATATGGAAAAGAACAAAATCATGTCATGAGTTCAAATTAAGCATCTTAAGGGCAGAAAGGCAGAGGCTAAAGAAAAACATCAATACCAGTCCTTTCTTCCTCTCCTGGAAGAAATTTCACACCCATTTGAATTTATCACAGCAGGCCACATGGTTAACAGTACATTCTTTGAATGTAGAATTAAAGGCAGTCTTTGCTGTCTTCAAAGACTGTCAAGGGGAGCAAAGGCAGAGTACAGTAGACCAGAGCCCTCAGCCTTAGGGTCTTTTCTTCCTAAGCAGGAGCTCGCCATGTCTTTTCAATTCTTCCTCCAATATTCCATTGCTGAGTGATTGCCTTTAATCTTTATTGTTAGCTCACTCTAAAGAAATCTGTTTTTTTTTTTTTAAAGAATGTAATGACACATTCCTAAGTGCCTTAAACTAGCACAGAAAGCTACAAATTTCTACTTCATCTTAATGCAAATTGAATTGTTCAGACCAGTTTTTCATTCAAGGGAGACAGACTTAAGGGAAGGGTTGTTTGGACTGGTCTTTCTTCAGGAATGAACTAGAATTCTTCAACTTCAGTTTTCCGTTTCCCAATCAACAAAATGTATGAGAGCAAAAAAAAAAAAAAAAAAAAAAAAAAAAAAAAAAAAAAAAATCCAGAGGCAGAAAAATAGACTTTGAAATTTGGCTCTTGTATGAGCATTTGGAAAGACTGGAAAGTCAGAAGTGATACGAGTGTAGAACAAGAATTTGTTTTTTTCAAGCCCTTAAATCTCTGAATTATTACTTCACCTAGGACTGTAGTTTAGGAGTGTGTGTTCCTTCCAAATTTATATCCCCCCAAGGTGGGAACACTAAAAAAAATTGGGGCTCCTGGGAAATGATTAGACTGGGGAAGAGAGGTTCTCTACTCTAATGAACAGGATTAAGCTTCACCTACATGGTATCTGGTCTTTCTATCTCTTTTATTCTGGGAGGCCACACCAACTACCATATTTACTTACACCTTGTCTTAAATTTCTCAGCCTTAACATCCTATTTGTACTAATTTATATTGTCTATAAATTACCCAGCCTTCAGTATTTGGGGCAGCAAGAGTGGACTAAGACCATCAGCATACATTACTTGAGCAACCCACACATGCAAGATATATTTTAAGGCTCTAATCACAGCCGTGTTGTGTGGGCACCTGAAGATCATCTGTGTACCTGTTTATCCCCAGAAAACCCTGAGTCACTTACACAAGTCAAGTGTTGTCTCTAACCTGGATTCTGGATCTCACTTACCCTTTTTGATTCTTAACTTTTTGTTCCACTATAGTAAAATAAATGAGGTGGGACAATTTTGTAAGAAAAAAAAGAGCATGTTTCAACTTATGTTTTTGAAGCCTTAATGTCTAAACAGTATAACACAAGGTTGCCAAGTCCTCAGAGATGGTGGTGATGGCTGGCAGAGCCAAAACAAAACAAAAACAAAAAAACCAAAAACCAACAAACAAACAAAAAAAAAACAAGCAAGCAAGCAAACAAACAAAAACCCACAGAGATCATTCACATCAACAAGTAGGCAGAGAGACAGACGGACAGACAGAGTCGAGTCTTACAATTTCTTTCTGAGGACACACTATAATTTCATCTAAGGACTTCCCACTGGGCTTCATTTCTGAGAGACAGAGACAAATGTCTGGCCTCATCTGTGAGAGAATTTGTAGTTTGGGTTAATAGAGTTGAGAAGACCCACCATGAATTGTCGGTGACACCATTCCATGGGCTGGGATCCTTGAATGCCTTAGAAGACAGAGCCAACTGAGTGTGAGTATTCATGTGCTTCCTGAATGTGAGTGCAGCAGGAGCAGCTGCCTGCAGGAAGTAGGGCGGTTGCTGTGATTTATAGACCTTTGGAGTTTGTGCAGGGAGAACCTGGGGGAGTTTTAGCAGTGTAGAGCTAAGTCCTAGAATGTTGTACAAGGATCATAAGGGGGTCATGCTGATAGGCATTTCAGAAAACAAAATGCAAAGAGAAAGATGGACAGTCAAGGCCTAGAGCATGAGATTCCAGAGTGGGGTTATGAGCTCGATCAGCAACTGAGGCGAAAATCATTCATATTGTATTCTGGAAAAAAATCCTGGCTGTATTCTACCTGTGCCCTAAGAACTGAAGTGAAGCTAAGTGCAAACATAACAACCTAATTTGTTTGAAAGAGGAAATCTTTACAGAGGGTAGTACTCAAGCCGTGTCATGTTCTGTTTGCTGCTCCTGTCTGTGTATAGAACAAGAGACAGAAACAGGTGAGGGGGAAAAAAGTTGTGGAAAATATGCAATCTGTTAGATAAAGGAGAGAATTTAAAGATCCAGACAAGGCTGGTACCGAAAATGTAGCTCTAATAGTTTTAAAAAGATTGTATTGAAAAGAAACCTCCCACCTTGCACTAGGAGAGTGGGAAAGGTACCCTGAGGGAAAGACGGCACCCATCAAAGGTTCTGTCTTATGAAATTTATTTGAAAGTAGAGATCTTAAAAGAAATGCCACTGGAGAGGTTCCCTGTTCAAAACCAAGCATCTCAGGAAATATTTGTCCAGAGTCAGCCTGGAAGGCACCAAGTGGATGATGCAGCTCTGATACAAAAGAAGCAGGTTCCATCTCAGGTTGGCAGAACTCAGCAGAAGCAACCATGCTACACTGGGTTTACAGGCGTAATAGATGCAGGAGTGAGGGGGTCATGGAGGCTTGTTCCAATGTTCCAGAAAACTCCTTTAAGCCAATCAGTGTGATTCAGGTTGGATTCCTTGAAAAGAGGACCTAAGAGGCCACGGCATGAGCTGCGAAGCTGAAGTACAAGTTACATCAGCAACCCAGGATGCTGGAGAGGCCAGGGCCATGGGACACACACCAAGAAGAGCTTAAGCACTCAGTGAAGATGGCCCAAAAGACAGGCTTTATGTGGTATAAGAGGTAGAACGGCATTAGAAACAAGGGGCTGTCCAAGCCCTCTGGAGACTAGATGATATCATCATGAGCCCTGTGGAAGTGTAGGATTGATGTTTTACCTGCTGGATTTTAGTCTTGTCTTGGTCCAACATTTCCTTGCTACGTTTCCTTTCTTCTTCTTTGGGATGAGAATTTTTTTTTTCCATTTCTGTGCTATCGTATCATGTAAGTATATAGGTTGGTTTTTGTTGCTGTAGAGGCTCATTGTTAAAAATTGCCTGAACTTTGAGCACATAATTTTTAAGACAGTTGGAACAGTTAAAGATGATGGAAACTTTGGATGGTGAACTAGATGTATCTACATTATAAGTTCAAAAGCCTATAGAGAAAAGTTGGGAGGGGGACTAGGCAGTGCTATTTCTTAAAAGTGATATTTTGGGTTATCAATTTGACAGGACTGGCCTTGTAGTTATTAATGTTGTCAATGTGCAAGGATCTAGAATCACCTAGAGAAGAATATGTGTTGGCGCATCTGTGGGAAAGTTTCTAGACTGGATTAAATGGAAGAGGAAATATTCCCTTACTCTGAGTGACACCGTTCCTTGGGCTGAGGCCCCAGTTGAACTAAAAAGAAAAAAGAAAAGAAAAAAAAAAACAAAAAACACTTCAGCTGAGTCCCAGCATCATTCAGCCCTCTGTTTCCTTGACTGTTGATGATGCCTGTGACTGGCTGCCTGTGACTGGCTGTCTCAGGCTCCTGCTGCCATTCCTTCCCAGCCAGGATGGACTGACCTCCCGAACCCTAGACCAAAATAAAGCCTTTCTTATGTGCTTTGCTCAGGTACTTGACCCAGAAATGAGAAAAGCACCTGCTACAAGTGGTAAACAACAACTCCAGTCCTGCGGAGACTGTATTTATCCCTCACCGCTGCTCTAGAAAACCACAATGAACATGGTTGTTGAAAACAGCCCAGTTTTTTTTTTTTTTGCTTTGTTTTATTGTTGTTGGTTTTTTGTTTGTTTTTGGTTTTTTGTTTTGTTTTGTTTGTTTGTTTGTTTTTTACAGTTTTTGGAGATCAGCAACCAAAAATGGTTCTTGAGGGGTCAAAACTAAAGTCTTTCCTTATACAAGGTCCAAGGTAGAATCTATTTTTTATTTACCCTTTTCAATATTTGTAGGCTGCTTACATTCCTTACACAATGGCTCCATTATTCTGTTGCATATCCAACTTTTAAGTGAGCCTTCTATCCCCTTTGTATTGAACCATCTGAGAAATGTCAGATCATCTCACCATTTTAAATCCTTGATTTAATAGTATCTGAAAAATATATTTTACCACATTAAAAAAAACTACATATCAGGTTCCCAAGACTGGTATATGGATATATTCAGAGGAGGTCATAATTTGGCCTGCTGTAGATGTGAAACATGATGGTTTATTTTCTTATATAATTTTTCATTCACTGTGATATGTTCTTAGCCCATTTAGAAACAGCTCTCAAATCTCCCAACAGCAATTACATCTCCATAGAAACTGCTCTCTGCAAGGTCACCCAGAGGATCATTGTGGCCACAGTAACCTGATGCATTCTTGGGGTTTATCTGTCTTTATAATGAAAGACTATAATATATTGGTGATCACTCTCACCTTCTTATTAATAACAACAAGGCAGCTCTCAAGGTTTGTGTTTACTGTGCCCCGGGCAAAGAGCTAAAGTCTCACAAAGACTATTTCACTTGTTCTTTCTGTAACCTCCCACACTTCATAAATGTTAACACAGGGGATAAGGAACAAATTGTACGGCTGCCTGGTACTTTCTAAGTGTCTGCCTTCAAGTCTTGCTTTTCTTCTAAGCCATGAACCTAAGACAACAGACCAACTTACACTTGCAAAAATAAATACTACAAGAAAGAAATCTACCCTCTGATTATGAATCGCAAGTTTTAATGATGGCTTTCATTTAAGTAATGCTTAGTCTATGTAAAAAAAAAACTTCTAAGAACTTAATATGACTTGTATCCAATTATGCAATTATTATAACAAATCGATGGACTCCTTTTTTAATAGTTAGAAAAATAAATGTAATTGATAATAAAAATCAAGAGGATAAAAGTCAGAGAAGAGAGTCTGTATGTGAAACCTTATTTGGGGCTGAAATTAAGGTCAAAGTAAGAGAGGTCCAAGGATCCCATCCAGTGATATCCTAGATGCACGGTGTTGTGCTTCTAAACAACACAGAGATTTTCTTTCTACAAAATAAATAAATAAATAAAATTAAAATAAAATCGAATGACCTTTAACTCAAGAGGTATGGACCTCAAAACATGTAGAAGGCTATGTTCACCTGGGGATGCAAAGAGCAGGAGCTCCTGGACAGCCTGCCCTGACACGAGCATCCCCAACATAATTCTTTGGGAAATGTGTGTTGATCACTGATTGCTATATAGCAGACGGCCCCAGATCTTAGCAGGTCAAACAGAGTACACATTTCATTCCTTCTCAGTAATTCCATGTGTAAGCTCTCCACCTCGGCATCTTGAGAAGGTTACAATCATCTCAAGTAATAACTGGGAAAATAGCATACTAGCTCACTCACAGACAGGGCTATTGGCAAGACTGACTTTCTTCTGGGTTACTAGACAAAAACCCCAGGTCCTCCTAGGCTGATAGGCAGAGATTTCCTTTCATCCTTTCTTTGGACATGGGCATCTCTATTGAATATCTCACAGCATGAACGCTTATTTCAACAATCCAAGAGATCAGGAAGGAAGGAAAATATAGTCGGAAAATAAGACCTACTGGAAGGAAAGAGGTAACAGTGCTTTCTAACACAATCAGGGGAAGCAGCAGGCCATACTTACACCATGCTGTACTTACTGTTCCCTAGGTTCAAACTGCACTCAGTAGGAAAGAATCATAAACACCAGAGGGGAGGGATGAAGTGTTGAGCATCAAGTTTGAAGCTACCTAGTACTGTCTCCACCCAATGCTTCCCAATTATACATGTCCCTTCCACATGCAAAGTACTCTCACTTCTTACTGGGATATAATTCCCCTTACTCCTTCCAGGTCCTCCCCATCTCTCCTCTGGTCTGGATTCACATTCTTTCCGTCTCTCCTTGGAAAACAGGCATCTAAGAAATAATAACAAAATAAGATAAATAAAAAGCAAACAAATAAGAATATGACAAAACAACCAGAAAAGACAAAGAGCCAAGAACAAGAGACGCATGTGGATGCAGAGACAAACATTTCGCACATTCAGGAATCCCATTAAACCCGAAACTGGAAGCCATAATATAAACGCAAAGGACCTGCAAGGTGTGTATGAGGGGAGGCCTTGGTAACATTATAAGACAAAGAATATACAAAGATTCTGTTGAGTTACTTTTGTGTTAGCCGTCTTCTGCCGGAGTTGTGCCTTTAAGAGTTGTGCTGACTAGTTTTTTAATAAACTTGAAACAAACAAGAGTCATTGAAGAGAAAAAAGCCTCAGCTATGAAAATACCTCGAAAAAATTGGCCTCCAGGAAGGCCTGTAGAGCCTTTCCTTAATTAGTGATTAGTGTGGGAGATCCCAGCCCATTGTCAGTGGGACCACCTTGGGACAGAGGTCCTGGATTCTATTAAAAAAAAGTAGGCTGAGCAAGTCATGAGGAACAAGCCAATAAGTAGCACCTTTCCATGGCCTCTACATCAGCTCCTGCCTTCAGGTTTCTGCCCTGTTTGAATTCCTGTCCTGGCTTCCTTCTATGATAGACTATTCGGCAGTATAAGATAAGAAATTCTTTCCTCTCCAACTAGCTTTTGGATCTTGGTGTTTTCTGCAGCAATAGTAACCCTAAGGCAGGAGTGATTTGCTTCTCCAGTAAGAAGCCCTTGGAAATCTGGCTTTTACATTCTTTCCACCTTGTCTTAGATGACGTTCCATGAGCCCTGAGAGAAGGAGTTTAGTGGGGAAATCCCTTTAAGAGCTAAGTAGTCCAAGATCTCTCATTCTCTGCATATTGTCTAATCTGCTGCGGGCCTTTGTATTGGTTCCCACTTGCTACAGAAGGAAGTTTCTCTAATGATGTCTGGGATGGTACAGATCTATAGAGTAAAGAGGAATGTTATTAGGAGTCCTTTAGCAGAACAGTAATAATCTATTTTACCCTAGGTTCTTGGCCTCTCTAGTGTCAACTTTTTGGTTTTCCAAACAGCATCGAGTATGAGTTCTAGCTCATGGGGTAGACCTTAACTCAAATAAGATATTTATTGGTTACTCCCAGAGGCTTTGTGCCACTCTTACACCAGCATAGTTTGTAAGCTACTCGCTCTTGTAGGTCGAAGGGTTTGTAGCTGAGTTGGCATGTACTGTTCTCCTTTGGTACACTGCCTAACGTCGTCTAGTATCATGAATACTACTCTGTAGAGGGTACAGGGTATAGGCACCAACTCTACATCTCCATGTTCAATGAGTTGTGTAAGTATTGTACTCAGGATAGGGCCTTGCAGTTGATTTGTGGAGAACCACCAATAGCCTTGGCAATAGCCTGGGTTGTCTAGTGCTTCCATTAGACCCTTTTGGCCAACAACTCGATTATATATAACTTATTCTTAGTACTGGAAGCCTCATGGTGATGAGAGATGTCCAGTTGGGACTCTGTCTCCCCTATTACTTGCTAATTTCATTTTTCTCACTTTCATGTATAATTGTATATGTATGTATATGTATATGACAGGAAAGTTCTACTGTATTAGGTTTCCATACAACCCCCACAAATCCCTCAGTTTTAGTTATCCCTCCCCATATTATTCACTCATGTTTTCATCCCCACTCCCAGTTCCCCCTTCCCTTATCCATCCTTAAGCATCTCTTCTACTTCCCCTTAGGAAGATTCATCCCTCATCCTAGTCAGTGGGATTAGGGGAATCTCTATTTAACATACTGGAAATGTGTCTACTAATACAGTTTTCTCCAACTGTTGTGGGCTTCCTGTAGGTTGTATTGGGATGTATCCTCCACGAAAACAAACCCACAACTATAAATACCTATAAGAAAAGGCCTTTAGCTCTCTTGAGTTCCTGCTGAGATATCTAAGAGGCATGACTCTTACCATGCTGCAGCCTGTGTGACTTGCATGAGAAGGCAAGATCTGTGAAATAAAACCCTAATCTCATATGATTGCTGAATATTAACCTGACTAATCTTTCTGAGGTCTTAAGAAATTATAATTAGACCCTCAATGCTTTTCTCTAAGCTAGGCTTTATCTCTGTATCATTTTTGACTGACAATCCTCATTTCATTAGAATAGTCTTCTATCTCATTGATAATTTTCAGAGCCATTTAGTTACAGAAGTCAGATAAAATATAGTACCTGGTGTAGTCTCTTTTTTTCAGCAAGTTCATTAAGTAAATATTCTCCTTTATACCTCAATGTGCAGTGGCATCATATTTCTTTTCATTATATAACAATGCTCTCACTCCATTTAGAGTCTAAGAACATGTCCTACTTTCTGTTGACCTGACCCTCATACATACATGCATGCACATACAAAAGCCAGAGCAAGATGTTGAGTGTCTTTCTCTGTCACTATCTGACATACTGCCTTGAGACATAATCACTCACTATCCAGCCAGTCAGGTTGGTCAGCAAGTGCTTGGATCCACCTGCCTCCATCTCCCCCTTGCTGGGACTAAGGCATAACCAGCTTTTATGTGCTGGGGATTGTAACTCAGGTCTTCAGGTCCTCATATTTATGGAGATAGTATACCACAAAATGAAGTGGAAAATGGTAATAGATAGGTAATCCTAGCTTATAGTAACTACTCCGAAGAGTAACGTATCTGAAAGTACTGTAGTGATCTCTAATTCTTTGCCACTCACAGGTTATGAGACCAGGTACAGACAGCTGATTAGATCCCAAAATTTGGTCAGCCCACCTAGAGGTGACAACGTGTCCAGTGTGGACCACAGTGTGAAGTACTCTCATAGTAAATGACATGTGAATGATAATACAGGCTCTGGGGCATGCATTCTACTGTCAGACAAAGTGATGTCTCTGGGATCAAATTCTAGTTTCATTATTTATTGTTTACAAAACCATAGACAGACAAGCAATGTGTTTTACCTTCACCTTTTGTGTTCTGAACTGAGTTAGTCACAATTATGTCATAAAGTTATTTGGAGGATTAAATAAGTACTACATATAAATGTGAATAGCCATTAGTCCATGCCCAGATACAAAGAATATCATCAAGAACTACCTAATCTTCTATGGAAGATGGAGCGATTAGATGCAGAATTCTCAGGATTTTCCTTGATGACTTGTGAATGCTATGGAGACAATTTATAAGTGACAAAGAATTGGTCAAGAAACAAAATTACTGCTACAGTGAAGTCAATGGTGGACATAGGGAAACAATGGTGACAAGCTTGGTTCCTGTGACGTGTGAAATCCTGTACACAGCTGAAATCAAACACTCGGGAGGCTAAAGCAGAAGGTCCAACTTCAGCCTCTATAATAAGACCTCATCTCAACAAAACAAACAATGTGCTCTTCTAAAGTTATAGCAGACAATTGTTTAATCAGAAATTACATAGTCAGTGAGTCTGTGAAGGTCAACATTGCATCTAAATATCTTCTTTCTTAAGTTGTCCCCCACAACAAAAATGGCAACGAGTTGATCAAATAGATTGTATGTCTTTCAGAGTCAACTTGAGACATGGTTGCTCTACAAAATCTAATGATGTTAAACCCCTTTACCATATTTTCTTTAAATTATTTTTTGTTCTTTTTTTTTTTTTTTTTACTGAAGCTGAAAGAGTCAGTGGCTTCACACATAAGAAATTGCATGTAAGAAGTCATGAATTAACTTCATTATCTATAAAAGAGTGGACTAACAAATAACCAAGTATCTCCTACCTTCCCCCCCTCCCCCCCCCCCCCCAGTTTGCTCTCTCAATTTCCTCTTGGAATTTTCTAGATGAGAGATTATCTTGGAAAGCAAATTGGGGCTTTAAAATTTAGATGATTAAATGAAGTCACTCGTTCTTGGGAAGCAAACCAACATGAATTATTGATTTGTGGACTGAGCTTGCGGCGAGTTGATGTGTGATTCACCCAAGTGCTCCACATAGACAGGTGATGCTGTGAGGAGTCGAACCAATTTGCATCTTGCCAATTTATTCCAATGATGTTTCAGTTCTCCTTTCGGAACTGCAGCCTAGGTGGATGCCCAGCTTGCTTTCTCATTAATTTGGCTCTGAATTCTACTCCAAAATCTGTAGGACGCTAAAACACATGAGAGGGGAGAAAAATCTGTAAATGTGGCTCTTCTAGGGAAATCGATTCTAAAGGAAATACTCCTTAGGAAATGCCTGCCGTC
This sequence comes from Arvicanthis niloticus, assembly GCF_011762505.2. Lineage (NCBI taxonomy): Eukaryota > Metazoa > Chordata > Mammalia > Rodentia > Muridae > Arvicanthis > Arvicanthis niloticus. The sequence goes on from NC_047671.1 coordinate 34,325,154, forward strand.
GGGTTATTAAGAAGTGCTTCAGGTTAACCAGCAGGAAGGCATTAGAGAGGCAGCGGCTTTTATGATAAGCACAGTAATTAGGCTGGGTCAGCTGGCCCTCCGTTGAGCACCGAGATTGAATCCACGAATTTTATGGTTTTTTTTTTTTTTTTTTTTTTTAACATTCCCCTAGCTAGGGAGAACAATCTTCTCAGAGAATAAAATCTTCCTCCAACTACAGGCACTTAAGTTGGCAATGCTTCTTCAGATGACCTGGTGTTATTCGGGTTTCTGGGGGCAAAAATATCTATGATGAAAGATTACTGGGAATGAATGTGGTAGGTTCGGAAAAAAAAAATATTCCACTAGATTGACTTTTCTCTTTTGCTTTTCCAAATATATAATAAAAATTAGCCATCACCACTCCCCAAGCCTTAAGTCTATAAGCCACAGCCCTCTGAATGAATGTGTCCCCCACCCCTGCCCCATCAACTGCAATTTTGGGTGTAAGGAAAAGTCAAGTTCAAACTATGTCTGTCATACTCTTTTGCTGCCACGAACAGAAATCTTCCAAAAATCAGAAAGGAAACCACTTTCCTCTGTTCCATAGTCAGTTTTTTGTGGTACTACCAGTTCCAGGTAGTTCTTTACCTCCTGACCATAATCATTTGTGATAAACTAAAACTCAGTATGCTAAAACGACCATAAATGTGCTGATACTGACACTGAGTGAAAACGTGTAGTCTACGAGCATAGAGGCCCCTGTCAGGGAGCTGAGTTTTCTCCAGCAATGCCCTTGTTTACTGTGAGCAGGGAAATCCAATAGCAAACAGTAAGTTCAAATGTGTCAGTTGGTGGCCCGAAAAGCAGCAGGAAGTGAGAAGTGAGACTGTTGACTGGATAGCAAAAAGGGTGGGAAGGTTTGTTTCCTTGGGCATGTGCAGATGACCATTCCACCTCTACACACGTTCAAAGGGAGTTTTGTTGTTTCTATGGGGTTTGGGACTTCTTAAGTCAGAAGCTTATTGACTAGACTTGCCATTTCCCTCTGTGCTCAGCCATTCTTGAAAAGCTGCTGAAAACATGGACTTTGAGCAAATCAAGAAGGCTTTTCTTACAGACAACTTCAGATGGTTGTTGTTGAAGGAATTTGTGCCTGGGTGTGCCCAAGCTGTAGTGGATTTCAGTGTTAAAAGGTGGGACCTCTGGGACGTGACTTTCCCAAAGGCTATGTTGTGATTATCAGTTGCCTTTCTATTCGCTCCATGCGAGCACACGTTTGAGACGGCTCCATTCTGTGATCTAGCAGTGGGTCCCTACCAGAACTCAATCTTCTGTCACTGCCGTCTTCTACTTGTGAGCTCCAGAATTGAAAATAAATGTTTTTGCTGATAAGAACCGAGTTAACGAATAGCAGCTTAGATGGTCCAGGGCACCGTTGACTCTAGAAATAGACTAGGGGACATGAAAACCACTTAACTCACCTTATTTTGTTCTGCTAGCTTCACAAATCTATCAGTTTTGCTTTTTAAAGTATCTATTTCTTAAAGGATCTCTCTCCCTTAAAAAGATATATGAATCAACATCATCTTGATTAGTCTTAAATTCTTACCTAGCCCTATCACCTGACGATCTGCCCTGTAGAAATACTGGCACCGACAATTATAATAATTTGGACGCTTTTTTCCCCTTTGTATTTTGATCATAGTCACTATGTCCTGTAGTTCCGCCCAGATATACATTCACCTCCCTATGAACAACCCACAGAGCCCAATGTCAGTTATCCAGCTACTCTTGGGTATGGGGCCTGCCTACCTGGGTGTGCTCAACCTACCAAGAATCATAAATCATATCATTAAACAGATAGATAGATAGATAGATAGATAGATAGATAGATAGATAGATAGATAGATAGGCAGCTATGAAAAACCAATAGGTGGCTCTTTCATACTTACCTCCCCATTCCATGTGCGGATTTTATTTGGCTTGCACATTGCTGTAAGTTCATATGTACAATTTCCTTGTTGTGTCTGGAAACACCATTTCCTTGATGTTATTCACCGCCTCTGGAACATGTGGTCTTTTCTGCTCCATCTTCCACAAAGATCCCTGATGCTTGGGAAGATAGATCTGCCAGATGTCCCTTTTAGGGCTGAGCATCTCCTGTTCTTGTTTCTTGTCAATAGCCTCAGTATGTAGAACTAAAAACAATCTGCTGAGGCTGATTCTTTTCAGATTTTGACACTATCAAAGATAAGGAGAAAGCATTATGAATACAAAATAACACCAATTTTATTTTCATCTTTTTTTTCTGAGGGGGAAAAAGAAGACATTCTTTATGAAAAATATCCATCATTGGAGCCCTTCCCCTACTCAAAAGCAGAAACAAACAAACAAACAAAGAAAAACATAGTCTTCGGATCAACATGTGTGATTTGTACTATTTCTCCTCCAATGTGCACATCTGAGGGGGATGTGGAAGTCCACTTTGTGAAGGAAAAAGTGGGATGGAGAATGGAGAGAGAGGCACCACAGGCTCCTGCGACTTCTTGAAGAGTCCTGATCTACCCTACACAGCGTTAGATCTAAGGCAGCTTCCGACACATTGGTGAGACATCAAAAGGGAATGAAGGCCAGGGTGTTGGCCACTTCCCCCATCTTCATAGAAGTCCTCACAGATGACAATACTCCCTCCATTCCTTCTGCATTACCTCGTTAGGCAGGGCTTTATTGGAGCACGGTGATGATGTGGTGAGATACGATTGGCCGAGGATTTAGGGGCTTGGGATTGGTTCAAACACTGTATATAAGCTTATGGGTTGGGCAATAAACTCAGATCTGCACCCTGATGCTGCTGGTCTCCGGAGTCAGATTTCATGGGATTTGTCACATGACTCTGTTGCCTTTCATCCCCCACCCCCATCCTTGGTCTTCATTCCACAGACATCTTAAGGTTCTTTTTTCAGTAAGGAAAAATACTGTGCATTTGATCTGTTTCTGATGGAGAATTTGGCCCACCAGTATCTTTATAAGGTACTTTTACCCAGACATACTGTACACAGGACACCACCACCAAGTCTGTGAAGTTCCTGCCACTTACTGCTTTTTTATATACCACCATTCCCTCTTACCCCAAAATTCCTTATTCGGCTGAACCCTGGGTTCATCCTCTGCTCTTAATGGGACGTTGAGATTGATCTAAGTTGTTCATTGCTTAGCTACAGGTCGAATACCCTCCATACAAATGTTACACTCGGTTCTTTATTTCTCCAATATTGGGACAAGATGGATGATTCCATTACCTGGGCATCTAGCCCCCCATGTTCTCTTGGAAGGACTTGAGCTAAAGTCATATGTTTGGACAAAGCTTCAATGACACTATATCACCAAATTTGGAGTGATACATACCTCAGCTCACCCTAAAAGACTCATTTTGATATATCTCTCTGACTTACATTTCACATTTTAACTCCTCCCATGAGAAGGGTTCCTATTTTAACTTCACCAAATTACTGCTGGAAAAATCATGGGGTTTGAAATCAAATATATCTGTGGCAGATGTATTTTCAAAGATGCTGATGAAAGGGCTTCCATACTACATTATCCTTTAAAACCTTAGCACTTCCTCATAAAAAGGCAAAATCTACTTATTCTCTATTCAAAGTCATCAGGCTACCTTGCTCATAACGAGCAGAATAAAAAAAAAGACACAGAATGCTCTTGAGATTGTCTCACAAAAGCAATGGTATTTCTTCCATTTTGTTGCTGTTCTCAATCTTGGCATTCTCACTCACCATGCAAGCAGATGACTAACCCCGAGTAGGTCCTGCTGGTAGTTCAAAAGCTTGTGCAGAAAGATCTCATGCAGCATTGTGCTATATGAAAAAAGTGGAATGTCCAGCTGGCTCCAGCTGCTCATTTTCAGTCAAATTAGACTACAACCCTAACAGCATAAACATCAGAGCTGCTTCTTGGGCCTTTCCTGTCTGTGTGTGTGTGTGTGTGTGTGTGTGTGTGTGTGTGTGTGTGTGTGTTTTACAGGGGCTGGAGAGATGGCTCAGCAGCTAAGACCACTTGTTGTTTTCTAGCAGTTTGATTCCCAGAACCCACATCAGATCATTCACAAAAATCTGTCACTCCAGCTCCAGAGAATCTGATTCCCTCTTCTGGTTTAAAATACACATGCATAAAAATTAAAAATTAATTAAAAAGAAAGTGTCACATTGTTCTCATGAACTAAAGTAACTGTGGTCTGAATTTTGTGTGAACCACAAATTTCAAAGCTGAAATCAAATCAGCAGTGTGATGAATCAGCAGGTGAGACCCTTGGGTGAGTGTAGAGTCGGAAAGGGAGAGCCCTGCTGATGGCATTACTGCCCTTATCAAAGAGCTAGATGAGGATTTCAAAAATGCCATCTGAGAAGTAAGTCCTCACCAGGTACTCAACTGTTGGCACCTTAATCCTGGACCTACCAGCCTTCAGAAACAAGAAAAACACTTGTTATTTGTAAATCATCTAGTCTCTAGCCTTTTGAGCAGTATAAATGAACTGACCATTCACTAAACAGTTCCTGGATTAATCTGCTCCTGCCATATATTAGTCAGGGTTTTCTAGAGGAACATAAGTTACAGAAGGAATATATATCATATATATATCTATATATATATATAGATATCTTTCATATATAATATATATATCTTTCATATATATATATGAGTATTTATTAGATCATAAGTTACAGAAGGAATATATATCATATATATCTTTCATATATATCTTTCATATATATATATCTTTCATATATATATATCTTTCATATATATATATATATATGTATATATATATATATATATATATATATATGTATTTATTAGATCGATTTACAGGTTATGGTCCAGCTAGTCCACCAATGGCTGAAAGGTCTAAGAACTCAGTAGTTGCCCAGTCCATGAGGTCGGTTGTCTCAGCTGGTCTTCAGAATATGCCCAAATCCTGAAGAAATAGGTGGTAATGCCAGTGAAGAAACAGACTTGCCAGGAACACAGGAGGAAGCAGGCAAAAAGAGCAAGCTTCCTTCTTCTGTGCCCTTTATATAGGCTCCCAGCAGAAGGTGTGGCCCAAATTAAAGATGGATCTTCCCATCTCAAAACATCTGGATTAAAGCTATATCTTTCCACCTCAAAAGATTTGGATTAAAAGGGGGTCTTCTTGTCTCAAATGATTTAACTAAAAAAAAATTTCTCACAGGTGTTCCCTACCACTTGGGTTTTAATTAATTCCAGATGTAATCAAGCTGCCAGCCAAGAACAGCTATCGAAAGCTGCATCACAGATAGCTGAAACAATAGAAGTTCATTTCCTTAAAGTTCAGGAAGCAAGAAGTTCACAATCTAAGATCACAATACATATTTGTCTTTGACAAGAGTTTTCCTCCTGGCTTAGTGATGGCTGCCTTTTACTTTTACATGTGTGCTTCTTGAGTGCATGCACACATGCCTGTGTCACTTTTAGTGACACCACTATTTGACTTGATAATAAGATGAGAACATCACTCATGTGCTCATTTAAACTTAATTATGTCCTAGGAGCCTTGTCTCCACTTATAGCCATACTCGTGTAGACAACTTTGATATGTGAAGGGGGAACACATTTGGGAAAGGATGTAAACAATCTGTCCATAATAACATTTGAGTTTAAAGTTTTACCACTGTAAAATGTATCTGACTTAAGTATGATGGTTATTCTTAGTTGTCAACTTGACTACACCTGGAATTAGCTAATATCCAAAAATGGAGAGCACAGCAATGAGAAATTTTTGCTTAATAAAAATATATATGTATATATATATACATATATATACATATATGTTTGTGTGTGTATATATTATGTATAATATTATTTAATATATTATATTAAATTAACATAATAGTACAATGTTGATATATTTTATGTTCATATTGTAATGTAAATTAAATATACATATTATAGAGGGAGAAAAAGAGAGAGAGAAAGATTCATTCTATTAATTCTGTTTCATTAGAGAAGCCCAACTGATACACCTAGCAGTTTACTTAATGTCTCTGAGCTTCAAATCCATTTTTGGTAGACATGAAAATAATAATCCTATCCCACCTGATTGACAGGTAAAGAGGAATGCTTCTAAACATTTTATTCAGTTCTAGAAGGTGATAATGACAGGCCCTCTCAGGCCAGTTTTTGTCCACTATATTTACTGCCTTTTTATCTTTACGTAGATAGGAATCTAAGATGACCCATGGTGGCCTGCGTTGGAACATTGCTCCTGGTGAGCTAGCCAAGAACTAATCCTTATCTTACAAGTTACCAATCCATCCAAAGACATCATCATACCTACTAGAAGGTATTTCTTAATCTTCCAAGAAAATCTAATAAACATGATACTATCCTCAGAGAACTCATCTTTGATGGAACAGTGAGAATCCTACATAAATATTTATACTGCAATATGATGAGTAAATAGTTAAAAGTGCCATCTAGGATAGAAATCAATGATTCATGTCACTATCCTATTAATCTTTACCACAGTTCAGAAAAACCAAAGTTCAGAGTGATCCGGCAGCCTTCTGGTACCCAAAGAGACTCTGGCTTCAGATGATTGGTTCACAGTCTCAGTGTTTTTAAATTATAAGAAACGTTGGAGGTCACCTTCCTGGAAAAAAAGACTCTCTCCCCTTCAGCATATCAGGTTAAGATTGACAGGAAGGAGAATCTATTATGGAATATTTTGAGGGTAGATGTTTTTCTTGTTTATCAAATTACCTTCAAATACTATCAAATTACCTTCAAAGTAAACATATACTTATAACCATGGGTTTTTCACCCATGCTATGTGCTAATGACCCAGCAGAGTCCTTAAGACTCTCTGACAAAGATCTAGAAGAGTCAAGAGGATATCTGTCAAGTCGATAACATGGAAATCCCAGGTATGACCTATATAGGAGAAAGACAAAGAAAAGAAACAGGTGTCTCTATTGTAACACTCAATTTGGTGTTTTAGTGTACTAAGTAATTGATGCTATATATATATAGTCATAGATATAATCTCAAAGAGAAAATAAGAGAAAGTGGGGGGGCATTAGTAAAGGCTGCCTTCAGGTAGAACCACAGGTATGACTTTTCTTGTTTCTTACCTGTAACACATTATTTATTTTAGAGTAATTTTTTCAATAAAAAGTAACACTGGTTAAACTTGGTTTTAATTTTTTAAAAAGCTCCTGTTTAAAATGCTGTTGGATCATTCTATTGAAAATGGTGACTTAATCACGGTATCAAACAATCAGTATTGTAATTGATCACACTTTAGAGTATGTGCACATTGCGAAAGTGATATTTATATAGAGACTTTAGCATCCTTTTTTTTTTTTTTTATATTTTGAGTTTTACTTTGAAACATGTTGCAACCAGAGAGAAGAAAGTTCAAGAAAAAAACTCTCTCTGGACAGAACTCAGATGAGGACAGATCACTCCTGACTTCGTAGGAAACACCAGTGTTGATTACGTGGTCTGGCCAACAGCACTGACTCTGCACATATTATATAGTCACTTGCTTTATAGTCATGGTTCTCCAGAGGTGTGTGTGTGTGTGTGTGTGTGTGTGTGTGTGTGTGTCTGTGTGTGTCTGTGTGTGTGTCTGTGTGTGTCTGTGTGTGTGTGTGTATCAAAGAGTAACTTTCAGTCAGTTCTCACCTTCTGCTTTGCTTTTGAGGCAGAGTCTCTTTTTCTCTTCCTGCCACTGTAGTACACACTCCGGGCTGTCGGTCAATTGTATTGCCTGGGGATTGAACTCAGATGTTCAGGTTTATACCGGTTCCTGCTTTTAGGCACTGGCCTGTCCTCCTGGCCTGATAATCTGCATACTTAAAAAAAAAAAAAAAAAAAAAAAACCTTTCTTTCCTCACCCCTTCAGTCACTCTCTGAGTCACCTTTGAGATATAAGACAAAAAAGAATCTGACATGCTGGAACAGGCAGGGCGCAGAAGATCCCGAGTTCCAAGCCAGCCTGGGATACATGACAAAACCTAACAAAACAAACCAGAACAAAGACAGGGGTAATGACTTCTATTCAGAAAGGCAATGGGAGAAGGCACATTAATAATTTCAAAATAGCATCCAATCACCTTGGCTTTGTAAGTGATGAATGATTCATCTCAGGCCCCAAACCATCCAGGCAAATGTAATAGCTCTAAAGAAAGGGGCCTAAAGGCCAAACAGAGAATGCTGTGCAGTGATTTGCTATTCCCAGCTCAGCCAGCAACAAGAGAGTTTTTCCCCTTTCAAAAAAAGGGACACCATCTTCTGAGGTCAAAGAATTGGGAATTTCAAAGCTCTATTCCTAGAACTAGGAAAGGGTGGGAGGGGAGAAGGGAGGGAGGGACAGAGGGGAGGAGGAAAGCAGAGAGGGAGGAAGGGAGAAAGATGAGTGCAATAAATTCAGCACATATTTTTAACACACAGATATTCTGAACACTTCTTTGGACTTAAGCATGCACATTGAATAAAATACGCAAATGCTAAGTTTTCTGTATTATATAAGGAATGTCCAGTATCTTTTTGCAACATAATTAAGTGCTAGTCCTGTAGAAACTCTCATGCCACAGCAGATTAATTTTTCCCTTTGACTGCTGTCCCCTGTCAGTAAAAGCAGGCAGTGATTTCCCGTTCCATGTGTGGGTACATCTCTCCACTGGGATGATTTCCTCTTCTCATTTCTTCCCTTGATTCCCTGATGTGAAGGCCATTAAACAGAGACTCACATGGCCACCTAATGATCTATAAAACTACGCCACACACTGAAATGGAGGTAATTTATACACACCAGGAAACTGTGGGCTGGAATAATGTAGCAAAAGGAAGTAGCTGGTATCCAGGCTGTTTGCTTACTCCAGGAAAGGTTGAGAGACACAAAACATGTGTTTTTGAAACACAACATCCCAGTAGCTGAAGTGAACAAAATGTTCTAGCACCGATCAACAACCAAAGCATGGCCGACCCAGCCCTTCGTGTGGGTTTAGTAGAATCATGCAGGTGAGCCCAAGGGATGGGCTTTCTTTTAGAAGGCATAGACAATGACAGAGAATAATTTGTTTTATTCTGTTTGTTTTATTTTTTGGATTGTTTTTGGTTTTTGAGGAGATAATTTTGGTTCTTTTTTTGATACTTGATACAAGCTATACACTAGGAGAAAATATTATAAAAAGACATAAATAACAAATGACTCAAAATTGGCAGTCTGAATAAACATCTCACTAGAGGCGACACCTAAGGATGGGGACTGTCACTCTTGGGTGAGTTCTTGCCTAGCATGTGTAAAGCCCTGGGTTGGATTCACGGACCACACAAGGGAGAACTCAGGAAGTAGAAGTATGAGAATTGAAAGATCAAGGTCATCCACAACTGAATAGTGAATCCCAAGCCAGCCTTGGCTCTAAGTGACTCTGTCTCAGAAAACAGGCAGGAAAAGGCACACAAATGGCAAATATACACATAGAAAGACAGTCAGTATCTGGTTATTAAGGAATTATAAATTAAAACCATATTGATATGCTTCGGCACACCTGTGTTAAAATTCTGACCACACACACCAAGAAGATGGAGCAACAGGGACACTTTCATAGCTGTTAGGGATGTAAATGTGGCATTCTCTTGGGAAGATAGTGACTTCTAAAAGAACTAATCATTCTCTTTCCCCTGACCCAGCAGTAACCTTTCCTAGATCAAAACATATACATATATATGTGTGTGTATATATATATATATATATATATATATATATATTATATATACATACACACACACACACACACACACACATATATATATATATATATATAAATTCTGTACTCAGATGTTTATAAAACCTTTTCATAATTGCCAAAATATGAGTATAACGGAGACATCATTCAGTAGTAAGTAAACTGGGGTACATCTATACAATGAAATATTACCTAGTCTTCAAAAACAGGTAGGCTATCAATTCATAAAAATATGTAAAGAAACTTAAATTCATATTGTTTTATAAATGAAACCCACCTGGAGATAGATGTAGAACATATGGTTCCAACTATATGATGTCCTAGAAAAAATAAACCACACTGAAGTATTAGAGGCTCGGGGGAAACAGGCAGAGGGATGCACAGATTTTTAGGCTGGTGAAACTACTCTGTGTGATACAAAAGCAGCAGAGACACATCACTTTAGATTGGTGGAGACCTACAAAATGTGAAGAACAAGCGTGGTCCCTCATATCAACAGCAGGCTTTGACAATGCATGAACATTAATCTCAGAGGCTAACACTTGCTATTCTGAGGAGAGATGTTGATATTGCAGAGGCCATGCCAGTTAGAAGAGGAATAAGTACATGGAAGTTCCCTGAGATTTCCACTCAATGTTTTAAGAGTAGTTTATCTTAAAAAGATAAATTAAAAAAAAATAATAGAAAAGGTCACTTTAACACCCACCACTCTCCACCTTTCTTCACTGCCATTAGAAGACTTAACAGATGATCCTTGCTTAGAGTGAAGCAAAGTCCTATACCAAAGCGTCCTCCCATGGAGACCTGATGTCTCCTATGTCCTATGTCTTTCCCTTCAAAGGAATGTGACAGGTTTAATGTCCTCATCCATTTCAGGATTTTTAACATAACCATTCTTCTAAGTGACATGGTCAATATTGTGTCCTTTGGTATGGAGGTATGGAGCCTGTGCTGTTGTTATGTGAGACAGAGATGACAGTGGTGAGGGAAGACAGAGAAGATGAAAGATGACATCATGAAGGGGGGAGTAGCAGGCTGCCCACTGAGGCACCCACTTCAGAATGAGCTGACTACCATAAGGACTTCATCACGTTGACATCATTAACCTTGTGCTGGATTTGAGCCTCTTCTATGAAAGAGGATTCCACTTGGCACCCTGATCGTCAAACACATCTGTTTTCCTCTGGTGGGCCTGAGAGACAATGCCCAGAGAAAGAAGCTTTTAAATATGAAAGATCATATGTGCAAGCAAGTAAAAACAGATCTGCACGTGTGGTTCACATGCAACAGGAAATATTCGCATGGCCACGTGATTTCTTGTCTTCTATTTTTGTTTCGTTGTTTTATTTTTGTTTCTACTTGTAAAGTATGGAAGAAGATTATACAAATAAGGGAGAGGTCTACTTACTACAGAGGTTCATGTTCTTGTGATGAATTCTGTGTTCTGTATACTTACTAGGAGGGCTTACACCCAGAATGTAGTGCTATCCTGGCAAATAATCATGAGTTCTTAGTGTGTTCTCTCATCTGTACAAAAACGTGTGGTGAAACAGATGTAAGACAGACTACCTTTAGCCTCACACTCACCAGGTTTCTCTTTACATACACCAATGTCCTCATCTGGCACAGGGTGTACGCTATCAGCACGGGACTTTGCCATGGTCGTCAGGTCATTCCTAGGATCTCTAGGTGGCTGTGGAAATTTTTGTACGTTTTCAAAGAAGTGGCTACAGTTCCCTAGGCTACACTCTCCACTGGTTCTGAAAGAGTACAAAGTAGGTCACCCCCACATCTAATCTCCTATCTTACTTGACATGGTAAGCATGCTGGAATATGAGTGAAATATCAAATCCTGTGATGGATGCATTATTGATGGATGCTAGGTTTTACTAGCCTGTGCCTTTGCTCTCTGCTTCCTGGAGGTAGATATCTCTCAGGTCTGCCCAGAAGGCCCTCCTAGGACACATGCTGATCTGTGGACTCATGCTAGGATCAGCTTGGCTCTCCCGCCCCCGTACTGCCTTCTTTCTCACTGTGCGCTGAGAGCACCTCACCATCTTTGTTCAGAGTTTAGGAGAACCCCAGGAGGCTTTGTAACAGGTAACCTGCATCCCACAAAGCCACGGTGAATCAATGGTCTCTCTCCAAAGCGGATATGCACATCTTCACCAAGTGGCTGCTGTGAGCATTTTATATTCTGAAGGCTCTTCGCAGGTTTTCCACAGGCATGAATGGGAAAATAATGAGGAAGAAATATAGTCTAATGTGGGAAGGTTTGTATCAGAACAACGGTAGTCAGAATGAGAGCCTGTGACACTAGCCTCAGAGGGTTTGTCTGTAGGAGGCAGCCAGCATGCTCCCTTTCAAGGTAAAGATGGGAGCGGTACGCTGTTGAATGGAGAAGAGAGCGATGTGTAGAATAGAAGCTTGTACATTTTAAAAGACCAATTCAAACAAGGTGTGATAGGCAATTGGAGAGCCTCGTGATCCGGGTACCAGAGGAGAAAGGCCCTCAGCCTCCTTGCTCCCCTTTCAGCTTGCTTTTATCGACAAGATACGATTTCTTCTCTGCAAACACTTCGGCACTGAAATCACGTTTTTCATTCTCATTGGCCGTGGGGATCAACATCTTTGATCTTCAACTTACTGAAGCAGCTACCTAGTGTTCTACTTCAAAGCATGCATTTCTGACTTAAGGGCATTTTAATAAAGAGTTCTCCAAGACCCCGTTGCCTATCATCTGGAATAGTAAAGAGCTGAGTGGCTCACCAGGTCATCCGATGCTACAATCACAACGAAACTTTTACAAGGGATTTATAAGGGGGAAAAAAAGCCTTCCAGAAGAGGTAGAGAATAGCTTTCTCACCATTTCTCTTGGCTTTGTAAGGTGCACTCCTGTAAGCCTTGTCCCTCTGCTCACATTCCAGCTGCTGCTTAGAAATCAGTTACACCACCAGACTAGGGTAAAGAGAAGCCTTCCGTCCTTAAAGACACATCAGTAGTATGGTGTGGGAAAAACTTCCAGTCCTCTTTTATACCATATGGGAAATGGCCACATCCAGCAGAAGTTATTTAAGAATGGCTCTCTCCTATTAAGGAAGATGGTTTTTGTGAATTGGGACCTCCACAAGAAATGGCAGATGTTTTTCCTGAATAAAGATGTTCCACTGGGTGTGGAAGAGGGAAGATAATACACAGAACCCACCATACCAACCTGCTCAGAGAGGGTGAAGCTTCAGAGAATCCTAAAAGAAGAAAGAGAGGCTGTGAAGTCACTAGAGACATTCATGGTGGTCAGCAATCAAGTCTAAGTTGTGAAGCATTGAAGCCAATTTTCAAATATTGCCAATAAATCAACATTTAAAATACATAACAAGAAAGGTTTTAGGGGTTCATATGAGTGGCTCAATATTTGGCCTAAAGTTTGTTTGGTTTCATTGTTGGATTGTTTTTTGAGAAAGGGTAGCCTGGAACTCATCATGTAGACCAAGCTGGCCTCATACTCAGAAAGATACCCTGCTAAGAATAAAGGCGTCAATACATCTGTTGGCCTAACGTTGAAAGGTAAGCATTCAGAGCAATTGGCTAATAGCCGCTTTCTGCAGCAAAAGCCAGGAACCAAACAGCACAGACAAGACTTGAAGCAGTAGTCTTCCTGGCACTGCACTTCACTACGTGTTACATGGGTACCTCCCACCCCTCTTTCTCTACAGGCTTTCCCACACCTATCTTGCCCACCCTCCTCCTTCTGCACTTTTTGAAAATAAGCTTAAGACACTGTGACATTCCAGCCAAAACATTGTCTCTTCAGAAAATGACTTTATTTCCCCTAGTCACCATCTCAGAATCATGTAGGCAAGAATTGATCTGCATGCTATATAACCCATATTTAATATTCTACAGTTCCCAAAACATCATTTTTCTAAGTTTCTTGTTAAATCTGAATGTACTCAAGAGTAACTCCTTTTGTTTAACTGTCCTGCCCCTTTGGTATCTCTTCTAGTTTGTAGTCTTGTACTTGGTATTATTTTTTTCTTTCATGCCATTGATTTTTTTAAATTAATTAATTTTTTAATTTGGATTTTGGATTTTCAAGACCAGGTCTCTGACTAACAGCCCTGGCTAACCTGGAACTCACTCTGTATAGACCACACTGGATTCAAATTTACAGAGATTCACCTGCCTCTACTTCCTGAGCTCGGGGATTAAAGACATACACCATCACTGCCTGGCCTCTCCCCACCCCCTGCCTTTTTGGCTCTTAAATGTTACCGATTTGGTTACCACTCTCATCAGCACGTAAGGACAATTTGATTTACTTTGATGCATGTAATTTGTCTCTTACTTTCTGGTTAGATATAGTGTCTGGGATGCTGCACTAGCCTCAGAGAATCCCCTACCCCAATCTCTTTTTCTCTCAATTTGTGTTTGGGAGGTGGTTGAGGTGGGATTTTGTGAATCTAACTTGGCCTCAAATTTACTGTGTAGCCAAGGATATTTATTTATTCATTCATTTATTTGGTTGACTTTTTGAGACAGGGTTTCTCTGAATTGTTCTAGCTGTCCTTAAACTTGCTCTGTAGACCAGGCTGGCCTCAAACTCAGTGATCTACTTGCCAGTGAGTGTTGGGATTAAAGGTGTATGCCACCACCACCCAGGATTTCTTTTAAATTTTATGTATATGGATGCTTTGTATGCAAATATATATGTAAGCCTGGTGCCCTCAGAGGCCTTAGGAGGGCACTGGATCCCATAAGGACTTGAGTTACAGATGGTAGTTAACTCTGAGTGCTGAGACCCATACCTGAGTCCTCTGAAAAAGTAGCCAGTGCCCTTAACTTCTGAGGGGATCTCTCCAGCTCCTATTGACACTTTGGAAAATTCCAGAACAATAGTTTGAAGAATGTCTCACAACCTGAAGTCATCCACTTATTCCCATAGGTTCATATTGAAATTTATGTTTTTAAGAATGGCTCTATGTTGTTAACGTTCTTGTCACTGCTTTACATTGTCAATACAAGAACCACAGCTCCATCTCTCTCGTATCCTTAAAGGGAATCAGAGGCAGTTTATTCTGGAGCCGTTCTGAGCGGCCATGACCCCAGAACACAGATTTAGGTAACTTCAAATCCTATGTTCCAACATAGCACAGAATCATGACATTTTATAGTTTTATAGGACAAATAAATTCACATATCAAGGCAGGTTTACAATACATGAGTGGGTGTGTCACAGCAGTGGCTACAAGATGGGGAAAGTTCCCCTATAGGCCTCAGATGCTATCTGATGATATCCTCAAGTTGTTAGGTTGGTGGAAACTAGTGGTCTCTTACACTAATAGATTTCAAAAGGTTTTTTATCTGTTGGGACAGGATGTTAGCTCTGGCACAGAGGTGGTAAGCAATGGTTGTCCCAGAAGCTGAAGCTAGCCGAGATACGGTGATTAGCCTTCAGACCAGCAGCATTCCAACTTTCCCACAGTGCTGCAGGTCTAATCATCAATCAGTGTCTGCACACACAGCTTCCATCCAGGAGTTCACAGTATCCATAATGTCCATTTAGCCCATTATCATTAGTGAGGCTACATCTGTACTCGTAGTTAGGCTAATGTCTGAGACTCTTTCCTTGGAAAGGAGCCTTTGGTCCCTTTGTAGTTTAACAAATAATCTGAAGTATAAAACATTGCAAGCATGGAGGTTCCTTCCCTTCTTGCTGTAGACAGAACAATAGACTCTTCCTAACCTAGCGAGTTTCTCGGCCCTAGACCTTAATAATACATTAGGTGTGAGGATGGTTTAGTTTAGAAACCATTTTCTTTTTAAACGAAAAGGACTGTGAGCTGTGGACCTAGCACTGGAAAGGCTGAGGCAGGAGCCTTGCCAGGAGTACAATCCCAGCTGGGTGACATAGAAACTCTAAGTTAGCCTGTGCTACAGAGAGAGATTGTGTCTCAGAAGAAAAGGAAGTTCTGAAATCCTTTCTTACTTTTATGCCTCACTCCAGTGACTTTTGGCTTTCTCAGTACATTGGAAACATCTCAGAGACTTTAAAAAATGGCCGAGGCTCTTAGGGGATGGGGAGACGACTCAGCTGGTAAAGTGCTTACCAGGAAAGCAAGAGAACCTGAGTCTCCATATTGCTCTAAAGAAGGGATGTGGAGAGGGCATCTTTTTTTCCTGGAAATAAGAAGTGTTTTATCTATCCTTTCACATGTTAGACTCTCATATGCTCTGGTTTTCCACGCTCTTTCTGCACCTTTCCTTCTCTGGAGCTATTTGGGTCTCGCAATGCTATGCCCATTGATGGTGAACAATCTTCTCTGGTCCTCATTAATGCTGGAATTATGAGAGCTGAACAGCTTTATTTACTGCCCTTGTTGTTTGAAAAACATTTTAAAAAAAATAAATCAAGGTAGTTCAGAACTTTCGTGTGCATGTGTACATGTGCACATATGTGTTCAGATGTGAAAGTGTATGTGTACATATGTACACGTGGAAGACAAAGTTCCACCTCAGCTGCTGTTCCTCAGATGCCCCGTTCCATGCCTTTATGGATGGTATTCATGAAGTAGGCTATACTAACTAACTAGTGATCCCAAGGCTTTGCCCACTTCTGCCTTCCCAGTGCTGGGATTAGAAGGGTGTGCCACCTCACCGTGCCTAGCTCCTTTCTGTGTGTGGGATTAGATGCAGGTCCCCATTCTTGCAAAGTAAACACTTTATACTTTCTTACATTTTCCAAAGTTGTCATTCTAACCATTTTCTTCATAAGGCCAATAATGACTTACGTCCACTCTGCATCGTTGTTTTCCTCAAAGCACTGCTACAAACAGTCCCTTGGCTATCCAGGGAGCCTTTAAAATATAAGCATAATTTCAAATGAAAAAAAAAACAACAACAACAAAGGCAGAAAACGATTGGATGAATTCGTCAATGTCACATTCCTCTCTAGAACATAACAATTCAAATTCAGACCCCAATGTCGAATTTATCATTCTTTGTATAGCACATTTTATAGCACACTTCTGTCATTTTCATAGAATAACAAGTGATGGAATACTTCTTGAAACAGTTCCTCAAAGTACTAACAAATCCCCAAATAAAGTAGTGTTTCCCAGATAAAGTACTGAAAAGCAAAGTGCTCTCTCTCTCTCTCTCTCTCTCTCTCTCTCTCTCTCTCTCTCTCTCTGTCTCTCCTTCCCCTACACCCTACATCTTCCCCTCTCTCCTGTCTCCCTCTTTTCCTTACTATTCCCATCACCTTTCTCTCTCACTCCCTCTTTCATCTTTTTTCTGGAATACACATGGTTTTACACACACGCACACACACACACACACACACACACACACACACACACACACATTTAAGAACTATAGCTACTCCCTGAGAACAGTGCAGAGACTGAGCTGTGAACTGCGATCCTAAGGGTCAGTGGCATCTCCCACCAATGATGGCTTCTCATGCTTCTTAAACTTGTGAGCAGGATGTTGCAGACATGATGATATACACCAACGAATGCTACTAAGAACCACTGCCCATAGTGTGCAAAACCACAACAAACTACAGGGGTGTAGGGGGAGTTGTAAGGTGCTCTGGCTCATGAGTTTGATATTTGCAAAATAAAACTGATGTTAGATGTTTCAATATTTAGAAGAGGGGGAAATAAAAAACATAGTTAAAGCCATGAAATTTAGGTTAGCAAATCCTATATTCCAGACATGCTGGGTAGTTGCTTTATTAACTTGATCTGGGAAGAGAGAATTTCAACTGAGAAAAATCTCTTCGTCATATTGACCTAAGGTAACTTGTGGGATATTTTCTTGATTAATGACTAAATTGGACGGGCCCAGCTCCCTGTAAGCAATGCTATTCCTGGGCTGGTGGTCTTGACTTGTATTAGAAAACAGGCTGAGAAAGCCATGAGGAGCAAGCCAGTAAGCAGTATTCCTTTATGGCTTCTGTATCAATTCCTGCCTAGAATCCTTGCCCTAACTGCCCTGAATAGCGGATTATGACATGAATGCATGAACCAAATAAACCCTTTCTTTCTTAAGTTGCTTTTGGACAGAATATCACACCTAACTATAGATAGCAAACTACCACTCTAGGTCTGAAAATACTTACTCTTGTTGAAATAAATAATAAGTTTCTTGGACATTGGAAAACGTAATATTTTGTAACTTTAATACATAGTTGGACTAAAGACTGCATTAAATACACACATTTTTAAATAACTACCCACAGAATAGTTATTCAAGTAATATCAGCCTTCATGAGTGCCCAAGCACTGACCCATGGATGTCTCTAGCACTCATCCTTACATTTGTAATAATTGATAAAAAAGTATGATTAAAAATTAGAGAGCAAATATCAAATTTATAGCTCACTCAACGCTGTTAGAAGCTACTCATGACTTGGGGAAGCCAAGAAAATAGAAAATAGAACATACATAAGATGTATGTGTTGATCTTCGGATGTAGTTACATGGAAAAACATTTCAGATACTAGTTGCCCCTAAGTAGTGCCCCAAAGGCTTGTGCACGTTAAAGATCATGTTGTCTTTGTAGTTTATGCAACTGGAGACCGAACTTATCAGAAGAGATCTATGGCATGACTTGTTCTGCATAGTGACTTTAAGAGACATGTTGGCAAATAGGATCATGTCTGGAGAAAATTAGAGTGCTCAAACCATGGCAACTAGGGACCATTGAAGGATGCAGATCATTTGGTAACTAGAAAGAAAACATGAAACACAGTGCAAATGCTTCCAACATTTCAAGTTATGGATGCTAGAACCCAGCTTAGGTCACGCTTTGCTACTCCAGAGAAAAGTGGGAGGCCAGAAAAGTGAGATTTATGTTAGGTCCCTTTAATGAAATTTCAGCAGTGACAACTCTTTCCAAATGAAATACAGTCATATGACACTCAAGGACAAGAATACATTCTTAGAATATATTGTTATGTGACCTCATCATTCGGTGATCATCACAGACAATCTACACAAAGTAATATGGTGACATCATCACTAGGTTGGTGTGGCCCAGCAGGACTACTTTTCTATGTGTTCTATTGTTAAGTGAAATCCCAGTATGCATTGGGGGACTGTACTTCTAACACTGTAACTCCCTACTGACCACCATCCCCATTTCTACACTTCAAATGCCTATGTCCCTACCTCATGCACATCCACACCTAAAACTCCTAATCAGAGTTCAAAAATCACTTACCAAACCATAGACCCCACTTCTGTAAATCAGAAGCAGTTCATACATGTAAATTTTAAAATTGCTAACCGGTCCTTCAACCAGTACATTGGTTATACTGTCAGATACCAAGACAGAACCATAACTTCCCAGGTCTTTCCACTGTAAAGCTTATATCTCATAAGAGAGATGATTATCAACGAACCACATGAATAAGTCACATAACACAATTAGACAGCCAGTCAAGTAATCTAAAGAAGAAATATAGGGAGAGTAGAGGTGGGAGTGACTTAGCCTAGTAGCTTCCCTGGATAAAGGGCACTTAGCTAAAAGTGAATAGAAGAGTGAATCTACTAGTTAACCAGAAAGGCTTGGGGTGAGGAGACCCATGGCAGAACTATACCACGTACAAAGTCCCATGGCAGAAATGAGACTGGAATGTTGGAAGAACTGAAAGACACATGGCTGAGTCAGGAACGAGAGTTAAGAGACTGAGGAATGGGTTGAGGATGGAGATGTAGGCAAGGACTGACTGGTGTAAGATAATGAATCACACACAGAGGGCTTTGGCACTGAACCTAAGAGGAAATGAAAACCAGCACTGGGTGCATATTGCGTACATATGAATGGAATGTGAATTCTAAGAGTTATAATTTTTTAAAATGAGTCTAGCACTCTTGTAGAAAATGGTCTGTTGGTTGAGCAGAACGAACATTAGCTATGATAGCATCACAGACAAGCACTCTATGGAACTAAAGAGACCAATGGACTAAAGGACATGTATGACATACAGCAAACAGGACTTAGAAATCCTTTTCACAGGGAGTGTTCCCAGATACAATTTTTGGGTTTAGGACCTATGCGACAGAATGAATGACAACATGATTTATTGGGACAATACCCCTGCAGCAGGGTACACTGGTTTATTCTTGAATACGTTGAGGTTTGAGCTAGTCTTATGATATTGATATATATTTACCAGATAAGCCATTACATGAAGTCCAGAGGTCATGGTAAGGCAAGCCATGAGTTAAAAATAGAAAGAATACTTAGGTAGCCTTCAGAGTATGTACAGCAATCAGGGTGTATATGCTGTTAAATATCAGGGCTATAGCCATCTATATTGCTGGTGCCATCTGTTAATGAAATTAACCACAATTTTAAATAGTGAAGGTAAAGCCAAAGGTCTGTGGAGTTATAACCTAGCCTGCTTGGCCAAGTCGGCACTACACAGCTCTGATTCTTCAGATAATGAGATAGTGTGTACACTCTCATGGGAGCTGAAACGACTTCAAAGAAATCCTCACCCATCTCTCTTCGTTCCTGCAAGAAGAAAAGGCAGGCCATGCCGAGGGAGTGAACAGTGTGTCTAAGGTGAGAAAGCAGTCCAATTAAATTGCAGGGGGATGGTAGAAGTGAGCAAGGAAGAAAACCTACACAGGCTTTGATAAGGAAGGGAGTCTGAAACAAGTCAAAAAATAGAAGAGGAATGAAGGCCGGCACCAACTATACTGGGTTTCCTTTCTGACCATTTCTCTGCATGTTATTTAGCAGTCAGTCACACACGCTGCATGATGAAGTGTGTTTCAGCTCACATCATCTCAGATGCAAAGTTTCACTGGGAAATAAATAGACTTAATTAGGAGGTACGTCTCTGAAAAGGAGGAGTATTTCTGAGAGAAATAATTCTTGAAGTTTCTTGGGCAGTTGACAGCAGAGAAGAACACGGTCTTCTGGGTCCAGTTCATTAATGACTTACAGAGACTGGCCAGATGCTAACTGGACTCCAGTGCCTCCATCAGGAAAAAGGAGACTTCTTAACAGTAGACTGCAGGAAATTTGAAAACTACTCTGAATAATTCTTCCTAAGCCCTTATTTTCCTGCATTCGCTTTTTTCGTGTAAATTTTGCATATTTGTTTTCATTAATTTTGTTCTGTGTATACACACCCTTTGTGCATACATGTGTCAAATTAAGACTTTGAAAGCGGCTCATACAAATGGCATGTGCATATGGTGGGACTGGGTAGGTTTGAGTCTTCTGCACACACAGGGCAGAGCTGGTGCCATTTCAGGGACTGCACAGAGCCTTGCTGTTGCTCAGCCTATGGGAAAGAATGCTGGGCATCTGAAGGTAGCGAGCAGGCAAAGCCACCAGCAGATAGGAATATATGCCCCTCTTCTCCCCCAAATAGTTCAAAACAGGGCAGTTAATGCCACCAATGCACCACGGCACATATCTACTCTTCAGTCTAGACTGGTGTCTCAGTTCTTATACCCTGGGTCTCCTCCATGATCCATTCTTGCCCTGCCCTGGGGCAGCAAAGGAGCCCCTTGCGGTGTTCTCACTAATTACCTCTGATGTGTGGTTGGCAACCTTATTTGCGAAGCTCTGTCTATAGTCTGTACTAGGTTGGCCTCTCCCCTTGGGAGATAAGAAAATGTGTGTCTTTGAATCAAAAGATCTGAAAATAGAGTCAAGATGTACTCCTGTGATCCCTTAATGTAGTTTAAGCCAGGGCCCCTTTATTGTCTCTCAAACACCATTTCCCAAATGCACTGCAGTGTCAGCCCTTCTTCAAAGTGCCCGAACAGAGAGCAGTGATGTCTCCAGCTGGAAGCAGACATGAAGGACAGACTCAAGCCTGCTGCTCATCACTCAGCAGAGGAGGCCTTGTTTCTCCATGGAGACTAGGGATAAGAGCAGAATGTCTCTGAATTTCAAAGGCTTCCGAGGCTTGCTTCCTGAAGACAGCAGCATGTGAGTTTGCTTCTGGCACACCACTGTTCACACCAATGACATCGCTTATATGCAAAATTAAGCAAAATTGCTCTCACAAGGCGAGTTCTCTTGCTTGAGGGAGATTTATTGATTTGAGCATTCATTTCTTTCTTCTTCTTGTCTTCGGTATCCTCCTTATTCTAAGCCTTTCAAAGTGTGAAAACAGTTCTTAACTCAGTCACCATATGGGGGGGGAGGGTCAGGGATCAAAAAAAATCTGTGTCTTAGATAATCTCAGATGATAACTATAGCTTTCTCTTGGCTTTTAATTTCATATAGAGGAACAAGGGAAATCCTATGTGGCACAATGTTTCTTAGTTTTCTGTTTCTGGGATAAAATACCAAGACCAAGGCAACATACAGAAAGGGTTTATTTGGACAGTTGCAGAGGGATGAGAGTTCATCATGGCAGAGTGGCATCGTAGCAAGTAGTAGGCATAGAAGCCAGAGTAGAAAGGTAAAAGATCAGATCTCAACTATAAGCATGTAGCAGAGAGAGGAAACTGGAGGTTGGGTGAGGCTATATACTTTCAAAACTTTTCCTCTCCCAACAGCAAGGCCACCTTCTAAATCTCTCCAAGCAGCACCACCAACTGGGGACCAAGAATTCAGATGCCCAAGCCTATGGGAAATTGTTTTCATTCAAAGCACCACATGTACTTTATACTCTCTGTAATCTTCCCATGTTCTGGAGAATCTTTGGTCTACAACCTGGATTTTACAATGCTCCTTTTTCTTCTTTGCTGGGGAAAGTTGGTCCAATCTAAGGGTTGATTTGGGAAGAATAGCCACGCCTGCCTCAGTTCACCTTCTTTCTTTTGAGCAGAAGCTGAACATTTCACAGTAATCACAGAGCACTTTTGTATATGTAACACTGTTCTAGGCTCTAGAATTATCCCAGTTAATTATCCCAGTAACGTTAACGTTACATTCACTGGGATAATTCTAGAGCCTAGAACAGTGTTACATATACAATAGCCAAAAATTAAACATAATAACAAATTGAATGTAAATGATTTTAGAATGATAAATGTTAAAGATGAACTGAATCAGAAGAAGAATAAAAAGTTATGAAGAAAAAGCTGAAGTTTTAGAAAGGATGCATAGAAAAGACTTTATTAAGAGAAATGGATTGAGTTCAAGGCCAGCCTGGTCTACAGAGTGAGTTCCAGGACAGCCAGGGCTACACAGAAAAACCCTGTCTCAAAAAACCAGAGAGAGAGAGAGAGAGAGAGAGAGAGAGAGAGAGAGAGAGAGAGAGAGAGAGAGAGAGAGAGAGAGATTACTAACTGGGGAAAGATCATTCCAGATAAGTACTTCTGTAATCTTGCAAAGTCCTTCTTATAACATGGATGTCTATCTCCACAGATTTTATAGCACCATTTGATAGTATTGGGAGGTGGATCTCTGTGAGGGTGGATCTCTCCTGAGTAGATTAGTGTTCTTTTGAGGAGCCTCAGAGTTCCATCTTTTTCAGTCTTCCATGTGAAGACACAGCAAAAATGGCACCACTTGTGAACCAGAAACCTTTCCATCACTGGATCCATTAGTGCCTGGATTCCCAGCTTTTCAACCTTCTGCCCCTCTCACCTCCAAACAACAACAACAACAACAACAACAACAACAACAACAACAACCATGTCTGTTGCTTCTAAGCTATCTCATTTACTGAGTTTTGTTAAGGTTACCCAAACAACTGTAGCAGGGCTTAGTTTGAAGAACAGCAAGTAATTCTGGATGACTAGAAATTTAACATAATTTAGCAGTTTTTCTTTCTAAACAAAACTCACTTGATTGGATTGATGGTGGTGATGGTGGTGAAGAGTTAAGAGTTTCAGTCGTCTGAGGGAAGAGACAATCCTAGCAGTGAAGTGGGCAAAGGAGTCAAAGATTCTGAAAGCAATTCAACTGAAGCTGATAGAGTCAGACCAGATCCAGCATGAAGGAAAACACCATGAACTACTACAAAGATCTTGACCCAAGCAACTGAAGAATGATTCATGTGAGCGGACGTGAGAAGCACTAAACAAAGAACTATTTTTTTGGGTGGACTTGAAAGGTAAAGTTTAGGGTTTCTGTTTTAGAAATGGTGGGTTTGAGGACCTGGAGAGGAGGCTTGGCAATTAGGATCACTATTGTTCTTGCAAAGGACCTAAGTTCAATTCTTAAAACCAACATGGTAGCCTATAACCATCTGAATTTGAAGGTCCAGAGGGTCCAACTCCCTCTTCTGATCTCTTCAGCGTCCCTTTTTGTTTTCTAAAATAGCTCAAGGGCTATGCTATGTATCAAGGTTCTCCGGGGTCTTACTAAGAGAAAGGGAGAAACTTACACAATATGCTTCGTTTACAGCAGTGGATCTCAACCCCTTTGGGGGCTTAAATGACCCTTTCACAGAGGTTGCCTAAGACCCTGAGAAGACACAGACATTTACATTACGATTCACAATGGTAGCAAAATCACACTTATGAAATAGCAACAAAAAATAATAGTATGATTAGTCAGTACAACATGAGGAGTGGTATTAAAGGTTCACAGCATTAAGAAGGCTGAGAACTGCTGGCTTAGAAAATTAAAAATGTCTGCAATTTTTTTCTTAAAACAAAGAATGAGTGTTTAAATGCACAATAAAAAGCTTTTTATTATAGAAGATGTCAAACGCACAAAAGTAGGTGGAAGGGTCTAATGAGCATCTGTGCTCTCGTTTGTCCTCTGAACTTTCCAGTACTCTCCCATTCGTGTTTTATTTGCCTTTCACTCTTTGATAAATCTATCCTGTCTTCACTCTTCTTTAAACAATATTCAGAAACAAATTCCAAACATCATATAATTTCACCAGTAAATATAGACATATATAGAAACAGATTTGCAGGTTTTGCTCTTAAAATTTAAACAAATATACTAACAAATGGCATGTGAGTTGTAGATGCAGCAATATGCACAGTATTCTGTAATTATTCTTTTGAAGTTAAAATACAATTTCCTTCCACATTCTTCTCCCTCTATCCCTTTCCACTTACCAAATTCATGGCCTCCTCTTCTTTACCCATCATTGCTACAGATGCATAGAAATGAATAAACATATAGCTTGTTGGATCTGCTCAGTGTTGCCTTGATGTGTATGTTTCTAGGGCTGACCTCTTGGTACTTGATAACCAACCAGGCATTCATTCTCAGGAAGACTAAGCCTTCCTCTCTCAGCAGTTGCTGGTTGCTTAGAGCTCTTCTTCTAAAGGTGGGGCCTTATGAGATTTCCCCTGTGTATGTCAGGATGTTGACTGTTGTTGAAACATTTCTGGTCTTGTTTAGGCAGTCATGTTGTTGAGACTCCATCTGTATAGTGTCCCTGTCATAACTAGAAGGCACAATCTCACAGCCAACTCCCTCGTGCTCTTAGAATCTTCCATCCCCACTTCTGCTCACTTCCTGAGCCTCTTCAGGAGTTGATTTGGAGATGTATCACTTGGGGCTGGACTTCCCATACTCAGTTGTTCTGTTTATTAGTTGTGACTTCTTGTAGTTTTTTTTCTACTGAAAATAAAAAAAAAGCTTGTTTGGTGAGGTGAGTGATCTGTCAAGGGGATTTTTATCACAGCAACAGGAAAAGTACCTACTACAGGTGGCATGAACTAATGCCAAATCCTCCCAAGAATGCTACACCTCATCAGTTGTTATTGGATTTTTCTTTAGGACCACCAGCTCCCGAATAACTACACAGAAACTCATATTTATTATAAATGCCTAGTTCTTGTAGCTAGACTTGTTCCCAACTAGATCATAACTTATTAGCCCATTTATTCTATTCTAAGTTCTGCCTCGTGGCTCATTAGTTACCTCTCCTTCTTAGTTCCTGGCCTGCTTCTTCCTCCAGGTCTCCCAGCCTAGCTAATCTACCAGCCTCCAGTTCCCATCTGCGACCCTCTCGTTTAGCCCAGAAGTCCTGCCTTAACTCTCAAGCCCAGCTATCAGACATTTAGCTCTTTATTTGACCAATCAGAAGGTAAGAGTGGGAATACAAACTACTAAAGCATGATAAGCATCACATTACCAAAGTCCAGCCCGTAATTAGATCTTCGCAGGTTCAGAAATCAGCATTTGTATAATTCAGAGATGATCTTTACACTGTGAATAAAAACATCACCCCAACAATCAGTCAGGTGAACTTATGACCACCCTGCAACTGAGAAAACTGAAAACTGATCTCCCACTGAAGCAAAGTATCACCTACAAAGTATCAGTAGAGTGCAAGAGGCTTCCTTCAGAAGAAAAAGCAAGAGATAAAGACAGGCTTGACAGCCAGGAAGAAGGAGGATGCAGTCCCTGCTATAAGAACAAACACAGAAGCGGGGGGTCGGAGGACAGCTCTTGGGAGAAGGGTCTTGGCCTTTTAAGACTCAGAAGGGTTCTTCTCCCTAATTTGATTCATTCTCTAAAAGTAAAACAATAACATCGATAAGAACTAAATCAGCTGTGATGAGGGAAGATTGCAAAGATATAAAAATTCTATTTCAAATTTTATGAAGTAACTTCTATAGTGAATAGGAGTAAGCGATTTAGAGGGCGGTGTCCTGTTCAGCAAAAAGGAAAATCTGATGTGGATACTCAGGGAGAAATAAAAAGTAATAGTATAACTAAAGAAAACTTGACAGACATTAAGGAGAGATCAAAGGGGGTTATGTGCATGTGTGTGTGCATGCATGTGTCTGTGTGTGTACATATTGTGTGTAGGCTGGTGGTCAGGTTAGTTCTCTGCCTTATTTCCTTGAGACAAGGTCTCTCACTAAACCTGTAGCTCACCGTACATTGGCTGGGTTGATGGTTAGAAGTTTCAGTATTCTTCCTCCCTTCATCTCCATCCCCACCCACATCCTCAGTCCCCTAGTGCAGGGATTACAGGTGCACATGGCCATGGCCACACCCATGATTTTATGTGCATTCTACACATCTGAACTCAGGTCCTCATACCTTCATAGCAAGTGCTATTACTCTCTGAGGTATCTCCCAGTCCCTATAGTCTTCCTAAATCACAGACACTCACATACAAAACACACACAACACACAAATACACACACAACACACACACACAGGATGTGTACATGCCAGGCAAACACTACCACTGTCATATGCCCAGCTCCACTTTTCCATATTAAAGTGTAATAATACTCAGAATAATAGAAATAAAATAATTATTTAAAGAACTTACTTAAGGAATTTAAATAAATAACCTTCCTTAGACTCTCAGTGTCTATACGATCTCTGAATATTTTTTAATTACTTAGGCTGGGTGTGGTGTGTGTGTGTGTGTGTGTGTGTGTGTGTGTGTGTGTGTGTGTTGAGTGAGGAGTACAGCAGAGAAAGAATGGAGGGCCTAAGCATGCTAGGCATCCTCAGCCCCAAGATGTTACCTTTAAAATGTGATATTTGTTTTTATGTTCAGTAAATATTTAAGGTCACAAATACATATGCCCAGTCATAACCGCATCCCTCCTCACGAGACAACTGCCGGTAGCATTGTATTTTGCATGTAGTCCCATATGCATGTAGTCCCATATGCCTTCCCTGTAATTAAGATCCCAGAACATATAGTTCATTATACTCTGCTTTTACCACTTACAGGAATGCTCCGACCGCTTCCTAAATAGTCTCAGCATAGACCTCCCCACCGGCTTCAAATCCAACTTCCTCCCTGGCAACTCCATTGGGAAACAAAGATGAAAATGCCCAATTAAAGAACTTGATCTAAATAGAGAGCCCTTCTCCTTTCCTTCCCTTCTGAAGTTAGTATCACACACACACACACACACACACACACACACACACACACTTTTTTGTTAAGTCTCAATCTGAATATTATTCCTATTTTCACTCTCACTCCTTGCCCATTCAAATGATGAGAAATCCTTACCTAGCCCAAAATGCATCTTAGATGTTAGCTGTACTTACGCTAGTGTGGCTATGAACAGAAAAAAATTGGAGAGCAAAGACTGCGTTGAACACATGCCTTTGAAAGGCTCAGTCCTTCAGGGTGGGTAAGCTGTGGCAGAGCAGCTCAGTGTGTGGCAACAGGGATATGTGGCAGAGGCTGCTCACACCAGGATGGACCATATTGTACACAGAAGAGCAGGAACCAAGATAGACATAGCATCTCCAAAGGCCTGCCCCACCAGTGAGGCCCTACTTCTTAAGGTCACATTGCCTCCTCAAATGCACCAGCAGCTGGAGAGCAAGTGTTGCAACCCTGAGCCTGTGAAGAATCTAGATTCAACTTATGATATGA
Source organism: Arvicanthis niloticus (assembly GCF_011762505.2). Classification (NCBI taxonomy): domain Eukaryota; kingdom Metazoa; phylum Chordata; class Mammalia; order Rodentia; family Muridae; genus Arvicanthis; species Arvicanthis niloticus. The sequence continues at coordinate 34,353,186 of NC_047671.1, forward strand.
TTGGCATGTAGAAACAGACCCAGTTTCTAGAACACATGTTTCTTTCTTACCTGGACTGCTAGATATTTCAGGGTCTGCTCTATACTTGTTAGGCCTGTTTCCTGTGGATTTTTCTCCTCAAAAGAGACATCACTTTGGCACTTTCCTGAGCCACACTACTCTCAAATATCTTTTAAGGCACTTGCACGAAAAGTATGGACAATAGAAAACAAATTGCAATGACTTCCAATCAAAGCCCTGCAAAACCGTTCATGTCATGAATCCAATCCCTCGTGCAGTGGCATTGCTTCAGTTCTGTGAACGTCCATGGATTTAACAACAGTGTGAAGCTCTAGTCTAGTTCTTTCTAGACTGTTTACACATGCTGTCACCATCACCCTTGCCTGCACAGCTCTCCCTCCCCCTCATTGTAACCCTGTATCATTTTACTGACTTTATTTGAACCATCATCGTCATGAGATTTTTGGACCATTAGGTATCAGTTATCTGCCTGCTTTTCATAGTCTTCATAGTCTGTCAAAGTTTGCGATCATATTTATTGATTTATTGGCTGTTCCTTGAGATTCTAAGTTCTCTTCAGGCAGGACCCATGTACCTGATTTATCACAGTCTGCCCCTGGCACTACAATATTTGGGATTGAATGAATGTTCAATAAATATTCCCAGAAAGAATGGTGTCTAAACACTTTTCAACTGTATTATGTAGGCCTCGGTGGTATGATTCGTTTTCTTCATTGCTAAATATTTCAACACAGAAAAGAATTATGGTGTATTTAATCATTCATTATTATTAAATATTTGATTTTTTCACCAATTTTTCACATACGAAAATGTTATCAAAAGCAAACATTTTTAGCCATATTTTAAAAGTTTAAGATAAAGTGGTTAAAATGGGAACCAAGTTAAATTATACAAACATTTAGATGAGAGCTGGAATATGTTTCAGATATTAAATTCAGATATTCTGAGACATCAGTTTTTGACAAAATGAACTAGTAGCTTATGTAATGGCTGATCTTGATTGTCACCTTCATTGTCTCTGTCATCACCTAAGAGAGATGCCTCTGGTCATGTGGGTAACTATATTTCCTGAAAGGATCAACACTGGGCAGCACCTTAGAACAGTGGCCCAGACATAAGGCAACTAGGGAAAATCTATAGCCTTTTCTCTTGATTGTCCTCATTTCTTACCAGGGAGTGCAGCAGCAGCAGCAGCAGCAGCAGCAGCAACAGCAGCAGCAGGAAGAGGAGGAGGAGGAGGAGGAGGAGGAGGAGGAGGAGGAGGAGGAGGAGGAGGAGGAGGAGGAGGAGGAAGAATTACCATTTGCTGACTTAGCATGATGATGATGATGATGATGATGATGATGATGATGATGATGTCATCATTGTTTGCTGACCCAGCTTCTTCAGCTTCCCAAGGTAGACTGAAGAGCACTGGTTCATCACAAATTCTTGAGGCCTGAAATGCTAGATTTGTACTACTGAGATCCCTAATCTCGCAGAATGAGCAGCAGTGAAAAGCAAAGATAACTAGGTGAGACTAAACATAGTGATAGTGGCCAGTGAGCAGACATCTTTGGGTGTCATTACCTTAACTGGAACTACCCTTTTAAATAGATTCTTTTCATAACATATATTCTGATTATAGTCTCCTCTCCCTTGATTCCTCCCAGAGCCTCCCCACCCTTCTACCTCCCCAAATCCACACTTTTTCTTGCTCTTTCTCATTTAAAAAGGGCATCTAAAAACAATGCTAATAAGAAGATAAAAACAAACAAGTCTGAAAGTCTGAATGTTATAAGAACAAACAAATGATGGGGGAGAGTCAAAGAACAAAAATAAATACAATTGCAGAAAGACACACTTTCACACACACAGAAATCCTACCCCCGCCCCAAAAAAAAACCCCATAAAACTGGGAACCATAATATATAAGGAAGTGCAAAAGACCTGCAAGTAGGGAATATGGGGACAGATAAAGCACTATGAGACAAAATAAATAAATAAAATATCCAAAATTATCTTTGAGTTCATTTTTTGTGTTGGCCATCTATTGCTGGTCATGGGCCTTAATTGTGGCTTGTATAGCCAATGAGACTCCATAACTTTTCCTCTATAAGAGGTTATTAATAAGAAATAGCTTCTGAGTTAGGCATGGGGATGGTGTCCATTTTTCTCAGCATTAGGATGCTATCTGGCTTAGACCTGTGCAGGTCTTGTGCATTCTGCCAGTCTCTGTGAGCTCATATGTGCATCAGTCCCAGTGTGTCTAGAAAGCCTTGATCTCTTGGTGTCCTCCATCCCCTCTGCTCTTATAATCTTTCCTTATAACAACTTTTCTAAAAGATTTGTTTGCAATACATGTGTATGTGTATACCTCTGTGTGTATGTGTACCACATGTGTAAGGGTCCCTGCAGGGGCCAGAAGAGGGCCCTCTGGAGCTAGAGTTGAAGGCTGTTGTGAGCCACCTGACCAGATGCTAACAATCAGATTCTGGTCCTCTGGAAGAACAGCGAATGACGTTAACCATCTTTTGAGCTCCATCTGCTCAGATTTTTAAGATGATGTGTCTCACTGTCCTGGAAGTTGTCAAATTGGCTAGGGCTGCTGGCTAGTGTGATCTCATCTCCATTTCCCAGTGCTGGGGTTACAGCTTCATGTCATTAAGTAACGGCTCTAAATGAAATGTCTCCCTCCACCAAACCCTGCCCCCAACATGACACATATGCACAGAGCTCAGGGAAGCCTGTGGAAGAGGAAGCAGAAGAAGCTAATTAGACTTGAGATGGAGGACACTAGGGAAACAAGGCCCTCTAAAACAACTGAGCAGAGCTCATGTGAACTCACAGAGACAGAGGCAGCAGTCACCATGCCTACACAAGTCTGCACCAGATCCCCAGCAAATACTATAGCTTTCAGTGCAGTGCTTTTACAGAACTCCTGAATGGATGAATAATTGGGTCTCTGATTCTTGTGCCTCCTCTTGGGGGTCTTTTATTCTCTTGTTGGCTTGGCTGGTCCAACTTCAATATAGGTTGTTTTGTTTTATTTTCCTTTTTATCTTATTATATTTTATTTTGTCATGTTTTGTTGGTATCTTTTAGAAGGCTGTTCTCTTCTAATGAGAGATAGAAAAAGAGTGGATCTGGATAGGAAAGGAGGTGGGGGGAACTGGGAGGAGTAGAGAGAGGGGAAACTGTAATCAGATTATATTGTATGAGAAAAGAATCTATCTTTATAAAAGTGGGTAAAGTGGGTTCTGGTATCAGATTAGGTCCTCATGCTTTTAAGCTAAGTGCCCCCACCACACACAAACATGATTATGAGACATGAAAGTGGAAGGGGGGTTTGTGAAGGAGAATGTGTCCAAAGGAAGAATAAGTAAGAGTAATAAATACCACATTTTTGCCTCTTTGCAGAATCTAGAAATTCCTATGTTTCATCTTGTATATATATATATATATTATATATGTCATAAAAGCATAAGGGAACTATTTTGATAAAGGGAAAAAACTAGTATGCTAGTTAATGAAGGAAGAGCAGAGAAAACAAGGAAAGTTGGTTAACGGGTGCTTGAATATGAGCAATGTACCATTATATTTGTATAAAACTGCTGTCATGAAGCCCACCATTTTGTATGACACTAAAAACAGTTTTAAAACATATGATTCTAGAAATGTATGTATAAAATGTGCATATTGGAAAATGTAAAACATCAGCATGTATTCTTAAGGAACATCTAAATGGAGTCATGAACCAAATTATGATGTTTTGGTGAGCAACTGACCAAATATGCCATACTTGTACTACAAGATTATATGGTCTGGTAAATCATAACTGTCTTTTATAAATGTACTTTATGGTCATGTATAGCACATTTCTCAGAACATAGCCCCATTGCTAGAGGATACAAAATTATAAATAGAAAGACAACTTTAAGACAAAATGACTGAAAATAACTTTCCCAAATTGATCAAGTTTAATGTAATCTAAAAATAATGCGTCTATATATATTTTTTTACAATATGAATACTAGCAATTCTAAAGTTTACATACAAATGCAAAAGATTTAGGATACTACTAAAAAATCCGAAATGGACATTTGGATTTGGAAAATTTATGCCACGGCTTAACATAATGCTACAGTAATCAAGACAATGCTGTGCTATACAGAAATATGTAGCCAATAAAATACAACCAAGACTCCGGAAATAATCCCCACATATTGGAAACTGATGCCTGACAGAGGAAAGCATCCAAGCAATAAGTGGCAAATGAATTAAACAGATAGTTCTCCAAAGAAGAGGTACAGATGGCCGATCAATACATGCAGAGATAGCGAACATCCTTACTCATCAGGGAAGTGTAAATCAGACAGACACTGCCACTCCATCTTTCTCCAGTCAATGAGAAAACCAACATTGACCTATGAAGGGAAGTGAAGGAACACTCCCTGGCCCTTAGCATCTGTAGTCTCATATCAAATCATCACCTGTACAATACTACTCCCTACAATGGAGCTTGTAGACCCTCCATTTCTTTTCACCATCTCAAGAGGATGGCACTGGAGAATCCAAACTCACCAGTATGCTGATCTTGGATTTTTAGCCTCTGCTGTACAAGTTGCCCATGGTAAGGTATATGGTTACAGCAGCTTTAGTAAACTCATACACTATGTATCCACATTACTATGCCACACCAAATGGAGTAGGTAACATGGACACTACATCTTTGTCTTTCTGTGTCCATGTCTGCCTCTGTCTCCTTCCTGATCACTCTTTTGCACATATGCATAACGAATTCTCCAGTTTTACTTCGGTTGATACAGGTGGCTGCATGGTTGTGTTTATGTTGGTCCAGAGTGAACCTACTTTAATAAGCATAAATACACTAAACATTTAAAGTTATTAGGTTCAAATTGCAACTCCTACAGATTGTAATGTACTCATGGAAAATAAAACGCAAGGCTGCTAACATGATAATTGAAGAGAACTTTTGATGACAAAGCTGCACTGACATCATTGTTCCTCAAGTATAATTATCTCCATGAAACAACTTTGCTATATCAGAGAGAGAGAGAGAGAGAGAGAGAGAGAGAGAGAGAGAGAGAGAGAGAGAGAGAGAAAGAGAGAGAGAGAGAAATTAAGTAGCAAAAGGTGAGATAATTATTGAAAAGAATTAGTAAAGATGAAAGACTGTGAACGCAAGGCTACAATGCCAAAATAGCTATTCGAAACATTTGTGCTTGCTATGGCTTGCAGTTAAAATTTAAAAATAGCACTTAAATATGTGTGTTAATAACATCCAGAAGGCATTTCTTTCAAGCCTGTTTGGGCTGTTGAAGGGTTTAATTTAACCACAGCATTCATTTATGTCTAGCAGTTAAAATTTTTTTTTTCTTTTTAGGCTCAAAGGAACTGTAAGTTGTAAGTATGATCTAATTGGTAAGGAATGAAGAAGGTTTTTCATGTTTTATAGACAACATGAATCCTGATCATTTTACAGCAGTAAATTATGAAATACTCCACTTGCTGTGTCTCCCTGTGGAAGCTGGGGCCTCACTCATTAAACTGTAAAAATAACTTGCTGGGTTCGGCAGCCCCTACAAAGGCTCTCTGACAAGGTGGGTTATTTTTATTTCACTAACCTGCATTCACCAGGCAGTCCAGAGCACGTGAGACTCCTTAGCATCCTCAACTAAATCAATTTATAACTCCATCTACATGTCAGAGGGGCTGTGCAAAGATCCTAAACTGCCGTAGAGGAAGATAATTTATTATTGATTCCCCCTCAACCTCTTTTTTTTTTTTTTTTTCAGCTACAATTCATTAGTTCTTTGGTTTTTCAAAAAAAGAAAAAAGAAAAGAAAAAAAAAAACACAGATGAACTCTAGGACATGTGTAATTCATCCACCTAGGTTTCTGTGGGTTATAAAAAAAAAAAAAAAAAAAAAAAAAAAAAAAAAAAAAAAAAAAAAAAAAAAAAGGATATGCCAGGTTGGAGCTGATGGTTTGCTGATGGCTGAAAGGGAAATAAAGAATATCTTTGTGGCCAGTTAAAAACATGAGGCAAAAAACTCACCAGCCTGCTCTGCTGACTGTGAAGAACCATAAAAATGTTTAGTGCCTGTGTGATCTGCTTTTCAAATAAGCACACTAAATTACTTCTGACCCAAGAAAACCAGGTTACTTATTTAATTTTATTGGGGGGGGGGAGCATTAATTTCATCGTTTTTCTCATAGCCTAAAAGAGTCAAATATCCAAATTATAAAACCCCCTGAAGACCCTGCTCTTGGCTCCTGAGTAGAAGTGAGGAAAAGACCATGACACAAAATCTGTAGCCTGCAGCCCTTGTTGCCCAGCCCTAGGAGGACTGATTCTGATCACCTTCCCTGTCTGCAGAGAGTAGCCTGTAGAGAGGAGGCACTGCAGCAGCAGTGTCTACATTCTCCAAGATTAGAACAAGGGCATTCTGGGAATTAGTTTTAACGCTTTGTCTTTTTTCAACTCCCAAAAGCCGTGCCTCCTCAGGTCCCTGTCCCCAGCTGGCTTCGATTGTTAATAAAGAATTGCCATATATTCAATGGCTGGGCAGGGAGATGGGTAGGGTGTGATGGTTGTATATGCTGGATTCGGGGGGTGGCACTATTAAGAGGTATGGCCTTGTTGGAGTGGGTGTGTCACAGTGGGGATGGGCTATAAGACCCTAAACTTAGCTGCCTGGAAGTGAGTATTCTGCTAGCAGCCTTCAAATGTAGATGTAGAACTCTCTGCTCCTCCTGCACCATGCCTGCCTAGATGCTGTCATGCTCCCACCTTGATGATACTGGACTGAACCTCTGAAACTATAAGCCAGTCCCAAAAATGTTGTACTTTATAAGACTTGCATTGGCATGGTGTCTGTTCATAGCAGTGAAACCTAAGAGGGACTTTTAAATTACTCTGGCAAGGGACCAAGAGAGAGGGGAGGGAGAGGAGAATCACCATGACTCTGAGGCAGAGGGATCATATTTAAGAACTGCAAGAGAGAAATCATCCAGCAATGTAGGTGGAAAGGGAAGGTGGCCTTATGGGGGCAGAGGGAGGGGGATGGGCTGCCCAGAAGGTGACAGGACAGCAAAGATAAAATATAGATTTTTAGAAGGTGTTAAGCCAGAAATACCAGAGGGAAATGTGTGCGAGCTGCAGGGAGGTTTAGAAGTGCCCAGTCATTGAGCTAGTTAAGGCATATCAAAATTAGCTGGTGTGTGTATGTCTTTCATTCACAAATCCAGAGAGCTCATGGGCAAGTGCGGTGCATGCCATCTGCCAGGAGCCAGATCAGTTTAACTAATTCATCGTTACAGGGGCGCCAACACGGTAGGCAAGAGCTCATTTTTAAAAATTAATTGGAGATTCCCAAACGGAATACACAGGCACCATGATAAAAGTTTAGGAGGAGGGAGAATTGCTCTTTGAGGCAACTAGAAACATTTAGAAGGACACTGTGGCTCGCTGTGTTCCTTTGTTCTAGTTTCATGGCTTTTGTGGAACCACGTGACTTGGCTCAGCTCTATGAGAATCCAATTCTTTCACCTGCTTAAGGAAGGAACAAAAATTCATCCTTAACTGATCTGCGCATCTTGCACAATTCATACGAATATCTTAATAGTACTAAAATTTTGGTTCATATACTACAGATTTTGCAGCTCTGACAACATTCATCCATTGTCAACTGAAGTGACCTGCTGTTCCAGCCCCCTACCTCCTGAAGCTGTTTCCAAAGAATTGCTTCTCAAACAGCTTCAGAGATAACTGATGATTACTCGATTCATCCAACCTTTCAGAAAGATCCAGTCAGAACTTCAATCAAATTCTGAACATTCTAAGCATACAGAGACTGGATAACAGATGCTAAAGCTAGTTTTCTTAAATCTAACCAAATTTTTAATTGTTCTACCCCTCCCCACCCCTTTAAAGAACTTCTAGTCACCCCTATTCAGCAGGAAGAAGTTGTAGAGAATCATCATCTTGATCCCTTGGGTTTGGGTTTCTTGTTATGGTTATTTTATAAATTTTAGATTGTCATTTTAAGGGTTAATTTGGAAATGGTCATAATTTTGAACAGGAAGTAAAAATAGATAGGATGGATTACTAAATTTATTCTTAAGCAAAGCATTATATAGCCACAATCTTATATTGGTAGAAATCTTTATAATTGATATAAATTTAAACTTTAATTTTACATTGGTACAGAATTTAAATATTGATGCAAAATAAAGTTTTCCTTAATATAAATTTCTTATATTGATACAAAATTGGAAACTAATAGTTACTCATAGACAGGTATTGTACTTATAAAACTCATGTAAGAACACAAGGCTTAGACCCAGCCCTTCTAATAACTACTATTACAAATTGTTTAGGATGATTAAGTAATGCAAGTTACGGGCTAGGCAATAAACTCATGGTTATATTAGATTATGATCTAATTATATTAAGGTGCTTTCTACAATATTCAAATAAAAACAGCTAAGGGTAGCCAGTGTTCAATTCAGATATACTTCATATAGGTAGATAGTCCCTAAAACATCAGAAATCAACAGGATATGACATTTAATATTAATTCATTATCAAAGATCATTTGACTAGAGACATGTCTGCTCCTGAAAGTGCCTCCTTCTTGATTTAAAGAAGAAATATAGCATCAAAACCTCCATATAGAGTTGCTCCGGTTATGGCAAAATAGCTCCTGGACAAAAATTACCCTACTAATCTACAACAACAACAAAAAATACTGTCCAAGAAAGGACACACAATGCAGGATAGTCAAGAGTTTAGCTCTGCCAAGACAGAGTAAACAAGTTCTTTATAGTTCCTGCTTCATTTAAAGGTCTGGCAGATGGTTCTAGGCCAGAAGGTTAAAGACTGATGCTCCAACATTTTGATGAATGAGGGACTGTCCAGGTAGTCAGTCAGCTGTCTCTATAAATTGGTTAAGTTTTGAAAGCTATGTTTTGTCTTCAGGTAATACTAATTCATTCAGATTTCTGATGGGGTTGAAGACTACTGATAGTCTTATAATCAAACTCAAGTTGTTTAACATTAAGGAAGATGATATAGAAAGGATGGTTTTCAGATGGTAATATACATTAAAGTCAGAACATAATTCACACATAGAATTGTAAACTCTTTAAGTCGGGATAATAGTAGAGTACTTTATCTACTTAACAAATATAATAGATTGGATGTTAACTATATCTCATACATGCAATTTACATAATTATTATGGTTATGCTCAATTTGTATCTAAGAAAGAGCCTTTTTTATCTGGTCAGAAAGGGCGCGATGTTGGGAATTGGTTGTAATGCTTTGTCTTATTTCTGCTACGAAAAGCCGCGCTTCCAGACCGACCTGAGGGTCCCTACTCCCAGCTGGCTTCGACTGATAATAAAAAAAATTGCCATACAACCAGTGGCTGGGCAGGGAGATGAGGAAGGACTTTTAGATTGTGCAGGCAAGGGACCAAGAGAGAGGGGAGGAAGAGGAGAATTGCCATGACTCAGAGGCAGAGGGATCAGATTTAAGAGCTCCAGGTGAGAAACCATCCAGCAACATAGGTGGAAAGGAAAGTGGCCCTATGAAGGGTGGGGCTGCCCAGAAAGTAACAGGGCAGCAAAAATAAAATATAGATTTTAGAAGGTGTTAAACCAGGAATAACAGAGAGAAAATTGTGCGAGCCATGGGGAGTTTTAGAAGTGCCCAGTCACAGAGCTAGTCAAGGCATATCAAAATTAGCTGGTGGGTGTATGTCTTTCATTCATTAATACAGAGAGCTAATGGGCAGATACAGTATACCATACCACCCACCGTGAACCAAAGGGGTTTAACTAATTCACCACTACAAGGGCCCCCCTGCACCTAGGTGGCCAGAATCCCTCCCCGCCCTGAGTTCCTTCATGCTCATGTTTTGCATTTATAACATCAAAAATAAATTGTCTCTGTCATCAGAATATGGCTTGGATTTACCGGTAAAAATTGCAATAGTTTTTTATTATTACTGGAGACTATTATGATAGATGTTAGGAAGGTTGAGATAGAGAGAAAATAGCAAAAGTTCAGTGAAAATCTGTGAGCTCCCTGGGCAGAAACTTACCTCAGCTCCCACAGCCAGCCCACCCTCCCAACAGTCACTACACCCTCCTCACAGCCGGCCCACCTTCTCAACAGCAACTACACCCCTCATGGCCAGGACACCTTCTCCACTGCCAGAACTCAGGTTTTATTTTGTGCGTTCTTCTTAGGTTTGTGAAAGGCTCACCCTTAATTTTTACAAGTAAAGCATGATTCCTGCTTTTCCCCTTGTAATAAATTGCTTTATCCTTCAAAAGTCTTCATTTTATTGTTGTTGAAACTATGTACTTTAATAATACATTATCAATAGATTCTGATTCTTCTCTCCCAAATTTGCAAGAAGTGTGGATTATGGTTTTTAGTGGGGATTTTTAATATTTTATATTTTATTTAAATAGCTTACTGGGTCCTAATCTATGAAATCTGTGTCATGAACAGTATGTATAACCATTGGTGTTATGGTCCACCTTCTGAAATTATTATTTTTGTTTTGTTTTGTTTTGTTTTGTTTTGTTTTGTTTTTTAACTTCTCTCCCCACCCCTAGTGTCCTGGTGTTTGCATTGTGTAACTGTCACTCAACAACTGGGCATTAGATAGTCTCACAAGCTTCACAGATGAGCAGATTAAAAATTCAGGTGGTTTTCGTTTTGTTTTGTTTTTAATGTATTTATTTTTTTATTGATTTTAAGACAGGCTATCCCTATGTAGACCAGGCTAGCCTCAAACTCACAGAGCTTTACCCACCTCTGCCTCCCAAGTCACCAGACTGATCCAGCTCTACTCTCTGCTGGATCCCTTTGCAATTTCCCTTGACATTTAACTCTGGAGAGGAGGTGAGGGAGACTTACAAATGGATCTTATCTGTCAATTTGCCTGAAAAGTTTCATTTGTATGTCCAGTGACATTATAAAGGGTATGAAGGGGGAGGAATCAGGAGGCAAGAACAGCACCATCTACCTAGAAGACAACTTCTCACATTTAGAAGGGAAGTCTTTTCATGTCATGACCATGCCATACATTCTGTATCTTTCTGCTATGTCTGAGAAAAGCATTCTTCGACATTAGAATGGTCACTAGGAGCAATTCTCTGTGCCTGTCATACCAGTCTCCCTCTGGGCAGTTCAAAGAAGAAATCTTTGCAGTTCAGTTCTCACTGTCCCAAGATACGTTGTATGTTGTATATAGCTGATCTGTGCTCATGTGTGTGTTTTCAATAAACTTTAGTGGGCTCCCACTATATTTACAAGCCTTCAGTTTCTTTAAGAATGTGCTTAGTCATGCCTTCTTTGAATCTCAAACAATCCATATGTAGGCTAGCCAAAGCCTCTCTGAAAATGTTCCTAAAATAAAACATTAAATTGGGCCAGTGAGATGCCTCAGTGGAAACTGGAGTTAGTGAAATTATGAGCCACTATGCCTGTGCTGGGAATTGAATCTTGATCCCTGGAAGAGCAGCCAGCACTCTAAACCAGTGAGCCATCTTTCAAGCCCCCTCCTAATGAAGACATTTTTAAAACTTAAATTCAGCTATGAATAATTTTTACTGTATTAGCCCTAAACCTAATCACATTTTTAAGAGTGTGCCTAGAAAATGTTTCATTACGTCCTGTGAATATCACTTTCCATAATGGTAGACAATACTTTAGGCTATCTCCAAGGATCTTTTCTTTATTTACAACTCTTTTCTCCAATGTGAATAAGAAAGAGAGATTACTTTATTTCAAGGTTTTAAGTTGCAAGGGATCTGATTTGCTTTTTGCTTGGCACCACAAGCAATTTGAGTCTCACTACCCAAGTCCCCAGTGGTACATAAGCAATACAGCTGCCTTTCAAAGACGTATCAATAACCATCTTCTTGGCCAAGTTTTATTGAACACATCTTTCTTCTGCAGCAAAATGCAATCTGTTTTTGATGAGTGGGAAGGATGGTGGACGGAAAGGTGAAGGAATCAGCCAGTTGAAAAACAAGTATTGGCTAAAAGTGGGCGCATACGTTGGGGTGGGGGGAATTGAAACCTCAGTGTGACCACTGTAAGATCGATGAAAGCCACAGAGGAAGGGCGTAGCTCCTGACCACATAACACAAAGCAATAAATGAGTGTAATTGTCCAAAGCACATTGGTGCCACACAGGGAAGGAAGCATACACTCACAACATCTTGATTAATACTGGCTCAGAAATATAAAGCATAACCATTAAGTCTGAACCAATGTAATTACGGTTTGCAAAACTATAATTTATTCAAATTTGAAAAGGCAGTGCCACTGAATGTCATAAAAAATATATATACAGATGAGCCCACTAAAATAACCTCAGTCCCTTAAAAACTTAGGAACTGTTTTCTGTTTAATTTTGTGTGTGCCCAAGTATTTGTAACCTATGTATTTGGAACCTGAGATTTCTGTATGTATGCGTCTGAAACAAGTTCGCTTTCAGCTGAAGGAGATGTCTGCTGAATGTTAATGAGACAGACTGTCTATCTTAATACATGTTTTTGTACAAACTGATTATATTAAAGTATGTTGTAATTGAATTATTTTCTACACTATTATTTGGGAGTGCTTGTTATATTTTTTTTTCTTGAGTTCTGGTTTTTAGCATACCAATAATGAGCTTGAAATATTTAAAATGAGACCATTTGAAAGACAAAGGCGATTCCATTACCAGCAAGGATTACTTGTGTCACAGGTAAAAATAGGCTTCTGGAAGGCATGCATTCAAAGCTTGTTTCTCCCTTCTTTTCTACTGAAGCAAAATTGATTTCTCATCAGACAGACTTTACCCTCTTTCAGCCACCAAGAGCCAAACATTTTAAATTACTTAAATCTGTGGTCACATAAAAAGCAATCGTGTCATTAAAATTCTGATTTTATTCACCTACCAAATTCTCCCACATGGGTGATATTCTGAGTTATAAAACCATCTGCCTACTTATAATTGAAGCCAGCTTCCCATATTTGGCTCTCTTAATTTGTGAAGGTTCAGTTGTAAGCTAATAAAATTAATTATATTTGCTTCTGAAGAGTCAACCGACTAGAGAAGTCCCTTTTTATCTCCTTTTCAGAACCAACATTATCTAATTTGCACAACTCAAACACATAAACATAACTAATATGAGAAGAAAGAAAATAAACAGGATCAATAATAAGAAAAAAAGCACCATTATATGAATACTCCCTACATTGTGGGTAAATGTGTAGGGTATCATAATACTATTCTTACAATCTTTTCAGTAACCTTGTCAACACAGCTCTAGTATCCATGTCTGCCTTGATGAAAAAGGCTTATAGATGTTTGGTGGTGCAGCCAATCAAACAATATAATGTGATCTACTTGTGGCAGGGGAAGAAGCTGAAAAGCAAGTTTATGTAGAGAGAATCTCTTGTGTACTGTATGGAAGCATCACCTGTCAATAAAGAGCTGATGGCCTATTAGCTGAGGGAGGAAATAGGAGGTGGGAGTTCCTGTGAGGAGAGGGAAACTCTGGGATAGAGTCAGACATAGGAAGGGATTCACCCTGAATTCTGAGGAACAACCATAAAACTGAGAAGAGGTAACTAAGCATGTGGCAGTCACAGAATAGAATAAACGTACTAAATTAGTTACGAGCTAGTTAGGGAACAAGCCCTAGCTTATGGATATTCATAAATAATAAGTCTCCGAGCCATTATTTGTGGAACTGAGGCATGGGTGGAAAAGTCCACAGTTATAAGTATATGTTTATTTTGAAGGTAATTTGGGAGTATAAGGTAATTTGATAAACAAGAAAAACACCTACCCTCAAAATATTCCATGATAGAGAGTCAAACTGTGTTCTACAGGTGCTTTCACTGTCTCAAACACTTGATTTCATGCTCTACATGTGCACATGTAAGAGAAATATTAACCAAGATTCTAGGCTAAAAAATTTATTCATTCATTTTATATTAAGGTCTGGGTGTCAAAATACCTGAGATATTCAACTTGTAAAAAGAAAATATGTATCTTGGCTTATGGTTCTGGAGGTCTCTACTAACTCTTGGCCCTTTTCTTTGGGTCTGGTGTAAAGAAGCACATGACAAGGAACATGTGGTAAGACAGGCCTGTGGAGGACAGAAAGTAACACTAGACAGGAAAGGACTGGGCTCTTATTACCTTCTTCAAATGCACTCTCCAAAATGGCCTAACTTCCGTCTAATAAGCCTTACCTCCCAAGCCATTAATACATGAGCATTTGATGGAATTGTTTAGATCCCAACTATAACATATGCATTAACCTTCACTTTGATTTTAACTCAAATTTTAATAAAATCATTATCTGTCATAAAAGGAACATGTTTAAACTTGCAAATATATAATGTGTTGGGTAGTTTGTAGCTTAGGACTGATCCCTTTGAGATGTCAGTAGAACAAAGGTTTGGGCTTATAAAACTGGCTCTTAGATGCTCTCCTCCAGTGAGAGTAGCTCTTGAGGGATGTGCTTGGGGAACCTATTCATCCAACCAGCAACCACAAGAGTAAGTCAATGCCAAGTCATGAAACAATCATACTTTCATGGGTCATTTACAGTTGTAGAAGTTGTATGGTGTGCTGCACAGTATTCGCATATACAAATAACACCAGAAGTCTCTAAACTCTCCACAACATAGCCATTTCACTATAAGGAAAGAGAAAAATGTAAGTAATTTGTGTGAAATCACACTCAGACCTGAGGTAATACTTGAAGGCTGGCTGGCTGAATACAGGGCACAGCAGATACCATAGACATCTCAGGGAAACAGACTCATTTCTCACAGGGGTATTCCTAACGACATTACCTCATCAGTGTGGTGAGGACTCTCAGATCATAAGCTAAATTTTCAGGGTAGTGGTTTTTCAATTTGTGTGTTGCAACCCTTCCAGGGACTGACATATCAGGTATCCTACATATCAGAGATAGATATATACATACATACATACATACATACATACATAGACACTACAATTCATAACAGTAGCAAAATTAATTATGAAGTAGTAATGAAATAATTTTATGGTTGGGGGTTTGGGGGTCACCACAGCATGAGGAACTGTATTAAAGGGTCGCAGCATCAAGAAGGTTGAGAACCACTATTTTAGGAAGTTTCACCCTAAGTTTTCTATGTAACTCAGAAGAAAATAAATGTTGTGTTTTTCTTTATATGACTTATGAATAACACTTTCAAATCCAAGTTTAACAATTTTGTGTTCAGCCTTAAAGTTATCTCATTTTTATCTATAGCTGATTTTGAGGTCAGTAAATGTTATAAATTTAATTCATAGGTTGTACACAGTTTCTTTTCAAATGGAACTTTTGTCTGTATTGACTGTTGATGGTATCCAAAAACTCAAGGTCAGAAAATGATTCAGAGTTTTGTAAGTACAACAAGTAGATGATATTTAGTCTCAGATTATATGATGCTGGCAAATTATTTAATTGCCGTGCATTCCACTTCAGACTGGAAGAAGAGAAGGAGGAATAGAGTCAGTAAGGGTTTACTTCGGTCCAGGTGCTGTGTTTCAATGTTTTCTTCTCTAATGAGAGCAGTTGTATCTACTTCAGAGGATTATTTTAAGTAATAAGAGAATAAAATCTTGTAGAAAGGACCATGCAACGTGATATCACTCAAGGGAAAGGACTGATAGTTCAATAACCAGGATTTATCCACTCAACATAGGTGATGAAGTCTGGCTGTGCACAGCATGCAAGAAAGCAAGCTGATCTCTGAGCATGAGCTTGACCTGCCAGCAACCTTCTAGTTCATGGAGAGCTGGCCAAGAGCCAAGGAATCTACTCAAGGGACTGGGAGCAACGTTTTGTGAAATCCCTGACAGAGAGTCCCAAAGTTGTTTAACAAAAAAACAAACAAAAAATAATCTTAGAAGAAAACAGATTGTTTTTTTAAAAAAAAACAAAGAACAAAACGAAACCTGACTTTCTAACAACTGCTTCTCTGGGTGGAAAGTAAGATTTGTTTATTGGAACCAGAGAGGAAGGGAAAGTACAGGGCTAGAGCATGCGGTTTTATAGAAAAGAAACAAACAGAAGACATATGACTGTCTTTTTAAAAACACTTGAAAATTATCAAATGAAGGAAGAATTGGGCATTTTTATTAATTTCCAAAACTCAAAAGGGTAAGGGGTTAGAAACCTTATTTAAAAAAAAAAAAAGTTTTAAACTTCTAAAAACAAATTTAAAAAGAAAAACTTTGTCTCACATTCTAAGATTTTTAAAAGTAAACTGGTCTAGAAAAACAAAACAAAACAAAACAAAACAAAACAAAACAAAACAAAATTCACCTCTAGAGGAGAAAACCATCTGACCTCTAATCTAAATTCCCAGAACAGGCTTGCTGAAATTAATATAACTAGAGATGTCTGAAAATCACTTAAAACTATATTCCTGGTGATTGACGAAGGATTACTTGGGTCCACTAAATACATCTTTCAGAATGAAAGTAAAGGTTGAAGGCCACTAGGAAGGCAAGTTTTGCCATGCTATTAGTTTAAGACTTAGAGTCAGATAGACTTAAAACCAATTCTTTGTTCTGGCAACATTTTGATCTCATTTACGTTGAAACATATAAATGTTCCACCACTCAGAGTCAATTTTCTCATCTTTTAAGTGGAAGCAATACCACACCTACTACTCAGGGTCAGAATGGGGGGGGGGGTCAAATGAGAAAATATATGTAAAATATTTACTACAGTGTGTGGCACAGGGACAGCATGAAAAATAATTGAAATTAGCATGGGAGTGAGAGAGAGCAGAGGTCTTTATATTACTCATTTGGGGTGAAAATAATAGGCAACCTTTCCGGTGTGTTTCTGAGTTAACATTTTAATTGGAAAGTGACCTCATCTCATCTGAGGCAGATGACACCTGTGGTCTTACCCGTCCTGGCATGGATACAGCAGTACTAAAATTCCCTTTCTCAGGAATGAAGTTTGCAGAAGGTCTTGTTTTAGCTGTTGCCTAAGTAAGGCTGTAGCCGTGCCATTTTACAGCGTATAAATGAGGACATAGCCTAAGACATCTCTCAGCCCCCTGGAAGCTCAGGCTTCTCCACATTTGACACCTGACAGCTTATTTTGCTGCCACAATTTCACAAGAGAAGAAAAGGAATGAAACGGAATGTCACTGAGACAAGAATACAAAAGAATTACAGCCGTGGTAACAACAACATATAAATTGTCATCTTTCATCTGTTTCTGACACTGCCAACATAATATTTTTACCACTTCTAAAAAGAAAGCATGTGAACCCTGCCAGAGGCTTCAAATATCAATGGTAACTGACCCCCTCCAACTGCCAACAGAGCATAGAACTGTTTGGAAATGATTTTCTCGAGTAAGACTGGTTTGCAGTGATGTTTTGACCTTCCATTCCTTTCATAGTAAGAACATGTCCAGTGAAATCTATGGGATTATTTGAGCATCATCTTTGTTGTAGGAAATCAACTCCTCCCTGTCTATCCATTTGGTTTACACAGGGGCCTCCCTGCTAGCTGCAGTATCCATCAATCTATTTTGTTGATAGACTTGTCTACCAGTTATATCATTAGGCGAACTGCTTGTCCTGGATTTCCCACTGGCTCATAAGGAATCTTTAGCAACAGCCATGTTGAAATAAGCCAGGATAGTTTGGCAAACTCCTCCTTGGGCTTTGACTTTCTGCCATGTCCCCATGTAGTATTTTGTACTGAGACCACCAGAAAACAGATAGATATTTTACCACTCAGTACATGACAAAATCAGATAGATGACCTGCAACAAATACCTGCAAAAGCAAACGAATTGGAAAGACGACACAATAGATGGTGTGGTATAGAAAGCCTAGATGCAAATGTTCTTTTAAAACACACATATTTATTTAACATTTAAGTACCTTATGTATGTGTGTACATGCGAGTAGATGTTCCCTTAGAAGTCAGAAGATGGTATCAGGTCTTCTGGAGCCAGAGTTAAGTTGTAAGCCACCTGGCATGAGTGCTGGAAATCAAGGCTATGGAAGAGTAGTATGAATATCTCCAGCCCTAAAAGCATTTTGTTCTTCAACAAAAGAATCCTATAAAATAAAGCATTTAGTTGGGGGCTTGCGTATAGCTTCAGAAGGTGAGCCTATGACCACCGTGGTGAGGAACATGGCAGCAGGCAGGCAAGCATAGAACTGAAGCAGTAGCCGAGAGCTTTACATCCCACCTGCAAGTTGAAGGCAGGTGAAGGGGGTGGGGGACTGGACCTGGTATGGGCTTTTTAACACCTCAAAACCCACCCCCAATCACACACCTTGTCCAAGAAGGCCATACCTCCTAATTCTTCTCAAACAAGTTTACCAAGTGAGGAGCAAGTATTCAAATATATGAGGCTATGGGTAACATTTTCATTCAAACCACAATAGGGAATAAGACGTAGATGTTCTCAAAATACAGTGCATATGTATTGTCAAATAATAATTAAGACTTTTTTTTTTAAAAAAATCCTAGTTTCAGAATTGAACTGTCATGATGCAGGTTTTAGTCATATAGTATTCTACAAATGGGATTCAACCCTCTCTACCTGGCCTCACCAGGAGATTTGTTTTAATAATCTGTGAACTTGTAAATATGATTCCACCTGTAAAAGGGAAGTATACATTCCTATAAATGTTGATTGTAATAAATTTTTGTTTTCTGTTTAAAAAAAAAAACTGTCTTACCTGCTATTAGAGATAAACAAGCTGAAGATAGTTTTAAAGTTCACAAATATATATAACTGGTAAGTATTCTGGCCATTTGAGGAAAGAGAATCCAAAATAAATTTACAAAAATCTGATTATCGAATTGCTACTGAGTACAGAGTACTATGGGAACTTATAAATGCAAATCCACAAAAGTCCAAAACATCTAAGAGATATATTTAAATCTTTAAAAATTGAGATGTTGAAAAAACAAGAAGCCAGTTTGCATAAGAGTGCGCATTAGAGAGAGGGAAAAACATCTTAAGTAGAGGAAGTTGTAGTTTTTCTAGCAGTTGGCAAGATGTGCAGTTTAAGAGCTAACACTGAAGGAAGTAGAAACATTTTAATCCATTGTGTCAACAAGGCCTTCTTGGTCACAGTGTTTAAAGGGAAATGTTAGCAGATTCTTGAGGTCAACATACCTGCTCAGTTACAATAAAAGACCTGATAACTTTTGCTGAATTTGTCCAACATAAGTTAAAGGAAAAAGAAATTTAGATTTTCATGTCACTCCACAAATATTTATTGAGTATATTCAGTGTTTAAATAATCAACAGGGAGTTGTACTTTCCTGTTTAGGGCAAGGTTATTTTATTCTTTTAAAGGTGACGTTGGCTTTTTCCCTTTGGAGAGTGTTGAATGAAATTATTTTTAAATGGGTTTCCTCACAGTGAAGCCAATTTATAGGTCAATAAACAGTATTTCAAAAGCTCAATAGTTGAAATTATCTGAGGCTGCTATTAAGAAGATGGCTTTGCTCATCTTCCTAACTCGGGTTTCTTGGATAGAGCCGATTCTTTCACAGATAGTCAATTTGAGTCAACGAGGATCCTTCTCTAGAATACTGAAATTAAGATTTTCTTTAATGCAAATTAGATTTTGAGATGGAGAAACCATAAATTAGTATCCTGTTACTTGCCACATAGATTGGGGAGGCAGAGGCATCATCAGACCTGCAGACAGACAGAATCTGTAGCTATTGTCTATACTAACGCTAGCAAACCCATGGGGGAGATGAGGAGGAAAGGGGAAATTTCAAGGGTGGGAATTTCACCCTCTGGAGAGGATGTGGCCTGTGATTACTGCTTTTACTTTGTCATTCAACCATCTTCTGTCGTCTCAGGATAAGCACAACTGTTCTCTCTGCAGGACCATCAGCTTCCCTCTGGCTCCCAAGACCATGGTTATAGCTAAGGCAACTCTACCCGCATCTACACTCACACTCTACTTAGAACCCCAGCAAGCACAACAGAATCTTCAAACTACTGCTTTCTCCTCCCTCATTCATGCAGACTCAGTCTCTTCAGGGTATGGGAATAAAACGTGAACAAAACAAGCACTCCTCATCTTCATTAGGAATGACAATAACGAAAACAGGTAGTACGTCAGGGGTTGGTAAGTTCTCAGGGAAAATATTGTAAGAGATGGGAAAGAAGGAATACCAAGGATAAAGGATTTCTATTTAAAGCAAGGTGCTTCGAAAAGTGTCTCAGAAAGGGGCCATCTAAACAAGGGCCAGAGAAAATGAGAAAAAGGCACCACAGGGAGTGTTTCCAAGAAAACTGAAGCATGACCCTAAGTTGCTATTGGGAATTCTCCAAGCTTCCATTTCCTCTTGAATCATTTTCTAAAGTCTGTTTCCATCTTCTCTCTGTAACTGCTCAAGTTGCCCACCAGCTGCAATCTCTCTCCAAATCTCTCTTCTTTTTCTGCAAAGAACCAAATCTTTGCAATTTATGTTTTAGCTAAACAGACAGGCATGCCCATATAAACTCAGCTGAAAATTGCTTTTAGCATAGAATACCTATCATTTAGACTGATGCTGATTGGAAAGTAAGATTCACTGAACATTTTCCAAAACAGCATTTAAGAAGCTTGAGCTTCCGTGACGGTTGTGGCCTCTGAGTGTTCACGTACTTGATGTGATTAATCCATTGTAGATTAGTCTTCCTTTTGCAAAGGATGAATATAAAAAACATTATGGTAAATCGATCTCAGGAGAGCAAGTGAATACAAGCATGTGTAAGACACAAACCTGAAACTGGTTTTAGTCTCTAACACATCCTTGCTTGAGAGGACCACCCTTTCTGCAGACACTGTGTCTTTGAAGTTGTGATTACTTAACTGTCTCCAAAAGCAGAACAACAATTCTACTGAAGACTCACTAGTGACTGTGATTGACTGATCATTCCAAGGAGGATGTGGCTGGAAAACATCCTCCATCCTGACCCTAACCATCCTCAGACAAACTCATGGATGAAGCTCTGCTTGCAGACATTTAACTGCCAGTAACACTACCTTGAGAACATTCTGTGCAAGGACACCCGGGGACTCTGCCTCCCAGAATCCCAAACATTTTCTTCCATTTCCATTTTTCCTCTTCTAAAAATTGGATTAGAAATAAGTAATCTTAATAGAATTGGGTGAACATTTAAAACAAAACAAAACTACTTTCTAGACTTTCTTTCTGAATGGCAAATGAATTGAAGACAAGTGAAATCTGAAATTTCAGTCACATTTTGTTCTAATTTGATTTTGCCCTTTCAAGAGTATTATCTGACCTAATAAGGAAAGGAATGTAGGAGAATTAAGACATTGAAACCCAAAAAAGCCAAGCATCCTCACTTTGTATAAGCCCCTACACTGGCACCCCTCTAGTGCTGAGTCTCCCCTGAAGGAGCTCGTGTAGTGTAGTTCTTGCTTTGTTCAGGTTGGCTTCTGATTGATCTAATATTCCTTGATTTCTTCCTCAAATCCACAACAGTGGCGTGGCACACTCTATTGCTGTGTTATTAGTTACTGGGTTCCCACATTTAAGTTTCCAGGGCAATGTCTGATTTCACAGTTTTCAGATTGAGCACCTCATGACATAATGAACCGTATTTCCTAAAATAGAAGAGATTCATCATTAATGAGCAGATATGTTCTCAGGAAGGGTTTTAGCATCTCTAATAGAGACACTGCTCTCCTTGTTAGGAGACAGTGCAATAGAAAGCTCCAGAGACAATGTTATTTTCGTAATGGTAGCAAAAATTCCTTAAGTAACAGTTATGAAAACTACAGTGGTTTATGATTATTATTTTTTTGTTTTTATTTTGTGGTTGTTCATTTTGTATGTTTGGTTGGTTTCTGGACAGAGTTTCTCTGTATAGCCATGGCTATACTGGAACTTGCTCTGTAGATCAGGCTGGCCTTGAACTCACAGAGATCCATCTACTTGCCTCTGCCTCCCAAGTGCTGGGGTTAAAGGCATATGCCACCACTGCACAGTTTATGGTTAGAAACAGTGGATAAAATGCTAGGCTAGACAATTCTAACAGTTACTATATGGGGTAGTAACTTCATGAAAGGATTTCAGTGATAATATAACTTAAAAAGAAAAAGGACAAGTGAATTATAAACTCTATTACATCATTTCTTTGCCAGTAGAAAGGCAAGCATCCTTGGATTGCATATGTCTTTGATAAATATGAGGGTTAGTTTGAATGTCAACTTGACACATCAGAAGTCTCAGTAAAACACTGTCTAGGTTGGCCTACAGATAGGTCTGTGGGAGACTGTCATGATTACATTAATATGTAGGATAAGACCCAGCCTGAAAGTCGGTTCCACCTTTACCCTAATTTTAGAACCCTGAACTATAAAAGAGTGGAGAACACTAGAAAAGCAGTAGTGAGCATGCATTCTCTGCCCTCCTCATGTCTACGGATGTGATGTGACCAGCTGCTTTATGTCCCTGCCGTCCTGGCTTCTCCACCATCATGGGCTATGATCTGGAAGTGTGAGCCAAATTAGACCCTTTCCCTCCTTAGCTGCTTTCTCTCAGAATAATTTATCACTGCAACATAAATAGAACTAGAACAAATTTAGGTAAAAATTAAGAGCTGTGGGTAAGGCGTTTTTCTAAAGCAATGCTCCTGAAACCACTTTTAAAACACACTCCTTGATGGCTGAGATGGTGTGCCATGAAAGAAGACACGCTTTATTGACCCAAAATTAGTTTTTACACATGCGTCCTTTGCCAGATGGGTGTGCAGTACAAATAGTCAGGGTTTCACGGTTCTCACGGAAGCGTCACTATAGCTTGCTATGCTATTCATGTCCTTAAAAATTCACAGCTGACCGCCTTAGGCCAAGGCATCTTTAGAAGGATTTATAGATTTCCTTGAAACTTTTCATTTATTATTCATGGTACTAATGTTAAGATGCATAATTTGAGGATCAAGAGTCTCGTTCAGATATTAGACTCATTTGACAAGCTTCTATTGAATGTCCATCATACACTATAACCCATGTAATTTAACCTAAGTTTACTTGCATCAGTCAAGGTTTTTATTTGTGACCAACAGACAATTCTAATTTGTAGGATTGTTGAGAAGGCTGGGGAAACTAGACTAAGAACAGAAGGAAACCATCTATGCAGTTGGTACTGCAGCAGCCAGGTGACAGCCATGTGATGGCCATGTGCAGTGAAGACACTGCCACCAGCATCAGGCGGGCACTCATCCAGAATATGGGTCACCAACTTCAGCTCACAACACTGCAATCTAAAGCAAGTCATGCTGATGTCTTCACTCCAGTGGCCCAAAACATTTCCTTCTATACATAATTATTTCTGACAGTAGATTTAGATTGAAAGCCATGGGTGAGTTCATCTGATTGGTCTATCAAAAACTGGAATCTGGCATATGGAAGCCTACATTAGAGACTGGCAGTGTGACAAAATGATCAGTCATTGGGATGATCAATCTACCCATCACTTCTGACATCTTAATGCTACTAATGGGAACATTTGACCCTAATTCCATTGAGTCTGCAAAACAAATTCAGATTTACCCTTCTCAAACACCAGCAGACACTGGAATGGTCATGGTTTAAACAAAGTTCTACATCCCTCACTTTCTGGTGGCAATGCCATTTCCATACCCAATGGAATGACTCTAGAAATACATTCAGAGCCACCTGAGGACTCACTAATCAGACACATTGGTCGATAAATTTTGAGACTTTATATTTTAATGAGAGACTCCTATAAGGAAATCTGAGAAATTAATCTTAAAACCAAGTAGGTTTAAAACCAAACACGGTTTTGTTACACCACACCTGCTGAAAGTATTAACCCATTTCTAGCTCCTATTGAAAGATTTCCAAAATCCACATTTTTCAAAGCACAACAACAAGGAGAAGTTGAGGGATGCAGTTTATCAAGAATTTTTCTGTGGTCTCTGGAACAGATGTTGGTTGTGTTTTTGGACTCACATCCTTTGTGATGGTTGCAACCACGTCTCTAGCAATTGTCTGTAGCAGTCCTCTGCTGGCTGAGTCTTTCTCTCTCCTATTCTCATTTGTAAGCAGTCAGACATTTCTCCCTTCTTATCCACTGTTATCGGGTTCATTTAATATTAACTCTATTAATGGAAATTCCCACTAATGGGAAAGTTCTTTTCTCATCTTCCAAACTAGTCTTTATTAATTTAATGTAAATGTTAATTTAATATCATTTCACAAACTTTTCCTGTTTAACGTCAATTAATAAGTCGCTGGTTTGCTACTCAAAACAGCACTTAATGTCAATTATTGCAATCATCCTTTCCCTTGAAACTAGAATTCATAAGTGAAACTTATCTTAATATGTCTTTAAATTTGCTCAGTAATGAGTTGAACAGATTTTACAAAGATAATTCTTTAAACTTTTTACTATTGTTATGGAGCTGAAAATAGCTCCTCGGCTAAGTGATCAAAACTATACATCAAAACATTTAAAAATGCAAATTTACTCAGGTAGCCCTTTAATAGATTAAGTAAAGATTTGATAATTCTTCCAAATAGGTCCTTTCTCATATCTGTACCAAACATCATGTCGAGTACATTCTTAGTTCTTCTTCTGAAAAAATTATTGCTTCATGGAATTGTTGTCATCATATCCAACTTGGTTTTATGAAGAAGTTCAATTATCCTTGTCCTTTTAATCATGTATGTTATAATAAATGTTTCATTTGCATAGAGACTACAAACAAAATACAATTAGGACATAAAAATTAAATAATAAAGATAAATACCATACTGCTATCATAGCAAGTACATAAAAACTAGAATAAAATCATAATGTCGAACATGATAGCAAGGATGAAGTATTTCATCTATTTCATCTAATTTCATCACTCATTAGCATAAAAAGAAGTATTAATTATTTTTAAAATTTAATAGTATGACAAATGTAGAACTGGTTCTCTTAGGTAAATATTTCACATAGACTATCAGTCAACTGACTTAATTAAATTAATGCCTTTCAATCCAATGATGTACAGCAATTTATATATTCTCTAATATCATTATGCCTATATTTGATTATCATAGATTCAAAATTAAATTTTGATAAAATCGCTATCAACTCAGCATCATATTTAGTCATTATTTACCAGCAACATTAGACACAAGTCTAATGGTCACATAGAATCAGAAATTACACATTATATTTGCTGCTTTTGCATTCAAATTATAGATAGATAGATAGATAGATAGATAGACAGACAGACAGACAGATAGAGTCTCATGATATAGCTTTAGTTGTCCACGAACTTAATATGTAGACCAGGCTTGCCTTGAACTCATAGAGATCTGCCTGCTTCTGTTTCACAAGGGCTGGGATTAAAGGTGTGTGCCACTATGCCCAGTTCATAATATTCTTAATTTTTCTCTACCTCTTTTTATGGAAAATACCTGCATCTCAAAACAGTAGACAAATACCAGATAACAAAAACAATTTTAAAAAAATGAAATTCTAGTAAGAAAAAAAAAAAGTCTTGGTGAATGTCTTGGTTGCTTGCAACAAATGTTTACCGCAACCCACACATACACTCATATATTACTCTGAGTTAGGGGTATGGAAGAGTACGTACTTAAGATTAAATTTATACATTTTTTTAGGTTATACAATCTGATTACATGGGAAATCTAAAGCACAGGAAGGCTGGTTATATAGGCTCTCTTAAAGGCAGGTCAAAATCAAGCAGGCCTATTACACAGCAAGACAACAGGTTAGGTATGCCATCTTAAATGACCTCAAGGCATATTGTTAATTTAGCTGTAAGGTCAAGCAAAAAGTTTGTTCTCTTTGAAGAAAGAAATATTTTTTTCAGGAAAAAAAAATGAGTTACCATATACCAGAAGATGAACTCCTTGCAGAAGGGAGCTACATCACTGTCATTGTTACATCCTAATGTCTAGCAGACTGATGTCGGAGAGCATAAGGACTTTAGAGACTGGCAGGGAGGAAAGACTGGAAATCATCACACATCCATGACTGCTTGAGGTTTTTTCATTTTGCTCTTGACTTGCCTTTTTTCGGTTCTGGTTACATTATGGGCAGAGTTATAATATTTTGGTGCCACTAGACTGTTGTTACCTTTTTAAAAATATTTTCCTCATCACCCTACTTTCCTCTCTATTCTGTGGTTAAAAACCATGACCCGAGGCAACTCAGGGAAGACATGTCGGAAGACAGGTTTGTGTCAGGTTGAAAACTGAAGGTACCTGTGTCATTTGTTTAAATTCCTTTATTTTGTAGGTTAAAATAAAAAGTTGTGTCTCAAATCGCCTACAAATTATAATTAAAATTGGCTTAGAGGTTACATTCGATCATCAGGGGAAGCTAAGGCTGAAACTTAGAGAAGGAGCTCGAAGCAGAAGCTGACACAAAGACTATGAGGAAACCTGCTCTCTGGCCTGCTTCCTCTGACCTGTTCAGCTGACATTTTTTCTGTACAGTCCAGCGTCACCTGCTTGTACAGAACAGCGGCCATAATAGGCTGGTCCCTCCTTCTTCAATTAACAATTAAGAACAATACCCCCTTCCCCAGATGTTCTTACAGGTTAGTCCAGTAGAGACAATCCTCAGTTGAGGTCTCCCCTTCCCAAATGACTCTAGGTTTGTGTCAGGTTGAAAACTGAAGGTACCTGTGTCATTTGTTTAAATTCCTTTATTTTGTAGGTTAAAATAAAAAGTTGTGTCTCAAATCGCCTACAAATTATAATTATAAAAGTCACTTCAGGTCTTCGGATTACAGTTGAACATTTACTCCCATCTCAGTTTTCTATTTGCGAAAGTGTAGCAATTATGTAACTATTTGAGCTATATTATCATTAATATTAGTTTTGTGCACATTTAAGTTTCTTGGGACATACAGTGGTTATTTTTACAAAGTCTGTGCTCATTCATCTTACCTTCAGGTAGTGTCCACTCAGTGTTCTTTATTCCTTTCTGCCTTGCCATTTTTCTACCTTTCCATTCTTAATAAGTTTTTTTTTTATTGGATCTTTGTGAATTTTGCATCATTCACCTCAATTCTACTCATCTCCCCGTCTCCTCATACTGGCCCTCCATGCTTGCAACCTTCCTCCCAAAAGAAAAAAAAAATCTTGTTGTGGAAGCTGTGGTGTGTCACGGCGTGTCTCACAGTATACCCTTTGTATACACTTTTTTGGTTGCAAATATTCATTGCAGTGAGTAATTGGTTTGATTCAAAGCCTCTGTCTTCTGCTGCACTACCATACGGGAACCTCATTGGGACTCCTTTCTGATATCCTATTGTTGCTCTGTGTCGTGGAGATTCCATAGTTTTGGATCTGTAAGACCAGACTCTTTACACACTCCTGCACTTCACCAATGGAATAGATGTTGGGATGCACCAACTCAAAGCTCTGGATCTGGGTCTAATAGGTATCTGAGCTGTTCACACCAGTACCACACAGGCAAGCTCTCCAGTTCTGCCCAGGTTAACTGCAAGGGGCATAACCATCTCTCCTGCTCTCATGCTCCCAAGGCTAACTCCTCAGCACCCAAAACATCAGGTTTAGCTCTCCCCTGCTGTCCATTGGGAATGCAAGGCCTGCTCTCTCAAGTGTTGCAACTGGTGAGAGACGGGGCTTGTTTTCCTATTCGCATGGCCCTGGGGCCAGTTCTTCTGCCTGTCATAGATGGTGACAGATGAGGAGGATATGGGGAGGAGGGCATCTTTCCCTCATCTATACCACTGTATAGGAGACTAGTGGCAGGGCGGCCAGCTCTCCTATGCTCCTACCCTCTGGGTCATTTCAGTGTACCCATCACCAGGGCCAGTTCTAGTGTGCTGCCCTGGCAAGATGCAGGGCCTCTCTACTAAGTGCTGCAGCCAGTGAGGGACAGGCAGAACAGCTCTCCTGCTCTTATGACGCCTTTGGCACCAGCTCTCCTGCTTGCCACAGGTGGTAGGGGCAAGAGTTGCGGAAGGCATCTCTCTCCTTTGTCCATGCCACTTTACAGAAGATGTGCTTCCTGGGCAATGTGCAGCTGCTCTTGCAAGTACTGGAGCTGGCTAGGCAGGGGTCAGATCTCTTGCTCTCACAACCTCGGAGCCAGCTCTCCCAAGATGCACAGGCAAAGGTTTGAGCCAGTTCTGCAAAGGCCTTGGATATCAACAAGACCTTCAGTGGCAGCACAAGCCAGGACCTCACCATGGTCTTTGTTGACATCAACAGCTACTCACATCAGCTTGTCGCTCGCTATCTTCATCTTCACTTCTGCCTCTCTTCATTGTACGTACATCCTTCTGCTTTTCTTTCATTTCTTCACCACTTACTTGCTCCTCTTAGCGGTGTCCAGAGCCTCTGAGTATCTGGGGTCATCTCGGGAGTCATCTCAGAAGTGGTCTCAGGAGTGCTATGTCCCATCCATATGGTTCCATACTGGACAGGGGTCTTTTTAACTGTGTTCTGCCCACTGGGGACTGTCCAGCACTAGACTGGTGATCATCTCAGGCTAGCTCTACACCTGGACCATGTGACCCCATGATAATTGTCATTCTTATACCCAGGGAAGTAGTTGATATTGTAACTTTGGTCCCATTGTCCACATGGCCTGCAGCAGACCCTCAGGCAGTACCCAGACCCAGGAAACCTGCTGCACTCACTGACAGCAGCTCCATTCTGACTAACCCAACTTTTAAGTAAATATCTTATCAAGCATGATGGTATTAGTTGATGTTGCTGTTTTCCTGGAAAAAAAAACTTTTATATCTATATTTTTGAAGGATTTTTCTCTGGGTAAACAATTCCATATATTGACTTTTCTCATTCACTGCTTGGAAGTACATTCCACTGTTACTGGACTTGCATCAGTTCTGTAAGGAAGTCAGCTGCAAGCTTTGAAACTATTCTTTGAAGATAGTATTCCTTTGTATTCTTTTTTATCCCTTAGCTGCTTTTGTTATTTTTTACTTTGACATTAAGAAATTTTCCCATTATATTCCCAGGTTGGATTTTCTCATGGTTATTATTCTAGAGGCTTTCTCAAAAATCAAAACGTATGAAGTGCTTCAACATTGTGTTCAATGTCAATGCTCCTTATACAAAATCAGAGTACAGTGACTGTCCCCTGAAGAAACTAATTATGCAATTAAATTCTCTTTTGGTTTTAACTTAGGAGTTCAGTATATGTGTCAAATATGAGCCTTGGGTGAACTCAGAGATATCTCCTCTCTCTGATATTTTATATTAGCTGCTGTCTTTCGATTTTACTGCTTTCTAATTTGGGGTTTTTTTTTTTCATGTTAATTGATGTTTTGCCTGAGTAATATGCTCTCACTGAATGCATAAAAATGATCACCAAGCTAGTGATTTAAAACAATGCATACATACCATGTCTCTGGGCCAGTAGGCTTATCCTCAATTCAAGGGTCCTCAATTCAAGGGTTCATGAGTTGCAATCAATGTGGGTTTTATGTGATGTTCTTTTATACAACTCAGGAATTCTACCAAGTTCACACAGTGGTTAGTGAAGTTCAGTTTCTAATAGCTATGGTATTAAGAGCCCACTCTGTTACTGTCAATCAGCTGAGAATTTTTTTTAACATTTGTAGCTCTGCTAATTATCCCTCTCGAAAGCATCTAAACTACCCTTCTCACAAGATGCCAGGATGAGGATGAAGAGACATCTGACACCAGTCTGCCAGTATGGGACTTCTGTAAAGTCACTGAGATGCATACTCTATCACCTGTATCATGTTCCATTGCCTAAGAATGAATCATAGGTTCTACCAGCACTGATGAGATACACAAGCCATGGCTGATGTCACCTCATTATGTCAGCACAGTGGTGCAATCAAGAAAGGTAGAAACTTTGCTCAACTGTCAGTCACACACCCTCTCTGCGAAGTCCAAGGTGCTTCTGTTTCAACCATGTTCTCTATTCAAAGATAAATGGAGACCTTATGTCTTCAAATCTTCCAATTTGGAGAGAAGGGAACACTATAAATTAGATATTGATGCCATTGTGTTAAAAATGAAAATATACTGAACAGTTTAATAACTTTCAGGCCAAATATACCACAGCTGCAGATCCCCAAAGCACTCAGAGATGCTAGCCTCCAGCTCTCGTCTACTAATAAATCTCATAACCAAAGAAAACTAATTGATGTCAGAAACTAGAAGAAAACACACAGCCATATAAAAATATATAACATCTGAGAAACTATTCATAGATTTAAAAACAAGTCTACTAACTTTCACTAAACAACCATGCATCCATATACATTATTTTATTAGCCAAAATGTGAAGTGGAAATTTCTGGTTTCTGTGGAGACTTAGTTGTATCATGTGATGTTTTTCTGGAAACTGTCTTATAAGAGGATGTTTTTGCTGAAGCAGATGTTTGGCTAATAACAGACACTTGGTATTTTTCAGGAAGCTGCCTAGAAAAGGGGCATGTGATGTTTTGCTAGAGCAGATGCCTGAGAGGACATGTGATGTTTGGAAAGGGTATAAATATAACCCAACAGGCAGTGGATGACACTGTATAGTATTGGTTCACCTTGCCGTTCTTTGCTGGTCAACGTTTGTCATGGCTTTGTAGAGAGAAACACACCAAACAGCTTCTGGTAATGTTCCAATGGCTTCTTGCTGCTTCCACAGACTTGGGCTGACTGGCAAAGCCTCGTGGTCTCCTCTGCATCTAACTGTTGTTGCTGACTCATGAATGGTGTTTGCAAGTGGGTCCAGCTACTGCTGCTGATCCCTGTGAACCGGATCACTAACAATGTAGATTGGATTTGTCCCAAAGAACTATTTCTAAACAGGTCTACCTCTTCCTTTGCCTTATTCATCTTTCCTTTCCACTCCCTCTGGTGGGTGGTGTGCTAGAATGGAGATTAAGGCATTTAAGTACATTTACTAAAGTCGGTTTTGAAAAGTATAAACCTACTGCTGGCATCCAATGTGGGTGCCAATATGTTGTAAGAATATTTAATCTAATCCGGGGTTTCTACCCTACCTTTTATAATTTAGTTCCCAAATAAAAGACACAACCTTTATATTGATAATAAGCCTCAATCAGCATAAGAGCTAGGCAGATATCTATCCTCTATGCTACTATGTCTATTTCCCAGCCAATAATTCCTTTACATAATTTATCATGTTTTGTCTGGTCTGCTCATAACTTCAGTTAGCCAAGGCACATGACCATTATTCTATGACTCAACCTAACCCATGACAGCTTTCTTCTCTCTCCACCTTCTAATATGTGTCCTTATTTAAAGACAGAGAGTTTCTGGATATCAACACAATTCTATCTACCTATGGGACATAGATACAGGGCCTGAGCAATAACAGGAAAAAGGGTCCAGGGAAAAAGTTGATAAAGCAGATGTGTTTTAGGAAATAGTATTCAAAGAAACAAGCCAAAGTTGAACCAGTTCTGCATAATCATAAACAAATGGTGTAAGGTAGTAGGAAATGCTTTATCATACACGTGGTTTCTCTTTGTAGCCCTGGTTGTCCTGGAAATCACTTTGTATATGAGGCTGAGTTTGACTCAGAAATTCTCCTGCCTCTGCCTCCTGAATGCTGGGATTAAAGGAATGGACCACCACATTTGGCTCAGAAAATGAATTTTAAGTCAGAAAAGTTCATTGAAATCAGGACAGATTTTAAATCACATATTAAAAGGGGGCATTAAGGGGCCACAACAAACCTCCATGTTCCCTTGTTTCTAGTGGCTAGACAGTGTGTCTGTCTCCGGGCCAGACTGCTGTGTGGACCATGTGGACAGCTCAAAACGTATGGCTGTGGCTTGTGTACCATATCCTGCCCAGTGATAGTGTCCAGATCAGTAATGCCTCAGCACAGGAAGGCTGTTGGGGCACAGACCCACCTACTATACCACCCCAGCCTCCATCAGTACTGTGTGATTATAAGACTAATGAATGCTAGATTGAGGGATACACAACTATTTTTGACAAGAGAAAGAACAAGCAAAGATGGCAGTGTTTGTGAAAACTTCTGGTGAGAACTGGGTCTGTGGTGTTCCCCTCCCCAGCCCTCCATTCCATTGCTCTGTGCAAGTCACACAGCCAAACACAAGGACTGGAAAAGTATCTTCTCTCATTTGAAAGTAGTAGCGGGAAGAAATCATTCTACTCACTAGAAAATACTAGTATTCTAAATAACATCACCATATTCCAAAATGAAAGGATGGAAAAATGGCCTTAAGTACTTGGGTATGATAATTAACCTTCCCTGTCAGTTTGATTGGAATCAAAATTCCTAGAAGATACATATCTCTCAGTGTGTCTATGAAGGGTTTAACTGAGGAGGGAAGACCCGCCCACAATGTGGGCCGCGCCCTTCCACGGGCTGTGACGTCCTAGTGTCTAGGACCTAGACTGAATAAAGAGGAACGAAGAAGAGAGTGAGCTGGGTATTAGTGTTCATGTCTCTCTGCCTTGGCCTGCTCTTTCTTCTTTCCCTCAGTTACAGTAAGAGAAGTGATGACCACATTGGTTTTTAATGAACTGGGGAACTGGGAACGAATTGATCAGACTACACTGCAGCATACATTGTCAGTAGTCGGAAAAAAGTACTTCCGCTGGAAAGAAGACATGACTCAGGGTTTTATAACCAGTCAAATTGTGTCCAGATTGCCTCTCAGTATCGGCATGCTTTACTTTCTTTTATGTTCCACTCCGTATTTAGGGCTTAGAAGGCTTTTTTTTTTTTTTTTTTTCCTATCTCAGGTTGGGTCAACAAATGAAAGGAACTTGCACATGACTTTGAATGCAGAACTGCGGAAGATACTGGTGCTTGATGCTGGCAGCACATGAACAAAATCTGCTTCACATGAACAAAACCTGCTTCAGTCATGTTCCTACAACTTGTTCTCTAAGGTGCCTGAGGCCACTGGGGCATTGGCAGTGATTGAGCCTACTGATTTCCTGAATGTCGTTTTCCATGAATTTAACCGTTTCAACCAGTTCACAGGCTTGGTAAAAGCATAGGCACTCCTCAAATTCCTCCCTTCTTGAAGTGCCTGCAGTAATTTCTCATTTCTCTAATACACTTCAACTGAATGTGTATAAAACAGACATTCGTGTGAATGTAGAAACTCAGGCATCAAGAATCTGCATTCTTTTAAATAAAAAGTGCTTATATATAAATACAGGTAAATCCTAATATGAACTAGATAAGTGAGTCTGAATGCAGTTTAGTGGTACCCAGCATGCACAAGGCCCTGGGGGTCATCCCTGGCACCAGAACACTACAAACAACATTGAGCCTTTTATTGCGCATGTTTGGTTACAGCCTGTGATCCCAGCATTTGAGATGCTGAAGCAGGAGGATCAGGAAACTTAAAAAAATAAATGATGACACAATAGGATGCAAGTATTCCTGCCAAACTCCACGGTACAGAGAAGAAAGAGTGACCAGGGATGTTTTAATGAGCTCATGTGTCCAGGAGTCTTTCACAGCAGCTCATGGGCAAATGTTCTATAAAGTGGGAGAATCTGACTTTTAAAATGAACTCTGATCTCATTATTTATCTTCTGCAAGTAAAGCATGTGGTTGTGATTTGCTTCTCTTTTTTTTCATTAAAGAAATTCATCTTGTGGTTTGTTCTTTTAAACTGTCAGGGGACCTGGTGCTTTCCTAAGGCTCCGCCTCTACTTCCCCATATGGTTTTTATCTGTCTGGGCTCCTGTCCATCAAATCACCCCACTGGTATGATCTAGATGGCTGTATATGGTTAATTCAAGAAATACAGTTTTGTATAGTTTGTACAGTGTCATAGATTAAGTATAAAAATAAAAGTAATAATGAGGTGGGTAATAAAGGTCTCTTCAAGTACAACATTGGCTATGTCAACAAGCTTCGTCTTCAAGTAACATTCTTCCATAAAACTGACTAAGATCTGGATATTAGATATTTGTCTTTTTAAATGTATGTAGTTCACTACTGTTTGCTGGGGAAATATGACCTCAGAAATTAGGGTTGAATCAATAATACAGAACACTATTATTGTAAGAAATTTCTAATTATCAACTGTGAATTATTTGTTCTTCTTAGATTAGTATTGAATTTTTTTTATTCTTATAATTTTCAAAACCAAAAAAAAAAAAAAAAAAAAAAAAGGAAGGGATTAAAACAAAACCACTCAAATCCTCAAATGATTTGTGGGTAGAAAAATTTAAGATGCCAGTAATCTAGAAAGGGCTATTTTTCCTCACTGTAAGAGTGTCAATGACTATCAGACTATTAACATTCCTGTATTACTCTCACATATTTGAACAGATTAGACATATTTAAGTAGTCCCAAAGTCTAAAACTCAAGTATTTTCCCCTCCTGCCTGCCTCTTCCATCTGTCTTGTATGTTTGTTCCATACTACTTACTCCATTCTGTTAGGTTAGTAAACACACTTATAAGGTATACTCACCCATGGACTAATCTTGTCTCCCAGGGGTATATTACTAAGGGTAACAGTGAAGACTATACATCATATTCTTGGTTGCTGATATGATCCTATAAAGAAAAAAAAAAACTAATTGTTAAGTCCTAAATAGAGTATTAGAAACTGCCTGCAAGTCTACCATTCCTTAAATCTGTTCCACAAACTCTATATGGAAAAAAAAAAAAAAGCTGTATTTTTTCCCTTGGTGTGACTCTACTTCTTCAATAAAGCAATGTTTGGAGCCTTGCCTCTGAGACTGTTTAACATTAGAACTTTTATTCAGTAGTAAAGAACTAAATAAAACATTGAATCCAACAACGTTAGTTAACTTTTATATCTTACAAAGTACCAAATACTCTGCAAGGAGCTAGGAACATAATTTTTAACCCAAACAATAAATGTTCCAGCTTCATGATGCTCACAGCTTAGTAGAAGAAATGGACACTCAACCTGTTTTCCAAATCTTGCAAAATGTGTAGCTGTCTATACAGGAGACTATAGAGAAAACACTCCCATGGGAACACATGTCTGGCTAGATATGGCTTTTGGGATTGATATTTGAGCTGGTTTCTTAAGGAGGAGAAGCAATTAAGTAGGTGAGATCACATGACTCTAGACATTAGTCAAAGCCAAGGACCTTGTTGAAAGACCAGGGGTGAAACAGGGCAGGATATGACAGAGATTGAGACCGATGATGTTCAGGGTGCCACACATAGAATAGCCAGAAGGAAAAAAATTCAATCTGAAGATGAATCCACCAAGAAGCAGCGAATTAAAGTGATTAAGTCATAGTCTTGCTTATAATGAGAGTGGCTGTAATGAGAGTTTGAGAGCAAGTAAAGTCTGTGGGCAGAGAAGAAATTAGAATCTAGAAGTTTAGAAAGCCATGTGTAAGCACAAGCTACAGAGAAAGACAGGCAAAGTAGCTCTTTCTAGATGGAATAAAAAAAGACAGAGATATTCTAAAAACAGGTTGACAAACATTTGCTACTGGAATATTCAGTGTTCACAGTTCTGGACCCCACTGCAATCTCCCAGCACCTGGATACATAACTAAGTTAACCCTTTCTTCTTCACTCCCTCCTAGACCCTTCCCCTGAGTTCCTCTCAATAGCATGTCTCAAGCATGTCTGTTTTCAATTTCCATATCTAGAAAGAAAAGGCTCAGCAGAATCACGTGCCCCAGTCATGGTTCAGAAACACAGAATTTGTACTTGTTAAGTCTAATTGAGCTTTAAAAACAGGACAATTAGAAACGCTAAGAAAATATGAATGAGTTCTTTTAAGGATGTATGTAAGTTCTCAGATCTAGTTGGGTAAAGAAATAAGACACTTATCAAAACCATGAGAGTTTATTTTTCTAAACGAGCTTTTTAGGACTGGTCATAATTTCAATGGTCAAACCCTAAAGATTATATCAGGGTAACTTCCACGTAAGGTCACGCAAATGGGCCATAATTTCACGTATAAGTTGGTACTCTAGAGTAGAAGAGGGCATTTCAGATAATAGGATGATGTTGGTAAGCATAAAGAATGGGCCTGACCTATAGCCCTGGTAGGAGATTGGCAAGTGCCATTTGTCATTCTGTTAAGACACACGTGGGCAACTTTGAACTGTTTCATAAATCTAACTCTAAGAAGTCGTGAAACTGCAGTGCATGGTGAAGCATGGAAATACTGATTTCTAATGTCCTCACATTCTTCTGTTTACACTGAGCCATCTTTATACAGAGACTAGTGGCCCAAAACACTCACATACACCTTCACCGTACAAGCATGCCTATCAATCCTTGTTTACTTTGAAATCATTTTTAGCAACAGAAAGTGAAAGTATTAAATTCGTGGTTTTGATGTATTCATTTTCCTTTTACAGATTGAGTGATTCCCTCCATGTTTGAATGTATATTTAGATTTATGAATGTAGAAATGCTGTGCGTTAGCTGAGTGACAGATCTGGAATTTTCTGGTCCTACCTAAGATCACTGCTATGTGTGTTTA
Source organism: Arvicanthis niloticus (assembly GCF_011762505.2). Classification (NCBI taxonomy): domain Eukaryota; kingdom Metazoa; phylum Chordata; class Mammalia; order Rodentia; family Muridae; genus Arvicanthis; species Arvicanthis niloticus. The sequence continues at coordinate 34,389,773 of NC_047671.1, forward strand.
CAACCTAGACAGTAAGATTTGCAAAAAAAAGTGTTGGTCATCAATTCGTAGACATCTGGATCATTTTCCCTATGACAGATCAATGTATAAATGCACTATAATATTTTAACTATGAAATCACTCTACTAAGACCTTTCTTCAATTACTTGCCATTTCTCCACACATATTGACAACCAAACTCCCACCATGCATTTGCTAGCTATTAAAAAAAACAAAACAAGACAAAACAAAACAAAAAAAACAGGAATCCATCCTCATGATTTCACTGATTTCATTCTTGTTAAGACCATAGGAGACCTTCAAGGATCTGAGTCTAATGGCCATTTCTCAGCACAAACATCAGTTGCCTCATAGCTACTTACACCTACACAGTAGCTACTTACACCTACACAGTAGCTACTTACACCTACACAGTTGTGAGCTTTCTACAAATCACACCACTATCAGTAAATAAAGAATAATTGTTTTTTCCAAGTTCACCAGCCTAAGTTCTTGGCACCCTTTGCCTTCAAGGTTAGAGTCACTCAAGTATGTTTTGTCTCCTTCAAAACACACCTGAGTTGGCTTCTCATCTTTTGTGTTCTTGGTATCCTGGTCCAAGCATCATCAGATGATTGCCAGGGTGTCCAGTCTTTCTCCCTGTTTTTCCACACGTTTCCTACCCTGTGCTGCACACAGCAGAGTGAGCTATACTCTAAAACACAGGTGACAAATCACAAGACTCCTTTGATCATAATCTTCAAAAGCATTCACAATGACCTCCAAGGTACTATGTGATCTACCGCAAACATGACCCAGAACCTACCTCCTGTCTCTCTTCATCTCCTCCCACCCTTCTTACTCAGCCATTTGGGATTCCTTGTGCTGCTGAGTGCTTACCTGGGAACTGTGTGCCAGCTGCTTGCTCTGCTTGCAGTATTTATTCTGTGCTCAGTGCTCACCTTATTAGCAAGACCTGAGCATTCTAAAAATAACCCTTCCTCCTCCATCATGAGGGGTGTTCACAAAATGAATAAATATTACACCTATCTACATGCATTCTTATCTGTAAGATACCTTATTTTACATAAACACATTTAAACATCTGTCTGTTTTCTTTCATTAAAATGAAAGTTCCATGAAGACATGAATTTGGCCCATCGATAGCTCATATGTTCCCAGTGGCTAGAAGTGTGCTTGTCACATAATGTATTCCCAACAACAGATATTTATTAAATAAGGACATAATTTCCTTCCCTTCCTCTACTGCTCTCAGATTAGAATAAGCCTTCATCTTCATTCCTGGGTATTTATCCATGATACCTTCCTGTACCCTGCCCCTCAGAGATTTTATAGTAAGTGATTGTGAGTCTTCTCTCATTTTTGTAAATTGGCTTTTGTTTAACTCCTAAACCTCTGGGAATTATTTCTCTCTTGCTAAATTAAATAAAGAAATATTTTCATCATTTTTCTCTATAGAGTAACATTTAACTTGATTTAGCTTGTGGATGGAAACACATGTATGCTATGTGTTCACTTAATGCTTCTGTCAGATAATTTGGTCCTTTCCGACCTTGGTTAATTCTAATGTCTAAGACAAATTCATTTAGAAAACTAATTTATAATGGAGGTTCTCTTTTCTATTTTATGGATGCTAAGAAAGATGCAATAACATACTATTACTGTCAGATGTTATGCTTCTCTCAAATGAACACAAAGGATGTCTGTCTCTGGGCTATCGAGGAAAGATAGACAATGCTCTCCTTAGGCTTTCAGGGTGGAGCATGAATACAGAACATTCATGTCCCATGTCAATTTCGTCATCATAGCAATATACTGAAGTTCAAGCTATTCATAATTTATAATGAAATGTAATTGTTGTTTTCTTTTCGTTTTCCACTGCGAAGCCATAATCCCACCACTGACATCAATAGAAAGCAGAACCAACCAACCCTTTCCTAGGCTGTCTAAGATGCAGATAAGGTTTTCTTCTCTTTCTGTTTTTTTTTTTTTTTTTTTTAAAGGATGTGGACAGCTTTCCAGACAATCACTAGAGATAGGACCTTAATTTAACCCCAAGCCTGAAGCATTCCCTCTGGGATATGGATGACTGATAACATGGAAGAGGGCAGAGAAAGTATAGATTTATTGAAAACTCGATGCCTGAAGCAGGGGAGCAAAATTTCTCCTCTAAAGCATTGTTTAAAAGGACAAGCTCAACTCCTCCTCCAGGAGGAAAGCCCTAACTCTTGGGAAAGAGGGATTTTCAAAATCATCCATAGCTGGCATTTTAAAAATTCGATTTCAGATGCATAGGCTATGTATGTATGTATCCTCTCAGCTCACCGTGGAATACAATGACTTGACTACACAGGCTTTAATATCCTCTACCCACGACACCTCAGTGATTTTTAATTTAAAGAAAATGAGTCCTCCTTTGACGGCTTGATAACCTTTCCCGTGGGAACATCAGAGAAAGGTCTCCTGTTCATGGCAGTAATGAGCATTATACAATAGCCAGCTCTTTAAGCCCCGGAGTAAATAGATCTTTATTAACAAACACTGGATTATGTGTTTCTATATCACAATCTTCAGAAATAACCTCCTAACAAAGGGAATAAATAACGCATAATAGGTTTCCTGCCCTTTACTAAGCAAAATATCAAGAAGCTCTGCGGGGGCAAAGGTTAAGTAACTCTTTTATTTACTAATGATAAAGTTAATTGTGTGAAACCTAATCCTACTGGGCTGGAAAAAAAAAAAGAATTTTTCTTTTAAATAACACTTAGCCCTCATGGTGATTTTTTTTAAATAAACATTGCAAATCTTCAAACAAGCCCCCGACCCCAAACCCTTCATATAGCTCAAATTAATATATGATTGCAAGAATTAAAAAAGGTACATTTTACTTCAAATGACTTCCTGAGAAACGTAAAGCACTTGTCCTCTGCTCGGTGCTCAGAGTAGTATTTTCAAAATATAAATATTCCTTATTACCCTTTCATCAGTTTGAACTAACCAAGTGGTACGATTTGGTGGCTAATTATAAAATAGCCTGTATTACAGAGGAATTAAAATAGCAAATGAGTCATGTAGAAAGCTGCCATGGTTTTTCTGAAATTCTATGCACACTGCCTGTGTGAATTTTAATACATAATTGTAATTATGCAGTTCTTTCCAGCAACCTCTTCTCATTAGTTAGACTGTGTGTGTGTGTGTGTGTGTGTGTGTGTGTGTGTGTGTCTTTAACCTTGATTACAAAGTCAAACCATTTTAGCTGAAATTGAAAATATCTGTGTATTTATAGAGAAAACAGAGGGCCATGTTTTGATAAGGTCTCCAGAGGAGCAGGGCAAAACTTAACCCAGGAAGAAAGGAAGGCTGCCTGGGTTTCGTATCAGACAGCGGCTAACGAAATCCTAAGAGGGTTTGTTACATGAGCCAGTGGGCTGCGGCAACCTTTAACATGCAGGAAACTGGAGTTAATTAAACAGTTACAAGAACCCTATCTATCATCCTCGCATGTACTCCATCCCAAGTCCATTTACATTTTAGAATTGAAAAAAAAAATGTTCTCAGGACTGTTGATAAACCATGTTTACTGTCTCTATTGATTTGCTACTTTTGCATAACCTTTACGTTTTAATTATCTTATAGTCTTTCTTGAAGGCTCTTCCAAAGTACTTGCTATCTGATTAGACTTCACTGGCAATCACTAAACACTAGGAGCACACCTTTTAATGGATTAATCTGCCTTGAAGTCATTAGATGACGTGGGCGGCGAGGGGGGGTGGGGAGGAAGTGAAAATGTTAAGAGAAAAAAAAAATAATGTCCAACTGCTATATCCAAGCCACAAGTGTTCATGAAAGAGGAGGCAAACTGAGGTTATATGCCTGACTTTTGTTCACTGGAATGGAGGAAATGTGTATTTAGGCACAGTTTGTCAGAGAAAGCATGGAGAAGGCACCTATCGATTTAATAATTAAGATTCAAATTTAACACCTGGTGAGCTTGCCTTCTGAGGAAGGGCTGGAATAAGCACTTCTTCTGATATCAATATTTGTATTGAATGAAATTTTATTTATTATAATAAATTTAAATTCAACAGTGTATGTTTATTTATTCATGCCTTAACCTTAAGCGGGTATTTATAACACACCAACACAGTATAAAGAGCCTATTGTATGGCTCATCTCATAAAGTGAGGTATGTTGGTTCCATTTTACAGGTGAAGGGACAAAAAATGATTTGCCTCAGGCCACACCATCTGAAGGTTGACTTAAATCTACACGTGTCTGATTCTAGAACACTGTAGCTTAACCACTGGGCAGTATGTCCTGAGATATACTTTGATACTGAACCCTGTCACTTAATAAAATGGTCACTTCATTTTTATGCTTTAACTTTTTACTATTCAAATATCTACCCAGAATCACAACTTGAAGATCCAATTATGACAACTATTTCTAAAAGTCAAGATAGCCTGAGCCCAAGAATAATACAAAAGGAAGTGTATATGAGTGTATTATCTATTAAGGGGCCTGACAGGTCTGAGCCAATTCCCCTAAGGAGGCACAGTAAGAAACAAAAAAGAAGAATCTATTTCACATATATTGTTAGCAACTTATGTCTAACTATATTTTATATGCCAGAAGGGGAAAAAAAGAATCATTCCAGAGGGAATGCATAAATCCCCAGCAGTTGGGGTAAGGACAAAGACAAGAGCATTCTTCCCGTTCTTCCTGCTTGCTTGATGCTTTGGAGACAGCATGGGAAAAGCCAGAGTTGCCTGTTTTGAGTTATTCTGAATCAGAACTGAATACAAAAGCAGGAGTCAGAGCTGGGTCTTGAGTAACTTGTTTCATAATGATTTTGTCAAGAGCTGGACCTGGGTCTCTGCTTGTCAACTTGGATGAGAGCCGTTGGCAGGGAGCCAGGCATCCTCAGAGCCTCACAGTAAGTGGGCATCTCTTGAAAAGCACACTGGGGTTTGATAAGGGATCATTTCAGAACACTTTCATATTAAGACAGACATCAACACATGGTGGGATTTAAAATAAACTGTGCAAGTATTTTTTTAAGATAAAACATTGAATCTGAAAGAATTATTAAGCCATAGGTCTCTTAAAGTCAAACATAGCCCTAATTCCCTTCACAAGACACACACCCTTTCCTCCCACTGTCTTGGAAGGACTTGGGTAGTCAGATTCTACTGTCTCTGGGGTTTCTGAAGTCCCTCATCTTTACCACTGTCTCTTAGAAATTTAGACTTCTTGAGTCTAGTCTTGGGGATCTGTAGACACAGCTCCAGCTTCTGCACCCATACTGAGGACATCTTGCTGAAAGCTTTATGTGCATCCTGTAACAGAGTACATATTAAGACTTTTCTACAGGAATTTGATTTGGCTTTGATCCTTCCAGATGCATTTACATGTATTATCATGGAATGAAACACTGTGCCTCAGAGAAAGGCATTCATGTTTTGGTGGTTGTTGTTGTTGTTGTTTTGCATCTGTGCAATGTAATCTATCATGAGGATCTTCATCTCTATGCCGACAACAAGAGTTTTATTTTTCCATTTGATATCAAAGTTAAGAACAATGATTAAAAATACATTGCAGTTACTTATTTATTGATTTTTCCATACAAGTGGGGCATAAGGGAACAGTTTAGAGGTGGGTTACACAGCAAAGCCACACTTCTTTATGTATCTTAGCTTTTAGAGTCCAGACTCAAGGGCACGTGGCAGCTACTGCTCCTGTAGAGCACCCATCTTGCTAGAGACAAGATTCAACCTCCCTATCTACATCTTCCTGTTTGCATTCTCATAGTGACTATTACTTTTTTGCTTCTTTGGTTTGTAACTTGTTTCTTTCACTTTCTCTTGCTCTGCCCTCCCTGCTCCAGGTATGCCAGTGGACTCTCTCAAGGTCAGAGTTACTACATGGCTTACCACCTTTCTACAGCATATGAATTTGTCTCTCTTCCTCCCCATACCAGTCTTCCTCCATCTCCTCAGCCCCACCCAGATGCTGGTTGCCACCTCTGTTGTCACAATCCCTGCTGACAGAGGAGGCTGCTTCTGACTTAGGGCTGACAGTCTGATCCATGGATGCCTGAAGATTCCTCTGCTCTAAGTCTCTTCCAAGTGCCTTCAGAGCAAGGCAATACCGAAGCTGTCTGATTTAACACTGATGAAGACTAAAACGGAGTTTCCCAATGCAATGCACTTGCCACCAGCAGGGGTAGCAAAAGGACACAGAAGGACTACAACTCCCTGACCTGTATCTGTCACCTCCATTTCCTCTAACCATACAAGACACTGCATCTTCTAACAAAGATGCTTCCAGAATCCTGGCTTTCTACATTCCAATCAGAGAACACAGCAGATAAAATTTATACAGAGCATTTGTTTCTGTAAGTCCTAAGAAATTTGGGGAATTAAGAAGGTTCACCCCTCCCCCCCTTCTTTCACAAAGCATGTGAAAGCATTCTTCTTCTCCTAAATGGATTTAGTCTAACTGCCTGATTCATTATGCTAAAACCATGAAGCAATTTCCTGTTCAAAGCCCAGCTCACAGGCTCTCTGTTGTCAAGTATTTGAATTTCAGATTAGAAATGTGTTCATTTGGATAGCTTGAAAGGAAGGCTTTGTTGTCATTTGGCTTTATGTTCTGCCAGAAGCCAAGTTCTCCTCTTGAGCAGTCACCAGCCAAATGCCAGACCTCAACTCTGGACTCAATATCTTGAAAGAAACATAAACACCTCTGGCCTCTGCGGTCAAAGCAAAGGCTTGAGGTCTGACTTCCCCAATAATAAAACTCTCTCTGATGGTGATTTCTGACAGATAGGGGCAAATTTTTAAGGTTCTCCACTCCCCCTCCCACCACCACACAGCACAATTCTTTTCAAGGGGAGACAGGAATATTCCTGCCAGATCGCCCTGCAATCCCGCTTATCTTTATTAACAGCGGGGCCATTTGTTGCAGAGCCGTGACCTGAAGTGGAGGCTGTGTTCCCTTCCGGTCAACTGTTAGCCTGTCAGCGCTGCCGGCTGCATTGTGCAGCTCTGTCCCATCCACTCGCTGTTACCAGTGTTTACCCTGCACCAACCTCATTGGTATTAAGAAAACAGACACAGCTGTTCAGAGAGTCAAAGAAACAAACTCAGGAGAATGGGGATGCAAAGATGCATCTAGAAAATAAAGGGAACTCACAGTTTATTACCTAGAGGGCATGGACGTTCTGATACTGCCAAGAAATTCAGGCAATAATTTTTGCACAGATTTTTACACTTTATTTTTTTTTTTTGTGAAGCTGCAAGAGTCTACTACACTGTCATAGCATAAATATTATGATTCCGATGTGATCACTTAACTATTACTGACCAAGAACTAGTCCTGAGGGGGCTGTAAGATCAGGTAAAGGGGCTTGTTGCCAAGCCTGAGTTCAGTTCCCAGGAATTCACTTGATGGAAGTAGAAAACCAATTCCTGGAAGTTGTCCCCTCACTTCCACATCCTAAGCATCTACACATAGGCGCATTCTCATATAGGCAGGCATTCGCAAGCTCTGGCGTGTGTGTGTGTGTGTGTGTGCACGCGCGCGCGCGCACACACACAGACACACACAAATAAATAAATTTTTATTTTAAGACTTATTTATTGATGCTTCTTGTGTCTAATTATCACTATGTTCCTGTCTACGGTTTTATTATACAGCATTTTTGTTGTTTCTGGTATTAATATCTAGTATCTGTTTGGTGTTTTATGACTTTCAAGATAATCCCATCAGCATTACACCACTTTTGAAACCTCCAGCGCTCAGGCCCATGGTTTGGAACTACATTTCCCAGAATCCCCCTTTCCATGCACCCTGGGCAATTGTATGCAGAAAGAAATGAAGCAGAAATCATTTGCTCTGTGCCTCTCAGTAATGAAATGTGGAGATCACCTGAAAGGTGTTCATAGAAGCCAGTTTGTCCTCATTGACTCCAGCTTGGACCCAGTCTTTCCTGTCTCTGCCAGCAATGCTGACCAGCAGCGCCCCCAAGCCCCCTACCATACCCTTGGCTAAACACCTATCTAATCAATGGGACCCAAAGGTGACAGCTTACCAAGGGCTTTAGCCCTGCTCCACTGAGCAGCCTTGCCCTGATGCCCACACCTCCTAGATTTACCTGCAAGCTCTGGCACGCTGTAGAGAAGTTACCAGAGACTTCACTGTCCTCCGTCTCTCTTTCCTGAAGTCTTACACCTCCAACTCCTCAAGTACACAAGTTCTCACTCCTGCACCAAACTGGCCTTCCTTAGTACATGGCTTCAGATTCCTGAATGGCTGAAGGATTCAGCCACATTAATTAACAAATGTAGCCTTTCTTGACAAAGTGTAGCAGAGACCGTTAAGCTGCTGTACCTATTGGGGGGGGGGGGCAGGTGAGACATTATGACTCATCTCTGTTTTCTCTCAATCTTATGACCAGATGTGTTGATGTGGGAAAGAGGGGGATAAACAAAACAAAACAACAACAACAACAACAACAACAAAGAAACAGAAAACAAGCAAAAAATCGTAAAGAGTTGATGAAGGCCCAGGTATTTTAGTGATCACTAAAACATCTTACAACTTACAGGAAACTCACCTACAGTTAACAAGGATCAAGTGGGATCTTTCATAGTAGAAAAGATCTACTAAGATAATGTCACTCATCAATGACAAAATGTCCTGTGTGGAACAGCTAGAATAATAAAAGAAGACCCTTTGTATCAATACATGCTTATAGTATTAATAATAGAATTTACTATATTTTATCCTGAGGCTACGTCCATTCCCGGAACTGTAAAGTACTCCTCAATCTCTGTAGGGAGTTTTTTCTCATCAATTACCTAACTCGTTCCTAGCTGTTTATCCTCAGCTTTTCTGTAATTAGAGGGAACATCAATGATAAAAATAAGAACAATTTGCAATGAGGCTGAAATTAGCAATGATTCTGGAGGTAGCAGCTAAGGTCTGATAAGTGAAAGACCACAGAACACATGATAATTAGTGCCGTGGAACTCCAGGAAGGGGCAGAGCCATAAGTAGTGGTCTGAGCATAGGACATGAGGCAGAGCTTAGTTTAATCTGTACAAGAGATCCAGAACTGCTGGTTCTTGGGAGCTCATGCTCTGAGGGCCAGTGAGTGAGACTTGTTTCCCCTCCAGGTGCACCCTGCATTGATGATAGTCTCTATTCCAGACTAGAGGACTGGGGACTCCATTTATCTCACGTAAATACCCCAGGCTGTATCTGCCACAGACACTGGTACATTAAAGATAGTCAATAAATGTTCACTAAGTGAAGAGATACGTCCTTGGAAGAGATAATAGGAGGAATGTGAGACTAGCAAGGCTGGGGTCCGTCTCACTTAAGAGATGCTCAGATACATTCAAGATCTATTCATAGCACTGTATAGCACTTACTCTCCTGACCCTTATTTGTTGACATCCAGTGACCTTACACAGTTTCCAAGGATCATCAAATGAGCAAACTTTTTCTGCTTCTAAGTATTTCCCAAGCTTAATATATTAAACACCCACAAACCTTGACAAGAGGGGATTAATACAGATACATGTCCAATATATAGTTCCTACAGGTACAGTTGCCAAGCAACCAGCACACAACACACAGGACTGTCATTAAGAATCAATCTCTCTCCTTTAACTCCTTTAGTGCCAAAATGAAAAGCAATGCAGACAACAATATCTTTTAAAAGGCTTCTTCCCCTAGGTGCTGTTACTGGCTAGGTTCGTCTCTTGCAGAGATTGCAATATACTCTGGAGCTAACGCAAATGATCCCATGTTATTAGAATATTCCATTTCAGCAAAGCAGATTGTTTTTTTGTTAAGGGAAGCCTGTGACTGAAAAGATATTACAGATTATTAAACTTAGCAATTAGCAATGTAAATTATTTGCCATAAATTAATATAAGACACCAGGGTTCCCACTTAGAGCAGAAAAGGTGCTGTCATAGTCACTCTCTGGTTACTGCTCAGCTTTTCTCCATGGTAATTTCATCTACACCACTCACAGGATGACAATTTTATATCATAAGTAGTCCCCTGGTAGTGGATATTAATTCATAATAGAGGGAAACAGCAGGGAAAATTTTTTTGTGCTCCTTGCCAGTAAAACACATAAACTGCTCTCCTGAGGCACATACAGTTATATATTAAAACATTAGTGATGGCACTAGAACTAATAAGCGATATAATATACAATACAACCATATAGGGCATATATTAACAGCACAGGAGAAGATGCTGTAGATCCCAAAGAAAAGATCCCAGGATAAATGGTGTTACAGAGCTTTCTTGTGGGTTAAAAATAAATAAATAAATAAATAAATAAATAAATAAGTATAGTCTCAGTGCAAATCTTCACTGGGCCTCACAATTATCTGAGGTCAGATATTTGAGAACCATTTTGCTGTAATTGAAGCATAAAATATAAAACCCTCTATTGTTGTCTGTAAACCATAATAGAGCTGCCAGTAACCAAGGGATAAAATAAATGTTTCCAAAGTAATAGAAGGCATTAAGCTAGATTAGTGGTTTCCATAGTTTCTTAAATGATTCTGTTCCACATGCAAATGTTTCCAATTTTGTTTCCCTAAATGAAAAATTTGCAATGCATCTACTTCAGACTATTAAGAAACACTAATTCAGGAACTATTTAATACAAGAGACCTTTATATTTTGATGAAGATCTGGTGGTAATCTTGTATAAAACTAATGCTTTCAAAATCTATCCCTCATAATTTGAGGTCTTTAAAATGTTTTCCTGGAATAATTTTCCATAGGGGAGGAGGGTGCCATGTTCTTTAGGAACGCCAAAACTACTTGATCCCTTAAAAGGAGGTAAATGGTGGATGAAAAGTCACATCCATCATGACAAAATACTGGCCCAGCCTAGCACAAACCAGATACCCAGCATGTGAAGGTGGCAGCTCCATTCATCGTGATCTGGAGTGACTGTCATGGTCCTAGAGAACATGACACAACAGCTAAGTAGTCAGTTGTGTGTCCATTACAAGCTTGAGCCAGCAGGGAAGTCACAAGTGCTGTCCATGCCAAGACGAATTGTATCAACAAAAATGTCCAAACTGTTCTAGGTCTTCCTGGAACATTTTCCAAAGCAAGGTAGTGTTTCTTCTCCGGTAACCTCAGAGTAGACCAATGTCTTTAGTTTATAGTTACAGCTTTCACCTGGGTCCTGTGGCACTTCCCCAGATACCTAGCCCCAGGAGTTAGGGCTTTAGTTTAGCCCCTTTAGTTCCATCTTTTGCTTCCCTGTAGTTTTACTGGCTACAGAAATAGGGTGTGTCACTCGTGACTTCAAGTATTCAGCCTCAGTTCTTGGTATTATAGCCACCCAACCATTTTTATTTCCATGTAATTAAATCAGTGATGATAACACCTGCCTCACTAAGTTGCCCTGAAGATTAATGAGATCTCTAATTTAGTGTTAAATAGTAAGTATTTGCTCTCTGTTAGCTGCCATTATCAATAATACTCATTATTATTAATTAAGCTCCAAACATGTTTGACCCCTTTCTCTTTCAAAATTTAAAGGTCCCAAATGTCTCTTTTGTCCCCTGCTCTCTGCCCTGGATGCATCTGATTTACTGGTTCTTTCCTTATCTCTACCCTAAGTGGGAGTAGTCAATCCTGACTTCTATTTTCCTTGATGAAGTCCCGCCCCATGGCCACCGTAGCTCTTTTGTTTTCTAAAGCATAGATCTGATCATGGAATTCCCCTGCTTCATAATCTGTAGGTCCAAAGTCCTTAGCCCGATCCATGTTGGTAAGTTCTTACACTGAACCCTGTTTAGCTGTTTAATCTCTTTGATAACATTGTAGAATGAATGTCCTTCAATACCTTTTGACTTTTTATTTCCTTGCACGAACTGTTGTTTTTCCCCTCTTAATCACTTCACTTGATGTATCAGCTATCTTCTACTCCCCCAAACCCCTCCAGGGTCCACTCTGTACTGCTGAATCTTTCTTACCTTCCTGGGAGGTTAGCCAACAGTTGCCTAAGTCACCTGGATTGCGTTTGTTCTCCACTTCTGGGTGGGAATCAGCCAGCAAGCAGGAGATGCAGAGATGGGAAGAGGATATCAGAAAGCTCTCCTCCCACCCCTACCCCAACCCCCAACTCTGCCTGCTCTCCAGCAGTGAGTTACAGATTTCCTGAGCAGCCCTGGGGAATCTTCTGCCAATACAACTCCCAACAGGAGCCCCAGAGCAGCTTTTCCTCCGCTGTTCTTCAAGCCTTAGAAGGATGTTGCTCTCCGATCCTCTTAATGCCTTCGTTAATGTCTATCATCAAAAGCTCTAGCTGACCTGTCAAAATGTGTAACTTCAATCTAATCATGAGAACATATCAAACACACCTCAGTTTCTTGAGATAGTCTACAAAATAGCAGCCTGTAGTCACACACACACACACACACACACACACAAAACATGAAAGTCTTTTCCTCCAAATCCCCAGTCACTCATCAACCTCCACATAACACAGATACACATCCACAGTCCAAGGAATTTTCTGAGATTCCAGGAGACTGCAGAGACATGACAACTGAAAGTCCTGTGAAATCTTGATTGAATTCTAGGCGAATAAAAAAAGAAAACAAAATCTATAGGATATTTGTACAATTCACAGAATGTTAAGATTGACTGCACATTAGAGAATAACATTTTAAGTTCTTGAGATTAGTAATTGTTTACTGATTGCTTAAGAAAATATCCTTGTTCTTATCAAAAACATTGCAACAAATTGAGGAAAATGGATTTGATATCTATAAATTACTCTTAAATGATTTAAGAACTAAAAATATAGTAAGATTTTTTTAAAAGAAGACATAATATGGTCACCATTTGAATTCCACTTACTGATAACACCACAAAATTTCATTTATTAATGAATATTCAAGTTACTATGAATTTTCCATTACTAACAATAATTATCAATCAATAGAGTATTAGAAATCTTATAGTCAACCATCAACTCTTTATTTTGGGTTATATTATAGGCACACCCAATTATAATAACCCTTTGAGGACTTGTCCTTAGTGCCTCAGAGAATGGAGTGAGCCCTAGAGTATGGCTCTATTGAGCTTTTTGATGGAGCCTTTAACCATGTTGTGGTTTGAATATGCTCAGCCCATAGGGGGTGGTACTGTTAGGAGGTATAGCCTTGTTGAAGGAAGTGTTTCACTGTGGGGGTGGCCTTTGGAAGTCTCCTCCTATGCTCGGGCTTCACCCATTACAGAAGAGAGCTCCCTCCTAGCTGTCTGAGGATGCCAGTCTTCTCCTGGCTGCCTTCAGATCAAGATATTGAACTCCCAGCTCTTCCAGCATCATATCTGCCTGAATGCTGCCATGCTTCCCATCATGACGATAATGAGGTCGGTGCTTTAGGAAACCTAATTACCATTAACAGCCTCTGCATATATTGTGTGGTCAGAAGACCATGGTTTCCCTGATGTCAAGAATTATACTTTAGTAATCATTCTTTCTAAATCAGACAAACCTTTAAGGTTAGATCATCTGGAAAGGTACACATTCAAACCAGTGCTTTCCTAAAACAAGAGTATTTAAGCACCCAACTGTATCTTCAGGGTTTCATAGGAAATCAGCTTGATCTAAAATAGTCACTGAATCCTGATATCATAGATATGCTTTGGACATTATAACTGAGCAGAAGACCACTCTCCTACATGCCTAGATTTTCCTCTTCTGCTTGTAGAAGGTTCATGTGTTGATACTAGATATAGAATGTATCTAGCACAACATATTTTTTAAATAAAAAGAATGCCTCATCTTCTCATCCATTTCTAGGTAATAATACACACATTCATGTAGGCCAGGAACAATGTCATAAAAAATGACTAGCAACTGCAGAAAAACAATAACAACCAAGCACTCTGTGCTGTCAAACACAAAACTGGATGTCAAAACACAAAGAAGAAGGTAGAGCAGAAACCTGAGATGAACCCTGGGGACAAGGGATTCTCCATGTGCTGTGCTGGAAAATACATTTCCAAGACAAAGCTTTACTAATAAGAAAATTCTTTGTACATTTATCATTAATATAAGCAAAGTTTGTTTAAACTTTGTAAAACAAGAAACAACATATCAGTTCAGAGTCAAAACTTGAATTCCAGACTTTAAAAATGCTAAGATGGCTCCATATCTATGAATCTTCTATGAGCAGAAAATAAACTGAGTTAGTGTGGAAGACCCCATTAGCCCACGTCTAGTGCCAGTTCCAGGATGAAGTATTTCTAGAACTCATTCTTCCCCCAGGCTACAATGAACGCCTTTGTGTAGCTTGCCTTTCCCTTAAGGAAATATGTGATAAACACATTCACAATTGAGTAGATATGACTAGTAAATTCAGCAAAATATTACTTCTGGATTCATATGGCAGCTAACAGGGAAATCACCAGGGAGACATGACCAATCAATCCTTTATCACACCCCCTTAGGCAGTACAAGGCAAGTCCTGCCTAATTCATTCAGACATCCAAAATTCTACCATAATCAATTAGTGGAGTTCATTGTATAGCAATTTCTTCCTAATTGATACATTCCTTCTTGAAGAGGGGGGTTAAAGGGGGCATTTTTTAAGACTCAGAAAGTAAACACACAAGTCTTAAGAAGTTCCTAAAATGTACATGATCCCCAACTCATTCTACCCATTGTTATATAAGCAATAAGGTTTCTAGGGAGAAGGACACTGATTTGTAGAGCTGATCACAAACTGAACAACAGCTTTCTTGGATCAGCGCCCATGCTGGGTTGTGATTTTCAGGGATACAGCTGTCTTTGAATCATCCATGCTCTTGGAAAATACCCTTTACCGTTTACCCCCCTAAAAGTAACCCCAACAAATTCATTGACTCCCCAACTTGGACTTTCATGGAACCATTGCTTTGGTCCCTCCCTTGTGCCTTACCTGAGTGGGAAGTCACGTGTCTCCATCTCCCCTAAGGAAACATAATAGATGGGTAAATTATTTTACAATATTCATGAAAATAAACTCCTAGCAGATGAGCTAAAAATGGAGACGAGCCTACCCTGATGATCATTTTTACTTTTTGTGGCCTGTATTTATTTTGTTATTGTTGTTATTTTGTGTATTTGTGTTGTTGTCTGTTTGTTTACTTGGGGTTGGGGGACAAAGTGTTTATTAAGAAGAGCAACTGTGCTGAAACGTCCCAATTTGTTCCCTGCTGGTGATAGGCAAGACAGCAACTTGATACCTAGCTGAGTACAGAAGGAAATGGATCCAATATGTGAATATTTATTGAGAAACTAGCAGGTCGTGCAGGTTTCACGTAAGTTCTAGGTTCCCCTAATAAGTTATAAACTGAAAAAAAATTATTAATTCAAATTATTTGTTTTCCACAACCATTAAAACAATGTACCAAACCAAGGAAATGTGATCTGTAATTGTTTAAGATTCTTGTCTGCTGGGCATTACTTTTCTATGAGTAGATTTTACTCAAATTCAACAAATCTCAAATATCCTAAGTCCAGATAAAGGTGTGCATGCTTGTAGTTCTAACACCCAGAAGGCTGAGGTAGGAAGATTGTGAGTGTGAGACCAACTGGGCTAGATAGCAGATTCTGTCTCTCCAACTGATAGCCTCTTTTCCTTATTATTGTTACATACATACACATGTATGTACATGCATGCACAAACATGTAAATATAACCTAATGTGTCTGTTTTTGCTGAACATACCGAGAACACAGGACATCTGAGGAGTTCCTCAGAAGGGCAGCCTATGAGATATGTGGGAAAATGATAATAGAAGTGGGAATTAGAAAGAAACCTTTCTATAATTGATGAATCAAATTACTGTGACACAGTTTCCTTTTGAAATGGAGCGATTTGGGAGGCCCATACTATACATCAAGTCAGTCCTCCCGGCCATTAGCAGAGCTTTGAGAATTTCAATGGCTGTGTTGTTCTCTTTCCTCCTGAGGACGGATACAAAACTGAGTGATGGTCAGGGGGAGGCTGTTTTCCTGGCTTCTTGGCAAGCTGACTCAGAATAGCAAGCTGGAGAGGATGTCAGCTGGCTCACCAATCAGCTCAGAGTTCTAGCCACAGAGAAGGTCTGACCAGTATTCAGTATATAGTTGTTTACATTCCCATCAGTAATTGCTTTCTTTGCACCAATATTCAGCAGAGGATACGAAATGACAAGTATTTAAACTCACATTGACGAGGATTCATTACTGTCAGGCTTAGCCTTAATGAATGGGAAGACTAGAACAAATGTACAACTGGGGGCCTCACACATCAATCATCTAAATATTTAAGTTACAATCTACCTAGCCACATTGTCATGTGACGACCTCCTCCCCCGCAAGCACACATCTCCACACTGCCAGGAAAGCCACGCTTGCACATGGAACCCCTCCATCTCGTCCAGCTTGCCACTGGATCACGGTGGCACACACAGTGCCAACTCTCCTTTTCCTTCTCTGCTCTTCCATCCCATCTGCCACTCCATCTGTGGCCCCCACTACAACAAGGTCTAGCCATGCTTCCTCTGACTGCAAACTGGCAAGCCTCTGTGAGCAGGGGTGAGCTGACTCTCATTCGGGTGGGAGAGTGTGGGTCTAATAGCATTTAGAGGGTGGTTGGTAGGAAATGCTTTGGGCCAAGCAGTCAGTTACCCAGGGCTGGCCTTTGAGGGTACATATTCACTATAAATCCAGAGTAGGCTCCTGGGAATAGGGTGGGGCCCTTTTTCTGCACAGAGTTCTCACAGAGGGAGTGTTTGTACTGTACCCATTCCTTTCAGATGCTGAAGTCCTGCCTTCTGAGGGAGTATTTAGGTTGAGATGAAGTCAGGAGGGTGGGCTCTGAGATTAGAATGAATACTCTTAGAGGAATCATCCTCTCTCTTTGCCAATGAGATTAATACCCTAAGAAAGCAGGCCCTTCCTCTCCCTCCACCAATCAAGAGCACAAATGGCCTGCATCATTTCCTTGAACTGCCAACATCTGTGGTGTCTTACTTACGCATACATGATTGCAAATAGAAACCTAACATCTCCCAGTTTAGCCTATAATTTAGAAATAAAACAGGAAAATTAATCAGAACAACCAACTGAGTTATAAATAAGAAATCCAAAACTTCCAAACTTTATATGAAAGCAATATTTGTCCATCATGGATATTATATCCCACATTTAAACTATACATAATTATGATTCCATAAAAACAAATATAATGCGGTATTATACATTTGCAAATAAACAAATTATAATTTTTCTTGTATTTTTGGTATAAGGTAAACAGTTGTTAAATGTATACAGGTTAGTCATTACACATTTTACATATAAGCAAACATTAGAAAATTACATGTAAAATACACACATTATAAAAGGTATTTTTCTTGCTACTTGCCACCCATAAGAAAGTCATGTGTAAAATGCCTATCAATTAAGTGTATAGTCTCTAAATAGCATATAATAATTAGAAGGTTCTGAGAGGAACATCAATTCTGAGAGGAAGTTGAGCTGTTGTCTGTATGCTTAGATTTTTCAAAATCTACTTTAATAAGGGTTCTCAAATGCTTCCATCCCTGTAGCAGGAAATCTTCCCCTCAAGTTGGGAGGAGCTAAGGTGGGAGGAGTAAGGAGAGGAAGAGGAGGAATAAGGAGAGGACGAGGAGAAAGAAGAGGAGAAGCGAGGGAGGAGAGATGTAGGAGCCGTGGAGAACCACAAATGTATCGGGAGCAGCCCTGGGTAACAACTTATATTTAGGTTAGTTAATTGATTAACACTTCTAATTGTGTGGGCATCTTGTTATTTGAGCATTACCAAATATTTAAAGCTATTGGATAATCTTTAACCATTAGAGTCTCATTTCTACTGGGTACCGCATGGATGGTGGGGTGGTCTGGGCTCAGCTCAGCCTTGTGGAGACAGTGTGAAAGATTGGCAAAGCCATCTCCCACTCTAGTGCCTCATGGGTGGCAGGGTGGGTGTCTCTGGCTGCCTGAGCTGAGTGGCAGCAAAGAATATGCCACCGCAGCTCGTGGCCACAGGCCTTGTCTAGTTGGGAAGATGGTGGCTGATTAAGTACAAGCCAGATTGAGAGTCACCGCAATAAATATCTCCCACAACACATCCCCCTTCTAGCCCATCATCCAAAGGTAGGGGAGAAAAGATTGTAAATAGGACAAGGACATGTGGACCTGTTTAGAAGTAGTTCTTTAGGGCGATTCCAGTCTCTGTTGTCAGGATACTAGGAATCTAGTTCAGTAGTGTCAGGATACCAACAGTCCAGTTCAAAAGTGTCACCAAACATGAACCAGCACGATCCAGCAGAAACTGCCAAGCCTCCATCAAATTGGCCTAAGTCATTGGGAGTGACTAGAACCAGCTGGAATGCCAGGAGAAGGTCTCTGTTGTGACTCTCTCAAGGAAGTGAAGATCAATGATGCAGAGAGACCAATGGAAGCATTACATGGCTAGCTATGCAAGTGTGCCCATCACTGTCTGTCGGAATCTACATACACTCTCTCCAAACATCACATGAGTGTGCTTTCAGGAAAGCATCACATGAGACAACCAGACATTTCCACTTCAGTTATCCACTGTTTCTGTCCTGAAAGGAATTCCAACCCCTGTTCAGCTCTCCTTGGCTGCATAGGAGCGAGTGTATCAGTCTTGGGAAAGAATCTGGTTGGCATGAACTGCTACTGAGCAAATGTACTAGAGAGAAAAGCTTACTTTTGCCTTTTTCTAAATGCAACAACAAGCATCAGTTTAACTGGATTTGTGGTTTTTTGTCTCCTCTTTCTCAAGCAATCATGGCCTAGAAATAAATAAACAAGAGGCACGTGGGTCTCTATGAAAAAAAAAAAAAGCAGAGACTTCGAATGTGGTTATTCATCTACACAGTCCTGCCAAAGAACAATACAGGGTGTATTTTCATGGTTTATTTTTCTAGATCAAAACTAAGGTTCTGAAGCACAAATAACGGGCCCCATCTCCAAAGCTGATGGCACCCCAGCCGGCCCAGTCCTTTTGGATCTCCAATTCTCCATCCCAGTTCAAGCTGAGAAACTGTGTACCCACTAGACTCTCCTTAAAACCCAGCAAGAAATGAAGAAAAAAAATTTAAAAACTGCCCTTTTCATAAGTATTTTTGATCTATAATAAATATTTAATTTTTCATTGAATTAGAAGAGCAAACTAGATTATACCGTCATCCGTTTCAATTTGCCTGTGGGTGCACTCCTGTCTCGTAAAGAGCCGACAGAATTTTAATAGGGAGCTTGTCCTGTTCCTTCAGGGGTGAGCATGGGCCCTCACTTACAGCTCCACAAATACCCGATCGCCCTACATTTGTGGACTCAAACTCTAAACGGGTCTTCTTGCAGCATTCGAGGCTGTCTCCTCCTCGCCCACCCTTGCTTAGATTTTTAGTTTCCTTCATCATACGGTTTCTCCTTTCAGCTTCTCCCCTCTGCCTTGCCTCCCAGATTCTTTGTTCCACACTTGTGACAACCAGGACCAGGTATGGTTTTTTTGGCTGACAGCCACCAAACTTAAAACACTTCTTTACCAAAGCCCTTGCAGTTTCCACTCTACCATCTCTTCACATCTGCAGTTGACGTGGGAAGAACACAACTCAGAACCCGTGTTCCTGCTATGAGACACACATCAATGCCTTCCAAATTTGCCTCCACCTTCTCCCCATCCCCAAATGCTGCTAAGTTGCTTCCACATCCACAGTTTCTCTAACTCAAGAACGGATGTCCTATCCTTTAAAGCTTGTAACCTGGACAGTTTACCTTGATTCAGAACAGGTGTATAGAACATTTCTTAAAGTGGAAATCCCATGTACATTAGATATGCCATGAATCGGCACCAAGTGTCAGGATCAAAGAGTTCTGCAGCCAGCTAGGAAAGATGCTATGTGTGTGGTTCTCTTGGTGCTCCAGTTTTATTTTGTCAGAATTTCTTACACCTGTACAAAAAACAAACAAACAAAAACAACAACAAAAAAAAGGATTCACACTCTGTGGTTATCATGAGAATTAATTGCAACAGTATTTATGCCTGGCACCTAATAATTATTCGAGAAGTATTGTCTACCTGGAGATCCTGATGAATACACATTTCATTCAGCAACTTGGAAGGAGACTCCTGCTAGATACAATGTGAAAGAAAGAGGAAGTAACAGCTATGGGGTACATAGTGTCATAGTATAAGCCCAGTGCCTTCATTGTGTCAGCCAATAGAGCAAATAGTTCCTGTCGCTGGAAAGCTCAGAATGATGTGTCTACAACTAGCATATGGTAAAATGGCTCTAGGAAGTTCCATGTTCACATGGCATCATGAGGACTGCGCCGAGGTGGTGGTGGAGTAAGAAATAGGTAAGGTTGAACTTCATTGCCCTTACTTAACTCAGCTTCACCACCACCACCCCCCCCCCACCAGCCCAAGTCATAGTACAAAGTCATTTAAAGCAGGCACCCATGTTTTGTCCTATAATATCGAGAAAGGATATTATCTAGATTGCCCATGAGTGTTTAGCTACCAAAGAAATACTAACACAACCCAATTTTTATCCAAAAAGGGAATTATTTTCTTGACAAAATTATGAGGTTGTGGGTGGACAGAGGAGCTGTCACTTGGCACGGCTGACTCCAGGTACTGTAATGATGCCATGAATAGGTGAACGCTTGGCTCTGCCTTCCTCTGGGTTGGTTATACTTGCAAGCAGGCTTCCTCACAGGATTGGACACTCACAGACCTGGGCTGACAGCTTCACAGCTCAGGGGCTGTTGCTGGAAGACGTTCCTGGGAGAAGGCCAGGATTGAGTCTTGTTGGACCAACTCGGGGCAGGCTCTCACCCTTGAATAGAACACACTGGCTAGCAAGATGAAATATGCCAAGTGCCTAAGCATCTGCCTACCTTAGGCTAATGGCAGGCTTAAGTTTCCTGTATCTGAAATTTCTGGATAGAGGATGAAAAAGGGTTTGCCAGAAAGAAAATCATCCTGTTGGAACCAGAACAGAGGTCTCCAATATGACAGCAGATGCACATTACATGGGCTTTCACGGTCTTTAAAGGACTGAGATGAGCAGAGATGTAGCAGAACCTTGCAAGGCTCCACAGGGAGAGTGAGGGGGAGATTAACAGCTGCTTCATTTGGATGCAGCTGTGTGTGAGGGACAGGGCAGCAGAGATCAGACGAGGAAAGTGAGGAAAGCGGGCCAGCTCCAGGAGTCAGGAAGGACCAAAAGAGAAGGCAATTCATGTGTGGTTGAGAAATGTGGAAACTATTCAAATGTTCTGCTGTTGTATGCACAAGCTCGTCTAGGTGTGAAGAGTCGCTAAAAAACATTGACATTTGTTGTATTCCCCAATCAGCATCTTGGTCCAGGTTTGCTAAAGACAACCTGGTTCAGCTCCAGTTGGTGTGAGCAGGCATACATCAAAGCCTACAGACTAAGATCACTGGAAGGTTCACTCGCTCTAGTCTGTTTGTTGATGCCAGCCATTGGCTCCACCTTAGCTGGGACTATGGCTAGAACTCATTTGTGTGACTTGCCTGTACAGCTGCTTGGCTCTCTCAGGTCATGGTTTGTTGGCACCAAGAGAGAGTGTTACGAGGTAGCAAGCAGAACCTATAGCAGTTTTTAATCACTTAGCCCCCAAAGATCTGGTCTCAGTACTGTGGTAAAGGACTAATTTGCACTAGCACTAATTTGTGGTCCTTCTGACTTTGTAGTTGGCCTAAACACTCTGCAGGTTGAAAAACACATGATTCTACCGGAGGAAACAGCCAAGCACTAAACCTTAAAAGCAGTGAAAACAGAAGCTATGGTGCTTGTTGCAGAATATTTGATCACACTGTAAACCCCTGAGAGTGTGTAAATTACTGGAAAAACCTGGTTCTAGTTGTGGTGTGGCTCAGCCTGGGGACACACCTTTAACCCAAGAGCTTTCTGCTTGAATATTATAAACATTATTAAATACACTCAACCATACGTCAAGAGGTGGAGCAAGCAACCAAGTTAACAGGAAGTGAACACAGGATTATTAGGAAAAGATCATAGAGAATAAGAGAATGTAAAGTGGATGGATAGAAAGACGTCCAGGAAGTAGAAGGGAGGGACAGTCAGTGGAAGGAGGATCTCTGAGATGATGAGACAAAGGCATTGCTTCTGGGATGTCAGCTGGGTGCTTTCTCTGCCTCTTTGAGCTGGCAGGCTTTCACCCCAGCATCTGGCTCCTCAGTCTTCATTGGTGAAAATCAAACAATTGAGATTTTGTTTACAAACAACAGGTGCTTTTAATAAATAATAGCAAAGCTTATTCATGGATAGGACAGTATGACTTGATGGAAGAAATCCCGCTATCCCTTTAACACAGTATATAGGAAGTTAAAATAGAACGGCAACTAATGTGCTTCTCTCTGTTCTTGCACACTGGTTTATTCAACGAAGGAATGACATTTTTATCAAAATAAAAAGATCAAGCTGATCTAGTGATAGATAAGATAAATATAAACAAGACCTAGGTCAGTAAATTACAACTGTAGCATTCTTATGGTTTTCTATATAATCACATCCAGATATATGGTATGCATATCTATGACTGTTTTCTTAAGAATAGTTTAAATTATCTTTTAAATAGGATTGTTTTTCATCTTTTGTGGTAATATTGTTGGGTGACTTACAAGTCTTTGAAATTGATTTTTTTAAAAAATGCTTTCAAAGATGATTTTTCTGGGAAAACATGAATACTTCTAATTAATTTCTTACTGTAAGTGTGGCTATAGATAATTCACCTTTATTTATTTATTTGTGTGTGGAAGGGGTATATATGTCTAATACTCACAGAAGGCAGAAGAGGGCCTCAAATCCCCTGGAGCTGGAGCAACAGGCAGTTGTAGACCACCCAACATGGTTGCTGAGAACTGGACTCTGGTCCTCTAGAAGAACCGCCAATGCTCTTAACCACTGGTTCATCTCTCTAGCCCCACATTGCAGCCTTCTGTTAGATCATCGGTAAGCATTCCCCTCCTCCCATTCATTGTGTTCAAAACATGATTTTCAATGGATATATGAGATTGCTAAGACTAGACGAACTGTGACTTAATTAATACCACAGGATATTTATATTATTTGTAGTTGCTTTATCTTATGATAAACACTTGTCTCTAAAATGTTTCTCACTGTGTCACCTTACCAGATTCTGGATATTCCGTAAAGATTAATGAAGGCAACAGAACCAAGATATTTATCTAGTATGATCTAGATATTTATCTAGTATGATCTAGTTTGGTTGATAGCTTCATTAGATCTGGACTAAACTAAGAAACTGTTTTCTGGGTGGGGCTGTAAGGATATTTCCTGGAGGTCTATCCCAGATACAAGGCCCCAAGAGAAAAGGTACTGCATTTTGCTTACTGGACTTGAACGCTTGCCCGTAAGAACATCTACTTAGCTGCTGTCACTGCCATGTTGCTGCCACTCCCTGCCTTCACTAACATCAGATACCAGTTTCTTTGACCTCTTCCAACATGAACCAAAGACCAGAAGCTCTTGAGGACAATTCCAGGTCTTCAGTGCCAGATTAGGACTGCTGAAGCATCTAACCCAGAGGACTGAGCAGCAACTGATTATTAGACCATCTAGTCTGTATCACGGAAGCCAATGTAATAAAGTGGTATCAGTTCTGTCCCTCTAGAGCAGTGGTTCTTAACCTTCCTAATGCTATGACCCTTTTAATACACCACTCATGTCATGGTGATCCCCAACTATAAAATTATTTCTTTGCTACTTCATAACTGTAATTTTGATACTGTTAATTAATCATAATGGAAATATCTAATGTATAGGATATCTGATATGTGACCCTTGTGAAAGGGTCATTTGTTGCCCCCCCCCAAGGGGTTGGGACCCACAGGTTGAGAACTATTGCTCTAGAGAACCCTGACTGATGCACTTGATATTGACATCTTATTTAAAACTTCCAGCAGGTTAGTAGCTTCAAACAACATAAGTTTATTATCTTATATTTCTAAAGATCAGACGTCCAGATGGAACTCACTGAGCTAAGATTAAGGTTTGGGGTGGAGCTTCATTCGTTCTGATAATTCCACGAAGTAGTGTTAACTTGACTTTTCTCACTTTGCGTGTTTCATAACTCTCATGATGATTTGCATATGAAATGTCCTCCAAAGACTCAGATCTTGAAAGCTTTTTCTTCCTGGGTACAACAGTGCTCAATAGGAGGCCTTGAGAGATGACTTGACCATGAGGGCACTAATATCATCGGTGGATTTATTCACTGATGAATTCGTAGCTGAATGGGCTGCTAGGTCACAGAACTTGGTTGGAGGAAGTAGACAAATGTGGACAGGCTCTTTAAGGTTACATCTTATCTCCATCCTTTTCACATACTCAAGTCTCTCTGCTTCCCAGCCACAACTCTGAGCAGCTTTCCTTTGTTCAGCTAGCTGGCAACCAAGGGCCAAACCTCAAACACCTGTCCTTCTCTTAAGTGGCTGCTGTTAGTTATTTTGTTGCAGGGAAGGAAAACCAGCACATACAGGTCTTGTTTCCAAAGCCAGCTGTGCTATGCTGAGTGCTTCTCGTGTTGCTACTTTGTTTCTCTTCTGTCACTACTGCCCACCTCTGACTCTTTAGCCTCTGTCTTTCTTTTTTAAGATTTGTTACATAGGGGCTAACCAGACAACCTCTCCCACTGAGACTTCTATAATTCAATCACATATAAAAAGTTCCTTTTGCATGAAACACGACATACATAGCTTGTGAAGATGAAGCCATGGAAATATTGGGGGTGAGAGTCTTAGTTAAGGTTTTATCACTGTGAAGAGACACCATGACCAAGGCAACTCTTATAAAGGAAAACATTTAGTTGGAGCTGGCTTATAGTTTCAGAGGTTTACTTCATTCTCATCATGATGGGGAACTTGGCATCATCAAGGCAGACATGGCACTGGAGAAGGAGCTGAGGGTTCTACATCTCCATCTGAAGGCAGCAGGAGGGGACTTTGTCCCTAGGCATAGCTTGAGCATGCATATATAAGACCTCAAAGCCCACCTCCACAATGACATATTTCCTCCAACAAGGCCATATTTCCTCCAGTAAGGCCACACCTCCTAATAGTGCCACTCCCTATGGGCCAAGCATCCAAACACAGGAGTCTATGGGAGTCAAAGCTAATCAGATCACACGGGGGCCATTACCTCACCTGGTTACGTGCTCAGAGATAAATGAGAGAGACTTAGTAATTTAAACTAACTTCAATAATAGTGACTGTCACATATTCAGCTTTGTCTGCCCTGATTTTTTAAGATATAACATTACTTGTTTCCAGAAATGAGAGTGTGCTAATGCTGTAACATCAGTGACTCATCCACTAGTCTAAACTTCTAAACTGAATGACCCATTGCAAAAAGCATGTAGAGAACGCCATATATACATGTACACATACACATATACATGTTTTTAGTTCTGGGAAACAGACTCTAGAAACATTTATAGCAAGAGAGTGCTTAAATAATATTGAATAAAAAAGATCTGTACGCTACTTTCCTTCTTGAGAACCCCATTGTTGTTTCTTCATCATTGCCTATGTTTTTAAATGAACTTTCTGGTGATTTTTAATTCATATACTTCTTAAATATTGTCTATTCCAATGGCCATGAAAGTGAAAATAATCTTGAGTTGTATTACTCTCAACAACTTTTTGGACTCATTTATTAAAGAATTGAAGCTCAGAATTGCAAAACAGGCATCACCCAAGTCAGTGGTTATCTTCTTTGTTATACCGCTCCAATCCTGAGTTTGATTCTAAACTGAAGTCACCTGACAAGTTGCTAATGTTCTGATGTCTGTGCCACTCCACAACCTTCTTTTTGAGTAAGAGCTTTTCAGCCAAAGGTGCTTCTGTTCCCCAGTGAGGACAACTAGTGACACCTAAAAATCATTTTTATTTCCCCCATTGGCCACTGGGTGGGGGGAATGCACCACTGATATGTAGTGGGCAGAGGCAGGAGTGTTTGTAAGCATCTTACAATGATAGGGAACCTTCATTCCCAAACATTAACTAACATAATACTCTTTTGTTCCTGCCTCAATATAATTGATAGGAAATAAACACAAAAATGCTAACTATTCATATTTGATCATTATGCATTTTATACAAGTGCCTAGGCATCATATAGCATCCCATGAATATATGCAAGTACTAATTGTCAATTAAAATCCTTTAAAGCAAAAAAAAAAAAATCCTTTAAAGCAGAGCCAACAAGATGGATGGTTCAGGAGATAAAAACATGTTTTATACAAGCGCCATAACTTGGTTCCTCGATACTATACATACATAAAAGTGAAGGCACACACCCAAAATTTTTTTTATTATAAAATTATTATCTGAGTCATTGAGATGGCTCAGTGAGTTAAGGCATTTGCCTCCAAGCCTGATGGCCTAAGTTTAATCCCTGTGGTAGAAAGAGAATAGACTCCCACAGACTGGCTTCTGGCTTCTACACATGTGCCATGGCCTGTGTACACCCACACTCACCACACAGACAACACATAATAAATGTAATAACAAATGTCTAACATAATGTATCATTGGGAATGAATTAGAGAAACTTCCATTGACTATTTTGACGATAGCCAGAATTTAAAAATGGAACTGCAGCTTGGACTTCATTCCTTCAAAAATTCTATATTGCTGCAATGAAATATAACTCTAAATAAAACCCTCCGACCAAACTCCAATCTCAACACCAGGAAAAGAAAGGTGGGACGGGAAAGCAAGTGATGTTCATATCTAGGGTTTTTTTTTTCTTTTCTTTCATATCTTATAAGTGGTCTTAATCAGCCTCTTCATGGTAAGCCTAGAAGGGTAACCACAACAAGGCTCATTTTCTCGTCAGTGTGTGCATGATCTACCTTAGCCCTTATAATCACCCAGTGCACATACGTGCCCCCAAGCTGTGACAGTGGCAGCAGAGGTTAGTGTCTCAAGACACTAACACCCTGAAGAGTAAGGAAGTTGGGTGTGCTAGCTAGTCTCATGTCACCTTGACAAAAGCTAGAGTCATCTGAAAGGAGGCAACCTCCACTGGGACAATGTCTCCATAAGATCCAGCCATAAGACATTTTCTTAATTAGATTGATGGGGGAAGTCATTGAAACTCTAGGCTGATGGTCCTGGATTCTATAACAAAGTAGGCTGAGCAAGTCATAAGAAGCAAGCCAAGGTTCCTTCCTGTCTGGGCCCAGTAACTGAGCAGATCCCAGGCCACAGCTCTGCCCCTAATCACTCAGAACCCAGAGGAAGTAGGGCTCCCAGAAATTCTGACCCGGGCAGTATCTTAGGTAAGCATACAGCAACAGCCACCCCAAACAGGAAGTAACTGGGACCCACAAGGACCCAGGAAGTCACTCCCGGCCCGGAGCACTGGTTCCCTTTCATTTGGGCCAGAGCACTGAGCAGATCTTGGGCAGCAGCTCTGCCCCCAATCTCTAAGAACCCAGAGGAAATAGGGCTCCCAGAGCTCTAACCTGGGCAGTATCCTGTCTGCTCTTGAGCACTGAGCAGATTTTGGGCCCCAACGCTTACCCCAGTAGTTATACCCACCCCACACAGTTCTGATACAACCAAGATAATAGGAAAGACAGGATCCAGTCAGGGACAGGGCAGGTAGCACTAAGGAGATACAGATGGCAAAAGGCAAGCACAAGAACATAAGCATCAGTAACCCAGGGTACTTGGCATCATTAGAACCTAGTTCACCCACATAAGAAAGTCCTGAATTCTCCATATCACTAGGAAAGCAAGATTCAAATTTAAAATCACTTCTAATGATGATGATAGAGGACTTGAAGAAGGATATAAATAATACTCTCAAAGAATTTGAGGAGAACACAGGTAAACAGGTAGAAGCCTTTAAAGTGGAAACACAAAAATCCCTTAAAGAATTACAAGAGAACACAACCAAACAGGTGAAGGAATTGAACAAAACCATCCAGGACATAAAAATGGAAGTAGAAACAATCAACAAATCACAAAGGGAGACTATGCTGGAGATAGAAAACCTAGGAAAGAATTCAGGAGTCATAGACACAAGCATCACCAACAGAATACAAGGGATAGAAGAGAGAATCTCAGGTGCAGAAGATACCATAGAAAATATTGACACAACTGTCAAAGAAAATGCAAAATGCAAAAAGTTCTTAACACAAAATATCCAGGAAATCTAAGACACAATGAGGAGACCAAACCTAAGGATAATAGGTATAGATGAGAGTGAAGATTCCCAACTTAAAGGGCCAATAAATGTCTTCAACAAAATTATAGAAGAAAACTTCCCTAATCTAAAGAACAAGATGCCCATAAACATACAAGAAGCCTATAAAACACCAAATAGACTAGACCAGAAAAGAAATACCTCCCGTCACATAATAATCCAAACACCAAGTGCACAAAACAAAGAAAGAATATTAAATGCAGTAAGGGAGAAAGGCCAAGTAACATATAAAGGCAGACCTATCAGAATTACACCAGACTTCTCACCAGATACTATAAAAGCTAGAAGATGCTGGACAGATGTCATACATACCCTAAGAGAATACAAATGCCAGTCCAGGCTACTATACCCAGCAAAACTCTCAATTACCATAGATGGAGAAACCAAGATATTCTACAACAAAACCAAATTTACACAATATCTTTCCACAAACCCAGCATTACAAAGGATAATAGCAGGAAAGCTCCAATACAAGGAGGGAAATTATACCCTAGAAAGAGTAAGAAAGTAACCCTCTTCCAACAAATCCAAAAGAAGATAGCCACACAAAGATAACTTCACCTCTAATAACAAAAATAACAGGAAGCAACAATCACTGTTCCTTAATATCTCTTAACATCAATGGACTCAACTCCCAAATTAAAAGACACAGGCTAATGGACTGGATACATAAACAGGACCCAGCATTTTGCTGCATACAGGAAACCTACCTCACTGCAAAAACAGACTCTACCTTAGAGTAAAAGGCTGGAAAACAATTTTTTAAGCAAATGGTCCTAAGAAACAAGCTGGAGTAGCCATTCTAAAATCTCCAGCCCGAGAACACAAAGGCAGGGACTCATGGCTCCATCTGTATAGGTAGTTGAGGGTGGCCTTGCTAGGCATCAGTGGAAGTGGACAGCCTTGGTACCTGAAAGTTTGGATTCCCTAGTGTTGGGGAACTGCAAGAGCAGGGAGGCGGGAATGAGAGGAGGATGGTGGGAGTACACCCTCATAGTAATTGGAGAGGGGGGAATGGGGTAAGGGGTTAGGCATCAGTGGAAGTGGAGGGCCTAGGTGGCCAAAAGCTTGGATTCCCTGATGTTGGGAAATTTGAGAGCAGGGAGGCAAAAATGGGAGGATGGTGGGAGCACACCCGCATAGAAACTCCCAGAATTATATGGATTAGACATGACAGAGGCAGGCCCCCAGAAGACTAGATTCCAGAATTCAAACAAACAATTATCTTGATACTAAAATTTGTTTCGAGAATTGTATATTGCAGAATATATAGCCTTGGTGTATCTACTCATCAGGCAAGCTGAGCAGACCTACTCGAACCTCTGATGTCCTGAATTCCAGCTGGATGCAGTGAAGACACAGTGTCAGAGGCTTATCAATTTACTCTTCCCCCAACCCCTCCTCTAATATCTCAACACACGTAATCAGCTTGAAGAAGTTAATGAAGAGTCAGCGCCCTTATTCCCTGGGCTTGGGGACTGAGGTGGTTAATATTAGGCTGTCTTTCTAGGGAAAAGTAGTGGTTTTGGTGGAACAGGAAGGATTAGCTAGGATTTATTGCATAGCTATAACCTACTGGTAGAAATATGTATAATTGTTATTAAGATGAAGTTATAATTTCTTAAATGGTACAAAATTTACTTTGATTTCAAATTTAAGGTTTTCATTGGTACGAGCTTCTTATTAATATAAAAGTGAGATGAATATTGTTACTATCATAGGCATTGCACCTGTATAACACATTTAGGAATACAAAGCTTAGACCCAGTTCTTCTTTAACTTTTGTACCTGATTTGAGATGGTTAGACTGTGAGTTAAGGGCCTATAGCAAATTCATGGCTTTGAGTTTATTGTTAGGGTGTTTTCTATATTTTCTTTAGAAATAGCTGAGAGGAGTTAACAGACAACAGTCCAGATTGCCTTACATAAATAGTTGGTTTTCAAAACATCAGAAGTCCACAGAATTGATGTTACAAACATTTCTGTATTAATGTTCATTTTGATTAGAGACCTGTCTGCTCCTGACAGCTTCCTGTCTTGGATTCTAAGAAAAAATTGAGCATCTTTGGAGTTATTCCAATTGTGGTGAGACAGCCACTAGGCAAGAATTGCCTCTTTCCATCTACAGACAAATTACTGTCCAGAAAAGAACACACTTGCAGAATAGTTGACTGATTATATCTGCCAAGACAGAGTAATCAGCCCTTAATAATTCTGCATCACTAGGTCTGTCAGATGATCCTGGGCCAGAAGGCTGAAGATTGGATGCTCCAACATTTTGTAGTATAGGGACTGTCTAGGTGTTCAGCGGTCTCTATAAATTGGCTATGTTTTAGAACCTATGCTTTGTGCTTCCCATAATTTCAGTTAACTCAGTCATTCTGGATTTCTGATGGGGTTGAAAACTTATAGTCTCATAGCCAATCCTGGATATTTATTTTGAGAGAAAAGATTTGAGAGGATGGTTTTCATCTGAAATTCATTCTAAAGCCAAGAAACAAAAAGCCAGGTTCAGAACTAAGTCTTTTATTTAGGGGAGATGACAGAGGTTCTGCTTAGTCAACAAAATGATGGACTGGGTATTAGGTCTATCTTGCACCTTACTGACATAAATTGGTATAGTTATGCTCTAACTGTATTTTGAGAGAAAAGTTTTATTTTAACAGGAAGGGTGATATGAGGAGGAGCTAAGGTGGGAGGAGTAAGGAGAGGAGGAGGAGAAGGAGAGGAGGAGCTAGGTGATGAGAGAGAAAGAGAGAGGGGGGCCAGGCATGAAGGCAGATGTTCACATGTCTCCGCCAGTCAAAGATAATTGATATATCTAGGTTGGGTATTAGGTTACACTTCTGATTGATATTGAGCATTACCAAATTTATAAAGCCTTTGGTTAACATTTAAAAAGAAACTGTATAAAAGCAAAAGGAGAAGGGAGTATGGGATAGGGTTTTTCTAGGGAGGGGAAATGGGGAAAGGGGATGGCATCTGAAATGTAAATAAAATATCCAATAAAAAATAAATTAAAAAAAAGAAGCAAGCCAATAAGCAGCACCTATCCATGGCCTCTGCATCAGCTCCTGCCTCCAGGTTCCTGCCATGCTTAAGTTCCTGTCATGACTTCCTTCTATGATGAACAGTGCTGTGGAAGTGTAAGCTGAATAAAACCTCTCCTCCCTGAGTTTTATGGATCATGGTGTTCAGTCCCAGCAATAGAAACCTGAGATGTATTTGGTTTAAAAATACAAAAGACTGACATACATCTTTTCCATTTCTGTGAGGTTGGGAGGGCTCAACAAAGTTATTTATTTCCTCATTGTAAGGAGAGCTGGTAGTTCGTGTGGCTGTCTAGTGGGGGACAGAACAGAAATTAGCTGGGAAGGAAGAGAAAGATGTCTTGACTTTCTTCTTCTAGTGGGTCACTTGTTATTGACAGGTATCAAGAAGCCATTTAATCTCTCTCTCTCTCTCTTTTTTTTTTTTGCCTACCTTGAAGAAACAACGATGCCTAGCCATGTGGGTGTTTAAAAACTGCTATTGGAACTTATTAGGGAAATAGGTGTTTTCTGGATGGTACTGTTAAATTTGTAGAGAAAATACAGAATAGCATGACTGATAACTGTTAAAACATAATATTCACTTTGGTTTGGTTTCT
This sequence comes from Arvicanthis niloticus, assembly GCF_011762505.2. Lineage (NCBI taxonomy): Eukaryota > Metazoa > Chordata > Mammalia > Rodentia > Muridae > Arvicanthis > Arvicanthis niloticus. The sequence continues at coordinate 34,421,795 of NC_047671.1, forward strand.
TCTTTAACTTCAGTGGTCTGTAGTCCTCTTTAGTCTTCCACATATTGATTTTTTTTTCCCATTTCAGGAGAACAAGCTCCATTTATTCCCTGCCTTCTCCCTCTGTTTCTGACCTTCAGTAAGTATAACAATCTAATCTTTCAAGGCCCTAACCTAGACATGCATATCACAGACATGAGTTAATCATCCAATCTCCCTTTCCTCTCTTCCCATTGTTTGCAGTAAAATTTTGCAGCCATGCTGCAGTGGAATATTATATCATACACTCTAAGAAATAATACACTCTGACTTTCCCTGTGGTAGTTTAATAAATTTTCTTTACACCACCTCCCTGATATCTTAGCATATATGCTTCTAGGGTATCCATAAACTGATCATTACAAGGCACATTTTCAATGTAAAGATTTAACACAATGGGAACACAACACATACTCTTCAGAACCTCAATAAGAAGGAAATTCCAGTATTAAAAGATTATGCAATAAGAGGGAACACAGCTTTCCCAAAATTAACAAATTCAAAGTCTCTACTTTGTTGGAGGTAGATAGAAGATATGAGGGAGAAACCCATTAAAGGGAAAAATGTCCAAAAATAAATCTACAATAAATCTGAGGTCCAATATCCAACAATACAGAAGTTGCATAGTTGAGACTACAGCTGGAGAGAACACCCTGAGTCTTCACTTCTTTGTCCCCAAACCACATCAGCACACGCTCTGCTTTTGGTATGAAATCATTAAATTTCTTGATCCTATCTATATCATGAATTAAACAAATATTAAGGTGGAATCAAGGTACCTCAGTAACTAGAAAGATCTATGCCAGACTCCACATTTCCTGAACGATATGGTCTTTGTCCATTCAGCACCTCTGAGGAACCCCAAAGTCTCACCCCCTCAGTTTTCCCTTAGTGCTCACAGCTTCAGAACTTCATCCAGCTTCCTCTGGATGTCTTATTCCACCCCCCATGACAGGCTTTCGCATACAAGGAGCCTACTGTCTGTCATAGCCTGTTCAATTCTGCCCCATACTAGTCCTTCTGTATCTTACCACCTTCCCTACATGTGCCTGCAAGTCCCCTTCTGACCCTCTTAGGAGGATGGGAAGGCTGGAGGCTCTAGCAGGAGTTTCCATGGGAGCCTGTATTTGTATCCTGGAGCTGTGATGACAAATACTTAAACTGAGTAGTTTAAGCACTGATGTTGAGTGCCCCACTGTTTAAGAGTCCAGAAGTCTGGGAACAGATTATTAGTGAGGCATGGCATCTTTCAAGACATAGGGATGGGTCTGTTCCAGTTCTCTCTCTTCCCTTTTGATGGTTACATGGCTTCTGACAATATAACTTTGATTTTTCCAAAGCACTCTGTGAATGCACATGTATATCCAAATATTCTTGAAAGAAAAATAATAAAGATATCAACTATACAGGAGTACAACACTACCCTACCCAGCTGTGATCTCATATTAATTAATTATACCAGCAATATTATATTTGCAAATGTGGTTTCATTTTGCAGCACTGAAAGTTAGTACTTCAAAATTATGAGTTTGGGGGTGGGGAGCAGAAGGGGATACTGGTTACGAGGAGAGCCTTGAAGCAAACAGCCCGCAAAGTTATGTGCTCTCATAGATGGGTGCTGCAAGCTGGCTCCTCCACAGGTCACATTCCGAAAATGTGTGGACATCAGGAGAATGATGAAGTTGGATCTTGGGACGCTAGCTTAGAAAAGAGGTTTTTTTCTTCTTTTCTTCCGATTGGAGGTCTAAGGTTTGAAATTACCATTTACAAACCAGGACGAGCACTAAATTTCTGTTACAGCAGCCAGAACAGACACAGGAAAACCAGTCCGTCCACTTCCATGTATTGAATTCCAGAACCTACCCCTCTCTTCACTCGGGGCTCTGGCCTGGCTCCTGTCCAGTCCTTAGTCCCACCCCCTCTGTCAGGCAGTGGTCACGAGAAAGGTCCCACTCACTTTCGTTCAGCCCTGATGCTTCATTTTCCACAGTCCATTTAGCTATTTCTGCCTATTTACTGATTCTTTTTCAAAAACGATGTTGTACAAATGGGGCTTATTTCAGCTAAATTCAATTTACTTTCAAGTGAATATTAGATAACTCTGACTCTTAATCTGCCTTTATAGACAAAATTCATTTAAAAGCTCTGGTGATAAGAGATTCCAGGGGCAGATCGTGACTCAGATTTGCAGGGAGTGGAGGCTCTTGGTTATTTTCGGTTCTCAGTCCAGGCTTCCTATTGCTCCCAGCTGTTGGGTTTCCTCTGCTTTCTTATTGTTCCAGTTCATTGTTTCTACACCAGGGTTCTTAGAATTTATTACAAACAGAAATCATTCTGACCTGTCTGGTTAACACATCTATGCAACTTAAGACACCAATTTGTTTCTTCCAAAGACCTCTGAACAAAACTGAATCGAAGAACCCCGCAATTCCCTTTGTCCTCCCTCCCTCTTTCAACCCCCATAAGGCAGCCTCAACTTTCATATCCTGTAATTCTGGGTTTGTGAATAAACTCAAAGACCTTAGGTAGAATAACTAATGTTTTGGGTTTGTTTTCCTATTACTTCCCTATTGGCCTTAAGTATTCTTTTATTTTTGTTTTTTACAAGCGACCTTCATGATCCATTACTATATGTTTTACAGCAAACGTTCAGTTTTTATGATTCTGTTTCATAATAAGCCATCACCATAATGAATGCTCAGAAGTCTGACATCTCAGGGTGTGTGCCATGACACACAGAGAGTAGATATACAATAGTTACCACAGCCACTGTCTTTCTTCCACGTTGTTGGATTCTAGTTCAATTCTGTACTGAAATGCATCCGAAAAGACAGTCTATGTGTTGTAAGCAAGGCATGGTGAATTCTGCTTTGTCCTGCTGTTATGCTCCAAACTTAAAGATGACCACTGTAGTACTTGTAGACTAAGTAACCTTGAGAAAATTTATAAAATTTGCTTAAATCCTAAGTTACTATTCTGTAAACCTATAAATTTACTATCCAACTCCAAGTACTAGCAGTAAGATAAGATTAAACACAATACTGCATCCCAAGCGTCCCTATAGTCCAAGCATCAGTCAGAAAAGCTCACTTGCATTATTTATGGATGACTTCCCAAAGGATACTGAGCCTACCAATTTGATCATCTATTCATCTTGCTAAAAACTCCACAATCCGTTCCCACATCAAGCTGAATTGCCAGAAAACTCTGTGTGTTTACTTCACAATACTCTTTCCCCAGAAATGACGTTTTTGGTGTGAGGCATCGGTGCACATAGAAAGACACCACGGGAGCCTTACACATACCATGGCTCTCCTGCACCAAGCCTCCAGCTGAGGAGGATGCTCAGTGCTTTATAGCATCTTCCTTAAAAGCACCCAGAGGAGAAATCATTCTCACTGGCAAGAATAGCCTGCCTTTTTCTGAGCAATTGTTTTTGTGTTAGTTTTATGGGCAGTCTAAGACATGGAGCCAATCATGTTTCGCCTGTAGTGATGGTTCCTAGGGAACATATAGCTGCGTGCTCCACCTCCCATGGGCATACAGAACATATACAGGGGCTACGGCTCACTAACATTCTTCACCCTGCTGGTTCTTATTGCTTCATTTCACCCATCTTAATTTGAATGTACTGTAGCTTACATTTTTAAATCTCCCCTTAAAACATGTTTTACAACAGGTAGGGAAGATAAACGACTTGATGGATAAATGCAGGTACTTGAAACAAGCCACTGATTCCATTCCTTTCTATCCCATGTTACTCTATCCCTTCCAAGTCTGGAACTAGTTCATATGGATAAATGGAAGGCAAGCACAATAGCTAGTTGCCTACTTTGACATCTGCCTGTCCCCAGCCCTGGACACTTCACTGAGTAAGAAATGTCACAGAACCTTGACATCTTCTTGTCTATGCCAAGAACATCGAGCTTAGTGAAATCGAGGACAAATGTAGATAATGCCATCTCCACACCTCCAGGGGCTATCGGCAATGCTTCTGTGTAGTAATGTCTGTATTGAGAAGCAAATTGTAGTAAATTGTTCTATTAAAATCCAGGTTCCATCAAGTAATTTGGGGTACTAAGTGGAGTAACCACCCTGCTCCTTCCATTTCGAAGATGTGGCCATATACAAGGCTTGGTATTTCAGCCCTCAATTTAAGCATACAAGTATTTCAACAGTGTTTACCTTTTGTAAACGAAAGATATAGTTTTCTTCTTCTTTATACCAACCACCAATAGTGTCCTATTATATTTAAAAATGCCAGAGTTATTCTGGGTTCCTTGCCCTATTTTGCTTTCTGTCCCTGTGATAACACACTGTCCAAAACATGGTGGGTAGGAAAGGGCTTCTTTGGCTTTCGTGTCCTGATCACAGGACATCATGAAAAGAAGTCAGGGAAGGGACTCAAAGAAGAAATCTGGAGGCAGGAACTGAAGCAGAGGCCACGAAGGAGAGCTGCTCACCGGCTTTCTCTCCAGGATACCTTTCTCATATCTGCCAGCACCACCTACTCAGGACCAGCACTGCCCACAGCAGGCTGGGTCCTCTCCCATCAATCATTACTCAAGAGCATGCCCCACTATCTGGCTTATAGGTAATGTGATGGAGTCAACCCCTTAATTAAGATTTCTTCTTCCCAAATGACTCCAGCATGGGTCAAATAAACAAAACACGACAAAACAAAACAAACAACAAAACAAAAAAATCAACTAACCATCACAGTCCTGTAAACTTATTCTAAGAAAGTTAGACTTATTGTCTATGTGACTGTTTTTTTTATATTAAAAGAATACTGTATTCTTTTCGTATTTAAACAGCAGTATCAAAATCATGGCCAGTAGCTATGTACAGATCAGCACATCCTTTGTGATTAAAGTTCTGTCAAAATCTGATCAGCCTCATATTTCATTTTATAGATAGACTCTACAGAATATCTGGAACTTTGAGGTTCTTTTAATAGGTTTGAAATTCAGAAAGCATCTGCAGAGAGACAGGCTTGAGAAGGCTGTCCAGCTGCTGCAGCCTCCCAGGCAAGCAAGGAAACGCAGAAAGGGCAACACTATTGTTTTTATCCAACCTCTAGCCCTCCGACTAACAACCTCAACAAAATATCCAGGGTGCTAAGTTCATGACAGGGTTATTCTGCAGCTTCAGCTAACCCCTGAGGAGACAGCTGGACTCAGGCTCAGAGTTAAAACGCTGGGCCTTGGATTCTGATAGAATAGATCTCCCTCAGTTACTCTGGGTCTGGTCACCCCAGTCTCTGTCAACAAAGCAAGATAACAGAAGAGTTTACCAGCTCACCAGGAAAGGCAAACATTATTCAACATAGAGGTTTGTTATTTCTATCACCAAAGAATACAAAACAGTGATGGTTGATTTTGATTGTGAATTTGATTATAAAGATGTGTCGTTGGGCTGGAGAGATGGCTCAGCCGTTAAAGGCTAGGCTCACAACCAAAATATAAGATGTGTCGTCATTAGTAAAGCACTCATCTGAGTGTGTCTATCGAAGATTATTTCAGAAACAATTGTAACTGAGGCTGCCAACTTAATGAATAGCTTAATTCATAGATGAAGTTCAAACTCAAATAAATGGTTGAGAGCTAGTGGAATCGTGAGGGCATGACCTAAAAGAGATCAAACAGGGGGTCAAAGAGAGGCACTTCTCTGGCGGATGTGTATCTTGTCCTGGCCCATTCCTTGCTTCCTGTCTGCCATGACATAGGCTACTCTACCACACCTTCCCTACCATGCCGGACTAAAACTCCTGAAACCATAAGCAAAGTAACTTCTTCATAGTTTAAGCCATTCATGTTGGGTGTTTATCTCAGCAATGAACAATTACCTAACTCAAGAACCCAATAATATTCTGACAAAAACAACCAGATCCAAGGAAGAATTTCTGGAAAAAAAAAAAACCGACTCTGATTTACATCATTAGCCCATTTACACAACATAAATACTCCCCCATGGCTGATTTCAAGCTTTCAGACTGTGAAGTTAGAAAATAAATAGAAGTTAGAAGATAAATACCCTGGTAGCCAGGCTAGCCCCTGCACGTTCCCACTGGGACCCACCCACTCAGGCACACTTAAAGATGTGAGAACATGGGAGGATTTCCTCACGATCCTGCTTAATGGAGCCCATCTTTAGCTTTCTGCAGGTCCAAACACTAGGCTGTCTGTCCCGCCTCAGCAATCAACTCATCCGTGTTGTGGGCTCACATTGAATGATAAGATAATCACCTACTGGAGAAAGTTCTGTGTGTGTGTGTGTGTGTGTGAGAGAGAGAGAGAGAGAGAGAGAGAGAGAGAGAGAGAGAGAGAGAGAGAGAGAGAGAGAGAGAGAGAGAGAGAGAGAGAGAGAGAGAGAGAGAGAGAGAGAGACAGAGACAGAGACAGAGACAGAGACAGAGACAGAGACAGAGAGAATATGAGTCTCTTATGTAAGACAACTTACACACAGCTTTAGCTCCAAGATCTCTGGAGTCAGGTTTTCAGGGAAGATGCAACTGATCACCCTGAGGGGAGATTTGGCACCCACCACAGTAGGAAAGCTGAGAAGCCCTTAAGTCACATTCCTACAGGATTTGTCAAGACCATCCCTCTCTTCTTAATTGCTCAGAGTTCAGGGAGAAGAAACAGTCTTTTCATCCCTCAGCTCTCACTAGTTTTCACAACTTACTGGTGTCTCTATTTCTGACACACCAAAAATAAATTCAAATAATTCTGCTACTGTTGCCTCTCAATGCTGTTGCATTGAATGTGCTGTGTAGTGATATAGGTGGTGTTTTAGAAGGATGGTTATCACACATGTACTGAAGAGCTAAGTCTATCAACGTATGCATAATGTGCAAATGTTTCATTTTTTATACACATCAGTATGTATTCATACATATGCATTTGCACTTTGTGTTTTATTTTGAGACAGGAACTCATGTAGCTCAGGCTGGTCTTGAACTTGCTATATGGCTAAAGATATCACTGGACTTGTGATCATTCTGTCTCTGCCTCTATGTAATAGGATTATAAGCAAGCAATGTCTAGCATGTATTTATACTTCTGTCTTTCTGTATATTGCATCTGTATTTTTATTTTGTGTATAAAATACTGTGTGTTCTATATTTACATACTACATTATATGACTGTTATGTGAATACTGTATTGTATATTAAAGAGAAACCTAAAAAGACAACAGAATTGAAAACTTCTGCTTAAAAAGGGTGTGTATGTTTTCATTGTCCAAATTCAACTTAATACACAAAGGCCAGGGGTTTCTTTCTCTCAAGTTCTTAGGCTTCCTGCCTCTCAGATAATATTTATGTGTGCAGCTTGAATGACTTTCCAGAGGCCACAGAAGAAAATAAAAATGCCCAATAACACCAAGAATTCCTGTAGCTCGTCCCTCCGTTCTCATTTCTTATCAAATACATTTTTAGGTTGGAGCCTGGGGCTCCTGCTGGATCTGTTCCCATTACTCAGCTCTCCACAAGATGGTTGAATTTCTCAGGTTCAGTAACATTCCAATTATGGACCTGTCTCTAATTAATCTTAAAAGTCATCATTTTTCTCTTACCAACAGCATCTACACCCACTGAAACACCCTTGAGGTTTTAGTGCCTGGAAAACATCCAATATACCTAATCCCTATTTCTTCCGAGACCAGACAGAGTGAACAAGGAGATGGTTTGAATCTTCCCCACAAATCTCCCATATGTAAAGTCCATCTTCAGCTGCTGCCCAGTGTTCTCCAACATCCCATGAGTTATAAATAAGTAACCACACAGCATATGATCCAGCTTGGGATAGTGCTGAAAATAAAAGGTACTGAAAATAAACAAACAAAAATGCCGTTGATCTGCAGCAGGTATAAACTGGGGTGCCCCCCCCCCCCACCAGAGACCTGTGCTCTCCTTCATCATAATTGTCTCATGAGAGGTCACTCTCACTAGTTGTCGCATGTAGAAAATTCCCGTTGAATGCAGTCGAATGGATTCACTGTACAATAGGTTCTGGGATCTCTAGTTGAAACTACTATTTTTTAACTTTACGCTCCCTCAGGGACTGTAACTCTGCAATCCTTTTGTCTCCACACAGTTCCTCTTTCGTTGGTTGTTAATGCCATAATACAATAGCTTTGAAGTCCAGGTACACCATCTGCCTCTGCCTTTTCTCTGTTCCTACCCTCCCCCAGAGCGCCACTTCCACCATAAAGTGCAAAGGCACAGAAATGCTAGTGAAGAATCAAGAATTGCTTTTAGAAAAGGCCATATAACAACAGTTTATATTTACACGCATGGCAAAGATTTTTGTTAATGGAAATGTCTTAGTCACTGTTTTATGGCCATGACAAAACACCACAACCAAGGCAACTAAAAGAAGGAATCATTTAATGGGCGCTTACAGTTTTAGAGGGTGAGTCCATGACCCTCATGGAAGGAAGTGTGGCAGCAGACAGGCAGGCAAGGCATTGAAGCAGTAGGTGAGAAGTTACACCTGATCTGCAAGCACAAGGCAGAGAAAAAGAGACACACCTCCTCCAAGGCCACCTTCCTCACCCTTCCCAAATGGTTCTCACCCAGACATTCAAATACATTCAAACCACCACAGGGAACCTGGAGTTTAGAACCTCTTAGACGATAACAGACACATAGGGGTAAAGGCCAGGCTTGAGACAAAAGTTTTGGGATTTCCAACTCATAAAAAGCCTTCAGTGTCCTTGACTATTTGCATCTATTGTATTGCTAGTTCCTCAACCTAGAACTGACCTTAATACTTGCATGTAATTTAAACAGCATAAAGGCAAAAAGGAGGAGGAGGAGGAGGGATGGGATAGGGCACTAGTGGTAGAGGAGAATGGGGAAGGGGGATTGTTGTGGTAAATCTCCGACCCAAATAAGTCCAGTCAAGGAAAACACAGCTCAACATTTATGATTATAAACGGCAAGCCTCGATTGGGCAGATTTACCATTGCACTACTCTGTTCCCCAGCTATGAGATCCCTTACAACTTTTGTTTTTTCTAGGCCAAGTTCTTCTCCTCCGTTGTCCTTCCACCTCCTGCCCCTCTGTCACCTCCATAGCCTCTCTCCCGTCAACTTCCTCTTCTGACTCCTCCTCTTCCGACTCCTCTTCTGACTCCTCCCCTAAGCCTTTTTCTCCACCTCCCCTTCTACTGCCCAATCACTGGCTGTAGCCTTTATTTTACAAATTCAATTGGACAGAAGGTTCACAATATTCACTCCTCCTTCGCAGCCCCTCCCAAGAGTGGAACTACCATCAAAACAAGAGGCTGGCGCTATCCACAACAGGGGATGGCATCTGGAATGTAAATAAATAAAATATCGAATTTTTAAAAAAAAGCTTTCAGTGTTAAGTTCAGAAGGTGATATGAAAGCTTGGTTCAATACTCAAATATCAAGTAACTCAATGCATCATGTCAATGAAAAAGAACAAACAGTCTTACTGAAAGATGTGGAAGATATTTGACAACACCAAACTCAACAACAACAAAAACAAAGCAAAAAAACAAAAACAAAAAACCGTCATGAATCAGGGAATAAAGAACTTCTTAAATTTTATTTAAGAATACATTTATTTTAAAAGCCCATACATACCTAACATGAATAGAGACACTCACAGCCCCTGCTCCTGAGAAGTTACTGACAGTTTGTAGATGACTTTGGGGATAAATGGAAGAAGAATCTGTTTTAAGGGTGTAGGCCCTAGTATGGATAGACCCACTGCCCAAACTGGACTCAGTGGGTTATTTGGTTGAGGGCACAGCACAAAGGTGAAGGAGACAGAAATATGGAGGAGGATCTGAAAGGAGCTGGGGGGAGGAGTTGGAGGAGGAGTTGAGGAAAGAATTGAGGTTCTTTATAATATAGTCAAAATACCTATGAAATTCTCAAAAAATTAACAAAAACATTATATCTTTAAGCCCATCGTGAACATAGTCATTACTAGGTAACTAATTGTTTTCCCCTAGGTTTGAGGCCATAATGGCTAGTCTTGGTTTTCAACTTGATATATACAGAAAGAGGAAACCTCAACTGAAGAATTTCCTCCATCGGATTGACCTGTGAACATATTTATAAGCCATTTTCTTAATTGCTAATTGCCTAAACTCTTGGTGTCGCAGCTCTGAATTATTAGTGAGCTTTGAGATAACAACTGAAAAGTTGCCAGCCAGTGTTGGAGCTCTGATCTCTTGGCAGGCTTTGGGTTGCCAACCAATAGAGAGCAGGTCCCTGAGGAGTAGCAGAGGTGATGGGTCTACAAGGCAGAAATAGTCGGTCTGTCTTGAGGCAGGAACCAGATACCTGCCAGACGCAGGAGTGGACACCAAGACGGGAACCAGTTCTCTGCCCCAGCAGCAGGAGCACCAAGCATCAGAGGTGGGACAGGAACAAGTTTCTTACCTCAGAAGGTCTGCAGTGGGCCAGCCTCTGACAGATTGCAAAGACAGGACCACCTCTTCGGTGGTCCAAAGAAGCTGACTCAGAAGTCCTCGGTCTTTTGCCAGAAGATCGCAGCCAGAAACCAGGAACCAAACTGGTGACAAGGCTATGCCCCGAAGGACTTAGGTAGATTCGAGGAGGCTCTGATTGGCCGAGTATGCTTCTTGCAAATGAGGCCTAGAATAAGGACCAATCAAGAGAGAACCTGTCAGCCCCAGCCCTGGGAAAATAAAAATCTCCTCCAAACTGTGACTGGGTGCCTCTTCCGCCTCCCCCACAGCAGAAACAGGGGAAACTGGAGGAAGAACTACCTGGTTTTGCAAGTCTTCTCCTGGATTACTTTGACCTTGGTTAAAAGTAGCCTTTTGCTAACCATTTCAGAGTAGGTCCACCTACTACATTGTTGCATTGGAGTTTAAGTTTCAACAGGGTAATTTAGAAGGCATGTAAATTCAAACAATTGCAAGTGGTCAGTATAATTAAAGGAGAGGTTAACTACTGAACGAAGATACTAGCATATCTGAACCTCAGCTACATACATAAACGTAAGAACTGCTGTTTCTCCAGTGGCCTGTATGGAAATTTAGACAGGCTTGTCCACATAAAAGCTGTTAATGTAGACTGCTTTGCAGATGACACTGCAGTCAGGAAAATGTTTCAGAATCCCTGTGGCTTGCCTCCTATTGAGAAGCAAATCTATTTTGCCACATGTGCTGTGCATTTAAGGAGCAAACAAAAAATGATGACACATTTCACTGGGAAACAGGACCGGGATCAAGGTTATGGGATTCAACAAATATGAACTGTCAGATGGTAGAAGACTGGCTTAGCAGTAGAGACCTCAGGGTCAGAAAACTCCAGTTTCTCTGGAACTACAGATTCCAATCTGAAAAGCTTCAACTCAGCCCTTCACCCTTTGAAGGCAGATAAATTGGGTAGCCCAGAATTGATTGGCTAGGGTCCTTTCGATGACATCTTAAGACCAAAACCCCATCTTCTTTCCTAGGACATCAGGTAATTTGTGGCTTATTTTAGGAACAGGGATTGACATTACAACACTTGTCCAGTACTGAAGTGTAGAGTGAAAGAAATGGAGAGATTGATTTTTCCCCTGGAGTGTATTCACATATAAGACACCACCCAAAGCAAACAGAGACACCAGTACTGTGATATCAAAGTACTATAACAGCAAAGCAAAGGTGGTATGTATAGCTAGTTAACCCAATAATGCAGGCTTCAGTGTTCTTAGTGCACATGTGTAATTCAGGCAAAGAAAAATAACAACCTTCAACAACTATATGGGTTTCTAAAGGCGAGGACCATGTCTTCCATAAACAAAACCATCTGGGATATCTTTAGAGTTGGTATTGATAATCCTTCTCTTTTTAAAAATCACTATAAGCTAATAAAACATTATTGCCTTGGTTATTTTTCAAACCGGTCTAGATTTAATATTATCAAATGAAGCAAATCCATAAACTGTAATGATTGCAATTTAGAGAATCAGGAATTCGAGCTAATTGCATAGGCATCATATCTGGTTAGTACAAAATTGATCACCTTCCAGTAACCCTCACTATGAATGCTTCAAATACTAAACGAGCTCAATTCAAAGTAGAAATGCATGGCACCCGTTTCCTAAGAGAGCTTTGTACTTATAAAGTACACTGGGCACTACACAAATTGTAGATTAATGTTACTTGTGATCTCTGTATGGTAGGGTAAGGAAACATTAGATTGAACATGAGAAACTCCTCAGCAATAGTTGATCTTCTTTATGGCTTTTTACATAATTTGAAATATACCATGATACACAAACCAGCACACCTAAGTTCAAATTCTCCTGGGATCCCATCACTAAGAAAGGGTGGATTTGTAAGTAAAAAATAGCTTCAGACTCCTGAAATACTTGCCCAACTAAATATATCCAGTCAGCCAAGCTTACTTCTAAACTTTCTTCTTCTAAAATTTCTCCTTTAGAAAGTTTACAAAGTAGTCATAAAAAAATCCTCCAAGAAGACCAAACCCCAAGAAATAAAGATTAAATGGTAGCCATGATTCATGGCTGCTAACCAAGCAGTGAGAGATATTCTGCCTTTCTCCTCATTTATATTTGGCAACAACGACCAAATTCACAGCTTACAGAGTAAGTGGCAGCTACTTAAAAGTTTACATCTGTCAAAAGGTGGTCATTATCACTGTATTATACACCATTTATGAGACTAATAAATGCCATTTCTGTAGAAAACATTTGGGGATGATTAAAAATGAAAATACAGAACCAGACCAAGAAAGATGAAGGCATGTCTAAATTTACAGGCATACAACTACTGAAGATAATAGTCTTGACCTTTGCTCTACTGCTTCCATGCTTTCAAAGGAGCCCTAAATTAGCACTAAGAAGAAACTTGGCAATAACTGGGAGAGCCTGACCTTCAGGGTAAAATAATTTTTGATTTTATTCAATTCGAGTTATGCTGTGTTTCATACTCAATGATGGTGAAAGGTATTTCTCTTGTTTTTTGTGTGCCAACTCACTACCCCCAACCATGGCATGCACAGGCATGAGACTGGCCTTACTGTGGTCCTTTCCCACCCAAGGATTGGTGGGTCCTGGATGAGGAATGAAAAGGGATTTGGCCAACAAGTAGATTCAATATAAACAGTCATAATAAGGATATCAGGAGTAGTTTCCAAGAACCTCATGCTCTCAGGTACAATTTCAGAATAGAGAAACAATGAGTGACTCTCTTACTAAATAGTTCCCCTCTGGTGGCAGACAGGCATGAGGAAATAAAAGGGTCTTTAGTCATGGGTTATCTCCAAGTTAAAGTTAAAATTATTACTAAAGGCTAACTTATTTACATCCTCATTGCCATGAAGTTATAAAATGGCTTTGTTTGTTTGCTTTGTTTTTGAGACACGGTCTTAAGTATCTTAGGCTGCCCATGACCTTGCAATATATAGCTGAAGATGGCCTTGAACTCCTAAAACTCCAACCTCCGTCTGCAGATGCTGAGATTGCAAGCATAAGCCACCACAACTGCCTTATTCAGCACTGTGGTTAAAACACAGGACCCAGTACAAGCTAGACAAGCACTGCACAAACTGAGCTACATCCTCAGGCTCCAAAAAGCAATAGTACTCATATTTTCCAAATGGAAACTGTGAATTATTGAATTATCAGAGTTAAGCCTGTTGAAAACACACTTAACTCTTTCTTTCAACCAACCAATTCACTGAGCGTTCTTTAGCTCTAATTTGGACATTAAATGTTTTCTTAGGCAACAAAAGTAAATTATTGGAATTTATCCTTTAAATTATTCATTGACAAAGCATCCAGACCAATACCAATTGCATTTCTTAGAATATTCCCACTTCCTCAGGCTTAGTAGTACTCTAAGCTTCTTATTTCTGAGATATCATTCGACCTATATCCCTGTCATTGCCCATATATGTATTGGAGATTATATATGCATATGTGATATGTACATATACACATGTCAGTAGCTTTCAGCTGTACATTAACCAATGTTCCATTAGAATATTATCAGTACTATCATTATAGAATTATTTTTATTACTCTTATTTATTGTGTAGGGGCACAAGTGCCAGGACATACTTTTGGATGTCGGAAGACAATTTTCAGAAGTCAGTTCTCAACTTCTACCATGTGTGTCCTGGGGATAGAACTCTAACCTTGGTGACAACTGCCCTTACCAGTGCACTAACCCACCTTTACCAACCACACAACATAATTATTAACTATATTCAAGTGATGTTGGCAAATGTAAAATTGAAGAAGACATCAGATGCATCCTCATGAATTTAATCTTGAAGTTCAACATGAATAGATGACCCATTCAAGAACTTTATAAGTATATGCATATATCACATATGCATGTATAATCTTCAATACATATCTGTTGTTCTAGTTTCTATGTTGGGTCTGTGGATACAATAAAAGGAATACAAATACTATTACTGCTCCAAGAAGCTTAGGTATAGTAATAAAGGAACAAGAAATTAGTCAAACAAGCTGAGGCCGGAGGTAAAGACAGCAATTTTGATAAGAGCTCTTAAGGAAATATGACTTTTAGGTAGATAGATTGGCTTCCCCATGTCTGTGGAGTTGGAGACAAATTAGAGCTAATTTCATCATCCTTAAAAGTCTTTAGAATGGTGCTACACAACAGGCAGAAGATTTTTTTCTACTTTTTTTTATTAGTAACTTTTTTTTAAAAATGTTAATCAGAGGCTTTATAAGTTTGGTAATGCTCAATAACAAGATGCCCATACAATCAGAAGTATAACCCAATACCCAACCTAGATATACCAACTATCTTTGACTGGCAGAGATATGGGATATCTGCCTCCATGTTCTCTCTCTCTCTCTCTCTCTCTCTCTCTCTCTCTCTCTCTCTCTCTCTCTCTTGTCTCCTAGCTCCTCCTCTCCTTCTCCTCCTCTTCCTCTTCTTACTTCTCCCACCTTAGCTCCTCCTACATATCACCCTTCCTGTTAAAATAAAACTTTTCTATCAAAATACAATTAGAACATAACTATACCAATCTGTATCAGTAAGGTACAAGATAGACCTAATACTCAATTCATCATTTTGTTGACTAAGCAGAACCTCTGTCATCTCTCCTAAATAAAAGACTTAGTTCTGAACCTGACTTTTTTCTTGGCTTTAGAATGAATGTCAGCTGAAAACCATCCTCTCAAATCTTTTCTCTCAAAATAAATAGCCAGGATTGACTATAAGACTATAAGTCTTCAACCCAGTCAGAAATCCAGAATGACTGAATTATCTGAAATTATGGGAAGCACAAAGCATAGCTTCTAAAACTTAGCCAATTTATAGAGACCGCTGAACACCTGGACAGTCTCTATACTACAAAATGTTGAAACATCCAATCTTCAGCCTTCTGACCTAGGATCATCTGACAGACCTAGTGATGCAGAATTATTAAGGACTGATTACTCTGTCTTGGCAGATATAATCAGTCGACTATTTCGCAGTGTGTCCTTTTCTGGATAGTAATTTGTCTGTAGATGAAAAGAGGCAATTCATGCCTAGTGGTTGTCTCACCACAACTAGAATAACTCCAAAGATGCTCAATTTCTTCTTAGAATCCAAGACAGAAGATTCTAAACATCTGGGATATTTAGAAATGGTTAAAGATGAGGACTGTGAAGATTTGGTTTTCTAAAAATGAACCCAATGATCTGTTTTTAAAGTACTCTCTTATGGATACAGTTGGTGATTAAGATTACTGTAAAAATGTTAGTATTCAATATTGTATGCCACCACCATTTTAAAAGACTTTTTCAGATTGCAGAACTAACCTAAGATATGTTGGCTTTGGTACAAAAGGAAAAAAAACAAAAAAGCACTGGACTATGAGTTAATAGACTATGCCTTCTGCTAATCGAAACTGTTTCTTCCAAAAGATGAAGGTGTAGGTAACAAAACTATACAATGTTCTAATTACATGCACTAGAAAAAAAAAGTACAAAATGGCTTGCCCAAGAAAGGGAGACAGTAGCTTGCTCTGCTCTTTTTCAGCTCTTCTCTGTGTTGGATTCTGTCTTAGGCAAGCTCTTTCCACACAGAGTCAAAAAACTATCTGGAGTTCAGAGCCTCCCAGAAAACAGCCCCTAGAAGTTGATTGTTTCTTCTTACACTAGCAAGTCTCTCAGGGGCTTCTATTGTGTGTTGGGTCCTGTGCCCAAACATAGCCTAATCACTGTAGTCCAAGGAGTGACCCTACTAGCCAACCCAGATAGCATTCAACTCCTAGGATACAGAATAGGGTCCACACACTTGTAGATTCCCTGAACACTCAGTGGGAAAAAAAAATGATGCTGCACAGATAGAAATGTGAACAGGCTCTACCATGGATTATTTTACATTTTTAAAAATTAATATCCTACTATCCTACACCTGCTGACAGAGCTGAGGCAATATGTATGCTCTGCAAGTCTTTGCACAATGCCTGTTATGACTTCCCAAGGAAGTTTTAATGGCCCTGCCAACACACTGAATGGCGGTTTGCATCGCTGGCTTGCTCTGTCATAAACATAATGTGCTTTGCGTCTCTTCACAGTGTATACATCTCCCTTTTGAATTGGCCACTAATGTTTTCCTCTCAGAGCATTCTGGGAAGGTAGGTGCTGTGTACCTACGCTCCAAGACTTAAGAGCTGAAGAATAGTTCATCAGTTTGTCCTGCTAAGAGCATTACGGGCACAAGTGATTTTGACAAGGATGTAAAGGGGAGATGACAGAGGAGAGAAAGGAGTGTGACCTCCACTGCAGCCTAACTCCAACCACACATGAGCAGAGAAGGAGAATTCACTTTTGGGGCTAGTCCCACTCTTACTTTCTACATCTGAAGGTTCTACGGAGTCTAGGCTGCTGCTGAGACCAACATTCCCTTCCTTGGAAAGAAGAGAATGCAGTGGTTGGCTTGTTTTGCATTATAAAGGGACCTCATATCAATAACAATAAGAGATAATTAATTAAAACCCCGAAAATTGTCCTTGTCCTCTTCTGTTCCTCTGAATAATTTATCACCACATCATTAACCAAGCCAAACAGAGCCAGGACCTGTGAGGAGCAGGTATCTCCCTTCAATTTTAATTTGCTTTTTCCTGCCTGTCAACCATCCACACTTCCTGTCTTCTGAACCCTTTGGCTATAAGGACATTTTAATCCATATCTCATGATTTTTTTTTTTCCTAATTCCACCTCAAAAGCCTCAATCTACAAGTCAAGCAACATTTGGTGCATCCCAACAGCTTCCCTCCAAAAAAAAAAAAAAAAAAGGAGCTGATATGACGTTGTCCCTCAAGAAAGACAGATCTTGTACCAGGACCCCAGGGAACCCACAGAGAAGCCATCCTTGTCCTCTGTAGGGCATTAAGTATCGCTCTAGCTCTGTTATTTTTGGACACTAAAATTGCAGAGCTGCATGCAACGTTCATTCCAGCAGCAGGCTCAATTAGCAATATTGGCAGCTGAGTTTCTGTCTTACCCCACCTAGTTGGTTAAGGACAAGGCTGGGCTGTTAGCTCCTCCCAGGATGGCCTCTGAATTATGGTGTATTAAAGTGACACAATGCCCATATATTACAATAGGGACCCAGCTTCCAACTAAAATGTTTGAGGCAGACAAGACTATCACCAAGTGACTGCCCAAGATAAGTCACTTCTGATAAATCTTTGAGGAGGAAAAAAACAAACAAACCAAAAAAAAAAAAAAAAAGCCATCATTTTTATTTCTCACGAATAGATGGTAGCATTTTTAATGTAACCAGGGATGGGGTGAGGACACACATTATGCAAATGGAGTAACAAATGTAAAATGATAAATTAGCAAGCAACTATTTAATTATTACCCTGACTAATTCCTGTAGATTGTGCCACAGCTAATGAACCTGAACTTGTCCTGGTTGACTGCCGTGTTCTGTGGAAACATTTCCATTTGGTCTGTCTGCGGCTTCTGCGGCTCGGTGGTGAAGGAGGTGGCATCTGTTTAATGAGTCCCCACTTCATTACAGAACTGTACCACTTACAGACCCACTCTCCTTCAGCATGCAGGCTGTGTACTCTGCCGCTGTTCTAAAGCAAATACTAATTTATGATTACCTGTCACATTAGGCCATTGAAAACTGTACTCACACTGGTTCACACGAGCAGAATGCTAATGAACTGATTATGGACTGTGGCGGTCGGTGTTCCTTGCTTATAATCCATGGACATAAATTCAGATCCCAGTACAATATGGGATCTGGAACAATAGATGCTGCTTAAGAGGTAGGAGAGGGAACGGGAGGGTGGTGTTGTCACATGAAAATGCGCATACCTCCCAAAGGCCAACAGACTGAGCAATGACCTAATTCAATGGTGCACGGAGCTTCGGAAACACCCACCACACCTTGTCAGGGACCGAGAGGAAGATGAATGACTCTCTGACTATTCACCTCTTGCCATGGTCATTACCTAATTGAAGTCTGATGGTCAAGTGAGGTAGATCCTGCCATGGTGATTGCAAGCCTCTATTGTGAGGAATAAATCCTGTAGATGTGTCCTAAAATGGTGCTTGCAGAGAAAATTCCAATCAATAACACTTCCAAAACGCCGCTTTTCATCTTCGCGTCTAATATTTACCCACAGGCTCTCTAACACAGCGCTCTCTCACCGTGTTTCCGCTTCACTCTCCCATTACAAGCATGCGGTTTGCACTTCCAAATACAATGTTAAGCAAAATGCCTCATTAAATCTGCTTTTTCTTCAGTTGATCCCCTGTAATTTGCCCCCATAAATTAAAACTATGGGAAGATGTGATTTTGCCATTTTACTGGCTGTACGCTTGGTTTGTTTTTATAGACCTGACTTCATTCTGCCTGGGGACACTGGGGTTTGCTTTAGAGCATGCTCTCCTAGCTGGTTCAAGGAGCACCATAAGTGTCACCAATTCTTGTGTGACAAAATCATAATCTTTGGTCAAATACTACTCAGAACATCAAACATGAGGCTCTTCCCCTGAACTCAAGGTCTTCTCTGTCACCCCCTCCTTCCTGCCACCTGCCACACACACACACACACACACACAGAGACACAGGGACACAGAGACACACACACAGACACACAGACACACACACACACACACACACAGAGAGACACAGGGACACAGAGACACACACACAGACACACAGACACACAGACACACACACACGGGCTTCCTTCATCTTTCCTTATTTACTTCCTTCTTGTTCTCTCTCTTCTTTTTGTCTGCCTTGTCTTTACTCTTTAGTTAGAGACTACAACTCACAAACAGAGCCTCTGAATGCTTTTTTTTTTTTTTTTAAGTTTCCTTTGCTCAACTATTAGGGCCTTGCATCCTGCCTGACTAATAAAAGACAAAAAGAAAAAGAAAAAAAAAAAAAAACCTACCTTTGATCTCATTTTTAAAAGAAAATAATAGGTAAGAAGATGTACAAACCTTTCCTACACATGCTCTTTATACATTCTAAACAAACTGGTAACCATTTTAACCTCAGGCCTGCGGGTCTCTTACAGACCTGACACCTCTGGGAAAGCTGCCTTCACACCTTGCCTCTTTCCTGCCACCGTGAGTGAAACAGGCCCTCATTTAAGCTGAAGCAAACATGGGTTCTTGCTCTAACCAGCCGCTATGCAGCACTGTAATGCGTAACTGTGAGCTTGCGCGTGTCTGGAATGAGAAAGCAGGACAAGAAATGACTGCTAAGAAGACTCTTTTCAACTTTACTGTTTTGTAATTCCACGCTCTTAACGATGATTAAAGGAACCCTAATCAGCACAAGTCCAAGACTGCTAAATTGCTTATATTAATTTTAACCACATTTCTGGTTTACTCTCAGGAGACAAAACCAGTTCTTAAAAATTAGCAATTTTCTTCAGTGCACAAATGAAGCCATGCGGTGCCCTATTTCAAATGAAGCCCCCCGTTTAACCACGGTAACCTTGACCTGCTATTCCCTAAAGGAAACCAAAGCTCAATTTGTCCTTGTGATGCACTGTCTGACTCCCTCAAAACACAAATCATAAATTATTGGTCAAAGTTGTCAGTAGTTTTCTTTTTAATGGGCTCTGAAGAATCTAGAACCTAGTCGTTCATATGCTTCTCTTAATATGAATACAACACAAGATTTCAGATTACTCAACAGAATAGTTTTCATAGTACCTTGTTTAAGCTGTAGAAAATGGAAGCAAATTAGTTAATTACTGTCTCCAGCCATATGGATGCTAGCACATTCCTTTTTCTCGCCTATAATGAACTCCCATTGCCAGCCAAGAGAGGGGAGTTGTGAACAGCAGTGCAGGTTTTTTTCCCCCTACATAAGCAAATTGCTTTTCCTGATTTACATGGGAAGAGAGAGCCCGTGCCTATTTACACACTGAATAATCCAATTTGCTTATTTTGCAAAACAGCCCCTTTCCCCTTCTTGGCTGCACTAGCAACATGCAGGCTCTCAACTAGAGGGAAAAAAAAAGAATATGCTTCAGATAAAAGGCTCCACAGTGACTGTGCCCAACTCAGTCAATAGAGTCTACTTCTAAAGAAGGTAGACAGGAATGAGAAATGTCTGGTTGTATGCTTATAGAAACCTGGTGCACCAAATGTCCACAGGAACGCTCATGTGTAACAGAGATCCTAACCGACATTGAAAAACTACGAGATTTTCTGATAAGCTTTCATTTCAATTGTAATAAAACACTTGCCAAATAAAATTTTGCTCATTTGCCCAATTCTCAAAAACCCATTCTTTTGAGGTAAGAAATGGTCTATCAGCTGTTAAATATTACTTCATTAGATTAAAATATATACATATCTGTAAGTGTTGGTTAAGACTTAGGTATATGTCCATAGCTCAGTAACCCACAGGAATTAAAACAGCTGGGTAATACCAGTTGAGAAAGGAGCCTGTGAACAAGGGTTCAGTTAAGGAATTAGACTCAGGAGGTACACGTGGGGCAAGAGAAACTTCAGCTGGATTTTGTCTTCCATAGTTCATCAGAGAGGACATGTGCAAAATCCTTTTGTAAGCATTATCTCAACAGTTTCAACTCAGCAGCAGGCTGAGAAGAGAGAACGCACCTATTTCCAATGTATTTTTCATGAGCTGGGCAAATTTGAAATTGTGCAGTCAGGTTCCTATGGCAGTGAGCTTGCTGTCAGAGCTTCTTCATGGCAAGCCAATCAGCCTCAAAGACAAGGGAAGGGAGGCAGGATGGGTGCGGGATTCGAAGAGACAAAAGTGACCAGACTTCCAGTCCCAGGGGACCCCTTCCCCACAAACAGCATGGTGATAGAAGCCCTGCAACCTTCCTTGGCTGATCCTGTGGGGGGAAAAAAAAGTGACAAGCAAAACTAATTTAACGTGGCAGTTGCTGAGCATGTGTCCATGGAGAAGCCACCACCGAGTGTGTCCCTTCCTAAAGATCTTAGAATGAAACCGAGGCCCACGACAACCTCCTGGGTAGGAGGGACTCTGATGGGAGAGTATGTCTGTGTATATTTTCTCATACATGTGGAACTTGGTACTCTTTACTTCTGTATATATGTGTGGTCTACAATGCATTCACACGTAGATAATCTAAAAAGCCAAACCTGAAAGACTCAGTTCAGCTATAAGATCTGGCACGCTCTAGAAACGAAGTTCTCAGAATGGGACAGGGCAGACAAAGTAATTAGAAATGAACCCCAAAAACTGATATAGGAGTATTTAGCTATGCAACCATTGAGAGCTTGGAGAAGAGGAAGAGGGGTGTTCTGAAGCAGCTCAATATTCCTTACCACCCCACCCCGCCCCTCCCTATCCCTGCCAAGGTTTCCAAACAATTCACTCCTCAGAGCACCTCAGCCTTGAATGACCCTGGTGGCAAAGGGGGAGTATTGGAAGACACAGCCCTTCTCCCTCTCAGAAGCCCACTGTCCCTTCAGTCATCCTCCCTCCTGCCCCACACCTTGGGGAAGCCACCGGGGCTGTGACCCAGTGATAACCTGCCTTCATTCCATGTCCTCCAAGCAGAACTCCACTGGACCAGGGAGCCGTTCTCCCATCAGTAAGATGGCTCTCTGGTCACTCAACCTTTTCCTTGTCTTCCCTGGGACTATTATCTGGAGTCCAAGCATAGGCAGAAAGAAAGAATGATTCCAGATGAGAAAAAAAAATAACCTGCGTTGCCAAGGAGAAAGAGAGAGAGAGGGAGGGAGGGAAGACAGGTTTTTTTTTTTTTTTTTTTTTTTTTTTTTTAAGTTTTAAGAAATGCTGAAGTAATGATCCTGGCAACATGTTAGCAAAACATTAGAAACACTTTAGTAAGCAAATCATTTAATTATAGCCTTCTCCCAGGCAGTTTATATTGCTTGACCCCTGACCCTTCCTATTGCTGTTCCTAAACTCTGCCTGGGCTTCACACTTCCTATTCTTGTCACAGAATCTCTCCATCTTGTACCATTTAATATAGTGTGCTCCAGGTGTTCTGCGGTGAATGAATAGTTATATTACTACCTGTCAGACACAATCACACTCTATTCATCACTCTCGGCTGGCTGCATGAAGCCCGGCTTCCAGCAGGCTCCCTCTCTCTTTCCTTGTTCAAACGTCTGCGGTGCTTTCGGCCCATCTGTCAGGGCTGTCATTTAGAGGGAAAACAGTATCAGCGCTTTAAATATATGGAGTTCTCTATTGAAACCGCGCTGTGATTGAACCGTCAGCATTCTCAGTATCACAGACAGTAATTCATGACTGGTCAGGGCTCCATGGAGGTTGCTATTACTACAGTGACCCTGAAGGGTCATGCCGCGGGCTTTTGCTTTACAGTTTGGTCTATAAATAGTACAATTAACCTTTCAAGAATTAGAAAATGCTCTTGGATTCTCTTTATGTTTGCTTTGTGCTTTCATGCTTTAAAGCAACAGAAAGAAGAAACCCCTCTCTGAGACTGCTGAAATAGGTGCCATATGAGTTGGGGGGGGGCAGGGAATATACTGCATGGGCATGTCTCTCTCTCTCTCTCTCTCTCTTTCTCTCTCTCTCTCTCCCTCCCTCCCTCCCTTCCTCCATCCCTCCCTCTCTCACACACACATACACACACATCCATGCACACACGTATATGTTGTTTGGATATTGAGTACTTGCAATGCATGAGTATATTTTAAGCCACCGTTTGCTGTTTTGGAACAAGATAACATATGTTGAGATTTCAGCTGAAATTAAAAGGCTTCTGAATCTGAGATAAAATATGATGGGTGTAAATGAAAGGGGCTTATGTTCCTCCTTATGGGGAGGAAGTGGAGGCTTCCAGCCCTGCCTTTCAAAACCAGAGGGTTCCACCCTGTTTTCAGCCTCTTACCCAAGCAAAACACCTGCATTCCCAGCAAAATCTAGAGCAAACACACTCGGGAGCCAGATGCTGTCTCTAGTCTAAGAACATAATCCCCCAAGAAATAGAATTTAGAAGGCTGACCAAGCTGCCACAACACCTCTGCATCTGAAAACCTCAAGACCACTGAAAAATTTCTTCAGTTTCTTTTTCGAGAAATAACGAGACTGGCTCAAGGAAGGCAGCAGCAAAGCCCAGAATATAAATCTAAACTCCAAACCCAGCCTTTCTGTAATGGCAAGTCTATCGGACCACTGTCCCCACCCTTCCTCCCTGGAAACCTAAACCCAAGAGGTCCTCTTCTGCAGCATCTCTTGGCAGACAGTTACATTCTAAAACAGCAGTTCTCAAAGTGTGGTGACGACCTCTTTGAAGGGTGGAAGGGTATGACTCTTTAACAGGGGTCACCTAAGACCCTCAGAAAGCACAGGTATTTTACATTACAATTCATAACAGTAGCAACATTACAGTCATGTAACAGCAATGAAAATGATTTTGTGGTTGGGGTCGCGACACCATGAGGAACTGTGTAAAAGAGTCACACGGCATTAGGAAGAATGAGAACCACTGTTCTAATGAATTCTGAGCCACCTCTAGGACTGGCTCCTGAATCCCAGGGGAGTGTCCTTCTCTGTGTCTCCACTCCCATGTTGTGTCTCACAGCACAGAGTGCAGATGCAGGATGCTGCTTGGTTGTGTCTCAGATGAATGTGTGATCGCTTTCTCCTCTGCAGGATCGCATGAAGACCACATTACGCCTGCTATTCCCATTGCTCAGGCAGCACAGAGGGTTTTCCCATGAAGCTCTTCGATGGACAAAGCCAACAAGCTCATTTAATTTGCAATGCAAGGTTCCGTGGCTAAAAATAACTGTCCACGTGGATCGCTGTATTTCTTTGCTTCGTGTGCAAGCTTCCCCCCTACCCTGTTGCTCTTCTCCTTTAAAAAGAGAGACAAGATGTGGGTGTGTGAGGGAGGAAAGCCACAGACCTAGCAAATGGTCTTTTATGACCATCCTCTGAAAGCAGAATAACATTCCTGGTTTTAAGCTTCCTCCTTCTCAGGGAAGTGGGATGGGGCAGTTTGTCAGCTAGCTCAAAGGTCTTCAGGAGACAGAAGCAGGAAGAGAGGTTCGAGGAAGCCTTCTCATTACAGCTATCTTCTAGGGCTGTTCTCAGACCAATTCACGCTCTACAGAAGCAAAAGCCTCTGTTTAACATCGCCACTGAATAAGGATGATTAGGAGATCATCTCTTCCCATTAGGGTGTGTGTTTCAATCATGGAAGGCAAAGAGGGGTACCCAACAAGCTCATGTCGTCATTGTCATCCTTTGTGACTGCTTCCTCTCTCCCTGCCCTTGGCTGGAAAGCAAAAAGCCTTTGCTTATTACAGAGGCAGAGTAAGTGCCGGTCTCATCCCATTAACTGTCACATTACCAGGCTCTGTGCCATCCCATTGGAGTTTCACTGAACATTCAGAATTGCTTAATTATGTACAGTGAAGACAATCTGCTGAGACGTCCCTTCTTGATTAACACGGGAGGGGGAGGGGAGGTGAAGGGTCACCTGGAAGACTCAGCTCACTCTTGCCTTGCACAGAATTTGGTGTGCAAAAAGGCTTCTGGGAGTAGGGGAAAAATTAATTAAAGAACATTTGGAAGGAAAGCTGCTTACATCTAAAGAGAAGGCTACTTTTGATTCTGCAGACTAGCAGCAGATATCCCCCACCCTCCCTGTGTTGGCGTTCAACTGCATAGTGCATTCCTTATAAATTATACCACCCCATGTTAATTATAGTGTGCTGACAGCGATTGTCATTACTAAGCCAGCTACAGGCTTTGTGTGCTCCATTTTAATAGCTGTTTGTTCTGAGGAATGTGGCAGAGCTATGTAGTGGCTGAGCCCAGCCATTTGCTAACCTCCCTTCAGTCTCTCACACTGGCTCTATTTTCCCACCTCCTCTCCAGGCCCCTCACTGGCCCTCTCCCTGCAGCAAAGCAGATGACTAGGTTACTGTCTAGAGAGCCCAGTGCATTCAGAAACCAAGGCTTGTATTGTGCTATGCTTGTTGGGAGCTTTTCAAAGCTGGACTTTGAATTGTTTGCCTTTCTCCTTTATACAACCATGATATATATATATGTGTGTGTGTGTGTGTGTGTGTGTGTGTGTGTGTGTGTGTGTGTCTGCTCTAATCTAATGGGATATTTGGAATTCCTTCTAAAATTCTAATTTGGATGCCTTCTAAAGGCAGGTGGAGCTCAGTGACCAATCTTACCTGCATCCATAGCACTAGCCTGGATGAGAAGATGCTATGATGGTAAAAACTAGCCCAAACCTGAGAAAGGACCTTTACATTTCACAGTTATTCTTGTAATCCTCAATAGAACAAACACATACTCAATGAACATCTACTATCTGCCAGAGGCAAAGGGTTAGACTCCTGAAAGCAAAGATGAATAAAATGTGGTCTCTTGGTCTTCAGGGTCTTAGAACACAGCAGGGGAACAGATGTGTCAATAAATAATTACCATTCCATGTGTAATAATAGAAGTGGGAACAGAATTTTCTCTTGGCGTCATCATCCTGTGGCTACAGATGTGGTCCCATTAGCAGGACTAACTCAATTTTCTATGCTTTGGGAGCTCACCATTTCCCAGAATCTCCACACAGGACTCTCTTGTCACACATAATTCTGATCTGCCAGCATATCTGCTTAGGTCAGGTGCTTTGCCTCCTGGGAGTCACAACCCCTGTCCTGCTGTGACCTCCATTTGAGGATCACACTGTCTTCAGAGTTTCCAGAGCAGCTCACCCTGTTCTCCAAAGGTGTCAGAAAAGAGTCCTATCAAGGCTGGGCTGGAATGCAAAATTCAATACTGTCCCTAGGTTTTGCCTTCACCACCACATCTGAGCCTTCATTCCCGACCACATTCCAAGTGCCAGGTCCCTCCTCAGGTTGAACATTCATGAGAGGTTCCTCTGCCTTCTTCTTGTAGAGTGGCTTTGGCAGGATCTACTCCTTCAGGGCACACACAGTATTCTCTCTCCTTAAACATCAACAACAGCTTATTCTGGATGTCTTGACACATTCAGACACCCCTGCACACACACACACACACACACACACACACACACACAGGCCAACATATCCCACAGATGCAAAATGAACTGTAAGAAGGAACTAGTGTAATTTCACAGTCTATATAGACCAGTTTCACGGGAAACGTGGCAAACCAACTTTATCAGCTTGGGAACATCCATTGTCATTCTCTTTACTGAATCTGTTCTGTGTTCCACTAACAGATTACCTGAGACTAGATAATTTATAATGGTAAAAGTGTTTCAGCTCACAGATCTGGAGGGACAGCAGCAAGACTAAGTAGCTAGTATCTGGAGAGGAAATATTGACTCTGTTATCTCATAGCAGAAGGTATCGAGAGCTAGAAAAACAAAGGAGGGGTGAAGGGACCAAAGTCTCCATTTCATCATGCACCCAAACACCATGAGACTGCAGGTAAATGCTGCAGCACTCTGCACCAGCTTTGAAGAGCAATCCCCATGAGATGAAATACGGCCATTTTATATTTCCAATCATGACAAAAGGAAATCTAGGAATATTTACAGCATTGAGTTCAGAACACCAATATTAAAATGCAATGGATAAGCCTTGTCAAAAAGCAGAAATTTCATATAAATCATCCACCCACCCCTACCCCAACAGGCACTTGAGAGCTGGTTTTGAGGGCTGCTATCTATGTCAAATGGGATGATGTAAACACCCAAGCATCAGCCTTTTTCTATACACACCTTGACTTTAATCTGAGTAAGTCTACCATAAAAAGGGATATCTCAGGGGCTCACTAGCCAGCAGGGCTCAATGAGAGACTCCGACAAAACAAAAGAGACAAAATTGAGGAAGATAGCCCATCAACCTCCGGCCTCCATATGCACCTACATGGGCAAGTACACCCAAAGAGTGTGCACAAATGCACACAGTGCATAGACACACACACACACACACACACACACACACACACACACAGAGAGAGAGAGAGAGAGACTCACATTTTGAAAAGTTGAACATACTACTTTTAAAATTGATTTAAAAACTTTTAGCCTAGCATTGGTGGTGCACGTCTTTAATCCCAGCACTCAGAAGGCAGAGGCAGGCAGATATTTGAATTTGAGGCCAACCTGGTCTACAGAGAAATTTCCAGGACAGCTAGGGCTACACAGAGAAACCCTGTCTAGAAAAAACAGTAAAGAAAAAGAAAGATAGATAGTGTGATGGTTTGTATATGTTTGCCCCAGGAAGTGGCACTATTAGAGGATGTGTGGCACTACTGGAGTAGGTGTGGCATTGTTGAAGTAGGTGTGTCACTGTGGGTGTGGGCTTTAAGACCCTCATCCTAGCTGCCTGAAAGTCAGTATTCTGCTAGCAGCCTTCAGATGAAGATGTAGAACTCTCAGCTCCTCTGGCACCATGCTGCCTGGATGCTGCCATGTTCCTGCCTTGATGATTATGGACTGAACCTCTGAACCTGCAAGCCAGCCTCAATTAAATGTTGTTCTTTATAAGACTTGCCTTGGTCATGGTGTCTGTTCACAGCAGTAAAATCCTAACTAAAACAAACAGAAAAAAAGAAATCTAGAAAAGAAAAATAAAGCTTTTAAATGGTTTGTTTATGGTTTATGGTTTTTTTAATTTCTAATTTGCTTGTTGATTTTAGAATTTGGCCCCAGTATAAGCTACCACTCAACTGTAAACATTGTGGCATGTACAGGAACATCTCTACATTTTAGTATAAAAATGGCTTTACAGTGTAAGACTTCATTAAAGGACAGAAAAAAGATTGTATATTATATGTTAGGTGTTATATAAACAGGGCTGGGTCATACCTGTAATCCCAGCACCTATAAGATTGACACAGGAAGCAGTGAGTGCCTGGTCAGACTAGGTTACAGAGTGAAGCCTGTTTGCCCCGTGTTCCTGTAAAAATCACAGTGCTGTATGAAGCATAAATCATAGTATGATCTCTCTTTGGGCTTTTTGTTGCAAAGTGACATGCTTAACTCTCATCAAACCATTTTCTTACAAGACTTACTTGATATCAGAAACATATATATTTATCATTTATGATGGAAAAATGTATATTTGCATTAAATAAATAGAAGTCCTTCCCAGGAGATAAAGACCTATAATCTCATTTCGTAATCACATCCCAAAGTTCACCAGATCTGAGTATTTGGAACCACTGTTTTCTGTAATGAATTTGCTTCTCCCGCAAATTCATGTTTTAACCTCAAACAACTAAAACAATTTAGACTCAAATGTCCTCCCAAACAATGAAGCTCTTTTCAAAGATCAAGATTGGTTTGCACAGACCCACCCAACGGACGGCCACTTAGGACACATGCACACATAGCTGTGCATTTTGTATGGCACTAGTGGTCCCCCTGCCATCTCCAGCAGCAATGGCACATGTTCTTTGGGTATATAGGAGGGCTCACCTGCCTCCTTGTTTGGACACAAAGACCTCTTAGCTAGACAAACCTTTCACTCATTCCCATGGCTTTTGTAAAAAGCGCTCAGGCAACCACAGAGCCTGCCTTTCACAGAACCACCCCACATCACTTCAGCAAGCTCCCTGTTCAACTTCTTGCTCACCAGAAATCTCTGCGGGCCTCTCAGCCAGCCCCATAGGCTACTCATACCTCTTGCATTCCGTTGCTGTTTCTTTCAGGAATCCTGTAACATACTTAGAGAGGAAGTTCTGGCCTCCTGTCAGCAGCAGTATTACCACCTGGACTGCTGCGAGCAGACAGCAGATGCAGACAAACACCTTACGGAGACAACAGAGCAATCATGGGCTCTATAGTCTCTAGATAGTTTGCTTTGCACATGAGTCAGGTTCTTGGGTAAGACACCTTACAGCACAAGACAGGTTAACAACAGCAAAACAAGCATTTATTTGATAGGGGTTTTCTGTAATACAAGAGCTCTTATAAGGAAATGAAGAATCAAAGTAGTTCAGTACATAGTTTTATACGTAGGTGATGGAGATGAAGACAGACACAGGAGAGAAGTATGGCCAGACAAAGGATGGAGGGGAGGGGATGGCAATAAACTGTGAGATCTCAGCTTAGCCTGTGTGTGTGCATTCTCCTGTGTCTTCTGGAGTGGAATGTGGAGTGAAACAGTGTTGTGGGTTGCCCTGACGCTGTTTGTATTCTGTTGTTAATTCTGCTCCCCACCACACACACACACACACACACACACACACACACACACACACACATACACACAGAGTTGATCACACACTCAGGTGATCTCATTTGAACCTTTTCCCCATTTTAACTGGTCAAATAAAGGCTAGAGCCTGTGACTGGACAGTGGGAGGAAGAGGTGGTACAGGAGGTCTTTGAGAGTGGGGGTCAGGTAGGAGGAGAAGGAAAAGGAGGAGAGAGGACAGAAGAGGAGAAAAGAATTGAAGATGGAGCAGACACATGGCTAGGAGAAACTGCAAGTAGCAAAGGGTCTCACAGCAGGGGGATAAGTCAGTATAGTGACAGAGGTGCCCAATCTAGGCATATAGCTTATACATGTAATAGCTGGATTATGGCCGGGCGGTGGTGGCGCATGCCTTTAATCCCAGCACTTGGGAGACAGAGGCAGGTGGATTTCTGAGTTCAAGGCCAGCCTGGTCTACAGAGTGAGTTTCAGAACAGCCAGGGCTACACAGAGAAACCTTGTCTCAAAAACAAAACACATACACACACACACACACAAACCTGGATTGTGTGTTTTTAATATGGGCTTATTGGGGTTGTTAATTCCTGCAATAGAACAAAGATACAGATCAGTTGACAGAATGTTAGCATGGCTTACACAAAGCCAGAGATTCGAACCCAGCACTGCATGAACTGGGTGTTGTGGCATGCATCTGAAACCCCAACTCTCAGGAGGGGGAGGCAGAAAGACTGGAAGTTCAAGGACATTCTCAGGTACATAGCTACTCTGAGGCCAGCCTGGGCTGCATAAGGTCCTTCTCTCAAGGATATTCTTTACTGTAACAAGAGATCTCATATTCTGCTTCGGAAGGAAAGTGGGGAAGGGAAGGTGAGAGTCTTCCTGCTTCTGCATGTTTGTCAAATGCCAAGGTACCATATTTAGATTGGCATACCATGAGAGGAGAGGTGAAGGAGGGTTCATCTGGGGTACTTTGCTTTCCAGTGAAAACCGTGTCTCATGGGGGATGACTCCTGTCACACCACTGCAATGCCTTATTTGTAGTCATAACTTCATCCACATGCCTACTCTCTAGAGCAGTGGTTCTCAACCTTCCTAATGCTGCAACCCTTTAATACAGTTCCACATGTTGTGACCCCCAACCATAAAACAATTTTCATTGCTACTTCATAACTGTAATTTTACTACTGCTATGAATCTGATGTAAATATGCAGGATGGTCTTAGGTAACCCCTGTGAAAGGGTTGTTTGACCTCCATGACCCACAGGTTGACAACCACTGCTCTAAAGAGCTGATCACTATGCTGGGCACTCTCTGATAAACTGTCAACTCAGAAGGGACGGCTGTCCAGGTCTATGGCTTCACTGTTCCACAGGACACCTTCAAAACTGCTTCTCAAGAATTCCACATTTGCCGAATGGTTAACTCCAAGATTTATAAAGTGACTCCTCCCAAGCAATACCCCTGCTTTCTAACTGTTTGTACGTGAACAACTTGCTTGTCTGACAGGCACAGCAAAATGACATTCTTCTGAACTCCGAATTTCTTTGAGTTCAGCTAAGAGTGACTGAATTATCACCTGTGAAGAAGGTAGGAACCGTTATGCACAATAATCAAGAATAAATCAAACCGTATTTGATAAAATACAGGATTACATGATATCAAAGGGTAACCTGTGTTTAAAAGGCTTTTAGCATTTCAATGTTTACAAATAATCCCCATTGTTAAAGGGATATAAAAGAAACCCTGATGTTTAAAGATAGCAATTTGTAACCTTTTTTTTTTTTTTTTTTTTTCATTTCAAGTATCTACTCGATGATAAACTCATGGTAATCTGGGTGTGCAGTTCATACTCTGTGAACTTGAACTCATGAATTTGAACTGGTTAACTGGCATGTTTGGAGATGTGACATCAGTGCTTAGTGGCAGTTGAGTATCCTGTACACTGCGGATACAGGCAAATATGGGAACAGTGGGAAAGGAGTGCTAAAATTAATGCCTAGGTTGTCAAAACTTTGGCTGTGACCACATAGTTCACAAAAGCAATTTAAGGAAGAAGAGGTCTGTTTGGGCTCACAGTTCCAAAGGATACAGTCCATCATGGAGGGGAAGGCAAGGCAGGAAGAACAGGGATGGATGGTCCCTTGCATCTGTAATCAGGAAGCAAAGAGTCAATAGGAAGGAAAATTTAGCTTCAAAATCTTAAGGCCACACCCAGGTCCAGTGGCCCACTTCTTCCAGTGAGGCTAGGTGTCCTAAAAGATACACAACTTTCCCAGACAGCTTACCAGCTGGCTGCCAATCATTCAAACACAAGAGCCTGCAGCAAGCATTTCATATTCAAATCACAACTCAAAGCAAAGCAAATATAGAAAGCTAGTGCTTCTTTGAAGACTTGAGGTAAACAGCTAATGGTTCACCAATACCAGGCGAGGGATTCTTCCAGGGGAAGCTGCAAGGAAGAGGAAGTACACTTAGGCAGATACAGATTCCCAGGTCCCAGCTAGATTTCCTTCACTGGGGGAGGAGTCAAGCCTAGACACATCGTAAGAACAAAGATGTGAAAGTGTGATAGAGAACAAAGTTTAAAAGATGAGTCATGGAATCCAGTCTGAGAAGGAAACCAGAGAAAATAAAAGGGATTATGAATTTAGAGACAGGGGCAAGGCCAAGTTTATGGGGCTTTTAACCACATGTAAAATACAAACAACAGATCATGAGAAAGGTAGTAAGTGTGTAATTATTGGCTATATCTTCACTTGACTTTCTTGCCTCAGTGGTCAAACACAGACATGTATTTTGCTATTGTACCTTACAGAGAATCTTGAGTGAAGGACAGATCTCTGTAAATTTCAGATTCTTTTTTTTTTTAAAAATGAGTATTTGGGGGCATTCTACATTTACAACTTAGTTATATTAATTTTTTAAATTAGTACAGGTTTAATTGAAACCTGAAACAAATAAACCTAAAACTTAGCAGCCCATACATACCATAAATTGGAGAGGTTCCATGAAACTCCTATGATTCTAAACTGGGATTTGGGGCAACAAGTTATATGGGAGGGGGGGGGAAGAGCCTCTACATCACTGGTTCTCAACCTGTGGGTCACGACCCCCTTGGAGGACTAATGACCCTTTCATAGGAGTCACCTAAGACCATCAGAAAACACAAATGGT
Source organism: Arvicanthis niloticus (assembly GCF_011762505.2). NCBI lineage: Eukaryota > Metazoa > Chordata > Mammalia > Rodentia > Muridae > Arvicanthis > Arvicanthis niloticus. Next base: position 34,454,644 of record NC_047671.1, read on the forward strand.
TACAATATGATTCATAACAATAGCAGCCACAGCTATGAAGTAGCAATGGAACTATTTTTATGGTGGGGGGGGTCACCACAACATGACAAACTATTAAAAGGTCATAGCATTAGGAAGGTCAAGGCCACTGATCTATCCAGTTAGCCAAGATTGTGAGCAACTAATCAACCTCTCTCTTAAGTAGATCCCAACTCTCAAGAATCATTTCTACTTTGATGTAGGTTAGACCGTCCTCCTAATCTGAAGCTCCCTTCAGTTTAAATAACAGGAGGTCAGCTAATGAGGCATCAACATGAGCTGCAACTCTTTGTCAATGCATTGGCCGGCAGCAAGGTGCTGGGAACCTCCCTCACTTCTGTCATGATACTGAGACGTGATCCATCTCCTCTGCCTGCAGTCATGACTTGTCACGCTTAAAATTTGTTGCTTACCTGCATAAATAATGAAGCTCACTTGAAGGAGAAATATGGTTTCTATATCAGCTGACAGTAAACGGCACACAGCATTATTTCATAATTTTGTTTATCAAAGTTGGGGAAACTACAGTTCATTGAGCCATGTGTAAAACACAAAACTCTCATGCATGCTTTCTTTCCCATGACTTTCATAGGAAAGCCAATCAAACCTTGAGTCATGATATAAAGGTTACCTCTCACCCAAAGATACATCTGTGGTCCTCAACTCTTGATGTGCATTAGACTCACCTGGAGAAATTGAGAAATGACTCTCAGACTCGGTGGTGGTTTGAATACAAATATCACCATAGGCTCTGGCATTTGTATGTGTGGACCCCAGTTGGTGGCACTGTCTGGGAAGACTTAGGAGGTGTGTGGGCTTGCTGGCAGAAGTATGTCTCTTGGGTTAAAATTTCAAAGACATCCACCATTCCTAATTTGCTCTCTCTGCTTCCTGCTTGTGGTTTAAGATATTAGCCTCAGCATCTACCCCAGCCACACTCTCTCTTGTTTGCCACCATGCCTCTCTGCCAAGACATGAAACTGTAAGCAAGATAACCCTTTCATTCTATAAGTTACCTTAGCCACAGTGTTTTATCACAGAAAAAGAAAAGCAACTAACACAGAATTTAGATTCTACAAAAGTTTCCGGTGTTTGGTCAGAGATAGTAATAATCCCAGAAAATAAACCACATGTTTAACAGACACTTAAATGAGACATCCATTCATAATGATGAATATAGCTATCAATCATATTATTAGAGTTTCTGCTTCTCAATTAGTGTTTGTTAAAAACATATTCATTATTAGCTAGTTAATGGTATCTCAAGCATTTAATCTTAATACTTGAAGGCTGAGGCAGGACAATTTCAAGGAGTTCAAGGCCAGTCTGAAATGTAGGGATTCAAGGAGAGTAAGCTATGCTATCCTTCAAAAATAAAATCTTGCTGTAGATACTATTCAGTTTGGTTGGAAGACAGGGAACTCGTGTTGAACTGGCCTTGCTCTAGAGGTTTTTACCTGCTGAGTGTCATAACGTCAGAAGAGGCCTGTGGGGGAGAATTGTCATCACCAGCCTTATCCATGATCTTTGAATGCTGTACTGGGGTCCATCCAGGCAGGGTGTGTTCACTGGTACATCACATGACTATGATGCGGATAACCACCCACTTCTTATTAAATTTCAGGACTGCTTCATGAGAAAAAAAAAAAAAAAAAGAATCTATCTGACAGTATAAATCTGTGGCTGGGGAGATAAGAGGTCTTTGCAAGAAAGTTATTGCTGTTGTTTTCTTAAATTGACATTATTTATGTACCCATCAAATTACCTTCTGTGTATTTAGGTTTATTTATCTCCATAGGTTGGTGCTCTGGTTAGCATTGGTCAAAACAAAACAAGACAAAACATATTGTCATGGACAGCTGTTACTACAGAGACTCATAACTTGCCAAAGCACTGTGAAGTCCTCAGCCCTACCTGGGATATCTACATCACTCCCTCTAAGGCTCAGGGAATAGTCTAGAGAGCAGAAAGAATCTCAAGGCCTGAGGAAGGGGTGCGAGCAGCCTGGAACACTGACTTCTGAGCACAGTGTGCTACTATACTCTTAAACCCACAAGCTGTGATTCCTTGAACTAGATGGGTTGGGTTGACCTTCTATTACAAAGGACTGAGGGGCTCACGAGGCCCTGGCCCTCCCTGGACACTTATAGGGAGTTCATTGTTGCTACAGGAGAGATGGCATTTTTTCATCAGAGGTGAAGTCCCTGGTAAACTGTCCATATTCCTGTAAATAATCCTTCACTCATGCTCCTGATTAAACTTGTTGATTTAAAGGAAGGAAGGAAGGAAGGAAGGAAGGAAGGAAGGAAGGAAGGAAGGAAGGAAGGAAGGGAGGGAGGGAGGGAGGGAGGGAGGGAGGGAGGGAGGGAGGGAAGAAGGAAAGAAGGAAAGAAGGAAAGAAGGAAAGAAGGAAAGAAGGAAAGAAGGAAAGAAGGAAAGAAAATGGGAAAAGGAAGGAGAGAGTAGAATGTGGCTAACTAGGATGATGAAGATCAGTGTCAGAGGACAAAAGAGAGAAATATGTTCAAAGTCCATTGTATATATGAATTAACATAATGAAACCTATTATTATGCATAGCATATGTGTAATTATGTATAATTAATAACATAAAAATGGAAAACAAAAAACCCCAAATATGCTAACATGAATTTGTTAAGGGGTATATATTAAACTTAATTTAAGGATTTACAAATCAGTCTGGCAGACCTGTGAATATCCAAATCAGCAATTGATAGGAAATCAGACAGGTACAAACCTAGAAAGCCAACTGAGGTGAGCCTCCTTTTCATAGTACCCCCAGGGCTTGCATAATCCCAAAATCCAGATACATTTCCTTAGGAGCATCAAGAAATAGAATCTAGACCTAAGAAATAGCTTGGCCACCCTGGCCCTGTGGCTTGGGGAACTTAGTCTAACACTTGGTTCTCTCATCTGGAAAGATGGGAATGGGCTTAGATTTTAAAAAACAAAAATCCTATTTTAATAAGGGTTCTCAAACACTCTGACCTCCCTTCTGGCCCACTATCCAAAGCTGAAGGAGAAGAGATGGTAAATAGAACAAGGGGAGGTTTAGAAATAGTCCCTTGGGGCAATTCCAATCTCTGTTTGACAGGATACCAGCAGTCCAGTTCTATAGTGTAAGGATACCAAACACAAGTCAGCAGTGGTGGCACAATCCAGCAGAAACACCCAGGCCTCCACCAAATTGGCAGGAGTCAGGGGGAGTGACCAGGATCAGCTGGGATGCCAGGAGAAGTTCTCTGTTGTGCCTCTCTCAAGGAAATAAAGGTTCAGGGAAGACAAAGATGAAGACTGGAGACCAACAAAGCCTTGCTAAGCAAGCATGCTGCCCATGTCCATTGGGTCCTATTTATTCTCTCTCCAAACACCGTGTGTCCTCCCATGGGTCTTGCCTCAGCAGAACACCATGTGCACATGTCTTAGCAAAACACCACATGAGTCTGCATCACATGACATATCCAGAAACTTCCAGTTTAGATGAAGTTTTGTTTGTTTGCTTTTAGAGACATGGTTGCACGTAGTCCAAGCCTTGAACGTTCTATGTAGCCAAGAACGACCTTTACTCCCTTCTTTTCCTCCTGCCTCTGTCTCCCAAATGCTGGGATTACAAGTCCCTGCCTCCAGCTGTAGAAAATGGGACTGAGCAATAATAGAATGATATGTACTTAAAACCAAAGCGAAATGGCTGTGTGAGGTGGCTTGTGCCTATAATCCCAGAACTCAGGAGGAGAAAGCAGGAAGACCAGGAATTCAAAGGCATCCTCAGCTTTATAGGGAGTCTGAAGCCATCCCAGACCACAAGAAGCTTCTTCCTAAGACAATTCCTTGTTTTTTGTTTTCTGAGGGTCTTGCTATATAGACCTGGCTGGCCTTGAACTTGTAGAGTTCTTCCTGCCTCTGCATCAAGTGTACGAGTTAACCCCTGTGTGCCACTGCCTCTGGCTACAACTGTCATTTTGTAAACTGAGGTAATGTATATAAAGGCACAGCATAGTGTTTGTTATTTTAAAAAAGCACTTAGCAGATGCTAATATTTTAATAACATTAGTGATATAAATGTTAATTATGTATAATTATAATAAAATAATATTAATTATATAAAATATAATTTAATGATACTCATAAATTAATAATGAAGACCCTCTAAAAATGGCTTCAATCAATTTTTCTCATTTTTAGTCATTTACTAAATCCTCATCCTTCTCTTCCAGTCAAGCAAATATGTTTGAACACGTATTATGCATACATCTCACAAAGCATATTTTCTACTTTATCCAAAGAAATCAATGTTCAAATACAATTATTTTTTAATATTTATTATACTTTATTTTATGTAGCGGCATATTTTCCCCACAAGTTGGGAGGAGCTAAGGTGGGAGGAGTAAGGAGAGGAAGAGGAGGAGTAAGGAGAGGAAGAGGAGGAGTAAGGAGAGGAAGAGGAGAAGGAGGAGAAGCAAGGGAGGCAGCGGTGGAAGAGGATGGAGAACCACACATGTACCGGGAGCAGTCCTGGGTAACAACTTATATCTAGGTTAATTAATTGGTTAACACCTCTAATTATGTGAACATCTTGTTAAATGAGCATTACTAAACATATAAAGCCTTTGGTTAATCTTTAGAGTCTCATTTTCTACCGGGTGCTGTGTGGATGGTGTGGATGGCGGGATGGTCTGGGCACAGCTCAGCCCTGTGGAGACAGCATGGAAGATTGGCAGAGCCATCTCTCATGCTGGTGTCTTGTGGGTGGCAGGGCCGGTGTCTCTGGCCACCTGACTGGGCAGCCTGAGCCAAGCAGCACTCCCACTGCAGCTGGTGGCCTCAGGCCTAGGCTAGTCGGGAACATGGCGGCTCTGTAAGACAAGACAGATCGGGTGTTGCCATTTTAAAATATCACCTTCAACAATTTTATGTGAGTAGTTGTAAGGATGCACATGAATCACATCCACAGGATGTGCCCAGGGACCAGAAGAGGATGCCAGATGACATGGACAAAGATGTACAGGCAACTGTGTGGCACCATGTGGATGCTGGGAACCAAACCCACATCCTCTGCAAGATCAGTAAGTGGTCTTAACTGCTGAGCCGCCTCTGCAGACCCTTAACTATTTTTTTAAACAACAATGAAAGAACATTGCCTATCATAGGAAGAATATTAGGCCGGATGACATTAAGTTTTAAAGTCTACTCTTGTATTTTTCTTCATAATATATATATTTTTTTTTCTTTGTATTTCAAAAAGTTCGCATTTGAAAGCATCAACATTTTGACGCATACATACATCACAGCTACCAAAACTGCTGAGATCTTACCTTCACACCCTGCTTTACCAAATAAAGGTCATAATGTTTCCTGGAATTATCCAATCTTTGGCTGCTACCATGAAGTTTGAAACCTTTATTTTGGGTTTGTTTTAATCCTTGTTTGTTTGATTTCATAAACCCAACCTCTTGGACCGAGGTTCTCTCAGTCGCTAGACAAGCAGCTTCAGTCTCACTCAGATGGAAACTTGCACATATCTGCAGCCCTACAGACAGCTATCTTCTCTGCCAATCAGCCAAGACCGAACTATCTGCCTGTTATTAAGCCCTTCCTTTATTCTTCATATACACTGAAGCCTGGGAATGCTGGCTGCTGTGTATGCACAATCTAGAGCATTGTCTCCCTTGTACATTTTTTCGGTGTCTCTTCCTACTCTGGGTGTGCACAGCTCAGTGCTGAGGGCTTTAGCAGGAGCTGTCTGCACATAGCCTTCATCCCGAGTTGAGCATCACACGGAAGAGCCTAGGGAAAGGCAAGAGCTGGGAAGATTCTCAGGTGAGAGAGGAAGGCAATGTAGAGCCATCAAACAGTCCGTTCACCTTCCTACAGCAAATGTCCAGCACAGGGCCAGTCCATGGAGAACTCTGTGAGACCTTTAAATTACCATTTCCTAGCTTTTACTACGAAGACTAAAACCACCTCCCACAAAACCATCATTACTCTCCTATTTGAACGTGCCTTTCCATTCTTCTACTTCATTGCACCCTATTAACCTTCAAGACTCCTTCGGCGTTGCCTTTGTGTCTAAAGATGGCTTTCCCAAATCTTTACTCGACCTCTACGAGATAAGAAATTCCTGCTCAGACTCACACAACCTTTGCTGTCTTTTTTAATTATAAAGTTCTGTCTCCACTACCAGGTTTCTAATTTCTCTAGAGTGACAACATTAGTAGTTACTCAGTACCTGATGTCTGAATGGCTGCAATACAACTAGGTGGTGTGGTTTGGATAAGAAACACATCCAATGGGCTCATGTATTTGCACATTGGATTGTATTGGGGACATCATGTATTTGTCCCCAATTGGCATTGCTGTTTGGGAAGGTTATGGGACCTTTAGGTTATAGAAGGGTATGGAAGCTTAGTGGAGGAAGTATGTCACTGGGGTGTGCTTTGAGATTGTATAGTTTATCTCCACTTCCTGCTTATTTTCTCTTTCTCCCCTCCCAATCCCTTCTCTTTGAGACGGATGAAATGTGACCAATCTGCTTCCTGTCAGGCTGGCCACATAGTCCCATCACCCTGCCTTTCCCTGCAAGATGAATCATATCCCCTCTAAAACTATAAGCCAAAAAGTATATATTTTTTTCTTCCCTAACCTGCTTTTTTTAAATGTCATTTTATCACAGCAACAGAACAATAATATAAAAGTCAATGATATTTTTGTGTAATCACCAAATATGTTAATATAGTGATATCATAGTGAGATACATTTTCCTTTAGATTTGACATGGAAAGTGTATTAAACATCAGAAGGTAATGTTGGCTTTGCAACAAACTTAAAATGTGTAATTTAGCTTTTTTGCAAATTTCTTAAATATATCTTAGAAATGTTTACATTAAAAAAAAAATAAGGTTGGTCAGCCCAGTCTCTGATTAGCTTAAAATTACTCTTTTGTTTGAGAAATAATAAAATACAGAATTTCACAAATGGACCTTTATAAAGAAGACTTAGAAATGCTAGCATTACTTCAGAAATGCTACAGATGATTTTTTAAAATAGCTCTCAACCATGTATTCAATCAAGTCATGTGAAATCTCTAATTTTCCTCCTGTAAGATAATGAGGTTTCACAAGTCTGATATACTTTGTGCTTAGCTGTGACTATCTTGGAATATATCAGAGTATTTATTCTTTTCACAGAGAAGATCACTGTGAAAACAGAAATAGAAAATTGGTTAAAAAAAAAAAAAACCAAGGATTCCCTTTAAAGATGGGAGAGGGATGATAAGAGAGTTCAGACTCAGAGATTATGGATTACTCTTTATTTAAGAAGTCTTTAGTGTTATAATTTCTATTTGATTCTTTTTCTTATAATAGTGTCTGGTTTTCTGATAAAAATTTTCCCTCTTGCTGTGTTTTTCTGAATATGTTAATCATAGCTGTGTTTTCATCTGTGTTTGATCATCCCTCTATCCAGAACATCTAAATCTATTTTGACCACTTGGTTTTCGGGCTGCTTGTGATGCTTGTGGCTATCTTATTAGGGAGCTGCTTTACTTATAAAACACTCATGGAGAACACGGGGAAATGAGAGACCAAATCTTTTGAGTTCGGACTCCATCTTAGAGAACCTGACCTAAGGTTGAACTCCAGGTAACTAACAAACTGGCACCTAGCACCAGTTTCCAGGTTACCTCCCAACAAGACCTGCACCTAGCATCAGTTTCTAGGTTACCCCCACAAGTCATCACCTCCCAGTAGAAAGCCTGCCCCTGACACTTCACTTCCTAACCACCACCAAACAGGAGAAAAACTAACGTTAAGTTTATGGGTTGACTCTCAGCACCAGCCAATTATGTTAAAGACCATAATGGCCCCCAATCAGATGTGTATCAGTCTAGATACCCACTCCATTCCTCTATAAATGCCTGCCTGAAACTAGGCCCAGAGCTCCACCTTCCTGCTGTGTCAGGGTTGGCAGGGAGCCCAAGCTCAAACTTGAATAGAGACCCTAATGTGATTGCATCGGAATCAGCTCCTAGGTGGTCTTTTTGTGGTTCATGAACATCTCTTGGCACAACAGAAAAGCATAGCTGCTTCCACAACATCTGCCTACAGGAACTTTCCCTTGTCGCCCATGAACAGGTGAACAAGTCATTACATTTATTTTGATATAATCATAACTGGGTTGACCAAGATCCATTGCAATCTTTGGAAGGTTTTTGGTGTCTAACTTCCCTTCATTTCTAGGATGTATCTTTGTGGGGCTCTTATCAATGAACTAGAGTTCTTCCTAGCAGCCTTCTTCCTTGTCATATCCTGATATCATCAACTAAAATTCTGTTCATATATATATATATATATATATATATATATATATTCCATCTTTCTTAGCCTCTTTGAGTCTTAAGAATTTCATAAATATTTTGAAGTGCTGGTCTTACAGAGCTGATTGTTTTCAAAATTTTGGGTCTTTCAGGATTCATTTGTCTGGGTTTCTCTCTGATGTGTAAGCATGTCTGTGGTTCCTCCAAATGAGTTGGTGGGGAGCATGGAGGAGTATCCTAGAGATATGTTTAAAACAAGATCTATTCAAAACTAAATAGCACTGAGACTGAGCCATTGTGGAGACTTCGATTACTGAGTAAACAGTGAGCTGAGCAATATAACAAGAACAAGACAAAGTTTGACAATTCATCGGAGGAACTTATGAGAAAATAGAAAGTTATTGATTTCTGTACCAGTCAGGGTTATCCAGAGCACTAGAAGAAACACACACATGTGCATGCACACACACATACACACACACACACACACAGAGAGAGAGAGAGAGAGAGAGAGAGAGAGAGAGAGAGAGAGAGTTATTAGATTAGTTTGACTTCAAGCCTTACGTCCTGAGAAGATGGTTCTTCTAGAGTGAGAAGTGTTTGATCCTTTCTCTTCTCCTCTTCATATTCTTTCCTAGCTATCTTTCTTCAAAAGAACATACATTGCTGTTATACTCTTGGAAGCAGAAAACTGCTACTTCCTGCCTGAAACACTAGTAAATCATAAGCAGTAAGCTTCCCCAATGGATTAAGAGTTTCTCTTTAGTTGTGGGAGTTTCATCTCATAATTGCTCAAGCACCAACCACAACTCAGGTGTGCCCAGGGCACAGCAGATGAATCCAACTAAAGCCCCCAAATTGCCTGCATATCCTTTATGTAAGTCATAATTTAAAGTCTGTGAAATAGGACCGAGTAAGATCCCCAATGACTGAGGAATAGTCAGAGTTCAGAGATACTAAGAGATTGCAAAGATCACCTTGCAATTTATATCAGAAAGGAAATACCAGCTTTTTCTCTCTCTTTAAAGTCTTCTTACTCCAAAACTATGCTGCATCCTTTCCTAACCTTTCATCTACCCTGAGAGAACACTGTCAGATGTGGTTTTTGTCGGTTCTTGTTGTGCCCACCTTTGGCTGGTTACTTACCCATTTGCTTATGTCTCTTTCATTGGTCGTACCATAGTCGCCCAATATCTCAGAGAATATTCACAGTAAATACAAATATAAGTGATGTCCTGAACTCAGCAAATGGCACCAAATGGCACTCTGTCCTTCCTTGTGGACATAATTTCATAATCAGTTGGCTCAAAGTCCCAGCTTGAATTTAATCTCAAAGCTCATTTGACTGTGCATTTCAGGGCAGAAGCAGCTTCAGTTACTAATAGATCAGCATGGAGCTCATGCACAGAGCCACAAACCGTTACAATGCGGCCAAAAACCTGACCTTTCCATCAGCATCAACCCAGAGCATTCGCCCAGGTCTCTAGTACCATTTATATGTGTATATTTATATACATTGTAAGGGATACGTTTTAGTACCACTCAAATGTGCCCCTTATTAAAAAAAGTTCTGTCTCTTAACTTCACTTACTTTGTATAAATTTAATCCTCTCCCAAACAAGATCTTGTGCCTTAGCTCACTGTGTTTAACATAAAACTTCTCTATATCTCCAAGGTTTATATAGCACACTTCCTTAACCTTTTCCTTTGCCCTTACCACTGCTGCCTATACCAGCAGACTAGCACATTCCTCTACATTTCTCGGAACACCAAGACAGAGGAAATGCAATGCCCTCCCTTCAACCAATTCACCACCCTTTCCTGATAGCAACTTTAAAGCAAGGCTGAGGTAGAATGGATTTTAAAGGATAAAAGTTGGAAAGTATTACTAAATAGTAATGGAGTTTAATTGTGAACCATGAATGAACAATACCTTCACATCTGGATACTCTATATGCTATGATTTATAGATCTATTTAAATAAAATGATAAAAAGATATCCCAAGTAAATAGAAAGAATTTTAAAAAGTAGGCCTCTATTAATATTAAAAAGATAAATGCCAAGACAGGATTACTGGAAATGGAGAGTGGGATATTTCATAGTTATAATTAATACCTCACATATATATTAATATCAATGTAGCAAGAAAACAAAATAAGTTTATAATGCTTCCAATAACAGAGGTTCAAACTCCTTGAAATAGTGATCACAAAATTAAAGTAAGGCACAGAAAAAGATCTACAACTATAGTTGAAAACTTCAAAGGTGCTTTTTAGTAATTGATATAAAAATATTGGGAACAGTAATGAGGATATAAAACACTTGAACAACACTATGGACGGCTTGATTGGCATTTACGAAGCACCAAATTCAACACTGTTTCCAAGTTCATATAAAAGATCAGATTAACATAGGCTGAGCATCAACAGTACACCAGTGCCATTGGAAGTGTATTTCTGTGTGTAGGTGGGGTATTTACACACATGCATCTCATCATTTTAATTATCTAATAGCTATACCAATAAAGACAGGGAGGCATAAACTGAGATAAAAACCTGTTATCTCAGCGAGGTATTTCCTTAACTATATACAAAGTATCTACACGCCTGATTTTACAAATAAACTGTAGCTCTTTAGAAGTCTCTGTTGTGTCACCGCTGGAGCTCTTTAGCTCTCTTTCCTTGAGTTTTACCTGTATCGTGCCAGCTGCTTCTCAGTTGCTCTTGCAAGCTTAAGGAGAAAATCCCTATCTTTTACCCAGAGCATCTTTCCATAAAGGCTCTTCCAAGTGTGTGTTGTGGGGGAGGGAGGGCTTTCAAAGTTTCAATTGCTTATAAAAAGAAGCTCTTCCTTACAGCCTTGGCCATGTCACCATCATGATCAGGCCTGAAACATTTCACCTTTAAGGTGGGGTAGGTCAAGACCACCCAGCTGACTTTGCCTCTGGTCATACAGCAAAGATACAGCAAAGAACACAAGACCTCTCCCCAGCAACTTGCTTTAAAATAGATAGGAATTTTCCATTCTTTGGACCTTTCCATTCTTCCATTTTTTAGCTTTTTTTTTTTTTTTTTTTTTTTTTTTTTTTTTTTTTTTTTTTTTTTTTTTTTTTTGAGACAGGGTTCCTCTGTATAACCCTGGCCATCCTGGAACTCCCTTATGTAGACCAGGCTGGCCTCGAACTCAGAAATCTGCCTGCCTCTGCCTCCCAAAGTGCTGGGATTAAAGGCGTGCACCACCACTGTCCAGCTTTTAGCATTCTTATCTGTGGAGGCTTTTAGAGGCACACCCAAACAGCCTCTCTTCAGCACACCTGACTGCATCTGACAAACCGAAATATCTACTTTGTTCTGTACAACACCTAAACAAGGACCAATCAAGAAGTCAAAAAAGGAAACTAATAATGAATAAAATTTAAATAATAATGAAAGTAACTCCAGAGAACCAAATAACCCTATTTAAAAATGGGGTACAGAGCTTAAACAAAGAATTCTCAACTGAGGAATCCCGAATGGCCAAGAAGCACCTCAAGAAATGTTCAACATTCTTAGTCATTAGAGAAATGCAAGTCAAAACAACCCTGAGATTCCACCTCACACCAGTCAGAATGGCTAAGATCAAAAACTCAGGTGACAGCAGATGCTGGCAAGGATGTGGAGAAAGAGAAACACTCCTCCATTGCTGACGGGATTGCAAGCTGGTACAACCACTCTGGAAATCAGTCTGGCAGTTCCTCAGAAAATTGGACATAGTTCTACCTGAAGACCCAGCTCTACCACTCCTGGGCATATCCCAGAAGATGCTCCAACATATAAGAAGGACACATGCTCCACTGTGTGCATAGCAGCCTTATTTATAATAGCCAGAAGCTGGAAACAACCCAGATGGCTCTCAACAGAGGAATGAATACAGAACATTTACACAATGGAGTACTACTCGGCTATTAAAAACAATGACTTCATGAAATTCACAGGCAAATGGATGGAACTAGAAAATATCATCCTGAGTGAAGTAACGAAGTCACAAAAGAACACACATGGTATGTACTCTCTGATTAATGGATATTTTTAAAAATTAAAAAAAAAAGGTTGGAATTTAAAAATTAATGGATATTTTTAAAAATTAAAAAAAAAAAAAAAAAAAAAAAAAGGTTGGAATACCCAGGATACAACTCACAGACCATATAAAGCTCAAGAAGAAGAAGGACCAAAGTGTGGGTGTTTCGGTCCTACTTAGAAGGGAGAACAAAATAATCATGGGAGGTAGAGGGAAGAAGAGACCTAGGAGAGAGAGAGGAAGGGGAAGGAAAGGGGGGGCAGGATTAGGTGTGGAAGGAGACGGAGGAGAAGTACAGAGGGTCAGGAAATTGAACAGGTGTGTAGCAATAGGGGATGGGGAACTGGGTAACTACTAGAAACTCCCAGATGCCAGGGAAGCAAGAGGTTCCCAGACCCAACAGGAATGACATTAGCTGAAATACTCAATAAAGGGGAGCTAGAAATGATAGAGACCATATCTAGTGGAAAGGCATGGCCCCCAGTGGAGGGATGGGGCCACTCACCAATCTCAAAAATATTAACCTAGAATTGCTCTTGTCTAAAGGAAATGCAGGGAAAAAGAGTGGAGCAGAGACTGAAGGAAAGGCCATCCATATACTGCCCCACCTGGGGATCCATCCCATATGCAGCCACCAAACCCAGACACTATTGCTGATGCCAAAAGTGCTTGCTGACAGGAGCCTAATATAGCTGTCCCCTGAGAGGCTCTGCCAGGGCCTGACCAATACAGATTGTGATTCTCTCAGCCAACCACCAGACTGAACACAGGGAGGACTTAGGGGAAGGACTGAAGGAGCTGAAGGGGTTTGTAACCCCATAGGAAGAACAATGATATCAACCAAGCAGATCCCCCAGAGCTCTCAGGGACTAAATCACCAACCAAAGAGTACACATGGAGAGACCCATGGCTCCATCTGCAAATGTAGCAGAGGATGGCCTTATCTGGCATCAATGGCCCTTGGTCCTGTGGAGGCTTGATGCCCCAACATAGGGGGATGCTAGATTGGTGAGGCAGGAGTGGGGCGAGGGGCACCCTCATAGAGGCAGGGAGAAGGGGGATAGGGTAGGAAGTTTGGGGAGGGGAAACTGGGAAGGAGAATAACATTTGAAATGTAAATAAATAAATAAAATAACCAACAAAAAATAAAAATAAAATTAAAAAACCATGAAAGTATGTATCAGTTTGTAGTATGCATCTGGAATAATGGTTGGAAGAGAATTCATAGTTTTCAAAGAAGGAAACTAAAATTATAACCTATCTCAAGAAGACAGAAAAGAGGGAAGAGCAAACTAACTATATTAAAAGTAGAACAAAAATAATAAAGAGACCAGAAATCAGTGAGATTTGGTTTCTTACTATCGGTTAACAGATAGCATGTGGAGAGAGGGTCACTTCCCAGCCTTTTGATCAAGACCAAGTGCAGATAACAGAAGGAAAACCAAAACCTTTTTTCTTGGAATTATTTATAAAATTAGTTATCAGCTCAACCCAACTAATGAAGAGAGAGAGAGAGAGAGAGACAGAGAGACAGAGCAGTGGGAGGAATACTAAAAGAGTATCATAAACTATGTAAATGTATTAATTCCTTTTTTTTTTTAAAAAGTTCCAAAACTGACATAGAAGTTGAAAATATGTGTAACTTTATTGAAAGGAAATCCTTCTAATCCAGGTTGGTAGGGTTCAGCCCTCCTGGAATGTTAACGTCACCTCATGTTAATTCCTTAATGTATAGGCTGTTACATCACGTTTGAGGTTTGACCTCAAACCACAACCCAGCTGCTGACAGGCCACTGTTGTGCAGATTAGAGCACACAGACCAAATCTCCATGGGAAGATTCAAGCAGCCAGCCCCTTCCACCTCACAGCTGCAAGATAAACTGCTGGTCTTTCGTAGCCAGTACCTGGCTCCTGGTCACATAAGCTGGGCCAAACTATGTCGTGTGGCACAAGATTTCCTGCCGGTTTCCTCTGAAGGCTCTTTCCTGCACTCCAAGCCTCCTTTCAGACCCCACCACCCCATTTTGTGTTTCGCAGCCATTATAACTCTTCTATTTTAAGCTATTTCTCTTGATGTGTCTTTTTTTTCTGAGTCTTTGAAGGAAAGTCTCAGTGTCTGTCTCTCTCTTTCTCTCTCTCCCCAAGGCCCTGGTCATGTTATCTCTGATGTAATGATCTCCCACTTCAAGATTTGATCGTGGTTCCCCCATGATCATGAGGTTCTCTCAATAAAACCCACTGTAATGGATACTTCTGTGTGAGCTTCTTCCTCAAACCCGTCATTCAGTCTTTTTGTTATAACATACACACCTTCATCTTTTCTCTTGTGAATATTTTGAAATAAATGAGCTTATTCAACTGCTTGAGTGAGTGGCAGATGTTAATCCGTTCTCACATCTTATGGCAACAAGCAGAGACGACTCTTGACAAAGACAGCATCCAACATAGCCTGGCTATCTTAAATCCTCCGCTAGTACTTTAAGGGTGACATCACTCTAGCCAAAAGAGACATGACAACTAAAGTCACAAGTCCGGCTCTGGCATTCCTTGCTCTAGTCATGACCACTTCAGACAATCTGTGCCTGGGTAATCAATAGATGACTCTGCTCACCCCACAGCTAGTCTCACTCAAGCAAGAAGAGGAGACTCAGCAGAAAGTCTGTGCAAGGCCAAAGCCTAGGACTAGCCCTATGTAAGGGTTGTGATTGGTAGAAACCAGCCCTGTGTTGTCATTGGTGAATATACAACTCTTCACTTACATAACATATCCAAGCACATCTGTAACCAAGGTCTTTTCTACCCTTACTCCAGTTTCTGAATAGTGACAAAAGAGGTTTATTATTTGTTAATAAATGCCTAGGCCTTAGGCTAGGTTTGTTCCCACAATCTCATAACCCAATGACCCCATTTATACTAATCTGAGTGCTGCCATGTGGCTGGTTACCTCTCCTCAGTTTCAAATGTCAAACTTCCTCCGAGTCTTGGTGGCAACTATTCCCATAGCTGACTCCATCCTATAGTTTCTCCCCACCTGTCAGATGCCCGCCTTCTATTCTACCCTTCCTATAGGCCACAGGTTTTTTATTTTAACTAATCAGGAGGTACCTTAGGCAGGCAAGGAAGAACAGAAACATCTTTGGCATGGTATATATAAACATTGTCCCTACATACATGATTTCTTCTGGCTATATGACCAAGTCTATTTTTGAGCCAGTTGGGAGATACCTTCCTGTTCTTCACCCCCCTGGCATAGTGACAATACCCCTAATAAAAAGTTTCCTAATACTTTTTTTTTTTTGGCCTATTTGTGATTTTTCCATAGGTAAAGTGGGCTGAGCCCATAACCTAGAAGTGCCTGGAACAGAGACAAAACTCAGCAGCGGTAGCAAAATCAAGGATGGCAGCAGCAACAGCAAAGTGGTGTCTCAAGAGTCCCGAGAGCAAGGAAGGTCAGAAACTGCAGGAAGCGAGGATGGCTGAGAGACAAGGATGATGGAAATGTAGCTAGAAGAGATAGAAAGTGACATATCTGGAAAGTGGAAGACTAAGATATCAACAGTGAGAAACTGCAGGCTCTTGTCTCTGGAAAAGTGCCAGGAAGCAAGTCCCTTGTCCCAAGAGCTGGATTCCTGCCGTTAGGAACCATGGCCCAATACCCAAGGCCTTGTTACCATAACACCTGCTGGAACTCTCTGCAGCTCAGATGGCTGAACTGCACTGGGCACCGAGCATTGCACTAGTGCCTGAAGCAAGAAGCTTCATTGTGCCTAGATTCATAAGATACTGGCCCCTAAAGCCTAGAGCTACAAGCCTCTAGTTCTCAGAATTTTGAGCTTTAGGGTTTGGGATTTATTACTTCATCCCACAAGCTTCTGCTGCTCAAGCACCCAGGTCTGCCAACACAAAGAGCTACTCCTTGCTTGCTTGTGATTAGAACTAAATTTGGTTAAAAAAAAAGGGGGGGCCAATCTAGGTGATTGGCAACATTCTTGTCGTTAAAACTCACAAATACAATTTTATTAGTATGGTATAGTATTTATAAAACATTTAAGGAAATATTAATGCCAATCTTATATATAATCTTTCAGAAAATAAAGATAAGGATATATTTGCAGATTGTGACTTGAACCAAAAATTAGACAAATGAATTTCAAGGAAATAAACTACAGACAAAAATGTCTTATATAGATACAAAATCCTTAATATTAATAACTTCAGTCCATGAACACACAAACATACACACACACAGTTTATGGCATGATGTCGTGCAGAATGAGACATGCAAGGATGTTTGTCCCTTTAAAAAGTCAAACTCTATAGTGCATTATATTAAAAGAATAAAACCATGAAGCATCATTTTCTGAACAGATATCAAAAATAAAAAAATAACAAGATTCAGCCACCAGTCATGATAAAATTCTCTGTAACCAGAAATTGAAGGCCTGGCCCACACTTGATTGATGATTGTCTACTAAGTCTTGTACCTAATATCACACTTCACGGTGAAGAGTCAGTACCTCCTCTGTGCTCTGCTTTCTCAGTGAAGAAAACTATGGACATTGTCCTAGCATTTTAAAATTTTTATGACTTTTTTATTACAAAAATTAATTATAGATTTAAAATCAGCCAGTTTGTTTACATAAAAATGCAGCATCACAAATGGCCTGTTTGAATAAATAGAAAAACGTATTTGCAATGGTTGACTTTTTACACCACTAAACATCCCTTGAAAGTTTAAAAGAAAATAAACCAAACAACAAGAATACATTTCTTACTGAATTTTTAAAAATGCACTGATTTTAATGACCAAGAAAAATTTTAAATATTCATCAGTTTCTTTATTTTAGAAGATTATTTTAAATGTGTATTGTATCCTTGCATGATTTTATTGGCAACACACGTATGCAGGTGCCTTCAGAGGCCAAACGTTATCAGATCTTCTGGAATTGGAGTTACAGATCAGCTGTTAGCTACCTCAAATGGATGCTGGGAACTGAACTCCAGTCCTATGCAAAAGCACAAAGCACTTTTCATCACAGATCCATCTCTTCAGCCCTCACAATATTGTTTGTTTGTTTTTTATCATTATATTTTAAAGACAAAAGTGAGCTAAAGGTGTAACTTTTAATTTTTTTTAAACTTTACTTGTAATAATGATTCTTAAACACTTTAACCTTCCTTTTAGTTTACTACCCACCAGAGGAAGTGGTAAAGAAAGGATATGGGAAAAGAGACCTGTTTACAAAGGTTCTTTGGAGCAACTTCTGTCTGTATTGTCTGGAAACGATTCAGCTCACAGGTTAGCAGGCGGCAGCAGCTCAATCCACTTGCAAACACCTCATGGATACACCAGCAGTCCAGCTCAGTAGAGTCGGGTTAGCAACAGCAGTGACAGGACCTAGCAGAGACAGCCAGGCCTCAATCTCAGCTCTAGTCAACAGGAGGGACCCAAAGGGACACCAGGAGAAGTTCTTGGTTATGCTTCTCTCAGGGAAGCAAAGATCAGCAAAAATGCAAGACCCACAAGCTTTGCACAGCTAGCTGTACCAGGAAGCCAAGCTCTGTCTCTATCACTCCATCGAGGCCTATTTATACCCTCCAAACATCACGTTCCTCCACGTGCCTTGCCTCAGCAGAGGTCTTGCCTCAGCACGTGCATCCAATCAGCCCAAGTCCTCGGAAGTGGCAAGGTACTGCAGCGCACCACACTTTTTTTGGTGCGTTTCTCTCTATGCATTTCTCTCTATGGAGTCCCGACAAACGCAGCTCAACTATGCAATGTAAGGCAGACCAATACATGTGCGTTGTTAGCAAAGAATCTTCCATCACATGTCCATTCATGTGCTTGCTTTAGCAGAACATCCTCTCTCCTGTGTCTGCTTCAGCAAAATGTTCCTTCATGAGTCTGCCTTAGCCTTTCACACCTGTGTCCACTTTAACAAAATGTTCCTTCACCTGTTTGCCCCAGCAAAACACCAGCCAATTGACTTTCCAAAGAACCCTCAAATTTCCACTTTGTAAAGGTTTAGAAATTCACATGCGTAACTAATCCCAGCACTTGGATTCTGAGGTGGTAACATCAAGAATTCAAGACTACATAAAGAGAAAAAAAGAAAAAGAACCCCAAAATAATTCAACAGTTGCAATGTAGAGAAAAAAAAAAACTCATTCTAATTGATTCTACAGATCTTTGTTTTGTTTTTTTGTATACTTATACTCTACCTAAATATTTAAATGTATGTAATCTTCAATTCTACCACAAACTAAAAACAAAGAGATTGTAGTGTAACTGACAAAGGGAGGTAATATGCACAGAGATTTTGATGAAAGCATTGTTCATCTTATTAAACTCTGGAAACAACCTGGAGAAATGGCTGAGCAGTTAAAAGCACTGGCTGCTCTTCCAGAGGTCCAGGGTTCAGTTCCCAGCACCAACAGGTGACTCATAACCATCAGTAACTCCACTTCTAACAGATATGGAACAGACATGGTGTCTTTTTTTGGTCTCCACAGGTACCCGGCAATATGCAGGGTATATACATACATGCAGGCAAAATGTATATATAAATAAATCTTCAAAAATAATAGTGAAATAAAATAGATAAAACCTAGAAACAACTCATATGTCCATGATAGGGACCAATTTGATAGATTTGGTTAATGTGTACCTTGCAACATCACACAATTCTCTGTAGAACTATAGTATACTTATAGAAAATATATCCATAACATAGTATTTCTTGGGAAAGTAAGTTATAAGGCATAATTATTACAATCCCATTATATGACTCTTGGCCATGGTGCTGGTACATGTATACATGTTAGAATGTCTACAATATGCCTAATAAAGTGAGTGTGGATGTGGGGGATTCATTTTCTTTGAAATTCTTAGGCCATTTGACTTTCTAACAAGATAATTTTAAAAGGATTTATTCTATTTTTTAAATTAAAATGTAATTATATTGTTTCCCTCTTTCCTTTTTCTCCCCCACCTCTCCCATACATCTCCCCTTGCTCCCTCTTGAAACCATGGTGTCTTTTTCTTTAGTTGTTACTGTTACTAACACACACACACACACACACACACGTGCATATGCACACTTAAATGTATAAATACAATCTGCTCTGTCCATCTAATGCTATGTGCATACTTTCAGGGCTGATCACTTGGTACTGGATAATCAATGGGAAAGGCTTTCTCCCACTCCGCTTTCCTTAGTTGCCTGTAGTTCTTTGTCTGTGGGTAGGACTGGTGAGATTCCTCCTTCCATCTAACAAGACACTTTCAACTAAGACTATAACAACCTGGATTTCAGAGATTTTGGCTCCATTCAGTGGTTGCATTGGGCTGTTTTTGTTTGTTTGTTTATTTCTCTACCCTTTAGATACTTCAATTATAAGAACACCCTAACCTAAAACATAGGCCTGTTTCAGAAATGAATTAAATATCCTTAAAGTGCTAATGTCCAAAGACATTAGTGAGTCCAAAGAATGTCGATATTAATTTGCTTATGAGAAATTATTCACACATCCTTGTCAAATTTCCAAGTGATGGCTTCAACATCTAAGCTAATAAAGAATTACAGCCCCCTAGTATCCTGCACTCAGAGGTCAGGCTATGGAGACACTGCCCTGACTATTTCTTACTCCACTTTCAGACAAACCATGGAACAAGAGTCCACTGTTCCTGCTCTGGTCCAACTCACAAACATCTCCATGATCCCTAAGTCACCTGTTATACCGCGTGATCTATTAGAGCTGAGCGGTCTGTTTCCCTGCAAGTCACCTAAAATACCCCTATCTCAAGCATGCCAATCAATGAAGGGTCCACAGTATGCAAATTTAACAATTTTAACAAGCACTGGTTGAATCTGCTCCTTGGCCATCCAGTACAGCCTTAGAAGACAGCATCCCCACAAAAGAGAGAACATTCAGACAGTGGCTAAATGGATTAAGAGCAGTTGCAGAGCTGAGCTGCATTCTCTCCTTAGTCAAAAACTCTCATTAAAATAAATGAGCCTGCTCATTTGAGGAGGAAAAAAAATGGGGTGGGGGGGGTTGGGGAATCAAGTTGGAGGAGCCATTCAATTTCTGCTCATCAAAAGGGAACAGAAATCCTTACTCTACAGCACCCACAGCTGCAGATCGCCAGCCCATCTCTGCTTATTAATGTTCTCATTAAATGTCTTCTGTCCATCTGTATTCAAGCTCGTCCTTGCTATTCTGAGACAAGATTGTCTTTTTTGCATATGAAATAATTAGATTTGTTTATCTCTGGCTAATTCCAAACTGGGTGGAAACTAAAGGATACAGAATCTGGTAAGTAGTACATTTTAAAATTCTCCTCATGCTCGGAACATTCCAGCTGCCTGTTCCTTTCCTTAAGGGTTCCAAAGCTCACGTCCGGTATGGTACTGTTCACAGTACTTGGTGCACACACTGCCCCACACCACTTAAGATCTGCCTGCAGTGTAAAGAACATGTGGAAAAAGTATGTGGTTTTGTCACACCCTATTAAACAGTATTCAAAACACAATGCCCCAGAAACTAACTTGATTGTAGGTTTTATAACACTTTTCAAGCTGATGGAAACAATTCAAGGCCATGAAAGAAAACAGCTAGTTCTGCTGTGGGAATCTTGGCTCACAGTCCCAGCCTGGCTTAGGCAGAGTTCGGCTGGTTTCCATTCTTCTAGACCTTTGACAGATCATTCCAGATTAATGGCTACAAAGCTCTCCGTGTTTTGTTTTGTTTTGTTTTTTTAATAAATCCCACGTCTCTTTGGACTGATTCCGAAGTGTGTTTGAAGCTGAAAAATGTCAACAGGTATCAAGACTGTTTGAAGCAACTCTGATGCTATTGCATGTATAATATTTTATGTGTGCTTTTTATGTACCCAACCCCAGAGTTCTGATCAAAGCTCCCAAACTAGGAAACTCAGTCAAAGGAGACACTGCTTTAAACCTCACCTCCACATCGTACCAGTGTGGCTCTTCCAGTGTGGAACTGATTAAGCTGCCAGCCCAGGTCTCAATTGAAATGGAATCGCTGGGCTCTTTTAGTGTTTGAAAAATAAAAAAAGAAAAAGAAAGAAAGAAAAGAAATCTGTCCTCTTTCAGGGTTGACCAGCAACCTCAACCTGTGAGCCATGTGGTGAGGCAGTGCCCTGATCCTGTCACCTATCACAAGTGATCACTCACTCAGTCATTACCTGCCCTGCATGCTGCTCCATCAGAAAAACATCTGTGAACATTATTTGACAAATTGATCGCTAAATGAGCCATTAGCTGAAGGGGCTTTTGGATTGCCTCTTAGAAACCAGAGAGGCTGCAGAAGGAAACCGCTTACAGATGCAAAGCAGTGATTAGAAAAGAGGGACTCCGTGTCAGTTGCCTGGGAGGCTGAAGGGGACCGGTGTGGAGAAATGGGTTGGGGAGACAGCAATGACTGAATCATGTACTGTAAGAAAACTTACTTTCCCTAAAGGAAGCTGTTTTATTAGCATCAGCAGTAAAAAACCGGCTAATTCCCCTGATACCTTTAGGGGGAAATTTAAGCCTTTGTGGAAGCAAAGGAGAAAGAGTCAGGTGATTTGCTCATCAAGGAAAAGGAAGCTGGGAAAACAATCTTAGTCGTTTGCCATCCCTGATTGCCAAGAGCCAACAGGTGTGAGGTTTAGCTGTTCACCATTGTTCTGACAGGCAGTCAGAGAGCACTTAGGATTCAGCTTCTCTTCTCCTCCAGTGTGAAGCAAAAAAAAAAAAAAAAAAAACAAAAAAACAAAAAAAAAAAGACAGCTGCCTTCCTGGCTCAGAATGCAAAGAGTGACAAGAAAGGAAAAGAGGGAAAGAGAGAAAGAGATTCCTCACATTCGCAGCCATTACAAGGCTTTGTCTGAAGCTTCACTAAAAACACATGGTCTTCCTGAGAAATGTACTGCACATAGGAAATTTCCCCCCACCAGTGGCTCCAAAAATAGCCTGTAAACAACATATCAAAACTTCAAGATAAATAGACGCAGAGCGGTGCCCAGGTTAAATTGTGTCAGATCAGTGAGAAGTCGTGGCTGCTAAAGTCTTCACGGAAATACTTTTTTACAAAGCCCGCAGGTTTCGTGTGCCTGACAGATGTTAGTGATTTACAGAAAGATCCTGGAATAAAAGAAAGCAGGTTGTTTTGATCCTGAGTAATGTGTTTGCCTGCCTTGCATGGCATGGAAACTATTTCAGTGCCAGATCCCTGGGGAGGAGAAGAGAAAGCCCACAGGACTGTGGCAGAGCCAGGCACAGTAGCTATGAGACTTTAAGCTACAGTCTTTGGGGTTGGGGTATTAAAAGCTCAGGGTTACCGGCTGATGCGGCATCACTAGGGAGACTCCCATGACAATGGAAAAGGACCAGAACCAGACATCTGTGCTGAATATAGGGCTCTCTGGATTGCAAATTTGGTGAATATCAATAAAAAAGTCTATGCTGGGTTTATTTACAGGGAAGAAAAGGCATCCGTTATTCACAATGCATGAAATTTGAGACATGCTGGCTCTCTCCCAAAAGTCCAGACATTTTTCTAATAAAATAAGCAGTTAACTTCAAACAACTCGAAAGTCGTGACATAATGGTACGATCACATCCATAAGGCTCGAGGCTTACACACTAAACCCAATCCTGTAATAATAACATAAGCCAAAGGAATTGAATTACCCACCCAAACAAGCCACTTTTGAGTTAAGAGCAGAAGGCTTTCCATCCGAGGCCCTTTTTAGAGGCAGCAAAGTTTAATCTACTTACTTCCTTTACCAAACCGAGACATCGCAATTCACATGCCTGATAAACACGTAAGACTATTCCACACACGTCTCCTCCAGATTGCACGGTATCACTATGGACAGGGCTGTGGCCACACAGACTCGGCTCCGTTGTTTCTTTGAACCCTTGTTTTTCCAAGTCAATAAATCATCGTGAAAGTTGAGGGGGCAAAGGAGGCATGAGGGATAAGGGATGGAACTGAGTAAATGCTTTCTCTATGAAATGTTTGCTTTTCTGTCTCCCTTGAGCTCTGGGGAATTTTTTATTTTTCTGACTCCACTCCCCCCCCCCCAAAAAAAAAAAGAAAAAGAATTTATGCACATGGTAGCTACTCAGATGGGATTATCAGAAGTTTAAGAGTATAAATTATTGAAACATAGAAACTGAGATAGATGTTAAATGAGCCACTGAATCACATGAGATATTGTCTCAGATGGCTGCAATTATGTTTTCAAACACAAAGTGCAGACTTCTGCATGAGGCCAGGATGGATGCATCCTTTCTTCTAAAACCAAACTTAGGTGACCTCACACTCTGGATTCAAATAACAAAATCAGAAAGCTGCAGGAAGAGAAAGAATAAAGCTTAAAAAAAAAAAAAAAAAGCTGTACTAAAAAGTCAAGATCTCTTATGATAAACATTAATGCCATCCGTTGCCAACAGTGCCTCCATATAGAAAAAGTTCAACAGGTGTCTGTTAGCTGATTCAGTTAAACCAAAGAGCTAAGAGAAGCCAATGGAGAAGTCACGCTTCCCTGATAACCATCACTGCGCGCAACTTCATACGAGCTACAGAAATCAAGTTGTCTAGAGGATATCATTAAAGTAGCCATACGTTCAACAGGAGGTACAGAAGTGAGAGTCTGGGTGAGTGATCTGCAGATGACAAGAAAGAATGTTCTGGTGGCCCAAATGGCTGGGTAGTGCAGGAGGAATCAAGAAGTGTTGGAGAATGTTCCAGTTGAAGAAGATTGGTCTTCCAGGAAGTTAAAATCAGCCAAGAAAGGTATAAAAGCAAAAAAAAAAAAAAAGACAAGGCAAGTGTAGGAAGGATGGTTTGATTGTAACTCCTTATTTTTCAAGGACAAAAAGGCAAAGTACTGCTGGGAAAACAATTCCTAATGCTGGTGCTATTGAATACTGGAGAAGTGTAAACTTAACTGAAAGAGGAAGCATACAATCTTCTTACAAGTGTAAAAGAGGCTGGACAAAAGCCCAGGATATGAAGTGTGTACTGTACCATCTTCTTTATTTTATTTATTTATTTATTTAGGAACGATGATCTTTTACTGGGGAAGGGTTCATCAATCCTTTTTGGCCGCCGCCTTCCTCATGGCTGCCAACACGTTGCTCAGCTCCTCCCGCTTTCTCTTGGCGCAGATGTGCGTGCCCACCCTCTTCCTGATGAACTTGAGTGTTTGCTTGTCCTTGGACACTCTGAGCAACTCCATAGGGCAGCGCTCGTAGGGCGCGAAGCCGCACACCTCCCGGATCAGGTCCCACATGAACTTGGTGTGCTTGGTGAGGCGCGGGCTGTGTCTCAGCTTGCTGACTTTCTTTGTCACTTTGTGGCCTTTGTTGAGGCCCACGGCCATAGGGTAGTGCAGGGCCATAGCTGCTGCTCTCCAATGGCAGCCAAGACAGGAAGCCTGTACCATCTTTCTAGAGTCCCTTTTAATACACGGGAAAAGGGACCTTTCAGAGATCACTCTTGCAGCCTAAGCTCTGGGTCCTTCCTTGTCAACTCCTCAGGGATGTACTCCAACTTGCCCTTCCCTCCCACTGTTAATCTTGCATATGCTGTACAAGATGGCTTCTGACAACCTATATACTTCAGCAATAATGTCTCCCTTCCTGTCCATCAAACGCAAGACTCTCTCTCACCTTCATTGTCCTGACATGCTTTCTGCAGGGTGTGCCCTTCTCCCAGGTTTTCTGATGTCTTCTTATGAATGCATTTCAGATCGACTGTCACCTGCACAGAGACCACAGGCATGCAATGTGGCATTTATTTCCCTGAGATTCTTAACCACGGTAACCTAATTTCTTAATGCAACTGAATATTGAAACCACTGGAATATAAATTTTCTAGACCATGGGTCTCAATTTTGACTGCACATTAGAATGAATAATGCCTGGGCATTACTCAACCCCAGTGGGGAAAAAAGTGTCTACCCATGAGCAGAATGTGGGGGGTCAGTCTTCATATATGCTAATTCCATACTTCAAGTAAGTCTAACAACCAGCCCAGGAATACCATGGCAGAGGAGGGAAGAGAGCTTATTTTGTGTGGACAGAAAGGAAGACATTGTGGTTGCAGTTTATAAGCTGAAGAGTTAGTATTTCCCTAATTCTGTCCTCTCTGGATCAATTCCATGGCTCTTAACTTCTGTGCATCAAAAATCACTCTCAAAATCTCTGAAGATGGCTTTTGGGCCTTGAGAAACCCACATTAAGTAATTTTAACATAAAGTCATGGCCGGGTCTCACTAGTCTAACAGTAATTAATAAAGATGCTGTTCGTTTAATGGCCATGTGGAGATACTCACTCTTGTCACCTCTGAGTGGGAACGTGCCACAGCAAGAGCCCTGCTAATCAACAGTCCTGTGCTCACCTTACAGCAAAATCTCTTCTCCCAACTTCACTGTCAAACAAAACCTAAGACCAAACATGACTCATTTTCACTGTTTGAAGAAAAAAAAAATCAACTATTGCCTTCCTGTCTCGTTACTGACCCCATTAGAAGGTTCCTTGGTATAAACGTCACTGTGTTGTCCCCTCAGTTAAGATGTGTGCATCAAAGAGGACTGTGAAATACACAAGTAGCTGGTCAGGCTTCAGAGAAATGGCCTCTGAAGCCTTGGACACTTTGCCTGACATACTGTTTTCAGTATGCCTGAGGCTTCAGGCTCTGCTTGATCCATTTGGTGAAATATTTAATGCCAAACTATGGGTTCTAGTAACTGTGGTTTTTGTGTGCGTGAGCACTAGGTCATGTGAGACAATGTGATCACAAGAGGATAAAAGATAGCTAATAGGAATCAGTCACACAGGATTACATGCCTATGTCTCAGTGATTGACCTGATACAACGCATTCCAACAATAGTCTCCATGAGCTCCCATGGATGACCAGGCTCCTCCCATGGATGATCAGGCTCCTCCCATAGATGATCAGGCTCCTCCCATGGATGATCAGGTTCCTCCCATGGATGATCAGGCTCCTCCCATGGATGATCAGGTTCCTCCCATGGATGATCAGGCTCCTCCCATGGATGATCAGGCTCCTCCTGTGCTGCTACAATCCTAGCTCTCCTGAGATTTAGCCTTGTGGCTATGTGTGACTCTTTTGGGTAGGAAGTGAGATGGAGCACTAGGAAGCTTGTGCCTGCTGTGCCCTGGCCTTTGCCCTAGTGTATTTCCTTTACTGATTTATATATGTCATGGTCCATATTATAGCCATATTGGAATAGATGTTGGCCCATGAGAGTTCTTACAAAATGATATTTATTCCCAACAAGTGGCACTCCCAACATTGATTTGATTGTTAGTCATGCTTAGAGAAGACTTTTTACTCTAAGTAACAATAATACATACATGGCTATTTCTCAGCAGCTCAAAAATGAAACAAGTAAACAAGCCAGATTAAAACCATCATGAAATAGAACTCAATAACACAAGATGCTAAATTATGCTTTTTTACCCCCAGAGTTGAACTACCTCTTGCCAATCACTGCTTCTTCTCCCTCCTTCTCCCTATACTTCCTTAAAGTATTTTGCCTAGAACAGGAATTAACCATCACTATGTCAGGAAGCATAACTGGAATTCTAAGCTTTTAAAAAAATCTGATGTACAACATGGTTTCATTGAGAATATGCATTTTATAATCAACCGAAGGAAAAGGACAAAGACCATTCCACACCTTCATGTGGGTCCATCTACAACAAGCCCAGTTGGTTCTGGACAAGAAAAGAGTGGCCTAGCCTCAGGAGGACACTGTGACAGCACTGGTTGGTTTTTGTCACCATGACACATACTAGGGTCATCTGGGAAGAGGAATATCAACTGAGAAAATATCTCCATCAGAGTGGCCTGTAGGCGAGTCTATGGGGCATTTTCTTGATTAACAATTGATGGGGGATGGCCCAACCTACTGTGGGTGGTACCATTCCTGACCAGATGATCCTGGGTTACATAAGAAAGCAGTCTGGGCAAGACATGAGGAACAAGCCGGTAAACAGCACTCCTCCATGGCCTCTATATCAGCTCTGGCCTCCAGGTTGTAGCCTTGAGTGCCTATCCCTACTTTTTCAGTGATGTACTGTGACCTGTGAACTGTAAGATAGAATAAACTGTTTCCTCCCCTAAGTTGGTTTTAGTCAGTATTTTCTCACATCAGGGAAGAAAATTCACTAGGACAGAGATTGGTAACACAAGAGTGGACATTACCGTGATGGGTCTGACTGTGCTGTTTGGCTGGAGGATTTTGAAATTGTTTCCAACAGTAAGCTGGGGAAGCCATTGAATGCTCGGAGTTTAAGTGATCTGTGTGGGATACTGGAAGATAGAAATATTGATAGAAGTATAGACAATGGAATTCTGGCTTGGAAAGTTCCAGAGGGGAGCAAAGACCTCCATTGAGGCTGTTCATGTGATATTATTTTTTATTAAGAAGCTGTGACTTCTGGTCATCTGGGGCGAAAGAGTCAAAACAGATTAGCAGGAAGCCAGAACACTGAAGTTAAACCTTTCCTGAGGTGATCGATGCTGATTAGCTGAGGCTAAAAAATCAGCTGTGGTGGATCAATAAGTGGCCAGCATAATTGAGGAAACATCTTCTGGGAGGTATTTCTGTAGGTCAGCTCATAGTAGCTGTGGTCAAATGGGGGCCGAAGCTGCATCTCAAGCTAGAGGCAGAACTCAGTAGTGTGTAAAAGCCTTTCACTGGACACTGCTTTTGTCAGTGTGATAGCTGTGAGATTGAAAAGTAAATATGGAGAGACAGTGAGGCTTGGCACCAAGGGGCAGGGGCAGAGTCCCCAGAGAGAAGCCAGGAGTCCATTGGCTGAGAATACAGCCTCAATTGAGTGGAAACACCAGCATAATGAAGCCCATGAACCATGAGACAACTCCCATAGATAGCAGCAGTACCCCTGCATCACAATGCTCCTCTATCACAGAGGAGCCTGAGCCTATGAGTGTGTGCTGGAGATGGCAGAGACAGAGAGATGAGCTGATCCCAAGCATCTGGAGCCTAGAAGGTCATGAGTGAATCCCAGACATCAGACGCTATTGGTGATTTGAACACTGTACAGAACGGCCACTAATATGCGGGGGATCTATGATGAAGGGTGACGTTGAAGAGGGGCACTGTGGTGCAAGAGCACTATGATACAGGGGCACTAGGATTGAGGAGCACTCTGATGGAGGAACACTGTGGTGGAGGAGCATTGTGGTGGAGGAGCACTGGAATTGAGGGCTGTGATGAAGAAGCACTATGATGGAGGAGGACTGTGATGGAGGAGCACTGTGGTGGAGGAGGAGCACTGTGACAGAGGAGACTGTGGTGGAGGAGCATTGTGATAGAGGAGTATTGTGATGCAGGGGCACTGGGACTGAGGAGCATTGTGATGGAGGGGCATTGTGATGGAGGGGCATTGTGATGGAGGAGCACTGTGACAGAGGAGACTGTGGTGGAGGAGCATTGTGATAGAGGAGCATTGTGATGCAGGGGCACTGGGACTGAGGAGCATTGTGATGAAGGGGCATTGTGGTGGAGGAGCACTGGAATTGAGGACTGTGATGAAGGGGCATTGTGATGGAGGAGCACTGTGACAGAGGAGACTGTGGTGGAGGAGCACTGTGATTGAGGAGCACTGTGACAGAGGAGACTGTGGTGGAGGAGCACTGTGATTGAGGAGCACTGTGGTGAAAGCACACTGTGATGCAGGGGCACTGAGATTGAGGAGCACTGTGATAAAGGAGCACTATGATAAAGGAGCACTATGATGGAAGAGCATTGTGGTAGAGGAGCACTGTGATGTAGGAGCACTAGGATTGAGGAGGACTGTGATGAAGGAGCACTGTGATGGAGGAGCACTGGAATTGAGGAGGATTGTGATAGAAAAAAACACTGTGATGGAGGAGCACTCTGATGAACCAAGAGATATTCTTGAGCATGCTATCTCAGTCATTCTCCAGCATGGAACATGAGTGAGCAGGGATTGATACTTGCTTGTTACATCTCTCTAAAAACACACTCCTTTCTCCTCAGATTTTAGGGTTCATCATTTTTCATGTGAGTCAAATTTTTGAAACTCAGATGGCCATTGATTTGTCTTCCAGGTAAAACATAACTAAAACTTGTCCAACTTATAGATTCCCCCTCAGAGGGATCCTTGTTGTGTAGAAAAAGCAAAGTCTGTGCTAAGGTTGGAGCCATTATGGAGCCATGGGACCCCAAAAGACTCATTTCTGAATCTTCTCTCTCATTCTACGTAAGTACCAACACTTAGCACCTCCTGAGATTTACAGCCTAGATGCTTAAATGTCTTTCACGTAGCTGCTTAAACAGGGCTCATTACTCTAGCCCAGTGGCTAGACCTCAACCATACAATTATTTTTGTGGCTAGTTCATAACTTTAATTTTGCTACTTTTAGGAATCATACATGAGTATTTTTGGAGACAGACATTTGCTGAAGGGGTCACAACCCACAGGTTGAGAACCACTGGACCAGCTTTTATTGTCCTCTGGTAAAAAATGTAGACTGTGGTAATGAATCTGAAGCTGAAAGAAATGACCCAGAGAAGTGAATCCCTGTCAAAACAAAACAAACAAACAGAAGACCGAACAAAAACAGGAAATACCCTCCTTTCACAGCGTGCAGAGTGAGCCGGCCTTGCTGATTCAGTGGCTTTATTTAGCCCAGTGATGCCAACTGTGGATGTCTAACCTCCAGTACCAGATGACAAAAGAATTAATAGTATAACCCTCTACATCTATGGTCATTGTTACAGCAAAAATGTAAAAGCAAGATACCGTACAGGAACTACAAGTTCTCGTCTGGGAAGAGAAACAAGACATTCTGTGGAAAGTTCTTCTCCTAACATACAGATTAACTCAATCAAAAGTTATTTTAGGCAAGGCTTTTTTCCTCAGGACTTTTATCTTAAATCAGAGGTAAAATATCACAGGAAGGAAAGAGAGAGCATTTGGTAAATTTTTTAAAATTACAACTTCTCCAAATGATATTTTCCACGGCTAAAGACAGCCTTGGTAGGGAAAATGAACTTTAAATAGAGAAAATGATGGTCCCAGCTTCAGATTCCTGTACTGGGGTTTTATTACATGTGATGTCTGGTTTATATTAAACTCCTGGAAATCAGGTTTCTAATAGAATGGCTGACAGACCCTTAACTTTAATAGCCTTTTCAAGAAGTGCGTTAGCAAGCATTACTTTTTAATGTCGTAAAATGATGGTTAAAACACTGCAGAATTTTCTCAAGACAGATAAGCAGGTGTTCAAGAGAGCAGAGCTATTTAAATTTCATTGATTTGTGGCCTTTCTTATATTGAAGACGAAAAGTTTTATTAAATTCCCTCAGTAGATACTCTGAACTTCATTTTTCAAAATAGTGGGGCTATTTCTGGGTCCGCCATATAAGTGAATTTCTTCATTTTAACATTTACGCTCCTATATTTTTTAAGGTTGCTAGGCATAAGGAAACAGATGCCACAGTCAAAAGTCTCAGTCACTGTGTTTTCCTTTTATTAGTGGACTTTTGAAGTACTATGAGAGTAATAAAATTCAGTGAATGGTTACTAAGTCAGATAATCTGGGGACACAAGACTCTTATTAACCACTCCAGCTGTGCTGTATTTCTGCAACTATTTGGAGTTATGAATATGGCAGGGCTTCCCATTGCAGTGGGAAAGAAGATAACATTTTTATCACACCTAGTCGCTCTCCAGTTGCTTTTCCAACTCAATTCGAACTCAACATCACTAATCGTGAGGCTGCCTGACTGAAAATAAAGTGGCCATCTGAAACAAACATAACAAGACAAACTATAGAATATTTTATATGATTTCTTAGCATTTACTGACTGTTTATGTAAAAAAAAAAAAATACTGTTGTAACTCAAGAACACAACCCTAGTGATTTAGTGGAACTTGTGTTTGCTGTCAAATGAGATAGAAATATTATTCTCTCTCCAAACCATATGACAGAGAAAAATAAAGAAGAAGCAAAACAATTATGATTTTGTTATACTTCAGGAGATAATTTAATTGCAAGAGTCATGAGGTGCAACTGAGGTGGCCACAGAAGCATTTTTTAAAGAATTTATATATTTTATGTGTATGAGTACACTGTAGCTATCTTCAGACACACCAGAAGAGGGCATCAGATCCCATTACAGATGGTTGTGAGTCACCATGTGGTTGCTGGGAATTGAACTCAGGACCTCTGGAAGAACAGTTAGTGCTCTTAGCTGCTGAGCCATCCATCTCTCCAGCCCCAGAAGGCATATTTTAATTAGGTTTGAAGTGGGTTGGTCTAAAACTGTACTCATGTAATAGCAAGGGAGCAATATGGTATTGTTCTTGAAGAGCAGGAGTCAATAGGGCCACGTCTCTTTATTCTCTAGCTGAAGCCCACCATCTCAGTTTACCACGGCAGGATTGTTTAAAACATGTCATCAAGAGCCACTCTGTATCTTTCTATATCAACCAGTGGGCAGGTTGGCTCTTCCACCCCACACTGGTGAGTCAATGTTATTTTTTTCCTTGGAAACATTTTAATTGATGTAATAAAGTACACATACTTATGGGGTACTATGTGATGTTTCACAGCTAGTATTTACTCACCAGAGAATCCGATACCTGTGTTTATCTTTAACTCTGACTGTAACAGCAAGTTGTAAGAGAACTGTGAACAATGAGTGTGCAGTTTACATACAGACAGGAGGCTCACAGGAGTCTCCTCTTCACATCCTCAGGCTGGAAGCAAATGAGTCAAACCTAGAAAAGGAAAGAGCATTAGACTGACATCCAGAAGAACCTAGCAACACATGAACAAAATCAGAAAAGAACAGAACTCTAAGCTTCTACACAGGAGAACAATTGATTTTGTTAAACTCCAAGGAAACTATAAGAGACATGTCTCTCATTTTCCCATCTGCTTTGTTGAATAAACAATACGCTTATAGCATAGAGTGAGCAGACAGAAGATAAGGGAAGCGAGGCCCTGGGTTCTTATCTTCTGTTCCTGGACAATTCTGCAAGAGGGAAAATTATTCATTCTGACCCACCTTGAGTTCTTAACCCCCCCCCAACACCTAAACCCACCTCCATATCCTCCAGCCAATTTCTAGAGAAACTTGCTTAAATGAGTCCATGGCTTAAGAACTGTGCTCATCTTTATCAACGATAGAATTTTCTAACTTCGAAGACTTCATAATTTTTCCCTCTGGATTGACATTAGGTAGATTTGACCATATTGGTTTTTATTTTTATTTCTTTAATCATGGAGTTAGGGCTGAGAGAGTTCCCTTCTAATGTAAAGACGTGTCAGAGGAAATAGCGTAGCAACATTTGAAATTGTCCTGGTTCAGAACAGTAAGTATAATTCTAGGATGCTAGAACGTATGGAAGCATTGTGGTCTCTAGTTTAATGCTGCCCTGGGCAATCTGTATTCACAGAAGTACGTTCTAATAACAAGGGAATAACAAGGGTGAATTCTTTTCCCTAATATTTTGAAGTGACATAGACAGAAATGTTACAAAATGTGGC
The DNA here is from genome assembly GCF_011762505.2 of Arvicanthis niloticus. NCBI lineage: Eukaryota > Metazoa > Chordata > Mammalia > Rodentia > Muridae > Arvicanthis > Arvicanthis niloticus. Next base: position 34,487,649 of record NC_047671.1, read on the forward strand.
TGCATTTTAAAATCAGTTGGCTCAGGACAACTGCATTCTTTTAAGGCAGCTTGATGATTGAAGAAAGTAACAGTCTATTGGCATCTGAAATATGGGACTCATTATCCAGAAGAAGGAGAACTAGGAAAGGAAGGTAATTTAGTACCCCGGGATGGAGCATCTAGAGTGACCCCCATCCCCTAGTACCTTGAGGAAGGAACAAGGACCCTCAAAACCGAAACCAGAGGTCAAGGAGGAGGAAGGCCCATGTACCACATGGCAGACAGCAGGTTATATGGCAGAATATGTTCAGGTACTATATTTACTTCAGATTCAGGCAGTTCTATATATATTTCAGATTCAGGCAGATATCAGCAGTTCAAGGCCATCCCATGACTACATACATTTGAGGCCAGCCTGGGCCACATAAAACTATCTCAAAACAAATGAAGAATAACACAAAGAGAAGGACTAAGAGGGAGAAGAGGAAAAAGTAAAACAGTAGGAAGGAGGAAAGAAAAGAAGAAGAGAGGAAGGAAGAGAGGGCAGGAAGGAGGGAAGAGAAAGGAAGGGGAGGATGGAGAGAAGAGGGGAGGAAGGAACTCTGGTTGTTATAACAGGCTACAATTTAAAGATAGTTCCTATCTATGCATTAAGGTCTCCTCTCTATCTCAGAAGGGATGCTGGCAGAGTAAGTTGATATCCCAGGATTCAATGAGTGGTGGAATAGGAGAGCAGACAAATGGCTCCCTGGCTCTCCAGCATGAGACCCATACTTAGCTGCACACAAGCATCTTAGTTCCACCCAAGTCTCTCTTCGCATCTTAGACTCTTCGCTTTGCATTCCTGGAATGCAGCCATCATAAGAACTCCGCGGTTTCTACTTCCTGGGTCTCTCTTATATCGCCTCCACCTGCCAGGGCCCATTAAATCTCAGCTCATTCTGCTTCTCTGTTTTGAGAGCTCGGGATTGCCTGGGAACTTGGATTGCTGGAAAATAAACTCTGGCTCCTTCTTCCTGACCACACTGGACTTCCGAGTTGCTATTCGCAGCTCCTGAATTGACTCAGAAGGTGCATATGACGATGATTCCTAATCCAGGGTTGAGCAATCCCGCACTGAGTCTGCTCTGGCTTCCTGAGAGCAGGGAAAGGCTTGGGAGGAAAAAAAAAAAAAAGAAGCAAGGCATGTCCATGCCAGGGCTGCCCACCACGCTCTCGTCCATTCAGCAGACTATCCATGGGGACCATCAGAGCCGTCCTGAGCCCTTGCTTCCCCTTCATGGCTTGTCCTTTTTCTATGCTTTAGGTCTATATGACTTTATATAGTCTTGTCTATCATGCCTGTTTCTTGATGTATTACAGATGGATGAATCTGGAAGGTTTCTTTCTTTCTCAGTCATCCCTAAATTTTGAGTCTGTCATCTCATAGGTGTCAGAGCTGAACAGGTCTTAATTTCCTCTCTTTGTAGTATGTGTGTGTACCTGAAGATAGTCTTAATCTCTTCTCTTTGCAGTTCACATGTGTGTGAGCGTGTGCGTGCGCATGTGGGGTTTACTCTTGCCACAATACATGTGTGGAGATCAGAGAACAACCTTAGGTTGTTCTCATCCTGCACTTGGCTTGAGAGAGGGTCTCTGTTGTTTGCTACACATAGGCCAGCTGGCCTGCAAGCTCCCACGGATTCTCCTGTTCCTGCCTCCCATTTACTTAGGGATACTGGGAATTCAGGTATGCACCATCATACCTGGCTTTACTTGGGTTCTGAAGATTCAAAGTCAAGAATGCACACTTGCATGGCAAGTAATTTGCCCACTGCAACATCACCACAGACCCTCCTCTTTCCATTTATATTACAAAATGATGATGATGATGATGATGATGATGATGATGATGATGATGATGATAATGTGATCCTAAGCCCTTCAGTGTAAGTGAGTGCTTTAAGCTCAAAAAGAGAAGCCATGTATATGGAATTGAAGAAGAGGAAAAGAGGTAGCACTGTTTCAAAATGAGTCCTCTGTATCAATGTATTCAAGAACCTAAAGTTCTTTTTAGAACTTAAATGTGTGTGAAGCAGTGGAGGGTCAGGAATTCATATCTAGTCTCACCTTCAAGATGAATTTGGTGTTAGACTGAGCCGAATGAAACTCCATCTTAAACAATGTGGGGTGTTTTTGTTGTTATTGTTATTGTTGTTGTTGTTTTTTTTTTTAATCTTGTGTTTTATAGTCAACATTATTTTAATGTTTTAATTAAAATTTTTACACTCTGGAGGCCTAGAGAGGTACCTATGCCATATCTTGGTTTAAAAGGTATCTCTTTGGCTAACGTATCACCTCTTTATATATATATATAAAACATGACAGCACTGGGTGCTGGCAGACCATCTTTATGCCAGGGCCATAGTGACCTCACAAGGTCCAGAAGAGAACCAAAGTGACCTCTATTTGTATACATTTTAAACAGGAAGCTGTTTTCAGAAATAGCTAGGGGACATGTCTCAGTCACATATGTCTGGCATCAACTTGGGGGCTGGGTTGGAGACTCTACAGTCAGGGTTATAGCTCACTGCTTTCTCCTCATAGCTTACAAAGTCTGGCACGCCTAGTGCTCCATGTCCTATCTTCATCCAAGACATTAGCATTTCTTACTTTAGGTAGTGGGTTATTTGATGTTTTATGACTTGTCCTCATTGTTATGCATGGTACCTCCAATAAATGCTTAGTAAGATAAATAAATAAACAAACAGATGATGACTGATTTTGATTTACTAAGAGAGGTTTATAAGACACAATTCTAATAAGGAGGAAAGTCATATATTTTTAAAATGTGGAGACCAGTAAAACATCTGCTCCTCAAAAATTTTGCCCTGACTCCTAGCCTGGTTCAGGGGTCATTCTCAAGCACCCACTATGGAGGGACCTGTAAAAATAGAAAGGAAACATTTTGTAAGAAAACTAGAAACAACATAGCCAACATTTTAAATAAACATATACTCAGGATTCCTTAGAAATTTCTATTCAACTATAATTGCTAATCTCTACATGTATGGAAATGTAATATCTCTCTTTCTCACACACAAACACACACATATATGCACACACACACACACACATACGTGAATATGCATGCTCACATAAGTTTGTACATCTACACATTTTGAGCCTGTAGTTTAAAACTTGCTTAGAGACCTCAAAAAGAAGACTTGAGTAGTCAATGAGGTAATGAAGTAACTCTGGGAAAGGTGATTGTTAGTACAATTCACAGTATATAATTGATGTTTTCAAAGTTAAACAAGGGATCCTACATTATTCACTAGACTTTTGGCAAACTACCAAGCAACCAAGTCTTGGTTCCAGGATAGAAAGATGACCTTATTCAATTATTATTCAAGAAAAGAAAAGGGGGATAGCTGCTTTGAAATTGTCAGAGATGCTCTGCAGCAGGGATTCTCAACCTGTGGGTCGAGGCTCCTTTGGGGGTTGCATATCAGATATTCTGCGTATCAGATCTGATATTTATATTACAATTTATTCCAGTAGCAAAATTACAGTTACAAAGTAGCAACAAAAATAATTTTATGGTTGAGGGTCACCATAACATGAGGAACTGTATTAGGAAGGCTTAGAACCACTGTTCTAGAGTAACAGACCCAAGAGGATTTTATATATACACATATATACGGCTCTTGCTATTTTAAAGCTACATATTTTAACATGTATATGTTTATGTATTTTTATGTGTTTACACACATATATACATATACATACACATACACATATACATACGTGTGTGTGTATGTGTGCATGTGCTAGCTTTAAAATAGTAACAATGATTAACTCATACCTGTGAGCTGAGAATCTGGTAGTTACTGGTCCTTAAAGCCAAATGTGTCAATAGCCAGAGTATTCCCACACACATTCCTTCTGAAATAGGTTTTTAATCTGAGTAAGTACCAGAATCTTCCATCTGCAATTGGGGTGGGCCTTCCACACCAATCAAGGCAATCAAAACAATTCTTCTGGTGAAGGTCCCTCCCTACTTAGGGGATTCAATTTCAGCAAGCTAACATTAAAACCACGCATAGTAACAATAAATAACAGTCAACCCCTGGGCAATTTAACACACAAATACAACATTTAAAATAATCTTATGCGAACACACAAGTTTATACATTAAATAGATAAATTAATAAATATTTAAAGTAATTAAAATAAAACTTAAAAACAATATTTTTGTCCTGTCTTATGTTTATTTTATACTAGAAATATAATTCACTAAAAAGTTCCACAACTCTTTAAAAGTCCCAATACTTCAAAATCTCAAATATCATAATTGTAAGATTGTATTAATATAAAGAACAAGTTGCATACATTTAACATATGCCAAGATTATGAGGCATTTTTCCAATTGAAAGTCATTCTTCCTAAGTGACTAGCTTGTGTCAAGTTGACGTAAAATTAAGCAACACAGAACTATACTAGAAACAATATTTTAATATTCTATGTAGTCTCAAAACAACATGTGGCAAAGTGATTTTTTTTAATCTGTTGGTATGATATTTCTTATTTTTGGAGGTCACTCTGGCCATCTTGTTGTTAGCATTCAGGTTTCTAATTATGTGTGATGTCTAATAGCTAACAATCAGCATAGCCAGTGATAACTTCAAAGTAATTTAGTTGCCTTGACATCCCAGACGTGTGAAACCATCAGTCCATTCAAGTCTGATGTCACTAAGTAACACTATCTAATTTAGGCTTATCTCAGACATGTAGTGATTCTCCTGCCTCAGCCTAGTGAGACTATCCTTCTGTCTTAGTCAAGGTTTTATTGATGTGAAGAAACACCATGACCTCCATGACTATTATAAAAGAAAACATTTCATTGGGGCTGGCTTACAGTTCAAAGGATTAGTCCATTATCATCATGGTAGGAAGCGTGTCAGCGTGCAGGTAGACTTGGTGCTGAAGAAGTAGCTGAGAGTTCTACATCCAGATCCAAAGGCTCTAGGAAGAGAAAGAGACACTGAGCCTGGCTTGAGTTTCTGAAACCTCAAGTCCCACCTCCTGGTCCACACTTCCTCCAATTAAGCCTCACCTCCAATAATCCTAAGAGTCTAGGGGGCCATTTTCATTCAAACCACAACAATCAGTAAAATCATATGGTTCACTCTAACCTAACTTGTCCATAAAGGTATTCTTTTTAGATATGTAAAGAATGACCAAAGGATATTATAAAAAATAATTAGTAGTGTATGAATAGGCACTGCATGAACACAAACCTAGCAATTACTGAATGAAATAAGCTAGCTTTTCCACCTCCATTGAATAGCTATAAAAGAGGCTATTTTTCGGAGAGCTGAATCCAACCCAGAAGAAAAGGCATTTCCCAATAAGTATGTGGGTCAATCAGAGAGAGAGAGAGAGAGAGAGAGAGAGAGAGAGAGAGAGAGAGAAGAAAAACCAGGGGAGAGGAGGTGGGGAAGAATTTGAAGCTTAAATATTAGAATGGAACAAACCTAATCCAAACAGGCAGGTATCTGGAAGTAACATTAATTCTTATTTAAAATCTACTTGATTTGAAATTTAAACTGAATTAGATACATTGTTATAATTTTTGCTCATTTCTTCTGAAAGCTAATTGGAATATGTAGAGTTCCAACTTGGTAGTCCTAATATATCCTGGAGGTCTTCATTTTTTTGTTGTTGTTTTTTGGGGGGTTTTGTTTTTTGGTTTTTGGGGTTTTTTTGTTTGTTGTTGTTGTGTTGTTGTTGTTTTAATCCCAGAGTCTAACTTCATGGGACTCATCAATACTCAGATCTATCCCATCGTCTATCACTCTCTGAGGGTACAGAACAGTAGAAGTGTACAGCCTGGGAGACAAGAAAGAAGGAAGGCTAGCCCAGTACACTCAGGATGAAGGAGCCTTCCATCAGTGGGATAGTCAGGTCTTTATAAACAGCAATGTGTCCTTTCTTTGCTTTTGTAAACAGGAACGTTAAACAAACCTTTTGTTTTGTAAACAGATCTTTAAACATGCAAAAGAACACACACACACACACACACACACACACACACACAAAGTAACCGGAAGTCAGTCACGTCAACATTACTCTCTGTTTATTTGTCAATCGTGGGCTGGAATTCAGCTAACCTAAACTTTGCTAAATGTTAATATAGCAACTGGCAGCATTTTATTTATTTATTTATTTTGAAGAGTCCAGGAGTCATGAAAATACAGCTCAGGACATTGATCTAAGTTTTGACAGATATTTTGAGTCAGCATAACATCTGAGCTCAGAAATGAAGCTCCAGCCAGGCATGTACCTTTCAGAAAAAGACTTTCCCTATAAATAAAGTTGTTACACAAAACCACCGGCAGCATCATACCCTAAGCATTTTGGCCAATGATAAGTGGAACACTAATGGAAACTGACTATTTCGAACATGTCCCCATGAACTAATAAACTAAGCATCCAAAGCATCTGGAATTACTTGCTTGGCTATGGGCTGTCATACAGTTTATCGTCCCGGAGCCTATCTGACGAGCTGGGGCTTGGAAAGGCCCCAGTAATTCTGCCGCTGAACTAAATTCCATTTTGAGCGAGCAGGAGCATTTGTTGACCACCCAGACAGGAGGGAACAGAATAGCGAAGAGAATGGCTTATCATGCTCAAATAATACACGCAGCGGAGAAGAATAGGAGCTCTGCGTTATTTTTAAATTGTACCTGGCCAGCATGTCGGTATTGATTGAAGAATCCAGCGGACAAAAATCATGTCTGCATTCAGGGCTGAAGAGGCAGTTATCCACTCTCTTGTCAACCAAGTTAGATCAGTCTCTCTTGTTTAGGGCAATAGTAATCAGGCTCTGAGCACCTTCCGGGGACCTCTAAAGAAAATGTGGCTTCCATCTCCCAAACCCGTCCTCCAAGAAACTTTTATAAAAGAGTCTCCCTGCCCTTCATGAAGAACAGCAATTTGATGTGAAAATATTTGCTCTTAAGGGGTAATATGTGTGGTCCTGTATCAGCCACTTGGGGCTAAATATCAGCCAGCCTGTTGTGGATGAAAGTGTACTGGGGTTGCACAAAGTGCACAGCTGGGAAAGTGGGATGCTCGGCCATGAGAGCAGGCTGCTCTCTCTGTCAGAAGATGGACGTTTATCTTCCAGCGGAAGGCTTTGATGTTATTCATATGCTAACAATATCTCCACTTCCTTGCAGCACTCAATGCAAGGGGAATAAAAGACATCATTTGCTGACATAGGGCTCGGCATACTCTGTCCAGCATACTGATCGCCAACCCACAATCCCCTTCACAGCCAAGCTACTGTGCAGCCTTTAAATTGTTCCTTTAACACTTCGGGATTCCGGTCAAAATAATTTACCATTTTATAGAATAAAACGATGAGACAAAGAACTCTGACTGTGTTTTCCTTCCACTCCTGAAGTGTAGCCTCAGTGCCCCGGGGGCTCCTTTCATCTCCTCTAAGTGTTGGCATATGATGTGATTGTTAACATAGCTGGCCACCAGATGAAGCGAATTATCTAAACTGCCAAGCTTCCCACTTTCTTTCCAATTTAAACATCAGTTTAACACAGAAACTGAAGGGTATTATGAAAACTTTAATATGAACCATTTCAGACACGAGAAAAAAATATTGGAAGGGTTTTTTTTTTTTAAGAGTCAAACAAATAAGCATGTTTGATCCCCCACCCCCACTCCCACCCCCCAAAGACTAAGAGATACAGGTATCAACTGAGCACACACTGCATACTCCAAACCACAGCCAGAGAGAAGGGCTTCTTTGTCCCTAGTAAGCAAGGGAGGATTTTTCTAGAGAAACTGGTTAGGTCATTGACTAAAGACAAATGACCTCTGCCAAGAGCAGACTTCCCATTCAAAGCATTACAGAATACATACCATCTAGAGGATGGTCTGGAGCAAAAGGCATAGGCCTGTTGGTATGATAAAGGTCCTTTGCCTTATATAACTCGCTGTGTTCATGGAAATGTTTTCCCCATTTGGATCACTAGCTGTTAACAGAATGTGCAAGCATATGTCCTGTGTATCTCTTTGAAAATGAGATACTTCCTAGCTGATTCATAACAATAAAAGTCGATGCTTTTTTACACAAAGCAGAACATGCATTAGTATATTGCACTCCAGTTAGAGCATAGAAATTAGAACCAAAAGGAAGGGAATTATTAACAGACATAAACTTTAATCTTTTTAAAGTCTCCATGGTATGTATGGTGGTATCAACATGCAAAATAAGTTTTTAGAATAAAAATGTGTCCACATCAAAATTAGAGATTTGAAATTTAAAATATTTGAAATTATACAACTGAGTTTAAATTATATATGTTACATATAATTTATTTATTATATATAATTTGTTATATATGTATATATACATATATATATATATATATATATTCCTGAAAGTTAACAACATTACAGATTTTCCTCTGGAAAATAATAATTTTATTCAGATTATATTAAGTACTTATAAAAAGACAGGATGCAGAGAGACAGAGAGAGACAGAAACAGAGAGACAGATAATTTGATAAGAGAAAGGAAATGATTTAAAAAACAAAGACTTGTTGCCATATAGAACTGTTCCAAATACTATTTTCTTTTTAGGGATATAATACAGGAAAGTACAAGACTATGATATACATATGCATTAATTGTATAATCAAAAATGACATTACCAAGAGTAAAAGGGATACTACCATATAAGGGTTGGAATGCTGTTCACATATGGAATGCACAGGGAATGTTACTGTCAGAGCCAGAGCAGCCATATGCAATGTTCAATGGCACTTCCAAATATAAAATATAAATACAATATGTAATATGCTACAGCATGCTGCATACCAAATGATCAAGCAATTTACTGAGGATTAGCATTTAAGAAACACATACTACCCCAAATCCCATATGCATCTATCAGTGATTACATTTTTACATCATTGGTTTTTATCAGATGGTTGTTACGTTTAAAACAAAATTTCAGCGAATTTTCTGGCTCATTTTCCGGAAATTAGAGAACCAGCTTGCCAAAAGGGACATTAAGGATCACGTGGTGCCATTTTGAAATGGAAGAACCGGAGTCTAGAAATGTTGAGTCACTCGCCCAGGATTAAGACATTTAACAATAGAGTTCAGATGTCCTGACTCTCAGGCCAGGCTCCCCATGAAAATTCCCCTTGTCAGTTCCTTCTCAAAACACGTGCATGTATTTTTAATTCTCACCAGCTCCTCTGGTGCCCAGTACAACAGTCATCTGTAGAAACAGCCAGCCCTGGGTCTGACACTATAACAACACTGTTCTATTCTCAGTGTGATTCCATGGAGCCTGAACTCTCACTTCCCTTGAATCCCACTGGGGAACGGGGAGAGGAGGGGGGATGTTGACCTTGATAGAAAAACAGACATGGCTTCATTAAAGTCATCGCAGAGTTGAAAGTGTTTAATCCTGAAATAGACTCCACAGAGGAAGCCTTTGAAGATGTTTTGTTTTGCCTCCAGAGTGCTTTAAGAAACACATGAATGTGTGCCAAAGCAGCCTTTCCACGGCCGGCCGCCAGCCATAACCAGAAGACCAAGGGGAGGAAGCTTGACAATGAAAAGAGTGTATGGCTTTGGCCCTACACCTCAGCATTACCCAGATCTCCTCGCTCCCTCCGCATTACTAAAGAGAGGTGCCTCCCTCACCCCATCACCCTGGGAGTGTTACACCATTCAAGAGGAGTGCCACATCTCTACCTAAAAATATTAGCGCTAAGGAATCTGGTGAATCACTCAACATGCATTTCTTATCCCAAAAGAGCCCTGGGAGTTTTAGAGATTGAAATGTTGAACATCTAGGCAGGTTCTTAGTAAACCAAAGTACTGTAGTAGCCATCTGGCCCCGAATATCTTCTTTTTTATATCAAGAGAGTTGGAGATCCAGCCAAGTGCATTCTTTCGGAAACAGTATGAGAGGAATTCAGTGGCTCTGTTCGTTCCAGCATTAACAGCATTAACAGCCACACCAAAGCCTCTAGCTTAGGTTTGAGAAAAAGATAATTGTTTTAAATTTTACCAAAATAGACAATGTTTATTTATATCAAACATGGAAATGCTTGGTCTTCTATGGAGTGCTGAATCTGGGATCCTTTAAAGACTTAGAAGGATTTGTTTATTAAAATTTAAAACTATTTCTCAGTCATCTAATTTAATCATTCAGCATCGTTCATAAGGCTCTGAGCACTGCCACTAACCAGAGACATAAAAGGACTCCGGTCCCAAATTGACAAGCCGGTTTCTTTCCAGCTCAGTGAGCCCCCACACGCCCATTGATTCAATTACAATGAAAACTGGCTGATGGTTTCTGAACTACCAACAAGGTACTTTTAAACAGTAAATGTAGCACGTAGACATAGCTGTGTGCTGCTCCGTGCCTGCTTGCCCCCCTCCTGTTAGCCAGCCTGATGCACACCAGACTGAGCTGGAGGAAAGGAAGCTGCCCCAGGGTGTGTGGGTGCAATGAAAGGCATTGGTTGTCACTGCTTTAGAGAACTGGTTCAGTTTATTAGACGGAGTTGGGTGGAGAAGGGGATCCTTATGCCCCTGGGAAAGTGGGCAGGGACTCTGGGGCAAGCTTTGTTTGGCCAGAACAGGGGTGTTAGAAGATTTACCAGCCATTTTTTGTTGTTTTATTGGTTTTGTTTTTTGTCAGTTTCTTAAAACACAAAAATCAATAACCTGCAGGTGTTGCACTCATATGACTAAAATATGTACCCATCTTATCACAGATACGTTGTGATTGACAGTTTAGAGAACTTACTCCTCTAAAATGAGGCCCAGGAATGTTATGCTTGAATATTAATTCTGGCTGGCTGTCAAGTTTACTCTCTGTCTGTACTAGAGTTTTATTTGCATAGACATTGGGACCACTGATTTTAAATATTGGTATAATAATTAACTATTTCTAGAGCCTATAGTGATATAGAATCATTACTTTGAAAAAGCCAGCAAATTGTTTGGTAACAGAAGAGTCCACATTCACTCTAAGTCAGTGGTTCTGAACCTGTGGGTCTCAAACCCTTTAGGTGTCACACATATCAGATATCTTGCATATTTACATTATGATTCATAACTAGTAAAATTATAGTTATGAAGTAGCCATGAAATAACTTTATAATTGAGGTCATCACAACGTGAGAAACTGTATTAAACGGTCACAGCATTAAGAAGGTTGAGAACCACTGCTCTAAGTGATCATCTAGCAAATTCCCTGTGTGAAGTGAGGCCCAGGGGTTGGCACTACAGCCATCGTCCGGTAAATTGTTGAAAATACAGAATCACAAAAGGCCACAGACCCCACAAAGCTGAGGGGATAACTAAATGACATCCACAGGTGATATGTACGGCACTTACATGTGAGAAGTATTAATGCAGTTATCTTTATGCTGTTGGAATCCAACAAAAAAAATTCAAACCTTCTGCAAGATCTATATTACTTCCTACAGCCAAAGAAAATATCAACTTCCTATTGACATATATTTAATTAAGTCTCAGGGCTGACCAAATCAGCCATCTCCTTGACACCACTTGGGAAATCTGTTTTCTTACATCCCCAGCTCATCAAATATTTTAGAATAAAAAAATATATATATAAGGCTGAATCTTCAACAAATGGTGCTGGTCAAGCTGGTTGGCTGCATGAAGAAGAATTCAAATAGATTCAGACTTATCGTGCTGCACAAAACCCAAGTCCAAATGGATCAAGGACCTCGACATAATTCTAACAGAATCTGATAGAAGAGTAAGTGGGGAATAGGCTTGAACTTACAGTACAGGAAACGACTTTCTGAACAGAACACTGGTAGCACAGGCACAAAGAACAACAATTAATAAATGGGAACTCATGAAACTGAAAGGTTTCTATATGGCCAAGAATAGTATTATTTAGAAAACAAACAGAGATTTACCAATGACACTATGTCTCAGTTTGGAGACACCATGACCAAGGCAACTCTTATAATAGACAACACTTAATTGGGGCTGGCTTATAGTTTCAGAATTTCAGTCCATTATCATCATGGCAGGAAGCATGGCAACATCCAGGCAGGCATAGCTCTGGAGGAGCTGAGAGTTCTACATCTTGATCCAAAGACAGATAGAAGACTGGCTTCCACTTGACTAGGAGGCAGTCTCAAAGCCCACCTCCACAGTGACTCACTTACTCTAACAAGGCCACACCTCCTAACAGTACCGCTCCCTATGGGCCAAGCACATTCAGATCATTACAATATCCAATACATGGCTAATATATAAAATATATTATATAATATATTTATATAATATATAAAGAACTAAAGACAAACTAACAAAAAACTGGGGCATCAAGAAAACAAACAACCCAATTAAAAATTGGGGTACAGATCTAAACAGAGTGTTCTCAAAAGATAAAACACAAATGGTTGAGAGAAGTTAAGGAAGTGTTCAATATCCTTAGTCACCAGGGAAATGTAAACTCAAACTACTTTGAGACATCATCTTATACCAGTCAGAATGTCCAAGATCAATAAAACAAATGACAGCTCACTCTGGTGAGGATGTGGATTAAGGGAAACACTCACCCATTGCTGGTGGGTTTGAAAACTTGTATAGCCACTATGGAAATTGGTGTGGTGGTTCCTCAGAAAGCTGGGAATCAATCTCTCTTAAGATTCAAATATCCCACTCTTAGGAATATAGCCAGAGGACATACAGCCTACTGCAGAGACACTTGTTCAACTATGGTAACTGCAACTATCATCATAATAGCCAGAAACTGGAAATAGCCTTGATGCCCACCAATGTATGGTGGATAAAGAAAATGTGGCAAATTTATGCAATAGAATATTACTCATCTGCTTTTATTTATTTATTTATTTATTTATTTATTTATTTAAAGAAGACACTCACAGGTAAATAGGACTTAGAAAGAAATTATCCTGAGTGTAGCAACCCTGACCTCCCCCCAAAAAATAAATAAAAGACAAATATGGTATATATTTGCTTATAAGTGTTTGTTAGCTTTTATGTCTTTGATAAGTAGTCTACAAATGGTATAGGCACAAAGATTAGGCATAAAGTAAGTGACTAGAGGGGAAGGAAAGTTCTCACTAGAAATAGTAACAGAATAGATAGTAGTGGGTAGATAAAGAAGGTGATATGGAGCAGGAGAATCAAATTGGGAAGGGAGAAAGAGGGACATAAGGGAGGGAATATGGGGGCAGAGAGCTAAAACTTGGAGCTATTTAAGAGGCTGTATGGAAACCTAATACAGTAGAAGTTTCTTAAAATATATACATATATGAAAGAAATCTAAGTGGGATTGCCAAATAATGGGAAGACAAAGCTCCAACTTGACATGCAATGAGACCCCCAGTGCCGAGAATGGACTATATCTAATTGAGTTGTTGGCCAAGGGGTCCCTTGAAAACTTCTAAAAACCTAGACTATTTCCAAGGCTATTCATTGCTCCCATAAACTGATGGCATTGCCTGATTGTTGAAGACAACATCTATATAACTCGATTAACATGGAGAAGTCAAGTGGGCACCTTCCTCTAGTCATCACTTCAACTGACAAGAGTTCAGGTTCTGGAAGGTTCTCTGCACACTACCCAAAGAGAGAGAAACTAAACATCAACCCAGCTATAAACCTTCAATCTACAATGGTGAGCTACCAGCAAAATAAGATGGTGCATTAGTGGTACAAAACTTGTGGAAGTAACCAACCACTATCTGATTGGATTAAAGAACCACCCCATGAGAAGGAAACTATGCATACATACACTTTCAGGTAGACAAGAACCTGAAATTAGAAGGGATAGAATAATATAGGACAATTTGTCCAATCTAGGTAGGCAACTTGTATCAATATCAATTGGTTCTGAGTTTATTGTGTGAGCGTTTTGTGAGTTGAGAATTTACTATTACGAATCTGACTGGTAAATTACAGGACTCTTAGAGTCTTGATTTTATTGGGTTACAGGGATTTGTGACAGCTAGCCACAGGGGGCAGATGACTGAAATGAGCAATTCAGAGGCTGGCAAATCACAGGAAAACTGGGAAGACCACAGCTTGCAGCTCCAAATGGGGGAGGGGAAACCACCATGTTACTGGAGCATAGCTGGCAATAGCTTGGGTTGATATTTTTTTAATTATTACACACAAAGTTGTGGTTTGTTGGGGATTGGTTCTACTGCTTTGAATTAATCCAGCCCCCAAAACTGGGAATCTGCATGTCCAAACACTCAAGGTCCTTGTCCCCAATTGTTTTTTTTTTTTTTTAAATAGGACATTTTCTTTATTTACATTTCAAATGTTAACCCCTTTCCTGCCCTCCCCCTACTGCCTCAAAACCTTATAGCCCATTCCCCCTTTTCCTGCTTCTATGAGGGTGTTCCCACATCCACACACTCACTCCCATCTCCCCACTCTCACATTTCCCTACACTGGGGCATTGAGCCTTCAGAAGACAAAGGCCCTCCTCTCTCACTAATGCCTGACGTGGCCATCCTCTGCTACATAGGCTGCTGGAGCCATGGGTCCCTCCATGTGTACTCTTTGGTTGGTGGTTTAATCCCTGGGAGCTCTGGGGGGTGGGGGAGTGGGAGAAAGGGAGTCTGGTTGATTGATATTGTTGTTCTTCCTATGGGGTTGCAAACTTCTTCAGCTCCTTCAGTCCTTTCTCTAACTCCTCCATTGGGGACCCTGGGTTCAGGCCAATGGTTGGCTGAGAGCATCCACCTCTATATTTGTCAGGCTCTGGCAGAATCTCTCAGGAAACAGCGGTATCAGACTCCTGTCAACATGTACTTCTTGGCATTCACAATAGTGTCTTCGTTTGGTGACTGTATATGGGATAGATCCACAGGTGAGGCAGTCTCTGGATGGCTTTTCCTTCAGTCTCTGCTCAACACTTTGTCTTTGTATTTGCTCCCTTGAGTATTTTGTTTCCACTTCTAAGAAAGACTGAAGCAGCCACACTTTGGTCTTCCTTCTTCTTGAGCTTCATATGGTCTATGCATTGTATCTTGGGTACTCTGAACTTTTGAGCTAATATCCACTTATCAGTGAGTGCAGTGTGTGTTTTGTTATGACTGGGTTACCTCACTCAGAATGATATTTTCTAGTTCCATCCATTTGTCTAAGAATTTCATGAATTCATTGTTTTTAATAGCTGAGTAGTACTCCATTGTGTAAATGAACAAAATTTTCTGTATCCATTCCTCTGTTGAAGGACATCAGGGTTCTTTCTAGCTTCTGGCTATTATAAATAAGACTGCTGTAAACATAGTTGAGCATGTGTCCTTGACATATGTTGGAGCATCTTTTGGGTGTATGCCCAGGAGTGGTAGAGCTGGGTCCTCAGATAACACTATGACCAATAGTCTAAGGAACTGCCAGACTGATTTCCAGAGTGGTTGTACCAGCTTGCAATCCAGCCAACAATGGAAGAGTATTCCTCTTTCTCCACACCCTCAACAGCAACTGCCATCACCTGAGTTTTTTATCTTAGCCATTCTGACTGGTGTGAGGTGGAATCTCAGGGCTGTTTTGATCTTCATTTCCCTGATGACTAAGGATGTTGAACATTTCTTTAGGTGCTTCTCGGCCATTCATTATTCCTCAGTTGAAAATTCTTTGTTTAGCTCTGTACCCCATTTTTAATGAGATTATTTGGTTCTCTGGAGTCTAACTTCTTGAGTTCTTTGTATATATTGGATATTAGCCCTCCATTGGATGTAAGATTGGTAAAGATCTTTTCCCAATCTGTTGGTTGCCATTTTGTCCTATTGACAGTGTCCTTTGCCTTACAGAAGCTTTGCAATCTTATGAGGTCCCATTTGTCTATTGTTGATCTTAAAGCATAAGCCATTGGTGTTCTGTTCAGGAGACTTTCCCCTGTGCCCATGTGTTCAAGGTTCTTCCTCAATTTCTCTTCTATTAGTTTTAGTGTATCTGATTTTTATGTGGAGGTCCTTGATCCACTTGGACTTCAGTTTGTACAAGGAGATAAGAATGGATCAATTTGCATTCTTCTACATGCTGACCTCCAGTTGAGCCAGCACCATTTGTTGAAAATGCTGTCTTTTTTCCACTAGATCATTTTAGCTCCTTTGTCAAAGATCAAGTGACATAGGTGTGTGGGTTCATTTCTGGGTCTTCAATTCTATTCCATTGATCTTCTTGCCTGTCTCTGTACCAACACCACACAGTTTTTACCACTATTGTTCCGTAATACAGCTTGAGGTCAGGGATGGTGATTCCCCCAGAAGTTCTTTTATTGTTAAGAATAGTTTTCACTATCCTGGGTTTTTGTTATTCCAAATGAATTTGCAAATTGCTTTTTCTAACTCTATAAAGAATTTGGGTTGAAATTTTGATAGGGATTGCATTGACTTTTTAGATTGGTTTCAGTAAGATGGCCATTTTTACTATAATAATCCTACCAATCCATGAGCATGGGAGATCTTTCCATCTTCTGAGATCTTCTTCAATTTCTTTTTCAGAGACTTGAAGTTCTTGTCATACAGATCTTTCACCTGTTTGGTTAGAGTCACACCAAGGTATTTTATATTATTTGTGACTATTATGAAGGGGGTCATTTCCCTAATTTTGTTCTCAGCCTGTTTATCCTTTGAATAGAGGAAGGCTACTGATTTGTTTTAGTTAATTTTCTATCCAGCCATTTTGCTGAAGTTGTTTATCAGCTGTAGGAGTTTTCTGGTGGAACTTATGGGGTCACCTAAGTCTATTGTATCATCTGCAAATAGTGATATTTTGACTTCTTTCTTTCCAATTTGTATCCCTTTGACACTTTTTTTTTTTTTTTTTTTTTTTTTTTTTTTTTTTTTTTTTTTTTTTTTTTTTTTTTTGTCTAATTGCTCTGGCTAGAACTTTAAGTACTTTAAGTACTATATTGAATAGGTAGGGAGAGAGAGAGAAGGCAGCCTTCTCTAGTCCTTGATTTTAGTGGGATTGCTTCAAGTTTCTCTCCATTTAGTTTAATGTTGACTACTGGTTTGCTGTATGTTTTTACTATGTTTAGGTTTGGGCCTTGAATTCCTGATCTTTCCAAGACTTTTACCATGAAGGGGTGTTGAATTTTGTCAAACGCTTTCTCAGCATCTAATGAGATGATCATGTGGTTTTTTTTCTTTGAGTTTATTTATATAGTGGATTATGTTGATGAATTTCCAAATATTGAACCATCCCTGCATTCCTGGGATAAAGCCCCCTTGATCATGATGGATGCTTGTTTTGATATGCTCTTGCATTCGGTTTGTGAGAATTTTATTGAGTATTTTTGCATTGATACTCATAAGGGAAACTGGTCTAAAGTTCTCTCTCTTTGTTGGTTCTTTGTGTAGTTTAGGTATAAGCATAATTGTGACTTCATAGAATGAATTGGATACTGTTCCTTCTGTTTCTATTTTCTGGAACAGTTTGAAGAGTATTGGTATTAGGTCTTCTTTGAAGGTCTGATAGAATTCTGCACTAAAACCATATGGTCCTGGGCTTTTCTTTGGTTGAGAGACTTTTAATGACTGCTGCTATTTCTTGAGGGGTTATGGGACTGTTTAGATGGTTTATCTGACCCTCACTTAACTTTGGTACCTGGTATATGTCTAAAAAAATTGTCCATTTTATCCAGATTTTCCAATTTTGTTGAGTATAAGCTTTTGTAGTAGGATCTGATGTTTGTTTGTTTGTTTGTTTGTTTGTTTAATTTTCTCAGTTTCTGTTGTTATGCCTCCCTTGTCATTTCTGATTTTATTCATTTGGATACTGTCTCTGAGCCCTCTGATAGGTCTGGCTAAGGGTTTATCTATCTTGTTGATTTTCTAAAAAACAAACAAACAAACAAACAAAAAAACAAAAAAACAAAAAAACAAAAAACCCCAGCTCTTGGTTTTGTTGATTCTTTGTATAGTTCTGTTGTTATGCCTCCCTTGTCATTTCTGATTTTATTCATTTGGATACTGTCTCTGAGCCCTCTGATAGGTCTGGCTAAGGGTTTATCTATCTTGTTGATTTTCTAAAAAACAAACAAACAAACAAACAAACAAACAAAAAACCCCAGCTCTTGGTTTTGTTGATTCTTTGTATAGTTCTTTTTGTTTCTACTTGATTGATTTCAGCCTTGAGTTTGATTATTTTCTGCCTTCTACTCCTCTTGAGTGATTTGCTTCTTTTTGTTCTAAAGCTTTCAGGTGTGATTTCAAGTTGCTAGGGTATGATCTCTCCAGTTTCTTTTTGGAGGCACTTAGAGCTATATGTTTGCCTCTTAGCACTTTAGCACTACTTTCACTGTGTCCCACAAGTTTTGGTATGATGTGCTTTCATTTTTATTAAATTCTAAAAAGTCTTTAATTTCTTTCTTTATTTCTTACTTGACCAAGTTATCATTTAGTAGAGTGTTGTTCAGCTTCCATGTTTATGTGGGCTTTCCATTGCTTTTGTTGTTATTGAAGACCAGCCTTAGTCCATGGTGATCTGATAGGATGCATGGGATTATTTCAATCTTCTTGTATTTGTTGAGACCTGTTTTGTGACCAATTACATGGTCAGTTTTGGAGAAGGTACCATGAGGTGCTGAGAAGAAAGTATATTCTTTTAGGATGAAATGTTCTATAGATATCTGTTAAATCCATTTGGTTCATCACTTCTGTTAGTTTCATTGTGTCTCTGTTTAGTTTCTGTTTCCATGATCTGTCCATTGCTGAGAGTGGGGTGTTGAAGTCTCCCACTATTATTGTGTGAGGTGAAATGTGTGCTTTGACCTTTAGTAAAGTTATATATATATATATATATATATATATATATATATATATATATATATGCCCTTGCATTTGAAGTATAGATGTTCAGAATTGAGATTTCATCTTGGTAGATTTTTTTTTCCTTGACGAGTATGAAGTGTCCTTCCTTATCTTTTTTGATAACTTTTGGTTGAAAGTCAATTTTATCTGATATTAGAATGGCTACTTCAGCTTGTTTCTTGGAACCATTTGCTTAGAATTTTTTTCCAGTCTTTTACTCTGAGTTAGTGCCTGTCTTTGTCACTGAGGTAAGTTTTCTGTATGCACTGGGTACTGTTTACATATCCAGTCCATTAGTCTATATCTTTTTATTGGGTGATTGAGTCCAGAGATATTAAGGAAAAGTGATTGTTGTTTCCTGTTATTTTTGTTGTTAGAAGTGGAATTATGTTTGTATAGCTCTCTTCTTTTGGGTTTGTTGAAAGATTACTTTCTTGCTTTTTCTAGGTATAGTAGCCTGGGCTGGCATTTGAGTTCTCTTAGGGTCTGTATGGCATCTGCTTTTATAGTCTCTGGTGAGAAGTCTGGTGTAATTCTGATAGGTCTGCCTTTATATGTTACTTGACCTTTTTCCCTTACTGCTTTTAATATTCTCTCTTTGTTTTGTACATTTGGTGTTTTGATTATTATGTGACAGGAGGA
This sequence comes from Arvicanthis niloticus, assembly GCF_011762505.2. Taxonomy (NCBI): domain Eukaryota; kingdom Metazoa; phylum Chordata; class Mammalia; order Rodentia; family Muridae; genus Arvicanthis; species Arvicanthis niloticus. The sequence goes on from NC_047671.1 coordinate 34,507,151, forward strand.
ATTTCTTTTCTGGTCTAGTCTATTTGTAGTTCTATAGGCTTCTTGTATGTTCATGGGCATCTTTCTTTAGGTTAGGGAAGTTTTCTTTTATAATTTTGTTGAAGATATTTATTGGCCCTTTAAGTTGGGAATCTTTGCTCTCATCTATACCTATTATCCTAAGGTTTGGTCTTCTCTTTGTATCCTAGATTTCCTGGAAGTTTGGAGTTAGGAGCCTTTTTTTCATTTTTCATTTTCTTTGACTGTTGTGTCAATGTTTTCTATGGTATCTTCTGCACGTGAGATTCTCTCTTCTATCTCTTGTATTCTGTTGATAATCTATGATTCCTGATCTTTTTCCTAGGTTTTCTATCTCCAAGGTTGTCTTCCTTTATGATTTCTTTGTTGTTTGTATTTCCATTTTTAGATCCTGGATAATTTTGTTCAATTCTTTCACCTGTTTGTTTGTGTTTTCCTGTAATTCTTTAAGAGATTTTTGTGTTTCCTCTTTAAGGGCTTCTCCCTGCTTACCTGTGTTCTCCTGTATTTCTTTGAAGGAGTTATTTATGTCCTTCTTAAAATCTTCTATCATCATCATAAGAAGTGATTTTAAATCCAAATCTTACTTTTCCGGTGTGATGGGGTATCCAGGACTTGCTATGGTGGGAGAACTGGGTTCTGGTGATGTCAAGTAACATTGGTTTCTGTTGCTTATGTTCTTATGCTTGTCTCTCGCCATCCGGTTATTTCTAGTGCTTCCTTCCCTCACTGTCTCTGACTGGAGCCTGTTCCTTATGTGATCCTGGTTGTGTCAGAACTCCTCAGAGTCCAGCTGTCTTTGTGATCCTGTGATTCTAGGATCTTGTGATCCTGAGATCCTGGGTGTGTCAGAGTTCCTGGGGGTCAAGCTGCTTCTTGGATCCTGAAATCCTGGTGTGACCAAGCTCCTGAGATCCTGTGATCCTATGATCCTGGTGTGTTAGAGCACCTGGGAGTCAAGCTTCCTCTGGGTGTTGTGGGACTGAGTGTGGAGCTAGTGCCCAAGGTCTGCTCAGGGCACTGGCTCAGACAAAAAGGACCCCAATTGGTTTTTGATTGATCAATAAAGGGTCAACAGCTAATGACTGGGCAGATAGACTGAAGTGGGACCTTTGGATTTGTGTGGGCTAGGAATTGGAAGGAACGAGAGAGAATCACCATGATTTGGGGGAGAAAGATGAGACATAAGAGCTGCAGGAGAGCCTTCCGGTCTGGGCCTGAGCACTGAGCAGATCTTGGGTGGCAGCTCTGCCCCCCAACCTTCAAGAACCCAGAGGAAGCAGGGATCCCAGGCACTCTAACTCGGGCAGTATCTTAGAATACACAGCCTTGGTGTATCTATTCATCAAGTATACAGAGCAGACCTGCCCAAACCTCCGATGTCCTGGAATTCCATCTGGATTCAGTGAAGACACAGCATCAGAGGATTATCAACTTACTCTTCCCCCCACCCCTCTTCTAATATCTCAACGCCCTTAATCAGCCTGAAGAAGTTACAGAAGAGTCAGCGCCCCTATTCCCTGGGCTTGGGGACTAATGTGGTTAATAATGGTCTGTCTTTCTAGGGAAAAGTAGTGGTTTTGTTGGAACAGGGAGGATTAGCTAGGACTTATTGCACAGCCATAACCTATTGGTAGAAATCTGTATAATTATTATCAAGATGAAGTTATAATTTCTTAAATGGTACAAAATTTACTTTGATTTCAAATTTAAGGTTTTCATTGGTACGAGCTCCTTATTAATATAAAAGTGAGATGAATATTGATACTCTCATGGGCAATGTGCTTGTATAACACATTTAGGAATACAAGGCCTAGACCCAGTCCTTCCTTAACTTTTTTAACTGATTTGGGATGGTTAACCTATGAGTTAAGGGACTATAGCAAATTTATGGCTTTGAGTTAATTGTTAGGAGGTTAACCATATTTTAATTAGAAATAGCCAAGAGTAGTGAACAGACAACAGTCCAGGTGACCTTACATGGATAGTCAGTTTTCAAAACATCAGAAGTCCATAGAATTGATGCTACAAAAATTTATATAAATGTCCATTCTGATTAGAGACCTGTCTGCTCCTGACAGCTTCCTGTTGTGGATTCTAAGAAGAAATTGAGCATCCTTGGAGTTATGCCAGTTGTGTGGTGACAGCCACTAGGCAAGAATTGCCTCTTTCCATCTACAGACTAATTACTGTCCAGAAGAGGACACACATGCAGAATAGTCGACTGATTATATCTGCCCAGACAGAGTAATCAGCCCTTAATAATCCTGCATCACTAAGGTCTGTCAGATGACTCTGGGCCAGAAGGCTGAATATTTGATGCTCGAACATTCGGTAGTATAGGGGCTTCTCAGGTGTTCAGAGGTCTCTATAAATTGGCTAAGTTTTAGAAGCTATGTTTAGTGTTTCCCATAACTTCAGTTAACTCAGTCATTCTGGATTTCTGACGGGGTTGAAGACCCATAGTCTCATAGCCAATCCTGGCTATTTACTTTGAGAGAAAAGATCTGAGTAGATAGTTTTCAGCTGACATTCATTATAAAGCAAAAAAAAAAAAAAAAAAAAAAAAAAAAAAAAAAAAAAAGCCAGGATCAAAAGTAAGTGTTTTAGTTAGAAGAGATGACTGAGGTTCTGGTTAGTCAACAAAATGATGGACTGGGTATTAGGACTATCTTATACCTCACTGGTACAATTAGGAATAAGTATGCTCTAACTGTATTTTGAGAGAAAAGTTTTACTTTAACAGGAAGAGTGATATGTAGGAGGAGCTAAGTGGGAAGGAGTACTGAGAGGAAGAGATGGAGTAAGGAGAGAAGATGAAGGAGAGGAGAAGCTAGGTGATGAGAGAGAGAAAGAGAGAGGGGGCATAGAGGCAGATGTTCACAGGTCTCCACCAGTCAAAGATAGTCTTTATATCTAGGTTGGGTATTGGATTACCCTTCTGATTGAGCATTACCAAACTTATAAATCCTTTGATTAACATTTAAAAAAAAAATTGTATAAAAGCAAAAAGGAAAGGGGGGCATGGGACAGGGGTTTTCTAGGGAGGGGAAATGGGGAAAGGGGATGGCATCTTAAATGTAAATAAAATAAAATGGAAAAAAAAAAAAAAAAAGAGCTGCAGGAGAAAAAGCCAACCATCCATGTAAGAATTCAGGTAAGTGGCCACCAATCACTTCCCTGATTGGGCCTGGGTTAGCAGGGGTAGGTTTAGGAGTACCCAGCTTTTTAGCAAGTCAGGACATGTCAAAAATTAATCTCTCTCTCTCTCTCTCTCTCTCTCTCTCTCTCTCTCTCTCTCTCTCTCTGTGTGTGTGTGTGTGTGTGTGTGTGTGTGTGTGTGTGTTCCATTCCATCCAGATTGCTCCTGGGCAGGTGCTTGTGGAAACCCCCTGGGCAGCCAAACTCCTGCTACAGTGTTACATTTTTCTCTTTCAAAAGTAACAAAATATGTCAGGCAGTGGTGGCATAAATCTTTAATCCCAGCACTCCGGAAGCAGAGGCAGGTGGATGGATCTCTGTGAGTTTGAGGCCAGTCTGGTCTACATAATGAATTCTAAGACAGCCAGGGATATACAGAGAAACCCTGTCTTGAAAAAGAAAACAAAAAAGAGTAACAAAATAGGCGGCCAATTTTCAATAAAGACCCTGTTATGCCTTGGGTAGGAAATGTCACACTAAGAGGATCATGTGTTGGGGGCTTGGTCCCCATATGGTAGCATTACTTTGAAAGCTTCTGAAAACTTCAAGAAATAGAATCTATTATAAGTAATGGGTCACTTGAGGCAAAGCCCTGTGGCTTCTTGTCTCAGCCCTCCTACTGTCCCTCTCTGTCTTAGTTAGGGTTTCTATTGCTCTGAAGAGACACCATGACCACAGCAACTCTTATCAAGAAAAATATTTAGTTCGGTGCTGGTTTTCAGTTCAGAGGTTTAGACTATCATCATCATGGCAGGAGGCATGCCAATCTGTACCCAGGCAGATATGGTGCTGGAAAGTTAGCTGAGAGTTCTACATCTGGATGGGTAGACAGCATCAGGGAGTGGAAACAACATTGGGTTTGGCTTAAGCATTTGAAATCTCAAAGCCCATGTTTATTGACACACTTCCTCTGACAAGGCCACATTCCAACAAGGCCACACCCATTCCAACAAGGCCACACCTCTTAACAGTGCCACTCCCTATGAGTCTATGGGGCCATTTTCATTCACTATTCTCTCATTCTGCTTCCTGTTCACCATAAAGTAAGGAAGGTACTCAGCCACCCACTCCCAACACCATGATATTCTGCTGGGCCAACTGACCATCAACTGAATCCTCTGATATTCATCCCAATGGGGAAAAGCTAAAATAGTACCCTGTCTATTACTTTCCCACTATGCTAACACCTATACCTCCTTCTGGATATCAAACACACAAGGACCTCACCTAATATCAGTATAATAAGGGGAAATGAGAAGGAACACTGAAGAGTGAGGTGAACATCTGTTGTAATTTCTGACAAAGAGATAAATTTTCTTTTTCACTATGTAGCTGGGACAGAAAGTAAAATATCAGGTCTATTAGGTTTACAGATGCAAATGTCAACCCAGTTTGGATAATATAACAGTCTTTCACATGCTAATTGCCTCTCTATAGCAGTTAAGAGAATCACACAAGACTTGAGCTTCTGTGATGGGGCATTGACTGAAGAATTTTATTTAAAATTAATACTATAATAAACTGTTCGATTTTGTCAGTCAACTACCTAATAAAAGCAGCTGCACTGCCTGCCTGCCAGAGAGGAAGGCACCCCTCTGAGACATCAAATATGGACTTCAAAGATATGGATGTAAAGGATTATGTACAAGAAACAAAATCTGCCAAGGTTTTCTCTTGTTACCAGAATTCAGGGCTTGCTGGAGTCCTAGGTCAGAAATGGATGTTTTGGTACCTATCACAATAGCCTATTGGAGCCATTAAAGATGTGATGGTGGGTGGTCTAAAGAGAGAACTGAACAGCCTCTGGCTCTCTCTAACGTGAGCATGTGAGCTCACACACACAAACTATAAAGAGAACTTGGAACGCAGGAAATTCTGAGTGCTCTCTGTGAGTCAGAGGGAGGTAACCACTCTCCCCTTTGTTCCCAGGAAGCAGCCTAGACTACAAAGAAGAAGAGAAGACAAACACAGTGCAAGGTAACAGTACAGTAAGGGCAATGGGGACAAAACAGAAGGAATATCACAATCCCAGCAACCTGAACTAGCAATGGATTCAAAAACAAAGCAGCATTGTGGATTCCTGTGAAAAGAGAACTCTTCCAGATAGAACTGGATAAATGTGAAACCAAGTGTCAAAGTCAGCAAAAAAACTGACAGAAATCAACTGACATGCAGCTAAGCAGAGGCATTGAAGGATCACTAGGCTGGGGAGATGGCTTTGTGGGTAAACTGCTTGACACAAAAGCATTAGGAACCATGTAAACATCTGGGTGCAGTGACACACACCTGTAATCCCAGTGCTGGTAGGTTGGGGATCCCTGAAGCTTGCTAGGCAGCCAGTCTAGTCAAATTAGTAAACTTTAGGTTTAGGGAGAGAGACATCTTGACTTAAAAAATAAGATGGGGGCCAGGGAGATGGATTGGTAGTCAAGAATACTTGCTTTTTAGCCATGAGTGTGGGGGTTCAGATACCAAGGCTAATGTGATAGGCCCAGTGTGGTCCTATGAACATCTGTAACCTCAGCAATTTGAGAACAAAGATAAAAGGATCATTGGGCCTTGCTGGCTACCATCATAACTCAAACACCCTGGCTCCAGTTCAGAGAGAGACCTTGCCTCAAAGGAATAAGGTAAAGAGCGATAAGAGAAAAACACCCAACTCCTTCCTGTGGCCCCCAGTGCAAACATGTATACACACCCATGCCTGGACATATAGATCAGAAATAATCAATTGATCTTTAAAAATGTTAATGTCTTTAAAAAAAAAATAAGGTGGAGTGATAGACAAATGAACCTGATAGCAATCTCTGCTTTCAACACGTGTGAGCGAAGAAGCACACACACACACACTCATAAGGTATTTAAAAAGAGCCCTTTCCCCTCCTTCCTTTATCTTTCAGAAACACTGCAAGACTGGTCTGCTTCCAAAGGAGCCCTCCAGAGAGAAGGTAGGGTGGAATGACGTTGGTGCTGGGCTGGACTTAGATTCCCATTCAGTTGCTGACTAATAGATACATCCTGGGCAATTATCTTAACACCTGGCCTCATTTTTTCACATTTGTAAACTGGAGATAATTACAGCACGCTCATTGTATATTTATTATATTTTTATAAGAAACAAATCAGTCTTAGCTCGTTCCTGCCAGTAACATATTAACTACTCGGTAAATAAGAGATATTACTGAAGCCAAAGGGAACACACAACAGCAACTTGCAGAAATTACCTGGTGTGGTGTTTTTCTAATTGCTGTGGGCAAATACATGACAAGAAACAGCTTAAGAAAAGGTTCCTTTGGGTTTGCAGTGTGAGGGATACAGGCCTTCACGGCAGGTAGTCATAGTAGCAGGATTGCACGACTGGTCACATGGTCTCCACTGTCTGGAAGCAGAGAAAAATGGATCCTGGTGTTTACCTCACTTTCTCTTTTTTTTATTAAGTCTGAAGCTCTAGACCACAGGATGTTCCGAGCACATTCAAAGTGGATCTTCCCTCCTCAGCTAAACTTTTTTGGCTTCACCCTCAAAGAGACCTGGAGATATGTTTTCAGGCTGGTTCTAAATTCCATCAAGTTGACATCTAACCATTACAACTGGGGTGTTCAAACATTTGATAGTTTTTACATTTCTTTAAGAATAATTGTCTTTCCATAGAAGAGGTTCCCTAAGCACCTTATGGCAGCTTAAGCAATTTGCCAAGGACGTCAGCATCTTGACGGCTTTCTGCACTAAAATTTATGCTAGACTACCAGAGGGGTCTTTGGAACAAATCTGTACAACTTTACATTTTTATAAATAAATAAAAAAAAAAGGAGACTCACAATGGTGCTATCATTGATCTGCCCATGGCCAGGACAATTATCCCACTGTAGAAAATTTAAAAGCCTGTTCTAACCAGAAGCATTCCCCAGCCACAAATGGATAAGCCTAGGTCTGTCCTCAAGGCTTAAAACAACTGTCATATTTTATCCAGTCACTTCTAGCTATAGAAAATGAAATGAAATATGTTATCTATTCATATCAGACCCATAGTGGGAATGACATCTTTCTAACAAACCTTGATAAATCTGCAACTTGCAATATTTGTTTTTACGATGAATGTTTGAGAATGGGAAAAGGAAACAGCCGGGTTTTATTAAATAGCCACTATGCTACATACAACAAAAACTGACAAGTAACAGCAGACATAAGATAGGTCCTATCCCAGGAGGGTCTAATTAGAACTAATAAAGAATAATGTTCTTCTTTTGAAGGCTGTAAATAAAACATAAGCAACTGCATTGTTCGGTAACATTTAATTGGCTGGGGGAGTTTGGACGCTCATTTATACTGAAGTAGAAATCTAATTATCACAGCTTCTGGAATTCACTCAAAATTTGTTACATATTCATTGATTTGGTAGGTGATGAACAGCAAGTACTCTTGGTAGGTGGGCCAATTTCAGACCAAGCAAGCTGCCTCAAGCTATAGACAATGTACCTCAGACAGGCATCTCTCACCAGGGAGCTTCAGCACTAGAATCTGCCTCAGGTCACAAAGTAGATAGAAATAGAAGGAAGAAATCACTTCATCCAAAGAGTTTCTTGTCTCAAAACCACAGATGTACAAACAACTCTAAGTAAAGAACTGTCGGTCCCTGCCAGGCTCATCTCCCCTGCCTTTGATGCAGATCAAAGCTCAGTATAATACTAATAGGTTACTCCAAGACAAGATTTATGATGCTTTACAGCAGAGGCTAAAATTCGGCTTCAGACTCTCAAGAGAGACTCAAGTGTCCACACTGAATCTTGTACGGGTGTCTTTCTGCTACCTGGTTTAAACCATTCATCCAGGCTTGTAAGTGTTAAACATCTGTGGTTCTGTTTCGTGGTGTTTTGCTGATCCAACCATTCACCTACAGAAGATGCTTTTTCTCCAGTGGACCATCCACTAGAGCTCCTGGATCCTGGATTCTGAGGATCAATGAGAACATGGCTGAAGCAAAACTGTGGGAAGATGACTCCTCACTTCCCTGGGCCTTTACCGGGGCCACCAGGATGACCCTTGCAAGGAAGCCTGGTGGGATGAGGAGACCAAGCACACTCCGCCCCTGCTGCTGCACTGACCTGTATCTCTTATGCAAGACTGCTCTGATTCCAAGTGCTGAGTCTGCTGAAGCTGAAGGAAGCAGTCAGGCAAGTGTTATGGAGAGTGATTGATTGAAATTCAGAGCACTTTGCAGAATGATTTGTTTGACATTCCCAGTAGGAAACTCTTGTTTGTTGAACTTATTATTCATTCATGTATTCATGAAAAAAAATACAATAAATGCATAATCTCTGCATAGTGCCTCAATGATCACATTGAAATGAACCCAGTGCTTTGCGGCGCTAAGCAAGGTCTTTAGTCTGCAACAGAACAGTTTTACATTGCAGTATCATTAACTATGTCTAGAGTTTACATTATGCGTATAAATCAGCAAGGGAAATGTAACCTGCATTGTAATTTAAGGTTATACAAAAAAAAAATCAAGCATTAAAAATGCATATCCATAATATTAACTTCTTGTGTCATTTTTTTTTTGGGGGGGGATGTTTCTCTTACTAAGTGCTTTAACAATTATCATGTTAAGATGTAACTGAGTCTGTTCAACTAGTGTTTGTGTTTTGACTTTTTGACAACCAGAATACAAGCTAAGGGAAATGCAAACATTATTTCCAGCATCCGTGGGGAACCTAGGGAAGAGGCCTCCTTAAATAAACGATTAGTGGAAGGGGAAGCATGCTATATTACTGGGCAAACAGCTGCAGTAAGATGCAGTATTTTAATCCTGGCCTTAGAACAGCAAGGCCAGTGTGCCCTGATGGCATCTTCCCAGTCTCAAACCCTGGTGTTTCTAGGTGCAGCTGCTATGATAGCCTCTAGCTGTCTTGGTGAAAGCCAGTCTGGAGAGTAAGCCAGGACCAATGATCTCTTTTCAAACCTAAGGACTCCTCTCAGTTATCAGGAGACAAAGGGGAATGCAGACGCCCATCCTATTTTCCCAAACCCTGAATTCTTCCTGTCTATCACTCATTCTTATGCCCTAACAGATGCTTCAAGGTCTCCTCACTTATTCTATCAAAAAGGAAATTGTTCTACTTATATTTATTCTGCTTGTTTAATCCAGGCAAACACCAACTTCACTTTTAAACAAGAAACACTAATTGGTTTTTGCAGACACTTATAGGAAACACAGGATGAAGTGACATTTCAACTCCTCTCCTAATCCAGCAATGTTTTATTACTAAACCCAGAAAATATTAAAGGATAACTGAATAGCAGCATAAACATAGAAATATATTTTATTAACTATGTTCTCTCTCTCTTTCTCTCTCTATATATGCATATATATACATATATAGATATATGTATATATGTCTATACATATATCTATGTATGTATAGATATATATATATATACACATATCTATACATACATAGATATATGTATAGGTATATGTAGACATAGGGGAGTGCAGAAGCCCATCCTATTTTCCTATATATATCTCTCTATATATTTATATATATATTTATATAGATAGGAAAATATATCTATATTTTCCTATATATCTACACATATATAGATATATGTATAGATATATGTATATATACAGATATATACATATATATTATTTTTAATTATATGTGTTCATGTGGGGGTCTATGCCCATGAGTTCAGATATCCAGAGAGGCCAGAAGAGGATGCTAGATTCTCGAGCTGGAGTTTCGGGTGTTTGTGGACTGTCTGACATGGGTCTTGGGAACCAATCCTGGATTCTCCAAAAGATCTCATGAGTTCTTAGCCAAGGAAATATCTCTCTGGCTCCAGGGTTATGTTAATGTGTAAAACACTATGCTTACAAACACTGAAGCCTGTGTCAGTGTGGCTAATGTTTCTTATGTTCTATTTTGAATCTACTTTTAAAACTTTTTTAAAAAAATTTTATTGGACTTATTACTTGTATGTAAATGATCATTTTGTCTGGATATATGTATGTATACGGGGTGCTTTCAGAGCTCAGAAGAAGCCATTGGATCCCCTGGAACTGGAGTCATGGATGGTTGTAAACCACTGTATGGATTCTAGGAATTGAACCTGAGTCCTCTGAAAGAGCAGCCAGTGCTTTTAACCTCTCCTGCCACTTACTTTGAATCTTAATTCCATTGCACTGTGAACCAAACTACTCCTTATAATACCAGGAAATACTATAACAGGCTATATGCTAAAAGTGTGTGGGTAAAATCACAAAATATGTAAAGACTAAAACATTTTATGGCAGCACACAAGACAAAACTTGAATAATTTGATAACGACACTTTAGATTTTCAGTCTTATCATTACAATAGAGTTGACAATTGAGATTAGTCAATGAAAGGGGAGAAACAGGAGAGTCTCAAGAATGAACCAATGCAAGAACAGTGTCAATCAGAGAAGGAATTTAAGCTTGAGGCTGATGGTTCTGTTTCTTATGTTTCTCCAATAATACAGTTTAATACTGTTCTGACCCAATTTGTATCTGTTTTATAAGTGGAAAAGCATGCTGACTTTTCTTACTGTTTCTGATATAGCTTATGAATAACCACTGTAGGATTTCTCTTATCTTCATATCTCTGTGCTCATAAAAGATATTGCTATAGCAGTTAGCTGAACCAAAGCTATAAAAACATTAATGGGCCCATCTGTGAGTTAAATTCACATCGGATTTTTGTGTACCATTTTACTTATTCTAAAACTGGGACTCACGTTAAGGCTGTGAACAAATTTAAGTCAGCATTTAAGAAACGTGCTATAAGCAAATCCAATGTAAGAAGACACTTCAGAAAAGTTACAAAGAGAACCCTAAATTAAACTCCCAATGACTAGTTCTTGGGACATTATCACAGGATACTAACTTGATACCAAGCTGTAAATGAAGTGAAGACAACACAAACAACAACTATGGCAGCGTTTTCTGTTATCGAGAAATTTCTAGAAAATATTGATTAAAGACAAAATAATAATCAGTGATGAAATTTTAGGTATAGGTATACAACCGTCTAATCTTCCTTTTCTAACTGGTAACCCTGGACACAGGTTAAAGGTTTCTTTGGGATACTAAATTCCAAGAAGACTTGGCTACAGATGTGGGGCTGAGTGCAGCCATACAGATTTGGAAAGGACAAAGTCACGGAGTGATTCCCCCAAACCCCACTAAAAAAAAAAAAAAAAAAAAAAAAAAAAAGTTTGCCCTCAGGCTTCTCCTTAAAGTGCCCTGTATCTTTTGGTATGTTACATTACCTTATTCGTTATACCCAGACACCTTTCTTGAGGGTTGACTTGGAGTTGTTCACAGCCTAGAGTGAAGAAAGCAAGTCTAAACATGAGTTTAAGACTCTGGATATGGAGACATCCAATACAGGCCTAAGCCTTCCTGGGATGATACAAACCTGTTGACAGCAAACTGAACTTGAAAATCAAATTGTTTACCCCTCATTGTCTCGGTGCTTCGTTCATATTTAGAGTCTGATGCTCTTATTTACGGTCCACAGGCTCTTCAGATTCTAAAGTTTGGACTAGAGAATGAGAAAGAACAATATATTTAGAAAAACAAAGTAAGATTTTATTATTATTATTTATTATTATTACTATTACTATTATTTTAAGCTAGTGTTGAGAACTGGGGCTGTAGCAGTATAGCACCTGACTAATACAGGCAAGCCTCTCAGTTCAGTTCTGGGTACCCTGCAATCAATAAATAAAAAATTAACATCTGAAAGTTATAAATTTTAAAAGCTCGTTTTAACTTCCAGCCAAAACTAATCATCCTTATTTAAGGCTTGCATTAAAAATGAATGTGTTGCAGCTGCCAGCATGGTGCGCTCCACACAGATAGTTCCGAAGAAAAAAATACACACAGCTCTCTACATTGGAGTAAACACACTTCATATTCTTTCCTGTAAGAGGGAACAAAGATACCCTTGGGCATCTAAGATTTACCCAGTGCCCTTTGGAAGTCACTCCCTGCTTCTCAAGCGACATGCCTTTGTGCACTGTCTCCTTTCTGAAGGTCGCTGGCAGCTCAAGGGCTAAAGCACATGTGAAATCATGTAGAGACCAGATGGCATTCAACATGCCATCTAATAACTTCAGCCCAGTTCTACCTGGGACACTCTCCCGCCCAAGGTCAGCTCACCGGACAGCTGATTCATTTTAATAGGAGTTGCTGATAACCATATGGGACAGACGAATCACACCCAAAACCAGGACCAGGTAGTCCCGGCTGTCCCGGCTCTAGCTTTCAGGACCGAGTTAAAAGGCTAAAATGATCATACTTGTGACGCGTTCTGCCACATGGGGGAAGTTCAAATTATTTGTAACACCTGAGATCATACTGATACTTGCTTCAAGTGTTTTGTAAACCTAGAAAAAGTCAAAGCAACAGTGGAGACACCTAAGCTTTCAACTCACTGGGAAAAAATAATTAATTCAAGACATAAATTCTTAAGTAATGTTAGCCTAGGAGACATTCCTAAAACCGTATCACTCTTTTTTTGTCCCTACTGAACTCTCAACTTAAATCCTGAGGAATATGGAGCAGTATTTGTCATGTCACCAGAAATGAATTCTGAAGGCAAGACATTGTGCATTCTGCACAGTAGGACTATCTCACCTTAGGAAGCTGTTCGGAAAGCTCTAGTTAGCAAAAGACGAGGGCTTAGGCATGAGAAAAGCAGTTTAGGGCTTGTGGTTTGAATAAGTGTGTCCCTCCCAGAAGTGTATTTGAATGCTCCGCCCACAGGGAGTGGCACTATTAGGGGGTGTGGCCTTATTGGACAAAGTGTGTCACTGTGGGGGCCTGCTTTGAGGTTTAGCTCCGCCCAGTGTAGAATCAGAGTCTCTTCCTGGCTACCTGTGGAAGACAGTCTCCTAGCTGCCTTCAGATCAAGATGCAGAACTCTCAGTTCCTCCAGCACCAGCACAGTGTCTGCGTGCATGCTGCCAGGGTTCCTGCCATGATGGTACTGGACTAAACCTCTGACACTGTCAGCCAGTCCCAATGAAATGTTTTTCTTTATGAGAGTTGCCATGGTCATGGTGTCTCTTCACAGCAATGGAACCCTAAGACAAGGCTGTTTGCTTTTCATCTTTCTAGTCTTCAACAAAGTGTTTTTATTTTATTTTATTTTATTTCGCTTTATTCTCCATGTTTAAAATGGTAAGCTAGTACCTTGCTCGCAGTATGTGAGGACAAATGAGATGCCTGTGAGGGTAAGGTGTACATCCGGAGATGTACGTAAAGTAACTCAGGGCTCCTTTGTTCTGTTCTTTTCCTTTTGTCCAATCGAACCTACCCAGAGCATGGCATAGTCTCCTTTTAGCAGTGATACTCAGGGTGCCTGCCCAGCTCGGGAAGCTCCACCAATATTAAAACTTCATCTGAATCCTAGATGCACAAACGAGGCTGAATTACCAAATGGTGTGCGAAACCACTGGAGTTGGTAAGGACCTGCATACCCTTGAAACCTAATTACCATTTGTCTGCTCAAACTACATAACTACTTGGGTAAAGCGTGAGGGGTGTTTAAAAAAAAAAAAAAAGGTGTTAGAGGACTAGAGAGATAACTTCACAACAAAAAGTCCATATTGCCCTCGGAGTTGACCCATAGTGGGCAACCCACAACCTGTAACTCCAGCTCCAAGGATCTGAGGTCTCTAGTCTCTGAGGATGCTCACACTCCATTGTACAAAACCACACACAGACAGATAATGGGAGGCAAAATAAATATTTTAAAAAGGAGTTAGTGTTAGACAGGTATGTTTTTTTTTTAACCAACTGAGATAAAAATTCTATGACTTTACTATGTTTTATGTATATATGTTTTATGTATATAGTTTAGTCATATCAGTAAATTAATGACATACTTATTGACATATCATTTTAGAGTTTTCCAGTTTTCATTTATTACGAAATTCTAATACAAGCTTATTGCTTAGAACAAAAATATCAAGATGACACTTTTAAAATATTGAAACTGTCCATCTCTTGGGAAGATAATACCCCCCCAATGTGTTCATAAGTAATACAGCCCAGCAAACATTTCTATAAATTTCATCCTCTCTCTATGACTACTGTCAGTTTGCTTCCCTGGGGCATTTGAAAGAGTGACCAGAGCATTAAAAATGATGGAGTAGCGAGGTAAGCAAAAACCAAGAAGCTGCTTGCCCTGGAAAAAGAAAGAGTCAGCACTTATCTCAGCGCACACAGGAAGCCTGACTTTTCTAAGGCTCTTGACTCTATAAATTAGGAGGAGGTAGAGGGACCGTATGATAAGTGTTCACAACTTTCCTTCAAAGTGAGACAGCTTGTGTTAGATGAACTATGGCCACAATGGGGGAAAAAAAAAAGAAAAAGAAAAAAAGAAAAAAAAAAGACTTTGTCAGGCCCAGCACCTGAAGCCCACCTGACTCAGTAGATGGGGAGGGGGCCCCCACAACTTGCCACTAAATCTAGTGTTTCCTGCCTAGCAAATGGTTCAGGTGGTGACAGGAGCTGGCTGAGTGAGCAGGAGTGAGATAGGGCCTCTGAAGGCTGCTGTGTTTGGTAATTGTTTGGGACTAGGTCTCTGGACTGGCTATATAATTTCTCACGGGGATGTTGTATTTTCTGAGGTCTTGCAGGTCTATTCACCTGGAAAATGTAATCTACAGTGGGGGGGTGAGGGGTTGTATAATAGCCATAGCTACGATGTCTCTACAAGGCAAAAAAAAAAAAAAAAAAAAAAAAAAAAAAAATGCCTGCAGTAAAGAACGGCACACTGATTTAAGTGCCACTGTCAATGTTTGCCTCCTGTAGGCTCCAAGGACCAATCCACTCTTGCAGAGAAGCAACTGTGCATCTTATAGACAGACAAAGCTCCCAGAACTGATCGCTCAGTCGGGTCCCCAGGAGCTCTTAACACATTTCATATTTTTCAAATTGAAAGAATGTGCTACTTATTTCAAAACCTCCTTTCTCCCAGAAATACAATCCATCAAAGAAAATATCACATCAGTGTGGAGGGGGGGATTGAAATTAAATGTCATCCTATTTACTGTTACCTTTTTGGCATCCTATATATTGATGTATGTCTAGTAACTAGCTGCTCATCTTTAAAAAAAAAAAAAAATCATCACTTTGAGGCAACGTCACACCTCACAGAAAAGGTTCAGTGTAATGTTGCTGAATCGGGTTCTCAAACTGCCCTGCCCCCCAGCCCCTGCTGCATTCTGGTAGCCCAGTTATCGGTACCTAGCTCTGATATTGAACCTACCTCAATGCACCAGTTCTGATGCATTGGTAAACTTACAGCTTTCACCAGGCCTTCTGAGTTATCACTTGGGCCTTAGCACTTGCTTAATGTTATAAATTGTCCTGACACTCTCAGCCAATGACTCAGACCAGACTAGGGCTTAGAAGGAGCCTTAAATAAATTGTCATTCTTTAAAAGTGACATTTACGCCCAGTACACCGGTTTCTATAAACATTTGGAATTTTGGAGACAAAAACAAACCGGAATGAAGGAGACCGTGTACAAACTGAATCGAGAGGAAGCTGATTGATCACAGGCTGTTCATCTGGATGACAGGGAAGCTGATGCTGTGCCACTAGCAATCAGTAGATCACGCCATGCTTCTACCTCGTTCTCCTTCACACGCTCAGCTGCTTGTGCTCCGGGCACTATCCTAGGTCCACAGTTGTCAGGCCTAATGAATCTAAACCCTACCTGTCAAAGACCTCTCAGATAACTAAATGAGGAAAACTTAAAGCTTTATGAAACTCACCATGCTTAGATAGGACGGATTAAGGAGTTGGGAAAGGATTGGGGGTGGAGATGAAGGAAATCGGACTCGTCCTCCATGGGAAGTCAGAAAGGAGTGAAGAATTAAGAAGGTCTCAGCAGAGGAGCTCATCCCTTCCCTCCCAGGGAGTAAATGACGATTCCTGCCATGGAAAATTGGAGAAGACATCAAATGATATCATTTCCTTCAATGGACAGATACATCTTTAACTATTGACCTAAATTCTGTGAGTGTTGACATAGCCATTTTGCCTTGGAACAGGGCAGGAGACCCCCCTGTGCTCTCTTTCCACTAATGGCCCAAATAACAGGTACATTATCAGGTGCGACTACAACAGCCGTTAATCTGTATTAGGAGGTTCCTCATTTTATGCTACAATATGCATAAATGAATGTGTGTGTGCTTAGTGGAAGCAGTGGGATTTCACGAGCAGATTGAAGTACCATTTATACTGTTACACTGCTTGATGGACTCCAGCTTATCCCAAGATGTTGATTTCTGTGACATCATGGCAGTGATCTCAATGGATAGAATAGACAAGCTAAAATGCCCCTTTTAGGTTCTCCTCAATGGCACACGTTATACAAAACTAACACTGTTGTTTGTTTCTGTTATGGTTTGGAAGTGAAATGCACCCCCCACACAGGCAAATGTGTCAGAACACTTTGTCCTCAGCAAGTAACACTATTTTGGAAGGTTGCAACACCTTTAGGAGGCAAAGCCCAACTGGGAGAAAGTGGGGCAGAGGGAACAGAATATGAGTCTTCAGATTCATAACCCAGCTCTGTCTGCATCCTGTTCTACCAAAGCACAAAGCATGAGAAAATAGACAGCTTTCTGTTGTCACAGCCAAAAGCATTCCCCCTGCTATGTCTTCCTTGCTGTGATGGACTGACTATGCACTCCAGCTCTGAACCAAATACCCTGCCTCCCTTAGCCTTGTCCCAGTAATGAAAAAAAAAAAAAAAAAAAGAATAAGTCTTCCTAGACCAGTTTCACCCCAACCACAGAAGCCTTTATCAAGGCATTATCAATAAAATATTAACTCAAACTTTTTTTTACCATAGAACTGAATAAAGGACAATATTTCTGGGAAGTTCTATAATGAAATGTGACCACTACCATAGAACATGACAATGCAGTTCCCCCTGCCCCAAGCCAATGGCTAATTACCTCCTACCAAGATAATTCCTGTATCCATACCCCATCTAAACAGCAAAGAGGGCTTAGGAGATGATGGCTCCTCTGGGAAAGTTTTTGCATTACAAACATGATGAGCTGAGTGAGATCCCTGTGTAAAAGCTAGGTCTATGCCTGCATAATAAACATCCTAGAGTGGTTCTCAACCTGTGGGTCACGACGCCTGTGGGGGGGTCACATATCAGGTATCTTGCATATTATATAACCACATTATGATCCCTAACAATAGCAAAACTACAGTTATGAAGTAGCAACAGAAATAATTTTATTTTTGGGAGGGGTTGCTACAACTTAGAAAACTTCATTAAAGGGTCGCAGCATTAGGAAAATGAGAACTACCAGACAAAAGAGATGGGACTAGAGGGAAGACAGCTCAACGTAATATAATGAAAAACTCACAGCCAAATGTCATTCCAAATGGAGATAACATTGGAATCCCAACAAAGTCAGGAAGGAGATGCGGGTGTCAACTATGCTTATTCCTTTTCAATTTTGTATGCAGTGCAGTAACTGGAGCAATAAGACAAAAGCATGAAATTAGAGGGATACAAATAGGAAGAGAAATCAAACTATCCTTATTTGTATATGCTATGATATAATATGATATGATACATAAGAGAGCCCCAAAATAAATCTACTGAAAAAACTCTAGAAATGAGCAATAATTGTAGCAAAGTAGCAGGAGACATAATTGACTAACAGAAATCAATAGCTTCATATAACAACCAGAGAGAGAGAGAGAGAGAGAGAGAGAGAGAGAGAGAGAGAGAGAGAGAGAGCAAATGAGAGATCCTACATCAGACTAAAGATAAAAGGTATTTGCCAATGGATGGATACCCAAGGTTCTCTTCTGATTTCTATTATGTGCTGTGAGCCGATGCACACACACCTGCATCCACACACACATTTAAAGTAAAAGGAAACAAAATGAAAAGGGAAAGGAAAAGGAAAGGCTGAAATGTCCTGGTTGTACCTGATCAGTTGAATTTCATCTGTTATTCTCTCTTTCCTAGATCCGGATGTTACTGCAAAAGCCTGTGTGATGAATTCTGTGATCACTGTTGATTAAATGGAACAGTTTTTTTTTTTTTTTTTTCCTTTTCACCATAACAAATGGCATTTTTGTTGCTATTTCTCTCAGATCAAGTAGTCTAGGGTATCTGGGATCCTTGGGGGACCTGACTGCATGGGAGAATAAAGAAAGACCACTGAACACCTTTAAATGCCCTAGAAGCCATGTTGGCTTGTGCTCTACAACAGAGACAACACCCACACTTTCATTCATTCACTAGTACGTGCTAGTAGATTCTGTGTCTAAGCATTGTCTCCGGTGCATGGGATATGTGGGTGACAAAGAGAGAGCAAGTTCCCCATCATCACAGTTCAGCACCACCACACTAGGCTGAAGACAAGCAGCATTACATGGGGAAAAAAGGAACTAGTCAATAAATGGATCCGGACCTTGTTCATGAATTTGATAGAAGATAAAATGAGCTCTTTGCCTCACCCTAAAATTAAAAATCAGTAACAGGTCGAATAATGAAGCAGAGGAGATTGTTTGTAGGAGGTTGAAGAGGGAAAGAATTTCTTAAGCAGGATACAACCCTAAATCTGTATTGCTATTTTTACTACAGAATAATTAAAAGCTTCTGCAAACACAACCATAATCAAGTTGCAAATTGAGGGATGGCACATGCTCAGTAGATAATTTGTATTCAGGAGACATAGAACATTCCCATAAACTAATGGGAAAGAAAAGGCTAAATTTTTTTCAACGGGAAAGCAAAGAATATAAGAAGCAAGGGAAAATCTGAATAACCAGCACCGTTGTAAAAATGGGTTTATTCCCAAAGCTAGAAGCAAAATGCAAATTAAAACAGCAGCAAGGTATAATTTTATATCCATTAGATTGCAAGCATTTTGAAGTCAGACAACCTCAAAGATTGGTGACAGTGTGGAATAAGTAAATTTACACACTGTCTAGAAGGGAGATTTTGTACCAATATATAATAAAGAAAGTGAGCAATACTGATGTATTCTGTTTTTAAATTTTGGACTTACACTGTCTAGTCCTCTGTAAACACTTGCTCACAAGCCTCAGAAAACCTACATAAGAATATTCTTAGCAGTATTGCTTTTGGGTGCAAAGTCTTGGAAATAAATTAATGCTCATTAACCAATGACTGAGTGCAACATACTCTACAATGAGATAAATAAATTGGACCCATATTAATATCAAAGCGCCCCAGAACCTTGAAAGGTGAGCAAAGCAGCTATACACAATATAGCAACACATCGTTTCAAAGTCTACAAAAGCTCTGCCCGGTCTGCTGTTGTGTGGACCCCGGATTCCCCCCACCCCCCAGACATCCTGGAGGCTCCATGGATCCCACAGCCAGCCTAGGTAGGAAGACCCACACACTGCCCTGAGCCCATAGCTGGGTGCTGTGAGCACTCAGATTCCAGCAGATACCCAACCCCCCCACCCCCACCCGGGCAGACTAGCACTCCCCTTCTGCCCCTCTCCCAGATCTGAGGCCTGGAAAAGACCTCTGCCCAGTCTGCTGTTGTGTGAACCCCTGATTCTGCCTGAGACATTCTGGAAGGTCCACTCAACCCAGAGCCGCAGAGGAACAACTGAACTCAGAGTGTCAGACAACATATCCTGAGATATCCTAGAGGAGACACTGCACCCAGAACAGCAGACACCTAGCTGGACTGCTACCTTGGAGGCACCATATCCTGAGGCATCCTAGAGGTACCACTGTACTCAGTGCAGCTGGAAAAGATCACAGAGACATCTGGACCCCTAGGAGATCAGACACAAGCTAGATAACTGGAAAGGCAGGCTTCAGTCAGAGACAGCAAGTATAGGCAGCACTAGAGTTAACCAGATGGCAAAAGGCAAGTGCAAGAATGTAAGCAACAGAAACCAAAGTTACATGGCATCATCAGAACCCAGTTCCCCCATCATAGCAAGCCCTGAACACCCCATCACACCAGAAAAGCAGGATTCAGAATTAAAATCACTTCTCATGATGATGATAGAGGACTTTAAGAAAGACATAAATAACAACCTCAAAGAAATTAAGGAGAACACTGATAGACAGATAGAAACCCTTAAAGAGGAAACACAAAAATCCCTTAAGGAATTGCAAGAAAACACAACCAAACGGGAGAAGAAATTAAACAAAACCATGCAGGATCTAAAAATGGAAGTAGAAACAATAAAGAAATCACAAAGGGAGACTACCCTGGAGATAGAAAACCTAAAAAAAAGATCAGGAGTCATAGACACAAGTATCACCAACAGAATACAAGAAATGGAAGAGAGAATCTCATGTGCAGAAGATACCATGGAAAACATTGACACAACTGTCAAAGAAAATGCAAAATACAAAAAGCTACTAACCCAAAATATACAAGAAATCCAAGACACAATGAGAAGGCCAAACCTAAGGATAATAGGTATAGATGAGGGGGAAGACTCCCAACTTAAAGGACCAGTAAATATCCTCAACAAAATTATAGAGGAAAACTTCCCTAACCTAAAGAAAGAGATGTCCATAAATATACAAGAAGCCTACAGAACTCCAAATAGTTTAGACCAGAAAAGAAATACTTCCCGCCACATAATAGTCAAAACATCAAATGTACAAAACAAAGAAAAAATACTAAAAGCAGTAAGGGAAAAAGGCAAAGTAACATATAAAGGCAGACCTATAAGAATTACAACAGATTTCTCACCAGAGACCATAAAAGCCGGAAGATCCTGGACCAATATCATACAGACCCTAAGAGAACACAAATACCAGCCCAGACTACTATACCCAGCAAAACTCTCAATCATTATTGATGGAGAAACCAAAATATTCCATGATCCAAATTTACACAATATCTCAACACAAATCCAGCACTTCAAAGGATAATTGGTGGAAAACTCCAACACAAGGAGGGAAACTACAACCTAGAAATAGCAAGAAAGTAATCTTCCAAAAACCGTAAAAGAAGGTAGCTACACAAACATATCTCCACTGCCAATAACAAAAATAACAGGAAACAACACTTATTTTTCCTTAATATCTCTTAATATCAATGGACTCAATTCTCCAATAAAAAGTTATAGACTATCAGACTGTATACTTAAGCAGGACCCAACATTTTGCTGCATTCAGGAAATGCACCTTTGTGAAAAAGACAGACACTGCCTCAGAGTAAAAGGTTGGAAAACAATCTTCCAAGCAAATGGTCCCAAGAAACAAGTGGGAGAAGCGATTCTAGTATCAAATAAAATCATTTTTCAACCAGAAGTAATCAAAAAAGATAAAGAAGGACACTTCATATTCATCAAAAGAAAAATGTACCAAGAGGAACTCGAAATTCTCAACATCTATGCCCCAAATGCAAGAGCACCCACATACATAAAAGAAACTTTACTAAAGCTTAAAGCATACATTGCACCCTACACAATAATAGTGGGAGATTTCAACACCCCACTCTCAGCTATAAACAGATCATGGAAACAGAAACTTAACCGAGACACAATGAAACTAACAGAAGTTATGAACCAATTGGACTTAACTGACATCTATAGAACATTCCATCCTAAAACAAAAGAATATACCTTCTTCTCAGCACCTCATGGTACCTTCTCCAAAATAGACCATATAATTGGTCACAAAACAGGCCTCAACAGATACAAAAAGATTGAAATAATCCCTTGTACCTTATCAGACCACCATGGGCTAAGACACGTCTTTAACATGGACAAAAACAACGGAAAGCCCACATACACTTGGAAACTGAACAATGCTCTACTCAATGATAACTTGGTCAAGGAAGAAATAAAGAAAGAAGTTAAAGACTTTTTAAAATTAAATGAAAATGAGGACAATGAGGACACATCATATCAAAACATGTGGGGCTCACTGAAAGCAGTACTAAGAGGAAAAATCATAGCTCTAAGTGCTCACAAAAAGAAAATGGAAAAAGCATACATTAACAACTTGACAGCAAACCTGAAAGCGTTAGAACAAAAAGAAGCTAATATACCCAAGAGGAGTAGATGGCAGGAAATAATCAAACTCAGGGCTGAAATCAACTTAGTTGAAACAAAAAGAACTATACAAAATATCAACAAAACCAGGAGCTGGTTCTTTGAGAAAATCAACAAGATAGACAAACCCTTAGCCAGACTAACCAAAGGGTGCAGAGACAGTATTCAAATTAATAAAATCAGAACTGAAAAGGGAGACATAACAACAGAAACAGAGGAAATTTTAAAAATCATCAGATCCTACTACAAAGGCCTATACTCAACAAAATTGGAAAATCTGGATGAAATGGACAATTTTCTAGACAGATACCAGGTACCAAAGTTAAACGAGGAGCAGATAAACCATCGAAACAGTCGCATAACTCCTAAAGAAATAGAAACAGTCATTAAAAATCTTCCCACCAAAAAACGTCCTGGGCCAGATGGTTTCAGTGCAGAATTCTTTCAGACCTTCAAGGAAGACCTAATACCAATCCTCTTCAAGCTAGTCCATCGAATAGAAACAGAAAGAACACTACCCAATTCTTTCTATGAAGCTACCATTATGCTCATACCTAAACCACAGAAATACCCAACAAAGAAAGAGAACTATAGACCAATCTCTCTTATGAATATTGATGCAAAAATACTCAATAAAATTCTTGCAAACCAAATCCAACAACACATCAAAACAATTATCCATCAAGATCAAGTAGGCTTTATCCCAGGAATGCAGGGATGGTTCAATATTCGGAAATACATCAATGTAATCTACTACATAAATAAACTCAAAAAAAAAAAAACCACATGGTCATCTCACTAGACGCTGTGAAAGCATTTGACAAAATTCAACATCCCTTCATGTTAAAAGTCTTGGAAAGATCAGGAATTCAAGGCCCATACTTAAACATAGTAAAAGCAATATACAGCAAGCCAGTAGCCAACATCAAACTAAATGAAGAGAAACTTGAAGCAATCCCACTAAGATCAGGGACTAGACAAGGCTGCCCACTCTCACCTTACCTATTCAATATAGTACTGGAAGTCCTAGCTAGAGCGATTAGACAACAAAAGGAAGTCAAAGGGATACGAATAGGAAGGGAAGAAGTGAAAATTTCACTATTTGCAGATGATATGATAGTATACTTAAGTGACCCTAAAACTTCCACCAGAGAACTCCTAAACCTGATAAACAACTTCAGTAAAGTGGCTGGATATAAAATCAACTCAAACAAATCAGTAGCCTTCCTATACTCAAAAGATAAACAGGCTGAGAAAGAAATTATGGAAATGACACCCTTCACAATAGTAACAAATAATATAAAATATCTTGGAGTGAATCTAACTAAGCAAGTGAAAGATCTGTATGACAAGAACTTCAAGTCACTGAAGAAAGAAATCGAAGAAGATCTCAGAAGATGGAAAGCTCTCCCATGCTCCTGGACTGGCAGGATTAATATAGTAAAAATGGCCATCTTGCCAAAAGCAATCTATAAATTCAATGCAATCCCCATCAAAATTCCAAATCAATTCTTCATAGAGATAGAAAGAGCAATTTTCAAATTTATTTGGAACAACAACAACAAAAAAACAGGATAGCCAGAACTATTCTCAACAATAAAAGAACTTCTGGGGGAATCACCATCCCTGACCTCAAACTGTACTACAGAGCAGTAGTGATAAAAAGTGCATGGTATTGGTACAGAGACAGGCAGGAAGATCAACGGAATAGAATTGAAGATCCGGAAATGAACCCGCACACCTATGGTCACTTGATCTCTGACAAGGGAGCTAAAACCATCCAGTGGAAAAAGGACAGCATTTTCAACAAGTGGTGCTGGCTCAACTGGAGGTCAACATATAGAAGAATGCAAATTAATCCATTCTTATCCCCTTGTACAAAGCTCAACTCCAAGTGGATAAAGGACCTTCACATAAAGCCAGATACACTGAAACTAATAGAAGAGAAGTTGGGGAAGACCCTCGAATACCTAGGCACAGGGGAAGAGTTCCTGAACAGAACACCAATGGCTTATGCTCTAAGATCAAGAATCAACAAATGGGACCTCATCAAATTGCAAAGCTTCTGTAAGGCAAAGAACACTATCAACAAGACAAAACAGCAACCAATAGATTGGGAAAAGATCATTACCAATCCTAGATCCGATAAAGGGCTAATATCGGATACATACAAAGAACTCAAGAAATTAGACGCCAAACAACAAAATAACCCCATTAAAAATGGGGTACAGAGCTAAACAAAGAATTCTCAACTGAGGAAACATGAATGGCAGAGAAGCACCTTAAGAAATGCTCAACATCCTTAGTCATCAGGGAAATGCAAATCAAAACAACACTGAGATACCACCTGACACCAATCAGAATGGCTAAGATCAAAAATTCAGGTGATAGTACATGCTGGTGAGGATGTGAAGAAAGAGGAACACTCCTTCATTGTTGGTGGGGTTGCAAGCTGGTACAACCACTCTGGAAGTCAGTCTGGCGGTTCCTCAGAAAATTGGACATAGCACTACCTGAGGACCCAGCTATACCACTCCTGGCCATATACCCAGAAAATGCCCCAACATATAACAAAGACATATGCTCCACTATGTTCATAGCAGCCTTATTTATAATAGCCAGAAGCTGGAAATAACCCAGATGCCTTTCAACAGAGGAATGGATACAAAAAATGTGGTACATTTACACAATGGAATATTACTCAGCTATTAAAAATAATGAATTCGAGAAATTCTTAGGTAAATGGATGGAACTAGAAAATATCATCCTGAGTGAGGTAACCCAATCACAAAAGAACACACATGGTATTTACTCACTGATAAGCGGAGATTAGCCCAAAAGTTTGAAACAACAAAGATTCATCTACAAGATGACATGAAGCTCATGAAGAAGAAAGAACAAGTGAGGGTGCCTATGTATTACTTAGAAGGAGCAACAAAATACCCAAGGGAGCAAATATGGAGACAAAGTGTGGGACAGAATCTGAAGGAGAGGTTGTATGGAGACCATTCCACCTGGGTATTCATTCCATGTGCAGTCACCAAAAATAGACGCTGATATGGATATCAGGAAGGGAAAGCTGACAGCAGCCTGATAAGACTGTCTCCTTAGAGGTCCTCCAGAGTCTGACATACCCAGAGGCAGATACTCACAGCTAACCATTAATCTGATCAAAGGTTCCCAATGGAGAAGTTAGAGAGTAAACTGAAGGTGCCTAAAGGGTTGGTGGCCCCATGAGGAGAGCAACAATACCAACCAGCCAGAGCTCCCCAGGGTCTAAACCACCAGCCTAGGAGCACATATGGAGAGACACATGACTCCAGCTGTATATGTAGGGGAGTATGGCCTTGTTGGGCATAGGTGGGAGACGAGGTCTTTGGTACCTTGAAGGCTGAGACTGAGTGTGTGGGGGGGAATCTGAGGGTGGGGCGGGGGAGTTGGGGGTAGGTGGGTAAACACCTTCATAGAAGCAGGAGGAGGGGGGATGGGATAAGGGGTTCCTGGGTGGTGAGGGGAATTCGGTAAGGGGTTAAAATTTGAAATGTAAATATTATATTCAATAAAAGAGGGAAAAAAATAGAAAAGGGAGTAGAGCCAACAATCTTAATAAAATGTCAGCCCTCTTAAAAAAAAAAAAAACTATCTTGATACTAAAATTTGTTTTGAGAATTGTATATTGCAGAATGATCAGCCTTGGTGTATCTACTCAACAAGCAAGCTGGGCAGACCTGCTCAAACCTCTGAGGTCCGGGAATTCCATCTGGAGGCATCAAAGACACAGCATCAGAGGATTGTCAATTTGCTCCCCCACTCCTCTTCTAATATCTCAACGCCCATAATCAGCTTGAAGAAGCTAATGAAGAGTCAGCGCCCCTATTCCCTGGGCTTGGGGACTAAGGTGGTAAATGTTGGGCTGTCTTTCTAGGGAAAAGTAGTGGTTTTGTGGGAATAGAGAGGATTAGCTAGGGTTTATTGCATAGCCATAACCTATTAGTAAAAATCTGTACAACTATTATCAAGATGAAGATAAAAATTCTTAAATGGCACCAATTTACTTTGACTACAAATTTTAAGGTTTTCATTGGTATGAGCTTCTTATTGATATAAAAGTGAGATGAATATTGTTACTCTCATAGGCATTGTACCAGTATAACACATTTAGGAATACAAGGCTTAGACCCAGTCCTTCTTTAACTTTTTTAACTGATTTGAGATGGTCAGCCTGTGAGTTAAGGGACTATAGCAAATTCATGGCTTGGAGTTTATTGTTAGGGTGTTTTCTATGTGTTATCTAGAAATAGCTGAGTGGAATTAACAAACAACAGTCCAGATTACTTTACATAAATAGTTGGTTTTCAAAACATCAGAAATCCACAGAATTGACGTGACAAACATTTCTGTATTAATGTTCATTTTGATTAGAGATCTGTCTGCTCCTGACAGCTTCCTATATTGAATTCTAAGAAGAAATTGAGTATCTTTGGAGTTACTCCAGTTGTGGTGAGACAGCCACTAGACAAGAATTGCCTCTTTCCTTCTACAGACAAATTACTGTCCAGAAAAGGACACACTTGCAGAATAGTTGACTGATTATATCGGCCTAGACAGAATAATCAGCCCTTAATAATTCTGCAGCACTAAGGTCTGTCAGATGATCCTGGGCCAGAAGGCAGAAGAACAGATGCTCCAACGTTTTGTAGTAGAGGGAGTTTCCAGGTGTTCAGAGGTCTCTATAAATTGGCTAAGTTTTAGAAGCTATGCTTTGTGTTTCCCACAATTATAGTTAACTCAGTCATTCTGGATTTCTGATGGGGTTGAAAACTTATAGCTTCATAGCCAATCCTGGCTATTTACCTTGAGAGAAAAGATTTGAATGAATGGTCATCAGCTGACATTCATCCTAAAGCCAGGTTCAGAACTAAATGTTTTAATTAGGATAGATGACAGAGGTTCTGGTTAGTCAACAAAAGGATGGACTGGGTATTAGGACTATCTTGTACCTCACTGGTACAAATTGGCATAATTATGCTCTAATTGTATTTTGAGAGAAAAGTTTCATTTTAACAGGAAGGGTGATATGTAGGAGGAGCTAAGGTGGGAGGAGTACTGAGAGGAAGAGAAGGAGTAAGAAGAGGAGAAGGAGAGGAGAAGCTAGGTGATGAAAGAGAGAAAGAGGGGGGAGACAGGGAGGCAGATGTTCATGTATCTCCACCAGTCTAAGATAGTTGATATATCTAGGTTGGGTAGTGGGTTACACCTCTGATTGAGCAATACCAAACTTATAAAGCCTGTCATTAACATTTAAAAAAATGTATAAGTGCAAAAAGGAAAAGGGGGCATGGGATAGGGGTTTTCCAAGGGGAGGAATGGGGAAAGGGGATGGCATCTGAAGTGTAAATAAAATATCCAATAAAAAATGGGAAAAATAAATAAATAAATAAATAAATTTAATAGTACTGAAGTTTTAAAAAGTCTACAAAAATATAGTAAACATTTATACAAGAATAAATTTATACTGAAATTATTACATTTTTAGGGGGACAAGAGTTTCTCTGGGTAGCCTTGGCTGTCCTGGAACTCACTCTGGAGATCAGGCTAGCCTTGAACTCAGAGATCTGCCTGCCTCTGCCTCCTGAGTGCTGGGATTAAAGGAGTATGACACCACTGCCCAGCCTGAAATTATTTTTAAATTATTATAATGAAAGACATTAATTTGCAATGGTGATTATTTCCATATTTGAGGCAAATTAATAGGATTAAGAAAGAAATGCAGTTATCAAAACGCAAAAAATAAATTCTACCTAAATATCTGATTGGTTTTCATTTGCTTCATAAACTTGAAGAACACTTCATTCTATAAAAACAAAATGGCATGTGGCTCATCCTTCTGAGTCATCCCAGGCCCCATAGTCGATGGGTAAGAACCCAACAGGCCCTGACTACTTGACCCACACTTTCTGATCAATCTAGCTCCCTGTGTGTACTAGAAAGGGATCTCCAACCATGAATCCCCTGCCCACACCTCTGAAGTTTCTCTAGGACTGAGAGGTAAGTAGTCCCCAGATTACCAGCTCCAGGCCCTTACACCCACTAAACCAACAAATTCCAGAAGGATGTGAAAATCTAAAAATAAAATCATAGTCAACTTGATAATCCAAGACAACATGTCTCACCTAAAAATTACTAGTCCCATGGTAACATTGAAAAGGCTCTCAAAGAACTTTCCAAGAATTCAAAAGAATGATAATAACTATGTTCAAACAACTTACAGAAGACAAAAAGATGACAGAATTAAGGACGTCGATACAAGATGTGAAAATAGAATTTAATAAAGAGAATTATTGAAGAAGAGCCTAAAATGATGCTAAAAATTAAAAACTCAATAAGACAAAAAAAAAAAAAAAAAAAAAAAAAAAAAAACATCAGCCCAAAATTCTATCAATAGAATGGGTCACATGGAAAACAGAGTATCAGAGCTAGAAGACAAGTTAGAAAAAATACACCACAAAAGATTTGGGATACAATGTAAAGGCCTGAGCCTCAAACTGTGGTCATAAAGGGAGAAATGTCATATCAAGAGCATAAAATACATTTTAAGTAAATTGTAGAAGAAAAATTTCCAGAGCCTAGAAAAACAGATGCCTATCTAGGTGTGAGAGACACACAGGAACTCCAAATAGAAAAGACCAGAAAGGAAACTCTTTATAACATATTATATATTAAGAGATCAGAATAAAGAAAGGATATTAACAACTGTGAGAAAAAAAGGTCAAATCATTCACAAAGGTAATATCAAAATCATATCTGATTATTTGACAGAAACTTTTTATTCCAGAACAGTATAGAAGGATGTATTTCAAGTTCTGAAAGATCACATGTATCAGGCTAGACTATTATACCCAGGAAAACTATCTATTAAATCTGAAAGATAAATTTAAAACTCCCATGATAAAAACAGAACAAAGGAACTTATGACTACTAAACCAGCTTCACAGGGAATACTAGAAAGAATGCTGCAGTCTACTGGATAAACACAGCAAAGATGTCATAGAGAATAAATGACAGGACAGTCAATCAAAAGAGGTCAGAGACCTATGGCAAATTCATGGCTCTGAGTTTATTGTTAGGGTGTTTTCTATATTTTATTTAGAAATAGCTGAGGGGAGTTAACAGACTGTTAACTGTTAACTGTTGTCTAACAGTCCAGATTACCTTACATGGATAGTTGGTTTTCAAAGCATCAGAAGTCCACAGAATTGATGTTACAAACATGTCTGTATTAATGTTCATTTTGATTAGAGACCTGTCTGCTCCTGACAGCTTCCTGTCTTGGATTCTAAGAAGAAATTGTATGATAGTGCACCGTAAGTTCCGGAGTCATGGGGATGAGGTCGAGCTACTTTATTATCTCTGTTGTGTCATGAATTTGTGGGATCCATAAGAAAATTACATTAGGCGAAATGGTAACGCTAAATGTTTGTGACTGGGTTTTAATTCTCAGACACTGGTTACCTCTTTTGGGAAAATGATTTTCGAAAATGTAAATTAAAGATCTTGAGGCCAAATGATCCTAATAAGTCTGTTGCTAAGGTCCTGACAGAGGCAAGGGAGGAGGGAGTGGAGTGTGATGTCCGCCAGAGATCCAGCTGGAGAATGAAATCATGTGGTGACTAAAGGAGGAGTGGTGATGGCCCTCAGGTGAGAGAAACAAAGACTGGATCCCTACACCCGACAGCAAAAGAGAGTAAAGGCATGCTAGTGTTCAGATTTTGTGGCTTCATATTAGAATAAAACATACTGTCTTTGTTTTGACCCACCAGCTTGTATCATTTGTTAAAGAAGCTATAGGGTATAGCTTTGTTATAGAAGCTATACATAGGCTCCAATCAGAAAAAAAAAAAAAAAAAAAACACATTTTGGTAGAATGGAACTTTAAAAACACGAGGGTTGAGGAGATGAGGAGATGGTTCAGTAGGTAAGTGCTTGCTGTTTAAACGTGAAAACCTGCATTTAGATCCCTAATACCCACATCTGTGACCCTAGCACTGGGAAGAGAGACAGGCAGATCCCTGAGGCTCACTGACCAGAGAGTCTAGACAGAACGGTGAGCTTCAGGTTCAGTGAGAGCCTGTCTCAGACAGTAAAGGAGGAAAGCAATATTGGGGGACATTCAGTGTTCACCACGGGTCTCCATGTGCACATGCACACTCAAGTGTCCACACATGCATACAACTCGTACACATCATGGATATACATACATCACATATAGGTATACACAAAAAAGAAACATGATTCAACTGTGTGAAACACTGTAGAATAAAACCTGCAAAACTGTGAGCCCAGAAACCAAAAGAAAGCTAGAATAACCTTTCTGTATGAAACAAAATGATTAAAGGCCATTTTTTTCTATATGAATAGAGATATTTTGTAATGGTAAAATGGTTCATCCATCAATAAGTTAAAATTATAGACATTTCCACCTTACTACACAAACCCAAAATGTCTGCAGAAAACCTGACAGAATTGAAGAAAAGCATTAAAGAGTAATATCTGGACACTTCCACGACATACTTTCAGTAACAGATGGAACAACT
The DNA here is from genome assembly GCF_011762505.2 of Arvicanthis niloticus. Taxonomy (NCBI): domain Eukaryota; kingdom Metazoa; phylum Chordata; class Mammalia; order Rodentia; family Muridae; genus Arvicanthis; species Arvicanthis niloticus. The sequence goes on from NC_047671.1 coordinate 34,538,057, forward strand.
GGACAAAGCAACCACGTGGTGAAGCAGCTAGCACTAACAGACATCTAGAGAACACAGCGCCCAACAGTAGAATGCCAGACTGTGTCAAGAACATATAGATGACTTTGTTCTGAATACACTATGTTCTTGAGTGCACATAAAAAGTCTAAAGAAATGTAAAAGGGTTGAAGTTAACATTTATTCTTTGGCCAAAATGGAACTAAATAGGAATCAGTAATTGCATAAATTTAGGGAATTTAACAACATGTGGAAATTAACAGCCAAAGGAAAAAAAAAGTTACAAGAGAATGAAAATATTTTGAGATAAATGAAAATAAAACCACAAAACATCTCATACCAGTGCTTGCAGGACACTACTGAAAGTAAAATACGTTCATAATTGAAGATGTCTATATTGAAAAATAAGTATACTAATAGAATAATTATAAGGTATTTAATTCATGACACATTTTGAGCTTTTACTGGTTTCCCCCTCCATGAGTTTTTTTAATCACCCATAACTCAAAATAACCTGGCAACCATATTCCTTACGTACACTTTATTCAGTCACTTTATCACCAGAGCAGCCTTGAATCATAATTAATATTGTCTCTATTTTCCAGTAAAGAACTTAAAGCACACAGAAGTAACTTACCCCAGATCCAGGAGATTATCTCAGAAAGGTACACAGTGGCAGAAGCAGTTTGCTACTGGGAGACAGGATAAATGCAAAGAAAGGATTCAAACAACTTTTAGCTTCTGAGTTTCAATGTCCTTTACATTGGTTTATTTTAATTTGTGTGTGTGTGTGTGTGTGTGTGTGTGTGTGTGTGTGTGTGTGTGTACATGCATGCACATGCCTACCTGCTTGCCTGCCTATCTGTCTGTCTGTCCATGTCTACAACTATATCTGTGTGTAGATGTGTGCCTATGAGTGCAGGTGTCCATGGAGACCAGAAGTGGTCAGTTCTCCCTGGAGCTGCAGTTACAGGCAGTTGTGAACCACCCAGTGTAGATACTGGGACCAAGCTCTGATTTTCTGAAAGAGCAGTGTGAGTTCTTAGCCACTAGTTATCTTTCCAGACCCCTGGGTTTCAAAATGTTTAAGTTTTTAAAATGTACTAAGATACAGGAAACCATGCTTCATAATCTATACAGTTTCTGGATAACCTATGAATTAAGAAAGGAGTTTTCAAAGCTAAAAAAATAAATCATACAAAAATATTTTGTAGTTCATAAAATATGTATGAAATCCATGTGGGTTCTATGCATTTTATCACTAGAAAGCAAAACCTCTTCTTGATCATACCACATAGAAACTCTGTGGCTTAGCAGTGATTAACTTTAATCTTTTAGTTCTAGGTTAAGACTACAAAATTGTAAACAAGAACTACATTCAACCATAACTATCAAAATACCGAATGACTTTTCGTCCTTTTTGAGACAGGGTCTTAGATCCCAAGCTGGCCTTAAACTCACAAAGTAGCTGATGATGCCCTTAAGCTTCCAATACTTCCTCTGGCTCTCAAGTGACGGAATCCCAGTCATGGGCCACCAGATTGAGTGTTATGCCGTGCTAACAGCTGAACCACATGCTAACAGCTGAACCACATGCTAACAACTGAACTCAGGGCTTCCCACAAGCTAAGCAAGTACTTTAGCCGGGGAGTTATGTCTCTGCCCCACCAATGGCTTTTTGAATTAGTTTCACTAAAAATTCAACAGTTTCTAGCCTGAAAACACTTTCTTTTCAGATTTCAAAGTCTGACTATGGCAATGTAGATAGTATTTGATCAATTCTCCCGCTCAAAGCAATTATTGAGGTTGGGAAACATTGAAAACTGTTTAGATGTCCCTAGAAAGCCAAGAGAGGGTATGGAAGGGGGGGTGGGGGGGAGGGGGCGGTGCTATGTTGTTCCAAGCCCCTCCGAGTCCCCTTCGCCCGCAAAAGAGACATGAGTGGCAGTGTTAGGGTAGTTACCACAGAGAGGCTTATTCTCGTACCAGTTGAAGTGGAAGACCCCGAACCCAGAAGAAGCACTGCTATATGTACCCTAGAGTGGCGTGTTCACTTCTGATTGGCTGCTCACTCATCACCCCTTGTTACGCCTCAGGATTAGCAGTGGCTTGGCGCGCTTTTGCCTCTTGCACCTGCGCAGTTAGTTGTTTACTTGTGAGAGCACAGGATGCCAGCGCCATCTTGTAATGGCGGATGTTATCACCGCTAACCGAGGCTCCCTACACTATGTGACAGCAAACAAAGTCTACAAACATCACGGCTTTTTTTTTCCCACCTAAGAACATTTCCTGTGCTGCAGAGATGAAGGATAAATAGGCGTTCCAACAAAGCAGTGGTCCTAAAGGACCAACCTGGCAGAGATCCAAGTCTTGGCAGCCCAAGGGTTAAGACGAAAAAGCAAAATCTCAAAGAGCAGAGGCCATAGCAGAAAGATCCTGAGATCTGTAAGCAGATCTTTCTTCTAAGTGAGCTGACAGCTGTCTGTGTGCCGAAAGCACAGCTGGAAACAGCAGCTGGGAGGCTAAAAAGCTGAGCACCAAGGACCTGAAGTTCAATAACCCAGTCAAGTTAGAGGGCTGGGATCTCTTCATCCTCAGAGTCACGCTGGAGATATGAAGACTGTATCGTAGGACTCAGCAGGAAATGTGAGACCCGAGGGCTGGAGTCACAAATCAGCCAGTAAAGTACTTAATACACAAGCAAGACTTGCCAACCAGGTAGCCTAACCTACAAGGCAAGCACCAAATACAGTGAGAGACTGAATCGCAAAAAAAAAAAAAAAGTGAGTGACACCCAAGTTGTTCTCTGGCCTACACACACACACACACACACACACACACATACATATGCATATATACACACATTCACACACACATATATACACACATATGTACATACACACATATATGCACATACATGCACATATATACACATTCATACACACACATATATAACTACAAAGAAATATGAACCATAACAAATGGCCAGTTTACAAGGTCAAAATATTATGCTGTCCTAATTCCCTTGCCAAGAATGCCAACCCTCCATCTGAAGTGTAAATAAAATATCCAATAAAAAAATCACAAAAAAAACCCAAAAACCAACCAAACAAACAAACAAAAAAAGAATGCCAACTCTCCTTGGTGTATCTTTTAGCCTCTTAAACAGTCTATTTCAGTATGGACTATTCCAGTCACAGGCTGATAAGTGTTATACAAGTGCCCTCTAAAGAGGAAATCCTACTGTATGGGCAACATTTGCTTACTTCTGTTGTGAAGACATGACCTCCGGCATGACCAGCTTCAAAGTACTGACCGAGTTGGGTAAACATGTATAATATGATTTCCACCCATTGGGTAAACTGGTTCCAAGGCACCACTACACTCATGCAGCCTACACCCTGCATTTCACATCTTCAGACTTACAGGAAAAGAAAGAGTAACAAGGGACAGAGGGGACAGAGTTGAAAGATGCATTGTCTTTGCAAATGACCTAAGCATAAATCCCAGCACCCACTTCAGGCAGCTCAGAATCACCTGAAATTCTAGCTCCGGAAGATCCAACGTGCTCTCTCTGACCTCCATCCACAGGCACCTGGCCCCTCTCTCTCTCTCTGTCTGTCTCTCTCTGTGTCTCTCTTTGTCTCTATCTCTGTCTCTGTCTCTCTTTGTCTCTATCTCTGGCTCTCTCTGGCTCTCTCTCTCACACACACACATGCAGATACACATAATTAAATTTAAAAAACTAACTATATAAACCCAAGTACAGACTATGATTTATTACCTGTTTTAATATTTAGAAGTACTGATTTATTTGAATGAAATCTCTTTTCAGAGATTCTATTTTAGAAGGTGAGACTCACAAGATGTTATCATTGTTAAATATAGTTTCTTCTTTAGACCACAGCACAAGTTGCTCTCATTAAAGTCAAACGAAAGAAGCGTCTTGGACACCAGTGAATAATGTTTTCCATTTATTTGCCTTAAACAGATGTTGATTAAATATAGTTCAATTCAGCAAATATTTATGGAATGTGTGCTTTATTTATGGAACTCTGGAAGGTAATGAAGGGTTTCCCACGTCTTCAATTATTCTTATCAAAGCAAATATTCAGCAACCCGAAAGAAAACTTGTAAGGAAATATTTATTCCTCGAGATTGCAGAAAGGAAGGAAAATACCCAGGGCAAAGATCAGGGATCTACCAGCATTCATGATGAGGCAGAAGGAAATGACACAGTTCTCAGGCTGTGGCTGTGGCTTTTCAGTGATGGGAACTCATTGGGATTGCTTCAACAAATGACCCAAAACAGGAGACCACATTTTTCAATGTGATTCGTGAATTGCATTCTTTCTTCTTGTTTATGACTCTTTCTGAGTCAAGAAAGAGAGAGTGAGTTCTCTGGACTCTCCCTGTGTGGTAGATTTTTGTCATTGTGACTGAATGTCTGACATAAATAATTTAAGGGGAAAGGGAGACTTATTTGGGCTCATGATTTCACAGTTCCAGTCCTTAGTTACTTGGCCCCATGTGCCTAGATGGGACCTCCTGGTAGCAGGCATGTGTGATATACAAAAGCCTTCCCTATATGCTGGCCTAGATCAGAGAGTGAGGCAATAGAGGAAGAGGCCAGGGGCGCCACCCCCCCCATGACCTACTCCTTCCCACTAGGGCCCACCTCCACCTTTCTCCACCCTCTCCCCACCGCCAACTAATACCATCATATTATAGGTCCACCAAAGGATACGTGTCTTAGGGTTTTACTGCTGTGAGCAGACACCATGACCAACTCTTATAAGAACAACATTTAATTGGAGCTGGCTTACAGGTTCAGAAGTTCAGTACATTATCATCAAGTCAGTAGCATGGCAACGTCCAGGCAGACATGGTGCAGGCAGAGCTGAGAGTTCTGCATCTTCACCTGAAGGCTGCTAGTTGAAGACTGACTTCCAGGTAGCTAGGGTGAGGGTCTTAAGCCCACATCCACAGTGATACACCTACTCCAACAAGACCATACCTTCTAATAGTGTCACTCCCCGGGCCAAGCTTATACAATCTACTACATTAAGTGAATTCACTACGTCCACTCACAGTCACATTATCACTGAAGACACTATCTCACAAACACACCCAGCAGTATGCTCTACTAAACATAGGGGAAATCCTGTTTGTCAATCGTGTGTATGTGCCTATATCTCATGGGGGGAGGGTATGCCAGGTATCGAAAGAGGCCCCATCCCCTGGAGCTGGAGCTGGAGCTATAGGCTGTCGTGAGCCACCCATTACAGGTGTTGGGAATCAAACTGATATCCTGTGCAAAAGCAGCAAGCACCCTTAATCACTGAGCCATTTCTTTAGCACCTACCTCAGCATGTCTTAATTCAACTAAATGGACAACCAAGAATACACCATGTATGTCCAAGTCACCTTTTTCTTAGACAAACATTCCCCCCTCCAAACCCCGTATAACACGTTTACTCTACAATCTGTTCTCTCTGAGGAGCAAATGCCCTGTTTTCTAAAAGTGACACCTTGATTTTTCCTTTGCACCTTGGTAAGCAAAGGCATGCATTCTAATATTAAATTATCTCACCTGCTAAAATCCTGTGACAACTTTCACTTAGTTTTATCACACTTAGTGGATCTACCCTGGGGAAGATGGGAGGCGTGTTAGTTCCCTACTGTTTGCTGTATGCTCATCTCCATGTGGTGTGTGCTGTGTGGATGCACATGCATGTGTGTGGAGGTCAGAGGTGAGGCTTGGGTATCATCCTTGATTGCTTGCCACTTTACTCATTGGTACATGCTAACCTACTGAATGTGGAGCATGTTGATTCCACAGAGCGGCTAAGCAAGAAGTCCCAGGGATCCTCCTGTCTCCACTCTCTAGTACTAGCTTTTTATGTGGATGCTGAAAATTCAGACTCAGATCCTCGAGCTATTTAGAAGGCAATTTACCAACTGAGCCATTTCCCCAGCCACTGAGTCTATTTCTTAATTCAAGGAATAAAATCTATAAACAATATTAAATTCTGGTAAATGATATGTGTGCTGGTGCTTTGGGGAGAGAGTCACACTGTTATCTGTACTTTGCCTTGAAATGCATCTTTAAAGTAAGCTGAAGAGATGGCTCAGCAGTTGAGAGCACTGACTGCTCTTCCAGAGGTCCTGAGTTCAAATCTCAGCAACCACATGGCAGATCACAACCATCTACAGTGGGATCCCATGCCCACTTCTGGTGTGTCTGAGGACAGCAACAGTGTACTCCTACAAATTAAATAAATAAATCTTTTTTTTAAAATTAAACTACAGATTGATGGATTAACAGAAGACTGAATCAGGGATAAAGTATTGAATACGTGTGTTTCCCTTCAAATGTGTTCAGCTGTTGTAGCTGCATTTTATAAATAAGTGCCAAAGCTGTAGGCTAGGAAAGTTAAGTGTGTGAGAAAGAGTGGTTCTCTAGTGAGGGGGTAGAAGGAAATGGTAGAGAATATTTTCCAAACGTCTGTATATCTCAATATCTCAATATCAATATCAATATCAATATCAATATCTAGAATCCGTATGTAGAAAGAAGAATACCAACTGTATTGTCCTCTGACCTTCCCATGAGTGCCATGGCATGCATTGTTCTACCCCACTGAAACACACACACACACACACCACGTGTACATACAGCGAGAGCGACACAGAGACAGAAAGAGAAAGGTTAAAAATGTAATTTAAAGATGTAATGCTGTGGAAACAGTGTCATCAAGGACCATCACTAAAATGACAGGAACGGGTGCCTCAGGCTCAAGCAGACCAAGAAGCCCCAAGTAAAACTCAATAAAACCATGTGTTACATTCAGTACGCTAGAATACGATGTACACTCCCTCAGGAAAGAGCGGGGGGGGGAGGACAAAAAGGAGAAATGAAAAGATAAAACATTGAAGACAGAGACTGACAGTGTACATAAAAGTAGTTGAGACTGCTGAGCAGCGATTGCAATAATATTTAGTTGAGAGGTCACTGAGTTGTCTGAAAATGGCAGAATGATAGCAGCTGGCTCAGGGAGGACTGAAGAGCAACATTGGTTTAAGTATTAAAAAGAGGACTTATTTTCTAGAATAAATGCATCAATCGTTATGTATAAAGTTGGCAACCCTGTAATAGCTAGAGTATCTCAAATCCCGCCATGTGCTACTTAGTCATTGCCCTAATTAAGGGTAAAAGACATTGGCGTAGTTCATCTTGGGTCCACCATACCATCTTCATACATAGGAAATTGGGTCACAAATACTAAGGAATTTGCCCAACGATGAACTTCATCTTGTATACGATAAAAATATGATGACTTATTATCTGAAGCAAGCAGTATTTCACAAGAAGCCCTCGATGAATGGGTCACTCCCAATGGTCTCCTCCTTCTTCCTCCATGTGAATGTCAGATAACATGCATCCAGACACTAAGGGCTGCTGTATGCACTGTGGGAATGAAGGCAAGAAGGGATGTCATCCTGTCAAAGTCAAGATTTTTCTCCTGTAACAAGAGTTTTCTTTCCTCCTTCCTTAGGGCATTTCCAGCTTCTCGAACACACAGTCATTATGTGAAACAGAAACAAACCAGACTCAGAAAGACAAACACAAAATGCTTTCTGTCATATGTGAACCTGAATTAAAGGGGTGTGTGTGTGCGCGCATGCAGGAGCGGGTGTTTTGGAGTCATGAATCTATAAAAGATACAGTAAGAGAGGGGGTAGAGACTAGCAAGGAAGCCTTCCTTTGAATAGTCTGCTAGGGCAGTCCAATAAACTTTGAAAACCACATGGGCTATTGTCGTTGCTTTTGTTTGCATCCCTAAACTTGAAGGTAAGACCCTTATTGCTGAAGACACCATATCCTTCAGACAAAGACTTGTGAGAATCAAGGCAGAACTAACCTGGAAGTCTCTTCTCTGGGGAGCAGCTCTCATAGCATTGGAAGTTGCTATGTCAGCTGTAAAGGCAATTGGTAGCTCTGCTCAGCTGTAAAGCTTGTGAGCAAAGACAATGACTGGCTCGGTAAGACATCTCTAATGGAGCAATAGTGACACATATATCTTAGGGATAACCAACAGCTGCATAATTGGACTTAGGAACCACCCAGTAGGAAGGAATTCATGCCTGGTTCTACAAACCTCGTCAACTACACACCACCGAAGAGCTCATAAACCCTAGAGGAGAAAATCTGCCACTTTCCTAATTCAATGTTGTTTCTAACTATATTATTATTACACAGATATTATTATTACACAAATATTATTATTACACAAACGGGTAAATTTATCTTTCATCCCTCACCAAAAAAAGGTTCTTTTTGCAGCAAATGTAGTTTGTAGCAAACTACAGAGATTCATAACTGGTCAAATATCAAAATTAAAACAAATATGGGAAGCCCAGTGCCAATCAGTACATCTATAATGAAACAACTATATCTAAGGCTCAGAAAACATGATTCTAGGAGTTAAAGGACTGGGACACCACATGCTAGACAGTGTTTTCTAGGCCTGATCACATCCATGACATCTAGACAAACTACATCCATGAAATCTCAATATGGTTGTGCAAACAAGGCCTGTATAATGGATATGAAAATTCACAATCCTCTTCTTTATCTCTAGTGCTACATCAACCAACAGCTCTTGAAAGAGAAACAGAAGAAAGGGAGATGGGAGGGGGGGATCAGTTTTCTCTAGGGACAGGCTCCCTTATTGGCTATCCAATCCTAAGACTTCGCAACTTTGAGAGGGCGTGGTTGACATCGGAGAAGCCAAAGGAGAAAGATGGAGAAGTTGAAATGAAGTAAATATAATAATCAGATATGAAACTAAAAATAAACTTTAATTTTAAAAAAAAAATAGTTTTCCCAGGGCTCTTGCTTTTCACCATCCCTGTAGTGTAGGCTTAGACACAGTGCTGTGCTTCGCACACTGGGAATTCACCTAAACATCTCTCTTGCCTCACACACCAGAAACCTCTCCTGTCATCAGACAGCATAGGCTCAAGCAGAACAGACTCCACAATCCCCAGACATGTTCTTTCCATTCCTAGCCTCCAGATTCTACTCTCTGTTTGGCTTCCTAGGCCATAAATCTGTGTTTGACCTGGGTACAGCTGTCAGCACTGAGATAAGCAGCTGGAGTTATCCCAGGCCTGACTGGAATCCCAGAAAAGATGCTCCCTATCACTTAGCGAGCCTGCTTCTTTGTCTGATTGCTTCTGCTATGTGCAGCCATAGTCTCTGTGTAGATCTGTTTTGGTTTCCTCTATAACGTGTGCTGCCATTGCCAGGCTGCTGGGCTAGGCCTTTCCCCCAGGGACCACTAGCCTATTTCACTCCAGCTTCTGTTAGACAGAAAGCATAAGGAATAGCTTAGCATCCTGAGACTCCACTTGGTTTGGGCTATGCACATACCCCTCTTCTAACAGTGCACTTAGAAGCTTGAAGCCCTTACCTATACATACTACACACACACACACACACACACACACACGCACGCACGCACGCACGCGCACGCACACACACCTACCTCTCCAAACAATGCTCCTAGCATCCTGTTAGCAACTTAAAACCCTTACAGGCATAGAACTGCGTACACATCTGCTTTAAAGAATGGAAACAGCTTACTCTCTTCAGCAACCCCATTATAATACCCCCATTTCTATACAAATACATCCCAGATCACCTCAGGAATGGCAAGCAACATGCCAATACAGTCTAGATTAGTTTGAGGTTTATGCTCAATAAAGCAAAATGTGTCCCCAAAGTAAAAATTTATGAAGACTCTCCCATTTATTATCTTAATACTTTGCAGGACTGCATGCATATGCCTAAAACCAGATCTACGAGAAGAGCATATACACAGAGAACTAGTTACTAAACATCTCTCAGTCAATAGAGAACCACCCAAACTCTGTTCATTGGCAATCAGACTATTCCTTCTTGTGAACCCCATGAAAAGAATCCCCAAACAGTTATCAGGGGGTTTGAGTACACTCATTCATGTGGTCTGCTGTCAGTTTTGACAGCATTGTCCTTTCTTGTTCACACTGTTCGCTTTGAATGAAGTATTTTTGCTACTATGCAATCTATGTAAGCCTTTACTTCAATTCTTTGAATAAGAGGCCAAGAACGTGAAAAACCGGAGGCCAGACACCAACCACCAGGAAGTGCCACAAATAATTTTTAACTTTAATTGGAAAAAGATATTCATTTGTTTCTAGTAGTCTTAGGGCTGATTATATAGTGCTTTCTACTAATTAAATAATTATGTAAAAGTCTCTCATCTCTTTGAACTCTTAATCATGTTTAACTGGAATCCAGCATACAAGTTAGCGTTACTAGAACTTTTCTAATATTTCTTTTTATATTTTTTCTTTTACTATTATGATTTATTGTTTTTATTTTATTAATTTAATTTGTATGTATTTTTCTTTTATTTTTATCTTATTTTTATTGGACTTGGATAATAAATTCGTAGTCTAAAATGCAGAGTCTTGAGTTGGCCATACTCTAGAGTTCATGATCAAGTCCCACTTGTCTGTATGTAGCTATCCCCCATTGAACTGAGGTACTCTTTTTTCAAGGAAGGAGAAAGACACATAAGACTCAGGAAGTAACCAAAAGTTACAAAGCTATATCCCTTTAAGACAGAAGGGTAGGTTACGCTCTATACACAACTGCACAAATAACACTTAACCAAATATTCTTATGCACACCCCTGTAGGAGCCTGAACACAGATCCACAAGAGAGGGATAGGTGTCCAACAGGACCTACACATGGTAAATTAAACTAGATTACTCTCCAGATTAAATGTTTTGATAGATCAGTCTAGAGATCTGCTTTCCCCATGGCTCTCTTGCCTTCCCGTGTTTCTCTAAGGGTTACTATTATATTCTTAATATACATATATAATGTATTATTATAGTCTAGATATTGACCCTTTGTCAGTTTTTTTATTTCTCAAATAACTTATCCCAATCTATTCCCTGATAGTTTATTCATTGATACCACTTTTCATTGAATAGAATTTAAAACATCCTATAATCGAATTCATTATTTATATTTTGTCTTATACATTGGCATCTCAGTAACTTCAACAACTCAAATCATAGGCATATTTTCTGGTATAGTTTTATTCTCTTGAAGGTTTTAATTTTCATAATCTAAGCCATGCAGTTAAGAACCAACATTACTCTTTTCTTTATACTGGCTTCTTATTCCAATATCATCTCACAAAAAAAAAAATAATATTTTTCTTAGGATGCTTGTGATTAAGCAGATTTACATGAAGTGTCAGGATCTCATGTGTGTGTGGACCTGGTTCTGAGCACTCAATTCTACTCCGTTTTTGTGACTTTGTATTTCAAGCATGGTCCCAATCTTAGGCTGATACTTTTCTTGGATAAACTACACCATGGATTTTTGCTGTTATCGTTGCAGGATTTAACTTCCTAACATTTAATGCTTTTGTATCTATATTTGTGATTGTCTTATAGTGTCTTCTTAAAACTGTCCATAGTTTTGATCACTTCCCTAATTTCACCAGTCAATGGAACACAAAACTGTGTAGCAAGCACGGCCCCAGTGATTCCTGGAAAAAGAGGCTCCCGACCCATATATCTCCCGTCAGAGGCACTCACCTTCTTCCACAGTGCCTGTTCTGGGAATCTGTGTGTGTGACCCAATTCTGACCAAAAGGAGACAACGGGGCTCCGGATCTGAATGTCCACTTTCTTAATCTAAAAAAGGACAAAAGTCTGATATCTCTTTCTTCCTTCCCTAGATCAAACTGGCCTTATTCTAGGAATCAAGGCTGATTTAACATTTGAAAATCAATGTAATTGACTATGCAAAAAAAAGATTAAATTAGAAAAAATCATATGATCATTTTAGTAGACTCAAGAAAACCATTTTATTAAATTAAGCGCTTATTCATGATAAAAAATCACGGTGATACTAGAAATAGATAAGGACGGCTTGTTGTATTTTTAAAAGGGTCCCGTGAGTCCTTCGAACATCATGACTAGTGGTAAGATCCTGAAAATTTTATCTTCACAGCAGAGGACTGTCACTGCTACTGATCACAGCAGTCCTGGCAAAATGAAAAGATAGTCCAAAAGGAAAAAAAAATCATAAAACTGTCTATTTAGCAGCAGTACACAAATAAGATTAAAGTTTTTAAATTTTAAGAATTATTATAAAAAATACCAGGGCTGAGGATGTAGCCCAGTTGTGCTTGCCTAACATTCATAAAGCCCCTGCGTCACACAAACTGGGCACGATGGCCCATGCCTATAATCCCAACACTTGGGAAGTCAAGACAGGAGAAGCAGAAGCTCTAAATTATATTTGGCCACATAGCAAGTTCAGGGCCAGCCTAGGATACGTGAGTCCCTACCTAAAAAATATGTGACTTTTTAAATCTAAAAGTTTGGAGTGAAAAAAAAAAAAAAAAAAACTAATGAAAATAAGAACATGTGCAAAATGTTACTGACAGTAAAAAAAAGAAATTTAAGCTCAAGAGAATATAGAGAGATGCAGTAAGATCACTATTCTGAAGGTGTGGGTTTCCATAGCTGATTAATAGATACAACAACATTCCGGACAAAATCCTAGCAAACTGGGCTGAGGATAGCTCACTCGGTTAAGTGCCTGCTATGCAAGCATGAAGACCTGAGTTAGGATCCCCAGAACCCACGTAACAGCTGGTCATGGCGGCATGTATCTATCACCCCAGTGTTGGGAGGCTGGATACAGGCAGGTCACAGGAGGCCCATTGGTCAGCTGATCTAACCAAAACAATAAGATTCAGGCTCAGTAAAATACCTATGTCAAACAAATAAACAAGGTAGCAAGTGATAGAAAGGGACATTCCAATGTCAACCTTGGCCTCCGTACACAACCTCACACAGATATATACATGCATACTCTCATCAACTATACACACACACAACTCCCACAAAATGCATGGGTAGAGACCTACTAAATTACCTTATATATGGAAAAAAAAGAATCCATAGTAGCTAAAACTCTCTTGAAAAACTAATTGGAAAAGTCAAACAGTTGAGATAAAGTAAAATTCATTAAAATAGTAATACAGTGATGAAAAGCTAGACAACCCGATCGATGTAACTGACTAGGCTGGGCAGGCCAGAGCAAGATAGATGACTAGGGAGCTATAGTAATCAAAACAGCGCATAAAGTAAAGAAAAAAGAAAAAAAGGAAACAACCAAGAGAATAGAGAGAGCCCATGTGGCTGAAATTTCTCTGCCCTATCTATTTGCAGCAATAGGCCTATGATTGGACAAGAAAAAGGGAGGTGGCGCTAAGGGGGCGGGGCAGGGAGACTCAGGAGAGCAAGGGAGGTGAAATGGCTGCGGATGTGGACCTGGGTGGCATCAAGTAAATTAGTAGATATGAAACCCAAAGGTTAGGAATATTGGCATAACCTTCTAAATTGTGTGGGCAACTTGTGATTTGCGTATTTGCTGATATATAAATCTATTGGTTAAGCATTAAGAGTCTTATTTATACCGGGTACTGAGTATTGTGATATCTACCTCGAGGATGGCAATTATTGTCTGGGGTTAAGCCGAGCACTGTGGGGGTGGCAGAGTGGGCCCAGGAGCCGTGCCTAGAGCCGTGGAGGCCAGGGAGCAGTCCAGCGGAGGCAGGAGCCACACCAAAGTCTCATTGGGCCCCAGGCAGCGCCACTGAGACCGCCAGCGGGTGCCAGACTCTAGTGTGGGAACATGGAGGCAGAACAGGGAGCCAGCCGCAGTCCTTTTTGATTATTTCCGCTACAAATCTATGCATCCAGTCTAGAAAGCATCCACCCAAGATGCTAAGAATGGGCACGGAGAAAGAGTAAGCAGTCTCCTCAATGAACAGTGCTGGGACACAGGTTTCACTTAAAGAATGAAAGACAACCTCTGCCTTTCACCAAACTCAACTGAGAACAAAGCCTTCACTGCAGAGCCATGCATACTTTAGAGGAGAGGCATCCCACTCCTCTGTTCCGGCTACATTTTTAAATAAAACTATAGTGCAATATCACAGTATTGACTTAGATACAGTCATGACTTGTAACACCGTAAGTATCTCTCATGTCACCTTTATAACAGCAACTGCCTCCGCCCCGTGGCTAACCCTCGGCACATGTCCATAATTTTGTCATTTCTATGCGGTAATCTATCTAAATGCATTCATCTAGCCTGTCACCTGCTGGCATTGACTTTCTCCCTCGGCATCACTCTCTGGAGACACAGCCAGCTTATTATGGAAGATCCTTCTTCCTCACACAGTACTTTGTTGCATGGTTGTGCTCAAGTGATGTGTTTCTAAATCTGTCACATGGTTTGTGACAGCTTATGACCTTTCAATAAAAATACTCAAAAGCAAGCTTTTCTGTAAGCTTGAGTCTTCATTTTTCTGGTTTAAAATTTCCAAAAACGTCATTGCTGTGCTGTTTGTACATTTAATTCTTTAAAGAAACTGTCAAAGTATTTTCCAGAAGAGTTCTAGCATTTCATAGTCTCATCAACAGTGGAGAGAGACTCGGTTCTCTGCCTCCCCAGCTGTCGTATTTATTTAAACCATTCTCATGCCCAGGAGTGAGTACCATTGCAGCTTTTAATTTTTCTCGTGGTCAATGATACTATTTTTTCTCGTGCTTATTTTCCACCTTTTTTTTTTTTTTTTTTTTTTTTTTTTTTTTTTTTTTGTAAAATATCTATGGTTTTGTTCCTGGTGTGAAATGAATCGTGTGCTTTTCCACTAGTGAGTTTTGAGAATTCTTCATGTATGTTTGATACTACTCATTTGTCTGTATGTGCTTTACTAAAACTGTATCAGACATACGTGCTTTCCTGCCGTGTAGCCTGTCCTATATCAGATATGTGTGCTTTTTCTCACTCTGCGGTCTGCCCTCTTGTCTGAGTCTCTCTCTCTCTCTCTCTCTCTCTCTCTCTCTCTCTCTCTCTCTCTCTCTCTCGGAGCCTAGCTGTTTTATAATGATAAAGCCCAATCCAGCCACTCTTTCTATTATGCAGTGTGCTTTGGTGAAAAGTCTGAAAAGCTTTGCTAAATCCTAAAATATCCTAGATCCTAAAGATTTGGTAACAATTTCTTCTAAATGTTTTAGTTTTATGTTTTACATTTAACCCTGGGATTCATTTTCTTTTTTATTAGGTGTGAGTACGTGGCTGAGGGTTTTTATGTTTTTATTTCAGCCCATAGATGTGCGATTGTTGCTGAACCATTTGTTGAAAACACCGCATTAGCTCATTGTCTCAGACTTTTTATCAAATACTCAGCTGGGCCTTTTTCTGTCCTCGGATTTCTGAGTTCTCTACTTTACTCACGTGTTTGTTCCTCTGTGAATAAATACCACACAGTGTGAAGTATTAGGGGAATATCACTCTTGGATGAGGAAAATTACTCCTACTCGACCGTTGTCTTTCCAAAATTGTAACTACTAGACATTCTTCTCTTTGCCACATGGATTTTAGAATTATTCTGCCTGTATCTGCAAGAACATATTACTGAATTTTTTTTGTAGCCCTTGCGTCAAACCTGTTGATCAAGTCTAAGAGAAGTGCCATGTTCATAATGTCTTTGAGACTTAGAATTCAGGCAAGTCGGACACATGCATCTCCACGCTTATGGAGGAGACCTGTCATTCTGAGAATCAGCATTGTATACTTACAAGCACACACTTCTGGGACAAGATGTCTCAGATCTGCACTGAAGTATTTCATTTGTTAAGCAATTACAAACCGTATTGCAATATAGGTGTCTATACTCACTGATGGCATATGAAAATAGAATTAATTTTTTGAGTGTATGTTTATACTGTGTCCCATGGCTTTGCTGAACTCAGTTATGGGTCCTAAGCCTGTTTTCTCTTTTGGCCCATTTTATTTTTGTAGTTTCACAGAGAGTTTCTGCATAGACAATTGCATTCCCCAGCAACTATGTTCTTGTTCCTGTTCTCTTGTTCTGCTCTGTATGCCTTCGACTCCTAGGATTCCATTGCTCTGGTGGCTGAAATTTCAGTACTCTTGAACACCCATGGAGGCAGGCATCCTTTCCTTATTTCCGATTTTGAGAGGATAAAAACTAAGTTTTCAACATTTAGTGTCAGTGGCAGAGATTCTGTACGTGCTCATCAAGTTGAAGATGCCCTGTTTCATTTATATTTTCTAAGTTTTAATCATAAAATAATTACTTTACAAAATGTTTTCTGCATTGACGGATATAATCCTGTGATTTTTTAAAAAAACTTTGATTAAAAAATGTTACACTATAGATTTTGCTTTCAAATTCTGAGCTTAGGCTTGCTCCTAAAATACAGCTATGGCGTTATGAGGGATAATCCCTTTTATACATTGCTGTATTATAATTGCTAATATTTTGTTGAGTATTTTCACATCTATATTTATGAGGGATATTGTCATGTGGTTTTTCTGTTTATTGCCTCTGGTTTTTGCAGTTTCGTCAGATGAACTGGGACATGTTTCTACTTCTGCAGTTTTCTGTAGCAGATTATGTAGAATTCATTTTAATTATTTTCTAAATGTTTGGTAAAGTCACCAGTGAAAACATCTGGTCTTAGTGATTTAGAAGGTACAATTATGAATTCAATTTCCTTAATAGTTACAGGACTGCTGAAATCGTTTGTTTCACAGTGGGAGAGTTGTGGCTGCTAAGAGTACTTCATGTCATCAATTTTGTCCAATTTGCATGAAGCTCTTCCTAGGCTCCTCTTTACCATCTTTTTTAGTGTCTGTCGAGTTGGTAGTGACATCTACCCAGTTTTTTAAAAATTCCCAATTATAATCATTTGTGTCTACTTATTTTTTTTTCTTTCTCAGTGTGGAGGTTGATTGATTTTACGTGTCAACATGGCTGACCCACACTGTCCCAAAAATGTGGTGAAATGTTATTCTGGATGTGTCTAGGTGAATGTTTTGAGGTGGGAGTAGAATTCAAATTGGTGGACGTTTATCAGATTGCAATGGAAAATAAATAAATTCATCAATCAAGCAAAGGTCAAAGGGAATTAAAGATGACTTCCTGAATCCTGGGGCATTCTGCAGATGGGTACTCCACACTCTTGAACCTCAGTGCCCAATGCTTCCCCTAGTCTCCAGCTTGCTGGCCTACTCAGCAGATTTACAGTTGTTGTTTTCTGTGATCCTGTAAGGCTATCTATTTAAATCAGTTCCTTAATCTCCCTTCCTTAAAGATACACTGCAGTGGATCTGTTTCTCTGGAGAACATTCACTAAAACAGTCAGCTTTGCTAAAAGCGTCTCATTCTGTTGATCTTCCCAAAGAAGTAAGTCTTCATTTTCTTGAGTTTTCTCTATTAGTTTTCTGTTTGCAGCATCATTGGTTTCTAGTCATAGCTGCATCCTCCCTTTTTCCTTGTGGTCCATCTCTCCTTGCAGTCCATCTCTCTTCTTTTTCTTGCTTTTCACGTAGGAGCTAAGGTGACCAATGTGACAGCTGGGTTATGCGGTCAGTTTCACACAGATTTAGCTGGGGACCCAAATTTTATGTGATGGATGCCATATCCTTGCCAAGCTCCAAGGATGCGGACCTGAGAGTGAGGGGATGAAGAAAAGACAAACACAGACAGAAAGCTGGAATCAAGCGGTCAGGACCCTCAGCTGGAGAAACCACAGCACACTGGAAGCTTGGAATGTTTAGCATATACAGTTGAACTTAGACCCAGAGATACTGCATACAGCTGAACAAGGAGGCCTCATTATGACACACAGATAAACAGAAGGGCAGGGTTTATGGTGTGCGGCTGGTTCGAGGAGACAAGTTTAGCTAATCTCAGCAGGAGCAGTCTCTGTAGGGGAGTCGTCTTCAAGCTGTAAATATACAGGGGTTAGGGAGCTCTTGTGGACATCTTCTGCACATGCAGTCAACATCCACACTTGGATGGACCAAAAGCAAAGGCTTTACCCCTCCATCTGAGTCTCATTCCTGGGGAGAAGCCTTTGCCATTCCTTCATGAATCTGAGGCTTTGAGGTCCTTGGCATGGCATGGCATGTCCATGTCAACAGCACACACTGGCTTAAGACCTCACCCCTTCACAGTATCCTCATCTCCCTCCAGATGTGCATCTTCACATCATCCTCATCTCCCTCCAGATGTGCATCTTCACAGCATCCTCATCTCCCTACAGATGTGCATGCCTTTTCATTCATTTCCATGTGTGCTCTTACTTCCTTGAGACTGCCCCTTTGTGTCAAGGTTTAAAAAATCTTCTTTAGTTTCCAAGTGTTTGGAAATATTTTCTTTTTGACATGCTTATCTATACTCTGATTCCATTGGGATTAGAGAACACAGTCTGGAAATTTTCAGTTCTTTAATGTATTCTTTAAATGTATCAATGTCTGTGTTTTATAGCCCAGGGTATGGTATATGCTGATAGATGTCCTATCAGCACTGGAAAAATGTACATAGTCTGCTGATGTTAGGCAAATATTCTCTCTCTCTCTCTCTCTCTCTCTCTCTCTCCCTCTCCCTCTCTCTCTCTCTCTCTCTCTCTCTCTCTCTCTCTCTCTCTCTCTCTCTCTCTTAATCAAATAGTGTTATTTGCTAGTCTTTAGTTCTTCTACAGCCTTGGTGAAACAGATAGACAAATAGACAGACAGATAGATAGACAGACAGACAGACAGACCACCAGACCACCAGTTCATATCACCCCACTTTACCTTCCTCCCTGTACATAATGGTTCTTACTTAGAACTGTCTAGGTTCTATTATAGCTTCTCCTTCACCCACTATCAAGTATACCCAAGGAAACAGGGATGGCAGCCATTAATGCACACCCATATTCTCTCTTTCTTACTGCTGCTCCAGAGTTCCTGCTGCTGTTGTCCCTTTTCATTGTTCACTTCCGGCCTCCAGGGACATAAATACTGAATCTGCTCTCTGAGCCCTACAAATGAGTCTCATTTTTTTAAGGCTGCTTTAGTGGTTCAGAGCTACTTCCAATTGTGCATGAGTTTTAACAGTAGCTGATCCACTTCTGCCCTCCCATCTCCAAAGCCTCCAGGAACACTGGCAAGTATTGGGTCCCTTTTGTAGATCCCTGTGTTGAACTGTACCGCAACATGGAGTGGCCACAGACTGTTACTCCATTATGTATATTTTTAAGAGTCATCCCAGCTTCCTTTGGGAACGTCTCACATGATCATCTATTGAGCACAAAAAAGATTCCAACTTCACTTATAGACTCTATGCACTAAGCTGTAAGTATTGGCGATTATGCATAAATCTCACTGCATAGTTATTTTTCCTGATACCTCTTCTCACTTTCTCCTCCACCGTTTGCTACTTGTGCCATTAAAGCATTATTAAAGTGTGTATGTATGTGTGTCTCTTTTCATCTACATATTCGTTTCTGTAACTGAATGTATGTAATATACATGGCAGCTACTTCTCACTTGGGTAAAATATTTTCTTTCAAAGCCATACAACCTCTGTGGTGGTGAACCCAGGGTATGCCACTTGAAACTTTACTTTTGCCATCTCTGCCCTCAAATTTCCCACCTCACGTGATCTATCTTGTGTGGCTATCAGGGCCGTACATGGTCCAGATGGTTTGAGCATGCCCCCCAATAATTCCTCTATTGGATGCTTGGTCCCTACTGTAACAATGATGGTGGAAATTTTAAGAAGCAGAGCCTCATGGGGCAAGTAAATACTTAGGGGTATCACATTCAAAAGAAATTAATATAGCTCTCATGAAACCCTAGTTAGTTAAAGTAGATCATTATAAAAAAGAATGGAATTGTCCTGGAATGTCTCCTGCATCCTGTCTCACTGTGTCATGTGTCCTGCTTACACACACTCCCACCATAATGACATCTATTCTGTTGTTGAGTACTTGAGGACCCTCTTGCCAGTGGTTTAAACTATGAGGCTACTTGATCTTGAACATTCAGCCTCCAAAATTATCAGCCAAACAAATCCTTTTATCCATATTTTTGTCTTGGATATTTTGTAGTAGCAGTAGCAGAAAACTATTATTCTTCTAGAACACTCGACGAAGTAACAAAGTTGCCAATGTAGTATGTATATTGTAGAAGTCACCACATCACGTCAAAGAGCACTCTTTTCATTACAAGTCATGTTTGCATGTCCCCTAAGAGAAAAAAAAAAACATTTCTATGTCTGTCAATAAAAGATAGTGTGGGGAATATCTCTGTACTTAATAGCTGGAGTTTTTCATACCATATTTTGAGAGAGGGGGAGGGAGGGAGAAAGAAAGGGAGGCAGTGGAAGAGGCAGGGAGACAGAAAAAGATAGAGGAATCGCTGAGCCAACTTTGTGAAATTCTTTTGATAGAGACAATGAAAACGAAGCACAAACCCACAAGATCTAGTGTCAAAAGTCACCACAGAAATCAAGTACCTCGATTACACCCTAACGTTGCAATTGAGAAATCTGTAGTCTGGAGACTCCATGTGTGGGAGCTGGTTCAGTGAGTGCCAGCCCTCTCTCAGATGACTGAATGAGCTGATTTTGATTGTCCTCTGGAAAGTTTACAAAGAAAGAAAAAGAAACATTTCCAACTTAACTGGGATGGCAATGCTGAGAGAATGAGGAAATCAAGAGAGAAATGGAGCTTAGAGGCAGACTCTCACAAGAGCTGAATAGAGGGACACAGGAGTTTGAGAACACTCTTTAAGAGCTTAGAGGCAGACTCTCACAAGAGCTGAATAGAGGGACACAGGAGTTTGAGAACACTCTTTAAACTACCCCCCCCCACACACACACACACTAGAGGTGTTAATTGGAGCATGTGCAGTTCCTATTTGGGTGTTAACCCTCGAAGTGGTGACTAGAGCATTGCTGTCCTCATTAACCACACAATGCTGTTATCTTGGCAGTTCTGGATGATGTGGTGCAGAAAGGAAGCCAAACAGAAATGGGCATCTTGGTGTGACTGACTAACGCTAACCTCATCTCCAGATTTCCTGTCCACCACAACATTTCCAATCTTTCGCTAAGTAAAAAGGATGTAGCACAATTTCCTTTGAACCTCGAGTCTGATCATCAGTGGCCTTTAAATCCCAAAGCTAGCACTGCTCCTCATGTGTGAAATGCAATTAGGGGATTTGATTTCCTATATGTTGTAGGCAATGCAACTGTTTTAATTGACACTGATAAATATTTGTAATAACTTCTGTATAAATTAAAAATCAATGTCGATTTTGACTTTCTACATAATTTTTTTTTTATTGAACAGATAAAAATGTGACAGGGGATGGGCCTGGGCAAATAGTGAAATGACACATGGGACAAACAAATGAAGCACAAATTAGTCCCAGCTCTCAGTTGTTCTAAGCATAAGATAGGTTCTGTGTTTTGAAGGATTTAATTGACCTTAAAGTTGCTCCAGAATTTAGGGATAGTCCCAAAATATTATGGTAGGTAGGAACCCCTGAACCATTTCAACATTTTTCTCCTCGCCTAACACCAGATCAAACCACTAACACATCTTTGCTTCCTTGTCTTTTCTGAGGCGTTCTTGTTCTGCCTTAAATGAGTCCCAGATGAGCACAATGGAGTAGGCTTTGCTACAGTAAGATGAGGTGCCCCATGTCAGGAGGCAGACTTTGATTGGTCTGGGCTAACCAGAGACCCCAGGATTCATAAATGCACATGGCTGTGCACACAACCCGAGGAGCTGGCGAAAGGGTTGTGTTGACCCTTCTGACTTCCTTTTAACTTTGCAGTTGGCATTCCTATGAATTCTTAGTTTCTTTCAACACCAGTGGGGAGGGCTTTGCTGTAGCAGTCCATTTTAGAGCACCAAGGAAAGTGAAAACAGACACACATACACCCCCGCAACAAATGGACACCCCCTCTTTATAGCTTTCACGTAAGCTTCCCTTCCTGTGCTGATGACTTTAACAGGCTCCACAGACAGCCACGTCTCCAGATTGGAAGATCTGTCAAGGCTGTTATTTCCTTCTCCATATTGATTTCATCTGAGACTGAACATATCAACAATTATGCCTGTCAAATCAAGATTTAAACTTCCTATACGAGTTTGAAAATATTCCCCTGTTGTCATCAGGCCATCTGGAGTCAGGTCCTCAGCATACATTTTTGTATGTGTACAATCAGGCCCAGTGGTTGACTGTACCAGGACCATTTTAAGGTTTCTTTTCGAGGGGATAAAACCACGTAACAGTCCACAGAAGAGCAGTGAAAGTGTGCTGCATCAGAACAGAAATAGAAGTAGATTTTTGTAGCGGTAGAAATTGTGCTCATGTGTCTTGGGAACACTTATACAAAACTAATGTATAAAACTGATATATGATCCAATGAATGTGTGTGTGTGTGTGTGTGTGTGTGTGTGTGTGTGTGTGTTTGTATTAACACAATTATGTAACTGGAAGCCTATAAGACTTAAACAACAGCACAATTACATACTATAATCTGTTATTTTCTTATCTTGTATTCACATTCTCTAAGGTTTCTACAGTAATCTTGAATTACTTTTGTTATAAAGACATTTTTTTTAAGCTAGCATGAGATGAGCTATAGGAAGAATATGTGTGGAACATAAGTCTCCCTCACACAGGCCCAGAATACCCAAGTATATATAAACAGAAGGAAATGTACAATTGTGTGTAAGTAAATATATACAAAGCTCAGGAAAAACAGAGTTGAGCTTGCAAAAACAGCAGCCCTGGAATCTCCTCCCCCAGAATATGTATACACAGCCTGGAAGGTATTTATCTAAGCTGGCTGGCCGAGGCTCCCCATGTTACTTTCTTACCATTTATGCAGCCCTGGCAGGCCCCGCAGGGCTTCCCTTACAACCCCACTGCTGAGTGTCTTCACCTTGCTCTGACATATAAAATGGCAATGAGTTATAGGAATCTTCTTCCCCAACCAACCAAAAAAAAAAAAGCCACCAAAGTTTTCCAAGTGCTGTTATTTTTTAAGACAAACAGGGGCCAGGAGAGAAGAGGAGCTGGTTAAAAAACAAACAAAACCCTATTCCTATTCCCTTCT
Organism: Arvicanthis niloticus; assembly: GCF_011762505.2. Taxonomy (NCBI): domain Eukaryota; kingdom Metazoa; phylum Chordata; class Mammalia; order Rodentia; family Muridae; genus Arvicanthis; species Arvicanthis niloticus. The sequence goes on from NC_047671.1 coordinate 34,561,142, forward strand.
TTCCAGCCAAAAGCACTAAATGGTAACTGCCTTGTAAATCTCTCCCAATTTGCTCCATGTAAATCTCAAACGGGAGGCCAGTCCACCCTCCCTCAGAGGGCGGTTGCCAGCGTGTTTATGGAGTCCTTACTGGCAGATTTTTTTTTTCTCTGCAGGAAACGTCTCAGCTTCAACTCCATTCTTTTGGGGGGTACAAAGGGGTATTTCAAAAGGCAGAAGCTTTTTATATTAAAAAATAAAAAGACTTTAGTTCAGATCATAATTATATTCTCACAAAGAAGTTGAGAAATGAGATTTTTCTTTTCTTTCTTTTTTTTTTTTTGGTAGATCAATGGCTTTATGCAAGCAACAGCTCATGAATAAATCTCTTTTTAAAGATCTAAAATGTGTCACAAGCTCATTATTAAAACTATATTCAAATAACTGAGTATGTGGCTTTAAGGAGAAACATGGTGGTGCAGAGGGCCGAGCTAGAACAGCACTCTCAATGATAGATCCCTTTATATTTTTAATTATTGGGAAAATACGTTTTGGTTAGATTAAAGTGAGATCTGTGAGATCACTTTTCCTGCAGATATTTCAACTGTAACGAAATAATGCAACACTAATCTGTAAGACTTTTTCAGTAATAGATGTTTTTCCTCAGTAAATCAATGCAAAGGCTAATTGGGGTGGAAGGGGGCTATCTCTCGTGGTTATAAATACATTTGCATTGCCATCAATCTCTTCCACCACCAATGTTAAACGAGGCTGAACAACATAAAGGAAAGAAAAAAAGAAAGAAAGAAAGAAATAATAAGTTCAATGCGAGCACATAGTACACGCTGCCATCAAGTGGCCATGCAGAGAGTTGTCCTAACAAAACTAAAGCTACCAACTAAATTGCTAATACCTTTAAAATTTAGAATTGATATTATTGGCACTTTGACACGTATTTCTTCTTTAAATAACCAACAGGAGCACAAACGCAGCTGTTAACCTTTTTTTTTTTTTTTTTTAAATATGGCCTGCATGTTACAGTAACCCACAAAGACTAAGAAAAACAATAGTAACAATAACAAAACTCTGCAGGCTGCTTATTAATAAATGCTAGGCCTTGCATCTCAAGATTGTCTACTACATTGTCATAGGTTGGCGGCATTGACCATGACTTGTTTAATAGTAAACTGTTGAACTCTGTTTTCTGATATTAAAAATAAATTTCTGCGACAGCCTTAGCACTGAATTCAGACACTCGATCTTTATGATTTTCACTGTTTGTGGCTTAGACATCTGAAGTAGATAGGTCATGTCTGAGTGAATGATCCCGACAAGATATTAGAATTTGAAAGGTGCAGGTTTCCAGCTTATTAAACGACTGTGTCTTAAAGATTAATTATAATATTAATTTACTACTACTTTCCCTAGCAAGAAAGAAAAGTATGATATACAGGAAAGAATCACTAAAAAGTAACACTTTGTAAATAGTTTATTTATTTTTATTTTATACGTATGGGCTTTTTGCCTGTATGTGTATACTTGAGCCACATGTGTGCCTGATGCCTGCAAAGGCCTGAAGGGGACTTCTGATGCCCTGGAGCAGGAGTTACAGATGGTTGTGAGCTGCCATGTGGCTTCTGGAAAGGGAACCCAGGTCCTCTGCAAAAGCAGCAAATGCCCTTAATCACCGAGTCATCTCCCCAGAGCCCATGCAATACTTCTTAGTCAACAGATTTTAATGGTGTTCTTGAGAAATAAGTGTTTCTTTCATTTACATAATGGCAGGTGCAGAACCATGGAGCCCACACTAGAAGGCAGAATCTTCTCAAGGACATTCTAAATGGCGCGGGTAATTAAACAGCACATCATTGCTCAGTGAACACTTTAGATATGCATCTTATCATCAGTAGCATTTGAAGAAGACAAGCAGGTTATGAAGTTCCCAGATGGGATGTGTCAAAGGATAGTCAACAGATCACCTACAAGAAAGGCCCTCAAAATCAGACGCTTAGGTCTTCTCCTGTTTATAGCTAGAAGTAAGAATTTTCTGAAGACACGCAACAGAAATGTAAATCCCCACAAAATCCCTTAACAAAATGTCTATAAGCTTGTAGTTTAAAGAACTACCTCAGCTGAGTGAGAAACTGAGGGGAGTGCTTTTCTTAACATTCCGAAGCTAGGATCAAAACAAGTGAGCCTTCCTCGCCCTTAGTGCCAACTCCATCTGCCTACCCTGTGCCGATGTTGTGATGGCCCCTTTAAGGTCTCAGCTGTAGCATATAGTTTTTGCCACCCCGATTTAAGCTCTGGCAGACTGCACTACCAGCCCCACCCAGGTTCCCTTGGACTAGCAGATGAAACACACACACACACACACACACACACACACACTAATGTATTTTTCAACCTGCCTTATTGGCTCAATTGCTGGGCTCTTTCTTCTAAGCCTTCCTTGGCTATCCCATGCCCCACCTTTCTTATTCCCAGCTCAGCACCCTAAATCTGCCCTCAGTGTAACTATGTTTAAAATATCCCACCTGCTACTCCAGGCCTAGTCGGAGAAGCAGCCAATGGCCACTCCATCCTGAATCTCACATGACGCATGGCTTTTTCTCCCTCCGAAGCATGGCGAATCTCTTTCTCTTCCTCCTGCATCTCTTAGCCTGCCTAAGGGGCCTTGGAAATAGCACCTCTTTCCTTTGACCCAGCAATTAGCCCCTGGCATCTTTATTGATCCATCAAGAACTGATTAGGGAACAGGACCTGACATTGATGCTGAGGACATCCCCCTGCCTCAACACACACACACACACACACACACACACACACACACACACGTCACTACCTGAGGTCTATCAAAAGGGCTTTAAAATGTAACAGGTAAACAGGTCACTAATCCGCACAAGTCATCTGCTGTGTGTATCACTATTAGAGTTCATTTTAGTTAACCTCCTGTTGGCGGTAGCAGAGTAGATTTTCTCTCCTCTCTTTATTGTAGACCAAATAAGGCAAGGTTTAAAAAAAAAAAAAAAAAAAAAAAAAAAAAAAAAAAAAAACCAGTAATGGTGATAGATTGTTAGCCAAAAGAAAGACACAGTTCCCTCCACTACTGGATAAACTCCTTCTGATAATGTGACTTTGCCATCCCTTGAAACTGGACTGGCTATCAACCTTGCTCTGAACAACAAAGTGCAGCAGAATTGATGCTGCCTGCCTATCCAGCCTCAGCCGTCAGAGGCCTTGTGGCTTTCCACCCTCCTGGAATGCTGAATGTATTACTCATGAAGACACCCAGGATGAAAGACGGCATAAACAAAATGCTAGGTGCACCTGTCTCAGCCGTCTTAGCTCACCACAGCCACGTAACAAGCCAGGGAGACCAGCAAAACTGCGCCATTCACCAGCGGACTCAACAAAGTGGTAAGTAGTGGTTAACCCAGCAGGTTGGTGAGTGCTTTGTTACTTAACTATAGGCAATTAATACGCTACAAAACAACCACAACACATCACAACCCTAAACCACAACACATGGAGAAACAACCACAACATTAAACCACAAATGCTGACACATAAAGGGGAAACAGTACCAGGATGGATGAGCTTGGTGAGAGACAGCCTCTGCAGGACCTGGGCAGAGTGAACCGTGCATCTCTGTAGGAGGGGCATCCTATGACCAAAACATTCACTATTCGTCTGAGTGCCCAACTGAGACTTAACGCAGAAGCTGTAGAACCCTCAGTCAGCCACATTATACAGCAGAGTGGTAGGTGTTGAGGAAAAGAAGGAAGGAAGGGAAGAAGGGAGGAAGTGAGAGAGGGAGGGCAGAAGGACAGATGGACAGGACATACTGTGGCTTCCTGTGACTCAGAGAGACCTCCTAACTCACAGTTGGTTTCTATTCTTACTATAAAATCTTAGTGTAAATGTGTTCAAAAGCAGTAGTGTAAAGTTCATCCTGTGCTCTTCATTAGCCCTCCTCTGTACTGTGTCAAATGACTGATTCTAGTGTGTGTTTAAGGGAATGATAGAAAAATAACCAGCTTCAGGTGTAAACAAAGATAGTTACAAAAACCTGGAGTTATGGACTATCTCCTTCCAGGTTCTTTCTTTTTATATTTATAAACTTGCTTGTGGAAACCTCAGGGTCAGGAGTGGAATATATTCTTACGACTGTTTGGTCACGGAGGCCCCAGAAGCTCCAAAACAGTACAAGCTCATGTCATTCCCCTAGGTTGTCCATTAGAGCAATGTGGTAAGAGCCTACTATGTGAGACACACACACATCACATCTTGGTTACACAATATAGAGAGATCAAGTTGGGACTGAGCTGGAAGCTTGTTTCCTGCCAGATAGCTTTCATAATTCCAAAAAGATGTCTAAAGACTGCTGGGAAAGAAAAGGCATCAAAAGTCTTACACAGCTATGAGCAATGAGAACCTAGGCACTATAACAACTTGCCTAAGGTAAGAAGTGTCTGCCTGTGCAATAGTGGCATCACTGCTGTGGGTGTAACCAAATATCCTTTGCTTGGATTTGTGACCCACTCCACAGATGTGAATCCACACTGAACCAGTCTAAGCCCATGGTTGAGGAGCTTACAGACTTCAGGAGGGAACTGAACATTACTGTTTAGCTACATTGACATTGTATCAAATTATTTTCTAAACATTTATATTTATACTCATAGAAAATGCTACTCTCAGCCTTAACCAGCCTTTTTCCAGTGGACAGTGGTAAGTGGCAGTTAAGTCCCAAGCCTGAAGCCCAAGAAATACAAACTGACTCTTCTTTTCCACAGAAATCATCGAGTGTCCATAGCCCATCAGTTATGGGAGGCTCCTAAACCCCTTCCCACTTCATGCTAGCACGTTGATTGCCTTGATCTGTGAAGCCCACCATAGCTGCTTTGAGTTCCCGAGTGCACCAGGCTTGTCATTGTTCTGTTCTCTCTCTGATCTCTGGTTCTTACAATCTTTCCACCCATTCTTTCATGATGGTCTCTGAACCTTGGGAGGGGATATAATGTTTGGGTCTGAGTTTGTATTTTCTGGTAGATCCATCATGACCCAAGGGATGGCTCGACACTGGGAAACACAGGGAGGGATGTAGAGGGTTGTGGAGGGACAGAGAGGCATGGGTTTGAGAGCAGTTGTGGGGGATAATATGACCAAAATATATTGTATGAAATTCTTGAAGTGATAATTTAAAACAACCTAGGGTTGGACCTTGGGCTTCTGGCCCAGTGGGACTTCTCTGCAGAGAACACCTTCCCTCGTGTATTGGGTAGTTTGTCTGTACAAAAGCACCTAAAGACACTAAGGCTGCTGCAGATTGACACCTTCCAGGGAACAAGAAGAGGGATCTAGATGGCGTGCATACACCAGCAGAAAGACACTCGGTAAGTTAAAACCATCAAGAGTATACTGTGCTTCCTCCTGACTGCTGGCTTTCCAAAGCAGAACCTTGTAATAAAGGAACAGGACATGATGAGAAGAGACACCATTAGCAATGAAACAAAGTAAAAAATGTTAGGGAAATCAACACAAAGTCTAGAGGGTCAAAAATAAGACCTGTTGAGTATCTGGGGGAGGGAGTAAACACACAGAAAGGTGAATACATCAATAGGACCTGCCAAGGAACTTAGGAGCAGAACCAAGGGCAACCACGATTCCCAGTGAAAGAGCATTATTGCAAATGGTGCCAGAAACGCACAGGGAGGAGAACAGAGAGCAGCAGGGGCAAAGTAAAGATCATCAGGAACACAGGATTCCAGAGAAAGGGATAGAACAAAGATCAAAGAAAAGACTCTGGCTGGCCTGAGCCAGCCACCTCTGCAGGGGACTCTTGAGAGCTTGAAAACAGGTACAAGAGTTTGAAAGGGCTGCTGCCCATCACGCTTCCCGCCATGAAGCCTGGGTCAGATTGAAGTGAACATTGTCACGGGAAAGTCTCAGAACATAGTGGAAGTGAGCATAGTTCTAAAACCCTACTAAAGAAAATCCCCGATTATGGAACTTCTTTGAGAAGTCAAATAGGAAAAATAAAGCATTTGTATGTTTTAAAGTAAATGAACCGAGTCTAGGCCTGGGGCTGGGATGTGGTTCCAGTCAATAGAGTGTTTACCTAGCATGTATGAAGCCCTGAGTGTGATACCCAACATGAAGCCAGGCATGGCCGTGCACACTGCCATCCTAGTGTGGAGGAAGTGGGGGCAGAGAGACCACAAGTTCAGGGTCATCCTTGGCTACATAGCTGAATCTGAGGCCTGCCTGGAATATAAGGAATACTGTCTCAAAAGTAAATAAAAATGAAAGAAAATGGCTAAAGGTGAGAAGCAACTGAAATGTATTTTTTAAAAGAAATAATTATGAAAACCCAATAGAAACCGATATGTCCTATAGTACAAAGAAACACCCCCTCCCCCAAAAAAGAAAAAAAAATACAGAAGACTGCAACACAAAGAGTGAACAGCACACAAGCCTGGCACCCATAAAATAACATTTCTAGAGTAAAATGAACTTTCAAACGTATAACTCCTCTAACACAAAAGTTTCAGTACGATATAATGAGACTCAGGAAAGCTCAGAACATGCAGATAAACAAAGTGCTGTCTGAATCACACTGTAACTTATACACAGCAAAGTTATATTAGAGGCAGTCAAAGGAGACAAAGCCACGTCTGAAAACACAAAAATGCAATTAAAATATTAGGAAACTTTCTGTTTTGCTGTCAAAGGAAATGCAATGCGTGTATACTCAACATTGCTAAATACGATATAGAAACAATTCGTACTTGGGAGTGCTCAGGGCGGTAAACAAGCTCAGCTGATTTATATAAATGATAATTGAAAATGAAATATGTGAATAAGTACAATTTGGTGAACCTGTTGATGAGCTCCCGAAACTATTTGTAACTAAGTTATAATATATAAATACAGACACTTCGGCCACGAGCCCATCCAGCCTGTGGGCCCCCACTTCATTCTCGGCTCTTCCGAGGCTTTCAGCGGAGCCTGGGTGCCCAAGAGCCTGAAAATCAGAAGAGCCAGCTCCGGCTCCCCCAGGACCTCAGACTGAAATCCCCCAACCCCAGATGGGGGTCCCGAGACTTCCCATAGCCTGACGCCTGCCTGGCACTAGCATGGGGCAAGAGTGCAAACTTCCCTTGTCCTGCCTCTACAAGCGGCCCTCGCCCCGTGGCAGGGCAGACTCGGGACCCTCATTTAACCCAAAAATAACTTATCCACTAAAGTGGAACAATCAGGCTTGGGGCAAAAGCTTGAGAGAAATTTTAAAATGCTATACAACTAAGAACAGCTGCTCTCTTGGCTTCTTCTAGTAAAAACACTACACAGTCACTGACAGTACTGTGAATCGTGTCTAAACAATACTGTGAGGTAAGGCAGGTATTCATTCTAGAGTATTTGAAGAAAGCCCACGTTTAAATGGTTCACGTGGACCCAAACACTGAGCCTTGTCTGGCCAACCATGCTCGGACCAAAGCCCTTCCCAGGCTTTCTAGCTTGATTTATTTTCCAAGGATCTGTTAACTCCAAGGCTGGGAAGGGCTTCCAATTCATGGCCGATGTTGGATATCTTGCTAACATGTATGAACATGGACTCAGCTCTAATTTGATTTTTATAAACAAAGCAATGTGACACTTAACTCTCATCTCTCATTTGTTCCTTCTCCTTCATGATCCTAGTCTACTAAAATGTCCCCTTAGCACAAATGCTCTGCGCTCGTTATTACCATAAACCAACTCACAAGTAGCTATGGTTACCTTTACGAGACCTGCACAGGACCAAACTTCTCAAAATTCCTGCACAATTGAACGAGTAGCTTTCTCCTCCTCCTTCACGGCCTCACACCTATCCGAGGATCTACGAGGATCTACAGGAAAAGGATAGATGTTGAGGGAAGAAGGGCCTGGCCATGGTAGGTGCTCTGTCACAGTGTCTCACACACACATACACACACACCCACACACACACATTTGCATGTGGACAGCACTAACTGGGCCCAGGGTCTTATTAATAACAAATACAAAACACAATACAAAGAGGACATGAAGCTTGGAGGGAGTTTGGGTGGGGACCACTTGGTGGGGAGTCAGTGGATGGACGTAATCAATACACAATGTATACGTGTATGAAGCTTTTGGAGAATAAAAAATTATTCTTTTAAAAAAACCCAACCTTCCCAAGGGGTTTAGTGTGTCATTATTCTTCTCCGGTTATGCCAGACCAGGCCTGCTGTGCACATTTAAGAGAAGCTGGGAGATATTAACTGCAGTTAATAGATAAATCCTATGCAAGAATATGACAGATTCTAAATTCCAAACCAACTACTAAGACTTTCTGTTGACTTACTAAGAGGAATAACAGTATAGTTCTATTGTGTACCATTGTCCTTAATGAGAAAGCAAAAGGAAAGTAAGAGTTGGGAAGTTAAGGGAACTTGGAGTCTGTGGATGCTTCTGAAGCTGACAAGATTTGTAAGCAGAAGGGGATAGGCAGTAGCAACAGTGGGGAGAAGAGACTCTGACCAACCAAGCTCCCTACAGTTCTGCAAGAAGCTCCAAGGATGCAGCCTTCATGGCTCTTCACCCATGCTCTTTGGTGATGCAGCTCCCTTTGAGTTACCAATGTTCCTTTACAACTCCTCACACACACTGTAAGATCAATCAACTCATTGTCTGCCAAATGGCACCTGTGTGGAACCAGTACTTTGGTCTGCTGATGGTATTCCGTCTGGGGTGAGTATGCATTCATTCATGTCCCCAAGAAGTCACATAAGGGCCAACAGTTCGACATTCCCACTAGATCTCTTTACCCAGCAGCCTCATTTATATGCAATGGCACAAACATGTTAGGGGCAATTAGAAATCCAGGACAAACCATAGCAGCACCACAAATAATGCTGCCCTCCTGACTTTATATCTAGTACCTGGCTGGATAATGGTCCAAACAGGGTAGCATGGTGATCTCTGCAAGCTATCAATTTTTATTTATATGATGATATGGTCACTTATAAGTGTGATTAAATTTTTTAAAAATCATGATCTATAATTAATTGGGATCTTATCCAGATAGGGCATGTTGTGCTAGCTAGGTTTTTTTTTTTTTTTTTTTTTTTTTTTTTTTTTTCCTTTTTTCTTTTTGTCAACTCGATACAAGCCAATAAAAAGCATTGCTCCAAGGCCTCAGCTTCACTTCCTGCCTCTAGGTTCCTGCTTTAGGTTCCTGTCCTGACTTCTCTGTGATGGAGTATGAGTTAAGAGTTGTACATTGACACAAACCCTTTCCTCCTCTAGTTGCCTTTGGCCATGGAGTTTCATCATGGCAAATTAAAACTAACCAAGACTCCTGTGATCCTAAGTATCTTTTTAAAAAAAAAAAACAAGTTACAAATTCAGAGGGAGGAAAGGCTAACATGATCATAGGCATGCTAGCCATAATGAAGTGACACACTCAGAAATGTCATTGTTATCTAGATGCTAAAGAAAGGAAGGGACATATTCTCCCCCAAACCTCCTACAGTAGAAACCAGTCCCCAACCTCCAGGACTGTAGCCTTGCAAAACTGACTTCAGACTTCTGACCCATAGTAGTTGGGGAATAATAAATTATGCCATGGGCTACTAGTCTTGTAACTGTTACAGCAGCAACAAGCAACAATTATTGAAAATATAATATATATATATATATATATATATATATATATATCCAGAATGCTTGCTAATATCATTAAAATTTCTTTTTTTTAACAGCTAGCCAGAGAGTTAAACTGGTCTAACATTTGTTTACCATCACCTTCCTACTCAGATTTTAAAATCCAAGTCTTCTAAGCTGTTGGGCCTTGGATGAGGTAACTCCATTTAACCTGCCACCTTCAGTCACTGTAGGACACAGGTAGAGGGCGTGATTAACAAGTCTCCACCTCCAGAGATTTAAATATTAATGAATTATCAAAAGGCCAGGGGCGTAGCTAATTAAGTTATTCCCTTCCTTTTTCCCCCTCCCTATAAAAATCAGGCTCCCCTGGCTTTTGGCGGGGAGCGCTCATCACCTACACCCACTGCCATGTCATGAACAATAAAGCTTTAAAAAACCGGACTCCACGTGTCGCCTGGTCTCGCTGCCAGATTCCCAGCCTTTGGAACCTCGAACGCAGCCGCTGCCGCAGCAGCCAGCCTGCCAGCCCATGTGATTGTGGGACCCCTGGCCAGCGGTGTGGGAAGCGCCCCAGACCTGCTGCTGGACCGCCGAGACCCCACCGCCAGACTCCCTCCCCCCACCCCCCTCTGGGAGATTTTTTTTTCCCCACACTAAGCCAGAAAAAGAAGGATAAACTGTTAGGGTCTAAGAATTGCTGAAGGAAGACCCCAAACTCAAATAGTATGCAAAGGGCAAAGTGTGTTTGTTCTGCAGAAATTACCAGCATTCAGGAATCAACCATTCATCAAAATGGCAACCCCAAAGATACACAGGGAACTTTTTATAGGGAAGTAGGGAATTTTACATACGGCTAGGTAATCTAAAACTTCATTGGTGGGTGCTGGGGATGTTACATGGGTCATGTCTGATTGGCTTGTGCCCAGGTGGTCAGTGGATTGCATTCCTGTATCATGAACATGTAACCACAGAATAAGATACTCAACCATATAAAGCTCTTCTTTGGATGGAGGATTTTATGGCCTTGTTATCTCCTCTAGCTTGGTGTCCCAGGAGCTGAGTCAACTCCAGAGTTATCCTCCCTAAGTCAGGGCTGTCGCTGACTAAAGACCCACTGTCAGTGGCTCCCTCTGAGGAGCCCAGTATGTTTCCTGGTGAACGGAAAAATTCTATTCCCAAAATTTCTGGACCTTCAAAACAACAAATAAACAAAACCAATGTGGGTGACCTCAGTAAAAGCATGGTGCATGTATCATGTTCCAAGAACTCACATGCATGACCCAGTCAATTTCTTTTTATAAGCCTAAATTACAAGTGATAGTTTCCTTTTGCAATATTACACACAGGCCTGGAGAGGGGCGGGTTTCCCTCCTCAAACTGTAGGTCCTCCTAAAAGCTTCCTCCACTTTCTGCTACAAGAAAAATGCCTTTTGTGAAATCAATTCAAAGTATCCAGTGACGGATTTAAAAAGTAATAGGCATTTGTTTCTTTCCTATTTTAAGTTAACCTAAGCATCTCCTAATATCCTCTGTGTTTAAGGAAAAACACATCATTGCAGAAATACACTATTTTTTTTGACAGTCTATCTTGTTGATGATGGTTTTAGTCATTCATTTCAGCTCCAGGAAAGAGGAATTCAGCCATTTATCACAGTCCTACAGAAGTCATCCACATTTCTGCTGAATCAAGCATGAAATAATCCTGCATGTTGCACCCAACCAAAGCCCGTCACCTCAGCTAGCATACGTCACTAACTATTAAGACGAGAATTGGTTTCTCAGCCTAACAGCCTACCTGAAAGTCTCTCTTGAGCAGGTTTGACCTTTCCCTTAAGAATTCCATTTTACCGTAAGGGCCTGCGTTACTGCTTAAGGCAAACTCTTCCTGGGGAATCGTCCCTAACAATTTCTAACTATATTTATGCATGCAGAGAACTTGCTTAACTGCTAGTCAAAAAATTCAATAGTGGTAACCAGGCAATAACATGTCCTGATATGTCAGAACCGTGAAGGTCAGAGCAGTTTCATGCAGAGAAATGAGATGTTTTGTATCTTTAGGCCATTCGTGTAATCTACACATGCTCCCGGCTGCTGGTGTCAGCACCTTCCTCCGTATATCATGCTGATGCTTTTCATCATCCCTACCCTCTCACCCGAGCCTTTTAACTAAGTAGCATTATTCCTCCTGCTCTACAACTCACAGAATTCTGTAACATGTACAGCCATTTAAATTTTAAGTCAAAAGTAGTCTTTTTAAAACCAGTAAGAAGGTCACATTAATAAAATAGTTATGCCAGGCTGTGGTGGTGCATGTCTTTAAATCCCAGCACTTGGGAGGCAGAGGCAGGTGGATCTCTGTGAGTTCAAGGCCAGCCTGGTATACAAAATGAGTTCCAGGACAGCCAGGGATAAATGCAGAAACCCTGTCTTGAAACAACAATAACAACAAAGGTTATGTATGATTCTTTAACCAAGAAATTAATCTCTTTGAAATAACTTGTTTGATTCTTTATGCTATATTGAGAAGTCAGATGATCCTAAGAGGATTGTTCATTGGAGTTCTATTAAGCTTTTTTAATAGCCCAGTCCTGCCCCTATGTGTATGGGTGTGGACCATCTTATGGAGTACAGTAAATTTACTAGTAGGAATATTGTCAAAAACAAAACAAACAAAAATACCACAACCATTCTCTTTCCTTGAGTAGCTATCAAGTGCCAAAAAGTCCTCACTGAGAAGTGGGGCCTTGAGAACACCACTTACATCCACACTGGAATTTTGGCTGCTTGATTTTGGGGTTCTCAGCGAGGCAAACCCTGTGGCAAGGCAAGTTGCAGCAAAGTTGCCCATCTCACGGTGGCTCAGAGAGAGAGAGGAAGTCCCTGCGGCAAAGAGACTTTTCAGGCACATCCCAAGAGATCTGCTCCGAGCTAGTCCGTACCTCCTAGCCCCCATCGCTTCCCAACAATGCCATCACATTATTAAAAAAATTAAGGCATTGGTCTATTCATTATGTCCAGTTCCTTCAATATCCTGTTGCTACCCACAAGTCTATCAGTTCATAACCAAGGCCCCAAAACATGAACTGTCAGTACATATCTCAAACTTTAACAATTCAAAACAGACAATAATACAACCAAGTAAGTTAAAATTATTACAGGAGACTATATGATTATAATGATATTAATTTCCATATAAATCATTCTATCCAAGGTGATACAGGAAAATCATTTTGGTTAAACTCAAAACAAAATTGGTTTGTAAGGACTGTGTGAAAAAGAAATGTGATTCACGCGTGTAATCCCAGCACTCAGGAGGCAACAAATAAACAGAAAAACAAACAAACAAAACGAAGAATATTCAAATTCCAGGCCAGCCAGGGCTACACAGCAAGACCCTGTCTCAAAAAGCAAAACCAGGGAAACAATTCCATAAACCTGAGTGAACTGATTGGATATCAAAATATATTCTAAAGCTAATTACAGGTGCTAAGTAAATCTGCTGAACACAATGAAATCCAAGTGTGTGTGTGTGTGTGTGTGTGTGTTTGTGTGTGTGTGTGTGTGTGTGTGTGTTGTGTGTGTCCTGGATATATATGGGAGATGTGATAAAAACATTTTTTGAAGCAGTGTACAGAGCTGTTTTACTCAAGATGAATTTCTGAGGAAACTAGGTGCCATCTGGATGGGAAGGGATCAGCTCGGATTCTGACCTCAGGCTTAGCAAAATTAATCCTAAACAGAGCGACAGTTTTTAAAAAGCTGTAAATACATGGTTTCTTTAATCCTGCAGTTCTAATTTTAAAATTTTTTTCTCAGTTTGTATGCTTCCTAGTGATATACGTTAGTACAGAATATACAGACTCTTTTCATTAAAAGGCAAAGTCCCTAACAGCATATCCAATATATTTGCACTTGTATGTTGACACAAGGCTGTAAGATGCATTTATATGTGTGCATATGAATAAAGTTTACACACCATAGTACATTTCCAGGGAGAAGCTGACCAATGGTTACCTCCAGTGAGGAAGAACTATTATATAACTGCATATGTGACATCACAAAACTGAAAATCTCTTTTCATTGCAAAGTACTGTATACTACTTAGATTTCTCTTGTTAGTATTCATTGCTCTTTGAATTAATACAAAAATACCTGAAAGACCCAAATAGTCATAGTGGCTGAAGAAAGTAGGCACTGAATTGTACTTTCCAGGCCCCTGGGATTGCAGTAGGGTTTTTGGGGGTGGGGTGGGGTTTAAGACAGGGTTTCGTATAGATTTGGCTGTCCTGCCACTTGATCTGTAGACCAAGCTAGCCTCGAACTTACAGAGATCTGCCTCCCTAGTATTGGAGTTAAAGCCATGAGCCACCACTGCTTGGCTATTACAAGCAATCTTGATGCAAGTTATAAAATATTTGATTGGCTTAGGAATGATGACACATACCTTTAATCCCAGCACTCAGGAGGCAGAGTCAGACAGACCTCTGAGTTTTGAGGCCAGCTGGTCTATGTCATAAATTCCAGGCAAGCAGAGCTACATGATTAAGACTCTGTCTGAAAACAATACAAAAAATATTTGGTTAACTAAAACCTCAGTCTTGAAGCTGCACGATCAGAGTGCTAGTCACTGCAGTCATAAAATGTCTATTCATAGTTCACTTGTAATTTGTGCATATTGGGTGTGAGTATAGAAGCATTATATTCCTTACTGTAAAATAGATGATACATCTTAATAAAACTATAGAACATTAGCAATTTTGGTCCCCTTTACTTGAGAGCACGATTAAAACAATGGAAAGTAACTAGTGTTGTCTAAGACCCTATATATAGGAGTTCATAATCAAGATAATTCTTTGGTGGTCAAGTTTTTAAATAAGGAAGAAATTTCTTATCCAGTGTATTCACATTGCATTGAAATAGGTGTCTACTTATAAAACAAATTTCTTTGCATATACCTTGTATTATGTCTTTAAGTTTCAGCATTACAGAAATGAACCTGAAATTATAATTTTATTTAACCCCAAAACCAGCCCACATGAGAATGACATAATCATTCAGTCATGCGTAAATAAGCCAAACATTCTGTAGTCTGGAGGCATTTTATAACCAAAGACAACAGAACATTTTTAGGGCAGATGAAGATGGTTCGTTACCTGTGGCAAAATGTAAAGGAAGAAGTTCTGGATATGTTTGCAATTCAGATTTGATTTATTTATCAAAATAAAGAGCTATTGAAAACCTCCCGAAGGTTAAGAACCTGTCACTTCCTTATGATTTTCATGAAACAGAAACAGGAGCTGCAGGCTGCCGACATGATTCCAGTCATAGACGGTGGAAAATCAATAGAAAATCTGCACATATTTCACTAAGCAGTATCAGGTTTGCTAGGTACAAATAGTAACAAATGTCCATAATGCATATTTTCAATTACACATTAGAGAGAGTGTGCATATAATTACAAGGAAGTGGAGTATTATAATATATTAAAGTCTAACAACCATCCACGTCTTTATGGGCTCTCTCACTCAGTAGTGAGGCAAAATCATATTTCCAGCTTAACAGGCTTCTATCAATCAATCTTTTCCTTCTTCTAACAAAGTCAAATTCTATCTGATCCAAATATATACTAAAAAACATTCTTTTTCATAAGGCTTCTCCAATAAAATAAATCAACAAATACCAGTTTATTGAGCTCAGTGCTACACGAGGCTCTGAGATACAAACATATTTGGGGTGAGACTTGTTTTTATTGTTAAATTTTGGTAGCATACATAAAAATGTCTTTAATTATGACATTTGTCTTTTCTCTCCCTTCCTTCTACCTTTCATCATTCCATCCTCTCTTAAAGACTCTCTATTTCCCTGTCTCAGAGAAAGAGAGAGAAACAGAGACAGACAGAGACAGAGACACAGAGAGAGGTTGCTTCACATATATAAAAAGCATTTTATGCTTGTCTTTATGAATATGGCTTGTTTTATGTAATTATCTTTAGTCTCATCCATTTTCCTGCAAGTGTAATTTCATTTTTTCTTTACAACTAAATAAAACTCCACTGTGTATATATTTTGCATTTATTTCATATTGTTTTATCCATTCATCTGCTGACACATCTCTCTGCTGGTTCTATTCCTTAGCTTTAGTGAACAGTGAGGCAATATAGATGGATATGCAAGGACCTCTGCAGCATAGTGACTTAGAGCTTCTTGGGTGTGTATTCAGGATTGGTTTGGTATCACATGGTAGTTGTATTTTCTGTTGTGTGTGGTCTTTGTTTTGTTTTTGTGTTTGTGTTTTTGATGAACCTCTACACTGACTTCCACAGTAGATGCAAGAGTTATTTCAATGGCAATGTCCCTGGGTTGCCCTTCCCCCACATCCTCACCAGCATATGTTTTCATCCTTATGACCGATTTTTAATTATATGCATCCGTATTGGTACCTGCGTGTGATGGCAGGTGCCTGTGGAGGCCAAAGGCATCAGTTCTCCTTGAAACTAGACTCATGGGTAGTTAGAGAGACTTTGGATAAGAGGGTTAGGAAGTAAACTCAGTCATTTGCAAGAACACCAGGTACTGTTAACTACTGAGCCATCTTTCCAGACTTGTCATTGGTCTTCTTGATGGCATCAATTCTGAATGAGATGACATCTCAAATCAATTAATTGGTTTAAAGTATTTTAAATGTTGCATGTTATGGGTGTTTTGCCTGAATGTATGTTTGTGTATTACAGCTGGTGTCCTCAGAGGGCAGTAGATCTTTTAGACTGGACTAACAGTTGTATGCCAATATGTGGATGCTAGGAATGGAGCCTGGGCTGTCAGGAAAAGCAGCCAGTGCTCTTAAGGTTGAGCCATCTCCCAAGACTCTTAAAGGACTTTTAATCTACATTTTTCTGATGGCTAAGGATGTTGACTACTTTTTTGAGCATTCATGGGTACATTTATCTTTCTCTGAGAACTATCTATTCAGTTGATTGGCCTATTTATCAAACAAATAACTAGGGGGTAAATATAATCCACCTATATTATATATTTAGTGTGTGTGTGTGTCTGTGTAATTTTCAAAAAATAAAGAAAAGTTCCCGATTGTTTGGGTTCCCTCCCATGCTGAAGCACCTGATTTATTTGTATATGTTGACCCATCCTTCCAGAGCAGTCTGTTTCAGCAAGACTGTGCATGTGGCTTGTGGGTGTGACTTTGTCCTGTGGTAGGACTTAAGTCTCTTGTCACCATGGTAACTTGGCTTTCTATTTGTTTGAGGCTCTGTCCTTATTTAACTACATTTGTTTTGCTTGCTTGGTTGTTGTTGGGTTGTTTGGTGCTTGTCCTTCTGTTTCTCTGTACTTATCAGCTGACTTACCACTCCCTTTTGGGATTTCTCAAGCTCTTCCCTGATTGTTTTCTTTCTTTTCTTCTCTGGACACTTCCTCACCAGGTCACAAGGCGGCAGTTGCTGGCCCCACAGCTTAGGAGAAATCATCAATACTGTCTGAGTCATCTCAAAGGTCTCTGATGGGAAAACCCTAGAGAAACTCCCTCTCTGCCTGTTCCAGTCTTTCTAAGCATTTCAGACTCAAAGAAGATTCTTGGTGGAATAGGTGAGCAAGAGCCATCATAAAAACAATAAAAGTACTGAAATTTTTATTCAGTACATTTTGATTCAAAATGTGGCTTCTTTATAACATCTAAGTGTCTGCCTATCCTTTGCTGCCAGGGTTTATTCAGCCTTATCAAAAGCAGAGCTCAAAGATTCCACTTTCAAATAAGACAACTTAAGTTAGATGTCAAACAGTTGCAATGACTTTCTTTTATAACTTCACAAAGCTTATTTGCCTTATGGCCACCCCCAATAACCAAAGTAAAAAGTGTCACTTCTCACTGTCATACAATTTTGTTTGAAACATTACTTAGATACATTTGTTAAGAATAAAATAAATGGGTCTGGGCCAGAGCACTGAGCAGATCTTGGGTGGCAGCTCTGCCCCCAACATCCAAGAACCCAGAGGAAGCAGGGATCCCAGGCACTCGAACTCAGGCAGTGTCCTAGGTAAGCAGACAGCAGGGCCCGCCCTAAACAGGGAGTAACTGGGAACCAATAGGACCCAGGAAGTTACTCCTGGCCGGGAACACTGGTTCCTTCCTATCTGGGCCAGAGCACTAAGCAGATCTTGTGTGGCAGCTTTGTCCCCAACCTCCAAGAACCCAGAGGAAGCAAGGATCCCAGGCGCTCTAACTTGGACAGTGTCTTAGAAACTAGTTCTCAGATCTGAGGCCTAGATCAGACCTCTGCCAGGTCTGCTGTTGTGTGGACCCCGGATTCCACCTGAGACATACTGGAAGGTCCACTCAATCCAGATCCATAGAGGAACAAATGAACTCAGAGCTTCAGACAACATATCCTGAGATATTCTAGAGGAGACACTGCACCCAGAACAGCAGACACCTAGCTGGACTACTACCTTGGAGGCACCATATCCTGAGGCATCCTAGAGGTACCATTGTAATCAGTGCAGCTGGAAAAGATCACAGAGACATCTGGACCCCTAGGAGATCAGACACAAGCTAGATAACTAGAAAGACAGGCTTCAGTCAGAGACAGCAAGTACAGGCAGCACTAGAGTTAACCAGATGGCAAAAGGCAAGAGCAAGAATGTAAGCAACAGAAACCAAAGTTACATGGCATCATCAGAACCCAGCTCCCCCATCAGAGCAAGCCCTGAACACCCCATCACACCAGAAAAGCAGGAATCAGAATTAAAATCATTTCTCATGATGATGATAGAGGGCTTTAAGAAGGGCATAAATAACACTCTCAAAGAACTTAAGGAGAGCACTGGTAGACAGATAGAAACCCTTAAAGAGGAAACACAAAAATCCCTTAAGGAATTTCAAGAAAACGGGAAAAGGAATTAAACAGAACCATGCAGGATCTAAAAATGGAAGTAGAAACAATAAAGAAATCACAAAGGGACAATACCCTGGAGATAGAAAACCTAAAAAAAAGATCAGGAGTCATAGACACAAGTATCACCAACAGAATACAAGAGATGGAAGAGAGAATCTCATGTGCAGAAGATACCATGGAAAACATTGACACAACTGTCAAAGAAAATGCAAAATATAAAAAGCTACTAACCCAAAATATACAAGAAATCCAAGACACAATGAGAAGGCCAAACCTAAGGATAATAGGTATAGATGAGGGGGAAGGCTCCCAACTAAAAGGACCAGTAAATATCCTCAACAAAGTTATAGAGGAAAACTTCCCTAACCTAAAGAAAGAGATGTCCATAAATATACAAGAAGCTTACAGAACTCCAAATAGTTTAGACCAGAAAAGAAATACTTCCCGCCATATAATAGTCAAAACATCAAATGTACAAAACAAAGAAAAAATACTAAAAGCAGTAAGGGGAAAAGGCAAAGTAACATATAAAGGCAGACCTATAAGAATTACACCAGACTTCTCACCAGAGACCATAAAAGCCAGAAGATCCTGGACCGATATCATACAGACCCTAAGAGAACACAAATGCCAGCCCAGACTACTATACCCAGCAAAACTGTCAATCATTATTGATGGAGAAACCAAAATATTCCATGACAAATCCAAATTTACACAGTATCTCAACACAAATCCAGCACTTCAAAGAATAATTGGTGGAAAACTCCAACACAAGGAGGGAAACTACAACCTAGAAAAAGCAAGAAAGTAATCTTCCAAAAACCCCAAAAGAAGATAGTTACACAAACATATCTCCACGGATGTTAGTCCAAAAGCTTGGATTAGCGAAGACTCAACCCACAGACCACATGAAGCTCATGAAGAAGGACGACCAAGAGGGGATGCCTCAGTTCTACTTAGAACGAGAAATAAAAATGCTCAAGGGAGCAAATAGGGAAACAAAACATGGAACAGAAACTGAAGGAGGGGCCATCAGGAGACCTTTCCACCTGGGTATTCACCCCATGTACAGCCACCTAATCTAAACACTGTTGTGGATGGCTGGAAGTGCATAATGTGAGGAACATGATATAGCTGTCTCCTTAGAGGTCAGCCAAAGACTAAAACACTCAGAGGACAATGTTCACAATTAACCACTGATATGATCAGGGGTTTCCCAATGGAGAACTTAGTGAGAGGACTGAAGGAGCAGAACGGGTTATTGACCCTAGGTGGAAAGCAACAATACCAAACAACCAGAGCCCCCCCAGGGTCTAAACCACCAGCCTGGGAACACATAGGGAGGGACCCAAGACACCAGAGGTATATGTAGGGGAGGATGGCCTCGTCGGACATAGGTGGGAGAGGAGTTTCTTGGTCCCATAAAAAAAATGAATGAAAAATGAATGAATGAACACACAGTGGGGGGGGGGATGTGAGGGCGGGGAGGGGATAGTGAGAGGGGTAGGTGTAGTCACTGCCTCATAGAAGCATGAGGAGGGGGATGGGATAGGTTTCTGGGTGGTGGGAGGAAGTAGGCTAAGGGGATAAAATCTGAAATGTAACTACTACAACCAATTTTAAGAAGCGGGGAAAAAAAAAGTCTTCAGAACCAACATCTTTAAAAAAAAATGTCAGGCCCCTGGGGGTGGGAAATTTTTTTTTTTTTCTTGATACTAAAACTTGTTCTGAGAATTGTATATTGCAGAATACACAGCCTTGGTGTATCTACTCATCAAGCATACTGAGCAGACCTGCCCAAACCTCTGATGTCCTGGAATTCCATCTGGATTCAGTGAAGACACAGCATCAGAGGCTTATCAACTTACTCTCCCCCCCAACCCCTCTTCTAAAATCTCAACGCCCTTAATCAGCTTGAAGAAGTTAAAGAAGAGTCAGCGCCCCTATTCCCTGAGCTTGGGGACTAATGTGGTTAATAATGGTCTGTCTTTCTAGGGACAAGTAGTGGTTTTGTTGGAACAGGGGGGATTAGCTAGGACTTACTGCATAGCCATAACCTACTGGTAGAAATCTGTATAATTATTATCAAGATGAAGTTATAAATTCTTAAATGGTACAAAATTTACTTTGATTTCAAATTTAAGGTTTTCATTGGTACGAGCTCCTTATTAATATAAAAGTGAGATGAATATTGATACGCTCATGGGCATTGTGCCTGTATAACACCTTTAGGAATACAGGGCCTAGACCCAGCCCTTTTTTAACTTTTTCAACTTATTTGGGATGGTTAACCTATGAGTTAAGGGACTATAGCAAATTCATATTTTTGAGTTTATTGTTAGGGTGCTTTCCATATTTTACTTAGAAATAGCTGAGAGGAGTTAACAGAAAACAGTCCAGGTTACCTTACATGGATAGTTGGTTTTCAAAACATCAGAAGTCCATAGAACTGATGCTACAAATACTTATATATTAATGTTCATATTGATTAGAGACCTGTCTGCTCCTGACAGCTTCCTGTCGTGGATTCTAAGAAGAAATTGAGCATCCTTGGAGTTACTCCAGTTGTGTGGTAACAGCCACTAGGCAAGAATTGCCTCTCTCCATCTACAGACAAATTACTGTCCACAAAAGGACACACATGCAGAATAGTCGACTGATTATATCTGCCTAGACAGAGTAATCAGTCCTTAATAATCCTGCATCGCCAAGGTCTGTCAGATGATTCTGGGCCAGAAGGCTGAAGATTTGATGCTCCAACGTTCGGTAGTATAGGGGCTTTTCAGGTGTTCAGAGGTCTCTATAAATTGGCTAAGTTTTAGAAGCTATGCTTTGTGCTTCCCACAATTAT
Organism: Arvicanthis niloticus; assembly: GCF_011762505.2. Taxonomy (NCBI): domain Eukaryota; kingdom Metazoa; phylum Chordata; class Mammalia; order Rodentia; family Muridae; genus Arvicanthis; species Arvicanthis niloticus. Next base: position 34,582,556 of record NC_047671.1, read on the forward strand.
AGTTAACTCAGTCATTCTGGATTTCTGACGGGGTTGAAAACTTATAGCTATTTACCGTAAGAGAAAAGATTTGAGTGGATGGTCGGCAGCTGACATTCATCCTAAAGCCAGGTTCAGAACTAAATGTTTTAGTTAGGATAGATGACAGAGGTGCTGGACAAAATGATGGACTGGGTATTAAGACTATCTTGTACCTCACTGGTACAAATTGGCATAATTATGCTCTAATTGTATTTTGAGAGAAAAGTTTTATTTTAACAGGAAGGGTGATGTGTAGGAGGAGCTAAGGTAGGAGGAGTACTGAGAGGAAGAAAAGGAGTAAGAAGAGGAGGAGAAGAAGGATAGGAGAAGCTAGGTGATGAAAGAGAGAAAGAGGGGGGAGACAGGGAGGCAGATATTCATGTATCTCCACCAGTCAAAGATAGTTGTTATATCTAGGTCGGTCAGTGGGTTACACCTCTGATTGAACAATTCCAAACTTATAACGCTTATGATTAACATTATTTTAAAAAAATGTATAAATGCAAAAAGGAAAAGGGGGCATGGGATAGGGGTTTTCTAAGGGGGGGGGAATGGGGATGGCATCTGAAGTGTAAATAAAATATCTAATAAAAAAAGAAAAGAAAATAAATAAAAGAAAATTAAAAAAAGAATAAAATAAATGTTATATTTTTGTTATATTTCAAAAAAGCCTATTAAACTTTAAAAGCCTTTCTCTGTGTATGTGTGTGCGCATGCGTGCATGTGCATGTTTGTGTGTGTGCACTTGTGCACTTGTGTGTGCGTGTGTGTGGTATACTAGTGTTTGTATATGTAGAGGAGTTTAACATGCTCATATATACATATGGAGGCCAGGGTTGACTAACATTGGGTATCTTCCTTAAATGGCTCTACCTTATATTTTGAGGCAGGGTCTCTCCACTGGACCCAGAGCTTCTATTTTAGCTGCTGTAGCTAACAAGCACACCTCAGAGATACCCTGTCTCTTCCTTCTGAGTGTCAGGATTATAGATGATGCCAGGCCTGGCATTTATTTGGGTGCTGGGGATTTGAACTTAAGTTCTCACACTTGACAACTGCATTGCCCACTGAGATATCTTTCCAGCCCCTCTATTAAGATTTTTAAAAGTCACTATGCAAATGAAAAGAGTTACTGTGCTCTCAGGTCTACCTGGTATATCTATGCTTTGCCTCTATGAAGGCAAATGGAAATTGTTCAGAACCACACTATTTCATATTTCTGGCATTTTTCTGTATACAAGTTTGGGTAATGAGAAAGAGAGTTAGAATTCATGAAATAGCCAGCTCTAGTAAAGTTTTGGCATTACAAAATACTTGTACTGGTTACTTGGTGATACTAAGATAAAGTATCTGTTTATATGTTGAAGTGAAGATGTCTCAACAAAACAAAATTTAAACAATTTATGTCCACCAATTCAACTCTACAGAGGACACTAGAATATAATGGAAGCAAGCAATTAAAAAAATCTCCCAACTTAAAAAAAAAAAAGTCTAGGGAGTCAACATAGAATTCTACCAGACCTTCAAAGAAGAGCTAATGTCAACATGCTTCATATTCTTCTTTAAAATAGAAGGTAAAAGAACATTTCAAATTATTTTTACAAAGTCCCAATTACTCTGATACCAAAATCACACAAAGACTAACCAAATAAATAAATAAATAAATAAATAAATAAAATCATAGATCAATACCCCTTATGAACACACACATAAATTTTCAATAAAATACTTATAAACCAAATTCAAGAACATATCAAGATCACCCACCATTTATCGAGTTTGATTCCAGAGGTGCAGAAATGTTTCTACATATGTAAATCAATAAACATAATCAGATGAAACATAATAAACATAAACAGATGAAAGAACAGCACACACACATGATGTCATCTCATTAGATGTATAAAAATCCTTTGACAAAATCCAACATCCCTTTATTATAAACCCATTCCTGGAAAGACTAGAGATATAAGGAACATATTTCAACATAAAAAACAGTCTATCTGCAGTAGACCTGTAGACAACATTATTTTAAGTGGAGAGAAACCCAAAGCATTTCTACTAAAATCAGGAACAAGATGAAGATGTCTATCCTCTCTATCCCTGTTCGATATAGTGTTTAAAGTCTTACCTAGAGCAATAAGACAACCGAGGGAGATCAAGAGGATACAAATAGAAAAGGAAAAAGTCAAAGTATTTTCACTTGAAGATGATATGATTTTTATACATCAGATACCTTAAAGAGTCTACCAGGAAACTTGTACAACTGATACTTTCAGTAAAGTAGCAGGATATAAAATTAATACACAAAAATCATTAGCTTTGTTATATACAAATGACAAATATACTCTGACAAATCACAAAAAAATACTTTTCAAAAATAACATCAAAAATATCTTGGGATAACTGTAGCTACACAAGTGAAAGTCTTTATAACCTAAGCTTTAAGACATTGAAGAACTTGAGGAAGACATCAGAAGACAGAAAGGATCACTCAATGCTCATGGACCAGCAGGATTAATATTGTGAAAATGGGCATCCTGTCAAGAGTCCATGCAATCTTCTGTCAAAATTGCAACAAAAGTCCTCACAGAAATTAAAATTTTAAATTTAAATTTTGTGTTTCACATGGAAACACACACACACACACACACACACTATCCCAGGAGAGTTGAAACAATCTTGAATAATAGAAGAACTGATGAAGGTATCACCATCCCAGATTTCAAATTATACCACAGAGCTATAGTAATAAAAATCACACAGTATTGGTATAAAAGCAGACATGCCTACTAATGAAATACAATTGAAGATCCAGACATAATGCCAAGAAACTCATGATTTTTGACAAAGAAACCAAAATATACACTGGAGAAAAGTCTGTTGAAGGTGATAGCGTCTTCAACAAATGCTGGTCAAACTGGGTAGCTGTGTAAGGAGAATGTAAATAAATCCATATCTATCACCCTGCACAAAACTCAACTCTAAATGAATCAAGGACTTCAATACAAGGAAGATACCTAAAAATGATAGAACAGAATCAGGAATCATCTTGAACTCACTGGCACAGGAGAAGACTTTCTGAACAGAACACCAATAGTATTTAGTATACTAAGATCAACAATTAATAAATGGGGCCATATGAAACTGGAATGCTTCTCTATGTATGGCAAAGGACAATCATTCAGATAAAAATGCTGCCTATAAAATGGGGGGAGGAGTTACAAATTATGTATCTGACAGAGAGTGTCTAGAGTATATAAGGAACTAAACAGACAACAAACAAAAAAGCCTGGACATCAGAAAAATAAATAATCCAGTTTAAAAATGCGGTGTATTAGTTCTCAAAATATAAAACATAAATGGCTGAAAAACACTTAAAAAATGTTCAACATCCTTAGCTGTCAGGGAGATTAAGATAATTCTGAGATTCATCTTACCCTGTATGGCTAAGATCAATAAAACAAATAGAAGTACATGCTGGCCAAGATGCAGGAATAGGGAAATACTTATTCATTACTAGTGGAAATGCAACTGTTACATGGTACACTCACATAGAAATCAGTGTGGAGATTCCTCAAAAAGGTGAAAGTAGACCTATCACAAGCTCCATCTTAGCCAGAAATTATAAAGTCTAGGTGTCCATCAATTGTTGAATGGATAACAAAAATGTAATACATTTATATAGTGGGATTATTATTTAACTGTTAGAAAAAAATGAAATTATGAAATTTGGAAGTAAATGTATGGAGCTAGAAATAATCACCTGGAATAAGGTAAACCAGACCCCAAAAGACACATACTGCAAGTATTCTCTTATGTGTGACTGTTAGGTTTTAAACTTTAGACTTTAGATACATATGTTTCAATTTAAATAGTCACAAAAGTTAGGTTAACTAGTAAGGAACCAGGGAAGAGGGGGATCTTCCCAATAAGGGAAAATAAAATATATTATCATAAAGGGATAAAGAAGAATCAGAATAAGGATTACATAGGAAGGTATATGGGAAGGCAGGGTATAGGAGAAAAATATGGGATAGGATAAGACTAAAGGCCTCTTAAAAAGCCATATGGATGGCACACACTATTAAAGAAGTTTCCTAAGATGGATGGATGGATAGATAGATAGATAGATAGATAGATAGATAGATAGATAGATAGATGAAGTTACTATATACTATATAATGGGAAAGATAATGCCCCACTAGATATCTTATGCTACAAATAAAACACCCTCAATGCCAGGCACAGGCTGTACCTTTTATATTCATTGGTCCTAAGGGTTCTTTAGACCCCAAACATTACAGGCTATTCCAATGCTATTGCTTACTCTCCACAGCCTGATAGTAAGAATCTATTGCTGAAGAAATCACATACTTCAGTCACTGAACATGGAGAAATTGAGCTGGTGTTCAACTGGGAGCTGACTATCATTCATAATGCTAATGATATTATACAGAAGAATAATTGTCAATCTCATCAGCTACAAATCCTGCGAGCTTCAACAGTGACCTGTCTACATGAATTGCCCACTGGTGCAAGAGTGTCACAAATGTTAAGGAAGTAACCAACCACTTTTTAAAAATTGGATTTAAGGCAAGCTCTATGAGGTGGAACTCAAATCTGACACATCAATGAGGGCAAGAATCTGAGATTAGATAGGTCATGGACCCTGGGGGAAAATATTACCATTATTTAGCTAAATTAACATAGCAAAACAAATTACTCCTGTTGATGTATTGCTATACCCTAGATCAGTATATCCTTCAACCTTTACCAGAAAAGCTTCTTACAATAGATGGCAATGAACAGAAAGACCCACAACAGAACAGTGTGCCAAGAATGAGACTTTGGAGCACTCAGTCCTACATGGGATATCTATCACACTCCTCCCCTCAAGGCTCAGGGCTCATGAAAAAGGGGAAGTAGAAAAATTGTAAGAGCCGGAGGTGATGAATAGCTTCAAGGAAATAGTGCTTCAAGACACATGGCTGAGTACATAAGAATTAAAGGGATTGTGACAGCATGCACAAGACCTTCACAAGTTCAAACCATGGAGAAGTGAACAGAAATTCTCACCCTAGGCAACAATTTATTTTTAATTGATAGCTTCTGAAAGAGGGGAAACAAAATTAGCTTTCCTCAATAGAGTGACAAACCTACAAAAAAAAGGAGAAATCCTTTACAAACAGGAAACACATACCCTTCACAGATCCCAGCAAAAACCAAAGGCCCTGGACCAGACAGCTTCATGGCCAAATTCTACAAGTGTCTCAAAAAGATTTAATACCAAATTTCTCAAATTTTTTCAAAACAAGTCATGCTTACTAACTCATTTTGAGGTCAACATTACTCTGATAACAAAGCCAGATGAAAAGGTCACAAGTAAAACAGAGGTTAATATTTTTCATGAATACAAGTACATCAACAAAACACTTTCAAACTAACCCCCAACAGCATATTTAAAAGATTCTGCATCAATATGGGTATAATAGAAAATCAATGGAATAGACTATTTTAACAAATAAAAAAAAAACTATATAATGATCTTAAAATAAGGCATTTAACAAAACTAGCACTCATAATTAAAACAAAACACACGCATAACCAACTACAAACACAAGGACACTTCTACAACTGACATACTTACTTCTGAGAAACTGAGCTGAGTTCTTCCCATTGAGATATAAAACAAGACTAAGCTGTAGGCTCTCAGCATTATTCAGCATTATCCTGGGCATTCTCATGAGGACAGATTGGAAAAAACAAACAAACACCCCAAAACAAAAACAAAAAACAAATTAAACAGAAATAAAATTCAATTGTAAAGAAGCAAAATTATTCATTCTTCACCCTAACAATATATAAAGAAAAAAACCCTGAAAATGCACACACTATTAGAGCAATTTGATAGGTTCAGGAAAGTTTCTGGATATTCAGTTCCCAGCACCCATCTTAGGTAGCTCAGAGCTACCTGGTAACTCCAGCACCAGGAGGTTCAACACCCTCTTCTGGCCTCTGTGGGTGCCTTTACTCCGGTGCACATACACATACAAATAATTTAAAATAAAATAAAACTAAAAACAAGAAAAGAGAACCCCCAATGAGAAAAAGATTGGCAAATCATATGATGGAGAAGGGTCTAAAATCCCAAATAAGAAACTCAATACAATTTAATAACAGAGACCAACAACTCAGTTTCAAAGCATTCAAGAACTCAAATAGACATTTCTAGAAAAATATAGACAAATCACCAATAAACAGATGAAAAGATATTCAACATCATCAGTCATTACAGAAATACAAACCAAAACTAAAATGAGATGCCACTTCATATACATGAAAGTGTCTACGATGATGATGATGGTGATGATAAATACAGTTTTAAGTCAAACAGGTGGCTTATAATCCAGCACTTAGAAGGCTAAGACAGAAAGGTAGCTATTAGTTCAAGGCTATCCTGGATTATAAAGTAAGTATTATGCCAACCTGGGCTATAGGTTGTAATCATGTCTGAAAAGAACTTTTAAATTTATATATAAATTAAATATTAAAAAAGAACACAGGCAAATTGGAACTTTGTTCTTGGGAATATAAAATAGTTGTTACTGCTGTGGAAAATGTTGAAAGTTCGAGTATTTGTAAAAAAAAAAAAAAAAAAAAACCACACACACAAAAAGAGAAAAATCACAAATCTCAGCAAGTCCCCTTTCTGAGAATTAAAAATCTATGCTGAGTAAAACCTGGTTCACAAATGTCAACAGCATTACCGTGGAGAAGCACCAAGAGATAGAATCAAACCATATCCACTTCAATAGATACACTAGATAAGCAAAATGTGGTAATTTATAAATCAGAATGGTTTTTCGGGCATAGAAGGGAATCACGTTTACCATGAATGAACCTTGAATACATTCTAATTGTAACAAGTGAGGCGTAACGGACATATGTTATATGAGCGTGTATGTAAAAAATGTCCAGAAGAAGCAAATAATTGAGAGTGAAATACGGTTGCCAGGGGTGTGAGTCAAAGGGGTAAACACAGGAAGCACGGTTTAATACACACAGTTTACTTGGGGGTGGGAGTTGATTTAAATGTGCTGAAATTAAATAGCAGTGTTAATACACAACAGCATAAATGCATTTAATGCCATTGGGCTGTACAATTTAAAATAGTTTAAAAGACAAATATTTGAGCCAGGCAGTGGTGATACAAGCCTTTAATTCCAGCACTCAGGAGACAGAGGCAGGCAGATCTCTGAGTTCAAAGCCAGCCCAGTCTACATAGCAAGTTCTAAGACAGCCAGGGCTACACAGAAAAATCCTGTTTGAAAAAAATAAAATAAAATAAATAATAAATATCTGTTAGATGATTGTGATCTCAGAAGAGTCTTACTGACTTGTCTTATTGCTGTGACAAAAACAAAAGAAACACCTGAGAAAATCCCTGACCAAAACAACTTAAGGGTAGAAGACTTATTTGACTCATAGACTGACACTACAGTCCATCTTAGCAAGGAAATCAAGACCAAAGCAGTTGCTTCACAACCAGGAAGCGAAGGGCAGTGAGTGGCAGTGCTTAGTCATTTCCATCTTTGCATTCAGCCCAGGTTCCTCACCAAGGAAACAGTGCTATCCACAGTTAAGTATTCAACCTCAGTTAACACAATCTAGGTAATCCCTTACAGGCATGCCCTGAGGTGTGACCGGCTGGATATTTGTCTTCTGAGAGATTATAGATCACTTTGAGTTGGTAATCACTATTAACTTTAACTGTCACAGATAGCTAGGTAATAATAAGGCACTCAGTAATATATTTGTTTAAAGGTAGAGGAAAACGTGTAAATTCTTATTCTAATTGTTCTTAATATCTGAAGGGAGACACTCTTCAGATCAACAATGGATGTTATCGATTTGCCCTCACCTTTTTTTTTGGCCTTAAACTATAATTTCTATTTAAGATCAAATATTTAATTCACTATAAACATACTTTGGAAGCAGAAAGAAAAAATACATAAAATAGAATTCCCTCCCAGAGAAGCTTCCCTATGGAGATTCCCATGTAGAAACACACACACATAGTAACTTTCATCCGTGTCTAAATGAGCATATAAGATCAGCCATTAGCAGGCTAGACTTAAAATTTAATTTTCTATAACAAATAATTTTAAATTCATATATTTAAGCCATGACAAATCAACAATATGAATCATTTTCTTATTCTGTTTGTTATTAATTTTTCCATAAAAAAAACACAACAGTTGGGCCAGTGAGACAGCACAGTAGATGAAGGTACTTATTATGTCTTAAAATCTGACTACAGGCCCTAGAATCCATATGGTAGGTAGAAAGAACCCACTCCCATAACTTGTCCTCTGACCTCCACATGTATATGGCAGCACAAGCATACACACACACACACACACACACACACACACACACACACACACACACACAGAGTGGGGAGGGAAAGGAAGAGAAAAACAGGGGGTGGGGAAGGAGAGTGATCTCAAGTCTGCTTGTTTGGAAGTGAAATACAGAGTTGCATTAGCACTGAACTTGGGTTGATTACATCACCACTCTGGTTCTGGAAAGAACATAGGATGATTAATATGGAACATCACGTAGTACCGGCTAGATGCATAATGCATCTTGTAATGCTGAGGGCCCTTCAAAAAATAATTGGCTTATAAAACATTTCTCATATAAAAAGATATTTTATAAGTAGATTCTCAGAACAGAAGGATAAAGATTTCTTCCCTTTAAACACAAGTTTATAATCCAATCATCTTTCTGTTGGTAACTTTACATACTGCCTAAGGGGGAAAATGAAGGCTAAAAATGGCAAATATTAAAACAAAACCATTTGAAGTAATTATATGTGTGCTTTGACATTTTAAAGCCCAAACCCCATGCTCGTGATGGTTCCCTTTGTCCCAGAAAACATTGTGGCAGCCTTCCCTAGGGTTTGCTTATATTTCAGTCCTCAGACAAGACAGGCAGCCACTGAAGCAGGACACGGACACACATACACACACACACATACACACACACACACACACACACACACACACACACACACGCCGCCCTCACTCCCCTCCCCCTTCACAGACAAGTGCCTAAGCAGCCTCTGTCTTCTGCGCTCTCCCTGTCACATACCCTGACCCCTGGCCTCCTTTCTTCCAAATCACTTGCTTATGCTCACTGATCCGCCCATCAGTAACACACAGCTGGCTCCACTGATCCGAAAAACAAAGCATCCGCCTTGAACCTGGCCCATGGGGCTCCTCTGCATCAAGGTTTTACAAAGGAGTGAGAGGCAGCTCAGGCTGCTTGGCTCTCTTCTCATTCACTCACTGCATTGGTTTTCTTTCTTTATGTGAAAGATGCTGACAAACATGAGAACAAATTCAAGCATATCACACTTCCCTTTAAGAAATACGACCCATGGAGGACTTGCTAGGTGTCCAAACCATGGTAGGGGGATGGGTAAGTCAAGTGTGTCTGCTCTTGACCCAGAGGCATTCCCAGCCCTGGCCTAACTTGATGTCACAACACAACACTGAGTTCGTTGTAGACCCTCTGTTTAAAGCATGTGCAGGTTTAAGGATCCTAAACATTCACACTTACAGACTGGATTTTATCTGTTTTGAAAACGAACTTAACTTCTCTAGCTACATAGAAGTAACAAATATGTTAATAACAGGGATGTTTTCATAATTTTCAGAAATTATGCACTCATGAATAGTTTTGTACTGCTTCTTGGAAATATGCATTTCCAAACTTGAAATATAGGTGTGAACGCTGGTGGCAAGGGGAAGAAATATTATGTATTAATTATGTATTAATATGAAAGTGTCTCCACACACACACACACAAAAAGAAAAGCCTAGATGGGCCAGCATGTGGTTCCGAGGTCAGATAGCTAGAATGAATGTAGTCTCATGACGTCTTGGCAAGAGTGCAACGGACATTTAAAGTGATTTCTACAACAAATGCAAATGGAGGTGAAAATATTAGCTAAAAATACCGCAATAGTTGCTATGACACTGCTATGCTGGTGAAGACCAAGAGTTTCACTCAAGTAAACTAAACAAGAAAGTGTGACAGACAGGTCCTCACAATAGTGAAAAAAAAAAAAGTGAAGACAGAAATGAGGTGGCTCAGGAAACGTGGTGTCAGATATGGTGACACTGGACAGACTGAAGCTTCTGATTGAAAAGCACCCTGAAAAGGGAGGAGCCAGCAGCTACGCTAGGAGCATATTCCCAAACAGAGTGTAGGTCACTCAGGCGGAACACACTACAGCATCTCACCAAGTGAGGGGAAACAGGGGCAGGATTACAAAAATATACCCCCAAATCCCACCACAACAAATCAAATTTAAATGTACAAGCCATTGTCTCAAAGTATTCTTAAAAAAAAAAAAAAAAACACACACACACACAAATTACCAGTGTGTTAGTGAAAGAAAATCACAATTATCCAGACATCTCCAACCTTTAATTTTCCACAATCTCTCTCCCTCTCCCATTCTCCCCCTTCTCTCCCTCCCTCCTTCTCCCCCTGCCCCCACTCTCTCTTTTTATGCACACCATGTACACAGTAAGAGTAATTGCCAAATGGGAGCATTTGTCCGGGACAGAGTTAGCCCCTCATATTAACATCTGTGATTCTGAGTGAAAAGCACAAGCAATTCCAATCCTACAGTTAAGAAAGCAATCTCAAGCAGGAAATGGAAGAGAATGCATGCAAAAAGAGATATATCCCTTCTAAGCTCAGATGTTAAGATATAAACAAAAATGAGAAATTGGTTTGCCATTAATTTAATGGCAAATTATTGAGAAAGTGATACGATTTTTCAGTTTCCCAATGAGCTGAGGGTTTAATACAAGGCTTTTATAAACTATGCACAGCAACAGATGCAAAGAAAAGGTTGAGGGTTAACGGAGAATGTTAACTCTTGGCTTTTTGTTTTCTTCTAATGATTTTATTTAAATCATTCACAATATTCCACCAAAAGGGTGAAGGGGGAGGGGATAAGAAGAAAAGACTTTTCCATAGGTGTCAAACTTCAAAAGACAATGAATTCTCCAGAGCCACCTCAACAAATTCACCATGAGAGACCTTCAGATGGCAACAAGAAAAAAGGAAATATAACTATGTCTTTAGAAGGAAAATCTGCTTGTACAGCCAGGCTGACAAATGTGTCTGTTGGGGATCAGATGCAATAAAGACAGTTTATCCATGTCAGAAATAGAAACAGTAATCTAGGAATCAACGTGGAACAAGAATTGTCCTATTTTTTTTCCCCTGATGGTATAAAGAGAACAGTATGGCAAAGAAATTACTTGTTGGCCTGGATTGCAGCACATACTGGTGACGAGGTATTATGGGTCACCCCCATTTCAAAAGAACTAGGACATACTGCATCAGTGGTTTAGTGAGTAAATACTGCCCTTACTGTAAGATTCCTGTGACCTTTGCCCTGTGTCTCTCTGTTTGCCATCTAAGCAAGGTATAAAATTAATAATTATAAGTATCACTAAATGAGAAGTATGATATGCCAACGAGCCATAGAGTAAGCAGACAGGCACGGAAACTTTAATCCAAGATAACATTTAAGAAATACCAAACCTTATTCTCGCCCCCCAAAAGTAACAGTGCTGCATGCTCAACAGTAAGAACATAACGGTGAACGTGGATAAGCCTCCGAATTGTGCTAGAAAGAAGCTGCCACCTCCAAACTAAGCTGAGAAAACTAAAGCTAAGAAAAAATAGACTGGCAGTTTTCAAAAACTGAAAAATAGAAATCTGAATCCAAGGCATTCACCTAACACAGGAGAGGTCATCTGCTTGAATTCCTAATGTCACGAATTGCATTTGTCCACTGCAATTAACAATTTACTCTTGCAAAGCTTGGTGGGCACAAACAGGTTCCAAGCAGGTTCCTTTCCTTTGAATGTTGCAGTCAAATGCAATTAACTCCATCCCACAGCTACTGAGTAGTAGCGTTCTTTAACAAACAAATGAACAAATGAGCCACTCAGGAAGTTCTTTGGAGAGAGAGAAAGAGAGAGAGAGAGAGAGAGAGAGAGAGAGAGAGAGAGAGAGAGAGAGAGAGAGAGAGAGAGAGAGAGACCACTCTTTTTAAACCACACACTGTCTCTTCATCTAAATTTATTCCGGAGTCTGGCTCTTCTTGTCTCCTTTTTTCTAGCTCCCACATGGGGTGTTCTTTATATTGTGATTTTGGTACCACATCAAAATGTTCTTTACTTTTGTATAAAACAGGGTCATCTTACGGAAGTAATGTCTTTCAATTAGATAAAACATAATTTTCCTCAAACATCCAAATCCTTCCAAAGTAGTCTGCAAGGCCATCTAGCCCATCTCCCGTGTTTGGCTAGCTCATGAGCTAAGAACGATATTTACATTTTTAAATGGCTGCAAACATCACACAAATGTCTCAAAACACATAAAAATCATATGAAATTCAAATTGCAGTGTCCATAAATAAAATTTTATTGGAACACAGCCATGCCCATTCATTTACATATTGAATATGGCTGCTTTCCTGCCACAAAAGCAGAACGAAGAGTTGTGACAGGGACCATATGCAGCGCTCTCATTGCTTCACACTGCTGCTCAAAACATCATAAATCTCAGTAATGACTATAATTCAGAGTACTTCAAGTGTCACACGTATTGTCAGACAGACAGTTCTTATTACCAGTGCATATTCATCATGTGGAAAAAAGGTAATCTCTAAGTATTGCACTTTCAAGGCGCAGTGGAATGTGGACTGTCTACAGCTACCTGGCGAAGCACTGTGATCACTATGAAATACTTTAGCTGTACTAAGAAAGAATGTATTTCCATATTACCAGAGTAAGTTCTCAGCACAATATTTTCAGGGAAAGAAACAATCAGACCAATTAGAAAGCTAGAGCAGAGTACCTCATCCCAGCTGAATTATTCACCCATGCAAGTAGGCACCAAGCACATCTGCATGAGGCAGACAGACAGACAGACAGACACACACACACACACACACACACACACACATTAAAGGGACAAAGAACTTCCTGAGTGGCTCAATTTGTTTGTTAAAGAAAGCTACTACTCAGTAGCTATGGGATGGGGTTAATTGCATTTGATGGCAACAGCCAAAGGAAAAGAACCTGTTTATTCCCACTAAACTTTGCAAGAGTGAGTTGTGAGGATGACTATGGTCACTGATAATTGACTTAAAAACAAGGTAATTGATTTTGAGTTGTTTTCCTTGGCTTCTTGTAAGTCAAGAGGTGTTACCAATATTGCCCAGTTTTTTAACCTAAGAAGCTGATTCTGAGATCAACAGGAAGGGTATTTTCAGTGAAGTTGAGGAAATACCAATTCAGTAAAATGTGAAATACACTGAAGTGTTCCAATGGATAATGCAGAAATATGTGAGGTGTAGAAAAGCTACTGAACAACTTGGCAAAGCACAAGAATATTGACTGTTTAAAGTAGTCGACAGCTACTTAATACTCAGCAGGTATTGGATGGAAGTGTTTGTTTTTAACTAGTAAAGACTTACTTATTACTCCATCTGTATGTTCTGTCAGGAAGGAAAACTTGAGTAGTGACTTTCCCAACTACACCACCATTTGATGGCCATCCCTGCAGTTCCCAAACTCAACCAGAAGTGGCCGTCTGAATCTCAATGTAAGTACAGAGGCACACTCCATAAACCCAAACCAACATGGCTGTATAATCAAGAGGAGCACATCTAACAGGTATGTTACTTAGGAAGTGGTCCATCTACAGATACTATGTATTAAAAGCAAGTATCAAGAGCAAATCTGCTAGAATTCTACAAACTCTTTCCAAGTGGTCACAACAACTGATGGAGTATCTGATAGCATGTGTTTGTGAAGACACTTTTAGTCGATCAGTGAATAGATAAGTATTTATCATCAGCTTTAAACTCCAACTAAGTGAAGCAGCATCTCCTCAAAACTAACCAAATGCTTAACATTTGCAGACCTGTATTACAAACAAAACTGTATGTAAGTATTAATATAGTTTGAATTTCATCAATGAAATATATGAATTTTTAAAAATTGTACAAGTATATAAAGGCCTCAAATCTGTCTCTTAGCCCACAAAGCCTTAACTTTATCTTCCCCCCAAAAGCTTACCAATCCCTAGTCCAGAAAAGTTGAAGGATTTCCAATTAAGAAAAATTATAGCCTAACAAATACCCTCTCAGCAACTGTTCTAAAAAAGGTATTTTATGCCTGACATGATCACATAGTCCTACAATCCCAGTACTCAGGGGACAGAGATCTTGGGTTCAAGGCCAACTTAGACCATACACTGAGAACATGGCTCCAAATAAAAAGAAAAAAAATTTCACATGTCAGCAACCTTACCTGATAATGGTTTTAAGGTCCTTTTCTTTGGTTATGATCTGTATATTCTTACAAAGAAGATAATGTATTAACTTGTGGATCTGATAAAAAGCTAGGGGAGACAAACTGGTTAACTATTTTCAACATTAACAAAGCTCTCTATTTATGCTCATTTCTACTTAGGAAAATAAAGCTCTTAACTCCTCTAACTTGTCACCAAAGTCCTCAAAGGCTAAACAAGAACATACTAGACAAAGTACCCGAGACTTCCTTTTTTAGCTTAAGTCAAACATTTTTCACATACAATCATGCACTATGTTAGCAACATCTGAAGTTCTATATGTAAAATTCTGAAAATAATGCTAAGTTTAAAAACTGAGTTTGTACTTTTATGCTGTATTTTTTTTCCTCAGGCTGCAGGCAGACATCTGCATTTCACTGCTCAGTAGTTACTAACTTTCCTTATGGCTACAGTATCTTTCCTCCCCATGTTTCACTGATGAGTTTTCACTCACATCTAATGAGATGATACAGGTCACGGCCCAAGATCAATGTGGAGCAGCCTAGGAGATGTGCTGTGCCAGTGGTACCCAGGCACTACAAAGTTTCATCACTGAGGTACAAACTAACAAAATACTAAAGAATTCAATGATGTGTTTCAATCCCACAGTGTTAATAAGTAAAATATATATTACAAGCTCAAAGGTGTTTTTGACAAACTACTGACACTCCATAACCAACACTACAACTAAAATTTAACAAACCCAAGCCAAAACAACATAAAGCAAACACTGGGTACTGGAGGCTGACTGGTTGGTTAAATCCTAGCAAGTCTGCAGTTTTTCTATGTTCAGAACCACATTGTTCTCTAGCTACTCCCCTTCAAAACTTAACAAATATTTTCTAATCCCAAATGTCTTATGTAAACATGACAACACAGATACATTTGTAAGCCATTAGGAGTCCTGTCCAAAATGTCACATGAAAACTAAGAATGCATAATGTGTTGAATGTTAGTTACATTGTTTACATTATAAATGTTTCATAGGAGACCTTGCTTTTTTTTCTAAATCAAGTGATCTCATTACTATCATGCCTTCAATAGCCATCTTTACATCTTTATGCAGATAACTTGTACATTATATTTGAGTTTTAAACTCATACCCTGTACTTTTTAAAAATGTATTTCACTGAATATATCAAATATACTTCCAATTCACCATATCCCATACCAAACTTGAAGACTTTCTCATTTTTCCCCTGATGTTCATGTCTAAACAAAATATGTCACTGTCTTTTAAATTGTCCAAGTGAGATACTTGAGGGTAATTACATGTGATTTTTACACTTTCATTTCTGTGTGCTGAAATTTAAATAATGAACTTATTTGTTAAGTATCTTTCTTTTCCCTGCTGGTAAACACCCCAGTCCAAATCATCAGCACTTCTCTTTTCACCTATTTTTAAGCACTTCTAATGTACCTAGAACATCTACTCATACCGATTTTAAATCTATGCACGTAAACATATTCTGTGTGCACACACTCACCCGCACCTGTGGACTTGTGGTGGTGGTAGTATCTTTTGTTGCTGTTGGTTTTGGATTGCTTTTTGTTTTACAAGTGTTAGATCTGACCATTGTTAAATATCTTAATGTCCTTTTATCTGCATTTCTCAAGTATTTTCTAAATGTGGACCCATGACTCAGACCCATGAAGAGCACAGCTATTTGTCTACAGCTCTTTGTCCCATTGCACAAAAATGGAAATTTGTTGGACCTGCAGAGAGCTTGCTGGTTATCGAGATAGTACCATCAAAGTCTCATGTTGCTCAACAGCCACTTGACGCTCGATCACACTGAAAGTCAAATCAGTAAGGGGACAGTAGAGCCATGAGATGACACGAGAAAAGCCGATGCAGGCTGAGATTACCACCAAGATTACTAACCAGAAGCTGGTTTTAGCACTGGGCTTTACAATTAAGTGAAATATTGCTTCTTCTTGCTTGATTTGGGTTACCATTTGCTGTTGGAAAGTTCTTACTAATGCAAATACAGTCAGAGACTAGAACTCACTCTACAATCAGACTGCTTTCTCTAGATAAAACCGGTTGGTTATGTGTCATCATCATTCTCCTGGCCCTGTGTGTAAATGTGTTGTATGTCATTACATACACACTGTGCTGGAGAGTTTCATGTTAACTTGACACATGCTAAAGTCATCTGACAAGAGGGAACCTCAATTAAGAAAATGCCTACATAAGATCTGGCTGTAGACAAGCCTATAAGGTATTTTCTTAGTGATTGAGGGGGGAGGGCCCTGCCCATTGTGGACTTGGGCCCAATAGGTAGACCATCCCTGGGCTAATGGTCCTGGATTTTATAAAAAAAAAAAAAAAAAAAACCAGGCTGAACAAACTACAAGGAGCCAGTAAGCCAGTAAGCAACACTCATGGCCTCTACATCAGCTCCTGCCTCCAGGTTGATATCCTATTTTGAGTTTTTGTTCTGACTTCATTCTATAAAGAACAAGGCTGTGGAAGTGTAAGCCAAATAAACCATACTGTTTATCCTCCATGGTCATGGAGTTTCTTTACAGCAACAGAAACCTTAAGACATTCACAGAACCCAGAGAAGGACATTTATCACTTTCCACACCCATCTGAAGCAAGGTCTCTCACTGAACCTGGAGCTAGACTGGCAGCTGGATGCCCTAGTGATCCTCTAGCGGTTGCAGGGCACAATGCTGGAGTAAAAGGTACATGCATGACATTGGCTTTTTACAGAGGTCCCTGGGATTTGAACTTACACCCTCACACTTGTATGGAAAGCACTCTTACCTGCTTAGTTATTTTCCCTAGTCCACATTCTTCCATGCTGTTTCAAAAAGTCTCTGGTACTCAAAGCACATACTAGTCAGAGATTAAATAGTTCTGCTTGCCTTATCTTGCCGACAGTATCCTTCAGTAAACAAGGCTCTATTAGCACCATTTGGTAAAATGCTTAAAGGACCTACCATAATGAGAAGTCAAATTACTGCTGCAAATGTACTTATGTTCCTCATCTGAAATGACTTTATTCACTTAAAATTAATTAACAGTGAACTTTCATAAATAGCATGACTTCATTTTCAAAATAGAAATAAAATCAGTGTTTATTCCCTTAAGTTATTAGAAGACAGCTTTAACTAATTGCTCTATTAAGTAACTCAAAAACATTAAAAAAATGAAAACAAAGCCAGCTTAGATCCTTCCTGTTATGTGCTCCATAAAACTGCTCCAATCGAACAACGACAGAAACAAAATGACAAAAGCAGCTTCCTTCTGCTCTGCCTCTTACAGTAAGTAGTAAACCAAAGACGTTAATTTTTAAAGCTCTGTGCAGTACTGAATAACATTAGTTCACTCGTGGTTAGAGGAAAGGGGAAAGAGCAAGTTTAAAAAAACTACCTTTATTTATTTCTTTTTCAGTTACATACTTTTAAACAGGGCTGTGTTTCAGTATTCAGACATTCAGGCAATGTTGATTTCATTAGTGTTGACAGAAAAGAAGCATAAAAATGCAAAACATTGTTGGCTTAACCTGAACATACCTGCATTACCTATTACTGACCAGTCTGTGTGCCAAAGAATTATTCTCCAGCACTAAAATGGAGCACTTAAAAAATATTGCTAAAAAGCAAATGTCTACACACTGGCCTTTGCAGCAAATAAGGGTATTCATACTTTTAAAATATTTAAGTCCATAATTGGATTAATATACACACCTTCTTATGTATAAGGAGTTCAGATCATATAAACACTGTACAGTCCAAAAAACCCTACTGAGAATAAAACTAAATAGGTTTATGATAAGAAATACAGATATCGCATGTATTTACAAATATCATAGACACACAAATTTGGTCAAATACTGTAAAGAAGTGGTTTCACATTATAAATGGCCAAAATATCCATCTACCTTGCTCAAAGCAAACAAAATAAAAAACTCAGTATTTAGCTCCTGCAGTTTAGATATCATGACAGTATACAAATAGAATGGAAACTGTTGATCAAATTATACAGCGCATGTTTTCTCAGTTGAGTGTAGGTCTTCAAAATCAAGAAAAAAGATAAACAATGTCCTGATTTGGGATGTTCATGTGGGTGCCCAATTTATCAAAAGCAACACATTGAACTTTTGGCTAATAAGAAAAATAAATTACAAAATACAATTAAATAACTGTAAATCCAATAATGAAGTAAAAAAATGTGAATTCATTTCCTTTAATACATATTTTAAATGTTACCTTGAGACAAAAAAAAATAAATAAGCATACCTGAAGGCTCACAATACAGAGAAGAGAGTGCATGGGAGGAACAACAATTCTCTAAGGAAAAGATGAATTGTGATATGATCAACAGCATCTTTCTAGCCAGTCTTTAACTCTCCACAACCCGGCT
This sequence comes from Arvicanthis niloticus, assembly GCF_011762505.2. Classification (NCBI taxonomy): domain Eukaryota; kingdom Metazoa; phylum Chordata; class Mammalia; order Rodentia; family Muridae; genus Arvicanthis; species Arvicanthis niloticus. The sequence goes on from NC_047671.1 coordinate 34,601,415, forward strand.
GACAGGATGAGACAGAAAGTATGCCTGTGTCCTTATGGCGTAAAACAAAGCACACTTGCAAAGTGGAATGGACTTGGCTAACAACAGAATTGTTATGCTGTTCATATGCAGGCACTGTGAAAGCTATGGAGGCAAAGCACCCAGCCCACCCTCTCCAGAACATTCTCCAATCGTCAACATTATGCTCAAGACAGGGAATTCCAGAGAACTAGCAACGCTGAATACAAGAGACTAATGTGCACGGAGGGCAACAGTGACCCAGTGCTTATTGCTGGGAGTATGACTCTTTTCTTTAATTGAAGAACATCACAAGCAGCCACCACTGGATGGCACGTCCTCAGGTTTCTGCTTCTGAGAGAAATGTGACCACTGAGCAGTAGGCTCTTAAGGGGCTCCAGCCTTACACACTGAAACAAGCTTCACATTTTTATCCTCTCTAACATACATTACCTCTCCAATACTCACTTCTGCCATCTATCATATTATCATCTGGAAGCAGAGTGACATTAAACAAATGTTCCTGGCGATTCTGCTTCTTCTGCAGCTGCACTTCACACAGTGGTGCCACAGAAGCCGAGCTCGAATGTCCAACACTGCTGATTTATTTACCGCCACAGTTTGCCAATCCCATAGTGCTTTTTCCTCTGTACCTCTGGGCAGTGACTGTACCATGATTTCACAGAGAGAATGTCAATATGATTCATGAGTAACAGTACCATCAGTCATACTGAAATCAATGCAGATGTCACAAAACAGGAACTGTTCAAGAAAGTTGTTTTTAATATTTGGGCAACTGTTTTCTCTGCTGCACTATCCAGTGGGAAGAAAATTCCTGTTTGGTTATACTTTTAGAGAAGACATAAAGAAATCAAATTAGGTACAATTAATTGACATTTGGACACCTGTATTGTTTTCTAGAACAGAAGAGCTTCTGAACAATATCCTGTGGAATTGTGTTCATCAATACCACGTCATTGGTCCATTCCATTCAATGATGGGCAAAGCACTCACGTTTTGACAAAATCTTAAAGCTTCCATAAAGTTAAATTAGGGGTGGGGGGAATGAATGTAAGACAACCACAAAATGAAATATGAAAGTATGACATTTTTGTTTCAAGAGTGAGTCCTTGAAAATATATGTGGTCACTACAGAGATGATTTTAATCACAAGACAGCATATGAACATGTAAATAACTCCCCAGGATCTGTCTGTGTCCAGTCATTTGTGACGTTGTATGGTTTTCCTTTTCCTTCGTTTGAAAAAACAGCAGCACCTGTAGGTAAAGAAAACATTCCATTATTGTAAAAACACGAAAGTTATTCAAGGTTGAACTTACTATAGTAATTGAAAGGGTCCTAGAAAGCAACAGGCTCGTGCAGCAGGACAGATGACAGTGAACACATCAGCAAAGCATGAGTATTAGTGGCCCAGGGCAGTTATGACTATGTCCTATCAGCATGCCTTCTGCGCACAGCAGGACATTCTGTGCAACATAAAACAGAGCCAGTGAGTCCAAAGACTTTTCTAAGAACTCAAAGCTACAGTGCTCGGACTCTCAGCTCATCTGCCTCATTTTACTCAGGATATTTAACAGTCTCAGGGTGTCTTGCTTGTATAAAGCTCATACGTATAGTTTCTCCCTTTCTTTCTGGTAGTTTTGATTCCTGAAGCCACTGTTACAAAGGCAATGATAGCCTTATTACTAGGGATTTTGTTTTAGTACAAATCAGTCTAGATTATAAAACAAAACAAACCCCAGCGTTGATCATCAAGTATATCCTACCATATTTATGAAATAGAAGATAAAATAGACTAAGTACAGAACTAAGACTGGAACTTACTTTATGTTTTTGGGACAGACTCTAAAATGGTGCGGCTGGCTTCAGGCTCAGTATACAGCTGAGAATGACTATGGACTCTTGACCCACCTTTGCCTTTACTGTTTTTTTTTTTTTTTTTAAATCATTGTAAGAGTCAAAGCATACTGTAAGTTATTTAATTTTGATCAAACTAATTTTATACCTAACATTTAAAATTGCAGAGCCAAGGCATGTCCCTATTATAATTAAAAAACTATTCAGAACATATTTTAAATATATAGTTTTTAAAAACAATTCAAACACCATATATTTCATCCTTGTCTTTTTTCCTAGGTTAAAAACATCTAGATATGAACTTTATCTTCCTGATGTAACCGGAATAAACTGCAATGAGTGTGAGAATACGTGTCTGTGTAAATGATGAAATACTACTCACGGGCCTAAATCAGAGTTACTGCCATGGACAAGGACTAAGCACAATACATTGTTTCAGGAGTTGAAAAACAGCCACATTCATTTTCAACTACATGAACCTAATACTTTCTCAAATTTCAGATATGTAAAATTTCAAAAAGAGAAACGCCAAAGAAATATTGCTTGGTGGGCAGAGCCCTTATTCAATCTTCAGGGCTGCTTCAACCAGACAGGAGGTAGAGACAGAAGAATGAGAAGGTTCAAGGTCACCCTCCAATACAGACTTTGGGTCCAGCCCAGAATAGATGAGACCCTGTCTCAACTGGAGGGAGATAAAATATTATTCAAGTAAATCTTTCAAATACTAGACAATACCCACAGGGTAAAAGCTAAAAATGAAAAAAAAAAAAGTTACTTAAAAGAAACAGACCAAATATTTATACTTTTAAATTTAAGAATCAAGTGATATTCCAGTGAACTTTCAGTGTTGTTAACATGAAGCTCCTGCTCATGATGTTAAATGTCCCTGTCTATTGTCACTTGTCATTTCAAGCTCCAAACCATAGTCTTTCAAAACCTTTGTACTAAAGAGTTATTTTAAACTGTTAGCCTTTCCAATGGGAAACACAATCAATACAGGTCTTGATAAACAGCCTGTTAGTTGCCAGCTTGTCTATTCTGTTGTTGTATTCACATTGACTTCTTTGGTTTTGCTTTTAGTTATAAAGAGAAGTTCTTCTCATTTGTTAATAACCTTTCTTGAATAAGGAAACTATGCCCAAGCATTTATTTGAAACTAAGTACAGATTTAAGATGAATTCTAATGGCACAGGTCCTTTAAGTTTAAAAACAATGTTAAAGAGTTAGCCACATAACTAAACAGGATGGCATACTATTAAAGAAACAACCACCAGAGGGCAGCATTGATGCATGTTCTATAAATGCATTTGCCACAAAGCAGTGGCATTAAAGGAGTAAGCTGAAATGCTAACCCCTGCTAGTTTTAAAGATCAAAGTCACTTCAAAACCAGCTGAGTCCTGGTCTTGATGACTGAGAAATTGTCATCTTATTATCTTGTCTCTAAGTACTCAATCCAAAACAGTGCCGCTTTCATGACACTGTCTTTTTTGTGTACTTACTATTATTTTAAAATGATTTTGTTTGACTTAGTGCCTCCCTCACACTAGAATGAAGCTGTGCAATGGCTAGCACACAGAACTAGCCCATCAAATGAGCAAAAAGTTGCCACTTGTTTAGTATATACTGAAGGATTTACCTCATTCACACAACTAAATCCCACAGTAGTTCTAACTCTGGAGTTCTTACCCACGAGGAGTAACTCTACCAGAGGCTATAAAATGACTATTTCAGGTCTACTATGAGGTCTGGAGAAATCTGAGCTAGAACACATTCTTTAAATGCTGAGTCTAGATCTAAGACAGTCGGCACAGTTTTTGTATCCAACAATACTTATGTTAGAAAGGATGGTTATTTAACAAATGGGAAGAATTTAGCTTTCAGAACTAAAAGTGAAACCAGAGAAATTAGTGAGGCAGTGTGAATACAGCACCAGTGTGAAAAGCAGAAATGAAGAGCCTGTGCTGTGAGAATTCATCTTAAGATCGCAGTGAACCTCGGCTTTGCTGCTCACATCACACCTCTAATTCACTTCACACACTGTCCTGCCATGGAGGATGTGCTTTGTTTGTCAGGACCTATATTAAACACTTACTTCTCTCAATCAAACTGAAGCATGTTTTCCCAAATGGATCTGAGGTTCTTCCCTATCCCTTCTACAATGATTCTCCAGCCATCCATCACCTTTGCTGAAGACTACTCCTGCATCCAGCCTGGGCCACCCACTCAGAACTTTTAAACCAAACAGTCTCTCCAGCCCTGGCTTAATGAGCATGTAGAAAAACGCCTTTAAGACAACAAATACTTTTTTTTTTTTTTTTGACAAATAAGTATTTTACCTTAAAATTAATACCTCATGTGAAATTCCTTATCTTTAAATTTCTCAGCTAGGCAAGAGTTCAGATCAGAAAATGACTAGGTATGTAACACCTTCAACTAGATACCTATAATCCTGTCTTCCTCTCTACCCACTTGGAATTAATCTATCTAAACTAATGCAATCTTCTCACCGTTTTCAAGCTGGCTCTTAGTTCAGAAATTTTCACCTTGCCTGTATCATGGCTTACAGTTTTTCAACAAATTTTCCTTTTAAGCTGACTATACCTCTAATCCCACTCAAGCCAGCCTGAACTAGAGACACGGCTCCCACCTCTAACCCAGCAGAAGGCAGAATTGGCAGTTAGTTCTCTACTCGACAACCTGTTCTAAGCACAGCCATGCTCTTGCTCATCGCTTCATCATTAGGTCTTCATTCATTAAGTCCTGAGAACACACAGCTCTTTAAACTTCAGGCCCCAAGTTATTTTTCGTGATCCTCTTAATCCCTCTCTGAGGAAAGCAGGAGAGGGAGGCAACAGGGGCAGAGGGAGCACTGACTTCTCACTACGTGTGCGTCCCACAGTCTTTTATCCCTTATAGCCACTTCGTTCTCTTCTACAGCGGTTATGATGGCTGAGGTATAGCTCGGCAATAAGGCACCTGCTTTACATGTACAAAGCACTAGATTCAACACCCCCAAACAAACACACACGTACATGCACAAGCATACACAAAACCTTACATATCTAGAACCAAAAACATTATCTAATGGTGTATGTAAGTATGTTCATAATCACTCAATCATCAATGATAGAATATTTTCTCCAGTAAACATTAGAAGAAGATGCAGTCTAGGAAAACAAGTTCTGCTTACATAGCTCAGTCTCAGAGGATAGGACAACGTATTACGGAAATGCTAGGAAATAATCCCATTAAAGAAAGACAAAACAAAGTTTAAAGAGAGTTTTAATGAAAAGCTTTAATGAAGACAAGTTCTGCAGATTCTTGTAACCAACTAGAATAAAGTTTTCCTGAACTCATAGGTCACTATCTTTTAAAAACCACTTTACCCAGATATAATTCACATGTCATAAAATTTGTCCTCATGATGTGTACAAAGCACAGATGAGTACTCACAGAATTGTACAGATATCAACAACAACCTAACTTCAAAGCTCCTCATTCCTTACAGGAACCTGCTGTCTCTCAACAGTCCCTCCCATTTTCTTCTGCCACAGACAAGCACTACTGCAGTGTCTGTCCTTTGCTGCTGCCCTGTTCACAGTCTATATAAGTGGAGCTATATAACCGATGGCATGACTCTGTTTCTTTCATCTAGCAGGTATTTTCAACCTCACTTCTTTGTATGATATAATTTATTTCATGAGTATGGTAAATTGCTTTAGGGAATTATTTAGTAGTAACTTACTGTGATTTCCTATTTAAACAATGAGGCTCTAAAGATAAAAAGGCTTTGTTTTCAATACATTGAGAGTCATCATGATGTGAGAGATGTATAAACTGTACAGGCAGGTTAATAAGACAGTAGTAAAATATGCAGTGTCTGGTTTAAGTGGGGGTTGGGAAAAAACAGGAGGTGACACAATCCTCGAGTAGTCCCATTATGTTCTTTGTTCTTGTCCTCTAAGGCTCTGAAGAGAAAAGGCAGGCTATCTGAGCACACACACACAGACATCACATGTAAGTGAACTATGTCATTCTTGAAAGCCACCTCTATGAAGCATTCTCTGACTAAAATCAAGAAGTGCCCCTTTTCTTTACAAACTGAAAGCTTTACCATATACTATTATCTACTAATGCAACTGCAGTCTCTCTTGCTAGTTTGTGAAGTTAGTTATTTCTGAAATCTCAGCAGTGTTAACTACTGAATGAACATAGAAAGAATGGATAGACTGGATCAAAAGTCAGTCTCGAAAAGGATGTGAACACAGACAACAGGTTTAACAACACCGTGGAACAGTTCTGGAAGCCTTCTCCTGTGAAGAGCACAAACGGCAGACAGTGATGAAGAACAAAGAGGCGTGGCAATAGCTAGAGTCCATGTATGTGACAGACAAAACCTTACCACAGCCACTCTTCTGCTCACCTCCTGAGATGGCATTATTAGCAGCATCTTAGGAAAAGGATCGAAGCACCACACAGAGGAGCAAAACTACACAACTAACACCCAACTGCACTGGAGTGTGCACCAGACTTGCCACTCTGACACCCTATATAGTAACTGTATCTAAAAGTCACAAGGATATGCCATTATGCTTAAATTTTTATTTAATAACAAGTAAATGTGGACTAATTGTGTCTTAAATTATACTAAATTATACTAAATTTGGTCACCACCAATCAGTTCTAAAATGAAACTGAAATGGGTCACTGCTTGGTTAACAAAAGTATCCACAGCAGTTTCTCAGTTTTCAGCTTGTGAATGAGTGTTCTTTAACGATATAAGTAAGATGACTGACCGGCTTTAAAACTGACTCTTCTAAGGCTTTAATTCACTGCAGAACTGACTCAAAATCTGTCTTGAAATTGAGAGAGGCAACTAAACACAAAATTCCACCTGAAGGCAAATACCAGAAAATAAAATTTAGTATCATTTCCCCCAGGATTATTAAGAAGTATTAGAGGACTTTTAATGTAATGGTTAGTAAATGAAATAAGATTTTAGTGATATTGTAGGGGAAAGAGTATGTATTCAAAAGTTGAAAATAGGAAAATATAAAGTTTAACTAAAAAACTCAGCTTTCTATTTAAGAAATAATAAATAAAAACTCCATGCTACAAAACAAATGCATAAGCATAAGCAGGTTGGCATACCATCTATGTAGTTAAGGAGTGCCCCAAAACTATGTCACTTAGAGCAAACAAAACAAAAAACAAAACAAAAAACAAAACAAAAAAGCTGCAGCAGGCAAAACAGCTCCTCAACAGTTATTTCTTGCTTTTCAAGGGCTAATGTTATTGTTATCAATTAATTTTGTTTTACCAATTGTAATTTCTAGGTAAAGATTTTTGTTTGTATTAAATGGTGTTAAATCTTGAAATTATAGTCAATGGAGCTATTTCTGCCTGCCTACACTTAAGAACTCACCACATATTCAATACTTTCTGGCAGCTATACACAGAAAAACAAAAAGAAAAGAAAAAGGAGAGAGGGAAAAAGAGAGAAATCATCAAAAACAGCCCATAATTAAGTGATCATTGTTTTTCCAAGCAGCACTACTATAGTTTACCTCTTCAAAATTAATCTTAAAGTAACATTAAACATGCAACATCCTACAATACCAAGTACACTTACAGACAAGTAATAATACAGCAGTAATTCATGTAATGTTCCTAAATATCAAAAGCTAAAACTATTCTATTCATTTTAAATGAAGATTTGAGCACAGTTTCTAAACAACTAGTTTTGTATTAAGAATGTATTTATTAAAGTAGAATTACTTTAAATAGTCATTAAGATAATTATATCACTTCTTTTGTGTGCTCTATTCCCTATAGGGGGAAAAGTGCAGAATAATTGTATGTAACTATAAAGTTGAAACATGGAAAGTTATGAACCAAAAAAATTAACAAAATAAGCAAAACAAAAACGTACTTGGTTTCATCCATCACTTCTACTTCTGTAGGGGCTGTAATGGGTGCATTTGACCGTCCTGCCGTGGGGTCATCCGTGTTTAACTCTCCATTTGTAGAACTTACAACCTAGTTAATAAAAGGAAAGAATATTTACGTATCAAACACATATACACATACATAATCATATATACTTAGTAAAGATTGAGGTATTTAAATTATAAAGTTAATATGAGGAACAAAAAACAATTAGTAGATCAAAGCCATTTGACATGTGCTTGTCTTTCTTTCCAGCTTATAACTTCTATTGTCTGCTGCTTTCTAGAAGGTAACTCCTACCCCAAGGTTTCCGTCGGTTACTCTTCACACATAACTTCCTTCCCTCCTCCAATCTGTAATCTCTGAAATTTCCACCTCACACTGTCCACTTTAAGGAACAACAGTACCATCCATTCACCTAGCAGCTTAGACCCCACATCCAATCTGTGAGGAAGTCCTATGAGCTATTCCCCCAAATACATACCCTATCTAATCAGTTCTCACTGTCTCCATCACTATGACTCCAGGACAAAACAACATGACCTCAATTAAGAGCAAAAGCCTGTCCACTTAGTATTAGCTTTGACTTGCATTGCAAGTAAAATACATCATCCACACAGCAACCAGGGCACTCCTTTCGAGGTATAAACCTGGCTGTGATAATCCCCTTCTGAAAGCCCAACTCCTGGCTTCTCACTTATCTTAAAAAGCTATATTCTTCATGCCATGCTCATCCCATGTAACTTACTGTCTGCCTGGCTCACAGATCTCTTATTACCATCTACTCAGCTCATAGCTTCTAACAGACAAGTTCCAGGCCTCGGCATTACCCACGGCCACTGGCTAGCTCTTTTACTTACGGGCTGTCTTCTTAGATTCCTAGAGAGCATCTCTAGGACAGGACTTTTCTATCATTCATCTAAAATTTCCATGCAGAAAAAGTCTTTATGTTGTACTTTAGTTTTTATTTTCTGTATAAGTTATTTGTATTGACTCTTAATTATTTGTTTGTTTTTATTTTTGAGACATGGTAGCTGTGTGTGGCCCTGGCTTTCCTGGAATTTGACCTCACAGAGATCTGCTTGCCTCTTTCTAAGCATTAGAACTAAAGGCATACAATGACAACTTACTTCTTGGTGCATTTTTGTTTTGTCTTGATGTTTTTACTTCCTGATTTATCTACTGTGTTCTTAATATCTGCCTCCATTAAAATGGTTTCATAAGATCAGGAATCTCACTGCTTGCTGTCTGACATACCCAACACAGAACAGGTACTTATTAGTCAGAGTAAGTAAATACTGCCATTAATGAATGAAAATTTAAGACTTTTAAGATAAAAAAATTAAAAATCCTAAATTACTGAAGGTCCTACAAATTCATTTAATCACCCTATTTCTTCTTTCCTCATAATTCTAAACTTGAAAAAAATACTCACATCCCACCCTTTCCTTAGTCCTAAGCTTCTTCCATTCATTTACTCCTTATCATAACTCCATCTTTCTGTGTTTGCTTAAAATTGAGAATTTCCTTGGTAAATCTGGAAAAAAAAAACCTATATTCTGTAAACTTAACTCATTCCCCATTTTCCTACACAACTTCTGTATCTGTTGGCATCAGGCAATCACTCTACATTAAGATGGATCCACACCATAGTTACAGCACTGTGAACTGTGTGAGCATGAGACAGGCACCCTGATCTTGCTAAATCTCGGTGTCCTAGACTATGAAATGGAAAATGGCAGTGTCTTTTAACCATCAGGCTGAAATGGAGTTCAGTACACACAGCCACAGATCAAGGGGTGGGGCCGTCACCACTGTCAGCCAGGCCTCTGCAGAGGCACTTTACACAGCAGAAATGAAGGCACAATGTTACAGACAAGCCAAGTCAATTAACTAAGCAAACACTTTTTTTTTTTCATTTCACAAGTCAAATTCTAAAAATTGGATCTACTCAGCTGGCATTTCTAGAATTATAACTGAACTGAAAGACTGAAATATCAGAGTTCTTCAGGCTGACTTATTTTTCAGCAAAGTTTATAAAAATGACAGATAATCTGGTTTGTCATTTCAGAATATAAACAGATTATAGTTTACTATTATTATGCTTAAAGATATTTGCTTTGACATTCTAACTTTGGGACAAAAAAAAAACCCTTATCATAGTATTTTAAGAAATTAAGTTGACTAGATTCTTACTACCATGTTTCAAGGGGACAGGAGGAGAGAGCCCACAAACAACTTCCAAAACAAGCCACCCACAGGCAGATAAGACAGTGCAGGCTCTCTCTGCCTCCCAAGTGCTGGCACCTCTATGCCCAGCTCATAGGCAATGATTTTCAAAGCCAAATTCGTACTTTCTAAATATAAAAAAATTTATAAAGCTACTTATAACATCACAGGTTCACAATATCAATGAATCAGACAGACATGTAACCAATAAATATATAAGAAATACTAAAACATACACACAAACATATAAAATCTTTCTCTAGGACACTCATTAAAAACCACACTGATAGATAAGATAGTTAAAATGTTTTAGAGTGTATAGAACCTGAGCCAGTAAACAATAAATTACTACATACTTTAAAAAGTATAACTAGAGCATAATTGATAGTTTTCATTCTAGAGAGAGCCCACAGTAAAATGGCACTCTGTAGACCACAGGTGATTTGCCATAACTAGTTTTCATTGTCTTTAAACCAAGATTAAAAAAAAATTATCAGCTTTCACTAATAGAGACATTCAAATCTTTGGAGAGGTTATCAAAATCTGTTATTAAAATAGGAGATTACAATTAATGAATCATACTGATTCATACCAATGAGACTCACCAGGAAACTTCCTAAACTAATGAGTGTGGAATTATTTACATAATAGAAACAATTACTACATCCTTCTACAAATGCTCCTTTGCAGATGTCAGCACCCAAGAAAACTATCCAGAGAAGATGGAATTATAATAGTCACTCAATTTTGTTCCTCATTATTAACTGTGCATTATTGAAGATCTGATACAGAAAACTTGAGACTCGTTTTAGAAGTGTTTTTAGTAAAGGCCTATACATAATTAGCATAATGGAAAACTCTGCAAAGTGAAATGACTCTTCTCACACTGAACCATGCATATTTGCTACCACTGCAGGATACTTCTGTTCACATCATTTTTTAGTTATCAGTATTATCTATATTTGAATCTGATACTATACATGCAAAGAAATCAAACAATGTATTACAGCAATTTATATATTCTTTTCATTTTCCTTAACAGTACCTGGCTGCACTTGTCTTTCTGCATGATTTGTGATTGTATAACTGTCTTGGCTCAGGTTCTCAAAACAACATCATTCATAAGGCTCAAATAAAAACTTTCCAACTATAAAGGCGGTCATTCAGCACACCAGTATCTTTGCTATTTTTCTTCTTCCTTTTGCTTATAGATGCCAACTAGTATAGAATCTATTTTAATGGTGGTGAGCTGAGTGTAGCTGCACTGCAATGAAAGTGCGGCTACAATGGGATTGTGTCACTCTTCTCTGTTAGGACAGGTACATTTCAAACCTAGTTTCAGAGAGATGATCAACCAAAGAGAAGCACAGCAGACTGGGGTGGCAACAGCACTCCTTCCTTCCTAGCCCCCAGATCCAACCACATCACTTCCTCTCACCTCTACTACTTATTCGTGCAACTCAGCTACAGAATCTTTTTTAAAGACACTTGAAACCCAGACTATGAAGCTTGAAGTTGGGGACAATCTTCCCTTTGCCTCCTAAGTGTGGTGATTACAGGCATGAGCTAACACACCCAGCTTCAGGTACAGACTTTTTTATAGACTCTGACTCATACTCCTCTCCTTAATCAAGTCTATCAAAGTAATCTTTAAGCTTCCAAGGTAAAATGACAGACTAAAAACTGCTTCTTTGTGACACCATGAAGAGTCAAGAAAACAAAACTTAGATTCCATTCCAAATAGATACAGTGGAAAAATACTGAAATCACAAAGTAATAGGATCAATGGCAAATACAGATGGAGAGGAGGGGAGGGGAGGGGAGGGGAGGGGAGGGGAGGGGAGGGGAGGGGAGGGGAGGGGAGGGGAGGGGAGGGGAGGGGAGGGGAGGGGAGAGGAGAGGAGAGGAGAGGAGAGGAGAGGAGAGGAGAGAAAAAAAAAAAAAAACCACCTCCTGCATAGTCCAGGGGAGGAAGGGCACAGAGCACAGCTCCTGCACTGCTCCACACAAATCCCCTGAGGAAGAAGTTAAGAAAGGAGTCCTTGGTGAAAAGAAACTAGCAATCCTACCCAAAGAACCAGCATTCAGTTTAGACAAACCTTGAAAATAGTTCATAGTTCTAGTTAGATAGGGACCTCTCTTGTGTAACAAGTCATCAGTGTAGCTGCCACTCCCCATGCCTTTGGAGTGTTGTAGAAAGGTAGCAACTTAAGAGGGAACCTTGTGTTTAAGACTAAATTACCCTAGGAGCCTGATAACAAGGAGCAATCATAGGTCCAGGAGCCTGGAACCAACCCCACATAGCATTAAATAAGAGATAATTACAGCAGGCAGTCATAAAGAGAGAGAGTCAGCAGCCTCAGCTTGGGCAGCACAGGGTACATTAGTTAGTAAACCACCTTCAATCACTAAGAGCTTGACCTATCACTTAAGAATTATTGTGGATTCCAAGAAGCCCAAATCAGTCATCAGCTGACAAGTCAGCTTCTGAAATCATGTATCTGCCACAAGGTTCACTGTCGTAGGACTGAGAACTCTGAAGTGCCACTGGACTGCTTGACATCTGCAGCCTCCGACAGAATTCAATGCTGGGCAGGTTTTAAAGTTGTAGAAATTGCCAGGTATGATGGTGCATGCTTTTAATCCCAGCACACGGGGGCAGCAGGCTGACTCTCTGTGGGCTCGAGGACAGCCTAGTTATATAGCAGGTCCAGAACAGCTAAGGGTACATAGAGAAACCATGTCTCAAAAAGAAAACAAACCACAGAAGACTGGTCTGGCTGTATAAGTCTGAATGCCATGCTTGCTCCTCCAAGTTGCCAATACACTAAGGAGACATCTCTGGCTAGAATATTTAGACATCCCAGAGTGTATAAACATAATCTTTGTGGTCCACTTTCTCTTCTATGTTGATGATTTTTGTTTCTATATCGTAAATTAATTTCCTTATTGTAAACTTGACCATCTAGGGATGACTGGTTGTTTTTAGAAGTAGACTTTTGGATTCTTTGTCTGATATTTCAACTGTTTCACTAGCTTATGATCTCCTGGATAGACTGTGCCTTTTCATGTCTTGCGAGTTTTATGTCTGCTGGTTATCTCATATGTGTATTTCAGCTTGTTTTTAATAGCAGCCTACTTTGAACTCAACCACAAGACCATTTGGGAAGAACAAAACACACTGATGTAACAGAGGAAATTAAAAAATATACATGATAATAGAAATACACTCACTTAAGGTCAGTCAGAGCCCACTAATATACTACCAGTGACTATAGAACAGAAAGAAAAAGGCCAAAATAATGTAATGTTCTGTAATTTTAAGGGAAGGAAATGAGTAAAGAAAACCAACTGTAACTCAAGTCCCCATGGACTCTAGTCACCACATCATGCAAAAAGACACGACAACTGAAAGAGCGGTGCGTCAGCCAACTTTCCCTGATGAACATGGATGCAAAGATTCTTGAGCTGAATTGCAAAAACACTAAAAAGAATCATACTTCATGATTAAACTTACTTTATTACAGAGAATGCACAAGAGATTTACTATATACATATTATTAAATATAATGCTATATGCAAATATTCTTGGGGGAAAATCACGTGAGTATCTCACTAGATATAGAAAATGCCTTTAGCAAAGGTCTGCATATCTTCATAACAAAAGCTCTGAAAACAAAGAGACAGAAGGAGCATGCCTCACACCATAAAAGCTATAAACAACAAACACTGTACTAAGTTGGAATCACGAATGATTATAAAGATATAAAGATGTCTGTTCACTCTACTTCTATTCAGTACAGTACTTAAAGTTTTGGCTAGATCAATACAGCATTAGAAAGAAATAAAAGGCATACAAGCCAGAAAGGAAGAACCGATCCCCATTTGCTGATAAGAGTTCTATACTTCAAAAGATCTTAAGAATTCTAATAGAAAGCTTTTACATCTATGAAACAATTTCAGCAAAGTAGCTGAGTATATAACCTGCACTCAAAATGCAGTAGCTCTTTTATACCAATAACACACTTCCTGAGAAGGAGATCAGAGGAAAACCTCATTCACAAGAGCTTCAAAGTACAAATACCTCATAATAAAACTAAGCAAAGAAATGAAAGACAATCAAAAACTTAAAAATTTAAAAAGATAAATTTAAGAAGATAAAGACAATAGAAAGAATTCCTATAATCATAAATTCACAGAAACAATATTAGGAAAATGGCTTTCTGACCAAATATGTTACAAGTTTAATGTAATGCCTACCAAAATTTAAATGACAATCTCCACAGAACCAGAAAACAATCTTAAAACTCACACGGAAGTACAATGGCCTCAAATGGCCACAGTAGTCCTGAGCATTAGGAGCAATGGTGGAGGAACCGGTGCCAAATTATACTACAAAACCTAATAAAACCAGCAGGGGACTGGCACAAAAATGGACGCACAGAATGCAATACAATAAAAAGTCCAGACACAAACCTTGTGCAGTTAGTTACAACCACACATACACTGGAATAAAGAAAGCCTGGTCAACAAATGGTGCTTGGAAACTGGGTATCTGCACATAAAAGACAAGATCTCTATCAACCCTCCTGTAAAACAATTAAAATGGACTAAAGCCCTAATGTAAAATCAGAAGCCCTAAAGCTGCACATGGAAAGAAAGGGAAAACCATTCAAGACAACTACAACAGCAAAAATATTTTGGAAAACCCTCCATAACCTGTCAGCTATGACTGGATGGAATCAGAAAACTTCTGCACAGAAAGGGAAAGTGGCAAAATGAAGAGAACCTATGGAGAAAATGTTTGTCAATTATGCATCTGAATGAAGGTTAATAGCTAACCTGTTCTGTTCTGTTCTATTCTATTCTATTCTATTCTATTCAAAAAAAAAAAAAAAAAAATCCTGCCCGGCGGTGGTGGCGCACGCCTTTAATCCCAGCATTTGGGAGGCAGAGGCAGGCGGATTTCTGAGTTCGAGGCCAGCCTGGTCTACAGAGTGAGTTCCAGGACAGCCAGGACTACACAGAGAAACCTTGTCTCAAAAAACCAAAAAACAAAACAAAACAAAACAAAACAGAAAAAACAAAACAAAAAAAACCCAAAGAATTAAAACACCAAAGTTCAAAGCAATAGTTGGCAAATCAATTTAACACTTTTCTGAAAATAAATACAAATGACTGGTAGGTAAATGCATGAAAAGTACCCAAGAAGTACCCAAGACCCTTAAGTGGCTAGGAATAGGGAATGAAAACCACATCAACACTCCATCTCATCTTGAACCGGATCAGCTAGCATCAAATAAACAAACAAGGCCAGGAATAAAGACACACACATTCCTTTCATCCCTGCACTGAGAAGCAAGAGCAGGCAGATGTCTGGGAATTTGAGGCTGACAGCCTATATCTGCATAGTGAGACCCTGTCTTAAAAAAAAAGAAATTCATCAGCAATAGCTAATAAGGAAAGGGGTGGGAAGAAGGAGCCCTATACCCTTCTTGTGGACCAGTAAAGTAGTACAATCATTGTGGAAATCAAGATGAACTGCAGAAATAAAAAGCAGAATTACCATATCAGCCAACTGTACTACTCCTAAGTATATTCCCAAAACACCTAGGCCAGGATACTACACATACGTGAACATCCATGCTTACTAGCAAAGTACTTGCAGCAGCCAACATATGGAACTATCACAAATGCACATCAACAAGAACAAACAAGGAAAATAAGATAGACATAAACAATGGATGTGTGTGTACACGTGCAAGTGTGCGTGCATGTGTGTAGGTAGTGTGCAAAATTGTATATGTGTTTTTGCATATGTATGACGGCCAGGTTAACATCAGGTATCAATTTTTTTATTGCTCTCCAATTTCTTTGTTGAAAAAGGGTTCTCTTGATGAATCCAGAACCCACTGATGGGTTCAGCCATCTAGCTAGTCTAACGGTCCAGCTTTCTCTGCCTCTCAGTGCTGGGATTACAAGCACGCACCACTGTGACTAGTCTTATATAATCTTCTTTCTGTTTCCCCAGTATCTTCAGAGTAAAATTCAAATTTAACAAAAAGCACTGTTGTGCCCTTCACAGTTTACAATCTACATGCTTCTTTGTTTCATTTCTCACACACCCAGATGGACTGAATTCGATTCCTCAAGGCAACCCTCTCTTCAACAACTGTATGCACTGGACACTTGTTTGCCCTACTGCCTTCTTTAACTAATAATTGCTACTGATTCTTTTGTATTCATAGCACTTTTTACATTAAAATTTAAGTCATTAATCAAGCCATTTTAGGTACATTTTCCTACATATTCCCCTAGCGCTGGGCTAGTTTATTCTGTCTCTCCATTCTTCTTTTTATTCTAAGAGCCCAGCACAAGGCCTCGCTCCTAAGAATCACTTAAGATATTTCTGAATAATCAATAGCCAAAAATATAAATGGGTGGGTCTCTTTCCCATCCATATTCATTACAATAATTCTATGGGCTAACAAAGATGTGCACACTAAATTCATCAGGGGCTCTCCGAAACATACACAGATAAGAACAGACTCAAAATAGCAAATTTGGATAGAATAATCTGTTCTTCAATATTCTAGCAGAGTTTACTAAATGTATAGCTACATATTTCTATTATTTCACTAAAGAAATATAAAAAGGAAAAAATCAAATTTGACAGTATTTTCTCTTGGCTATGTCTTCATACTTCACTTTCTGGAAATGAAAATAGAGTTGCTCATTAGTTTACAAAAGCACTTGATTCTACTTAGCTAGTCCTTCAAAACCCTCAGTCGTTATGCAAAATATTTTCAAAGTAAAACCAAGAGGTAAAAATATCATTAATATCTTCCTTTCTTTCACTGATAAATAATCCAGGACACAAAACATGAACCTAAATCTACTGTACTCTTAACCATAATATCAATTTGGTATATCTAGTATACCAAGTATCTGCATATCTGGTCTGTTAGGTTATTATTATTCAAAAGATGTATAGCGTTCAAGATTCAAGCTCCTATTAAAAGCTTATCACGGGGGTGGAGAGATGGCTCAGCAGTTAAAAGCACTGAACTGCTCTTCCAGAGGACCTGTGTTCAATTTCCAGTACCTACATGGCAGCTCATACGTTTGTCTGTAACTCTAATATCTGACACCCTCATACATACATACATGTAGGCAAAACATCAATTCACATAAAAAAAAAAAAAAAAAGCTCATCAGAGGGGTAAGGATATGGCTCAATCAGTAAAATAGCTAGAATAAATGCATACATGAGGATTCATGTATGGATTCCCTAATACTCATGTAGAAGCAGAGGTACAGACAGTAAACATCTGTAACTGCAGCATCAGTGAAGCACAAACAAGCAGATCTCTAGAGCTTCTTGGCCAGCCAGCCTAGCCAATCAGTAAGCCACAGGTTTGAGAAAAAGACCCTGTTTCAAAAACAGAGGGAATCAAGTGAAGAAGGTATCTCTCATAGGTCTCCAGCTTCCACGTGTGCAAATGTGCACACACTCTTGAAAATGTACATATACCACATGCACAGCATACTAGAAATAAGAGCTATCTTATGATGTGTCTCTAAGTCAAAAACTTGAAGAAATTCCATCAATTCTAAATAGCCTAAAAAGTTTAACAGTGCTTCACTGTTCCACAGAAAAAAATACAGTGATTAGGGGTCAGGGGATGGGGATGAGAGTGTATGACTGACTAGGGAAAGCCTATAGAAGGTAACTATTAAGGCTGGGAGTGAAGCTTCATGTTAGAGCTCACACATACATACATACACACACACACACACACACACACACACACACACACACACACACGGCAGCTTACAACTGTCTGTAACTTAGTTTTAACGTATACTTTCCTTAGTCTAAGTATATATAATCATAACAATCAAGTAATTTGGAGTGTGTATGAGATGACTTTCAAATAAAGTCAGTCTTGATTCTACAACGGGGTAAGATTCTGGCATTGTCACACTTGAGGTATCAGTAAATCACCCATTAAACTTTTAAAAATGTTCACTGTATTAAGTTGGTTTCAGACTGAAAACACATTCATGTAATCAGCAGAATGAGCATAATTTCTTATTTTACCTATGTATTCACCCTACTTCTAGAATTCTACTGGATAAATTGATCATATACTGAAAATCAGATGAAGCTAGACAAAGTCTCAATAGACAGAAAAGTTTTGGAGAAAGGAAAAGAAAAAGTACAAGTTCTCTATGGGAAAAATAAATAGAGTACAAACTACTAAAGTGATAAAAACATCAAACTAATTCATCCCAGGAGACACATGAGATGATTAAGAGGACAGGAAAACAAGATTTGAAATGATGCTATTTAGAACAGATTTCTATCAGAGCCTCAGCTGCTGCAGGTCGCCCTGAGCACTAGCAAAATGTATAGCACAACACAAACAAGAGAACTCAGAAACAAGTAAAACCACACACAAGCATTTAATGCAAATTCAATATACTTTGTTCACTTAGCTTTTCCAATGATATGAATTCAGGCACTCTTGCCTCTAAGTCTGCCACTCCAACTATTCAAATTTTTCTATTGCATATTACTAAAAATCCATTTATATATAAAAATGGATGGTTATAGAATTTATCTCTGAAATGAAATGGTGAGAAACAAGAGAGATGATTAAGACTCAATGCTGAACTTATTTTTAAAAGTTAAATAAAATACAGATTCAGTTGATTAATAATATATTTAAAAAGAATGAAAACCTGATAAAACAAAAAGTTATTCAAGTGGAAATATACTGAGCAACAAAATCAAAACATAAGGATTTCAAACTGAAACAGGTTGAGGTAGTGTTTGCTGGTGACTTTACACTAGCATTTAGATAACTGCCTTAAAGAGACACCTACAAGGCCGCAGCCTTCCTGTCTCTACAATCACATCTACATAATTACACTTAGAGGCTAGCTATTCAGAGAGAAGTGACAGAAAGAAGCAAGCTATAAGTAAGAATCTGCTTTAAATGTGTAGAAACCACGGCTTACTAAGTATTTATAAATGTATAACACAGCAGCTATTTCTGTAAGTCCAGACAGGGGCGTGTTCTAAGGAGTACAAATGAAAAAGTTTAGACAGATATGAGTGAAACTCAAAGGATGCAAAGTCAGTAAAGGGGAAAAAGGCTTGTAAATGTTCTATTATTCAGAGAATTAATAAAGATATTAGCTTATTATTCAACAATCCAGCTTCACTCATACTACAGTTCACTTTTTCTACCTTGCCAGGAGTATGACTTAAAGACTGTTGCATGTACTTGCAAAAATAAACCCAGGCAAAATTGCAGGAGTCTTTCTGGATCATGTTAACTTTGGTTGTTGGTTAAATAACAAAGGAAGAGTTATGGATAGAATTCAGCAACAAGCTTTCATGAGGATAGAGTATCATGCCATGAGCTCAAAAAAGGTTAGTTGTATAAATCTGGGGAATAATCACTCATGCAAAAATCAGAAAATACCTGTACCGAGCCACCATGTCTGTCTGCTGCAAGGTGAGCTCTCAAATGGTGGGGATTTGCCTGCTGGGAGTCCCAAGCTGCCCTGTGGTCTGCCGACTGCCATTTATTTAATGCATATGCCATGCATGGAAGAAGAAAAACCCAATATGTTAAACATCTCATCCTTATAATTTACAAAACATATGTATAAAAGGAAAATTAAAATAATCTTACTATTCTGAAGTAAGAATACATACAGTTATTTATCTCTGAAGATGAAAGACAAATTTTTATTGTTGAACTGAGTAATGATCAGCAATAAATCAAGTTAGAGACATAATATTTTAGAAGTAAAAGGGCTGGGAAGTCATAGATTCCACAGACACTAACTACAAATATTCTAAATTCTCTGGTGCTCCTTTTTCTTTGATGGAATCTTTTCCACTGTTCATAAATGAAAAGTGCCAAGAACCAGGGAAGGAAAACTGACAAGAGTGCACCAAAGGCTGTCACTGTTTTCTTACAGAAGTCCTCAATGGTTCTTACATGAAGAGCTATATTTTAGCAATGTGAAAAAAAAAATAATCCTTAAAATATTGAGATCCTAAGAAATGTGTCTCATTGTATTGTGTTCTGTTTCTATGGTTAAGTGTAACAGGAAAAAATGGCAAAGCTCTCTGAAAAGCGAAAAGCACCATGCCCAATACTGTGAGAAGTAACAAACATTTTTAAAAGTGACAATCCTACAATTATGAATCTCTTTGCTGGTTTTTTTTTCAATTTGGTTCTAATTAAAAAACCTTCTTTTATGAAACAGAGTGAAAATTGTGGATGTTTTTAGATCCCTTGGAAAATCTGTATGGTAATAAGCATAGGCTACTAACACTGAACTAGCAGAATTTAGAACAGTCAATTTCTCTATTTTAGGAACATGCAGAAAGCACTAACAGAAGGAAGAGTTCTTAAAGCATGGTTCAGAATTAGTAACTTTAGACAGAATCACCCTCATTTCATGGATAAAGACACTGACATTCAACACTGTCCTAAGACCAGAGACCTAGTAAAGAGCATAGTGAGGATTCCAACCAGAGCCAGCTTCAATAATGCTACCAAGCTTTTGACACTAACTGCAAATATTCTAAAGTCTCTGGTGCTCTTTTTTTTTTTCTTTCTTTCTTTTTCAACCAAATTCCACAAAATCTTGCCACAAGTGCCAACTATGCTGGGCTAGAGGAAGCCTAAATACACCAGAAGCCAGAGTAACCTTTGTGGAACAGATGTCAAATATAAGTAGAAGGGCATGTGGGAAGACAATTCTGAGAATAAGCTTCCTAAATTAAGCTGTACAGTAAAAAGTTACATAGCTCATGGCATGAAGTTTGCCATCAAAACCACCATAAGAATTCTGTCTTTCCATCACTCTCTAACTGCATAGCCGGATTAGTGGATTTGTAACTAACACTGAAATAAATCAAAGTTGCGACAGCTGTGGCAACTGGCAATAAAAACTATGTGCCCTCCTTCTGTATATATACTAATCCGGACTTAACGTTTTACATGTACCTGTAGCCTCCCTAAACTTCAACCACTGCCTGCTCTGTCTGCAGTCACCACAGTGCTCCGAGCTTTTAAAAAATTCACCTGTTTCCTCTTTTGGACTGTGAACCCTCTCATAAAACACTGTTCAATGATGCACAGGTATTTCAAAACTTTTTCTATGCAAACAACTTTTCTTTAATGAAGAGACTATATATTTAAGTCTCAAATCCTATACATAGCCCTATTCCAAAGGATTCACTGAAACATTATACACACATACAAAATCTTCCCTGCTTTAATGCAAAAAGAACTACAAATAAAACACAGACTCCCCCCTTCGAAAGCTTACATGACCAAACTATGTCTAAAATAAGAAGTTAGAAGCCTAAAAGTCTTTAAGTTATGATGCAATTAAACATTAAAGGCTTTCCTTACTACAATATCCAATAGCTGGAACAGAAAAATTTAGAGAGAACCAATCTTCAGAAACACCCAAACTCTAGTTTAGAAGACACAAACACCAAGTCCCAACTTGTAAGTCCTCTACTTACATAGTTATCTTGTCAGATTATTCAAGCTATCAACTAATTATATTTTATAGTTGAATTAATTCATGAGACTTTCGATTGTGCCAATATTTCTATGTCAAACTTTAAAAACAAATCTTTCTAAATTGGCTATCATACACACTGTTAAATAAGTGCAGTAATATGTAATGCAGTGAAGTATTAATAAATGGTACTCTATCCTTTAGTTTTTATTTTGTTTAAATCATCACTTGAACTTTAACAGGATAAAAGAAGTCAGAATAAAAAGCAGCAGGACAGAATCTAAGCAGGGCTAAACCAAAAAATTTCTAGACATGCTCAGATTCTAGAAGACAGTAAAATTCTTAAGCAAATTGAAAATCCTCCTGCAAAAAAGGACAAGAAAACACTGCTGAAGAACTCGAGATCCATCCATCCCCCAGGAAACAAGAGCTCCTCACTCCTCTTCAGCATCACATGCTTATCTTCAACTCATACTCTGTGCAAAGCGCACTACTTGACTGGTGTTCCTCAAACAAACGTTTATGATTTTTAGCTTCTGCTTTTTCTGTTGCTTGTCCCTGCCCAACTTTTCTGCTCTTCCCTCCTCTGTCTTTCCTCTGTCTCCTGCTCACTACTCTTAAAATCTACTTTAATTACTTGTCTAAAAGAAGTGCATTTACTATGCAGGGTCACTTCAAGACTAAATAAACAAACAACCTTTTCTGTATTAAATATGCAAATGTATATGGCACTTTATTAATATATTTCAAGTGGTATAGTTTATTTCAAAATGTAGTTATTTGTGCATTTACTGTAAAAGTTATGAGATAACAACACCATCCATGAGTTCAGAATTACTGAGAATATATTATATTCTAGAAGTTGACATGTATTATCACTATTTTAAGGGGTGAGAGAACCGGCCTTGAGAAATTAATTTAAATAAGGTGAAACAAAACTACATTCACATTATGTCTGCTTCCAGGGATAAGTGAGCTCTGAACACTGTGCCTATTCAACTCAGTTAAATCATTTTTATAAACTGTATTCTTTGCTTCTGTATTTCTAAACACACATATAAAAAATCACTTTAAACAGCCCAAATTTAATAAATAACTTATTAAACTAACTAGAGAAAGAGCAAACGTTGTTATAATTCTAACTTCCATTCTTAATCACCAAACATGGCTCGGTTTTGACTAATTCTTACCATGAATTAAGAGCTGATGACTATCTGAGACTAGTGTGAGAACTGAAGGTTTCCCGAAAACACGAGTATCAATGCTTGTATATGTGTGTGTGTGTTACCCACTGAACAGAAATGCACATGTTGACAATGAAAGTAACTGAAAGATTTCATATCCATAAAGGCACCAAACCTGGTTTTTAGACTGCTGTATCTTATCTCTGTGTTGGTGTGCTTCTCTGTTCGATGACAGAGCGGGGTCTTGCTGAACTGCACCTACTGGAGTAGGCTAAACAAAAACAACAGTTAGTGCTGGAATAGCCTGCCTGCTTCAGAATTCCCATCTAAACTTTCATTAACTGTTTAAAACAATCAATGAATCAATAAATGATACTGCTAAGCTAGTAAGTCTTCAAGAAGCAATATTATTCTCAAGCACACTGATTAAAAAATACCAGAGAAAACAAAAGGAACAGAGTTACATTTTCAAGTATTTTAAAAACATTTAAGCATTTTTTAATGTATTAACTTTTATGTGAATAAAGTAGTGGCTCTGAACCTTCCTAATGCTACAACCCTTTAATACAGTTCCTCAGGTTGTAGTGATCCTAACCAGAAAATTATTTTCACTGTTACTTTATAACTGTAATGTCGCTATTGTTATGAATCCTAATATAAATATCTGATATACAGGATATCTGATATGTAACCCTTGTGAAAGGATTATGTGACCCTGTGAAAGGGTTGTTTGGCCCCAAAGTGACTCACAGAATGAGAACCGCTGGTTTAAAGGGTCTCCTAATATTCTTATTAAAGTTACTTTCTCATATTAAAAATAAAATGTATTTATAAATCTTATGTCCAAAATTAATAAATAAAATTCATGTATACAAAACTAAAGAAATATTTCTTAAATAATAAAATTATGAACTTAGTATCTTGACCCAGAGAAGCTGTTAAAATTCTTAACTTTGATCAAAGCATGACTGTAAGTTACTGCAGAGAAATATCATAAGAATACTATATAAAAATATTAATTTGATACCAAAAAGCAAATTAAGGCATAAACCCCAAAATAACTCAACACCCTTTTATAAAAAGCAGGAAATCCAGTAATAGAACCTATATAAAATTCCAAGGATGGTATTCCTGAAGAAATGTCCCCAACAGGAAATAAGAGGAACTCCTTACAAACTGCCATCAATCTTCAATGAGTATTCTGTACTATTAAAAATACTGTGAATAGTCTTCTATAATAAGAGCATAAAGTACTCACCAACTGTTTACCAATCCAGTCATATTCATAATCAAACATATACCCTTTGCGATCAAACAAGTCAGTAAAAAGCTTTCTTAGGTAATCATAGTCTGGCTTTTCAAAAAAATCTAGCCTTCGTACATAACGAAGATATGTTGCCATTTCTTCTAGAAAGGAAATAAAAATAATTCTGACTATATATCTCTATAATACTAAAAAGTTAACCAAATTCTATTTCAATTAAAAATTTTCAATTATACCAAAACTAAAAAGGGGGAGAAAGAGGGAATGAAAACAAGAAGTAAGACATTTAGTTTAACTGTCATGTTTGCAACATTTATTACCAAAAGCTAGAATTTTTTTTATGATCTTTGAATATATTCCTCGAATTGCACTAGAGGTTGAATTAGTGGCTCGTGATACATGATTGTTTAATCACAAGGCATACCTCGTGCATATTTTAAAATATATTTAAAACCCTGCTAGAGCCGGTTCACATGAGAGCATTTGCACTCGGTAGCTGTTTCCGTCAGTATCAGCAACATAACTAACTCGCCCATGTGGAACAACATTTCTAATCTTCACCATAAGTTAGGCAGAATGAATGCTGCATTAGTGAGGCTATACACAATTCTCCAAGAAAAATGGAGGTGCTAAGATAATCAGTCCTAAACTTCTAGAACTGAAACCAACATTGTTTAATCTCCCATTTATAGAAATTATAGCAAGAAAGAAAATAAAGTTTACTAGCAAAGAATAAGGAAATACATGCTATTTCCAAGCATTGATTCTATGGCTACTATAATTCCATTACAGAGACAAGCCAGTGACCAGTGATATAAGACCTCGATCTTGAAGGAGGTCAGTCTTCTTTGCAGTTCATGTTGCTGTGCAAGCTACAACAGATATTTAGTAACTACCAACAGCTATGACTGGTGATACAGGCCACTCAAGAGGCTGAAGCAGGAAGGGAGCAAGTCCCAGGCTAACCTGGGTACAGGGCAAGGCCCAGACAGGTCTAGGTAACTTAATAAGCTTCTATCTCAAACATAAAATTTTAATTAACAATTCATTACCATTTTTTATTTTGGATTAAGGAAACTTATTTAAGTAAATTTTTGCTTGTGAGTTGCCATAAGTGCTTAAAGGAAAATTATTTTCAAAATGCATACAATTCTTTAACATACTATTTCCCTAAAGTTAGTAAATAAGGTTTTATAATATTCTGAAAATAAAATTAATATTTTAATAACTTCTGCTAAACCTGATAGAGACCCTAATAACAGTAAACTAAATGGTATTTCAACTTTATAAAAATGAATTGTTAAAGCAAACGACTTAAATTTGTCTTAACATAATTGAAAGATGGAATTTTCTTCATGTAATGCTATCTTGTGGAGCAAACTGTTCCTCTAGTCTATACAGTAATTGTTGACAACTTTTTAATCATTTTTATAGAAGTCATGTTTTTCAAAGCACACAAAAAGTATTTATAAACTTAAACAATGAAAATTAACCTTTTTTCTATGCATAAGCATGTTTCAATTATGAACATCATCACTGTCCATTACCTGGAAAGTTTTCACACAATACTTCTATCGGTGTGGCTCGTTTCGTGTCTCCAATTTTCTGATACCTCTCTTTTAATGTGTCAGCCTGAAGGAGGAAAGAAGAGTACAACAATGTGGTGTTTTAAAAACTATTTAGTTGTACCAAAAAGCCTTAATACAGATTTTGTGAATTCCAATTAAGAAATACAAAAAAAAAAAAACAATTACCTTTAAGCCTTGCCAAGGAAGACTGCCTCTCAGGAAGTACATGAACATATGGCCTAAGGCTTCTAAATCATCTCTTCTACTCTGTTCTGAAACAGAAGAAGAATATGACATTTCACTTTCACCTACCAGCAAGATACACAAATGGAGAATAACTATTTCTAAGTTTACTACATAGGTGTAAAATATAAGTTTGCTATATATAAACAACAAAATCATATATAAACTCCTTTTACAGACTGTCATCTTTAAAATATGCCATGACATCTTTAGTGCTACTGAAGCACTTGTTTATGTTTAAGTTAACAAGTTACTTGTTTAGATACCTACTCATGGAAATAAAGGCCAATGGAAAGAGGTTTAATGGTCAAATTGAATCTCTGTATCTTATAACTCCATCTTAAGAGTAATAATAGAACATGCTAATGGTTCTGAGAAGCTGTAGAGTTTAAAGTGCTTAATGTTCTGTAAGCCTAAATTTCCTAAACACAGATGAACACAAAATACGTAGCAGATAAATGACTGACACTAACAAACTAAGAATCTGGAAGCACACAAATATTTTAATATGTTGTCACTGACATTAAATTGAGATTTCTTGATTTTTAAAAATAATACAAAGATGCTAACAAAGAAGAAATGCTTTTTAAAAGTGTAGCATGCAAACTAGCCACGTTACTTTCTGTTATTCTAAATAATGTTCAATGCTTCTAGAAAAGCAAACTTTCTGAGTACTGACATGCAGTAAGATGAAGGGTCAGGAAACAGTTGAATTTCTACCCTGTGTTCCCACAGCATTTGCTTCAGTTTACAGATAATGCTTACTTACATACTGTCCTCAGTATCTGTCACCTAGACTGCATGTTAGAGGAGCTAGCTCATTACCCTCACAATACAGTAATGGCCAGCAGAGAGCACACTCTGGATGCTTAGGTTCTGGGAGTCTTAAAAAGGAAAAGTAATATAAAGAAAACATTATTTACAAACTCCAGATGGGAATTAAAACATTTTGGAAACTTTTAAAAGCTCAAAGAAGCCGGCCTCCTGCTGGTAGCTGACTCCTTTTATATAGAGCAGAGGTTATGTGCATTTTAAATGCTTAGTAGGTGATACTGAAGTTCAGTCAGGTTTGCTAATTACTGGAAGGAAAAGATCTGCTCTAAAATACACCCTTGACACCATACCTGCATAACTGTCACCACAATCAACAAGTTTCCCAGAGACTCCAAACAGCTCAGCGACCAGTGTCCCTTTCCACTGCCAACCTCTAGCCTCAGGACCCCACTTAATTGCTTGTCATTCTACATTAGATTTCATTTTCATACAGTATGGATTATACAGTACAGATTCATATCTGGATTCTTTCCCTCAGTATCTTTTCATGGTTCGCCCATACTGCTCCCTGCATCAAGAGCTCACTGCTTTTCTCGAGGACAACCACAATAAGTCCACCTAATTCATCTAAGTAGGCTCCAGTCTGAGGCCTCACTACTGAGAAAGGGAGACAATCATGAGCATCCTGAATCTCTGTGTGACCACTTATTTTCCATCATCCTGAGGAAATCCTTAGGAGATTATCACAACATCATATGGCATGTGCACTCCGCTTTGTAAGAGACACTTCTGAGGTATACTGTGGAAAGACTGTGTGCCATTTCAAATCTCCACCAACAATAGATTGCCAGTTATTTCAGAATTTAACACTGTTGCTCTTTTACATTTTACCCAGGTCAGTATCTATGACATGTAAGCTTAGAGTGGATAGACAGTATCTTACTGAAGACTGATGCTCTTGGACGTCATTCATGAACTGCACATGTGTGTGCTGTATTTTCATAAAGTCTACTTTGTCACAATTTTTTCTCTTACTATTCATACTGGCTTATTTGCAATTCAAAAAAAAATCTCTGACTACACATGAGACCACAGATTTTCTTCTGTTTGTCTAACGATAGATTTTATAGTTTGGGTTCTTATATTCAAATATATACTTTGAAGTAAATTGTTTTTGCTTTAGGTATGGAATAAAAAATAGTTCCATTTTTTTTTTTGTTTGTTTGTTTGTTAATAACATCTGGCTATCCTATTTTTTGACAAGACATTCCCTGCCCCCAAAACTGTTTCTGCATTATTCTCAAAATTCAGCTGGCCATCTATGTTCAAATTCTGGACTTTATATTCTGACCACTATCTGTCTTCATATCAATATTATACAAAATAAGTAGGGCATGGCTGGCGGGAGTGTGTGGGTGTGTGATATTTAAAGAGGTCAATGACAGAAAAACAGAAATTCAACAAGAAAAACTAACAAAAGAAAAAGTTGATTATTTGAAAGCTTAAATAAAATAATTAACCCTCTTATTATTAAAAAAGCACAAATAACAGTAATAGGAGCAACAAAAGGGGCATCAGACTAGATCTTACAGACATAGAAAAAACTGATTTAAAAAAATTCTGAACTTCGCTGGGTGGTAGGAGCACACACCGTTAATTCCAACACTTGGGAGGCAGAGGCAGGAAGCCACATGAGTTCCAAGACAGCCAAGGCTGTGCAGAGAAACCCCTTCTCAAAACCATAAAAAGAACCAAACATCATGCCAACTCAACTGAGATAAAACAGACAAATACTTGTAAGATTTATTAATTACCAAACTGCCTCAAGACAAAATAAAAAACTCTATGCCAATAAAAGGAAATTTAATTTTAATTTTAAACCATGAGTTGAAAAGATGGTTCAGTGGATAAAGATCTTGCCATGTAAGTATAAGGACCAGAGTTCAGATCACTAGAACCCATCCATATGAAGCTGGATACTGTAGTACACGCATTTGTAATCTGCCAATGATTAGATGGAATGAACAGAGAAGAATTCTCGAGGTTTCCAGGCCAACTAAGTTGACCTATGCAACAATGAACAACTAGAAACCCTGTCTCAAGCATGAAGTCAAAGATCAACACCTTAGTTTGCCTATACTCTGACCTTCACAGACATGTGGGACCACCATGTACTATTGTGTAGCAGTTTCTTCTGAACTGAATGAAACCTTCCTTTCATGAAATGAGAAGGGACTTCATGATTGGGAGTTAAGCAAACTTCATGTGTCGGGGAAAGCTGGTATTTGCAAGAGTTGCCAAAGAGTCCCACCAGAGTGACAGAAGCAGTAACCGGCTGCTGGAGAAGATGCTGTCTAGCTAAGTCATCGAGGTCTCTCAGACCTGTTGAGCAGCCTGGAAGCTACACAGAAAGCTTCAGAGCCACTGCTTTCCTGAGTCAGTCATCATCTGGGCTGGAGTTGGCTTTTTGGTCATGTAGCTGCTTTTGATTCATCTTGCTTCTGAAAGTAGTTTCTCACACATACTCCTGCTAATAGAACCAATAAAAACTCACTGGTTCACCAAAGTGGACTTCAGTGCAACTGTTAACTTTGATCTGTTGTAGGTTTGCTTTCTGGGATGAGCAGACCTCACATTAAACACTATGTGAGTGTTTAATCTCCCCCAAAAAAGTCTCTCACATAATCTGTAATCTGTGCCCTTGTATGTACATACATGCCCACATGCATACAAAACACACACACATGCATACACACACATACAACACACACACACTATATACACACAAATGTTTTTTAAACTAATTAAAACATTTTGATACATCTTAAAACCTTACCTAAATATGAGGTATGCCTGGCAAATTCTACTAAAGGCAAGAAGTATCAGGTCAACAAAACTTAGAAATAAGAGTTCTCAACTCATACCATCCTGTGTCAGGATGTCACTGCACAACGTCACTATAAGTAACAAAAAATCATAAGGTATTTCTCATAAACATGCATAAAATCCTTAAGAAAATAATGTTCCTTGACAAAAAGTAATCATTACCCTTAGAACATAAGGTTGACTTAACTTTCAAAGGTGAATCTATGGGGACTGGGCAGACAGCTCAGTGGGTAAGAGTGCTTGCTCTGTAAGCAAGAGGCAGTTTGGACTCCCAACAAGTACATAAGCCAGAAATGGAGGCCACGGCCTACAACCCCAGGACTTGGAGGCAGAAACAAGCAAGACCTTCCTAGCTAAAAAGAAAAAAGGCAAGTGGCCAATTCCACAAGAGACTTACTTCTGAGGCAATAAAGAACAGCCCTGATGCCATGCTATGACCTCCTCATGTGCTGAATAGTTGCACACTCATATACGTTTCACACTGACACACCCCTAATTAAAATTTATAAGATATAAATTGTTCAATTATCTCAGAAATACAAAAGGTACTTGAAAAATCTAGCATATATTCATCATAAAAATTCTCAGCAAGGGCTGGGGAGTGTCTTAGTGACTGTGCATTTCCTAAGTTGCACAAGGCCCAAAGCTTGATCCTCAGAATACACAATATTAACACTATTTTAAATAAAAACTCAACAAGTAAGTTACAGACATTTCTTTATCCTAAGAAAAAACACTATGAAAATCTGAAACATTCTTTTTTCCTTGTTTGTTTCATTCACTGTATTCTATGTGGTATTTAGGATTGGACCCAGGGCCTGGGGACACCAGACAGGCATTCTAGATCTGGGCTAAGCTCCCAGTGCACTGTTTTCATTTTTCCGCTCCTGGTTTGTTTTTCACTTGAGACCAGTTCTCATGAACTTTTCCAAAATGGCCTTGAATTTATACTTTGAATTTAGCCTTGATAGGCCTTAAATTGTGACGTTACTGTCTCAGACTCTACTGTACTTTGTATTCTATTCCTGGAGCCATTAGATGTGGCCTAACATAGATTTAAAATATCTATTTCTTTCATTCTTTCTAGTCATTATCATATGAAAAATTCTTGCCATATAACAAAGCAAGAAAAATGTCATTTAATTATTGAAATGTATTCAGGGTACAGCAAGACAGCACAATGAAGCAATCTGACTCTAGCACCCACATAAAAGAATGAGAGACTAAACTACACAAAGATATCCTCTGACCTCCAAATGAGCACTGTGGCATGTGCAACCCCCACACACATACATATGCATAAAATAAGTATAAAAGCAAAACGTTGATATACTAGCCATGAGCAATCAGAAATTAAATGTAAAAACCAGCATCTTTACAACAGTATCAAAAACCCAGATAATATAAAAAGACAAATTTACCAATATATAAGAGAGTATATGAGTTTGTGTATGTGTGCTCGTGTGTAAGTAAAATAGCATATGATTACAAAGACTTGAAAGAACTGACTCCCTCAAGTTGTCCTCTGCCCTTCCAAATGCAGGCAGTAACATGAGCATTCCAATATACATATGAACAGCCACCAACATACATATGAAAAATAAATATGTGATACACTTACACACATAGTATATATGTATAAAGTTTTAGCCTCACAATAGGATTCTTTGTTAAAGAAACACCACAAAAAGCCATTTCTATTCCAGAGTACTTTAGTTACCAGTGTCAACAAAAATGATCATAAAGTGATCTCGCCTACATCACTCCATCAAAGGACAGTATTAGATTCACGATCTACGAGACATTATAAATTCAAGCCATAAATAGAACCTAGTAAAGTAAGCCCACTATTAAAATTCAATCCAAAACCCCTTCTACCTTCATAATTGCTTTCTTTGTGTTCTTTTACCAACTGACACCTGGAAATAAATGTCACCAAGTGGGAAGTAATACAAGTCACAAGGTTTCTCTTTGAAATAGAGTAACTGAGGCACACACTCCAAGTCTGTAAGATAAGTCTATTACATGAAAAAGATCCCTCCCAGGTTATCAGGTACTTATTAAATCCTGTTCACATTTTTCTAAAGCATTTAACTGAATAGGCCTGTTTAAAAATGGGTATTTCCCTCAAAGTCAAGATTATGTAATTTTTAAAAGATTAGAAGTGGAAATTTAAGTACAGTTAAAATTTCTTTTAAACAAATTCAAAGAAATTTAAGCTATATAATTAAACTTTCACCCATTAAAATATTATGTATTACATATGCATAGAATGCTGCATTGTCAAGGCCTCATATACATCCATGTGCCATATATCATACATTTCAAAGTTGTAACTTCACTGAAAGTAGAAATTATTACCTCGTATTTAGTGTGTACATTCAGAAAGGTTAAGTAACTACCAGAACTTAACAGGACAGAATTCTACATAACTTCATGCATCCATTCACTTGGAAAAACCTAACAATGAAATCAAGTTTGCTGCAAACCTTCTGCAATTCTTTTCTATTAAAAAATCAATATTACTTTTCTCCATTTAGATATGATAGTACTATTCAATTATCTGTAATTGTCCATATCAATTAAAATTTAATTTTGACTAGAAAGACTTTTTCATCAACTCAAATTTATCTTGTTCAACACAGAATATGCCAAAGACCTCATTTGAAAGTAGGAATCTATTGTGTATGTATATATTATCAAACATAAACTTATTACTGCATTTCCTATTAAAAAACAACAAAGGCTAACGTGCAAATTGGAAGAGAACTCAAAGAATAAAAACTCCTCAAGAGAATATAAATTATTCTTTGTAAATGAAAAAACATAAAAAAAACTACTATATATAAATAAAGGTTATGTATAGGGGCTGGAAAGATGAATCAATGATTAAGAGAGCTTGCTGTTCTCCTAAAGGACCAGAGTTCAATTCCTACCACCACAATGGGCAACTTAGAACCACCTGTAATTTCAGCTCCAAGACCCCTCTTCTGGCCTCCTTGTATGTAGGTACTCCTATACAAACACACATGCACATACATAATTTAAAAAGAAAAGTAAATCTGTTTTAGATGGCTTTACTTAATATTTCCTTATAAAATGTTTTAGTAGTTTTCTCAACCCCACAATACCCAGAAATACATTTGCCACAACATTCACTGAGCTCACACTTTTTCAAATTACATAATAAAAATGAGATTTGGTATTTTTGCAATGACAATACAAGGTCAGGGCATGAGATTACATGCCTGGAAGCCCAGCATTCAGAAGCCTAAGGCAGAAGAATGCTTAATTCAAGCCCAGCCTGATAAATACAACTGAGTTCCAAATCACCCTGGGTGGGAAGGTGGGTTCCAGGCCACGCTGGGAGACAGAAAGGCCCACCTCAACATACAAAACAAACAATTATGAGCACACTGTGCAGTCACCACTCCCTTGGCCCTCATCTACAACCTAACACTATCAAAAAAAATCTAAAACATGGAGATTTCTGAGAATCACTCCAGTGTATAGTCACTTAATTCAAGTTCTTTCTTAAAATTTCTCTCAATTTAGATATAATTCAGTAAGTCTGGCTTCTAAGTTAATAGAAAAAAATCAAAATAAAGGAAAAAAAACAGGTGCTGCAGCAAGGAACTACATACAAGTAAGATGGCAAAAGTAGGACAAAATTGATAGACAAAAGTAAAAAGCTCCAAAAACTAAAAATAAAGTGTATTCTCTCTAAGCTTATTTGTGGGGGGAAGGGAGGGAGGGGGAGGGAAGACGGAAGGAGGGAAGGAGGGGGAAAAGAGAGAGAGAGAGGGAGCATATGAATACTTCAGTAAGATTTTTAAAGAAGGCAGAAAAGTGATCCGAGAATTTTAAAAAATGAGCCTCAAAGCCACTGACAACTGTTTTTTAAAAACTATTCAAAAAGAGACATCTAATTAGAGCTGACATAACTCATCATCAAAATACAATGAAGCAGCAGCAGGTGGAGGTTTCATTAAGTGGACAATGGAAATCCCTATCTGTCACACAGCTTTCTGAAGATGCCACTTTGGACAGTGACGTAAGCAAGGAGATAAAAAGTAAGCAAACCACTGCATTTGTCTTCTGAGCATAAATGACCTTGTGCCATATCAAGATCAACAGATATTATGAGACTAAAAATGAAAGACTATGCAATGTGATTTTTATACTATTCATCTATAATACACTGGAAACATCTCTTTCTGACTAAATCTGATGCCTCAAAAGTAATCACCAAAGGTCTGGGTATGCAGTTCACCAGTTGCATGCTTGCCTAGCAGATTCAAGGCCATGAGTTTGACCCTCCAGCGTGTGAAATGCAAAGAAAAGGAAAGACGGAAAGAAGGAAAGAACAGGATGGAAAGGAAGGAAAGGAGACAGGCTAAGGAAGGAAGGGGGATTGTTAAGAACTAGGTAAAACTGTGAAGGCTTCAGTCAGACACATATGAAGTAAAAATCAAGTTTTCTCTGTTAGATCTTTCTCCCTCCCTCCCTTCCCTCTCTCCCTCCCTTCTCTCTTTCTTTCTTTCTTGGTTCCTTCCTCTTTGCCAAATCTCATATTTCAAATTCAACAAATATGAGACACACATGTCACAAACATCACCAACTCACAGAACGTACAGAACGCACTCACACCACTGGATTCTCATTGGTTCACATTAGGAATCATGTGATCTGGCAAACACCTCCTCTATCAATGCTACCCATCTACATTAGACTGAGTACACAGAGCTTTGAAAAATACATCTTTATAGCTTTTGTTGTTTGTAGATTCCTACAACAGTTAAATGCCACTTCCCCAACCTCCGAAGGCCTTTCTCAACAATACTAAAAACTCACTTTGCCTGTTCTACAAATAGAAAGCTGCTACATATACCATTGTTCACACACAAAAAAATTAGCCTATAGGGAAGTTGTGACCTCATGTCTTAAAATAAAATAGTTGTGAGGCGTTGTTAGTTATTTTGAAATAGTCTGTAACAACTCCCATGAAAGGAAAATTACTCAAAGACAATGCACATACAAATATGGGTGTGACTGGTTTTAAAAGAGGCTATCTAATTGTGTTTTAAATCTGTCAGGATAGTTTGCTATTGAAAAGATTTACCAAAAATATTATGTGAATAAAAGTTGTCTTTTATCATTTCATGTCTCAAACTGTACTTAAAGGCTTCTGACATTTTTTTCACACATTTCAGATGTGCACCATGCATCAGCCAGGCTGTCAGCAACACGCTAAAGGTTAATGAGTTCAGAACTGAGTAGCAGAGCAGAGACACACAGTCTGTAATAATCAAGTCTGAGGAAAGCTGGAAGTTGGATTAGACAGCTTGTGTGGTCCTGCCTTATTGTATACCTTAAGCAATGATGACCAACATTAGACTGCTGTACATTCCTGGCTAGTCCTTCTGATTACGACGGTAGGATTGGAATCTAAAAGCAGAAAACCAAGTCTGCACTTCCACACACAGAATGATTTCAGAAAAACTTACTGAAAATACAATTTCTAAGAGAAAGACAAACACAACTCAGTGTAAACAAATATATCATGAATAAGACCTCAACCACGATCTCATCTCATACAAAAAAAAAAATCTAGATAAATCACAGATATAAGAAACCAAAATCACAAGACTTCTAAGGAGAAACACAAAATAGAGCTGCAGGTTATATAGTGTAAATATTTGCTGATACACTATATACCTAAATATTTTTGCCTTATCAACATAATTTTTGTTTCAATTTTTTAACTCTGAAAAATAATTACTGTGTGTAGTAAGCTTGCTTCACCAAAGTGTCATCTGGCAATTCTGAAGCTATTTTCTGAGTAGCCTGGCTTTCAAGCACTGAATAAATAAGTAGTGATGAGCAGACTTCTCAAGGTTAGCAAAAGAAAATCAAAGGGGAAACAAATATTGACAGGGTGTACTACCTTGTAGTAAACAGACCAAAACTCAGGAGTACCAGAATAATTCTGAACCTTTTCTAGGACTGTAATAGTAAGTACATGTGTACATTTGTATACTATATAGGCTTTTTCTGTGTATATGTATACATATATTTATACATTTCCCAGACCCTAGTGGTAATACCAAAGCATAGCAAGAAGAAACCCATTGGCCTGGTCTTTAAATACTACCATTATCAAATTAAGAGACCCAGGACATCTTATGGGCATGACTGGCTGTACACCTGGAATAGAGAAACTACAAAACTAGAAAGTGCTCAAAGAATACTATGAATGTTGTCAGGAGGAGCCAGCATTGAATGAGCAACCGGTGGCCAAATGTGAGACCCTCTGGCCATCAAAATAAACAATGGTAGCAATGTATTTATTAAATAATTCAAAATCTAAGAGCCACAGTCTGCACAAATGCAAGTCAATAATTGGGTAAAAAGTAAAGTTTGTGATGTCAGCTTATCAGCTAATAAATATGTAAGGAACAATGGACAGAGAAAAATCAATACATGATAACTCTACTAGGTAAAAATTTATTAAAGAGCCTTTCCTGGTGACACAGGCCTGCAATCCTAGAATGTAAGAGGCCAAAGAAAACTTACAGCTCAAGGATAGTCTAAGCTATGAAGCTACACCTTATCTTTAAAAAAAAAAAAAAAAAAGAATAACATGCTTGCATAATTTCAAATATCTACCTACAACAACATACTTTTTAGTTACCAGGGAACACTCACTTTCCTGGAGAAACTCAACAGACATCATTCTAATTAAGTGAATAGATTCAACTGGATTTACACCAACTGACTCCTGACAGAATACAAGAACACAAGACTTCTTTGCTTTTTCATAAATGTGCATTAAACAAGCATACCAATAAATAATCATAAAAAAATGACCCAAACTGAGAATATTTTTAAAAGATTATCTTTGCTCCTAAAAATTATTAAGATTAAGACCTAAAGGAGAAGAAGTATTCCTGGTTTTAAAAAGAGAGAAACTAAACCTATGCAATAAATAAAATACTGTCCCAATCGGATCCTGAATCAAAAAAGACATAATACTTTATGGTTATTATTTTACTCTTTATATACATAGAAAATATATTTTTAAAGTTAATAACTTGCCCAAAGTCATACTAGTAGGAAAAAATAATCTAGAAGCCCAGTCTGCCTGCCTTTACAATCTCAGTAAACACATTCACGTGCACTAAATTCAGTTAAAATTGGGCATTGCCTGGTATTATTTAATAGAACTACTTAAATGGATCCCTCAATTGTATCAAAGGTTGGACATTCCAAGTTATCACAGGAAAGATTTCCCCTATCCCAGACCTCATTTTCACAGTATTACCAAACTATAAGTGAAAGAAAACCATAGGTATATAGTGAATGAGAATCACAATGCAGGCTACTTTAATCTGCAAACACTGACTCACACCGCTGCCTTGGCTACAGACCCAGGCTCCCACACTCAGAGCATGCTCACATACCTTTCCCTAGATGTGTGTTTATGCTCATGTATCTGGCTGTTCCAGTAAGGCTTTTGTGTTCTCGGTATGGTATATGTTTCTTTGTCTCTGGATCAATATATTCCTTTGCCAACCCAAAATCTATGATATGAATGACTTGCTGGGCTTTGTTTCCCGGCCGTCCTATTAAGAAGTTCTCAGGCTTCACATCTCTGTATATCAAGTTCTTTGAGTGGACATACTCCATACGAGAAATCTTAGTGGGAAAAAGAGAAAATAATTTTTATTTTAGACTTTCACTAACAATCAAAATCATGATAAAACCAAGACAGGACTTTCACAATAAAAATAATGTAATAAAGAAAACAATTAGAAACTGTTTCAAACCTTTAGAGGTAACATGGTGTGAGTCTTTAGTTCCTTAACAAACATATACCCACTAATGACTTTAGTCTTTGCTGTTACAGTCACAGATAAATGAAAGTGTCTGAATTTTAGGAATGCATTTCCTTTCAGTAAGTCAAACTCAATCACCATTTTCAGAGGATGCTAGATTACAAAGCTAAAAAACTTTTAAGACCTAAAAATAAATCTCAAACTCAAAACTAAAGACACACCCACAATGTTAAAGTTATTCTTCTTCAGTTCAACAATCAGGCAATTTTTATAATAAAAAGAACTCAGGACTGTAATTTTACCTTTAAAAAAATTAGCATCGAAAAGTTAACATTATTTAGTATTTTTTCAAAGTAGATTCCCCCCACAGTATTAAACATTTTAAAATCTTGAAAATGGAAGCTTTTGAATTCCAACTATAATAACAAAGTACAATTATATTAACCATTTTTCAGATTTTCAAATAATGTTTACCATACAAAACAGCTAAACAGAACATTAGATATAAGGTAACTATCCCATTTGTGACAATCCTGGTTAATAATGCCATGTTAGTATACAGCACATTGGCCATTCTAGTGTGTTTATTAAAAAACTGTGGCTCACACTCCCATGGCACATGTCTTAATTAACAATATCTTATTAACATTTTCAAAGTCACGAAAAAAATTTTAAGCATCTAGTGTGCTTTTTTAATGGTTTGTTTGTTTGTTTATTTTAGGTATATTCGTGCACCACCATTGCTATCTTCAGACACGCCAGAAGAGGGCATCAAAACCCATCACAGATGGTTGTGAGCCACCACGTGGTTGCTGGGAATTGAACTCATGACCTCTGGAAGAGCAGCTGATTCTTAACCACTGATCCATCTCTCCAGCCCCAGTCACAAAAAATTTTAATGTAGTTTTTAATAATTGTATGTTACTTTATAACTATTCATAATTTATCCAATTCACCCTGTTAGTTCTATACTATAGGGCATTTCTCACTATTTTACAATTTTATCTATTTCTGTACAAAAGATTATATGTTATCTAAGTATTTCCAATATAAATTTGTAGAAGTAGAATTAATAATGAAGGGAATAAAAACAATTTCAAACTTCTGAAGTATACTTATATTAGCATTTACATCAAACTGTCTAAAAGTTATCTCAACTGTTTTCTGATAGGTTCCCTGAAATTTAAATACTGAAGTATATCCCTCATCTGCTTGTTTCTTCTTTTATTAGGT
Source organism: Arvicanthis niloticus (assembly GCF_011762505.2). Classification (NCBI taxonomy): domain Eukaryota; kingdom Metazoa; phylum Chordata; class Mammalia; order Rodentia; family Muridae; genus Arvicanthis; species Arvicanthis niloticus. The sequence goes on from NC_047671.1 coordinate 34,640,024, forward strand.
CATTAATGTCAACTTCCAAGATTAAGAACTCGGTTTCTGAGGTTTCAAAGTTTTCATCTTATACAAGAAAAGATTATTAGAAAAACCTTAACCTTGAAATGAGCATTCTGTCCTTAAAAAAATTAAAATATTGATTTTACATTCTATACAGACTAGAAAGACACTATAATAAGAAAAAATAATTTCTATCACATGAGTTCACATGAAAAAGTCAAAAAATCTTTAATGGAACTTTTAACTTAAATGTATGAAAACTTTAACAAATGTTACAGGTGATGACAATAATACCAGGAGGCAGGAGGCAAAGGCAAGAGGACCAGCAGTTTAAGACCAGGTTACACTACACAGGGAGTTAGAGACCAACCCCAGTCACATGAGATGAGGTGGGGGAGGAAGAGAGACACAGAGACAGAGGCAAGGAGGGGGAGATGGGAGAGGAAGAAGAGGGAGGGAGGGAGGGAAAAAGGGGGAGAGAGAAACATGGAGGACTGGAGCAAAAAAGGGAAGGAGGAGGGGAGATTGAGGGAGGGAGGGGGAAGTGACTGAGGAAGGGAACCTGTAACCAAAGAACTAAGCAGTTGTCCAGGTAACTTCAAGCGCTCTGCTGCACTTACCAGCTGTATCGCTATCATGAGAACTGTTTTTAGAGAAAACGTTCTATCGCAGAGGTCAAACAAATCTTCCAAACTAGGTCCCAGCAGTTCCAGCACCATAGCATTGTATTTACCACAAGGGCCAAAATAGTAAACTTGAGGTATACCATCTAGGAGAAAGGAAAAAGCTATTTAATAATTTCATCATTTTAAGTACTAAGCCTTTTCCCCAGAAAACCAATAAACAATATTTTTTCTACTTTTAAACACTTTAACAGTAAATTTATTGCTCTAGAACTACACTACACATTTCTGATTAAAGCTCCTTCTCTAAACCCACTCCTTGATGCTCACATGGTAGGCCAGCTGCACCTGTACTGATGCTGTGTCACTGAGCATCATATAAAGAGTATTTTATTATCTCTCTATAATGTCATCTTCTGAGCTTTAGCCTTTTTTTTTTTTTTTTTTTTTTTTTTTTTTTTTTTTTTTTTTTTTTTTTTTTTTTTTTTTGTAGTTCCTACTATTACTGAACAAAGTAGTCACTGCTGTCTTTAAGAAGTCCATGCTTGGCATCCTGCTAAGATCAACACAAATATCTTCTCTTAGGTATGGGGAAATTTATAAGATTTCATTCACCCTTAGAGTTAGAGGAATGTATGTGGGGATATATAATACACACACATGCATACACACGAATAATGTCAGCAGATCTTAAGGTAATCAAAAGGCAGACTGTGTGTCTAGATGGGTCTAACCTTATCATCTTTAAAAAGCAGCTCAGGAAATCAAAAGGAGCGAGAGCTTATCCAGGTAGCCTTAAAGAAACAAGCCGCATGTTACGAAGAGATCCACATGCCAGGTAGAAAGCCTCTAAGAACTGAAGGCTTCAATCCTATACTCATTAGAAATTGAAGTTGGGGGACAGGCGTAGGATGTGGGGTATGGGTTGGGGACCAGTGAGGAGACAAGGATGTTCTGCTTCAATGTAGAACAGTCCACAGCCCAGACTCACACCCTGATTTTAGCACTGCTACTCTCAACAGCAGCTGAGTTCTCTGAGCTAAACTATGAAATAATGATATTTCATGTTTTAATACATTAACAATTCATTTAAGTTATATAAAATAACAATAAACTCAAAGTCTGACATTCTTTATTTTTAAAAATAATAAATTTCCAATAAATACCTATGTATTGAGTGACCTCTTTATCTTAATACTGCATATATAAATGTTTCATGTGAAGAAATGAAGCTCTTTTACCACAAATACTTGCTTTCTTTTCAAATGATTTGGAAAGGTTTTTGGTTTTGTTTTGGGGTTTTTTGTTTTTTTGTCTTTTTATATACAGTTTAAAGCAAAATCCTTTCCATTCTTTTTAATGAAAACTTTTGGGAACAGGTTAATTCTTGTTAACCCTATAAATCTGAGCACCAATTACTGTCAGGGCAGAAGAGACAACACTGAACTAGAAGGCAACACAACCACTTCTCAGTCTGCCTGACTATTCATCACTGTTGCTAGGTGTCACTCAGCCTCACGTGGGTCTCAAGAGCAGCAGTCTGGGCAAGAGCTGCATGTTTCAAGTGTCAAGATGAACAGCGCAACATGACACGGAGGGATGGAATACTACAACTGCGCAGGCACAGAAACAAGTGCACATGCACATGCACATTCTCTCCAGAAAAAGCCACCACCCTCCCTGTCTGCCAGCACTGCACACGCTGCCTACTTGTAAGCAACTCTACTCTAGTCACTCATCATACATGGTAAGACTTGCTAAAGCTCACTGCAACTAAAGTCCTGCTTTGACTAAAATAAATCATACATAGTGAGAGTTTAGAGCTATAATCAAAACCCAGAACTGCTTTTCAATAGCTCTCAGCTACAGTTTTTAAAGTTCTTCCCACAATAGTATTTTCTCCTCCACTGCACTGGAAGTTGCTAATCTCTATGTTCTCAATTTAACAATCTCTAGGAAAACATTTCACTCTAGTTTGCTCCTTCTCAGCTGTAAAGTGTAACTACATTAGAGCATCAGTATTTGCCAGAAGTATATAGGACATAAAAATGAACAGACTCTGAAGTTCCTTAATGACAGGACGACAAGTAGGCTTCTCTACTTCCTTCTGATTCACCAATCACATTCTAATACTTACAAGCTGTAGAGCACTGGTCTCTGAATAAAGTATCAAAAACTGTGTTATTGCATGACAGTACTTTCTGTCAATTGTTTTCAGTGCTTTCCAATGCTACCCAAAATGGAGAAACACTTATGGAACATCACTCTTTATTCACTAAACAATTGTGAGCATTGATGATATCTTAATAGACTGACTTAGGCATCATGCATATAAAAGCATGTAAGATACCATAACTGAAGCATTTGCCCAGAAATCCAAGTTGGGTTAACAGTAAAAAATACACCAATGTAACTCACTACAATAACAGAATTGGAAGGGGGGAGACCATTTTATGATGCAAAGAAAACATCTAACACAACTTTCAGCAGAATCTGAAACATAAGCTGTTTAAGTCAAATAAAAGCTATAATCAACTGCAAGCTAGCACCATACTTAACGGTGAAAGACTGACGTCCACTTTGAGTTCAATTCAACAGTGCTTTAGCAGAACACAGAATAAAAATGAACTCCCCCATGGTAAAGTTCCATGTTACCAAATAATTACACTTGTTTTATCTGACCTGTCAAGAAACCAGGAGAAAACTTCCAGAATGAGATAGTTTCAATCAGAATGATGTTTAAGTTCCTTCTGCTTTAATCCTTACTCAAAGTGATGTAACATAATTTGGCATTATAAAAAAGGATGTATCTACTGTTTTGTCTCCCCTCTATTACCTTATGAGGGAAGTAACTGAAATACCCGTCTGTTTCACATGCCTTGTTTCTGGGGGGTGAGGTGGGGTTGTTTGTTTGTGCCTTTTTCTGTAGATAAAACCACTCTCTTCTGCTTAGTTCACCAAAATACTTAATTCTATTTTATGGAAATAAGTGTTACAGATCTGTATTACTGGCACCCTACGAAGCTGGGGCAGGAAAACCACAAGTCTTATCTAGGCTGTGTACAGTAAGAGACTTATGCAATCTTTTGTTTTGGTTTGGTTTTCAAGACAGGTTCTCATTATATAGCCTTGGCTGGCCTGGAACTCATTATGCAGGCTGGCCTCCAACACCTGCCTCTACCTTCTCAGTGCTGGAATCAAAGGCATGTGCCACCATACCTGGGGAGAAAAACTGGGCTTGGATTGAATTTTCTTAGTATTTATAAGACCCTGGTTTTGATCTCTAAGGGTGGGTTAAAACAATGTCTACACTAATCTGGGATGGTGACTTACATGCCACCTGTAACTCCAGCACTGAGGAAGTACAAGCAGGAGGATCTGGAGTTCAAGATCATAATACACAGTGAGTTTAGAGGCCAACATGAACTATAAGACCTGTGTTTTAAAAAAAAAAAAAAAAAAAAAAAGGAAAAAAATAAAGTCAACTAAAATTCGAAAACTGTTGAAGCCCTGTCCTTTGACAAGCATAACAAACAAAGCATTCTTGAGAATGCACAGAGAAACTTCAAGACAAACTGACAAAGGTGTTACCAAGGACTCCCCCTACCCAAAAACAATAAAAAATTTAAGCAAGAGGTAATTACAATTTTGTAAACATTTATATCTACTAAGATGACCTTAACTATTTTATAATGCTTAAAGACTATTGTGACAAAATTTTGGTGATAACTATTATCATTCAATTTGGACAGTGAAACATGTCAATATTTGAAATATATGCCTGTCAATAAAACAGTATCTTCCAAGAGATGCAAAATTGCGCCTGGGTAAGTGAATTTTAACACACTTACTCAAGGTGAAAGCCTCTAACTTTACATTGCAACAAAACATTAAGAAACTACCATTTTTCATGCTTTGGTATAGTGCCCTGTTTGAATATAAAATGTCCTTCATACACACACTGAGCTTCTGTATTTGAACACTTGGGCCCTAGTCAATGGTGCTGCTTTAGGAAGTTTCTCCCTAAAGAAGCAGGAACTATGGGATTCACAGATGGATGTAGAATCTGGGGTTGGTTTTAGGGCTTTCTGGTATGTTTCCTCTACAATGAGAAAAGTAACTAATACACTATCAAAAGGGTATTCATCATTTAAAAGCCAAATAATTCACCATGTTTAAACATGAAGTCTGAAAACAACAGTGGCCTATAAACAACACTGGTCTGTGAGACCATTTCAGAGAACAATCACTATTTAAATTCTTTAATGAAGCCATGAGGGTGCTATTTACCTTTCTCACTCTAGTTTTCTAACTAGTTAACAGTAAGTTTTCCCTGAACATGTGCTATCAAGATAAACTGAATATATACGAAGCTGCTGATTTATATCACAATGAACTGAATATAGGAGAGGCTGGCTGTTTTATATTAAACTGAATATTTAAAACATTTGCAAAACACTTAAAGCAGTGACAATCTTCTCATTCATTTATGTTGAAAAGGAAAGTTCAATATTTAAATGTTTCAATTATTATTATAAATGACAATTTGAGAACTTTTTAATATTTACTTGAATTTCTTGTTATGGATACATCCGTTGATACAATCCGCAACAAAAGACCCTTAGCCAAAAATGTCTGAGATATGCCACCTAACAATCTTGGTACTCAAAAGGATCTCAGGCCAAATGTCACAGATGCGCTGCCTAAAGAGACTTGGTACTGTAAGTCCTCTCACCCCAGCAACACAGTGTGTGAGAGAGAGTGAAAGGGGAGACAGGAGGCTTTCTTAGATTTCTTCTTCTTGTTTTGGGAACAGGTCTCATATGTTGTCCAGGATGAGTTCAAACTCGTGAAATCTCCTACCTCAAACTTCTGAGTGGCAGGATCAGAGGTATGGTTAGTATATCTGAACAATTTCTTGTTTGTTAAAAGTTGATTATGAAAAACATGTCAGGAAACCATGAAAAAGATGAATTTTAGATATCAATGATGTTTACAGAACTTATACAATAATCAAAATTCTTCTCAAAAAGTATAATTAAAATCCCATACATTACAGAATCCTCCCAATCATTTCACAGCAAACAGAGCTAAATAAATAACATAAAAGACGGTGTAAGTGGAAGTGTTGATAGCCAGATGGAAACACGAAAAGAATAAAAGTCCTGACTTCTTCACAAGGCAAGATCAAGAAGGCAGAGGGGCAGCAGGAAGAAGGAAGGGAGGGTTTTTCTAATTTCTTAGAAGACAATACTATAAAGTTATTAATTTTAGTTACAGCCACTATTGCTATCACCAAATTATTGTTTAGATCTATATAATTCAAGAAACCTCAAAAAGCCAAGTTACTTACATTGTTTCCCATATGAATATAGAAATATTGAAAGTTACAGATTAATAATGTGATAGAATATAGAAGAGGAGCCAACTGGTGGCAGGAAATGCACTGCAGAGCAGGTACATTAGACTGGAGTGTCACTAGGCCTTCACTGGGAAAGAGCATTCCATGTACAGGAATACAGATGGAAATTTCATGAAGCCATTGTTTTAACTGCTGAGTAGTACTCCACTGTGCAGATGTACCACATAATTCTGTATCCATTCTTCCACTGGGGACATCTGGGTTGTTTCCAGCTTCTGGCTATTATAAATAAGACTACTATGAACATAGTGGAGCATGTGTCCACTATGTGTTATATGTTGGAGCATCTTTTCGGTATATGCCCAGTAGTAGCATAGCTGGGTCCTGAGGTTGAACTACTTCCAGTTTTCTGAGGAACCACCAGATTGTTTTCCAAAGTGGTTGTACCAGCTTGCAATGCCACCAGCAATGGAGGAGTGTTCCTCTTTCTCCAAATCTTCGCCAGCATCTGCTGTTGCCTGAGCTTCTGATCTTAGCCTTTCTGATTGGTATGAGGTAGAATCTCAGGGTTGTTTTGATTTACATTTCCCTGATAACTAAGGATGTTGAACATTTCTTTAGGTGCTTCTGGGCCAATTCAAGATTCCTCAATTAAGAATGCTTTGTTTAGTTCTAGACCCCATTTTTAATAGGGTTATTTGTGGTCTGGAGTCTAACTTTTGAATTCTTTGTATATTTTGGATATTAGCTCTCTATCAGATATAGGGTTAGTAAAGATCTTTTCCCAATCATGAAATTTGATCCTCGGGGAAGTAACTCAGACACAAAAGGACATACATGGCATGCATGTACTCCTAATAAGTTGATATTAGTCAAAAAGCTCAGAATACCCACAATACAACTCACAGACCTTTTAACAAAAGGGAAGACCAAAGTGTGGATGCTTCAGTCCTACTTAAAAGGGGGAACAAAAGAGCTTTACAGGCTCTAATGAGAAGCCTGGAGCCTCCGTCAGGATCTGAGAGCTACAGGCATTCCTTGGTTCATTCACGTCACTCCATCTGTACCCCATGAACACACCCTTTTTTGTGTATGTCAAACATCTCTGCCTTTCTTGTAAAGACACTTGCATTTTGCATTTAGGGCTTACCCATATAACATCCAAGATAATCCTACTAATTCATATGTCTGCCATATGTAAATTTGGGTTCCAGAAATTACCATGTGAATATATTTATAGAACCATTTTACACCCATCATAACGACAGTAAATATTGCTAGAAAGGCTAACATTATGGATACTATTTGCATGACTTAATTAATCTTGTCACAATGTTCTCTACTCATATGACCATCACATTCTCTTTTTTTAAAGGATTATTAAGTAAAAAAGAATCCTTAGGCATGGTTATAAAAATGACTCTTCCTGGGCCAAGGAGGTAAAGGTGTTTGCCACCAAGCCTGACAACCTAAGTTTAGATCCCAACACACAAGCCGGAGAGAGAGAAGCAACAGCAACAAGTCATGCCCTATCCTCCACATGTGCAGCACAGTGTACACCATCTGGAGTACAGTTGCAGTGGACACTTGCCTCCTGACATATGTGCCAGGAAGCCTCATCCTCTGAAAGAGCAGGAAGTACTCTGGAGCTTATCTTCATGCCCAGATTAAAAAAAGAAAAAAAGAAAGAAATGATTCTGTAATCAAATTTAAAATATTATTTCTTGAAACTGAAGAGTTATTATGATAATGATCTGTGTTATTACAAATTTTAAAATTCATATACCTACCTCCAGATCCTAACTGCTTATAGAATCTGTATTCCAAATGCAGCTGTGGTGCTCTGGATTTCATGGGCTCCTAGGCAAACAAGTGAATAAACAAAAGACATTTCAGTTTAAAAAACACTACTAGGTTATAATTCTAAATGTCTAAACATATATAGGCTCTGATATTTTACTGAGTATCTCTATATCTCAAGATCCATATAAAATTAACATTATGCTCAATATCCAATAAATTTATACCATCTACAAACATATATAGAATAAGTATTTGGCCAGAATAGTATCAGAAGAATCAATAGAATTTTTTAAGGTAATTAAATTAAAAACATTGTTTTCTGCAACAAAAAATAAACACAACAAAAAACAAGAGACTAAGTGAAGAAAGGTTAACAGGAAAACTAAGAAGATGCATTGCGAAGGGAAAGTAGGAATGATACAGTATTGAGATCTGATAACACAGTAAGAAGGCTTAGTGGGCACTGGATGGGAAGAGGGCAGTGGTGATCACAAACAACACCCAGATTCAGAAATGAGAACCCCAAGAATGAATGAATGAAAATATATATAATACTGTGTTTCAACCCTCTTAACTAGCTGTGTGACACTTGGAAAGTTAGCTAAGCTTTCTGTATGCTGCAGTTCCTCAGCTGTAAATTAGGGTTAAATTTTTTTATGGTTCCTCCTTCTCTATATATAGGAGTGTGTGTGTGTGTGTGTGTGTGTGTGTGTGTGTGTGTGTGTGTGTGTTTGGATGTATGTGTGTATAACAGAAAATTTAAAGTATAAAGTCATTATTAAACTAGTTTCTTTCACATAGTACTATATTATCCATAAATTTTGATTAACTATCTAAAAATATACAACCTTAAAATGAGAAACAATATCCACTTACACCATCACAACTAAAACTAAAGATATACCTAATCACTGATATTCTCCAGGTTAAAAAAAAAAAGGGAGGGGGGCAGAGGGAATCAGTCCTGGCTTAGTTTAGTAATTTCAGCTTGATTCCAGTACTTCAACAGCAATAATATAATATTACCATACCACCATGTAGCTAGTCACATCACCAAAGCATGTCATTTTCAGTAGTTATGGCAACCAGTTATTATGTGAGTGCAAACACCTAGCTAAGACATCAGTCTTGTAAGCCACAGCAAAACTGAACTAGGCACTAAGACTTGCTTTTAAAATATCAAACAGTGCCTTTATCTCACCAAAATACAGAAATGAGGTATGTCTAGAATAAACATAACATTTTCAAGTGACTATCTTTATAGTTGGTTATAAACAAAATCACCTTACCTATTGCACTGAGATATGATAAAACATCAAACTACACACATGGAAATCAGTAAACTAAGGACCAAAATATAAAACATTTTCTGATCTTCCAATATAGAGAGAATATGGCTGGCTATAGGCCATACTTACCTCAAAACAGAAAAGTAAAAATGTTCCCAATTACCCTAAATTATAAGAAATAAAAATTTTTTTATGTAATGCTGATCACAGCACGTAAAATGAAAAGTCTGGGTGCGGATGTGCACGTCTGACCACTTGAAACACGAAGATCCAGAGTTCATGGTCATTTTCAGCTGCATAGCAAACTCAAGGCCAGCCTGGACTATAAGAAACCCTGCCTAAAAAGACAGTTAGATTAAAGGAAGAATGCCTTGTCCCACATCTCCCAGAAAGGGGCAGAAAAGAGAAATATACAAATAAACTGAAATAAAAGTCCTATATGTAGTGTATACAAAGATGCTGAAAGATGACATGATTTGTATTTACTAAGGCACCAGTGGTGGGGACAGGACAAACAAGTTCTAAATCTGAAAATAACAGGACTTACGGGTCCCACTGGATGAATTAACTAGACAGGGAGCAGTCAACCTAGCAGTGGCTTCTGTCTCTCACACAGGATATACCACCTACACAGAGCTGTTCATTATGGCCACTTCATCACTAGCACAGAACACCACACATTTCTATCCTGGCACACCACATCCAACTCCAATGCCATTCAAGAGGACCCATTCAAATATTGTACGGTTCCTATATGCTGAGTCTCTCTCTCTCCTGTAAGTCCTATATTCTAACTTCCCTTGTCTGCTTAAATTGGCTTTTTATGTAGCCTTTTAAAACTATTTAATGCAGTGATTCAGAACTGGTCAAAGTACAGAGGATAAATACAATTGAGTGTTCAGCCCTAAATAGGACATCAATATCAATCTCCCATAATCCCCTTCATTCCTCCAACCTCAAGGAATATACCCTTCCTGAAGAAGGGACAGAAAGAACTGAAGAGTCAGAGGAGGAGTACTGTACAATGCTGCCTTCTGGACATGACATGGCCACTGTCCTCATGAACTCGGGACAACTAAGGCTGCCTGTACAAGCCCTAGCCCATCAACACTCCAGTATGGAGGAAGGGGAGGGATGCCTAAGGCATTCTCCCTGGCTGATGAGCTATTGGCAGTTGATGGCTGCTGGAGAAGGGAAAGTGAACTGGGGGAAGGGATGTATATGTGTCAGGTTGACCATGCTCCAGTTGATAGTTCAACACCATACCACAAGAATATAAACAGCACTAACTGGACTCAGTGAGCTTTGTTTTGTGTTGTTTTTAAATACACTTGAGGTAGAAGGGGAGAGGAGAGAGGAGAGGGGGAAAACAGAGATGATCAAGATACAAATACATTTATAACATTGATAAAGAATAAACTAGTATTTTTACAACAAAACGATGTTTCCACTAATTGGGGCACGTGAAACCTTAAAAAATGTTAAGACCTTGATTATATTACCTGACTCTCATAAGTGATTACCATAAATCCAATTTAAAACAACAGTGAGAATCTTGTCATATCCCAACCAGACTTTATTATAAAGTCAGAGACTAGACCTTGAAACCAGCAGGAAATCATTTGGATAAGCCCAGCGTAAGCCCCATGTGCCTAAGTAATGCCAAAGCCCAACTGTCTATCTTCATTTCGATGTAAGGATGGGAAATGCACACACTTCAAGCAGTAGGGACTTTCCACTGCAGTTCAAAAGCTTTCTTTCTTTTTTTTTTAATTTCCTCCCACTGCCTCTTCCTCTAGCAGTCTGACTCATACCACCCTAATAACACAGGTCACACTGTCAGAGACAAGGGTGACAAGGGTGAGGAGAATGAGAAGACCAAGTCAATCTGGATCTTAGGAAAACTGGACCGACAACCAGAATTAAGAAAATATGCCTTATAAAACTGGCTCCTAGCACCACATAGGGACACAAGCCTTTAATCACAGCACTTGAGAGAAGCAGGTGGGTCTCTGTGAGTTTGAAGGCAACCTAGTCTACAAAGTGAGCTCTAGAACAGCCAAATCTAAATAGTCTGTGTCTCAGTGAGTGAATGAATGGATGGACAAATGAATAAAAATAGTTCCAGGATACAAATACTTCCAAAGAGATCTAATTTGTGCCTGTTACACTAAGCACACAAAACTTCAGAATACTCCCAAAACAGCTATCCTTGCTACTACCAACACTCAACAGATTTTTGAATCCCTGAAAGTCAAGCAACAACCAGCTTTACCAGATTTATAAAACACCAAGTAGTGGGGGGGGGGGGGGGGGGGGGGGGGGGGGGGCGCGGATAATAAAAAAAAAAAAAAAAAAAAAAAAAAAAAAAAAAAAAACACCTCAGAGGATAATTGGCATCCAAATGTATGCTCAAATACAATCTAAAGACATGTTTATCTTGTCTAATCAGAAAGAGAAATTTTGCTTTTATGAACTTTAAAATACCTTTCTAAATTAAAAATACTGCCCAGCTACAAAATTTCACTTCCAAGATGCTGCCAAAGGAAAGACAAGGGTTTTCCTCACAGAGAAAGCACTGACGCTCTACATACCACAGGCTCAGCAATGATGTCAGGGCCACTGTTACAAAAGCCCACTTTTTCCTTTTGAATGAACACCCAAGTAATAAATGTAAAGATGAAAAGTTAATAAGCTAATAATTAAAAGAAATTAATTGTAAAATAGCAATCAATATGAACTTACCAGTTTAATCGCCACATATTCATTTGTGTATAAATTTTTCCCTTGAAAAAGGAAGAAATATGTCAGATTCTGCTAATATTCTTAAATTTAACTTACATAACTTTTACAACCTGTACTGTTTAAAATCAAAAAGTATATAAGACATTAAATAAAGCAAAACCCTTTACTTCCAACTCTTAAAACAAGATAATTGCTAAATTTGCTATCAACTCAATAATGCATTTAATGTTTTACTTAGTTAGATTCCAAGTAGAAACTGGTACTAATAAACATGTTATCCAATCATAAGAAAAATATTCTGACTTTGTTATTATACTGCTTGCAACTTAGAAAACAATTAACATTCAAGTAAATAGTGAATACATTTGAAGCCAGAACACAAAACTCCTCATTCATCCATTTCCTTTTAAACGATTATAGAATATTGTCTTATAAGGCCACATATTTAATCATATATATCAGATATATAAAAACTCTGAACTATGTTTAAAATATAATTAAATAAGAAAACTAATTAAGCTGGGCAGTAGTGGTGCACACCTTTAATCCCAGCATATGGGAGGCAGAGCCAGGTGGATCTCTGCTTTTGAGGCCAGCCTAGTCTACAGAGCTACTTCCAGGATAGCCAAGGCTACATAAGGAAACCTGTTTCAGATAGATAGATAGATAGATAGATAGATAGATAGATAGATAGATAGATACACAGACAGACAGACAGACAGAAAGAACAATTCATTAACTACTTTGAGAAAACGTACAAATTAATTCTAACTATTTAGAGTTAAATATAAGAAATGTAACAAAAAAATACTTATTATCTCAATATATAGAGACCTTTCTGGGGATTACAAAACATGAATCAAAGGTTTTATACATATTTGGTTACATAAAATACTTTAAACTTCTAAATACTGAAAATTATGTTAAATACAAAGGCACATAAATGACAAATCAGAACACAAGTTATCATCACTAACATGAAAAGAATTTAAATAATTGTGTTGGCTTTCAGCCAAGAAAATTCCAACGGTCAGAATCTGCAGCCCCAGGAGAAGACTACGGAGAATAAGAGCTAATAAGGATAGAAGGACAATTTGAAATATAAATTAGCGTGTATCTTTATAAAAACATCAAAAAGAGTAAAATTAAAAATAGTACATGTTGTTTCTTAATTTCCAGTATTTTTAATTAGCAAAAAAATCACTATTGTACTCAAAATAGAATGACTATTTGTTTTTAAAATGAGAAAGTGGCTCAGTTACAAAGACTACTACTAAAAACAAAACAGGCAGTTTATCAATTTTCATGCATGGTATTTTCCTACACAGTACCCTTTAACCTTTCATACAGCTCCTAACTTCAACCTCAGATGGACTGCCATCTTTATAGAGCAGAATATTCACATAAATATTCTAAATATTGCTCGTATTGCATAAAAGTGTGTCCAAGTGGGAATCATTGATATTAATGTTGAGTAGCGTAGGTCTCATGAAGTCAGATTTAACACAACAGAAATACTAAGTGTTACAAATCAAGTTCTATTCTGAAACTCATTAAACAAATGTTCATAGTTGTCAAGATTTAGAGAATATTTTGTATTTTTAAGCAATTGGTTTAGCATTTAGAAATGTTTTCATGCACATTTTAAACTCATCATATATGAGACTGTAGGTGTCTTCCAGGAAACCTATGTGAAGAGTGTTATGAACAATGAGGAACCTGACTTTAAGGGTCTGGTATCGAATTCACAATTGAGTTTAAAGATGGAAAAACATATATATTTCCTCAAAGCATTAGAATCTCTTCACAAATATCTTTATATAATTTTTATTCTGAACTATGTGCAGGAAAAGTTCAAAAGACAAGTAGCTAAATACAGATTCCACAAAACCAAAGTATACCAACATTTTTGTTGGCTTTCATATAGTCTAATCATTTATGTCACAGCAAAAAAAAAAAAAAAAAAAAAAAGAGAGAGAGAGAGAGAGAAAAGAAACAAACAAAAAGAAGTTGAATCCTAAAAAGCATTATCTTTATTAATATTAAATATCAGGCTAAACTGTGGGGATTGCAGTAATAAACATAAACAAAGAATCAATAATATAGTCTTGTCCCTGAGTAACACCACAGTCCTACCATTAGAGTTTAATCAACATGTGTTAAACACAAAAGTGAACGGTGTACAGTGTGTCTGTCTGTATGGTAGGAGGAAGAAGGAGGGGATACACAGATCCATTAAGGCTCCAAATGGACTGGGGTTAGTTCTCTGATATCTTAATCTATCTCAAGTAGATTTCCAATTCAGTTTTCTGCTGTACTGAACCTAACGAGGTTTTACCAATACAGTGGACTAGCAGTTATTAGAGAAAACGATGACCTTCAGATGTTACATTTATGTGTCAAGCAGAAACTAGTAGCTGTCCATCAATATTAAGTCTGCATTTAAAAATAGTTATCCAGTTATAAACTGTATTTTCCAGGCATTCTCAGCTTAAGGTAGTCAAGTGACTAACTTCACTCCAATGGCAATGAAGTATGACACTTCCAATTTCCAAGCATAGAATATGCTCCTGGTTCTTCGTCCTTCTGTTTGGCTAAGTGGAAAGGAGTAACAGCTAGTGAGACCACCCTGCAGACACTACAGCCCACACACTGAAGATACACAGGTATCTTCAGCGTTCTCCCTCTGGTCTGTGTTATGTGGAAGAAAATGAATTTGATTAAAACTACTTACTGTATTTGAGGATTCTTTAATTTGTTGCCATAGCATCGTTATCAGTTTTTAAATTGCTTGCACTTATTTATTTACTTATTGGGGAGGGGGTCGGCAGGGCATGGATGTGCCCATGGAGTACATGTAGTAGACAGAGAATAACTTGTACAAGTCCGTCTCACTTGTCAGCATGAAGGCAGCAAGGATTACACTTGTCATACTTAGTGACAACCCTCCTTGTGCACTAAGCCATCTTACCATCCCCATTATCTAGTCTTTATTTTTACATTTTCAAATGTTTTTAAAGAAAAACATCAATAAACATAAATATGATGAATTTACTCAAACCTTTATGTCATGGAGATATAAGGCATATGGAATTTCAACAAAATCTTCACCCACGAGCATCCAAATAAGGAGTTGTTAAGAACAACAACAGTGGAGAAAACGAATAAGAAAAGCTATAGAAACTCCTGTGGTAAACTCACTTTGTCAAAAGGCACAGCATCTTATTTTAAATATACTAATTCATAAAGTAATATACAATACCTTGACTTTGTGGGTTTGTTTTTGTTTTTAATGTAATGTCAATCAGACACAGCCACTAGAAAACAGAAGTGAAACTCCAGGAAATAAAGCTTGTTATATTTACAAGTCTGAAGGGGTTACACAGAATGTCTTAGAGCAGTGGCTCTCAACCGGTGGGTCATGACCCTTCTGGGTGCAGAACCACCCTTTCACAGGGATCACCTAATGTGATATTTGCATTATGATTTTTAATTTACAATTATGATTCATAGTTATATTATGATTAACAACAGTAACAAAATTAGAGTTATGGAGCTGCAAAGAAAATAACTTTATGGTTGGAGTCACACAACATGAGGAACTATATGAAAGGGTCACAGCATTAGGAAGGTTGAGAAGCACAGCTATAGAAGGTTGGAAAAGCACCCTATTTGGATTAGGTGGCAGAAGGAAAGTTTAATAAAGAGTTTTGAGGAGAGGGGCAGGGCAAAATAAACAGATTAGAACTGCTGTGTCTCCACAGTTCCAGTGACCTTTGGGTAGAGGGCTAGTCTATAATAGCATTGCACAGAATATTATTCCTGGGTATAGAGGAGGATAAAGACAAAGACATAGAGACATAAAGCTGGGGACTAGATAATTCTCATACCCAAGGCATATTCCGAAGTCTCTAGTGATTGCTCTTTTTCTAAGAACTGGCTCGCCCCAAACAAAACGTTTTTTAAAAAAGATATCCAAAGAAGACTTCTGGGCATTCCAGAGGACCTGGGTTCAATTCCCCGGAACCAAATGGCAGCTCACAAGCATCTGTAACTCTAGTCCAGGGGATCTAACACCTTCCTCTGGCCTCCGGGGCACTGCATATACATGATGCACAGACATCCGTACAGGCAAAACAAACACACAAAGTAAGGGGGGGCGGGGGTAAGGAAGAAGCTTCATCACTAAAACTTGGTGAGATGAAAGTCAAAATAATGAACAATAAGCTCTTTTCCTGCCAGAGACAAGACCCTAACCAGACACGGAAGCTGTAGACACCCTTGGGTAATTTAGAGACATCAGACTTTCATCTGACACTCCCTATATGGCAACAACTAGACTGCTAGAGCCAACCAAAAACAAAATGCTTATAATAACATTTTTCTAAATGAAGAAACCATGGAGGCTTTGAAAAGACAGTAATAAATTACCCTCTTAGTGATCTCTAAATAACAAAACTTAAAATGTCTAATTTAGCTCTGTATGTTTATGTATATGGATATGGGTGTATATATGTAAAATACTTAACTATCCATAAAACAATGACATTTATAGTAGAGGGGATATATTTATTTGTTATATATGAAACACTCCCTCCTGGAGAGGGGAATGAAGCATTACGCTCAGGAAGTAAATGATCTTCTAAATCTTAGAGGGCTGAAACTTCCAAAATTCACAGGGTCTATCCTCAAGGTTGTTCATGGAAGCAATAAACAGCTGCTTAGGGAAGAGACTCTCACACCCACAAGGAGAATGAGGAGGACACTATCCCAGCCACTCAAGCTGCCTGAGTCAGGCAGAGATCTCCAGAAATGCATCTATTCTGAGCTGGCACCCAGGTATAGTGAGTTTTTAGTAATGCAGCTGCCTTTGAGTAGCCTCACACCTAGAGTACTGAAATTAGCTCCAATAAACTCATTGATTCAACAAGCTCAATTTTGGTATAACTGATTTCGTACAAATCTTTGCAGGAAGTCTCATGTCGTTATCAACTTGACTTTTCAAGATATACAGATATAGATTATATATTTAAATAAATATCTAAGTATCAAATACATATATACAACACATTTAGATCCTATATAATCATTTGATTGGATAAAATTGAAGACACTAAGCAGGCACATTGTTTTTGTTTTTGCTCACTCACAAAACAAAAAAAGGAATAGTCCACAATACATAGTGAGATGCTGTCTCATTGTTCTGGTTAAGCTGCCCCACTAAAATTCTTCTGTGTGAACACACACACACACCCACACACATACATACACACAGACTATATATTATAAAAAGTTATTTCTAAATTATGTGGAGAACTATAATAAAAACAACCAAAACCTATACAGGTATTCTGTTAATCTTTTCTATTATACTCATAAATTTATTATTTACAATAACCTAGAAAAATAATTCACAAACACTTTTCAATATATGACCAATGTTAAGAAATGAATGGATGATCTCAAAGTTTAACGAAAAGTAAATAATCTAATTTCTCTAACTCCCAAGTAAGAAACAACTTAGAAAATTCAAATTCACAAAAAACAACCCATAAAGTATGTACCCTTTCGAATATTTTAGTCTTTACTAAATGCAAAAGAATCTGCCAACTACATCACATTTATAGCTATGTACAAAGAATGTCACTAGCTTTTATTACCTTGCTTCTTCATTCATATTTAATGTACATTAGCAACACAAAGCAAATTAAATAGAAGAGACACTATAAATTAATGTGTTTTACAAGATGATAAGAGATAGCTCAGAACATACAAATTGTTTTATTTTCAACAGCAGGTGGGACTCAATGAAAACTGTAAAGCCAATTGTTTTTCCACTTCAAGTTCACTCTTGTGGTCCAATGAGGAGAGCCCTTAATGTACCTAACTACCTAAGTGCTGATTCCTGTATTACCATACCACATTCCTTGTTTCTTTTCAATGGAGACAGCTGCTCTAATGCACTGGGAATAAGATTGACATCTTATATCTAAATATGTCACTGAACTGCTCTGTGGAATCTGGCAAGTCTTCCTTTAGGTTCCTGAAGTGGACAGTTAGAGCTTCAGTAAGCCCAGCATTTCGCAAACTAATAGCATGAGTAGATACTCTGAGATACCAGTTAAAGAAATGATCCTGAGACAGACACAGCAGGGTAAAGGAAAAGGGAGAATGGTACAGAAAAACAAGAAATTCTAACAATGTAAACATCATTAATTTTTCAGTCTCTATCTTGACTTTAAGCAATATATTAAGGCTCTTAGGTGATCAGTTACTTACTATTTTAAAATATGAAAATAGAACCTAATGATTCCCCACAAATGTACTATATAGCAAAAGACTTACTAGAAGCTATGGCCTTTTTAAAAATTTTATTTATTCAGTTTTAGGGGCATTTTTATGGGCTTATTCATGTGTATGGGCTTTTTGCCTACATACATACATACATACATACATACATACACACATACATATACGTACACATACACACACACACACATCTGTGCCCTATGTACTTGAGCCTGCTACTCAAGAAGATCAGAAGAAGGCAAAGATCTCCTTGAACTGGAGTTACAAGTGGTTCTGAGTTGCCATGGGTGATCCGGAAGAGCAGCCAGTGAGTGTTCTGGGCCACTGAGCCACCTCCCCAGCCCCTGATTGGTGTTTTAAATTTACTTTTTGTTGTTTTTTTTCAAATTCTTAAGAAATGAAAATGGTTACTCTCAAACAAATAGACATTCAGATACTTGGGAATTCCTTACACATGAAAGCACAAATAAGAAAGTTTCAAGACCTGTATTCTTTATAACCAGCATTTTGGGAAATAGTGATCAACTAAAGCCCCTAACTATATACTTCAAGAACTTATAACTAAAGCAAGAAAGTACTTTACAAGTGTATTCATTGTTACAATGTTCTTCACACAATGGAATAAACAAAACAATCTTACCTAATCGTAATTCGCCAAAATTGCCACATCCGATTTTTTTCCCAACTCTAAAGTTAGGTCCAACCATTAAAACTCCAGATGAAGAAGACCCAGTTCCTCGAGTGCTGTGCCCTGATCGACCACTGGGCCGTGCCATTCTATCATCTGATTTGTCCTTGTCTTTCTTTTTATTATCCATATCAAGTTTGCGGTACTCCACTTTGAATTCTTTAATCAAGACAAGCAGGATGAAATGGGGTACTGGAAGAGCAGGCGCATCACTAGGTAGCAGAACCCGATGAGCAGCGTCAGCACTCACTTCAGCAGATAGTCAGTCAAGTGACACGTGTTCATCCCATTCGGAAAACTTCTCAGTCGTCTTCTCAGCAAAGTAGGTCTTCAAAATTATCTTCTCAGTGACTGATGTAAGCTGGTGCTGACAGAGAGCTATAACATTAAGAAGAGAAAACTGTCAACAAAGGTAACATATATTTAGAAAATTAAATGACAGGAGCTTAGGTTTATTTGGTGAGGTCAGTGAAATCAAAGCACAGGAAACTCTTACATCAACCATTAGTTTTCTGTACTTTATAACAAACATTACAAAAACAAATTTAACTTTAAAAAGAAAAGTGTATATTTGTGTATATGTGTGGTATATGTGTGTAGATGTTTATATGACTACGAAAATATTGGTGCACATATATGCACATGTATATAAAGGCCAGAGGTAGAAATCAGGTGTTTTATCAGTTTTTGTTGCTACGATGAAACACCGTAATCAAAATCAGCTTATAGAAGACTTTCTTTTGGCCACTGTTGTGAGGAAGGCGAGACAACAGGCATCCCGAGCAGGAAGTTGAGAGATTATATCTTTTTTAAAATTGGTTATCTTATTTATTTTCATTTCAAATGTTATCCCCATCCCCTCTCGCCACTGCTTCTATGAGGATGCTTCCATCCACCCCTCCACACCCACACCCACTCCCCAACCCCCGATTCCCAACTCACTACCCTAGCATTTCCCTATGCTGGGGCATCAAGCCTCCAGAGAGATTATATCTTAACCATAAATAAACAGAGAAAGCAAATTGTAAGTGGAGTAAAACTATAAGCTCTAAGCCTAGCTCCGGTGGTGTATTTCCTCCACCAAGACTACACCGCAACAAGATTCTGTATCCTCCCCAAATACTACCACCATTCGGGGGCCAAGAGCTCAAATATGTGTGCCTATGGGGTATGTTCTTATTTAAATCACTACAGGGATCTTCCTCAATCGTTTCTTGAGCTCAGGTGCCTCTTATAAACCCAGTGTTCACAGATTGGCTAGGCTGGCAGGACAACAGGGATCCCTTTGCCCGTGCCCCTTCCAGTGATAGGGCTACAGAGGTGAACATAGGCCCAGCCTTTGACATGACTGCTGAAGACCCACACACAGGTCCTCCCGCCCATGCAGGAGGGGCTCTGCCACCTGAGGCATCTCCCCATCCCCACAAACACAAAACCTAAAAATCAGGGATTTGGTTGTTTTAAAATAACAAAGTAGAATAAAGTATTCATAAAACAGTATACACTGCCTAGCCCAGAGACTACAATTTAAAAGTTATTTCAACTTTAAAAAAAAAAAAAAAAAAAAAAAAAAAAAAAAAAAAAAAAGACTACTCAAAGTCTGGGAAATCAATATAAATCTTCTATTTAAAAGCAGAAAAATAGAACATGTTTTGAAATTTTAAATATTAAAGTATTTTCTTCACTATTACGTACTTAATTTTTAGACTTTTCAAAAGGATGTTCTCATTCTGTCTTCATTTACTCAAATATTTATTATTCTTTATATATAGAAAAGAGTCACAGAACTGGTGATATAAGAACATAGTATTCCTATGTCTCAAGGAAAAAAAATGTTTTATGTAACACTCAAACTAAGTCTTTAAAAATAGTAATTTCACAAAACTAAGAAATGTTGGAGAAGATAGGTATTAAAGTTTCTTTCAGAGACGGGTCTTATTATGTATCACTGCCTAGTCTCAAACTTGGAGTCTTCCTGACTCAGACTCCCAAGTTCCAGCCATATACCACCATGTCACATGAATATACATGTACTGATCATATTGCAATATACAGATGAAAACTCTAAAGGCATTTAAAAAAAAATTGGAGACTTTGAAAAGAATAATCACACGTTTCCTTTAGAAATCTCAGCTATCAAATACATGTGTATTCTGTGGCTAGTCTGTCAGCTGTTATTACACGAACACCTATTTTCATCTAAATCCATTCTTTTCAGCAACAGTTTCAAGCTAGGTTGTAGTAACACATGTGTCAATGCCCTGACTGGGCTACACAGAGAAACATGGAAGGAAGAACTCCTCAAAATGTGACTTTTGTAAAGATCTGTAGAATCAACATAATGCCAAGCGACAGGTCAGTGAGTTTGTTTTCTAGACAAACTGTCCCTAGAGCCACTATGAAAATGCACAATCTAGAATAAACAATCTCAAACCACAAAAACAAAATTAAATACAACAGCACCTAATTTCAAGGCTGACTAGAAAGCTACAGTAATCAAGACAATATGACACTACTACAGAACAGGTAAATGAAACAGCAGAGTCCAAAACTGGATCACACCAACGGACAGCTGATTTTCTACTAATTCAACAGTGACATGGGTAACAACTATACACCTATGTGAGAAAAAAATGAACCCTGCTTCAACCCATGAAAGAATGGTATGTAGTGAATCATATATCTAAACACAAATATTAGAATCATAAAGGAAAATAGGTTTGTAAGCTTGCGGTATAGAAAAGAAAAATAAAAATTAGAACTGAACAGAACATCAAATATTAAGGGAAATTATTTCACATACTTATGAATATGCATTAATATACTACAATTAAAATAGTTTTTATCTTTTTATATTAAAAAAGATAACTTGCACAAAGAATGTAGGCAAATAACCAATAAATATATGAAATCTTGCCTAATATCATACTTACCATGGGAATACAAATTAAAACCATAAAAGTATCATTTCATAAATAAATAAAGCAAAACTTAAGACTGAAAGTCTACTGATAGCAATGCTAATAGAAATTAAGAACAAGTAGACCTGTCATTAACCACTGGTGTACATATTAAATAGCATGACAATGGAACCAGTTTGACAGTTTCTTATGTAGTAAAATGTGTATTTAGTCTGACCTATCAATAAAACAATGTATTTAGAGAGATTTGTCACCCATTTTCATTGTAGCCTTATTTATAATAACCAAAACTGGACACAAAGTATTCTCAACAGAAGGATAAACAAATTGGTATACTCATGTAAGAGGATACTATTTGAATCAGGGGGAGGTGGAAAGACATCAGGCACAACTGA